>NC_142510.1:9113750-10558125 GCF_057876585.1 Rhinolophus sinicus | reverse complement strand
AGCCATAGGCAGTATATAAACAAATGGGTGTGCCTATGTTCCAATAAAACTTTATTTATAAAGACAGGTGATAGGCTGACTTTGGCCCGGGGGCCATAGCTTAGGCCCATCCTGGACCCCAGACAGCTGCCTGTTCTACAAAGTATGGAACTTCCCTGAGATGTCTGCTGAACCCCAGGCACGACTGCTCTCCTGCCCTCGCTGTCCCTGCCCAACCCCTGAATCGCCTGCACAGCCACCTCTGTTTTGGCCATATCAGTACAGAACCCATGGCTTTGTGGGGCTTCCCCCAGAGAATCCATTCTTTCTAGCAGCATTTGTGGACAGTGTAGACCCCCTTGCAACTTCGGTGGAGGACAGCGGGGTCCCTCAGCCAGCAACATCCCAAGTAGTCATTGTTGTTTCCCCTAAATTCCTCCTCAGGTGGCCGTCAGGTGGGGAGCAAGGGTGGTGGGGTGGGGATGCCTCTAGCCTTCACCCAACAAAGTGTACAACTTTGCTGGTTTCTTTTTCTTTCCTCCTGAGACTTCTTTGGGAATTTTCGATTTCTGTGCCCTCAGTGTGCAGACGAGGTTGTAGCCTTCTTGGAGCTGGGCATGGCTCAACATAGAGGTCTTTGGGGAGGGGGGGGCGGGTACAGGGATGGGTGACGGCCCAGTGCTACTTCAGGCCCTCAGCCCTTACCCAGGCGTTCTCCACAATAAAGGCAATATTCTCCCTAAAAGGGATTCTAACTAATACTCCCCCCCCCCATCTTATTATACAAAGACGGCATGGACTTTGTTCTTAGGATCTTGACATCTAATAGGAAAGAGACACCATGTAGGTCAGTTATAAAGCGGTGCAGTAGATGCATAGTGCTCTGTGGGAGCCAGGCTAATAGGTGATGCTATCGTCCCAAAGAGGCAGCTTATGAGTTGAGTCTTATGAGGTTCATGTGAGGGAAGTGAAACCTATCTGACTTCAAATGTTTAAGGAGCTAAGAGAGAAAGCATCCATTTAGTTTCTGTAAGAGCAGGATGGAATAATTTTTCCTTTCCTTTCCTTCCTTCCTTCCATCCATCCATCCATCCTGCACTGAGCCAAGTGGCAGAGAGAAAACGCTAAAGGAGGCCAATTCTAAAGGAGGGCAGACAAGTGTGGTCGACAGGTCGGTGAGACAATTAATTATAAACTAAAGGAGGAAGTGGAACTTCGGACGGGATATTAATGAGAGAGTTGAGGATGGGCAATTAATACTTTTGGAAAGGTCAAGGCTGAATGATCTTAAAGACACTGAAAGGCCTTAACCGGGTAAGAAGGAAGAAAGATTAAGGACGCTTCTGGTAGAGGTGAGCACAGACCAGGTGTGAAGCAGGTGTGAGCCCAGGACACCCTGATAGTCATGAGGAAGGAGATGAACCCAGGAAGGAAGGCAGGGGCGAAAATGCAAGGGCCAGCGTGTCTCACTGGATCACATCCTCCAGAGGTCCTAGTATCGGTATTGGGGAAAAAAAAGTTTAGTACTGGTATTGGGAAAAAAAATTTTTTTTTGTTGTTCTAGAATAGCTTTAGATTTATGGAAAAGTTGCTAAGATAGCACAGAGAGTTCCCGTGTTCCCTGCACCCAGTTTCCCCCTTCATTAACATCTTAATGCTGCTGTGGTACATTTATCAGAACTAATGAACCAATACTGATGCATTCTTGTTAATGAAAGTCCATATTTTATTCACGTTTCCTTCGTTTTTATCTAATGCCCCTTTTCTGTTCCTGGGTCCCATCCAGAATCCCACATTACGTTTAGTTGCCATGTCTCCTAGTCCCCTCTGGCCTGGGACAATTTTAGACATTCCTTGATTTTTGAGGACCTTGGTGGCTTGGAGAAGTACTGGCTAGGGATTTTGTAGTGTGTGTTGTAATGTAGATTTCTCATGGTTAGACTGGGGTGATGGGTTTGAGCGGGGGAAACCCCAGAGGTAGAGTGCTGTTTTCATCCCATTCTGTGAAAGGCACATGCTATCAGCTTCCTCACTGCTGAGGTTGACCTTGATCACTGATGGAGGAAGTGTGTGTCAGGTTTCTCCCCTGCAACATTCCTCCTTTTTCCTCCGTTATCATACTGTGCTCTTTGCAAGGAAGTCACTCACGTGCAACCCACAATTACAGGTAGGCAATGATGCTCCACTTTCGAGAGAGAGAAGCATAGGTATCCACGGGAGATTTTTAAGCAGAAGAAGGAACTGGTTTGAGGGCCATTGGATGGAACATGCACAGAGAACTATTGAAAGCCAACTGGAAAGAGATTCGGCTCACTACCAGGAAAAGTGCCTGCCCCTTAAAACTGTTTGGTTGTAGGTTTTAGCATTCAGGTGGGTTCAGTGCAAGGAGAAATAAAATTCTTTAACGGTCCCCATCATCCAGGCAAAAATCACAGCCACACTTATTTCAGATCTTGTCTGAAAGAAAGCCAAAGAGGTTGCATTTTAACCTCAGGAGTTATCCCCTCTCATGTGCGTGCGTGCGTGCGTGTGTGTGTGTGTGTGTGTGTTTCCCCATGGAGAGAACCAAAGAAAGCAACACCCTGAAATCTTTCAGCCTCACTGCAGCAAATCATTTCTTCTATCACACAGCAAACCCTTTTTTTCCTCTCTCCACCTCTTCTCTCTTCTCTTCAGTTACACCATTTTCTGCTTCCTTTTCTGACACACTTTCCTAGGGAGGGTGTGGTCTGAATCCTACATCATGAAACCTTATCTCCACACGTACAAACTACTCTGCTGATAAGAGCATAATTCAGGGTGCCTTTCCGATTTCAAATGCTCCTATCTTTTGGCCCCGCCATCTACAACCTTCCAGTGGAGTTATTCTGTTCCTTTTTACTTCACCTAATGGGTCATGGATATCTTTCTTATTGGTAGATGTTTGTGATTTCCGGTTTGTTTTTCCATGTTCTTTATTTGTATCCCAGAGTGTTTTGGTAGGCAAACTTGAATGAATGTGTTTGAACTCACAGGTACGGCATCCTGTCAGGTAATTTACAAGAAGTGGAATTGCCTGTTCAAAGGTTAAGGGCATTTGAAATCTGTACACAGTCCATCAGATAATTCACCAGAACAGCTGGATGAAGGTGTATTCATAACACGGTGCAAAGAGTATATGACATTACGCTTCGTCCTTACGCTAACCCTGCAAGGCAGGCACGATCATTTCCATTTTCAAAGATGAGGAAACTGAGCCTCACTGAAATTAAAGGACTGGCCCTGGCTTACCGCCGGTCTAAATCAGATATCTAGAAAATTATTTTGTCTCCTTGCCGAGATCGTCCCAATATGTAAAACCTCATAAGGCCAAAAGAAACCCAGGCCCAGAGGTATTGCTGTGATTTGCTGTAGGACCAATTTAATCTGCGTTATGACACTATGCTAGAATTTTCCAAGTTCATCGTCATGAAATGAATGCATTACCCTAAACTGTGCTAGAATTTAATTATCCTTTTTCCTCTCACTTTTCTGTTATATTAAATTAGTATCCTTCGTCTCCAAAGAGGCAGTTCCCACGTTAGGGGCTGGGGGAGCCCTTCTTGTCTGTCAAACCGGGGCTAAGTGAGTGTTACTTCCGTAACAGAGTGGATCCCAAGCTCTCTGGTGTCAGCCTTTGCGGAAAGGATGTTAAGAGAGACAAAAGGGCACTGTCGGGTGTTATTAATGGTAAAAATTGTTGACGTTCCATGCAGTGTGTTTTTCTAATTAGAGCCAAGCTGCACAGTACCATTTCCATAATCAACAGGGGAACGGAAACTCAGCAAAATTTCATGTATTTGCGATGAAACTTCTCCCCGGCAACATAAAAATGGCTTTTATAACATAAAGGCTGTAATTAGAATAAGTCAAATCAGTTGGAAACGATTAGGCCAGAGTAGGCAAAGCTGCCTTCTAAATATTTGTCTGGAGATTAGCTGACTCCTGCAGCCCGAGAAGCATCTTTGATTTACTTATACTGCTCAACGTGGCAAGGATAATCCTGCAGAAGGAAAATGATCACAGATTTAGATGTGCTGCTTGGCCCTTTCTGCAATTTGACAGGAGGCAGGCCCGTTGGAAGCCAAGTCAGGGGAAAAAAAAAAAAAAAAGGAATAAAGGGTCACATTAGACAAATTGCTTTAAAGAAAAAAAGCACCAAATGATCATCAACTGAAATTCTTTTAAAATGGGCTCGGTCTTTGCAGCTTTTAGGATGCACTTTAGAAGTCCACGTGGAATAATTCACTGCACGTCAATGCGACAGTTGACACGTGTCTCATTGTATTTGAAATCACAGTTCTGAGGTGGGACTTGTTCCAGGCTGCTTGTCTGACATCTGCTATTAAATACAAGTAAATCTTGGCAGGTGGAAATTTAAAGAAGGAAAGAGATTATCTAAGAACATTCGGAATTGTTAATATTAACTTGCTAACCAGGGGACACTGGTTACCAACATTCTTCACACTCTCTAACAGGATGCTGATACGGGAATGCCTTATTCTTGCCAGGGATGGGATCAGAAACCAGAAACGTAAGAAGTGCTGCCGTGGAGAGCAGGCAGTCCATAGTTTGCATCCTCTGAGGCCAAAGCGTCCCGGGTGACACTGCAAGTTCCTTCTATTACCTGGGCACCAGCAGGTTAGACCCACCCTGGGATGGCACAAGAGGGGATCAAGGAGAGAGGGCAGGGAAATAACTGTTCTTGAGTCCAGGCTGGAACAGACAGGGACCCTCGTTTGCTTTCTAGAAGAGCTTAATTCATCCTGACAGGCTCCCCACTCATTTGTAAGCCCTTCAGCATTCCAAACTTGTGTGCGTGCCTGCATTTATCCATTGAAAATATAATCAGCCTAATGCATTCTCTTACTGAATTTTAAACCAGCCCATTAAAACTCCTTTAACGTGCTAAAGTCGGCTTCAGAGAGGGTTCCCATTTCATCTTTATTGAGCTGAGGCTATGGTTTGCTCTCCCCTTGCACCACAGTGAGCGCCTGTCAATAATTCAATAGCAAAGCCTTGACGGGCCCAAGCCCAACCTCGACTTTCAACCTAGCCAAGCAGCTTGTCAAAGTCTGATGCGCTGTCAATGGCCGACTGATCTATACTGCATGACTCCCCCCTCCGCTCTTGATGTGTCCCTGGGAATAAAAAGAGAGCCATTTCAGAAGTCAGCGCAGCGAGAAGCACCTGTTTGTAGAGAATCTGTAATGAGGCAAGGTCGCGTGGTGGTGGAATGGAGTTTGACCGAAGCCACCACATTTCGTGATTGTGGAGCCAACGTGAGGTCTCCCCGCGCGTGCACTCAGAGCGCGCAGAGGGACACATTCGCATTCCGTGCAGGGCGCTGGGGGACGGATACCCTGTGGCCCTTCTTCAAGCGGGCTTTTGTGTTGCCCTGGTCTTCACTGTTGCTGGAGACCTTGAACTCACACATCCAATTCAGGGAACGAAAAGTACTGATGGCATGATTGTGCCACGGCCTGGCCTTCTCCACGTCTCCAGTGACCGGTTTGGGACGTCATGAGCCTTTGCTGGCTGAAGGAGCCGGTGAAAGACAGGCGAGAACTGCATCCTTGTTTTCTTTTCTTGGATGGAGAAAAACAGACCCATCTGTTCTTTGGAAAACGAAAGACAGGGAGGGAGGGAGAGAGGGAGGGAGGGAGGGAGGAAGGAAGGAAGGAAGGAAGGAAGGAAGGAAGGAAGGAAGGAAGGAAGGAAGGAAGGAAGGAAGGAAAGGGAAGGGAGGAAGGAAGGAAGGAAAGAAAAGAAAATCATTCCTCCATTCTGGGCATGATTCTTAACTCAGAATTCCTCACCTAGCCCCTGACATCTCCAAGCCCTGAGAGTTGGCATAAATGAGACTTGCAAATTTCTCCCTTGAAAAAGACCACTAGGAGAGCACGCAATCCATGTTTTAAATGCAAAATGTCTTAAGTCCCAATGCTGCTCCGTTTTTCCTGAAGATACATTTTCGCTGGATTAAATAACTGTTTTAAAGGCACTAGTCATGCAAGTGCTGTCTCATTTGTGACTGTATTTGCATTGCTAATGGACGTGTCTCTTCCTCATGCCTAGTCTTTCCTGAGCAGCCACCCCCAAACTTGCAGATTTCTTGCTTGTCAAATTGGGGTCTGCAAAGAGGTGGCAGTGATGTAGGTGGAAAACCGAAGCGGCGATGTGTTAAAAGCTAATAGAAAACTGTTGCACTGGAATAGATTCATGGTGTAGATTCCTGCAAAACAATGGAATCATTTTTGATAACGTAAACCAAGCCCCCGTGGCCTTGGTGGTCTCACCAAATAAATAGCACAGAGTCTGTTTTCCCTGCTGTGGGGGGAGGTGGGCATGGAGAGTTCACAGTGGGCAGAAGCCAGATTGTTTCTGCAGGGGAAAGGGTGAGTACATGAATATAATGATTTTAGGGAAGGAAGTCTCCCCAAAGTGTACTTCTCCTATGCCCCCAACCCCAGCAGATGATGGATAAGATGGTGGCCCAGGGAATTGGACTGATATGGCCGGTGTTAGGCAGGAAGTGGCTGAACTGGGTCAGCAAATCCTCAGGCTTCTAGAAAATGTGGGCTTCGAGATCCTGTTACAATATTCACACTTGTCATTTGGCGAGCTTTTTCATTCAGTTGTTCATTCATTGGTTTTTGTTTGTTTCGCACATTTCACTCAACGTCTCGGGTGAACACGCAAAATGGTGCTGATGAAGGGGAGTGTCTCTGTTTGTGGCACGGTAGGACAGAAAGGAGAGAAATGAAACCCCAGGCTTTGCCTCCTTAACTCTGCCCCTTCTCTCTGTTCCCCACCTTAGCAGTCCCCTAGGGGTTTGCAAAGTGTGGCCCAATGTACCAACTTGTAATCAAGTTAACTTCGCGCTCTTAAGGGAGAGGTGGAGGAAGTGACCCCCCTGGCACCTCATGTGGTGGGGCTCATGCCAGGCTCTCCTGCCAACCAAGGCCCCAGAAACCAATTTCTCCTGTTTCATGGAAGCCCGAGGCAGTTACAGAATTGATGCTGCATGCACATGACTTGGCGATTCTGGAAGCTCCATTAGGCTAATAATCTATGTTTTAAGAACAGCTATCATCGATGTCTTTGACAATGGTGGAGCTATTAAGGTTAAATGCTTTTGGAAACTATAAACCCTACCTATCGATGTTTTTTTTAACACAATCAGAGTCAGAGCACTTGAGCCTGAGACATCACGTCCTCGAGCCCCTCACTTTACAGACCAGCAGAGAGGGGTGTCCACAGGACTTCAATTTTCATTGGTGTGTGATGTCACCAAGTGGTGGTAAAGCTATGGTCCCTCCTTGTTCAGTATCATTCTCAGATCCAGTGCTGGAAACCTGAAATCTACACTTTTCTTTGGCCCAGACAATTGTTATTTTTGCTTTCTTTCTGTTATTAGCTGCCAAAACAATCTAAATGCCTAAAGATCTCACTTAAAATCTAGATTTCTGGCTTCTTGTGAAAAATCAGGCTGTTGGCATATTGGGCAAGTTCCTCGCCCCCCCGCCTCCCGCCCCCAACCCCCATTTTAACAGTCAGCCAGAGGTGTGCAGCAGCTGCTTACGTGGGGCATGGGCTTTCCAGTTCAGTGCAGCTCCTGTTCCTCACTGCTGACCTTGACTCAGCCCACTTACCCATCCACTGGCCACCTCAAGCATTTGCATATCCTCTTGCCCCTCCAAAAATAAATGTGCCCGGAGAAGTTGGCACCAGGAAAGCGTTGCATCTGCACTGGGGCTGCCTGCTCTTTGCAGCCCTGCCTGGAGAGTTCAACAGCTTGTTCTCAGCACAAATCAGCTTCTTCCCAAGTTCGTGTAGAGAATGGGATCCCTGGCACAGAGCAGAAAACATCTGGTAATGAATCCATTAGCCAGACTGCTGCTCAGGCACCAGGTGCCCAAGGGCCCAAGTGCTGGGCTGAACAGGATGCATGAATGGGCCCCAGAAGGGTTTACCTTTTGGCCCTGGTTCTGCCAGAGCCCTGGTTTGGTCTTCAGGGCTCCTGTGACCGCTCCAATGCCAGGTGTTATTCCCAGCCGTCCCCAGGTGAAAAGCTGGCCAGCATTCAGTATTCTCTCCTCCCCTTCTCTCCCACACCCCCCTCTTCCCCACCACCCTCCTGATCTACACACAAAGAACAAGACACAGATTATCTTTGGCGGACGTAAGGAGCAGCATTTGTCAATCCCTGGACCCTGCAACTCTGCAAACAGACCTGCACACTGTACAGAATCATTAGAAGCCCTGTGTCTCAGGGCTCACGGAGGTTGAGCAGGGAGGTGAGAGTGAATAAAAATGAGCAGGCCCGCAAACTGCTTTTGCCCAAGGGCTGGTTTTAATGAGCCTGTCCCTAATGAGTTGTCCCTGCAACTAGCTTCAGGCCTAAACAGATGAGGCAGGGATTCTGCTAAATTTTTGATAGGATTTGCACTGGTTTTATGAGAAAGCAAGCAGTGGAGAGTGCAAAGTTAGGTCATGAATCTTTTACGAGGGTGTGGATGGTTGTCCATCTTGTCAAGCGGAATGGGAAAGACCTGGTTGCTAATAGAAACCCTGGCCTCAGCCCTCTGCAGTCACCCACCAGATCTTCTCATTTGGTCAGGGTGGCCGGATGATTTGTGTTTTTCTGATTCAGGACCTGGCCCATGGCCTCCAAGAAGAATTAATCTTCCCACTCCATCAAGGAGATGAGTCATTGCCTGTTCCCCACTAACCATCTTTTGTGGAACTCAAGTCATCTTGGAGATTTGCACGTTTCTCCCACAGTGCAGGGGAACAAAGCACCGTCAAACCCTTTAATTAGCATCCTTTTTCCTTTTGGGCAGCCCCGTTGCTATCAAACTCACAAGACTTATCCTTCTGTTGCATGAGGAAGCTCTGACCAAGGATAAATGTCATCCTTGATTTATATGGAGATGTTGCTAATGTTTCTAATATTTGTCAATTTTGGGATTGAGTGGTACGGGAGAGTGCATACTCCACCACCTTATTTTTTTTTTTAATATGAAAAGCTGCCAACAGACATATTTCTCCGGTTTGATTCATTCACCAAGAGGCAATTTACTTGGTGGCTTAGAAGGTTACAAAAAATGCTTGGTCAGCGGCCTTTTCTGCGCTGAGTGAACTACTGCCCCCTTTTTCTTCCAACTCACACACTCTCTTTCACATTAATCATGTAATTGATTTAATAAGCTCTGGCTTCAAGATCTTTTTCTTCCTCCCCTCTTTCTCGTTTCCCCATAAGGTTTCAGTTCAACATTTGATTGGTAGTCGAAGACTCTTGAATTCTGTTGGGCATGAAATCCAACAACTAGGTTTCTGTAACAAATACCCTCCTCTTATTTTTCTGTGGCTCTCTTACACTTATTTAAAGCCATTTCATTAATAAAGTTTAGGTATCATAAAATATGCCATCTATTCCTGTAGACGTCCCCGTGTGGTGTCTTATTTGAACCTCTCTAAAACTGAAAACTTTGAGAATTAGCCAGGAGACATCTATTACCCCTATTTTATAAGTAAGGAAGCTGATAGGTACAGAGAGGTAAACTGACTTGTTGAAGACATTGTAACTAGTCAGTGCTTGGGGTGAAAATGTTGGTTTCCAACCCCCCCCCCTCCAAGCAATAAGATACTGTTCTTTTCATATTCCTTTGTTGCCTAAGGCACACTTTCTCTGGTCGAAACAAAACTCTACATAGTTATCTTCAAGAGAATACTTCCAGTTTGTCTACAGGGAAATAGAGTTGTTTTCTGTGGTTGTGTTAAGTTCCATGTGTTCGTCAAACAAGATCATAGTAAATGAATGTTGTCTGGGGTGCAGTTCCGTAAGTCCTGACCTTCCTTGTAAGGTAAGGTGTGGTCTGGCTAGCACAGAACCATGGCACTGAGGCAGGGCTCTTCAAAAGTTAGTTATCCAGATTCTTGAGTCTGGAGAAAGGGCGCTAGTAAGGAATGTCAGTGGCAGTATTGGGAACAGATGACAGAGGCTTAAAGACCGGGGGAAAAAATGAAAAGTAAAGGCAGTTGCTATAAATAAGGAAGACATTCTGCAAAAACACCTTTGAGCAGGTTCCGACCAACCAGGTGTTTTTTTTTTACTCTTTATTCTGGCCTGTATTTGAAGGGGTGAGTGTAGAAAGTAAGATAAGTAGTGCTACTGAGTGTATTAGGCAGGGATTACCAGAGGAAAAGACCTGATGGGAGATTATATACATATTATATTAAGTAAGGAATTGGCTCACAGGATGATGGTGGCTGAGAAGTCCCGCAACCTGCAGATATGCAAGTTGGAGGTCCAGGAACACAGCTGGTGTAGTTCCATCACAAATCTGCAGGCCTAAGTACAGGGAAGTCCATGATATAAGTCGCAGTCCAGGGGCAGGGGAAGATGAGCTGAGATGTCCAGACTCACGCAATCGGGCCGGGGCCAGGTCCTCCCTTCCTGTGCTTTTTGTTCCATTCAGACCCTCCATGGATTGTGTTCAGATATATTTAAGTCGAACAGGATCACAGATGTGCAAAACACATCTGTGAATCACGTCATATACGATACCAGCACTGGTCAGGGTGATGATTTCAGATTATAGTTGTGCATAGTTAACTATAGTCTCCTGGAAATGTCCTCAGGACATCGAGTCATTGCCTGTCCCCCACTAACCATCTTTTGTGCAACTCAAGTCATCTTGGGTATTTGCACATTTCTCCCCCAGTGCCCTGGGAAAGAAGCTCACACGTTCAGTTATTGCTGTCCCACATTGGGGAGGGCCATCCCCCTTACGGATTCAGATGTCATCTCATCCAGAAACACCCTCGCAGACACACCCAGAAATACTGTTCAATCTGAGCACCCCATGGCCAGTCAGGCTGACACACAAAAATGAGCCATCCCAGTGCCCATAAAAACTGACCATGAATTCTGAGTCTCGACAAATCCGTAATTATTGGTGACTCATGTGAAGAACTTTTCAAACTCTATTGCTGAGCCTGACTTCGCAGTTTCTCCTTTAGGAATACGAACAAGCGAAGGTCTTTACTACCTGGAGAAGTATTTTCCTGTCAGTAGGGCATGCTGGTGTTGGATTCACAGAATGTGCTGGGGAGAGAGACTAGCCCCTTGCGATGGGTTGTGCATAGTGCCTGGGAGTCAACAAAGGAATTAAACAAAGGAAAAAGACTATGTTGGTGCCAACATTAGTGTGACTGTTTGTAAACAGTGGAAGGAAAATGTATAATAGGAAAAAAAAAAAAGTGGCAGCATGTAATTCAATATGGATTGGGACTCTTAACCTATTAGCAAGAAAGTTCCCCACTTCTCTCTCGAATCTGGAGGCCCATGGGTCCCTGATCTCCCCACCCACCAGCTCCATTAGAGGAAATGAAAGCAGGAATCACAATATTTGCCCCAGATCTGCATAATTAGGACAAGCTTTTGAGAGTTTGGAGAGGCTCATCAAATGAACTTCTCAAAATGCATTTGATGCAGCATCAACTAGCAGTGACAGGTCCATAAATCAAATGAGACTATGGCCATCCGATTCAGAATGTAAATGGTCTACTCCCCAGCAAGCCCATCCCAGGGGAACCCTCACAGAATACAGAAGGCCTTTCCATCATCCCTTAGAAATTCAAACTACCAGGAGACCTCCTACTATGGTTCTTTTCCCTGTCCTTACAAATGGGGCACTTTTGAAGATGCCCGCAAACTGACAGCCCGAAGTACATAGTCTACAACCACAAATACCTGCTGAGCATGTTACCACAGTCCTCATAAATGTGGTTTAACAAACATCCATTGAATGAATGCTCTCCATTGGATGGTGGATATTTTCCATTTTGATTGACTGTAGTACTTAGCTGTTGGGGGACCTTACTCTTCCTTCCTACATCTTTCCTTTTCTTGCCTAAACAAGCCCACCCTGGAGTCAGAAATCTTCTGGTTCTAACCTCAGCTTGGCCATCGATTTGTAGTATGTTCTTCCTAAAGGCCCTTTCCTCCGCTATTTCATCTTGTCTGAAATCTGGGTTAACCGGGACTTAACGCCTTGTCCAAGATGCTGTGTGTGAAATGACTAATTAACGGCAGAGAAGGAGACAGAATTGTCATTGACAAATAGGGCGGTTCACCTGGAAACGTTCACCCAGCACTTGAGTCTCGCTAGACCTGTGTGAAGCCAGAGGAAGGAGGACTCTTGTCAACCCCTCTGGGAGTGAATTCTTGTCACTCGAGTCTGTAAACGTTGGAGTCATGTGACCCTAGTTTAAGAAGTTCAAGAGGAATAGGACAAATGAACCCACATTTTGCTGGTAGAACCAATGGTGTTCAGAATGGTCTGGGCTAAGGACCCACGTTTGTCCATCTTTGAGCTATAATTGAGTTGGGAAGAGAAGATTGATATTTATGGCATTTGAAACATACTCAAAGCAGTGTGCAGACATAATCTGAGCGGTTTCCCAAAGGAGTCTTTCCTCCGGCTATGTCCTCCCTAACCCCAGAAACCTCAGAAGCTCCCACAGAATAAACTCCAGATTTCTTGTTGTTGGAACAGAGCCCCAGAGACCAGTTTCCAGGCTCTCGGCCTCAAGTGGAAAGGTGCTGGCTCGTGTAGTAAATGACCATCAGCTATAATTAGTTGACCATCAGCTGTAACCAGTTAGCCATTGGCCACTGATATAACTGCCGTGGCTGAGCTAGCAGTTAGCAAGGGGTTTGTTAGTTGGCAGAGAAGTGGATGGCAGATTGCGGATCGTGTGTCTCCTGCTTCCTGTGTCTCCAACCCAGCCACCAGCGAGAATATAGTGGTATGACTCCCCTATCCATGGCTCTGTGGGTGTTCCTTTTTGGCCTCACCATGTCCTGCGTTCTTGTGCGGGGAGCGGGAGCTGAGACCCCTCATGACATCTATCCTAGTAGTCAAGACCCTGCCCTGTCAACCTAAATTCATCTTTTCATATTTCCCAAAGAGAGATGGATCTAGGTTTTAATGAAATGTAAGACTTACGCAATTTGGGAGGTCCCTTTAAGAAAAAGATACAAAACTACTAGTGCAAAGTGAGGTGTGACCATGGAAACGCCCTGTCGTAAGTGATGCTTTCTGAAGCTTAAGCTCCATCGCCTTCCCTTTATCCACTTCTGTTTCGAAATGAAATTTTGCAGTAATGAACTTAATTTTATGAAGCGGTCATGAACTGTGCTCCAAACTCCATCGTGCATCCCTGCTTTTCCTCTCTATGCGCCTCTGTCTCAGTTGGACTAATCTTTCCCTGTCTTCCTACCATATTAAAAAAAAATGAATTATTGATTAAAAACCACGTTTCCTGAGAGCTAAAGACATTGGTTCAAAGTCTTAGTGCTTCTTAGAAGGAAGCAAGAGTGGAATGTAGTTGAGTTGACCTAGTTTACAGTAGATGCCTCAATGTATAAATATGTTCTGTTATTACCTGTATTAGCACCACCTGGGGCGGGGGGGGGGGGGCTGACCAGCAGCTTATTAAACATGTAGGTCCCTGGGCCCTTTCGGAGGACTGAATCAGAATCTCTGGGGTTGAGATGCAGGGACTTCCACTTTTTAGGACCACCCACACCCCGTGATTGTGAGGCACAAAGTTTGAAAACCATTAGTTTCACAGCCACTAAAGGCTGCTCTTAAGATGGGACATTTACCTGAGAATTGAAGGAAGAATGGAGGTAGCCAAGTGTGTTCGTTTTTTAGAGCTTCCATAACAAATGACTGCAAACAGCATGGCTTAGAACAACAGAAATGTGTTCTCTCTCTGTTCTGGAAGTTAGGACTCTGAAATCAAGGTGTAAACAGGGTTGGTTCCTTCTGGAGTTTCTGAGGGAGAGTCTGTTCTACGCCTTTCTCTTCGGTGGTTGCTGGCAATCCTTGGTGTCCCTTGGCATATAGCTGCTTCGTTGTGATTTCTGCCCCCGTCTTCACATGGCTTTCTTCCTTCTCTTAGTGTCTGTATCTCCACATGACCGTCCCCTACGAGCACTATCATTGGAGGTAGAGACCACTGTAATCCAGTATGATCTCATCTTAATTACATCTACAAAGATCCTAGGTTCAAGAAGGTCACACTTCTCAGTGGCTATGAATTTGGGGGAGTATTGTCTTCAACCCAGGACACCAAGTAAAGGTGGTCAGTGGCAGAGAAGGGCAGTGAAAAGAGATGGATGAACTTGGAACCAATTCAAAGCTCGAAGCGTTGACTGACAGGACAGATGCGTTGCTTTTCCAGATGTTCTAATACTCCAGAATGCTTTCCTGTGTCAGTTCCTGAGCCGGGGCAGGGGGACTTCAGGTGTGTGAGATGGGTGTTTCCATAGCTTGGAGGGGCAGGCTGTGATTGTGCTATGTGGAAAGAGCTTTAAGGACCCATGAGCTGTGGTTCAGAAGATGAAGGAATATAACAGTGAAAGGGAGATTTGTTTGCCCATCCTCTGGGTTTCCACACAATTGTGCAGAAGACCCTGAGCTGTGATAGTCCTGAGCCAAACATCTGGGAAGATAATTGAAGATGAACCTAGAGGAGGAAATCTTTGCAGATTTAGGAAAGAAAAGTTGTCCTGAGATTTGGAGACCATCCTAGAGGGCTTCAGGGTGCAGAGCCCAGAAAGAGCCGACTGTGTTACGGAAGTCATGGAATTCTATGCTCTGGGGAAAATGCTTCCATTCCTAAATTCAGTAGTTCTGGAATCAGACATAGAGTCTCCCCCTTACGCCTAAGATCCTAGGGGTGACCAGCTCTAGGGCTTCTTCATTCCTGACCTACCCACTGTGGATGCCGCCTGTCGGTGTTGCTCTTGGGCCGTTTCCTCTGCCTGCAATACTCAGGTTCTACCAGGAGTGAGGCCTGTCTTCGTTGTCATCAACTGACAGCTAAGTTGTCAGCTTTCACTGAAATGCCCCTTGTCAAGAGGACGTATCTCCCTGAGTCATGATGTTTTCCATTACCCTGTGTTGTAGGTTTGCCATGTTCCTGAATTTCTCTGTTTATTTATTTACTTCCTGACCACCATCTCTTAACCTCACGAGACTTTAAATCTCTACTAGATTCAGGCCTGTGTCAGCCGCATGCTAGGAACAGAGGCTGCGACAGAGGAGGGTCTCACTGTTAATTTGTTGAATGGATGCTTTCAGCTGCAGAGAAAGAAATGTGTTTTTCACATCCAGCAAATGGGAAACATTGCTTCTGTGCCATAAAGAGAAATGTTTCAGGAGGTTTGATCTGATGACATCTAAGACTGTAAGTTTGAAATGTAAGGGGTTCCAAGGCACTTGAGGAAGAAAGTTATTAAAATAGGAGAGCAGGGAGAAATGGAGAATTGTGTCTCTGATTCCAATACAAGGGCAGGGCAGCATTAGAGTGGAAGGACGGGGGGCGGGGTGTCCAGACTGGTATCGCCAGAGCCATTCCGGGTATGGATTTCATACTCTGACACCCTCATTGCTGACGTGGTAGATTTGGGGTGAAAGATGGAAGCTTGATAGCAGAGATTATTGTGTTTGGAGAATCCAGAGGGAAATGCCAAAAGCAGGTAGGGGGAAGGCGGAAAGGGATGGAGAGAAAGGAGGGAGGGAGAGAGAAAAAAGGCGGACACCCAGTCTAAAATGTAAATAAAAGGAGAGACTTACAGAGGGTGAGTTCAAACTGAAGGGCCTGTGAAGGATAAATCCTGCACCACCGAGAAGGTTAACTCTGTAAGGACTTGAAGATAATTCTCCTTAGGATGCAGATGAAGGAACTGTGGCCCAGGGAGCCTGTTGTGATCTATTCGGGCAGCTGTAACAGAGTACCATAGGCTGGGTGGCTTATAAACTACAGGGATTTATTTCTCACGGTTCTGGAGGCTGGAAGTCCAAGATCAAGGTGCTGGCAGATTCAATGTCTGGTGGGACCACTTCCTGGCCGACGGATGGGCTACTTCTCACTCACGGGGAGCTCCGAGGGGGAAGGAGCAAGGAGTTCGGGGGGATCTTTTGTAAAAGCTCACTAATCATATTCCTGAGGGTCCCCCCTCAGGTCCTCATCGCCTCCCAAAGGCTCCTCCCCCAAATGCCATCACACTGGGGACGAGATTCAACATAAGAATTTGATCTGGAGGAGGAGACGGAGGCCCGGTCTATAGCAAGGCCTGGGTGAGTTTCTTAAGGTGAAGAACAGGAATTGCTGGCATGTCTGGGGTCAGCCCGTTCGTCCCCAGACCCCTGCCCTTCTCCACTTGTCCTCGTGCATTTAAAGTGAGCAGAAGGACCTGGGCATCTGTTAATAGCCTATGGGTGCCAGGCTGGGATGCTAATGGTTAGGTCTTCATGATGCTAATGGAGTGAGTATTGGAGGAAGAGACGGGTCATCCAACTAGGCAATGATGGGACTCAATGACAGCAGCAGGGTTCGGGGACCTGGTCTGCGTAGGTGGGTGTGGGGGCTGCATCGGTGGAGTCCCGTGAGAAAGGTGAGCACGGGCAGGTTCCCGGGCAAGACCCTAGAACGCAATTTGGTAGCTCAGAGGCCAGCCTGCGAAGGGGCATTTCCATGTGAAACAGGCAGGCAAATGCTTCCTTCCGTTACTGCGCTTACAAAACCTGGGCTTCACTGCTGAGTAGGAGCACAGAGGTGGCTGAGAGTCGCTGGGTGACAAGGACACTGGCCTGCCAGGAAGGACAGGTAGAGGGATAAGGCGCCAGAGGGAAAAGCATCCTGCCTAGAAAGCAGCCAGCTCCCTGGGGGGTGGGGGTGCACACACCCAGTGGGGGACACCAGATTTCTAGGATTGCAATGGAGGCTTTTTGGGTGGCACCTTAGATTGCCACATGAGACTGAATTCCTCTCAGTTCTAAGAGCTTTTGTGACGCCCTTATTCTGTGTAGATAATGCAGGGGATGTCTTGAAAGCAGGCTTTTTTTCTGCATTGAATGCAGAAAGTCCTTTCTTTGGGCTGAGATACTTGAGGAAATTGGAGAGCAGGGGCTGCCTGTTCCGGGCCCCTGGCTGACAGAGGCGGTGGAGAGGTTCACCTGGCGAGGCTGCCTCTCGGTGTCTTACCCTTGAGACCTCAGCCTGATGCATTCATTTCTGAGCGATGGCGGAGGAGACACCCAAACTCACTCTGCCCCTTTTGCTCTTGGAGTTCAGCTTTTGAATTCTGAGTGAGCTGCACGTACGAGGGTTCTCTGTGACTGCACTAGGCTACCATTTTGCAGTTAAATAAACCTCCCTGCCTTGAATTGAGTTGTTGGCTTCCTTCCCTGTGTTCTCTTTCAGAGGTAGGGGTTCCCAGCACCATCCGGGGGGTGGACACACAATTTCCCGTCTGGAAGAGGCACTGCCAAATAGTCATGGGTTTCAGCAGAGACCCGTGGCCAGCTCTCCTGCTCACCCTAATCTAATCTCACTCGGTGGGGTTTGTCGGGGGTTCATTGAAGCAGCAGAAGCTGTGTTATGATTGTTACATGTGCCAGCAATGATTTGTACCATCTGGGTGTGGAAGGGAGTGGGGAGAGAGAGGAACAGTGACAGAGAGAGAAAGAGAGTGACTGGTCCTACCACAGAGAAAGAGTTTTATTCTATTACCCAGGCAGTATAATTCAAGAGAGGCTGCAGAGCAGTTGGAAACTAAGGAACGGGAAGCGATGTAGTTATAGTAAAATGTCAAAGTAGAATGAAACGGGACCGGCCCTGCTTTATGATGCTGCTAAGTTACAGGCAGGTGGCAGCTGTAAATATGTATATAAATAACAATATGGATGAAATGTCAGGCTTTCCAGCTGGCTTGGTTAAAGCACTTTAGTAATATTCTATTTAGGGTAACACTAGAGCTTGACAATTTCCATGGGGAAAAAAAAACTACATCATTTGAGAATGAATCGGCCCACATTCGTGGGTAGGTGATCGGAGCTGCACTAAAGATCTCAGAACAACACAGAGTGCCCGTCTGTGCCCATTCTGCCTCGAATGGCCAATCACGTCCCATTCCTTGAGAGTTAACTTGATTCTCTGGCGTGGGCGTGTACATGTTGGGGGTTGCTGTTCCTCTATTATCAGTTACACACACAAAATAAATAAGTTGTCCCAGACCTGGGGTCGTACCTGTGGAAACATATGGATCCATTTCTTTCTTTAGTCATGCAGTGAAACGTGTTGAGTGCTTTCTGTGTTGCTGAGGCTCTAAAAGTGAGCAAACTATGTATAATCTTGGGCTCCGTGGATCTTAGAGTGTAGGGGGAGAAAAAGACCCAAGTAACATCATCACACAAACAAATGTACAATTGCAACAGTGATACATAACTTCACGTTTCCAGTGTGTAGGTCAGAGAGGGCTTTCTGAAGGAACTGGTGCTCCAGCTGACATCTAAGGGTGAGAAGCGATTAAGCAGTTAAAGAAGGATAGGACCAGTGAGATTGCCATGTGCAAAGGGCCTGTGGTAGGAAGGGCACTGGTGAGTTTGAGAGCTGGGAAGAGTGGCGCTGGTGAGTGGAGAGTGGCCTAAGTCAATTAGGACCTGTAGGCAGGGGCAGCCTATACAGGGCCTTGCAGGCCATGCTCAGGGAATAGGGGCCCATTGGAGGGTAGTAAGCGGTGTAACCCAAGGACACAGGCCATCTTCCTAGGAGCTGTTGTGTTTATATTGCAGTCAGCTAGGAGCTCCAGGAAGATCCAGCTGCTTTGCTGAACAAGTACTGTATCTGCTTTGATAAACGTGTTATAAGTGTCCGCTTTATGCCAACCGCTGTTCGAGGTGGTGTGACTTAGGAAGCAGACGTGTAAGACGACATCTTTGTCCTGGAGACATTCCCAGGCTAATGACGAGGAAGTCATATTAACCAATGGTGTAAGTGTCAAGCATGTTGATGAAATAAAGCAGAGGAGGGGCTTTGGCCATACAGACCACTTCCTAGTGTGGGTATCCTCTGGACAACCTTCAAAGATGGACAGAAGGTGTCCTGGAAAAGAAGGAGTGAGGGAAGGGTTGGGTCTTGGCGGGGAGAATGGTGTGATTAAGAAAACCAGTCAGTAGCAAGTGAGGCAGGTCCTCGGGACCGATAGACGGAATGCTGGTGACAGAGGCAGGCAGACCCGCGGCTCCTAGGATGTACCTGGGTCTTGCTGGAATTTCCTGCAGTTGCGTCACGTCCCTGGAAAATTGTCTTCCAAGCTTTTATGTCCAACTCATGTGTTATCCTTTGCTCCTTGCCCTAGTTCCCAATCATATGTGTGATATCAGCCATTTAGATAGGATCACGTTGGATTGATACACCACAGAATGTCCGTGCATGTGAGAAAGTGGGAACGGAAGTCGCTTTTGGATTACACCCTCTGTGTTGGTGTATGAACGCACGCTGCACTGAGATGTATGAATTGAACTGGTAGGATCAAGAAATTAAAAAACAACAACAACAACAACAAAAACACCGTCCCAAATTCTCGTCTGTGCCATAGCAAACATTTGGATGGAACGTAAAGGATGACAGAGGCCATCTTTATGGCAGGTGTCCTGTACAGCCACACAGGGCCCCACGTTTGGAAGGGCCCCGGATGTGACCTAATGCTCTGCTTGGAATTCTTAATCATGTTTGCGTTATTCTGAATCATTAAAATAATTTGTATATTCTTAACAAATGTTGAATTATCAACGGGACCCCATATTGTCCCTTTGCACGGGCCCTGGAAATTATGTCGCTGGTATGACAGAGGAATTGTTTTTTGCCACAACCTAAATCCAGCCGTCTTTTGACATTTCTACCATGAGCACACGTAATTGCCAGTCTGCATTTTCTTTCTTTTTGACCTTCCTTCTGACCTTCAGGGTCCTAAGGAGATCCTGAGGATGAGGATGGACCTGGGACAGTGACACCAGGGGTGACCTTGTCGTGCAGTCGGGATCAGGGCCGTCTCGGAACACTTTCTGAATGTGATCAGATGCTGGCCAACCCCGTTTCCAATAACAAAGCCCGTCTGTCCCTGTTCTGCTCATGGAAATTCACTCATTCACTGGCTACTTATGGGACACTGATTGTCTGACACGTGTGATGCCAGGCACAAGACATTTGATAGGGAACAAGACAGTTGTCATCTCTGCCATCGTGGAGCTAAAGAACTAGAAGGGGCCAAATAGTTTAGTCTTTACTGAAATAGGAAGATGTCTTTTTAAAAAGCAGCTGGAATGGAATATTATTAAGAGCAGTTCGATTTTTTTATTAGAAATCCTCCATTCTGAGCCCCTCAGCCCACCAAGCAGTTCAGTGTTAGCTAAAATGCATTGTTTTTTTTTTTTTCCTCTGTAATACTCAAATATGCTTTTCTCGGACACTTTCCATTTTCAGCTACTTCACGTTTCAACAGCTTTATTCTTCCTCGGCTCTATGGAATGTGTTTTGTTTTGTTTTGTGTGCAAGAATTTGACAGACCCCAGCCCTATTGGTGAGGAAGAATTAAATATTTATACAGAGATAGGCATTTTGTTGGGTTGATGTAAGCAATTTTATTCACATTTTAACCAATGGTAGTAAGTAAAATCCCTGAGACTGTAGGCCAGTGTGCAGTCTCAGATGCATTCTTTGCTTTTTCATAACAATCCTATTAAGTCAACCTTATTAACCTCCCCATTGGGGAAATGTCAAGTTGAATCTCTTTCATTAAGGGCAGGGCCATCTTTATGGACAGGTGCCCTGTACAGCCACACAGGGCCCCCCGTTTGGAAGGGCCCCGGACGTGACCTAATGCTCTGCTTGGAATTCTTAATCATGTTTGTGTTATTCTGAATCATTAAAATAATTTGTATATTCTTAACAAATGTTGACTTATCAACGGGACCCCATATTGTCCCTTTGCACGGGCCCTGGAAATTATGTCGCTGGTCCTCCCTAAGGGACAAGAGCAGAGCTGCACGCAGAGTTGATCTAAACACAACATCTGTTCTTTTAACAGTTCCCCTACGTTACGTCCCCCACCACTGTTTCGTGTTCTAGGGCCTCTCTTAGGGAAATATGGAAGGTACCTGCTTCAGTCTCCAGGCCATGGGTGGATTCTCCCTGTGGAGTGAATCACCTTGTAATGTACAGTCGCTCAAGTACATCTGCTGTGTTGATATATCACTCGTTTTATGGGCCTGGATTAATTCCAAAGTAAACACTAAGTACTCAGCTGAAAAGCTGTAAACACAAGACATGATGAGCAGCTCCGACTCCCTGAGTCGTTTGCCAAGGGCCCGGGTTCCCTCTGTGCTTTATCCTGTTTGCTGCAACAGACTCTCTGTGTCATCTGCTCTGAGCAATAATTTCCAAATTGATTTTAAGATCTGTGGGCCAGGGGGTATTGCGGCTGGGAGAATACAACTCAACGCGCGTTTCACCTCCTCGGCCCGCCTGGGCACCCCTGCATGGTCCTGCAGGGATGCCCACCTTCCTGAGGTGATGGGTGGCCATCGGGATACCACCTATGGCGGTGCTTTGCTCAGCAGGGCCCTCAGGGGTCGCAGTCTCCATCCTGCATCAGCCTGGAGGAAGGGACATCTTTTGGGAAGTCATCCACTGGGAGGGCATGGTTGTGTATAATCCCACGGTGCCGTGCACACAGGCGGTAGCCGTGGATACCCAGGAGGTCTGTTGGATCACCAGATAGCGAATGTTCTCTGCAGGCTTGTGTCCTGGACCCTGGGCTCTGACAACAGGGAACTGTTCTTCCTTCCAAAATGACAATTTCAAAATAGAGTTTGCTGGTCAGTCTCACTTTCATGGCATTAGTGCTGCATGAGTGCAACACACACACACACACACACACACACACACACACACACACACCCCTATTCATGTACAAATATGCCTCACCTTGCATTCTTCCTTCCTGTTTAATTCAATGGAAAGATGGCTGGGTTTCCTAGTGTTGTGACCGTGGGGAAGGCCCTGGCGCTCTCTGGGGCTGTTTCCTCACCTGCCACCTGTTGATCATGGGCTTTCTTTCTGAAATGTTTGCAATCGCAGGGATCAGATCTTCTTTCCCTGGTTCCAGGGATTTGAATCTGTTGCCCTCATACCTTCATCCTAAAAGGGCTTTTCCCAGTCTTGCCAGGGACGTCTGAAAGCACCGCCCTCTCTTCCCGGCTGCAGTCCAAATGGTTTTCTTTATGAGCACGTGGCCTCCTACCCACCAGCCAAAATGATCTTCCTAAAAAATTCTGTCAGTGGTTAAAATACACATCTTTGCTCTGATCCAGTGGCCCCTGTAGCGTCACCACCCCCTCCCCTAACCTTCTCATTGCCAGCCAAGAGATACCCCTTAGTCCCTCAATAATCGTGGTATTTCTGCCACAGGACATTTGCACATGCTGTCTTCTCTACCTGGGATGCTATACCTCTCCAGTCCCCACCCAGGTCCCTCCCTGGCTCTTATATTCAACCTTCTTTGGCTACGACATCACTTCTCTGGGAATATACCTGTTGATGAACTCTCCAAATCAGAGCAAGACTCTCTGTTCTAGGTACTAAACTTTCTGTACGTTCCCTTCTGCTGTGCACTGTGTGTCTCTTGTACAGACGCATGTCTTTAGCTCTCTAGTTCACCCTCAGAGCCTGCGCATGGCCTGCCTCTGACAGTCGTAGGAATGCAGGAGTTTTTTGGTTCTGTTGCTTGCCACCGTCCCCTCGGGCCTGCGGGGCCCATGGTCCAGTTCACTCCGTGCTCAGTCACCCACTTCCCACAATGCCCTGGAACATCAATTCCTCAAATCTTCCCGCCAGTCTGCTGAGAAAGAACAGTGTCTTCTATTCAGGGTCCCTCCTCACCTTCCTCTCAGCTTCGCGCATACATCTTTTCAGATAGGACTATCCTGTCTCTTCCATTAACATCAGACCCCTCCTCACTCCCGTGCTCTCTATTACCCTGTCTATCTGACATTTTGCTGTATCACTATCACCATCAGATACACAGGGTTTCATTTTGTTTGTTTGTGTCTGTCTCTCCCTC
This sequence comes from Rhinolophus sinicus, assembly GCF_057876585.1. NCBI lineage: Eukaryota > Metazoa > Chordata > Mammalia > Chiroptera > Rhinolophidae > Rhinolophus > Rhinolophus sinicus. The sequence continues at coordinate 10,535,141 of NC_142510.1, read as the reverse complement.
CTAGTATGTAAACATCGCCAGGGGAGGTATTTTAGTCTGTTTTGTTTGTTGCTGTATCCTTCGAGTGCCTATTACAGAGTAGGCATTTATTAAATATTTGTTGAATGATTACAACAATGGTGGGTGGATGGATGGATGGATGGATGGATGGATGGACAGACAGATGACTGGATAGGTTTGACCTTTGGTTTTAATGTCAATAGTAATCCCTGCTTTCTACACCTTGGGTTTTGTGATCCGGTAATTATTATACTTTGACACAAACTTTCTGGGGAAGTCCAGAGATCCTTTTGTTTCACCTGGTAGGGACAGTTACCTTGTACTTGCCATTTTGTACACAAAGATATTTGGTTCTGTTCTCCCTTACCTCTTGGGAAGTTGAATATTACGGTTTGAGTAAGAATTTCCGAAGACCTGTTGGAGTGGATGAACGTATAAAAACCAAGCCACAGATCATTGTACATTTTGTGTTGCCAGATTAAAGCATCGCATCTAGCTTGTGGAGCCATTTGAAATTTCAGCTGTTAATTGGAAAAACTATTGATATGGCAGCCATTCAGTTTGGATTTGAGGGGACAGTTCTAGTTTCAAATATTCTACTGTGTTGTGTCTGTAAATCATGGAAATGGCCTAGAAGCTGCCATATTTTGGCATTCCAAATTATTGCTTGCACCTGGAAATAGCACTCACACACACATGCACAAAATCTTTCCCAAATGCAGTTTGGGTTTGGAAAATATAATCAGCATAGTTTGGGAACTCATCTTTCATTCTAGTCCATCTTCCTTTAAATGGTTACAGGCAATGCACATGTTTTATCCACCCACTGAATGAATTTTGCAATGGAAAACTCTTTAAAGGTAGGAATCGTGTTCAATGGCATAGCATTTGGATCCTTTTCGCGGCAAGTAATCGAAAACTGAACAAAAAATAGCTTAAATAAGAAGGACATGTATGATCTCACTTAAGAATTCAGGGGGTGAGGCAATGCCAGGGTTAGCTAATGCAGACACTTGAGCAGTTCAATGACATCAGTAAGCTTCCAGGTTCCTGCTCTGCCATTCTGCCATCTCATTGTGTTTGCTTATCCTCTTAGCATTCTTCCTGGTCCCAAGATAGCTGCCATTGCTCCAGACATCACACAAAGATGACAGCACTCGGAAAAAAAGAACAGGAAATGCCCCTTTGGATATTCCTTCTTAGGAAAAACTCACTAGCAGCCCATTTGTCTCCCCCAAAGCCTTTTACTGACATCCATTGGCTAGATTATCTCATTTGCCTTAATCACTTAGCAAAAGAGATGAGATCTCCAAGACTGAGGGTAATAATTCTCATACATGACTATGCTTCAGAATCCCCTGAAGAGCTTGAGAAAACAGAATGCTGGGCCCCACTCCCAGAATTTCTGATTCAGTAGGACTGGGGTATCTTCATTCCTCAGTGACGCAGTGCTCCCTGAACATGAATTTGAGACCCACAGACAGAGAGTAATCCCGATTTACCCCGTGGGCACTGGGGAGAAGCTCAGCTTCCTTGAAGGTTTGTCAGGAGATGAGTGAACTGTTTGGATTTCTGCCAGCCCGAAAATGACCTGTTGTTTAGTTAGCCCAGAGCAGCTGACACAACTGATATCTTCCGGCAATAACATGATATTTCATGTGGTTAGTAAGAGTTCACTGATGGTGAACTTGAATTTGGAGACTGAATTGTGTCTCAGTGTGGATCTGCCACCATCCAAGGGCTTAGAACTCACAGTCAACTCACTACAGTATTTGCATTTTCTTTATTTGTTTGTCTGCTTTTATATTTCCAAGAACTGAGAGTTTCGTTATTTTTTTTTTAATTAAAGTTTATTGGATTGACAATTGTTAGTAAAGTTACATAAGTTTCAGGTGTACAATTCTGTAATACATCATCTATATATCACATTGTGTGTTCACCACCCAGAGTCAGTTCTCCTTCCATCACCATATATTTGATCCCCTTTACCCTCATCTCCCACCCCCTCCCCCCTTACCCTCTGGTAACCACTAAGCTATTGTCTGTGTCTATGAGTTTTTGTTTCTTCATTTGTGTTGTTCTTTTGTTGTTTTCAGTTTTATATCCCACATATCAGTGAAATCATATGGTTCTCGACTTTTTCTGTCTAATTTCGCTTAGCATTATAATCTCAAGATCCATCCATGTTGTCACAAATGGCACTATTTCATCTCTTATTATGGCAGAGTAATATTCCATTGTGTATATGTACTATATTTCTTTATCCAATCATCTATCGAAGGACACTTTGGTTGTTTCCATGTCTTGGCCACCGTAAATAAAGCTGCAATGAACATCGGAGCACATATATCTTTACAGATAAAGGTTTTCAGATTTTTGGGGTAGATACCCAGGAGAGGGAGTTTCTTTTGATATCACTGCCACTGTACTCATTGGCTTGACCAGATGGTTTTGGAAGATGGTGAGCATTTAGCAGTTTCCGTGAATGCTCTCAGCATCATACCACCCTCAGACCCTCCAAAGAGTCTCACGCTCCCTTTGATTCTCCTCATTAGCTTTTCTCAAACCACCTATGAACATAGGAACGTGGTTTTCTTCCCTGATGTGCCCCAAGGACGGGCCCAGAGCCATGGGCAAAACAGACCCATGGATATTCTCTCAGGGTCTCTGCATAGCCAGGGTGTGAGGGCTCCATCAGCCTTCTGAGGGAAGCAGCTGGTTCCAAAATGAGTTTTCCATGTTCCTGCGATTGCCTCAGTTGCGGCTGTAACACATCACAACGGAGTTAGCAGGGTGAAACACCCATCGATCATTCCACGATCTGTTCGTTAGAAGCGCAGGTTCAGTGCAGCTTGACTGGGTCCTCCGCTTAAAATTTCCACCCGGCGGCAGCCACGACGCCAGGAGGGCTGCGTTCCTGTCTGGCGGTCTCTGAAACAGAGCCCACTTCCAAACTCACTCAAGGTGTTGGCCCGTTTCAGGTCCTGGCGGGTGTAAGACTGAGGGTCCCATCTCTTGGCTGACCTGCCGCGGTGCCTCGATGGTCCTTCCCCCGAGAAGCTGCCTCGGCTCTTCTTGTGCTTTCCATGTGACCCATCCTCCTCCAGTGACAGTGGGTCAAGATCCCAGATAATCTCCCATCTCAAGATCTGTAGCCTTAAGCACACCTGCAGTGCCTTTTGCCATGAAATGTAACATAGGGCATGTACGTTTCCGGGGATGGGGGGGCATTCTGCCTATTAAAATGGTCTCATCATCATAATAAATATTAATGGGTATCACCCCAGTAATGACAACAGCTAATATGGAAAGAATGTGGCCATCTGCCAGGCTCTGTGATAGGTTCTTTACATTGATGAGCGCGTTTAATCCCCACTACAAAGCAACAAAATAGAGACTATTATTCTTCTCCTTTTATATAGTAAACAAACAAAAAACTGAGACACAGAACACATCAGCATCTCGCTGTGGTTCACTCAGAAGGTGAAGCGTGAAACTGAGATTCTACCTAGGGAGTCTCGCTCCAGAGTCCCCGCTGGCGATCAGACGTCCCACCGCCCCAGCCATCCTCACCCCTCCATGTGCCCTCATCAGCTGCTGACTCGCCTATTACCACTCCCTTCCGGAGCCTACTGGGCTCCGAGTCTATTATCCATCAAGCGTCCCAGTCCAAGATGTATCATTGGCGCTCAATGAACTGTGAATATACACGCACCTGTGCAAATGTCTAATCGCGGACAGTTGAGGCATTGTAATCAACCATCTCAAAACAGGTTGTGCTCAGTGTATGTTATGCGTGCAGAGAGCTGGGCGTGTGTGCGTCGGGCAGGGAAAGGCTGCATGAGACAGCCCTGAGCAGCTCCAGATGCTTTGCTCAGCCTGGCTTCTGCCAGCTACTAAAATAAAATGTCTCCTTCTCAAACACACTTCCATCTGGCACCTGGAGCTCTCGTGGTAGGTGTCTGTGAGGTGTCACTGGAAAACGGTCATATGCAAGATCAAATAAGACACGGGCCGCTGGAAGGTGATGTCTACTTCCTAGGCCATAATTGTGGAAGGGCATTGGGATAGCCGAGGCTTTCTTCTCCTTTCTCAGCACTCTCGTCCGCTTTCAGGGATGTCTGTAGTCAGGGGATGGTAACACTATTGTTAAGAATCCCTGAATGAGTGATTCTCTATTTCTTCTTCTGCTAAGTGAGGCCATATGTATGTCTTCTCCCTCCTACTGATTTGTTTCTTTAGAATGCAACTTGAGTCGTCTCTCTTCTCTCCCTTGGGATTGCCTTAGGCTAGAAGGTTCTCTCTTCCAGGGCCCGATCAGGCCCCTGCCCACCTCTTTCCCCATCACCCATGAGGCTAAGGCCGGAGTGGTTTCCTTCCAGTTTCTCGACAAACCCAAACTCTTTCCTACCTCAGGGCCTTTGCATAATGCATTCCTTCTGCCTGCAACCCTTCTTTTGACATTCTTCACAAACCTAGCTCAGTATTTTCAACTGACTCTGATGACATGTCAAATCCTCAGAGAATTCTACTCTGCCAACCCTAACTGAGGTATAAACTCATCACAGTTTGTAATGAATTGATGATTTTTTCCCCCCGATCTTCTGTGTTGTGTGGGATCTTCTGTGAGTCTGTAAGCTCCGTAAGGGCAGTGACCTTACCTGCCTTGTTTTGCTCTTGTGTCTCAATGCCCCTCCTGGGGACAGGCACATAGTAAGCTTGATAGATGTTTGTGGACTCACTTCTGAATAATACCATTCCCTCCCCTTTCCCATAATAAGTCTCGTGCAGAGTTTATTGCATTATCTGGTCCCAACTCCACAGCAAACGCTGTCAGGCTTCTCGTGTTAGCTCAGGAAAATCAGAGAAAAATAATAGTGATGATTAGACTTCCCTCCTTCCGAAACTCATCGGGAATGTTCTGTCTATCTTTACAAAGTCAGCTCATAGACTGGATTCTTCCAGTGTGCCCTGGGGGGTCACCTGCTTCAGAGTCACTTGGCACCCTTATTAAGTGCAGATTTTTGGGTCCTTCGTCAGGCGGGTGAATCTATCTCTGACACTGAGCTGCAGAAATGTGCATTTGCAGCAGGTAACCCAGGCCGTTCTTATCTTATGAGGAGGTGTTAGCATCACTGATGTAGAGAGTTTAATAGTACCTGTTATCTGTCCAAAAATATATCCGCTTTCCCAACAAAAACCTCTCTTGCTGCCCATCCTAAGCAGTTTTGTTATTTTTTTTTTAAAAAAATGACAGACTGGATAACAGGAAGCAGACATCTCTCTAACAAATCTCACTGTTTCCATTTTAAGCAGAAAATGCATCGGCCTGATTTCCGATGCTGGGCTTCGGTCAGAGTGAACCTGCTCAGGGACTTTCTCCAGGCCCAGCTGGCCCTGGGGCTGAGGCGAAGGGCTCCGATTTTAGTCTACAGTAAAACTGGGTCAGGAAAAAGAATCAAAGGGCCAAAAAGCGAGGCCAGTGGTCATTTGCATCTACTAAAAGTGAGATTTACAGAACAAAAACCCTAAAAGCCCCACTCTGGGAGTGTGTTGCTCCTGGAAGTAATGGCCATTGCTTTTTGGTGTTTACCAGCCCTATGCTGTCTAATAATGCTAATCAAGGTTGAATGAAGTGAGTGGTTCTTCTGTGCCAGGCTAACCCTTCTAACTGCATTATCTCACTCAGTTCACCAGGAGCCCTGTGAGGCAGACACTAATGTTTCCATTTTATGGATCAGAAAAGAGGGGCTTAATTTAAGGAAAGTCACCCCAGGCCCAGGGCGGGCAGGGGAGCCGATATGAAGTTTGCTTTATTTAGCCCTCTGGCTGCCTTGCTTTCATCTGAGCCTCACAAAGAAGATAGGGCCAGGAGGAGTTCTTCGGGAAGCATCTCGTTGCTTTGGGTCCCAGCTCGGCAGGCGGTAGCCCTGCATCCTTAATGAGGTACATTACCTTCTGCATCGCACTGTCCACATCTGTAAAAGGGCAACCACCAGCCTTACCTGTGTGAGTTCTTGAATAACATGAGTCAGGTGTCCACAAAATGCTCGAGGCAATGTGCTCAGTCGAGGGGGCTCGGTCATGACCCTGAGCTGGACTGTTGGTACACAGAGTGTTCAGATGGGGACACCACACCTCCAAAGGAATGAGGACAGACTGAAGCAGGGAAAGACCAAGATGGCAGGATGATGAGAATGTACATCCACCCTGCCAGGGCCGGAGAGACTGACGCTCTGTAGCTGCAGCCATAACTTCTTCAATCAACCGATTATTTGCAAAGCGTCCACGGTTCTCCAGGGACAGTGTATTCACTTGGCAGACAGAGGTGAATGAGATAGACACAGTTTCTGTGGAGCTTCCCTGTATGTAGCAAACGAGGCAAATACAAATAGCTACGTATGATTTAAAACTGTGACATGAAGCATAAACAACAGGAGTGTGTTACAGAGGCAACTGAAAGAGTGTTTCCTAGAGAGGCAATCAGATGCCTTCAAACTCCTCAGAGCTAGAAGAATTCTAACGTAGGCACAATTAGAAAGGCAAGGAGCCCTTTTGAATGATTCCCCCCAGGACCTGCTAGGCTGCCTTCAAGTAGGAACAAATGCTGAAGACAGACAGATACTGGGTCCCACCCTTGTAGGGGACCTCATACTTCCCAAGTCTCATAGGCTGGATGCTCTCCAAGGTCAACCTCTGACACTGGAGATTTGGGGTGTCTGCCTTCCAGTGCTTTCTTAAAGGCATGTGCTTTGAATGAAAAGTGGCTGAAAAACCCAAATGCCCAGAGAGGACCTTCAACCCCTAGGATATTAGAGAAGGCAGTATACTAGAATGGGTTACAACATGGATTTTGGAATTAAATAAAGCTGGTTCAAATCCAAGCTCTGGCATTTACTAGCGGCGGGACCTTGGGCAAGGTAATGCAACAGTAAAAATGTGGTGTGCTAATAAAAGCGACCTTGCTAGGGTGTTTGAGGATGGAATGAGATTGCGTACCTATTAAAAAAAAAAAAAAGGAGATATGAACTCGAAATGGTCTGCACTGAACCCCACACCCTTTCCACAATGCACAGGCAGCCGCCTTCCCACCCCCACCATGTCCCTTCGGAAACCACTGTCCTGTCGGCCTCCAGTCCCTAAAGAGCCCTCCTTTGTTTCCTGAGAGCTCAAGCTATAGCCAAAGTAATGAGCTTGATCTGATTCAGTCTAAGAACTCCGGTCATTGAACTTGACTGGGTCTGTCCATAATTTGTACATTTTGGATAACAGGTTATTGCTAAGAGGGAAAACCTTTAGCTGAATCCAATACATTCCCAGCAAGCGAAGCAGGAGGCAAATGCCTAATTCCGGCTTGTTAGCCGCTGAGCTTCTGAGAACAGAATCAGCTTAGCCGCTTGCAAATAAGCGGGCATCAGAGAACTTGGTTGAGCTAGCAAGAAGGTAACAAGCTGTGTGTGAAAACCCTGGGATTAAATCTCCACAGCGAAATTGCTTGGTGCACAGAATCCACAGAGCTGCAAGGGGAGAGAAACAATGAGCAGGGCCTTCCACACACCCGCCCATCCTTCCCCGTCAGGGACACCCCAAAGAGTGTACGCCTTGGCGCCTTATCAAAAAATGAGGCTGCGCTCTCAATTATAATTAAAACAATAAATTCTTCTCCCCTGCGTGTCTCCCGATTAGATTGTTGACACTGTGTCAAGCTGTTAGGGAGATGACCTCATGCTGCTCCTCGGGGTCCCCACACTGCTTATTTTTGTGTCTCGCGGATGGTGTTTTGCACACGACAACGTGCCAATCACACATTGGAGTTTCTTTCCTCCTATTTCTCCATCGACTTATTAACAGTGATACTCATGGAACTTGCAGGGTGTAAGAGCTTTCCTGTGGAGGTGTGATGTAGGCCCCAGCGTGAACCGTTTAGAATGCTGAGGAACTTGTTTGTCAGGTGACGCGTGTGTGTGGGTGTGCAGGATACTTGAAAGTCCCCTAAGGTAAATTGGTATAAACGATGGCGCATGGTGTCAGGCCAGGCCCTGGGCGGGAGTTTCAGAAGCTGTCTGGCTCCTCAAGCTTGTTTCTGCAAACAACCTGAGTACACCCTTCCCTGTGGTGGGGCCCCCTGGGGCCTCAGCCAAAGCAAAGCTCGGGGAAGTTGCTAGAGTCATAGGGTCCCAACCAAATGACCCAACTCAGGAATCTGGGGACTTGGAAGCATGGTCCCAGAATATAGATTGAATAATTTTCAGTTCCTGAACCTAACAGGCTATGTGTATCTCACTCTCCGACCTTTGCATATGAGGTTCCCTTGCCGGAAATGATCTAATCATTCACCATTCCGTTCAGCAACCCCAGGTAACCCTTCACACCTCAGTTTAGATGGGACTTTCTCCATGAATGAAGCCTTTGTTTCTGGTTGTTGTTTTTTTTCTTTAGTAATCGTTTTATTTTGGAATAGTTTTTGATTTACAAAAAAAATTGTGAATATAGTCCCCCTACGTCTTCAACTCGGTGAATATTTTGTTAATATTGTTAATTGTTAATTGACAATTATTAGTATCTTACATTATTGTGCTACGTTTCTTACAACGAATGAACCAATACTGAACATAAAATTTACCATGTTCTACTTTGAATTGTACAGTTCTATGGCATTAAATATATTCACGTTGTACAACCATTGCCCCCAACAATCCCCAGGTTTTTTCATCTTGCAAAACTGAAACTCTATATTCATTTAACATTAATGCCCCTTCCTCCCTCTGCCCTGCCCCTGACAACCACCCTTCTACTTTCTGTCTCTGGGAATTGGACTACTTTAAGTACCTCATAGAAGTGGAACCGTACGTAATCTGTCTCTCTTGATTTGCTCAGCATTATAGCCTCAAATTTCATCGCTATTGTAGCGTGTGTTGGAATGTCTTTCCTTTGTAAGGCTGAGTAATACTTCACTGTATGTGTACAGACCACATTTTGTTTATCTGTTCATCTGTTGGTGGACACCGGGGTTGCTTCCACCTGTTGGCGTTTGTGAATGATGCTGTTCAATGTCTTCCTTGACACAACCGTGTTACCCAGGAGCATCTTGTGGTCACCTCTGTTCTGGTGCTTGTGTCACGGGAGTGTAAGAGCTTGTTTCTCTGTCTGCCTTTCGCTAGATTCCCAGCTCCTTAAGTACAGGTGCCGTGTCAGTAAGTTGTTCACGTAACGTAGAAGTTTGCCTGGCTCACGTGACATACACGGCAACTATTTGAAATGAGTGACGTTTGAAATTGATGGATGGATGAGTCGGCAGATGGGTAGATGGATGGGTGGATGGATGGATGGGTGGATGGATGGATGGACGGATGGACGGACGGACGGACGGACGGACGGACGGACGGACGGACGGAAGGAAGGAAGGAAGGATGGATGGATGGATGGATGGATGGATGGATGGATGGATGGATGGAGAGGTGGATAGATAGGTGGATAAAAAGATGAGGCTTTCTGGAGGATGGGCCTGAGCAGATGCCTTGAGGAGTATAATTAGATTCCTGCTATCAAGTCCAGTAGGTGAACTTGTGATTATAAAACAAGAATTCAGGGCAAACGGAAAACATCAGGTTAAACGGACCTAGAGTAGAGTGTGAGTGGCGTGTGGGCTGGGATTGGGGAGTATATTTTGTTTTATAGTTTTTACTTAAATGTTGCTTATATTTTATATTAATAAAATAAAACAAATCAGTGAAAAATTTTGCCATGGTCTTACTGCAAAGTGAATCCTACTGACCTTTTACGTATAAAAATAATACACAAACAGATGGTTCATAGGGGAAAGGAAGGGATAAAATGAAAATTATAAATTTCCTTCCCACCATTTCTCTCTGCAAAGGTAACTAGAATAACTGCATCTTGTGTGTTTACAATCATTGAGGGAGTGGTTTCCTTTAATCAGAGAGGATACATCAGCCGTGTTCTTTACTGGCCACCTACTCGCCCTTCACATAGAAATATCATCATTGAACTGTTTCTTATTGGGAAGGACATTTAACTTTTGGCTCTGACTCACGTAACAGTCGTCCCTTGGGATGCTTTCGTGAGTATACCCATGAGGTAAACTCTTTGAAGGAGAACTGCTAGAATAAAGTTGTAAAAGTATATACACTTTGTATTTTGGTAGATGTTGCCAGATGCCCCGCCCACCAGTTGGAACGAGCTTATGTTACTGTGTCTTATTTTTATTTTTGTCAGTCTTGTTAACAGGAGCAAGCCACCCTAGTTAATACATACAGTTCAGTTCACGTCTGAACATTACTAGGACTTGTCAAGAAATAAGCCATGTCAGTTCCTAATTCATAATAAATTCTAAAAGGGGGCAGAGATAGATTTTGTACGCATATGCTGTATACATCAGATCAAAAAGCAGGAGACCCCAGAAATGTGGAACTCACATGCGATTTGAAGTTCTGTCCATTTTCTTGTCCTCAATGGGTATATTTAAAGTAGAAGAAACAGAAGAGGGTATGACCATCAGTCTCCTTCCTTGAAAAGTGCTGTGTGATTCTCTTCTGTCTGGGAGGTCCAGGGCTTGACCCCAGCTTGGCTGTCACTGGTGCAGGGAAGGTTTGGCATCTAGCGTGTTTTTGATGTCTTCTTTTTCTCCATAGCACGATGGGAGAAAAGTAGCTTCTGTTTTCAATCTGAGAATAGATATAGATATAGGTATAGGTATAGATATATGGATCGAGATACTTTCTCCTTTAGAATAAAATGTGGCAAGTCTCCTACAAGATCTCAGTCTACATCTGTGGTACTAAGGAGGAAGGGATCTAGGGGGGCAACATATACTTTCCATTAATATAGCACCTCCTTGCTACTGTCACACTTGATTTTTTTATAGGTTAACTCCTTTGAGAGTCAGTATTCTCCACCACTGTGTGCTGCCCCACAAATCTAGAAATCAGTGTTATCAAACTTGCAAAGAAAACCTTATGTTATTTTGACATTAAATTATTTTTTTAGAATATCACATTTATGCAGTCCACCATGCAAACATGCAAATATGAGGTCTTATTATGAAATGCCTCCTTCCGCCCTCTCCCCAGCAACTCAGTTCTACTCCCCAGAGGTTATGCTGTTACCGTTTTTGTGCATCATTCCAGAGATAGTCAATTAATATACAAGCCTATTCACATAAATAATAGCATGTGCTGTCATTACATTGAAACCAAGTCAGTCGATGGCAAACTTAATTCATTAAAAATAAAAGGCACCGAAAGGAATACTTGTCCTACAAAGTTTACTAAATGTAAATATTATTAGATAAAAATATTAGAACTATAGGAGAAATCCATGAATATGGTGGTACTTAAATATGTTTTACTTCATTTACAGCAAGCACAGGCTTGGAGGTGTGAAAAGAAACGTAGATTTGGCTTTGTGTTTCACCAGCTGTGGCAAGTCCTTAGCTCCTCTGAACCTCGCATTTCTTATCTGCTAATGAGGAGAATACCTCTCTCCAAGGGCTTATGTGAATAAGATAAGTTACAAAGGACCTGGGACATAGTAAATAATCAGTGACAATGATCTACTTATTTTTCTCTGTATATGATAATTTGCTGGGCCTACCTACTCCTCAAGCAATGATATCGTTTTATGCTTTATTTTGCTAAATTAGAGAGAGAGAGAGAGAGAGTTACGTAATCCAAGAGAATAGTTTATTCTTGCTAGTGAACAGATGGCCTCTGCTCACCCCTAGTACACTTCAATTTCACTATGAGGATAATCTATTCATGCCTCTAATGCTTTACAATTAAGGGTGGATTCTCCCTTCAGGCTAATTTAATGTAATTTGACAGTGCCTTGGGTTAGCTGGTGAACAGCCAGCTCAGGGACCCTGGTTCTTGATTCAGACTGCCTTTGTTGTTCCTGATTGCTTGTGTAAGTTTGGACCGGTTAGAGTGCTTTTCCTTTCCAGTCCTCAATGTTCTCATCTGTAAAATGGGCATGAGAGTAGAAACAAACTCCTCAGATTTCTGGGGAGGATTAGGTGAGATGATGAGCATGAAGCATTTAACAAGGGGGCTCTAATCATTTAGCACAGGAAGCATTCTGTGTATATCAGCCATTACTATGAATGCCAGTTAGCTAAACCCCTTCATCCGTTTCCTCTCCTGCATCCATCCTTTATTGATGGAGTGCCTGTACTGTCCAGGGCACCACGGCTGAGCCACCCTCTTCCCCTGTGACTCTTGCATGTCTCAGGATTGTGCTCCAAATGAATTCCACACTTTGCAGGTGTTTGTGGCAGGGAGGGGTTGTTCACTGAACCAGGAGTGCTTTTAGAGTGTGTAAGAGCTTCGAAAGGACAGATGGGTGCCTCCTTAATGACCACGGGCTCCTCTCAAGAGGTTGTGTTTCACACACAGACCCAGGAGGGCTATCTGTGTTTCTTTGTGCCATTTCCTCGGGGCTCACAGGAACTCAGAAGGGGGATTGCTTGAGAGAAAAAGGGAAGAGTTTGTGGTTCCCTTTTCTGTGTGAGGTGAAACTACTGACAAATAGATTTGGAAAATGCCTCATGGTGGGTATTCTGGTATTGATGTAGTTACGACAGTGTTTCTGGACTCTGAGACCTTGGTTATAATCCTGGCTCGGCTGGGTCCTGAGTGACCTTGGACAAGCTATTAAACCTATTTGGGTAGTAGTTTCCCCATGTGGAAATGAGAATTGGATTGTTCTAAGGCATGAAAGCAGCTCATATAGCACCTGAAACATATTAACATCTGTAAACGCTGGTGATTTCTTATAGACTCACGAGGTAGCACTTATTGAGCATTTGCTGTATGCTCGGAGCAAAGTTGAGAACTTCACACCAGAGCGGCAGCTGCAGTGTCGTATCTCATAAGAGAGGCTCTGAAGTCAGAATATTTGAGTTTGAATCCTCACCCCAACAATTATAAGCTGTGATCTTTATCTGTCTCCTTAGCCCTTTCTTTCCTTCAGATACTTCATCGGTAGAATGTGAGAATTCAGCGGGATTCTGTATGTCAAACACTTTGGAAACTGCCTGGCATGTATGGGACCCTTAGTAGGTGTTGGTTATTCTTCCCATGTGTAACCATCACAGCTGTTTGATGGTGTTATCTACAGTGGGTCAGCCCAGAGCAATGAAGTTACCTGTCCAGGTTCACCTGACTCAAAGGATGAAAGGAATAAACTTGAGCTGGTTCTGTCAGTTTCTTACAGGAACTAGTCGCTAAATGAACAACATTCTGAAAATGAAGTCTTCCTCATCTCCAAGGGATAACGATGCCCAGTTGTCCCTGGAAATGTCACCGTGGGGGCACATTCTATAAACTGTAGAAAATTAAATCCCTCACTTCATTTTCCTAGACAGACCCCTCTGAAGCATCGCTCGGGTGCCCCTGCAAATCCATACTGCCAAGGTGAGGGGATGTCAGTAGGATTTGGTCTCCCTACAGAATCCCTGCAAAGATGCAGGAGGCTGCATATAAATTGCATTGAATTTGGCCGGACATGGACTAGCATTGCTTTGGGCTGCATATAACTGAAAAGTATGAAATGGAGATTACATTTTCAATTCGGGCTTTTTTCCCCCAAAGCTCCGCAGAGATGCCCTCCTTCCCATCCATCAGAGCAGAATTGCATTGGCGTGGAGTCGCAGACTCTCCTTTTTGCAAGTACTCGCTGTCAGGCTGCCGCAGTGGGGGACGCTCTCCTTAACAGCTCGCTCCTTTATTCCCCTTTCTCCAAATCTCTGCCTTTTTCTTACTACTTTTTGTTCTTCAGATCTATCACCCATGAGGATCACAAAACCAACCACAAAAAATGACAATCTTGTGGATGTTAAAATTGGTATATCTGTCTCTTGGGTTGTTCAGGGCAAAAATAAGACGTTGATGCAAATGTGCTTCGTCCACCGACAATGAGAAACATGCTTATTGCTTATTTCTGAAATACATATATTCATACCAGCTATTTCAGTTTCTTTCCCCAAACAGCCCTAAATCATTGTCAGTGCCTGTGCTCCAGCTTGGGTCCCTGAGAAGCGTGTTTACGGGTGGGGGGTGGGTAGGGGGAGGACGGTTATGCATCTGGCTTTCACATTAGAATCAGCTTCAATATTTCAACAGCTCTTTCTCCGCATGTTCTTTGCCTCTCCCTCCTGCCCCCTGAACGTGATTGCCTGGCTGACTCTCCAAAGAGAAAAATGTGCTAAGTGAACTTGACAGATTCCAGGCTGGCTCCATATGGCAAGGCCTGAGTTACATGTTCCTGGGGTCCCTAAGCTGCTCTCACCTTATTAAGATGGCAGTAACTACATGCAAGTCATGCAAGTGAAGTTCACCACATCGGTTTTAATTCTCTGGGCCCTGGAGACCAGCCTCAGATTTCAAGGTGGAATTGGATGCAGCATCCCCCACTGCAAATTTGACCTTTCTCTTCCCTTCCCAAAGCCCACAGTTGGGAGGAAGGTTAATGAAAAGTGGACCCAGAGCTCAGAAAAATCTTAGGGAAATGTGGTGGTGAGGTTAGAGGCCTTTCTTAGTGCTGCCAGTGAAGTCTAACAAAGACATCTCAGTACTGGGTCCTTGTTTATTGCTTGATCTGTACTGTCTAAACTTTTTTCGACACCCACACATAATTGAGACTTTGACGTTGATTTATAAGTATATAATTTTCACTTCTCCCTCTCCTCGCATGGTTTTAAAGATGTGGAGAAAATTAATGCCAAAGCAAACAAGTTAGATTTCAAATGGAAGAGCTCTTGTAACTCAACAATGAAAGGGTTGGAGCTGAGTCCCACATTTTTTAAATAATAGGAATTTGTGAGAATGAGTCTGTACGAGAGAATTATTTGATGGCTTTTCACTTCACCCAGGATATATAGAAAGTTTTGCTACCTTTATATGACAGTATTCCATATTCTGAGAGCATGACCATTATGTAGAATAGAGAACACTAAGAAGGCAGAGGACCACCTTATTCTAGTAGCCAAAAGAGACAGCAATGGGAACAGGACCAGAATGCACTGCAGGTGCCTCACAGGGAAGAATACATCCAAAGGAAAGGCTCTTCTTGTGGGGTGAGGGTGGGGAGGAGGGAGAGGTTGGATTCTGAAATGGTTCAGCAATTGGAGCTGTCCAAGTGGCGGAGGTGCTGAAGTGTTCATGATAGGGGTTGGGCTTGCAGTGGGTAGAGAAGGGAAAGCCTTTGTATGATGTGTCAAGTTCCTCCCAGTTCTGAGGTTCCCAGCTTCTGGACATTGGCACACCCGCCCACTGTGAGATGACTTCCGATGCAAGCTGAAATGACTGTAGTTATAAATGATTCACGTGATTCCAGAAGCTGTGTGTGTCAGCTTTTCACTAAAGGCAATATACACCTCAGGCTTTGAATTTGGGAAATTGAATCAGTTTGCATCTCACTTCGCTACAAATAACCCAAAACTGACTACCTGTGAGTAGCTTAAATCCAAAGAACTTTTGTTTGTTATTTAATAAGAAACCCTATAGTAAGTGGTCTTAGAGTTGGTTACTTGGCTTCGTGCTCTCATTACAAACTCAGGTTCTTGATATTTCTGTTATTTTCACCATTCATATATATTGGCATTTAGTCCTTACTTCTCCTCATGATCACAAGATGTTTGCAAAAGTTCCCGGCATCCTGTCTTCACATCTGGGTCCCAAGCAGAGGAGGACAGAAGTAAAGCACTTACTATTTTGGTAAGTGTTGGCCTTTTTATCTAAGAAGGAAAACCATCAAGGAAATGTTAAGTTATATCTTTTTTGCCAGAACTGGGTGATACACTCACACATGTGAAATCTAATTGTACGGCCCTGACTAGTTAGATCAATCATTATTCATTCCCTGGAGCTGGGGAAGTGGGCCCATCCCTTTACCTGAATAAACTGGTGTTCTGTTAGTAAGTTAACAGGGGGGTGAATGCCAGGTAGTTAGCAAATATTATTTGCCACAGAAATCCACCCAATGTATATGGCACAGCTCTCTCCTTAGATTTCAGCAGGAGGACTTTATGTCAGTCAATACTCTCCTTACCTTACCTTATGTGCTCACCGGCCACGATCTAGCTTCCTCCTTCATGCGGATGTGGAAAAAACATCTGTTAATGTTTGCAGACTCTTAGGATTCCCGTCTTCAAAATGGCAATGAGATTCTCCTGGGGCTTGAAGTTGTTGATGGATCAAGGAAATCGGGATAATGAAGCTTTCATTTTTATTTTATGAATGCTTTGTTATGAGCCAAATATTGCGCAAAATATTTTACATAGAGTTATGATTCATTGGATCATTGTGACAACCGTATTTCTTGGTGTGGGGATGAGGTGTTGGGGTTACTGTTACCCTAGTATCTCAGTGAGGTAAAACCTGAGCTACGATGATTGGACTCCAGCCTGGTTCATTTTACTGTTCTGATTACTACCCTGATAATTATTGTCTTGCTTATATAGGAATTCGGAAATGGGGACAGGGAGGCTGGCAGGCTGGCCTGGTGATGGATTCATGTTGGTAAGAAGTGAGTGGGCCCTCTGAGTCTCAGCTTTAGAATTTGAAAGTGGTCGCTTTCTCATTTGTAAATTTCTCCCAGGCTCTCATGTGAAGACAGCTGCCACCAAACTTTGCTCGTGAAATCTTTGGTTATAGGGATTGATTGACAATTTCAGCTCCAAGCTTCCTCTTATGGGTCTGGGTGTCTCATCTGTTAGCACCCTTTAATACACCCATTTATAGAGATTGCATGGTTATAAATTAAGGAGCCTCTGATGGATGGTCGGGGTGGCACATGTGGAGGGCACATCAGTAAAGTGGGTGGGGGGAAATGTCTACCAAGAACAAAGCTGAATTTTTCAGGGTTTTCTTTTCTCAGGGAAAACAATGCCTGTTATTTATTCATTCATGTATTTATTCATAAATTTAGCAATAGGTTCAGCATCTCTTATGTACCCCCTGTGTCATGTCATAAGAATAGGATCTCTAACTACACGAGACACATTTCCACCTATGAAGAATCTACCTAGCCAAGGGAAAAACAAAACAAGGAATAAGAAAGTGCAACGTACAATTGCAAATGCCAGACTGAAAGTAGGATGGTCCTCAATTCTGTTGAGGTGAAAGGAGATGAGAAGCAGGAAAGGCTTCTTAGAGAGTGTTTTAATTAAGTTTAGCCTTGCCATGTGAAGCGCCTATGAATTTGATGCACAGTGAGAGCAGAGAAGGATAAAGTGTTTCATAGTAGGGGGATTATGTGAGGAAAGGGAGGAAGTGTGGAGGAACATGGTAACATTGCTTCCCTCAACATGGTTGGAAGGAGAGAAGGGGATACACAGAAGGAGAAGGTGGACCAGTTGACATCAGAAAAGGATGGGGTCCCTTTGGGACATCTTCAAGAATCATTTGGTGTGAAGTATCACTGTCAAAGTCAAGAATAAAGAGATAGGATTGGCCAAAGTGGTATCATTTGGGGGAAGTTAAGTGGGCTGGCTTTAAAAACTGACCAACAGCATGAATGTGGGCTGGTATTGCCAACTCTTTGAATTCAACTTTTCTCTATATAAAATGGGGTGATGGAAAAGGGTTTGCTCTCGGTTATTGTATTTATTTGGGTCCTACTTGATCCCACGCAAATGCCAACGATATCCTGGGGATTTTGAAAACCTTCTTTGCATGGTTCCCCATACCCAGACCCAACACCTTGAAATAGCTCCATGGTGCCTCTCTTCGCGGTCCAGTCTGTTCATTCAGTGAGTCAAGGTGAGAAGCACCATCGTTTTCTTGGTCTCAGTGCTATGTCAGGCATTGCATTAGTCACGTGCTGCATGCGCTCTCACTTAAACCCATAGCCACTATGGAAAAGTGGAAGAGACAATCCGATTACCCCCAAATCTAAGACAGGGAAGTGATATAACATGCACGACCGCACGTAGGTAGTAGTGGGAAAGCTGATTCAAGCCCAGATATTTCTTTGATGCTACAATGGTTTTTGACCTTTCTTTGACCTACCTCTGCCCCAGGACACGGGATCAGGCTTTGAGCCCCAGGAAAGGACTTGGGTACCTTCTTACTCCTGGTGAAGGCAGCCAGGCAGGCCTGAGGTCAGGAGTATAAAACCAGTCTCATGCATCTGATCAGAGTTGATTGGTGAAACAACGTGACTCTCTGCTTTCCACCTCAGGTCTGTCCTACACAAGCAATTGTGGCTGGAATTGCTTTCTTGAGTGTTAGGCTGGCATCACTCCACCTTCTCTGCCAGCACGCCTGAGTTTTAGCAGAGCTCTGTGTGAAAAGTATTTGCTAGAACAGCCCTCACTTTCATAATAGACATTTTCAGCTTCAATTTTGGATTTTGTCTGAGATTTTGCCCTCCCCAATTTGTGCCAGCAAAGCTTGATTCAATCTACACCGAAAATGCAGAGGCCAGGGCGTGGTTAGAAGTAAAGCTTATGCGTAAATGCCAGTTACTGCCTGGTATGTATTAGTCCCTTGATGACCGTGCTCAGAAAACACTGCCTTTTGCTTGAACTATCCATGTAAGCTATTCATTATCATCTTCTTGAGGAAAGATGCAATATCTTGGGTCTTTATCTACTTGTTAAGGCTGTGTTTCCTGGGAGGGCCACACAAACTCTCTGAGTTTCAGTTTTCTGAGTTTCCAGTGACAATATTTTTTCTTGCTTTGTCTACCACATGGAGACTTTGTAAAGCAACATGGGGCCATGGCCAGAGCAAGAAATTTGGTGAATGACAGATCTGAAATCAAGTCCTACTGTGTTTCCTGTGGACCTCAGTGTCCCTATCTGTAAACTGGGGCCAGTCAGACCAACCTTTTGGTACTGTTTGGAGAATTAAGGGAAGTCATGCCTGGCACATAGTAGGTGATCTGCAAATATTATCCCAATCCTACAGACAAGAAAGTAAAGGTAATAGTTTTTTGGGGGAAAATAAATGTGACACAAACATTAGATCTTTGTTCTAAGTATAACCAGCTCATTTTTTTCCCCTTTTATTCCTATGCTGTTTTCTTCTCAAAATCTGCCAGCTCTGTTTCTATCACTCTTCTCATTTGTTTCAAGATGGGCTCATTTTCAGTTGAGGATTCCCTCTTGCCCGAAGGCCTTGGTGCCACGTGAGCAGATTCAGCGTGAAGAGCTGTGTGGATCCAGACGCACAGGCCTCTTTCCACTGCCGAGAAATCCTTTTCCTTCTGAGGGCACAAGCCTACCTGCAAAGGGATGTGGGAAACCATTTGTGAGAAATTGTAATTAATGATCCGCTGGGTCTTGGCACTTATTAAGGAAGCAGAAAGCCGCCGGGAATTGGAGTCGCCTCTTGGGTAGAAGTTGGCCTCTTGGGGCTGTGTCTCTCTGTGGGGAAGTAGCAGATCTTGGGGGGGGGGGCGTGTGGAAGGAGGAGACGTGGCGGGGGGGGGGGCTCCCGTTCTCTCTGCAGAGTTCAGGGCTGTAATCTGTTTGCTTGCCATGCATGGAAACAGAGTGATATGGACAAAGAACCCCTAGCTCTTGAGACAAAAGGTCCTGGGCCTGAGCTGTGCCTCTTACTCTGTGATACCTGGGCATGTCACCTCACTCTCTGAGACTCAGCTTTGCCCATCTGTAAAATGGGGCTAGTGACGCCAAACTCTGCAAGGCTATTTGGACCAGAAATTGAATAATAAATTCAATGGAACATAGAAGTGACGGAGATAAAATATTAAACAAGGCAGACATAGCCCCCATCTTCAGGGTGCCGACAGTTTTGTGGGTGATGGAAGTTACATTATCTATATAACGTGTGGACTTGTGGATATTTCTGTAGGTGTTTCCATGTTATTTATGCACATATGTCTAGTGATATTAGCTATAAGTTGCTGCCGAATTATCCATCTATTTTTTCATAATATAAATAGCACTTCTTTGGTGAAATAATGAAGTGTCTTTTTAGTTTATGTGACTGTCTTTTGGTGAGTCAGCAAGAATCGATCATGCCCTAATTTGATCCTCCGTGCTGCTGGGCCGTTCTGGAAATTAACTTACCTCCTCAAATGCCTACAGGCTGTTAAATCCCTGAGTGAAACCCTGCACACAGCGACCACGGAAAATATCTCCTCTTGAAAAGTGATTTGGTATTCCGTGTCCCAACCTTGTAAGACTGTTCCGTGAAATGGCGCTTGTAAGTCAGTTGCCACCAGATCTTGACATAGCAAGGACTAGTGATGGTCGTAATAGCAACAAGCCCTCCTGCTTTAATGACAATAACAATATTTTCTAGCACCTACCTCTTCGTGGAGCAGACAGCATCACAGGCTCTAATACATGCCAAACGCCGGGCACAGTGCGGGCACATTCTAAGAGTCCAAAAGATGTCAGCGACAGTCACCCTTACGTCCATCTTTTCAGCAACCTTCCCAGGTCCGTCAGGTGGGGTTACAGCCCCACCTTGCAGGTGAGGAACGCGGGGCTCAGAGAGGCTTGTCCAGTCCACACAGTTAACACAGATGTTGGCTTCGGAGCCAGTAGGAGCTTTTCTCTTGTTCTTCCTCTTGTATCTCTTCAGCCCTTTCCCTCTGGTCCTTTTATTTTTTATTTTTTAAGAGTCCGCTACTAGCCTTGCCTGTCTCCTCCATCTGATTGTCTGTGGTTTGTTTGGAGAGAAACAGCCATGAAAGGCAATGCTTGAGCCTTCTTGTGGCGGCCACATTGTAAAGTCTATAAATGCCACATGGCTGTGTTATACACACCTGGATGCAATCACATTGTATTGGATGTCAATGATAATTTAATAAAACAAGACATTTAAACATTTTTTAAATAAAAAATATTTCAAATCTTAAAAAAAAAAAAGGGGGGGGGAGACAATGCTGAGCCCCAGCGACAGAAATTCTGGATCTGCTTACTAGAACCAGGAGGGAGGAGATGCTGGGACAGGCACCCCTCCATGGGGGTAGCGCCCACAGTGAGGAAGGATGTATACAGCACACCCTTCCTGGGGTATTTGCTTATGTTCCTGGGTGCGCTGCTAAGCCCCTGCCTACCCACCTCTGTGTAAATGAGTCCTCCTGCAGGCTCGCGAGGTGCTGTCCCCAAATCCCAACCATCCAGCACAGAAGCTGGGCTTGGCTCTCGCAGATACGAGATCGGAGAAGGGCACAGCTTTTGCCTGCAGTTATTCCTTTGTAGAGTTGATCGTGGGTTGGAAAAGGCCGTTAGCGATATATGAGCTCTGACACCATGTTTAGCCCTGGACATTGGCTTTCCCTGGTCGTGAACCTGGGCTCCTCTGCCTGCAGCACGGTGGGAGGAGAAAGAAACTACCCCTGGACCAAAGAGGGCTCCTTCCCCGAGTCAGTGGAATGAGTTACTCAGAGTATAACAAGGCTGTGTTGTTTCTCCAGAAGATCAATGGACAGCACTTACTAATCATCTACTATGTGTCTGTGGGCATAGATTGTCATGACATTGAGTCCCTACTGAGCCCTGCGAGGCACCAGAAGTCACACAGGGCAGCAGTTATGTTATTGACTAAGAATACTGGCCTCAGAATCTGGCAGGTCTAACTTTGTATCCCGGCTCACCCTTACTGAATAGTTAGACAAGTTATCTTCCGTGAGTTTCATTTCCCTCATCTGTAAAAGGACGACAGGATGTGTACATCACAGAGATCTTGTGAAAATGAAAGTACGTTATATTAGACAAGCACTTAGCACAGTGCCTCGTACCTACTAAGCACTCAGTAGCGGGTAGACACAGTGTCTTACATCCAGGCCACACCGACGATGCCCTTTGTCATCTACTCAGCACTTCTGGGTGAGGGACCTGGCAGGACAGTAGTCTTATTAGGGTGACTGGTAGTAGTGTTTTACAGGTTGGAAACATTGCGATTTTAAAGACGTTTTTCTTAGAGTTGGGTGTAAGCCCCACTCCCCGGGGAAAACAGGATACTGGGGCCATAGGGTTGTATAGCCAGGGTTAAAAACCAGGTCTGAGGGCCTTTAAAAATAACCACTTTTCAACCCAAGAGATTCTATCTTAACTGGTTTTTAGGGGAGGGTGCACGTCAGATTTTTTTTTAAGTTTGTATTTTTATACACTAAGATTTTTCCATTGCAGTTTGATGAATCTTGGTCACTGCATACAAATCTGGTAACGTCCACTACGATAAAGATATAGAACAGTTTCTTCCTCCTGAAAAGTTTCCTTGTGCCTGTTTTATTCCACCACCACCCCCTTCCCAACCGCTGGAAACCACTGATGTGCTTTCTCTGTCATTTTGAATTTCATCTACGTGGAATCATGCTGTATGTATAACATCTTTTGTACTTGACTTTCTTTCCTTAGCCTATTGTTTTTGAGATTCAACCCTGATGTCATGTGTATTCACGTATTGCTCCTTTTTATTGCTGAGTAGTGTTTCATCGTGGCAATATACCATGGTTTACCCATTCAACAGCCAATAGACATATTTTTTTAGTTTGTGACTATTAGGAATGCTGTGAAATTTCAGCACATGTCTCAGTGTGGACACACGTTTTCATTTATCTTCGGTAAATCCTTAGACTAGAAATAGAATTGCTGAGTGACACGGGACGTGCAGCTTTAACACGGTAAGATACCGCTACATTGTTTTCCAAAGTAGCTGTACTGTTTTGCATTCCCACCAGCCATGTGGCATCAGGTATTGTTGTTAACAGCTCCCACGTGTCCGTAAGGTAGATCCAGACCCTCTGACCTCTGCTTTCTCTGGTTTAATGGCTGCCTTTAGACTCATATGAATAAGGCTGATGTTAGTAGCAGGACGACAGAGAAGGTGTGTGTCCCAGCTGATAGGTTCTGACTTGCCCCAGAGTGTTGGCGAGTAACGTGTTGTCTGGATTTCCATAACTGAGGGGTGTTTTTATATGTCTTGCATGTCAAAATTCACGTATAGGTTTAAGTTCCCTGGCACTAAATCATCGCTTTTTTATTTTTTATTCATTGAACAAATATTTATTGAACTTTTTTTTTTTTGTAGTTCAAGTTTATTGGGGTGACAATTGTTAGTAAAGTTATATAGGTTTCAGGTGTATAATTCTATAATACATCATCTATATATCACATAGTGTGTTCACCAGCCAGAGTCAGTTCTCCTTCCATCACCGTAAATTGGGTCCCCTTTACCCTCATCTACCACACCCCGCCCCCTAAATCATCACTTTTTTAAATACCAGAGGATGCACGCTAGATACATGAAGAGAAGCCCGATTCACTTATGCAGGACAGAGTAAAGGACATGTGTGCTCGCTGAGTTACCTGTCACGGTCACCGGGGCCTGCTTTACAGCAGCGATGACTAATTCTCTACCCACCTGCACACGCGCACGCAAATGCATGCTTGCGTGTTGTTTTCCCCTCACCATCTTCCAAGGCAGACCCGCGGTGACTCCCTAACGGTTTGCCTCGCCACGCACTGTTGCTTGCACATTTCCGGAAGACATTTTCCCATCTTCTGCATTTCCCCTTGTACTTTCATTTTCTTCATGTTGAATTACAAATGGATTAACATCCTTAATAAGTTTTCTTCAAATCCAGCTGGATGCTTCAGCCTCCCACATGGGTTTTTTATAGTTTTAAGAACATGACAGGGAATGAGGTGAATGAACCGAGGACGTGGCCTTTGTCTTGGGGTGAAGCAGCTCTCAACCCCCAGATGGGGTGTCCCCACCCCCCAGGCAAGGCTTTATAAGGACAGGTTCTAAATAGATAAAAGACTGCTCTCCATTTGCATGTGCCTAACTGATACTTTTTCATTATGTGAATATTAAATCCCTCTACTGTCATCTGTGGTTCCCCAAGTCAGTGTGATTCTCAGTGTAAGATACACTGCAGCAAATGTCAGCAAAGTCTAGCCTGTGGGCCAAATTGGACCTACCACCTACTTTTGTAAATAAAGTTTTATTGGCACAAAACCATACTCATTTCTTAACATATTGCCCATGGTGCTTTCTGGATGCAATGGCAGACTTGAGTAGTTGCCACAGAGATGATACGTGCCCAGAAAAGTTGAAAATGTTTCCTATCTGGCTCTTGACAGAAAACATTCACCACTCTCTGCTCTGTGGTACTGGCTGATATGTCTGCACATTCACCGTCCCATGTATGGATCTTAACGTGTATCTCCTTTTTGTGTGGGCAGTTTATATTTGTCCAGCTCATCTCACCTTGGCCCAGGCATCTAAGTTCTCTGAGTTTCATGTCCACGTCCGTAAATTGAGCATAAGAACAGCATCTCCCTTGTAGAGTTTCTTGAGGATTTGGGAGAAAAACAGGTGAAGCGCCTGGTTGTCACAGCGTCCAGTTCACGTAAGACCATTGCCTGGCAGCTTGGCTTGATGCTACCGTGGAAGGTATCCACCATGTTCTGGGTGGTGTCCGCTGCTCTTAGGGAGCAGAAGGTAAGAAATCAGCCATTAATGTGAGGCCCAGGGCACGGGACAGACACCAAGGACTGTTCCTGAGAGACAAGCCAGGCGAGAGCCAAGATGCCTGCATCGAGGTGTCGGGCTATTGCTTTGGCTTCATTCTGCCTCCTCAATGCTGCTCTTGTCATTCCAAACACACGTCCCACTTCACGGCATTGAACTTGCAGCTCCCTGGGCCTTATTTTCCCTGAAATACCCACATGGCTCATTCCCTGCCTGACTCCTTTATCTGAGATTGCAGCCCCATCACTCTAGCTCGGTGCCCTGGTCCTCAACACATTTATAGGTTATTGTATTATCTGTCTGTGTGTTTATGAGTCAGTGCCCTCTCTCCTCTACCCGAAGGCGTTCACCTTACACGTGGAGAATTTATCTTGTCCTGTGTCCAGCACAGAGACCTATGCCTGGCATGAAATGGGTGATCACAAACTATTGGTCGCGTCAATGAATGGAGGGATGAATGTGAGAGTTTCCTTCAGGGCTACAGGATTCCCACCTGTCTGTCATCTCACCCTCCCTCCCCCTTCCCATGCACAGAGACAACCGGTACACGAGGGCCCACTCCCACTCCATGCTCATCCCTAGGAAAACACTCACCTGGACCAAATACACATGCACACAAACATTTACATGGCCTCCAACATTCTCTTGAACTATCTGGAGGCAGCCTTTAAAAGTGCGTCCTTGTTCCCCACTCGGAGAAGCTAACAACCTCTTCAGCAAAATCCTGATTGCTTTATTGGAGAGGCCCTGGGTCGACGAAAGCTGCAGCTTAATGAAGGCCATTTAGCAGTCCGTCTCAGTTCCAAGCAAAAGCAAATCTTTATTACCGGCATCCGATCATTTCTGTTCAGGGATTCCCACCCTTTGGAAGGGATAGGTTTTTGTTTGTTTGTTTTGCTTGTATTTCAGAACCTCTTTTCTCATGAACTCGGAAGCCTCTATTACAGGAGGCTGGTCTTGGGAATGGAAGGGGGACCCTCAGCCGGAAGTAGGCACAAGAGGTGAGGTTTCATTAAAGCCAAGCTGTGCGACGGAAGAGACCGGAGCAGGCAGCGGTGCTAATCCTCTTGCCTGGCTCCCGTGTCCCGACAGGATTGTGATTGATGAGCTGGGCCCCCGTTCATCTTTATCTGCAGTGGGTGCTAATACCCGCAGGCTGAGGGGCTGCGGTTCTCTCAGCACGTGCACTCAGCCTGTGGAGTTCTAAGGACAGAAGGGCTGGCTGTGCAGTTCTTTTTTTCTCTCTGTGCTTCTTTTCCCCTCTTCCTTTCTCTTCTTTATAGATAGATGGATGGATGGATGGATGGATGGATGGATGGATGGATAGATAGATAGGCAGATACAGATACATAGCTATATAGAGATATATACACTACCTACCTACCTACCTACCATCTAAAATCTGGCTGTGATTCTCCATGTGTGTATGTGTTTGTGTCCGCTTTTCTCACTCTGTCCAGCTCTCTCTGTGGGTCTGCCTCTGTCCGTCTCGTCTTGTTCTCCGTCCTTTCGTCTCTCCTAAGGCTGCCCTATGAGGTAATATTAGGGAGCCTCTAACTGATATCTTTTTTATTCAGCATTATTAATGTTTGAGTAATATAGACGCTACCTTTGGCTAAGCATCTATCACACGCCAGGAACTGCCGGAGGTACCTTGAGACAATTATTTAATATTTGCTCCTATAATAGCTGACATTGATTCATCTCTTAATATGGACCAGGTCTTACTGCTAAGTAGTGTTTTTACCCAATCCCTTTTCATCTTCCAAATAATCCTTTGTCGTAGCTACTCTCACTGGTCCCATTTTGTAGATGAAAAAAACTGAGGCTTCGAAAGAGAATTATGCATACTGTCTTTAATCCACACTTGATCACACCAAGATAAGACTTTATTCCTACCTTTTAATGATACGTACACGTGGTTTGAAAGGTAAAATGAATTGTCCAAGGGGCCAGAGCTTGAAGACTAGAATTCATGGGATCTTACTCCAGATGTGTCTCTCTCCAAAGTGCTCCTTTGAGTAGACCAGAAGGCGGGTTTGTGTCTTCCTGCCTTTCTCTGTTTTCTCTCCCCCTTTTAAATCTGTGTCCCAGTTGTGTTTACTGAGCGACCCTGCCATGTGGCCAAAGGGACCAGATTCTGAGTACAGGGGGCTGCAGAACTTCTGCCAGTCGTCTGAGCCAGAATAAATGGGCAGAAACGTCTGGTTTGACTTTCTCTGCTTCTTCAAGGCAGATGCTTTTCTCATTACTGAGAGCAGAATGTCACTTTGTCTCTTCAAGAGCTCGGACGTTCAGAATAACTGCCGTGCAGTTTCTGATCTTGAAGCCATCAGCTCCGATGGGCTGGATTGGCTACCGTCCTCTGCCGTGTGCTGTCCCTAGTGAGGTTAGGTCTGCACAGTATGAACTAGAACTTGAAGCCACTCCCCAGAGTGGATTGATCTGTGATTCAGGTCTCACTCTGTGCACTTCAAGTTCTTTTCGCCAGCCAGGCTGCTTCTTAATTGGAGGGGTTGGGTGTGAAGGGGAAGGAATAGTTAATACACCTACACTGTCCATCTTTGTCTATTGATGGGGAAGAATTAAAATTAACTATGACTTTTTTCAACTCCCAAATTTACTTGGGTTAGCCAGTGCTCCTTTGGGGAAAGAACCGTGAGCAGAAAAGCAATTTGAAACCATGGACCTTACTAGTTCACAAGTCCAAATCCAAATTGGGTTGAAGGTAGAGTTTTGATAGTGTTCCATAAATCTGAAGCGTCCACGATCTTCTAGCCTCGGTAAGAGGCGTTTTCGTGTGTCTCAAAGAGAAGAAACCATAGTAAATACAATCACATCCCCCTGTTTGTGCAGAGGCAACTCCTCTTTTTATTCTTGGATTGTTTTTTCTCTGACACCAAGGCATCTTCACTACCCTAAGACCCTGTGAAAACTTAGACCATGTCAGCACCCTTTTTTCTCGTGGTGGCCTGCGAAGCATAATGCAAATCTCTTGATGATCACACATTTGGAAAAGTCTAGAACTATAGCGCTGAACTGCTTTCATAGACAGTAAAAACAAAATATAATTGAGGATTCAAGGATTCAATAAGCTTAGTTGAATTATTTTGCTGTCATGGGTCTGGCAATCCATCAGCTGGGGATTCTGAGCAGACCAAGAAGTGGCCCATACTTCTCATCTCCCCCCGTCCTCCATCTGGCTGTGAAATAAAATGCTCAGCCTTTTAACTCTTAACAAGATAGTCAAATCTTTAGATTTGTTCTGAAAACAGTGTCTCAGCCATGCATCACCCCAACTTTGTCTGCCACATCCTTCTTCCCTTCAGTCTCACCTACTCTGCCACTTCTTGTCTGTGACCATCTGATCAACCCCAAATCCTTCACTTCTGTTGTGCTGCAACTTGTCTCCTCTTCATGGCCTTGGTTTGACTTGATATCCTAGTGAGGGATTCTCCTTCGGTTTCACCTTGAGATTCAGTCTGCTCACGAGATATGTGCCTCCATTGTAAGTAGATGCAGCCAGTGAGGGCTCGACCAGACAAACTGAACATCAGACAGGGGGTGTCGTTGCTCTAATTTTCAGAATGCCTTTGAGAGATCACATTAGATCCTTTTTGATCTTTGGGCTAGGGTCAAGGTAAGCTTTTAAATGGCCTTTCTCTCTCCCTAAGTTTATTTTATTTTATTTTTTGCATTTCATAGTATTACCATGCCTCTGTTGAATTCTTTAGTGTTAACAAATAATTTCATTATTATATATTTGGGTCTGTGGTTCTCTAAGGCCTTGGATTTTTTTTTCCACCCAAAGTGACACCTCCTAACAGATAACAGTGTTGTAGACATATTGTTTTGTTCCATTCAAATTTTTACAAGAAATGGGATATTAGTGTTCTCATTTAACAAAATTTGCAGGTAGAATTTGAATTTCAATCATTCAAATTCAGTAATGTTCTGGTCAATCTTCGATAGCTAGCTAATTTTCGTTCTACCACTCTTGTGTGTCTCTCCTTTGTGATCCTGAATGTGATGAATATCGTCTATGTTACTAATTCCTAGGCTGAGAAAGCTCTGCCCAGCATCCTTATTTCACTTTCCCAGCATCGGAACTGTGTGTTTCATG
Source organism: Rhinolophus sinicus (assembly GCF_057876585.1). Classification (NCBI taxonomy): domain Eukaryota; kingdom Metazoa; phylum Chordata; class Mammalia; order Chiroptera; family Rhinolophidae; genus Rhinolophus; species Rhinolophus sinicus. Next base: position 10,506,536 of record NC_142510.1, on the reverse strand, counting down.
CTTAGATGCAATGGAACCAGCTCAAGTTTCAGCATTAAACTTACCATGCCCAAAGGTAGCTAAAGCTTCTATAATAAACTGATTACTTAGCATGATTTTGTCTGCATTCTGCGTTTGGCACTGATTCCCAACATAATCTAAACAGGCATAAAATTCAGTTCTTCGGCGTTCATTCACCAATCTACATACTGTAAAAAAGGTATCTGTGAAAATTCAAGTCAGAGGAATGCAGATGAACGGAGAAGAATCTAAGACCAGTCTTTGTGTTTCTGTCCTTGGTGCTGAAAATGGACAGTACAAAATAAATCCTCAGGTCCACTTCCTGGTCTTAGTAAATGTAATGGTGTGACTGAGTTAAATGACGATGTATAGAGATCATGCATTTCTCTATAATCATCTTTTAATCTTATTTTCCTGGCACAATGGATGGTATTGATAACAATGGGAGGTGACTGATGTCTACCTCGGCACTGCCCTGACCCATATAATCATCGCTAGCCGCACATGGCTATTTAAATTGATTAAAACTAAATACAATTAAAATTTTCTTTCTTAATCACACTGTCCATCTTGCAAGTGCTCAATGGCCATATGCGGTTGGTGTTTATCAGGCAGCACAGATGTAGAATATTTCTGTATTTTAGAAAGTTTTACTGAATAGTGTTCCTCTAGAATATCATCTCTGTGGTAGATTCAATAATGACTTCTCCCCCCAAATGTATCTACATCCTACTCCTTGGAATGTGTGAGTGGTGTGAGTGTTACTTTGTAGGGGCAAAGGGACCTCACAGATGTGATTAGGTGATGGACGTGGACGTGGAGGGATTATCTGGCATTATCCCAATGGGCCTGATGTAATCTCAAGCGTAATTATAATAAGAGGGAGGCAGAGGTGTCAGGGTCCGAGTTAGAGGAGGCAGCAATGTGATGGCCATAGCAGACATTGGAGTGATGCTTTTTCAAGATGCAGAAAGGGACCACAGAAAGGGACCACAGCGACACATTGAGGTGGCCACTGGAAGCTGAAAAGGACACGGACAGACACTCCCCAGAGCCTCCAGAAAGAACTTGAACTTTATGTCAGTGAAATGGATTTTGGTTCTGACCTCCAGAACTGGCAGAGAACACAAGTGTGTTGTTGTACGCCACCACGTCTATGGTCATTTATGACAGCAATGAAAGGAAACTGATACTGTCATCGTCATCATTTCCCTAGATTCTCGCATTTAGTTTGGATTCTGGGAATGTTGCATTCTCCTTTGGGTATTTGAAGAACCAAGCCCATAAGCAACGGTACCCTTTTCGTTGGAGATAGTCATGTCGGATCATGAGTGATTTCTTCTCTGAGAGCGGTTAGTGAAGACTTAAACAGTATGAGTTAGAATGTCAGCAAAAGCTGCAGGGTTGTAATAGTTGAAGGTGAGAAGAAATCATCCATCTCTCCTGGCTTTCTGCTTTTTTGGGCTGGGGTGGTTGTGAATTCCAGTTCTGATTCTGAACGCCGTATCCTGGTGGGACTGGCACAGATGGAAACACAGGTGACCATCCTTCTAATGTCTTTCAGGTGAATCAGAATCAAAGCTCAGTTCAAGAGCCAGAGGGCACAGTTCAAGGAGAAACTTTTTCTGCCCTTCCTACCACTGGGGGCTTGGGTGTTATTTTCCCAGCCCGTTGCGCGATTGTGGGTGTGATGAGTCAGACTTCTTCTCTGCTCCCTCAACCTGCTCCTTGCCTCCCTGGCTGGGTTTTGATGGATTTTTTTTTTTCTGGGAAATGTTTCTTCACTCACTGTGCACTGTCATCCAAGTTATTTCTCTTTTAAACAACAGGAAGAATAGCACAGATACCATAACTGTTGTAACAAATATACATGGAACACTTATTTTAAGTATGGTGATAGGAAATTTATAGGCACTGACTGCTAATTTAGTCCATAAATAACCCCATAATAGTATGCTATTAGTATTCCCATTATCATAGAGAGAAACCAAAGCACAGAGAGGTTATAATACTTCCTCAGGGTTTTACATCCAGTAAGAGGGAGACCAGAATTTGGCCAGCAGGCTCTCTGACTCTGGAGCTGGCTTTGCATTACAGAACTCAGCCAAAGACTCCTCTTCCCAGAATTTAATCTCCTTCATATCAGGAACCATGCTATCTTCATTTTTTCCCCTCTGTCTTCTCAAAGAGCATAGATCATTTCTTGGAAAACCAGCCAAAGCTTGTTGAAATTACTCATTTAAATTTATTTTTGTATTCTCTAGGTGACTAATAAGGGCTCCCATATGGAGGGGAGACCAATAAGAAGGACATCCCAGAAAAGTCCTGTAAAACATGGTGTAGTGGGAAGATACCAGGCTGGGTTCATATTCTGGCTCTAGATCTTATTAGTACTACTCCTTGATTTGATCCTCAGTTTTCTCATCTATTAAATGGGGATAGTAATATTTAACTCAGAGGCCTTGTGAGGATTTAATGAGATAGTGGATGTAAGTCACTTAGGGTATATAAAGGACTTTATAAATCCCCCCCCCCCATCATCACCAGAACCACCACCACCACCATTATCATCCTTTTTTTTCTCTACCACCCCATAGCATTTATTCAAAAATTTGTTGCATTTAAGTTCAAAGTAGGACTTTGTTTGCTTGAATGTATTTGTGTTCCAATGATGTAATCCTTGTAGAGTCTTTCTGTTTCTTTTCTTTTTTTAATTTGACCACTTTCGCATTCTCATGGCAAAGACTACAGAACACAAACACAATTTCCTTATTTTGTGTAACCACTCCAAATATCTTGGGGGTGGCCGGAGGGGTGACGTTCGTTCAATCTTATTAAAATAAAAATTCAAAAATCAGTTCTTTTGCACTGGACACAGGAAAGGATGCAAACGATAAGATTAGAGCCGTTGGTATCCTTATTGATGTGAAAACACAGCCTTGAGAGTGGGCGTCTGGTTCCATCTCCGCCCAGCTTTGTCGTTTCTCTCATGGATGACTGCTGTCATCTTTGCTCTTCCCTCCCCGTCTCCACCATTTTTTCTCTCCCATGCACTAGCCATTTACTGGCCAGAGTGCTCGGTCTAGAATACAAGTCTGACCACGCCATCCCCATTCCTGGAACTCTTCAATGGCCTCCCATCACTTAAAGGATCAAATCCAGACGACTTTACATGGCATTCCCTGTTCTTCATATACCCTCAACCTTATTTCTAGTTCCAATTCCTGCCAAATCCCCACTTGCTCACACACTCGAGCCTATTACTCTGTGTGCTCTGTGTTCTTAGACACCTGAAGCTGTGGTTCCTGCTTTCCCTCTGCTTTGGATTCCCACCTAACTCCCTCCATCTTCTCCTTCCAGACTCATCTTGACCATTGTATCCTTCATGAAGCATTCCATGCACCTTCCATCTCTGAATTGGAAGGCTTCCTCTCTGACTCCCGTAATCATTTGCACTTAGACGTATAAAACCCATGGCATTTGTTTTGATCATTGATCTTCCCGTATCTCTCCTGATCCATATTTGCATCCCACTTGAACATGTCTGAATGTGTTATATATTAATGCAAAACCAAATGCTGATGCTAAGCCTACGAGGGACCAGCCACAGAGATGGAAGTATCCCTTGTCTGTCTCTCAGTGCCTGAAACATAGTCAAGAAACACATCTTGAGTGAGTGTGTGAATGCATGAATGGGTGAATGGATAAAAGCAAGACATCCTACCTTGTGTCTGTGAGATTTAAAAAATATCTAGTTTCTTCCCTACCAAATCCAGTGGATAACCTTGCAGAACAAGCTCGAGCTCAGAATGTCTGCTGATGCCTTAAGCATCCTGCAGATTGGAGTGTGTTCAAGGGCTCTTCCCTGACCTCACACACAGCGAATGTCTGAGCTCCGTAGGCTATTTGTGGAGAGTTTATTTCATCTTTGCAGAAAGCTGCCCAGTGTAAACATTAGTCAGTTGATTTCACTCATACTTAAAACAAGCTTTTAAAAGCCTTTTACCTCTCCTGTCCCCAACTAGGTACTTTAGACACGGATTCTCAGAGCCTTGGAGCTTAGTTGGATATGGTAAAGTTCTGTTCTGTTCTGTTCAAAGGTGGCCTTTTGTGAAAGGTGTCTTGGGGTTGATGCTGAAATTGTACAGAAAGGGTCAGGTAAAGTGAAGCATTTTTAACACCTCAAAGATTGGGTGACGGGTGGTGTGGGAATCAAGCTTCCCACTTCTCTACTCACCTCTGTGAAGACATTTCTAAAGATTTTTTGCTTGTGGTGCTGAGATAGTAGCTTGGTAATTGTGAAGAAGCAGGGACTTCAGATTTCAATGGTCTGAGTTCAATCCCAGCTCTGCCAGTCAGTTCGTCACCAGTCAGCATGGCTCTCACCTAGCTCCACGGCCCTCGAAACAGTGGGTAACACCAATGCTGTCCAGCAGAATTAGGAGGGTCACAATCTACCCCACATATGTAGGTTTAAAAAAAGAATTTGGTAGAAACAGGTGAATTCTATTTCAAGGCTCTGTTCAACCCGTTATAGCTCAATATACAACCAAGAATGTTTTATTGAGCCCAGTATCAATATGTCCAAACTACCATCATTTCAACGTGTAATCAAAATAAAACCAGTACAGAGATCTTTTACATTTTTTTCCCTTGTACACACACCTCATTTCAGACGAGCCACATTTCAGACGAGCTCAGTGACCACATACGGCTAAGGGCCATCACATAAGGACAGCCCAGGGTGGAGCCACAGTGCTAGGGCAGACATCTCAAATTCTTAAACGTCTCCAACTGGGATTACAGGATCTGCTTCACAGACATCAGATGAGATGGCACGAATATTGTTATGTGCCCCCACCTCCTCCTAAGTGTGAAGAGTGGGAAGAGAGGACAAGAGAACATCATTCTTAGCTGGTTTACTGGGTTGTATTTCCGTCACTGGACCCTATGCTCCCCAAGGCAGGGAGTGACTTCACCTATTATTGTGTTTCCAGTGATGAGCACATAGCAGTTGTATCATTTTTCCAGGGCTGCTGTAACAAAGCACCACAAATGGGGTGACTGAAATAACAGAAATGTATTGTCTCAGAGTTCTTGAGGCCAGACGTCTAAGACCAAGGTGTCTGCAAAGCTGGTTCCTTCTGAGGGCTGGGAGGAAGAGTGTGATCCAGGCCTCCCTCTTAGCTGCTGGTGTTGGCAGGACATCTTTGGCATTCCTTGGCTATAGAAGCATCACCCTGCTCTCTCCTTTCACCTGGAGTTCTTGTGTGCACGTCTGTGTCCAAATTTCCCCCTTTGTGTAAGTACAGTCACAAGAGGTTAAGAGTCCAATCTACTCCAGTGTGACCTCACTTCTACTTAACTAATAATGTCTGTAATTACTCCATTCCCAAGTAAGTTGACATGCTGAGATAAAAGGTCTAGGACTCCAATACTTGAATCTGGGGAGGGGGGGAAAAGGGACACAATTCAACCTGCAACAGTAGGTGTTCAATATACTTGAGTCTAATACATGAGTTAATAATATCTGAATGTAAGGACAACTTTTTGTCTACTTTGGGTGGGTTCCAAGAATACACCATTCTGTCTGCAGAAGACAGGCTTGTTAAAAATCAAATAAGGAAAAGCGCTTAGTGAAGGGGATGAATGCTGCCAGTGGGCACTTACTTACATGAGACAAAAACACAAGCTGCACAATCAGATTTGAAAAATTTTAAGGCAATTCTTTGAAGGCCTTTTGAATTCAACTTACTTAACTTTCATCAGCCCGTTTTCTTACCTGGGAGTTGTTTGCATAAGTTAACTTGAACGTCTTAAGTTGCTTACAGAGTGATCACACAATTTATTTGGCTAGACTTCTATTCTGCACTATTGGTATCTGAATAAAATTTCTCACCATTAGGCCAATTCGCTCTTGTATGCAAGTAAGGCACACTTTTTCCATATTTCTGAAAACCCACTGTCTTGCTTGGATCCACCTAGACATTTCACAAAAACTCTTCTTTTTTTCGGTTAGTCTGGCCCTCTCTACTTCAAACTGTAATTCTCTCAGCTTAGCATTCACTCAGGCCAATAGCCTTAAAATATCACATAGTCTGAGCTACAGAAAAATAATACATATGCACTGATCAAACATACATGAAGAAATCAAGTGTCTCCCGTCTCAAGTGGTACTTTAGTTGAGGACCACAGACTGAGAAACCCTTGTGTCGGGACAAGGTCAGTTATTGAACTTGGCTGTTCACTTAGGAAAATGGAGCTCTTTGGTTTCAATCCCTCTGGACTTAATTTAAAAACCAAAAAAAAGTTGTAACTTCAATGCTGGTATGCTTATGCTAAGTTGGGTTGTATTGAATTTGTAAGGCCAATAAATTTTTATTTTCCCTTTGTTCTGATGCGAATTCCAATTGTCATAACGTTCACATTTGTTTTCTTATTGTCCACTTAAACGTTTATGGAATAGGGATGGAAGAAACCCAGAAATGCATCATGCAAATAAAACCTATTGATACAGCTAGACTTGTTGGGTCACAGGAATAGAACACTTAGGAAGTAGTGGGGTGCAATGGAAACATACCTAGAGTTCAAATCCTAGCTAACACATTAATTGGCTCTCTGAACTTGAGCATGTCTTTGAGTTACCTGGGTCTCAGCTTTCTCTTCTGTTAAATGGGTATGGATGGTACCCGTCCTACTTACCTTCCCATATGGTATGTGTGCCTCAAACAGACCATGTGCAAATGCTCCCGGTCACCTTTACATCCTCTCCTCGGCTAAGCTATCATGATGGTGGTGATGAAGAGGGTCATGAACCTCTCTCCTGTTTGCTTACCTGAACTGACCACCTGTTTTCTCTGTTTCAAGCACTGGAGTTGCTTCAAGAGAAAAGGTAGTCTCAAGGATGTCATTTCAAGGATGTCGTTTACATGATTAGATCCCTTCTCCTTCTTCCCTAGACTTGCTTTATCCTGGCTTGTGTCATCGTTGCATTTACTCTTCCATTTAACCAAAACATTTTTTAGCACCTACTGTGTTCATTCCCTTCTAACCGTGCTAGGAATGTGGTGCCAGACAAGACAGAGGTGGGCCTCTGCCCTCAGGGGCCTTACACTCCTGGAGCCTCCAGGTCTCTAGCTCAGCTCTCTCTTTTGGGAAGGTCCTGCGGCTTGCTCTGAAAATACCCTCATTGTGTTCGTTCACTTCTTTTTCATTGATTCTGGTCTGAGAGATTTCCTCCCACTGCCACGTTACATCTGGCCTCCCCATAGATCGTTTTGTCAACCTCTTTCCCACCACCTGGTCATTTCCTGCTCACCCTTCAACTCTCAGTTTAGATGTCAGTGCTTCTGGAAAGCCATCCTCGATAAATCAAAGGGGATAGGTGAGCCCTTTCGGTCCTTCTATTTCTCTTCTCGTGGCACATATCCGTGGCACCGTAAATTCCTGGTCTGAACTGTGACTTCTGCCAGCCTGCAGCTACAGTGGTACCTGGGCTAATGTTGTCTTCAGCTCCCCCATGTCCCCTGAACCTAGCACAGCACCTGCCACCCAAGGATGCGCCATACTTAGCTGCTAAAACAATTGCATGAATATCAAGTTCTTGCCTATTGGAATAGTTCATTGCCCTTGCTTCCTGGCAGCCTCTCCTAATTTCATTTCCTCCGGTGCCAAGCGTAATTCATTTTATGACAACCTCTCTTTTTTTTTTCTCTCCTAGTTGGCAAACTATTAGAGGCTAACACTTATGCAACACACAATGAAAGACAAGGTCATATTTTATCATCTTTGCCTGTTGCAGTAACCAGATTAGACATCTTTCTACAAGTGAGGTGATTGCAAGCCAACAGATATTTATCATGTCAGACACCTGATTACAAAACGCAGACGAAAAAGAGGGAATCGTGAAAGACGCAGAGTGTAAGCCCCTGCCTTGAAGAGATCACGCACTTAGGAGAAGGCCTCTGAGAGTCATGTGAGGAAACTGAATCATTGAAAATACACTCAAATGTTTCGTTCTGTAAATTCCTTCTAAACTGCATGGGGTGGTATGTAGTTGCTGTGTGTTAATTGCGCCATGTTTCCTCAAGGCCACGGGGGTGGTTTCAGCTTTGTGTAGCATCCAGTTTTGAGAAGGGGCCCAAAGAAGACAGTGAGGAAATGTCGAGGAGTGGCCGTGCGACAGGGACCTTCCTGATGGGTGGAAAAGCGAGTTTTCACCGTGTGGTGTGAGAGGAAATGACTGTGAATTCATCCATACACAAGACAAGGCTATCGACTCCTTGCATGGATTTGTATCTCGAATGTTTACGTTTCCCTTCGCTAGAACATTTCATTATGTGTGAGATCATTCCATGGGGAGAGCATGTGATTGTCTCCCTAGCAGTGTGACTTAATGCTGCCGATTTTTTGAAATGTAGTGACAGATGCTTGGTGATGTGCAGTAGGGTACCTTACTCAGCGACACCCTATTTATTTACCTAAACTGGCTACTTGGTGCTGTCTGTATGTAGAGTGACCTCTTCTCGTACAAAGAAAGTTGCCTCACGTTAAATCTATCAATGTCCTCTTTTAGAAGCAGGCAGAGAATCCTCTGGATAGCTATGATGGAGTAGGCAACACGGCGATAGTATCCCAAATCATATCTGCAGGGTGACTGTAAACAAGCTATTTAAGGGAACAAAATCCATCCTTTTGCTTCCACGGATCTGGCTCAATGGAGCCGTATTAGCGATGGTACAAGTCCTTGAAATTCATCTTGAATGTAAATCCGACACTGATTTACCCTGGTGGTGATGGTGGTGAGACCATTTTTCCTTCTTTAGAAAATAGCTGGCTGTGAAGGGAGATAGATTATGAAAGTGAAAGTGCGCCCAGGACTGAAGCTTTCCTCCATACCCAGAAGGTGAAGACACCTTCCTGAACTATAATTAAAAATGCATGGCTCTCTGTTCCTTCCCTGATGATAATGGTTTTTGCCAGTACTTTTTGGCTCGGTTCATTCGTCTACTAGTTTTCTGCCTTTCTTTCCACACCACTGTGTTTGTGACAGTTGTGGGTGGCTCCAGCTGTCTGTCACTCAGGGATAGATGGCAGTGGTGATGGTAGCAATGGTACTGACAGCAAAATAATGCCAGCAGCTGAACTTTTACTGCCCAGCTCCTCATTGTGTTCATGGCACAGTGGAGTGGTAGTCACACAATGTCGGTTGCCTGATTTTGAAAGCGTAATAGAGTTATGCCCTTGGTTACCTTTGGGGGAAACTGGATGAACGGTACGCAGGAACTTCCTCTAAATATTTTTCAACTTCCTGCTTTGGGGTCTGAATCAGATTGCTACAAGTATGAGTTTCATCATACACTGTGAGCATGACTTCAGATTATTTACTTAGTCTTTCAAAGCCTCCCTTCTATAAAGTGAAGATACTGATTGCATCTTCATTATGGGTTGTGGGGTGCATTGAGGGAGTCACATTTATACAACATTTAGGGCAGTGAAAAGCACATAGCGAGAGCCCTTCTAATTATATTATTGTCATTATCAATGTTATAATCACCATCATTATCATGAATGCTATTCATGCACTTGGGTATTGGATCTTAGAATGGCAGGAAGAAGATCTCATGACTTTTTGGTAACCTCCAACTTTGTCAAAAAATATTTTGCGATTGTTTCACAATTGTTTCACTGTGACCCTTATAAATATCACACCACATCTTAGCCAACAAAGAGGTCAATCATCGCATACTTGAAGGACCTCAGCTTTGGAGAAAGACTTGGCTTTGAGGTCTACCTCTGCTTCTTGCTAGCTTCAAGGCCTTTTTGCTTCCTTACCTGTGAAATGAGTGTGATGAAAATAAGTCTATTAAAAGAATAAGCCTACCAAAAATATAATTCTTGGAGAGATGAAGTTAGGTTATATAAATATAAGGACCAGCATTGGCTGGTGCTTAGCATGAACTCAAAGAATGAGAGCGGCTCTGGCTGTTCCTTTTTCTTAATAATGTGCAGTGATAAGACATTGGTAGCTAGTTGGTATGCAGACAGATGGAGCTGCATGACTTCAGTACACGGGGGTATCCCCGTGGGGGCAGCCTTCTCAGTGGTGCAGAGTGACATTCCATGGTTTGACCTTGTTTGTCAGGGCTCTAAGGTGCTGCGAGCGTCAGGTGCCGTGAGCGGCAGAGCGTTTCTTGGTACCAATAGGGATAAAGGGACTAGCGTGGAGATGCGTTTTTCATTCAACAAAACATTTGATTGTGTATGTGTGTGCCTGCCACTCTTTGAAATGCTTGAAGCAACAACAAGGAGAAAAACAGATGAGGTTTCTGTCCTCATGGAGTTTCCAGTCTAGTCGGAGACAGACATCAAAATGTATGTAATATAAAAATACAGAGACTGTCAAAATCAAAATGTACATAATGTCAAACTTTGACCAGTATTTTCAAGGACAAGCCAGGGCCCTCGGAGCCCCTGGGGCAAGGGAAAGCAAGATGAGAAAAGCCGTTTTCTTAAGTGTCTAATGCTGCTTGTTGGGAATTTCACTTGCTCCGGAGGCAGCTAATTTTTTAAGAGATGAGCACATTTATTTCCCTTTGGAAATATCACCTCATAAGCAACCATATCAAGGCTTCTGACTTGCACGGAGTGCCATAAATATTTGATTGTCACTAACTTTTAAGGAGTTGGGGAAAACAACCTCTACATTGCCTTCTGTGACTCCAAATGTAAAATCAGGATGGAACATTTTGCAAACATGACACCTCGTCGTGCAAGCTGGCAGCCCACACGGCCGGTCTGTATTTCTGGGGCTGGTGTTTGTCAGCCATAGCAAGATGGCTTCTGTTCTCTTTCTGTTCTCTCTCTCTCTCTCTCTCTCTCTCTCTCTCTCTCTCTCTCTCTCTCTCTCTCTCAATCTCTCACAAGGCCAGGAATGTAAAATGAAACAAATTGCTTTCACTTGAATCTGTGACATGGATTCCTATTATCTTTATAGTTTACTTTTGTGAATTATGGCCTCAGAGCAATTTCAGAGTTCTTTGTCCAAGAGATGTTTTACTGTAAGCCGGTGTAGTTAGGAAAAACCAAGATTTGTATGTTTACCTAACTGAGGTCAGATTTGAGCCCATCTCCGAGGACTGAAGATTATAGAGTTTAGGTGTCTGATGGGTTTGGGTAACTAGCACTTACTAGTGTGAGTATGAAGAAGCAGCCACTTCCCTTGAAAAGGGAATGATAGTATGTATCACATCGGGTTCTTATCAAATGAGGTAATGTAGGCAACACTACTTGGTTGAATTTGTGCATCCTCAATACTTAGAAGAATGACTGGTACATAATGATTAAAAAAAGTTTTCTTATCGCACCACCATCACCACCATCACCACCGTCACCACCATCACCACCGTCACCACCATCACCACCGTCACCACCATCACCACCATCACCACCATCTCCATCATCATCTCCATCGTCATCTCCACCTTTGTCATCATCACCAGCATCTTCCTCTTCACTAGCATCTCCATCTCCATATTATGGATTCAATGGCAGGAATTCTTTAATAAGACTAAATTGGCTTCCGGTTCTAGTTCTGCCACTTGACTCATTTACTAGCTCCCATTGGGAAATTTTTTTTTGCTTGTTTGGAGTCTCAGTTTTCTTTCGTTAAAAGGGACCATCATGTCTGTGTCATTGGGGTAGTCGTGAGAAGTGCCTAGCACAGGGCCACAGGCCCCCACGCGTCTCCTCACGTGTTCTCCAGAGGGACTACTTTGCTGGACTAGAAGGGGGACTGATCTCATCCCCACAACAGGACATACGTCCTCACAGGGCATTCCAGACTATAAAGCACATTCCTGTGGATTTTCTCCCCAAAACATCACAGGAATCCCCGTGAGAAGACAAATATGTATTGTTATTTATATTAATAAGTGAGAAAACTAAAGACATTTTTAGGTTGCCACCCAATTCACCTACATAAAGGCTTCATGAACAATACTCACATTAGTCTATTCCATTCTTTTCCAGTGTGGTATAGTTTATTTCATTTCAAGAATGCTGGTGTGGTCACCCCCTGCATGGGTTTTACATCCCATGGGATCACACCTATATTTGAAAAACACAGAAAAATGTCCCCCAGGATTGTGTATCGGAATGAAAAGAAAAGGATGACCTGGGGCACCTTTACAGAGTGCCCATGCCTGGTCCCACCCTTGGAGACCTTCAGCCAGGAGGTCTGGGGTGAAGTCCTGGAGCCTGATTATTTTAAGAGCGTATCCCAAGCGATTTGATGGTCCACTGGCTAAGGACCAATAATACCCTGTTGCATCTCTGATCATTTCTACCTGAAACGCTTTTCTCTATTTAGTGCGGGGTTTAGTTCTTGTTTGGTTGGTTGTTTGTTTTAGTATTTTCTCTATTACTCCCAGAACATTCTTCACCAGGAAGTTTGTCTTGACCTGGTCCCTCTTGCTTTCTAGGACTTTGGTTGAAGGACAGACGGTTGGCTTTTCAGTTCTCAGTAAGGACAGGAAAGACACCGCTCATGAGTGACCACTGAGTCCACGTGTTGGGCTGCAGTCGTGCAACAAAAGGGCTGTGGGTCTCCATGGCTATGCAGCTCTGAGAGGGGGGCTGACACAGCCCTTTAAGGAACCCAAAAAGCTGCTTATTTAATCCTATGTGAGAGGTATCCCCAGGGCATGACTGGAAGTGGAAATGTGAGGATGACACAAGTACCATTTATCCAGATTTTCTTTCCAACCCTGAGGAGGTGGACTTAAAAAAAAAAAAAAAAAAAAAAAAAGAATCACCCGGGGAAACTACCTGAACTAGTACCACCAACAGACCAGCAGGAAAGTTGAATTCTTCCAGGCAGCCTCCTCTGCCCTCACCTTTTCCTCTGTTACACAATTTAATTACAAATTTAATCACTTCAGAAACCCCATCCATCCCCTCCAGGGTAGGAAGATCTCTCCTTTCATAGCTAGACATCTCGGTGGTAAGCACCTATCCACAGGAAGGGTGGACGGGACTCTTGAACCTTCTCCCTTGATGAGCAAGAAAGACACGACCAAATAAACCCTGTAATTGTGTTGACATTTCACTCTGGGTGTTGTGCTTTTAATAATAAAGGAAGAATAAAGTATTTGTAGCTTTAAATAAAGCGGCAGCATTTGGCATTGAAATTGCAGTTTTTTGCATGAGGTTTCATTTTTGCTCATTGGAAGAGAACTGAAAAAAACAAAAACAAAACAAAACAAAAAACAATGAGCTAGGAAGAGAGAAAAGTTCAAGAAATGAAGAAAGCAAGACCCGGTGTGTGTTTCCTTCATGGCATTTATCACCCTGTGGTTTTGTGGTCATCGGTGGGTTCCTTTCTTGAAAGCCTGTTGCCTCTCTTGACTACTACATAGCCCACAGCGGCCAACAGGGTCTTGGATTTCGCTCACTATTTTATTGAAAGGGGTGAGTCTGTTTGTATAGCACATATGACGATCCAGGCCCCGGTATGTGTTTGCTTTGATTTTTATTTCGACCCTCAAAATTACCCCAGGAACTCACTCATTATTCCCACTAAAACAGAAGCAAAAACTATTGCCCCACGTATTGCAACAACTTGCCTAAGATCACACAGCCAGTCTGCACTGAAGCCAGGCCTCCAATCTCCCGCACAAGCATCCTTTCCCGTATGTTAACATCACTTTGCAGTCAAGTCGCGCAGCTTTGTTATAAATCCGTCCCCAGTGTTCTCATGGTATTATTATTTTTTTTTACTTTACCTCTCTCACCATCCCTTTCTTTCTTTGAACTATTTCTTCACCCCCGCTGTCTCTCCCCCTGCTACCTCCAACGTCTGCCCCTCTTAAAAATCTAAAACAAAATAGGATAGTAGCAAGCTCCCGGTGGGTTTCATAACTTTGCATACTGTATATTTAGTTTAGTAATGAAAAATTCCAGCTCCAGGCGATGCATAGGCTAGCATTTCTAATGTTTTTTAAACAGCTATTAATGTAGTCGAGTGCTGTGGTGTGTGTGTGTGTGTGTGTGTGTGTGTGTGTGCGCGCGCGTGCGCGTGTGTGAGCGCGCGTGTATTTTTTTCCTTCTGCCTCTATATCATCATCGGCTCAGTGTGCTCTCTGAAACAGATCTGGAGGCAGAGGAGGAGCGAGCTGTGATTGATGGGCCAGGCCTCGCTGGCGGAATGAGTCCCATCTGGGGTTGGTTTGGGGAGCAGTCAGATGTTGAGGGGGAGGTCAGCCAGGCAGCCTCACTCCCTCTGCTGCAACACCCCAGCCATCCACACACGTTGCACAGCGCACGCACCCTGGCTCCTAACAGGCTTGCTTTGAGCAGATGCTTTGTGCTGTGGGTCTAGAACAGCTGCTAAGTTTATGGAGGAGGAAGGAAGCAGGATGGTGGAGCAGGTATTTTTTGTTTCCCATTTTCTTTTTCACTCGGAATTGTGATTTGAATTAAGCTGCAGACTCTCCTTACGTTGAGTCTCCGTTGCCCTCTGAGACGCAGACTCTGCTCCTTGAATCGCGGGGGAAAGGAGAGGATTTCAGCTGAGAGTGTGTGTGTGTCAGCTTTCTGCTTGATGTGTGGAACTGAGCTGGCCTTAGAACCAGCAGGTTAATGGTGTCATTTTTGCATTTTCCTTCTTTGTTTCAAAGCCCCGGGGGCACGAGGCAGCTTAGTTCTGAGTCCAGCACTGGAGGCTTTCTCTGGATAGGCGCGATTTCTTGCCAGAGAAGTAGAACAGACCAGCTACTAAACTAAAGTAAAACAAACTGTTAGCAAGACTGGAAACTGCAGGCAACCAAGAATGCAGTTTCTTCCAGCGAGTCTGAGTTGGTGGGGGGGTCCCATGGCTGGAGTGGCTGCTTTCTTTGGCTGTGTGAATCTATGTAATCAGCTGCTCTATTAGGGCCTCACAATTCCTGTGAGGTCTCCTCTTGGTTATAAGGGCTGTGTTTCGGCCAGAAGAGGGTTTTCTGGGCAAGGAATGCAATGGGAACAAATAAAATCCAGAAGCAAAAGGGGAGGTGATGCTGAGAAAGTTTGACGATTACAGCTGGGGAAACACACACACACACACACACACACACACACACACACACACACAGAGAGAGAGAAATCCTTGATTGTTTTACAAGCCACCTCAGCAGCCATGAAAGCAGCCACGTTCCCCCGTTAGTGAAAGTCAGGCAGTTACACTGAGAGGGATAAACAGGTCTCGTGCTGTGCCACGTAAAGAATATTTCTCAGTTGAAATGTGGTTTGCATTAGATGTGGAGCGAAAATATTTTGCAAAGTCTGATGGGCTGCCCCCCTTTATTCTCTTGTTAGTTTCCCAAAACTACCGTTACTGAACCATTCAGCACAATGAACAGGAGAAGAGAAGTGTCTGGGGGGAAAAGCCCTCTCATTTTCGGACTCTGGTCTCCTGAGCCCATCTCAGAGAGAAAATTAAGGGTGCAGGTTGTTTCTTTTCAGTGACCTAATAATTTCCCCATGCATTTGAGGAACGGCTCTCTAAATGTCTGCATGCAGCAGGGTCTACACACTATGCTAATAGACAGATTGCAATGTTTGTCTTAAAATAGCAATAATATCCTGCTATTTCATGCTTCAGTAAAATATTTAAATTGAAATGGCTTTTATTTTTTTTGCTTTGATAAATCAGACTTGGTTGCATTTTAATCTCCTTTTGCTCCCAGTAACTGGAGTGCAAGCTACCTATTTGGGGGGTCTCGGGTAATGAGGGGAGGTCCCACATTATCTGTCTATTGATGAGTTGCTCTAATTGAGGATTCGTGTATGCGGACAGGGAAGTTTCTTCTACGTTTATCCTAAATGATGTTCTTTATTTCAAGCACAAGTGGGTTTTAAAACATCACGTCTTGGTTCCCTCTTTTCCCCCCCTTTCGAGTATTTAGCAGCAACCCAAGAAAGTCCAGGCACTGAAAATGAGATGTTAGGTTTGCAAAAATCTCTGGAAGCACTTGCTCAGTGATGTGGGGGATGCGTGCAAATCAGAATCACAACCCCCACCAGCTCCAAACACCCACAAGCACCGCAACTCTGTAACTATCAGAATCTCTGTGATCATGCCACTTATTTAGGGAAAGGTGGGGGTTTGGCATCAGAGCAGAAGAAAGAAGGCAGCTTCGGCAAATGAGGGAATGTCTAGCCTGAATGCTCCAAATGTCTGCCTGTCACTGTCACCTGCATGCAATTGGCTTCAGCTTTCAACCAGGAGCCTATTCGCGTGCCCACGATGTGCCTTGACCTGGAGTGGAAAAGGTGCCCTTAATGTGAATGTATTTTTCCAGAAAATACATTTCAGCCAAGCTAAGACTCGAGGAACATCACTGGGGAGGAAACAAAGATATCTCTGAAGCCCTTTGAAGGTGAAAAATCATTCCATAGGAAGTGCAGTGATCTTAATTAAATATTAGCTGTAATTAGCCCAAAGTGCAAATGTTGGGAATATTAATTTGGGTCTCTGTGGAACGGCTGTCAGTGTTAATAAGTAACCATGGGGGGTCCCACCAACATCTGTTTGAGAACTCCAGGAACAGGAGTGCAGCCCAGAGCCCGTGGACATGAAAGCTACCTGTCTGCTCCTCAGCGACCATGGGCACAGTTCCGAGAGCTCGGTGCCCTGGCTTTGCCAGATTGCCACAGGATTTGCTAGGGCTTGGTGGTTTGTCCTGGCTCCCATGATGCTCCTAGTCGGCCCTTGCCTTTCCTAGGGTGGCCTCAGAACCTTGTGAAGTGAGCCCTTGGGCTTGAGATGGCAGAAGTTATCAAGACCTGAGCTCTAACACTCACCAAGGGTTAACACCCTAATCTGGCCAAGGGAACACTAGCATCTTTGAATCCAATATCCCAGCACCTGACTTCCCCACAGGGTCTAACACGCCACCAGGTGGAAACAGGTCTTGAGACCATCGTGTATATGCGACAGTGAGATTTGTTTATTTACAAATGGGAACGCAGCTCCCCATCAGGTGACAGTCTTGCCAGATGAGAGACACCTGGGCATAGAATAACATAGGCTTGGGTTCAGCTCCTGGCGTCTCAAAGAGCTACTTATGGCTGCAGCCTTGTAAGATGATTTACCAGTTCTAGGCTGCAGTATACTTAACAGTAAAACAAAGTGGGCTTAGAGAGGCAGTGCGTGCAAGGTAGGGATTCTAGACTTCTGCACTATTAACATTTGGGGCCAGATAATCCTTTGTAGTGGGGGCCATCCTGTGCACTGTACAATGTGGGCAATATCCCTGGCCTCCACCCACTAGATGCCAGTAGCAACCGTCCCTGCACAGTTATGGCACCCAGAACTTGTCCCGTATCATTGCCTGATGTCTGCTGGGAACAGTCATCTGCGTTTCAGAACGGATGCAAAGCACCCATCCTGGTGCCTGGTACCCAGCAGGCCTGAAGGAAGGCGTCACTCAGTTTGTCTCCTGACCACATTGGTGAAGAGAAGGGGGTGCCGTTCAGGTGGGGGACAGAAGCCTGAGGCCATCCTGGATCGTCCTCTCCTCACTCAACCCACTTCTGTGGAACTTGACCCCTGTGTGTGTGCACGCATGTGTACCATTCAGAGAGCCCGTGATGGAAAGCAAATTCTGAAAAAGCTCCCAACTCACCCTTTTTGCACCACCCTGTCTACTGCCGATTCCCGATTCTAGCTGAGCCACCCCTCCTTTGTTTAGCTAGAATGCACCCCCTTTCTCTGCCTGCTTTACAGCCCAGTACTGGGCCAGATTTCTCCAATGGGCCATATGCCAATTCCTCCCCAACTGTCCCAGCCCCAACTATCTCCTGTTGCCAAATTAAGCTTTAAGCTTTACAGAGCCCAGAGTTTATCAGTCAAGCACGCATTCACCTAGCAAACCATTGTAAAATACCTACTTTGCAGCTAGCATGCTGCTGAAGACTGAAGATGGGACACACAGTGTGACACAGGCCCCTGCCCTCAGGATGCTCGCAGACAAATAAGAAGGCAATGGCAGTACTTGGCGTGATGTGTGATGTGGCCCCAAGCGACAGTGAGTTACAGAAGGCAGGCAGCTGACGTGGTTTAAGTGCCAACGAAGCCTTGCTGGACGAGAAAACTCTTCATTGGGAACTCAAAGTCAAGTAGAGACTAGCCAGGCAAGGGAGTAGGGGCGGGCTGTCCAAGCAGGGAGGCAGTGAATGGGAAAACCTAACGGAGTTCAGAGGATGGAGCGACCATAGACCTCCTGAGGCAGGCCCTTCTCCCCCAAACAGAGAGACCTCAGATCCCAGCAGAGAGCCTGTGCGGTCTGGCTTGAGCCTGTGAGACTGGGACCCTCCTCCAGAGATGGCTCTGCGGGGAGCAAAGGCATACGTGTTCCTGTGAAAGTGTTTTCCACTGAAGGAGGGGGAGAGAAACCTTGGTCTTGCATGACCATCTCTCTACCATTGCTCCTCCATCATTTCATGCTCCCCTACAAGGCGACACCTGGAGTTCTCACAAGTCTGTCTTTCAATTCAGAGCTGAGCCAGGGGGAAGGTAGAGGAGGCTGAAACAGATCTTTGGGCAGAAGTAGAATCTGTCACCATGAATTTCTCTTAGGACAGGTCCCAAGGTCCCAAAGTTTCTGGGGCTTCTCGGCGAGAAGGAAGTGACATCCAAATCGACTTTCTGTTCTCCGGGCTATGATATGTTCCTTGCACAGCCCTGCACATAAGAAGAGTCTAGTTGGCTCAACCAGCAGAGGACTTCTTTAGGATTAATCAAGACCCTTTGGGTTGTAAGTAACAGAAACGCTAGCTTAAGCAAAATAAGACATTTACTGACAAATGTAACTAAAACCAACAGTGACATTACTAACGGCCAGTAAAGCTGGATCCAAGACTTCAAATGATGTCCCCGCGACTCACTTGCTCTGTTTCTGGGCTGCGTTTCCCTCTGGGTTGGCTTCTGCTTTAGGCGGACCCTCTTCAAGAGGCAATGTTTGGCAGCTCCAGGCTGAACATTATTTTTACAGCTGCCAATCACAGCTGAAGGAGAATTCCCTTCCCCTCCCTCCCCCCAAACTCCAGGAGAGCCTCAGGACTAAGCTCATCTGAGTTACTAGGGCTTAACTCACTGGTTTAGATAGATGGGCATGAACACAAATCATCGTGACTGTGAGAGTGGAACCCTCTGATTAGCCAGGCCAGGTCACGTGAGGAAAGGGGAGGCGGGGCTAAGCCACATCTGTCCTAGGTACGTAGGCTGAGGGTAGCCGTGTCCCCTAAAAGGAAACTGGGCACTATCCTTGAGGAAAAGTGAACACTGAGCGGCAAGGACAATAAATGTCCCCTGTGGTTCCCTGAGGATGGACAGGGTTCCCTTTTCATGTACAGAACCACAGCACAGATGGAAGACCCTGCACAGCCCCAAATGCCATGAAAGCCTGTTAGAAAGAAAGAAATGGCTGTGCATTTCTGCTTCCAATGGCACAGACGGTTGAGAAATTACTCCGGGGGAGGCAAAGACCTGATGGGAATGTTTTCACTTGTAAAATGTTTTAAACTTCTCGTAAGCTTTCTTCTCTTCCACGTGTCATCTTGAACATTCTAATTAGGGTCCCCTCGAAACAAATGAGCCGGTTCTGTGCAGCAGCTCTGAGAATAAACTTCTTTCCCTTCTCTGTGTTACAATGTTTCTGCGGCCCTCAAGTCACGCCAGCTAAAGCGGCTCTCAAGTGTTGGTGGTGAGGCCTGAGGAGATGTGAGCAATTCTGACATTTTTGCCTTGCTATCATTAGATGAGGGCTGAAGTCACATCTAATTGACCACAGACAATGGGAGAGGCAACGACTTGGTGTGCTGAATTACTAAGCTTTAGTTTTTTTCTTTCCCCATCTCTCTCTAACTGTGCAATCCCATCTCTTGAGACCATGGAAAATTCGGACCGCTGGGTTACAGTTTCTGGTGCTGTGTGTGTGTGTGTGTGTGTGTGTGTGTGTGTGTGTGTGTGTAGGGTAATAGAGTTATGGGGGCGGGGGTGGAGGTGGAGAGAGAGAGAGATGTTTCCTGAAATGGAAGCATTTGAATTCAGGGTGTTTTTTCTTTTTCTCTTTTTTTATTCTTTGACTTGCCTGTAATTATGGCACTGCATGTTTTGCCTGGATCTGAAGGGTGAATTGTTATATAATACTCTGTGATTACAAAAAATAAAAAATAAGACGGGGTGAGGAGAGGCATTGACTAATGAGTCCAGCACTTTGCAGAGATACTTAAAATGGGAATATCATAGAGTGCCATCTTTGTGCAAATTAGGCTCTGAATTCTCATTGGCTGCTTCATATTGGCACTGAGAAAACCACACACACACACACACACACACACACACACACACACACACACTGTGACCCCCATTAAAAGGACACCCCCATCCCATTATGTGAGCCAAGTCACATAAAACTTTGATTAAATTCAAATGCTTAGACGAAGTGTCTCTCCTCTCGAGAACACACACATTCAATTTAATCTCTCTTGGCATTTTAAGTATCAAATCAAGGCTCTGCTGTCACTGGAGACAAGTACAGGCTCACATGTCTCCAAATGGGAATGAAACAAGGAAGCCCTGCCAGAAAAATCCAATTCAGTAGAACACAGCCCCTCGCAGCCTTTGGCTGTTGGGCTGATGACCTCGGTGCAGAAAGGGGTGGCCCTTGCTGAGCTTTGAGTTCTGCCATCTGTACAATGGGGTTCTCTGAAGGATGGTTCCTCCTTCTTTGTGGGGTCTGGTGAAGATGAGGTAGATGCACTGGGCTTTGGGCACCGTGCTGGCACCTCCAACGCATCTGGGTAACTAATCCCTGGGCCCGGGGGAAGGTGCTGCTCCGCCACGCTCACGGTGTTCTCACGTGTTCTCTCCACTTCTGTGATTTTTCAGGGTAATCAGGAAGCAGCAGCTGCCCCTGACACAATGGCTCAGCCTTACGCTTCGGCCCAGTTCGCCCCCCCTCAGAACGGCATCCCCGCGGAATACACGGCCCCTCATCCCCACCCCGCGCCAGAGTACACGGGCCAGACCGCCGTCGCCGAGCACACGTTAAACCTGTACCCTCCCGCCCAGTCGCACTCGGAGCAGAGCGCAGGGGACACCAGCGCGCAGACCGTCTCGGGCACCGCTACAGTAAGTGGGCTTCCTCTTTGGGGGGCGGGCAGGGGCGCCAGGATTCCAGGACTGACAGTGGGGCGCACACCCCGCCCCATGCGTCCTGCCCAAAAGCAATGCCTGCGCCGGTGCCTGTCATCCCAGCCCCCCAGTTGGCCTCATCTACTGGCGTCCTCTCTGATTACTTACATAAATCTGTTAACTACGTTCCTGTGTGAAGGGCGACGCTCACCTCCTTTCTGTTCCCACAGCTTCGCCTGTTCTGGAATCGTGTCATTTCAATGGGATCACACACCATGGTTAACATTTTTTTAAACAGCTTTAGGGAGATGTAATTTACGTACCGTGAAACTTGCCAATTTTACGTGTGCCATTCACTGATTTTTAGTGTATTTCCAGAGTTGTGCCAGCATCACCATAATCTAATTTTGAAGTAGTCCCATCACCCCAAAAACAAATCTTGTGCCCATCCATTTGCAGCCACTCTGCATGTCTGCGCCAGCCCTCCTTCAATGAGCCTCATATGTTTGCGGTTGGTCCATGTTGTGATGTGTGACCCCCATCTCTTCCGTTTTATTGCTGGGCCCTAGTGGGTGGAGGCCTGCACTGCAGAGGTCAGTAAGGGAGAATTCTGTAGGGCAGAGAAATTGTTCTGTATTTTGACAGTGGTTGTTACACGACTCTATGTACCCAAAAGAATAAATTTTATTGCAGGTGGATGGGTTAAAAACAAGTCAAACAAAACACAAAAGAAACATTTTAACACCACCATCAGTGAAAACTAGTGTTTTTGGCTATGAATCAAAGATAACCTTAAAGGAAAAATGATTATTGAAATTAACGTTCATTTGTGTACGACCTAACGTCGTCATGGATACCACAAGATACACATTTGGGACCTCACATTCTCCAGAATTCTTTAGCTATTTGGGCACATGAAGCCTCGAGTCTGGAACATTTTATAAATGTAAGGTATTTGTGCCTCTTCCTCCTGCGTCCAGGCCTCTGGAAAAACCAACACTTGTGAAGAATTTTGTCGGTTTGAAGCATGATATATTGCCTGTACCTGAAAGCAACCATTGACTAACTTTGCTGTCTGGTACTTTGCTAACCTGGAGGTTAAATTTGGAAAAGTTTAAAAATACTATACATTCTAAAATTTTCTGTTGCTTTTCCCCCTTTTGTAGAGTTGTGTAAAACATAAAACTTACCATTTTAACGTATACAACTCAGTGGCATTAAGTATATTCCCAGTGTAGTACAACCATCACCATTGTCTAGTTCAAGGACATTTCCATCACCCAAAAGGAAACCCTATCTATGCCCACGAAGCAGACATTCTCCATTCCTCTCTCTCCCAGCCTCTGGCAACCACTAATCTGCTTTCTGTCTCTATGGATTTGCCTATTCTGGATACTTCATAAAAATGAAATCGTGTAATATATGACCTTTCGTGTCTGGCCTCTTTCCAATAATACAAGGTTTTCAAGGGTCATCCATCTCGTAACATGTATGGGCGCTTCCTTTTTATATATATATAACTGAATACTATTCCATTGTATGGATGGACCACATTTGTTTATCCTTTCAGCCATTGTTGGACACTTGGGTTGTGTCTGCCTTTGGCTCTTGTGAACGGTGCTGCTGTCACCTTTGTGTGGCTGGCTACTGCAGTAACTTAGGCGTGAGATGATTAAATGGGCTTGGTGGTTTTGAGGTGTCTGTGTTGTACCAGCTTGCAGATGGGGGTGATGGGGTTGTTTATTTGTGTGTTGGTTGTTTTGTGATAACCAATGGTGGTAGGGCCTTAGACGGCGATTTTAGGACTGAAAAAAAGTTCAATCAGACATTATTTATTAAGCCTTAACATGTGCCAACTATACTAACTGCTTTGGAAGATTCATTTTTTTCATTCATCCATGTATTCAAAATATTTATTAAACCTCCGCTAAGGCCAGGGTGCATGCTAGGTGAGGTGGCTGACCCAAATAGAAATGGTCCTTTCCCTCTTGTAACTTAGTGTGAGAGGCAGAGAGTGAACATGTGGCGTGGAAACAGCTACCTACATACACACAACTCGTGAAGCATGCTTTTAAGGAAAAGACAGGTGCTATGGGACGATAAAGAAGACTAGAGATGCTGCCTGCAAATGTGTAGTCTGGGAGCCTTTCTTCAAGGGGATGATATTTAAGGTGAGAAGATGAAGCCTTTCATGCGGAAAGAATGGCAAGGTCAGAGGTCCTGAGGTTGGAAAGAGCTTGGCTCATTCAAAGAATTAGAAAGAGGACAGTGTGTCTAGGTTCTGTGGAGAGGATTTGGGGGGAGGGGGAGGAGGTAGGCGCTTGGGGGGGGGGGGGACAGTGGCAAAGGATAAAATAGGAACAGCCAGCAAGGAGCATATCCCACAGGCCTAGTGGGTTCAGTAAGACGGTGGATTTCCACATTAGGAGCAATGGGAAGCCATTGAAAAGAGCTTAAGCCAGAAGAGTTCTAAAATGAAAGTTGAAACAAAAGAGTTCATTATGCCTACCTAAAAGGGAAATCTTTATCCAGTTGGGAAGCTGAGGTGTTCAACGTCCTCTGCAGCGAGGTGGACTGGTGAGCAGACAAGCTTTCTTCCCTGACAGAGCCACTGGTGCACTAGAGAACACAGGACATGTGTTCTGTTAATTATTGTAATGTGATGAAGTTCTAGAGCATGGGAGCCATCAAATAATTGCTGACAGTGGGCACACACCCAGGAATCTGGTTCAGACATTGCTTAGCGTATTTACAGGGCAGTGAATGCCTCTCAGAGCTTGGAGTGAGTGATTTTGTGGTGGGGCTGCTTAGCCAGTTACTTTGTCTCCTCCGGCCATGTTTGCGTGGTACATACCCTCACAGCAAGTTTTCAAGGGAAAAGAATCATTATAAGCTGAAGCAGATGGGTTTGTGGCTGGTCCTGAAGGAGTGTAAAAGCAGCCATCTTGTTTTCTGCTACAGACGATGCTGTGCATGGTTTTCTCTCTTCGGCCAAACGGGAAGATGCTTCTGCTGTCCATGCCTGACTTCTGAGTTGTGCTTTCCTGACTGTGTAGGACAGGGTCTGACAGGTTTGCTTCAAGTTGTGTCTGCATCCTCACGCATTTACCCAAGCACTTCTCCCCACGCCATTTTCTGCATTGCCCAAAGAAGGAATGTAACCTCCCAGCAGGTCAGACCCACGATTCTCCCAACCCTAGGAGACGTGGCCCCTGTGTTCGCACCCTGAAGCTGTTCCCCGTAGGTTAGTGTTGCACCTGGAATAACTCAAGCTGTCTTCTGGCGTGCAGCCACCATGCTTCATGCCAGTCTGAGGACATTGTCGAGGCCATCGTTTCTTCGAGAAAGTGAGTGGTTTGGGGAAGAGAAAAGATCCACCCATCTGCTAGCCTCCAAGAGTTTCTAATATATGCACATGATTTAACACAAAGTGCAGAATCTGTAAAAAGGAAGCGGGCTGCACCCAGAGCTCCGAACCAGAGCTGAGAAAGTACAGACAGCCAAGACTTACCAGGTCATCCTTTCCGTTCCCCAAGGACTGAGAGGAGTCTGTGCAGGACATTTTTCTGCTGAATGTCTATTTAATGTAGGCCTCCAAACACCTGGATCGCTGTGCTGACAGAGCCAATACTGGATTCTATTAGATACTGCTCCTGACAGGGTATTTTACTCTTGACATATTATAATTAGAGATTTGCAAGTGGTGAATTCTCCATGTATCTCCAATAGCAACTTAACTTCTATTTTTAACACCTCTGCAGTCTGTTTAAAAGTTTCCCACCCGCTCGGGGATCTGATGGGAGAAAGAATGCAGGTCTTCGAGCTTGTTCCCCGAGCTCTATGGATAGAAAGAAGATCTGTTTAAGGAACCAACTTCTCTTTAATCCTCAGCTGTTTTCACGGGAGTGCTAGCTGTGTCTCCAGATGTCATTAGTACCTGAAGAAGATAAAAGATGGGGTTGGGGAGACGTCCTGTTTTTAACTATTTACATACTGGTCCACGAGAGAATATAGGGTATGGAAGCTAATTATGTAGCTAAGGTATGGGGCAAGTTCTCAGTGCGTTCGGTTTTGTTAACCAGCCATTGTTGTTATTATTGTTACTATTACTAGTACTATAGTAATTCAGGTTTGTGGGTTAAAGAGTCCCACACGAGTAAAGGCCAGACAATGAAAACGGAATCGTGCTAGAACACACAACCCCAGTTCTTAGTTCCCTTGCGAGAAACAGCAGTTGCCAATCCCTTCTATTTTCCTCCAGAAGTATTTGATGCCAATGCAAGCATATGCCCATGTCTTAGTGTGTTCAGGCTGCTGTAACGGAAATAGGAGAAACTGGCTGGCTTATAAACAACAGACCTTTCCTTCTCACAATGTGGGGGCTGGGAAGTCCAAGATCTTGGCACCAAGAGATTCGGTGGCTGTTGAGGACCCACTTCCTGATTCATAGATGCCCATGTTTTTACTGTGTTCTCACGTGGTGGAGGGGCGAGGGAACTTTGAGGCCTCTTTGGTAAGGGTGCCATCCTCCTGATCTGAGTACCTCCCAAAGGCCCCACTTCCCTTTCCAGGCTAGGATTTCAACATATGTGTTTTGGAGGGACGCAAGAATTCCATCTATAGCAGTCTGCTTGTGTCTGTCTGTCTGTCTGTCTATCATCTATCTCTCTATCTCTGTCTCTATTTCTATCTCTATCCCTATCTTCATCTGTTTTCTATCTCTCTCTGTCTCTAAATCAGTCTTCTAACTTCTCACTAGTTCCGTCTTCAAAATAATAGAATTCACATCGACTCAGTGCCCACCCTATATACCTGGGAGATCATTTTGCATCACACTTTGGGATCCAACTCGTTCTTTCTCATGTTTGCCTTGGACTTTCAGCTCCTGGGGTTTATCTTACCGTGTTGTTCTCCCCAGTGGGTCTGCAGTAAACAGCTGGCTTCAAATATGGCCGTCCCTGTCTGGGTGTCTCTGTGTGAATGGTGAAAAGACAGATGGCTTTGAAATGTAGACACTGTTCCCTTCCCCTACAGAGAGCCCACTTGCACCCCCACAGACAGTTCTGGAAAAGGCCTGCTGCCCACACGCTCGCCCACATAGCACACCTCTCCATCTCTCTGCTTGTGGCCCTTCTATCTGTGTGTGCTTGGGTGTAGCTACCGCCAAAAGAGTCTGAGAGCTGTCTGGTGTCAACGAGAAGAAAGGAAAGGTGTGCTGCCATTGGCGGATCACGCGAGGCACTCTTTCATCTCTCATCTTATTTTGGCCTCACACCTGGCTTTTTCAATATTCGTAGTCCTCTTTTTACACTGGAAAAACAGAGGGACGAAGAGGCTAGACAGGTTGGAGGTGGGGAGTGCCAGAGTCTAGATCCTCACCTGAGCCTGTGTGGTCTCAAAGTCTAGACTCGCCTCAATCTCCAGGGTGTTCCCTAGAAGTCCGCTGGCTGGCGGCTAAGCAACCGGTGCCTGAAACCAGGGCAAGCAATTTAGAATTCCTCCGCAGGCTGGTGTCATCAGCTCCACGGACCAGTTTAGAGAAGCAGGTCAGTTAAGAGCCTGGCCTCAGGGTTTGTTCGAGTTTGACCCTCTGCCCCACCGTTTACAAGTGGAAGGATCTTGGGCTGGTCATTTGACCTCAGATATTATTCCTACTGTTCCTTCCTCCACCCTCCTCTTCCTTTGTACACACCCATCAGAGATGAATTATAAAACGCCAGACAGCGCCTGTCTCTGGGGATGGCGGGGGGTGGGGGTGGGGGATTCTGGCCTCATGTGCTTACCTCAAAAGTTCGGCCGCAGAATTGAGGGACGCCATGTCTAAAAATAGGATCAGTAGCTATCTCAAAATAGGACTCGGACTAATTATCCCAAAAATGATCATTTTTGTTCAGGGAGCATCAAACTAAATACTTTGCATGCACAATCTCAAGGAACCTTGACTTTCCATCACCAAAAAAAAGTATGTATGAGGGATTTTCGTCCTGTGTTATAGTTGTGGAACCTGAGGCATATAAATAGCTTCCTGAAGGTCATTGTAACTACCAGGTAGGGGCTGGAACTCCACACCAGGTGTGTGAGACTTAAGACCAAAACTCTTAAGGGCTGGAAGCCCAGAAGGCATCCCCAGGCATGCCCAGAAAAACGCGCTGGGCTCGCCTCTGAACAGATCGCTGTGGAGGAAAGCGTGCTCTGCCTGACGTTATTACTTATTTCCCCCTGGGAGGCTGCAGCGGACCCAAGCATGTGCAGTATTACAGGCTTACGGCGTGCTCTTATTTGAGACGTGTGCCTTGAGCAAATTCTAATCACATGTTTTGGTGGCTTGGAAATTGTCTTTTCAGACGGCACTGTGGCTGAGCTGTTTTGTCAACACTCATTCTGTTTTCTGAAGGTTCACATTTACTTTCAGGGCACAGGTACTGCCCCTTGTTCCCTCATGAGGCGGAGTGTTGTGCTTCTGTCTCTTGTTTGTGCTGTGGAGTAAATGGCCCATGGCTTTCAGGATAAATAAAAGGCCTTCGTTACCCAATACGAAGGCTATTTTACTGTTGGAAAGCCCCTGTTCCCCAGAGCACCCAGTCCCGGGAGGCCGAAAGGCATGGTGGAGCCCAACTCAAAATGACTCTGAGAAGAACAAGCATAGCTGTGAGCATCAGAGAGGCATGTGTCTAATGTCCCTTTTGGTACTAGGGCCACCACCTTGGATTCTGGTAGAATTGAAGGTTCTCATGACAGGTCAGAAATAATGGCACTGGATAAACACCCTAAGGTATTATCAGGAGAAACAGTGAGAAATCCCAGTGAGGAGCTTGGAGGTCCTCTGTTAGTTCTGACGCAGAGTGGGACCAGTGGCATGTGATGTGACCTCTCTGAGCCTCACTCTGTTTCTCTGTGTATGTGATGCTTAAAGTTGTGGTGAAGTCCTCATGAAGCAATGTCAGTGAAGGGCATAGCAGAGTGACGGGCACACAATAAACATAGGAACCATGATAATTATAAGATAGTGACATCATTCTTCATGGAAAATCAGAGTGTTCTCCTCTGTCCTGAATTCTTCATTCTAATTTTTTTTTTGCAGGAGAATCAATCCATCCTACGAAGTGTGAAATTTGGGGTATAAGAGTCAAATAGAGACTCACAATCCCCCATTTATTTTAAAAGTAATGCTTGTATTTGATATGATTTCCGTGCAAATAGTTTTCAGTCACTCACGCCCGAGTACAGTTGATCGTTCCAAGCTGTTTATTGAGCTAAGTCGAGGGTGTGGACAAACAAGGTTAAGATTTGTTAGAGAAATATACGACTGAAGGTTTGTTCATGAGACCTGAAGCCTCTTGGCGTCGAGGAAGATCCAACATGTTCTGACTTGAGTTAATGTTGCCTCAGCGAGACTCAGTGTCGTATTCAAACGCAAGTCTGGCAGCCATCTGACAAGTTTCACCCCGGTTTTCTCTTCTGTGTTTTGTGCAAGTGTTAGCACACAGTGTGACCAAGTGTTAGCACACAGTATACTTTTTGTGTTGGGGCAATGACTGGATAATTTGAAGACCAAGCATGTTGTCCACGAGGTATTCTAGTGACTGGACGAGGTGTTTGCAGAACCCACCTACCTTTGCATAGTTCAGAGCCCCGTTAGGTGGTTTTGTTGCTTTCATTTGTTTTGCAATGAATTCAGAAGCAGGCATTGATCTGTTTTGTGGGCGGTATTTGAATCACTCAGTAGGAGCCATCCATCAGCTTGTGCTCTTGACTTGTGGCCGTGTGCTGTGCACGTCTATAATGAGTTCCTACGAATTCTGTACTCTCTTTGGACTCAGGGAAGAAGTCAGATGTGCTCTGTTAGCTGAGGGTTCAGGGATGGTTCAGCCAGACCCTTGAGTGTGAGCCCTGGAGGGAACCCAAGAGTTTATCTAGTCCAACCTTCTGAATGCACAGATGGAAGGCGATCGCATCAGTTAAGGGCCAAAACTCAAAGACTCTCAGGTCCAGGCAAGCAGCATACAGATTTGAAAGAGCCTAGTTTACGATGGAGACGTAGGTAAAATAAACAATTAATTTTTTCCCCATGAATATGGGAATGACAAAATCTGAGACATGATGCTATGAAACCCTTTAGTGAGGATCCTGTGGTCCATCTAAAGGGGGTGCCCCCGTCAGTCCATCCAATCTGCCGTTTTGGGTCGCTGACCCAGTATTGCAATACCTTTTAATTATTTTTTCTGTCAAGAGGTAACAGCAGTTTGGATTTTTACATACTCCCCTGTTCGCTCCTGCTTCCCACATTTTTGTTATCTGCGCAGCCTCTGAAGCTACTGAGTTTGTAATAACCTTTGATTTAATCTTGTTAAAGATGAATTATTATTATTATTATTATTATTATTATTATTATTATTATTTCCAAGGGATGAAATTAGGAACTTTAACCCTTCGAGTGAGACTGTATTTCAGGTTTATAAGAATGACACGTTGGATGTTTTGGTGTGACAGTGCAGAGAGTCACAGAATGTTAGCGTTTGGAATGACCATCGTGTCTGCCTGTTTCCCTTATGAATGATGCTGGGGCCCAGAGAGGGAAAGCGACCTGCCTGAGTCACACAGCGACTTTCACAGCAGAAACCAGAACAGGAACACCCTCAAAGAAACTTCCCCCTGAACCCCGCCCCTGCCCGTGTAGTCTCCTTGCTTTGACCATCCCTTTCCTCCACTCTCTCTCCTGAATTCTGCAATCGTTTTCAAACTCCACTTGCTCAAGGTTGTGGCCACATTGGAATAGACAACGCCCATGACCCTGCCTTTAGGAGTGGTTGGATTACATGCTTTGAGGCTCCACTTCTTTTGACATCCTGTTTTGGTTCCTAGCCAGAGGTTTCAGCCACTACTGGGCCTTCTGCTCCCAAAGGCCTTCAAACTTCTTTAAAAAGTCTTTATTCGATCTAGTTCTCTCCCGCTGATCCAGGTGGTCGTGCGATAGGGCTGTGTGTGCTTGTTCAGTAGTGTTATGTGTTCCAACAGCGTCAGTGCCAGTCATTCCTGGGTCAAAACACTCTCTCTAGTGTCTGGGTTTCCAGCATTTGATCCCTGAAGAGCATAGAGGCTGTTTGGACTGTTAAATCATAGGCTGGATGTAGAGGTCGGTCTACATTACTGCAGAAGCTCCCAGAAGCTTGAAGGCTGGGTTCTGGCTCCCTAGTCAGGTACCAGACCCTTACGAGGCAGGTGAGCCTGACAGGGGAATAAGCAGCATAGAAATCCCACTGAAACTTTCATGGTCTCTCCAACTCCTGGACTTTGGTGAGAAGGTCACTGTAACCCAGACAGTAATCCATCCTCTGGCATCAGGAACAGAACATATCCAGGCTTGAGGACCTGACCTTTGTTTGATGTCCACATGCTTGGAACAAAGCTGCACGGCAAGTTCATTCTCCAGTAAATCAAGGTTTGCAGACTGTACGGTTCAAAACAAACCAGGCCACCGGGACCAAGGTAATCTGAAGGCTTAAGTGTGGCAGACTTGGTTGGGAAGCGAAAAGACAGATTTCCTTCTTGAGAAAAAATTCATGGTTGGTTGCAAATAATACAATTCAAAGAGTTTAAGCTGCCTTGGTCTTTTAAAAGGGGGAAATGTAAACGTGCCTCCTAATTGGTAGGTGCAGAAAAACAAACGGGAATTTCTTGGACTGAAAGGAAGAAAGAAAAGAAGACACAACAATCCTTTACTAATAATGTATCGATAACAGTCACTGGCCTTTAGTGAGCACATATTAGATGCCAGCTTTCTGTGCATGATCTGATTGAATCTGACAGCATCCAGAGGAGGTGGGTACCATAATTAACCCCGCGTGACCTAGGTGAGACAACCAGAGAAACCAAGGAGGTGGCCTAAGGTCATGTCACGGAGCTAATCAGGTCAGATGTGGAATTTCAAGGCAGCCAGTCTGACCCCAGGGTCCACTCCCTTACTTCTCAAGCCACACACAATGATACACATTTTGTTCCCATTCCATAACCCATCACGGGAGGGGTGTGAAGATGCCACAATTATAGATGAGGAAACAGAAACACCGATGTTAAGTGACTTGGCCCAAGGCCCTACAATTAATAGAGGGAGCTGCCTCTCAGACTAGCCTGACTCACAAGGATCTGTTACTTGCTGAGAGGGAAGAACCCAGTCTTTGAGCTTCTGCCTCTCTTAAGAGTTGGTGCAGTAACTGGCTCTAGCTCTGTATCAAGGCTGTGATTTAATAATCCAACAATTAATGAATTAATTAATCCACAGAGGTTCTGGTAGATTCCTAAAGTCAGCCTGTGTAACGTCCCATCAGAAGTAGTTTATTTTACCTAAATGACATTCTCTGCTCTTTTAATCATGATAATATCGTGGCAGACAAATATCTTCACAGTCTTGCCTGCATAATTCTGTTTAGCTCAAAACTGCCTCGCTTCACACACACACACACACACACACACACACACACAC
Organism: Rhinolophus sinicus; assembly: GCF_057876585.1. Taxonomy (NCBI): domain Eukaryota; kingdom Metazoa; phylum Chordata; class Mammalia; order Chiroptera; family Rhinolophidae; genus Rhinolophus; species Rhinolophus sinicus. Next base: position 10,474,878 of record NC_142510.1, on the reverse strand, counting down.
ACACACACAATTTCCCACCCACCCCCAAACACTATTCCTCACCCCCAGTGAGGCATCCACTAGCCCCAGGGAGGGAAAGAGACCTTCAAACCACTTGGGAAGCTGACTAGAGGAAGCCTGGATCTCCCAGAGAAACTTGCTACAAGGAAATCGCTAATTATAACCCAAATTGTATTTGACTTCTGCATCTTTGCTTCACATTGTAACACTGTAATTTAAAGAGATTGTTCCCTGGCCTTTTTTCAGGGGAGAAATTAACTACCATTTTTTACTAAGAAAAGTGCTGGTAGTGGCAATGACAGGAGGTTGGTTTCACTCCCCCCCCCCCCCACCTTTTCCCTCTAATTGGCTTGCCAGTGGGAGTCAGGTTGGCAATTATGCAAGGAGTAACCTGGGGTTCCAGGCAGTATCTCAGGGTGACACTCATCTGGTGGCTTCACAAAAGGCAAAGAGATGATGTGGGTGGGGCAGGCTTGGGGGTGGGGCGGTGAGCCCAGAGTCTTCTTGGCTCCAGGAGATGGCAGTTGGGAGACAAGAAGGAGGCAAGGTAGGTTGGATTTGGAGACCGTCTCCTGCTCTGAGTCGCTGATTGATGCTCTTGGCAGTGAAAAATGGAGGGGTCAAAGGTTGGGAAGGGGAGTTGGAAGCAGTGCCTGGACCTCAGAACCTTGGCCACCTTGCTCCGCGGTCCAGCTGTCCATGGGACCCAGAACCCCTGAGCAGCTCTCCCTTTTCTCTCTCCTCTCCAGCTTTCTGCAAATTGTTCATATCAGTGCTAAGTAGCGAGGCCAAGGGTTGGTAAACTTTGACCAGTAGGTCAATTCTGGCCCACTGCCTGTGTTTGTTGATAAAGTTTTATTAGAATACAACCACACCAATCCATTCATGCATTCTCTGAGCTGCTTTTGTTTTTGCAGAGTTGAGTGATTGCACCAGAGCCATGTGGCCGACTAAGCTGACACTACGTATTATTTGGCCTTCCACAGAAAAGTTTGCCACTCCCTGATCTAGGCCAAACTTTACATATTGGCCTGCTGGCTTTATCCAGACCTCAGGCCTGAGCTCATAAATGGAATTAATTGCCTACACTTTAAAATGGGAAGTTTCATAATACAATCTGGCTTTGATTACAAATGCAAATATCTAACAAAACATGGCAGTGATGTGCTAATGTTGAGGGTCAGCTGTCCCCAAGATTGTCTGCCACAGTCCGCACCACGTCTTGTAGGATTTCTAAGCTCATCACCCCATCCACATGGGCTGGCCCTCAGGCGTTGGAGTTTGGCCAGGTCATCTGAGTCTTGTGGATTCTTTTATAAATAAGATATTTGCAATTTCTACCCTTACCGATGAATTACTTTTCTTTCATTCTTTCCTCTCCATCAAACTGGACTTCCCTTTGGGACTCTGGCAAGAAAATAAATGTGTAATGGCAGAATATAGTGAAGACCAGAACTGTTATATCGGGAATATAGCATCCCCTTCCACCTCCAAATACACACACACACACACACACACACACACACACACACACAGCCCATGTTTTCTCCAAAAACTTTCTTTGGAGTTGAAACCTGTATCGCTATTGACTTTGATTTCAATGAAAGCAGAATTAGTAAATGTCGTATGTTCTTCTGAATAGCACAACTGCTATTATTGATAGTAATGATCGTGTTGGGCCGTGTTCAGGCTTGAAGTCCATTGATGCTGAACCTAGTGGCAGAAGGTGTTAACCCCATTTCACAGATACGGAAGACAGAGTCTTGGAGAGGTTATGTAAATTGTCCTGGGGTGCACTGCCAGGAAACGATGAGCACGGTGTTCAAACACATCATGGCAGCGCCCTAAACAAGTGGGCACAGACACTGGAACCAACCCTTAATCGGAATAAGCAGGCGAGTGATGCCCGGCTCTGCAGAGAACGTGTAGAATGTAGCCCATCCCCTGAGGCTTGGTTGGCGGCACTGAAGGTCAGGTTTTGGTGAACCCTCGGTTAAGCATCTGTTGTTGCTCTCAACAAATCTGCAGAGAATTCTTTTCCTACCAACCTTACTTAGCAAGCCCAGCAGAGGGAGAACTTAGGGTGAGTGGGTGAGGGAAATCACATGTTTTCGTTTCGAAATAAGGGTTCCTTGGGTGGGAAACTCCCCACGGCAGCGGGAACCTGAACAGGACCCAGGTTTCTCTGGCCGCCTAATTGCAGCGTAGAGCCCAGCCGGGGCCGCACAGGCGTCTCCGCTTACCCGATGGGTGTGTGGCTTTAGGGAACCCTGTGATTGTCCTTCTGCAGCCTGGATGTTGAGTTCTGCAGGGTTTCTGAGGACTCACAGTGGCCTGAAATGGTGTGCAGCCCTTGTAATGACACTGTAGACACGAGGTAATTACAGATCCGTTATTTCCCAAGTCGAGCTAAGTGGACCTCTGATTATTATTCTGAGTATAATAGGAGCATAACTAACACTGAAGGGAAATTGTACTTCTCTATTTTATTAACCACTTTTATATTCCCTTGTGCATGGCTATGATGCTATGAAATCTCCTTAAATGTGACATTCCTCAATATAATACAATAATAATGCATACGCCGTAATGTATTGGATTACTTTGCAAACAGGCCTTGTGAAACGAAAATTCCCATCACTTCCCTGGGCCAGCTCAGGGCTGCTGGGCTCACAGGCCCTTTCTCTGGCTGGGAGCCTGGAGCCAACCTTCACAGTCACGTAGGTTTTCACAGATGTACACACTCGGCCCATGTCACTTTTATTCGCCGTGGGGATGTTGGCGACCCACGTTCCGGCCATCTCACTGCGTGGTGCAGCTCAGAAATGCAAACAGTTTTTGAGACCTGAGCACACTTTGAAAATGAACTCGGTTAGATGGCATCAGGAAGGAAGCCAGCTAGATAGCAGGGCAGTCTTCAGGCTGGAATTAAATTCTGAAGTATTTGTAATGGCCTTGGCTGGAGATTCTATCAACTCTTTACTCCTACTCTCAGCCTCTGTTCATTTATAAATGCTTTCGTGACACTATCTCAAAGCTGGTACTCCCTTTTGCATGCTGTATGTGCCTTGAAAATTCGCCCCTTTGGCATTTAAAAAATGTATTTATTGAACTCTTACAATATGTCCCGATATACATAAATCTATTAAATGCACAGCCAACAATTTTATAATAATTTGAAACTGTACTTTTGCAATAAAGCTGTAAATTCCTCAAGGATGACACTGTAGCATATTTGTCTTTTTCATTCTTTGTGTCAAGCACAGGGCCTGGCAAACAGTTGTGTGTCATTTACTTAGTCATGAATATTTCTTGAGTTCCTACTATTTTGGAGGCACAGTGCTAGGCCTTGGAGGTTCCAGAGTGAATGACAGACATGGATTCTCCTCCAAAAGAAATTATAGGCTAGTACAAAACACTATGAATAAACAAAGAAAAATCACTTGCATCACTCAATAAGGACATTTGTGGAAAATGCCATGAAGGAAAGATAAAGGTGCTACACAAGAGTGCATGTTTCTTCCCATGGTCATGGTCATAGCTTGAAATGGCCACGGTGAGAGTATTTACACCATGAAAATTAGCAATGATCCAAATCAGGGCTTTTGGGTTTTGTTTTCTGTAGAGCCGCTGGTTGTTGACCAGTTGCCTTCATACCTGTGGCAGGAGGGAACTTAGCATATTCAAATGAAAGAAAGTCATTATGTCTGGGTCGGGGGTGCAGGGAGAAGATGGCCCAAGATGGGACTAGAGAAATGGGCAGGGAGCACCCAGGCAGGGCCTTGTAAGCCATTCTGGGGGTTGCATACTCATTCGTTGTGCAATGGGAGGCAGCTGGAGGATTTTAAACAAGAGAGGGTCATGATGAGATTTTTATTCTAAGAATGACCTAACAGCAGTGAAGAAAATGGATTAGAGGGACATCATAATGGGACAGCAGCAGTGGGGATAGTGGCAGAAAGAGCAGCTGGTACACTATTGCCATGGTCCAGATGAGGGCAGACAGCGTGAACGGGAGGCCTGGGCAACGAGTCAGCTGCAGGAAGTAAGAAAGAGGCCGGGGCCCAGGGGTAAATGCCAACTCCTAGAAAGCTGAATCTTGGTGTGAGGAAGATCGTTTTCCATGGAGTAGAAGGGGATAAGATCAAAATTTTAATGTGTGTGTTTGTCTCCGTGTGTTTTAACTTCAAGATGTTTGTGAAACACCTACCTATATCATTAAGCAATCGTCTATTTCTTTATCTTTAAAATGGACCAAATACTATCTCATATGGACCTGTGATTCGTACATGGGTTGATGTATATGAAAGCACCTGGCATACAGGAGTTAAAACGATAAAATTTAGTTAAATCTGAATTTCGGACACATTGAATCTGTGCACTTTAAAAAGTTGGGCAGCCAGACTGGAGTTGATTGATAGTGTTTTAGGTTTGTTCTGAAACACCGTTTTCTAGAATTGAGTCACAGTGTCTAGTGTCATGGCAGGAGAGGAAGTTAAAGCTTGAAATCCTCAGTGCTGGTGCCAGCTTGGACATTTGCTTACGCACGTCACTCATGTGGTTAAGATCACCAGTTGTGTCAGACTGTCTTGGTTCAAAGACGACTGCACCACCTCCTAGCAGGTCAATCTAGTTTCTTAAGCTCCCTGAGTCTCCATTTGTAGACTGTAATTATCTACTTACAGGGCTTTTGTGAACCAAAGAAGGTATTTCAGACGAAGCTCTTCTGAGTATGCGTAGTGTATAGTTGACAGTCAGTGGGGACTATGGTTAGGCTTCACTTAAGTCGTGATTTTCCCATCTTTCAAATGGACATAATAAAACTAGATGTTCTGCCTAATTCCCAGGGTTGGCGTAACTATCCAATGACCGGGGAATCTGCCACAGCTCTTAGTAACATGCCCTGCGCACACATGTGAACTTTTGTTACACGTTTGGGGTACGATAGTCCCCTGTCATTTAATCTTCAGAATGGCCAGCGAGTATAGATGTGACAACGTGGGCATTGAGGCTTGGAGAGTCGACGTGACGTGGTGGCTTTCCCAAGGTTGCATTTCTAGGAAGTGGTTATATCTGAATCCACAACCTGTGCTAATAGCCCACAACTCGACACTATTTCTCCTACAGTCCTTGCCTAAGGGGCTAGAAGAAAGGGGAAGCCACTGAGGTGGGGTGAGGGACGAAGGAAAGAGGTACCTGGTTCTGTGAGATCCATCCATCCTGGCCTTGCCAAGGCAAGTAGGAGTCAGGAAACGCTGGCTGCTGCCATGACTTCATCCAGACCCCTTCCTCTTTTACCTACCTCGTGAGTGGTGGTTGGGATTGACACAGAGAGTCAGGGACTAGCCAGACCTCCCCCCACCCCCGTGTGGATTTCCAGCTGGATGCAGTCTGGAGCCTTTGGAAACTGTGCATTGGAAACCAGTTCTGGATAAATTAATTTCTGTGATACATAATGCATGAGGGGAAAGCCATGATATTTTTAAACAATGGAAATGAGAGAATCTGCCTTTTGGGCATTGATCCCAATTACATTTAATTCAGAAAACATTTATCCACACCTACTGTGTGCCAGGTCCTTGCTGGGAAAGAGAGAGAAATCAGACATGGTCTGTGTCCCGGAAGAGTGAGAAAAATCAATGGAGGCACCCGCTGATGATAAGCCCTGGGTTAGACCCGGAAAGCCGGGGGTGAAGGGAGTCATAAGTGCTGTCTGGAGGGGCACACGTCTTAGCAGGGGGAGAACAAGAGGCCCTGACCAGGAACATCTGCTGACGGAGGGTGTCCCTGCCTGTGCCTTCAGTGGGACAGTTTTCTTCCCTTTCTCCTTCTCCCCGTCAATAAGATCCTTAATTAAGACCATCTCCCTTCCAGCCCCTCGGAAACCAGGATCAAACAATGAGGATACAGCTTCCCCCAAACCCACCTAGACACTTGTCAAGTCTTTAAGTACCTTGGATCATGGACGAGTCACTTGAGTTTCTGATGGTAGCATTGCCTTCACTATATTCCAAGGGTTATGGTGAGTGACGGTTAGCGATAATGGATAGAAGCCTTTATCACAGTATCTTGTATATTAAGCTAATGCATTGATGGGAGTTGTGTTGATAGCAGCAACCTTAAAAACGACTATCATTTTGAGAGGTGTGTTCTGCAGGCTGTTCCTTTAGCTCAACATGGTAGCAATTGCTGCTACTGCTACTTTTCCATTGACGGGCACTATATGACTACTTCAACTGCCCCTACTCTATTGTCACTGCTATTATTACTTCTACTGTTGTCGTCACTACTCGTTTGATGGTAGAGCATTCATTCACAATTATTTGTTGAGTGCTTACTTTATCACGGGCACTGGGGAGTCAGGAAGAGGCAAAACCAGGCGTGGTCTCTACCCTCAGACTGATTACGTTCTACTAGGAGAGACAGATGAAACGAGTAAACAATATAAGGACATAATTAAAATGCATCACTGCCTCACAAGCTCTCCCCAAACCTAGGGACTTAGCGGCCATTTTATTTGCTCACAGTTCTTTGCTTCGAGAATTTGGTAAGGGTCGGCAGGATGGATCGTTTGGGTTCACTCACTGGTTGGGCTGGGCAGTTAATTTCCCGGGATTATCTCAGATGTCTGGTCTTCGGTGATTGTCTACATGGCCTTTTCTCTCTCTGTCTCTGTCTCTCTCTCTCCTTGACTACCTTGGGCTTCCTCACAGCATGGTGGTCACCGGTTAATGAGATTTCTTACGGAGATATCCTCACAGCATGTACACACTCACATGGTGGCTGCATTTCAAAAGAGAGAGTCCCGAGGAGTGAAAGTGGAAGCTGCATATCTCTTAAAGCTCATCCCTGACATTCGCAGTGTGCCACTTCTGCCCCAGGCTTTTGGCTAAAGTGAGCACATATGCAAGGAGAGGGAAAGAGACTCCATCTTTGACCGGGAAGCATGGCAAAGCATCTGCAGCCATCTTTAATCCACTATGACACCTTTGGAAACCCTTTATCCCCAAGTAGGAGTCTCTTTTTGGGGGGTGGAAGTAAGATAGCATGTAAAGAGCTTTTGGATATCAGAGAAGCCCAGGTGACCTCTTGTCCCTGTTGCTTTTAAGCTGTGTGAGCTGAGGCAAAAGATAATGCATGTAAATCTACTGACCTCAGTAGATGCCCCATAAATGGCACTTATTTTATTTTTCTTAGGTATTTCTAAATGGGCTCACCCGAAATGTCACACTTGATGACTTGTGGTCAGTTCTAAGATGCTGCTACCAGCCATCGGTGGCCAGGGTGAGGTAAGATACAAAGGACACAGAGACTCTGTCCAGCCACAGAGGACCAGGCAGAAGAGCCTCAGGCCTGTTGCCCAAGTCCACGATGCTTTCCAGCTGGTTGCTCCTGCCCGCCCAGCACAGCTTCAGATGGGGCCTGGCGGGTGACAGGAAGGAGAGTGCTCTTTCCCAGAATTGTAAGAATTTAACATATAAGTAGATGAGAAGAGACAAGATGATAGCACCTTCCCCACGCTGCCCATTTGTCCTCTGTAGAAAAGGCAGCCCTTTGATGTTAAGTATTTCTGGTTCAAATCCTAACACTGCCTCTTACTCACTGCCTGACTTGGGGACAACTATTTAATCTCCCGAAGCCCTAAAGCAGGGAAGGGGCTCCATAAATTGTAGCTGCTACGACTTCCGTTCTCATCAGGGATGGCATTAGATTACTCTGTGGATCTGGCATGATGGTCAGTGCTAAGAGAGGCCCGTGCCTCCTGGTGGGGATTCTTCTAACCTCCGTCTCCCGCTTGTTTCAAAGGCGCGCTTTGCCAATTTCAAGTGTTCACACTACACTCCAAGTTCCGCATGTCGCTTCATCTCTTGTGCCTCTTAGTTTTCTTCAGACCTCACTAGCGCCCTTGCATGAAACTTCTTGTTCTCTGCCTGTAGTGATTTTGTTCAGGCCTCGCGGTCTTTAAGGGAAGAGAGTGGGCTCCCGTACTGATTGCTGATTCCCCCACATTCCGCCCTGTAAGATTTGGCAAGGCACCCACTGGCTTTGGGGCATTTATCACCAACTATAAAATTAGGATCATTAAAGGACTTATCTCAGAGGGTAGCTGTGACAATGACGCACGGCAATGATTGTACAGTTCTCAACTATGCCCAGCATATAGGATACATTCAATAACCATCGGTTGCCTTCGTCTCCGCTGTCTCTTTGGTTGTTTTATGGACGCAAAAGCCGTATCTCAACCTGCTCATGATAGCCAAGACCTCTTCAGGCTGGCTGTTAGTGCCTGTCCTGTCTCTTCTTGAGAGTGGAATGAGGCAGGTCAGTAAACCCCTAGGAGATGCTTTACAGAGGAATCCCTGTAGCTTCCCGCAGCATCTATGTTAGGCTAGTATGAATATTTCCATTTGGGCAGAGTGAAAATCTGAAGCTCAGAGAAGCCTTATAACTTGCCCCAAACCCCACCCTCCTCAGGTCACCAAGGCTGGACTCATACCCAGCACTGTTACCCCTGAAGCCCTTCTGTGCACAGCCTCTGCCATGTCTCTGAAGGATCTTTGTTCTGGGGACTCTGGTTAATTCCACGAGTTGACTGGCTGTGTCTCTCAGAGAGTCAGATAAGAGACACATCCGGTCCACCTTGCCGCAGGCCCGGGATTCAGGAGAAGCCCCCTACCAGGAAATCCAAGGCTCCGACAGTTCACGAAAGCCCCTTTCCAACACTTACTGCCATTCACACACCCTGAGAAGAAGGACACTTCACCCTAACTACCCAGAATCCATGTTTAAGAACAGGTGCAAAGAACTCTAACTGAGGTTAAAAAGAAATGATTTAGCCACATCACATGAAGTAAGTTCCCTCAGAAAGAAGAGTTTCTCGCTGACGGTGCTAAAAGGGAACCTTCACCCATCACTGGCTGCACGTTCAACTTCAGGGCCCAGGCCCACCTGTGGCACCATTTGCTTCCCTCCAGTTTAGCTCCAGGGGGAGCCTGACCACTAAAGACGTCTGACCTCCCATTATCACATCACCCTGTCTAAAAATTATACCGTGTTTGTTTTTCATCCAGTGTTTCTTCATTTTTATTTATTTTCCCTGACATGTATCTTACTTAAAATTGAATGGTCATTTCCGCTTAGGGCACAGGAAATGTGTCACAATTTGCCAAGAATATCCTGTTGAGCCCTCATGTCTCAGATACTATTATATTAATCTCCCCTTGAATTGATTTCGGACATACAGGGTTAGTGATTTGTTTTCTGGAGTTCTCCCAAGAGTTGGCCCATCAGGATGGAAAGAACACGGCTGTACAGGCCCGGTCCCCATGCTCTCCTCACTACCCTGCGGCCCGTGAGCCTGGCACTTTCTCCGAGTCTCAGTTTCTTTATCTGGCCAATGATCTTGGTGGCTGTCATGAAGATGAAGTGGAATAATATGAGTGATGTGGGTGCTTAAGGAACCTCCCGGGTCATGCATAGAGCCAGTGAATGGGGGCTCCATTTCCCAGCGAAGGGAGCTCCCCAAGGGCCAGTGCAGCTGCCTGAGGTCAGAGAGTAGGACCTGGACGGTAGCTGAGGTTTCCCGTCTCTCAGGACCTGAGCTGGAGATGAGTGTAGGCCTTGGGGGTGGGGGGTTCTTAGGGAGGCCCCTGAACTACCCAGCGCAGCAGTTCCCTGTTAGAAATGGCAGATACGAATTTGATGATAGTAAATGTAACAAAGACTGGAATCCATAGTATTCTACTATACCTACTTTTTCACCTCTTTCCACCCCATGGGCGATATACACTGGGAAGATTGGCTGAAGTGGAGACCTAATGCTCCCTTTTAAATGTCTAGGAGAGTAGCAAATATATGAATACAGGGACCTACGGCAAAGACAGATATGGATCATGTCACTTAGGCCCGAAGGCATAACCCGACCTGGACTCTCTCCTAGCTTTCCACCTCATCTCCCATCCTGGATTGTAGACCAGCTAGGTCGGTTTCCAAACAGTTGCAAGCACAGAGGAGATAGCATGGAGAAAAGGGACAAAATAAAACAAAAGGAGAGAGAGAAAGAGAAGACATGAAAGGGGGAAGGAAGGGGAGAGAGACAGACAGACAAAAAGGGAGAGGCTAGACTCACCCCATCATTTTTGTCTTCTTTTAAATCATAGACACAGACAACCATACGGGGGTTACCAGAGGGAAAGGGGGTGGGGGGTCAAATATATGATGACAGAAGAAGAGAAACCTTTGGGTTGTGAACACACAAGGCAATACATAGATGATGTATTAATTGTGCACTTGCAACCTATGTAATTTTATTCACCAATGACCCTGATAAATTTAACTAAGTATTAAACATAAGCAGCAACGAAATCAAGTGACGTTGCTACTGTAGGTACTGCCATTTGAGGCTCGGTGACTGCCTTCTATAAGTTGAGTCCCAGTGAATGTTCCAGGTTCTGAACAATTACTTAGGCAGTTGTTGTTCTTCGTTATAAAGGCCGAGGGCAGCTAGGTCAAGCACAAAAGTGCTGTGGCATCCCCTTCTCCTACTGTTCCTGCACGCAGCTATGTCTTAGAATCCCCCAGGGTGGTGTTTAAAGAGTACAACCCCTGAGCTACTGGGTCTGCCCCTTGGGCCAGGGGTAGGAGACCAGTGGGAACGCAGTGTTAACACGTGAGTCTGCCACACAGCCGACCCGATGCATAACTTCACACAAGGGTGGAAAAGCCAGTGTTTTGAACGCTCTCACGGCTCACTTACTGGAAGGTGTCAAATTCGAGAAGACGTTTGGGATCTGATGTAAAATACAAGAGGTTTTTTCAGGCCCACTCCTGATAATGATAATGGTGGTGCCAGCTGCTGCCGTTGTCAGGGACCCATCAGACGCCCGACACTGTATCAGCTGATCTCAGGAACCCCTGATAAAGCTCTCTTTCCCTTTTTCAGATGAGATAACTGCATCTGGGAGGGGGTAAATGGTCTGTGTGCCCACGGTGACACAGCCAGCTGAACGTGGCCTTTTGCCCATTAAAACCGAGAACTGTTTCTCTGGAGGATTTCTTCACAGCTGTCATTTGCTGGGCCGTCATCTCTGTGCCCTCAATTCTTTATTTACGTTTGTCTTCTCCATGACACTATGACGCGGGAGACAGTCCCCTCAGTCTACCATGTAGGAAGACGAGCCCAGGAACGCCTGAACGGAACCCAGAGCTGACACCCAGGTCTGGGCACAGAGATAGTGCATTCCGTTTCTCACCTGTGTCCTTTGGGGACAAACGTTGCTTGATGATGACGGCTTCAGGGGAATAATGACTAAGAGGGAGTGAGCATTGGAGAAAGACTGACGTGTGTCCAGACACTTGCTGGCTGTGCTTCTCAGTTTGCAAAGTGGACTCAGTACCATATACAGGGTGGAAGAGTACCCTGTACTGGGTAGAGCAGTACCATGTACTAAGGAATAGTACCATGTGGTGGGTGGAACAGTACCATGTACTGGGTGGAACAGTACCATGTACTGAGGAATAGTACCATGTACTGAGGAATAGTACCATGTACTAAGGAATAGTACCATGTACTGGGTGGAACAGTACCATGTACTGAGGAATAGTACCATGTACTGAGGAATAGTACCATGTAGTGGGTGGAACAGTACCATGTACTGAGGAATAGTGCCCACCCAAGATCCATGTCCAGCTGGAACTTCAGAATGTGACCTTGTTAGGAAGTAGAGTCTTTGCAGCTATATTAAGTTAACTGAGGTCGCACCTGATTAGGGTGTGCCCTGAGGCCGACAGCTGGTGGCCCCGTGAGACTCACAGAGAAGGCCCTCTGAGCACAGAGCAGACACTGAAGTGATGAGGCTACAAGCTGCGGATGGCCAGGACCCGCAGAGGAGCCCCCAGAATCTAGGAACAGGCAGGGAGGCTTCTCTCCCCGAGCCCTCGGAGGGAGCGCGGCTCAGCCAGCACCGTGATTTTGGACTTCTGGCCTCCAGAACTGTGAGAGAAGAACTTTCTGTGGTCTTAGCCACCGACTTTGTTGTCCTTTGTTATGGCAGCCCTGGCCAACTAATACATAGGGATATTTGTTTTTTGAAATTGTTCGCTTTACGACACTGATTGCATCTTGCAATAACTTGCTTTCTTAGTTTACTTACTTGTGCTGACCTGTCAGTCATACTAGGGTATCAGTTCCATGTTGTGTTTTGTTCATCATCCCTCTTTCCTGGATGCTTTGCTCAAAGTAGGTGCTCAGCAAACGTGGGCTGATTGAATGAACGAATAGGGCTATTGTGAGGATTAAGCAGGGTAATATATTGAAACTGCATCACACGGCGTTTGGCCACGAGCAGACCTGCAAAATGAAAGCTGTTTTGATTATCATCTGGGGCTAGAATTATATTTTTCCCGGGGCCCCTCTGCCTTGCGGAGAGTCAACAGGAACTGGAGCTGGACCAAGAGAACAGAGTGAAAGTCTGTTTCTGCAGAAACTGGCGGGATGAGAGCCCCCGCCCTCCCTTTCTGGAGCAGCAGTTTCCCTTTGAGGAAAGCAGCCCACCGGTGAGGGAGGCAGGATCCAGGCAGTGTGTGCAGCCTCCTGACCCCCGTGCTTTCAGCCAGGCCTCCTCCCTTCCATTCTGCAGGAGGCTTTGATCTCATCTCCCTGTTCAACAGACACACATTAGTCGATAATTCTGGGAGACATCAAAACCCCAGCACCAGCCCCCTACTCCCCACAGCCTCCAGAAGCTACAAGCCATGTCCCTGGGCCCTGGACGGGCCTGCTGTTCTTCTTGGGGCCTTAGGGTGTGAAGGCTGCCTGCCTTAGGAAGCCCAGCTCTGCCTTCACTTCTGTCTGCCTCTGACTCAGTGAATTTAGAGCTAAACCAGGTACCCCGAATGCAGCAGTTGACCTTCATGGTGACTTGATTTACCCATGGCTGCTGTATTCTTCCTGGCTTTTCTCCCCAGGTGGAGGCAAACCATGGAGGGGAAGGAACATAGGCTCAGGCGCGGGGAAATTTGGGAAAAGGTCTTAGCTCTGCCTTTTAAGACCGTGTGACCATCAGCGAGACATATGCCCTCTCCAAGCCTCAGTCTTTGTATATGGGAGTAGAACCAGAAATATCAGCCCTGCATCCCCAACACGACTATTTGACACTCACGTGAGAAGTCAGCGTGCAGCTTTAGAAATTGGGAAGGGTTTTAAAAATAGAAGCAATTACTACCATTATCCTGTGACTGCGCTCATTAAAAAAATCTTATACTGACCCTGTGTTATGCATGGCAGACTGAAAGACAAATAAGACCAGGTCCTTAGGACTTCTTAAAACTATGCAAATAACTCATATTCATTATAGAAAAAAAGAGAAAAACCAAAATAAGCAAATCATCATCATCACCATGTTCTGTCTCTTCATTGACCACCTGGTTGTTCATCCTCTGAGAGTATTTGCAATATGTCACCAAAAAATCTAAAAATAAAAAAATAAAATAAAAAAATGGCACATGCCCTACTGTTTTGTGACTTGCTTTCTGATTTAAAATATCATACATATCTTTGCAAGTCATTTCACGTATTTGAACTTTTTTTTTCTCTGATGGCCTCTTTGTGTTTTGTGGTCTGGTATCATTTCAACTGCATGTTGTTTATTTAGCCGGTCTCCTGGCGTTGGACACTTAGGTCATTTCCCAATTTTCACGGTGGCAAATATCACCGTGATGAATTTCCTCTTGCCTAAATCTTTGCACACGTTCATGATTGTTTCTGTAGAATAAATTCCCAGAAGTAGAACTGGTGGGTCAGAGAGTAAAAATGCACATTTTTTTGAAAGGCTTTTGATAGTCAGATAAAACAAGCAAACCAAAAATCACCCTCCAGAAATGTTAGACCAATTTAAACTCCCACCAACATGGCATTGGAGTGCCCTGTTTCCCGAACTTTCGCCGAGTACCAAGCATTATCTCCAAGTGATTTAAAATGCCGGAAGAAAGGAGAGATAACGGGTTCTCGGCCGCACTCACTGCAACACCCGTGCTGCATATTGGCTTTCAGCTTGATAAATACTTTCTTATAAGGTCATAAATATCGGCGGTACCAAAGGTTAATGTAGTGTGCAGTGCTGTAAAATTCAGCAGCCAACCTGCTAGATCATAATGATACATGAGCACTTTTCAGGATGAAGTGCGGTGCCTTCCAAAGTCTGTTTCTAAGTGGCCACTAACTCCACAAGTGCATAAGTGTGTCGGCTGGCACCGCTGTTTCTGCAAACATTATTTATTAAGTTAGCACCTTCCCTGCCATGATATGCCAACAACGGAGAGGAGAGGGGAGGAGAGGGGAGGGGAGGGGAGGGGAGGGGAGGGGAGGGGAGGGGAGGGGAGGGGAGGGGAGGGGAGGGGAGGGGAGGGGAGGAGAGGAGAGGAGAGGAGAGGAGAGGAGAGGAGAGGAGAGGAGAGGAGAGGAGAGGAGAGGAGAGAAAAGTGGAGATGATAGTGGATTTGACTCTGTATTTAATCCCTTTTGCAAGCTGGAGATACTTGACAAGACCAGGTTATTAAAGGGAAAACATAAAGCACGTAATCCTTTGCACATATGAACAGTGAAATAACTGTACCACTAGAAAGCATGCAATTTTTTTTTTTTTTAAGGAGGGTGCAGCTCACAGTGGCCCATGCAGGGATCGAACCAGCAACCTTGATATTATTGGCACCGTGCTCTAACCAACTGAGCTAACCGGCCACTCCAGAAAGCACATGCTTTTAGAAATTAGACTTCTAAGTGATTTAGTTTGTGTTTTGAAGTTTGCAGTTCAGACATGTTGTTTGGTCCATGTGTGATGTAGGTGAAAACAGGTTTCATGGTCCCTCGCGGTTGTTCTTGGATTGGCTGCTATGAAGTTGCGACCTGTTCCTATGATTAATGAACTTGAAGGCTTGTGTATATTTTAAAGCAGAAGAGTAATCTATCCTGGTAGGAGACAAAACAGAATGGATAACACCACCGGCCATGTGCCTGTTTTAATTTTCACTCCTTTGGTGATGGAGCAAATCCCAGGGGTTATGGACATTCCCATAACATGTCAGGCCAGCTTCGCGTTTGCTCATGCGTGGTGCCTTTCCTGTTTTGGATTTTTGTAATGAGAACGCACTCTGTACGACGGAAATAAACTGGACATTTGCATTCCGCGCAATTTATTCCATTCATTTTCAGTGACTATTCACCATGTAAAATCTTGTGAAACAAACTAGGGTGTTCACTCTCACTCAGTCAGTCTCTCTCTCTCTCTCTCTCTCTCTCTCTCTCTCTCTCTCTCTCTCTCTCTCTCGTTAGTTATTAGTTTTTTAAAAATCCTGTAAATCTGGTGCTGAGCCCTGGGAATGTTGAGGTGAATGAAGCATGCTCCCAGACCAATGCAACTGGCAAATGCATTTAGAAGGGTGCAGAGCAGAATGCTGGGGAGCCCAGACGAGTGAGCACAAAAGTCCCTTCTCTCCAGTCACGGTGTCTGCTTCTGTTCATCCATATCCCCTACTCACGTAGGAGAGGCTACAGGGTGGCCCTGTGGTTTCTCCTGCACTTGGCACCACCACGTTCATCTCTATTTTGAGTCCCCCCCCTCCCCAGCTGCAGAGTGGCAGAGGATATTCCAGGGGTGATGGCTCTTTCATGCCACATCTCTGAGTTAGGAGCCCCCTTAATGAAGCATGAAGGATTGCTGTTCACATGAAGAACCAGTGTCTCTGGATTCTGAAGTGTGCTGAACAAGACAGAGCTGATGCTCCAGGGACCAAAGAAAGACATCCAAGTCCTCGCTCTCCTTGATGGGGAAACAGACAGAAGGGGTGCTGAGTAATGCAGGGTAGACAGACACTGTGCTCTGAAGAGGTGACATTTAGGCTGATGACTAAGGATGAGAGAATCCAGTCTGGCAAACAGTGGAAGAAGGGGGTCCAGGGGGAGGAGCCCACACGCGCAAAGGCCTCGAGGTGGGCAAGAGCCCAGTGGTGCTGGCAGAGTGACAGGCAGGTGGTAGAGCCGTCAGGATGTGAATGAGAAAAGCAGTGCTTAAAAGGTGGGGCCTTGCTAGCCGAGCCAGAAGTTTACATTGAATGCCAAGGGCAAGTGGAAGGTACCAGAGAGTTTTGAAGCAGTCAGAGTACCTTTTCTTGGGTCTTTTTTGTTGTGGGGTGGCGGGTGGCTGGGCTGGACAATACCCTTAAGTGCCAGTGTAAACAGGTGGTTTCTGGGACTCCCCTGTCCACGAAGACTAATTTGCTGATACACAGATCTGCTCCCAGGGTAGGGAGATGGCTCTTACGATGCCCAGAGGGTAGACTTTACGATCTGAGAGCATTCGGAATGTTTGTAGTGGCAAAGCCACTTGTCCCATTCAATGTCTCTTCCATTTTTAATGAGGAGCCCGGAGGCACTGTATAAATAAAACGGCCGAATTATTAAATTATCACTCTACAGGACATCTTATATTAGTCCTAATTAAATGATGCTTTTCATATTAACAAGCAGTGCTCAAGAAAAGGATTCTAGTTTTCAATCCCTTACCTAACAGAAGTAGGAAGGCTCAGAAATTTCTAGAACGTGCACCGCAATGCCCCTGAACTCACTGGAGGGCACAGATGGTGAGTTTTTAGATGTTGTCCTGAATTTTAAAATTCTTAGTGACCACAATGACTGCCCCTTCCACTCAGACATCCTCATTCATCCAAATAAGAAGCGCTTAGGGGACTTGGGCTTTTAGCCATGATGGAATAATGGGGACTGAGTTTACATTCCCATCTTAACTAACTGAAAAAAAAGGAAAAAGTCTGGGGTGGCCGGATGGCTCAATTGGTTAGAGCATGAGCTCTGAACAACAGGGTTGCCGGTTCGATTCCCACATGGGCCAGTGAGCTGTGCCCTCCACAAGTAGATTGAAGACAATGAGCTGCCACTGAGCTTGCAGAGGGGCGGCCGGATGGCTCAGTTGGTTAGAACGTGAGCTCTAACCACAAGGTTGCCGGTTCAGTTCCCACATGGGATGGTGGGCTGTGCACCCCTCCTCCCCCCGCAACTAGGGTTGAAAACGGCGACTGGACTTGGAGCTGAGCTGCGCCCTCCACAACTAGATTGAAGGACAATGACTTGGAGCTGATGGGCCCTGGAGAGATACACTGTTCCCCAATAAAATTTAAAAAATAAAAATAAAAAAGAAAGAAAACCAAAAAGGCAACATATAAGAAACAATGGTTTCAGATATCGGACAACAGGAATCCCCGAGAAAAAGGAAATACAGGAGATGAACCCTGGCTGTATGGAGAGGGTTGCCAAGTCACAGGGCAAGGAGGGGGAACCCCAGTAATGAATCTTTAGGGTGCGCTTGCTGGGTGTCAACTACTAGATGCTGGGGACACAGTAGCAATTGAGACAGATAAGACTCCTCTCTGCTGAGTTTACATAATTTGGGGCTAGACAGTCAATACATAACTAAATAAATGGGGTCACTTCAGCTAGCTCAGTATGTGAACAGGCTGGCAGAGCCAATTGTGGGCATTTCTTCCCAACTCTGTTCAGTGGTATCATGTCGGTAGCTTGAAATTGGGCAGAATGAGAGTATGTACATCAGGGCTTGTTTGTTTGTTTGTTTGCTTTTTGCGGAGTTTTCTGATCAGCATACTTTTTAGATAGTGTGGTCAGGGAAGGCTTAGTAAGAGAGTGTCATTTCTGCGGAGACATGAGGGTGAAGAGCCAATTGTTCACGGGCAAACCCTAGGAGGAATGTTCTGGCAGAGGAAATAGCATGTGCAAAGGTCCTGTGTCCACATCCTTCACTCTTCCGTCCTCTGACGTTCAGTGTGGAAGTTTCACTTTTCCCTACAGTTCTGTAATGAGTTTTCATTCCATTTGTGTATCAGCCATTTAACCCCTCTCCTGTTTACCCCATGTCAGCACAGTAGAGAGTATCTTTATATAACTATCATTCTTTGATCCTTAATTTTGTTTCCAGACTGTCTTTTCCGTTCTGAGTCTGTATCTTTTCTTTTCATCGTGGAATTTTACTACTAATTCCCAGGAATGCTTCTTTACGTCCTTGTCTATGAAAATGTTGGCCCGTAGCTATAGGTTTTTACATAGGCTGTGACATTGTTTTACGGGTAGAGGAGATTTAAACACAAACATGGGAATATTCCTTTAATAACGAGAGGTGTAGGACTTCAGCCTTAGAAGGTGAAAAGACTTTGGAAGACATTTTCCAGAAGCATTTTCTTGAGCAGCAGCGTGTCTTCAGAGAAGCTGCAGCCTTGAACCTGAAGGAACGAGGGGACCAAGGGCCTGCCTGACCAGCAGGTCAACGTTAATTGATAATGATGCTTTTTATGGCAAAATATGAACTGAACCTTAACTCCCTTCTTAATAGGCACCGCAGAAGCAGACAAGAGAAATCCATAGGTCATGACCCTGGAAGATTTATGTCTCAAGCATTTGCAAGGCCCCATCCTTTTGCTGTTTGGTTTTGCATGACATAGCAACCACTCTCAAATATTCTCTGACACATCTCCTCTGTCCTCTCACTGAGAAGTAAGGCATTCCAGAAGGAACAAGGTCCCCCTCCCTCTTTCCCTCCCTCCCTCCCTTCCTCCTTTCCTTTATTTCCTTTATAATTTTTCAATGTCTACAATTTTGGAAGAAGAGTCTAGATGGCCCCAAATCTTTCATAACAATTACACATGTTTGTTTGACTTACCAGACCGAGATGCATTGCTACATGTTGGTGCACCCTCACAAGGAAAGGATGACACATATGGCCAAATTGACAATTGAAATGAAGGTCTCCCAGTGGCCAGTGAATTCGGGTCAGGATGTAGAACTCAGTTCAGGAGGTCCCGATGGGTGTCGCCCAGCTGGAACTGTGTCATAAGCCCCAGCTGCAAGGGAATTCTTGCGGCAGGATGGAGTTGGCTGACCTCACGTGTTTGTACAGTCACAACCCAGTCTGGAATGACTCATGAGCTGAGGAGGCCAGTTCTGGAGGCCAAGAAGAGACAGGTTTCTGGTAGACGGTGACATTCAACTTCAGCTATCATCCAGGCTATTGGCCTAAGAGGTGTTTTTGAAGAGTCCACTTCTCCAAAGCCATGAGTGTATGCCAGGCTCTGCCAGGCATTGAAGATAAAGAGTAGAAGACCCAGTTTCTGTTCTTTCAGGGCTCACGGTTTCATCAGGATAAAGAGCAAATGAGCAGATCATTTTGGTTTAATATGATATATTCTAGGATAAGGCTAGGAAAAGCCAAAGGGCCAGCAAAGTAACCTCCCAGGAATCTTCAATAACCCCAGGAAGTTAGTCATCAAGTACTGTCTTCCAGGCACCATCCTAAGTGCATTCCACGTGTTATTGTCTCCTCAAAGCAATCCTATACCTTTATACTCTTACAGAAAAGTCCATTTTCTTGATCACAACCTGAGCACAGAGAGGTTAGCTAGCGCACTCATGGAGGCACAGCATGTGGGAGAGGAAAGATGAACGAAGGAAATACAATTCTTGGGCTCAGCCTCTTGGTCATTAGTAGTCTAACATGTTGCTAAGATTTAGCGCCTCTAGATTGTTTCCTCATCAGAAATATGGGGGTATTCACAGCAGAGCACCTCTAGGGATCAGCAGCTAACTTTGAATATCAATGATTCGGATTGTGATTCAGGCAATTTTAGCCCCTGCCCCTTTTAAACCAAGCTCCCCAGCACCTGTAACTTAATGAGCCCCAATTTGGAGCACTTTTTATGGCTGCCGAATGTTCTTATTGTGTTTCCCTTTCGGCCAGATTATCACCACGTTCTAACCTGGCAGGTCTTATTAGTTTAGACAATTAGGAAAATACACGTTGAAAGTACTTGGTTATTAGGGAGAAAGGAGTAACGTAAATCCAAGATGTTGGGACTAGTATTTGCCGTAATAAAAATCGAGGCGAGCACTGAGGAAATGACTATTATGTTTATTATTTAGCATTTACATCGCATTTGGTGTTTATGAAATGCCTGATAATTGTTTGTGGCCATTTCTTTGGGGATAACGCTGATAAAGGACATTTGCTTTTCTTGTGGGTAGCAGAAGGAGGCTTTAAGTGAGAGCTCCTTAAATTATAATTCACATACTTTCCTATTCTCTTGCTCTCAACTCAGATCTGAGGGTAGAGCAAAAAGACCCAGAAAGCCTCCTACAATGTAAGTTATTTCATCTCCCTCCTTTGTGAAAAGCCCTCTAGTGGCTCCCCTATTTCTCTCAGAGTAAAAGCCAAAATCCCACAAATGCAATTTGATATCTTAGATTGGATCCTGCAACAGGAAAAGGACATCAGTGGGAAAGCTAGGGAAATGTGACTTAATTCTGTGGGTTAGTGAATAATAACAGACCAATGTTAACTTCTTCTCTTGGATAAATGCACGTTTAGGTAAAATGTTAGCTTTAGAGGAAGCTGGGTGAAGGGGGTGTGAAGGGGATGTACTATTTTTGCAACACTTCTATAAATCTAAAATTATTTCAGAAATTAAAAAGGTTTAAAAAAAAAAAAGCCAAAGTTCCTCAGCACCTTACAAGACTTTACATGACCTGTTCCTGCCCCCTCATTATACCTCTGACATCATCTCCTATTTTCTTTCCTTCCCTTGATCTCATTGCAGAAGCCTTACTTGTCCCTATGTTCCTACCCCAGGACCTTTGCACTGGCTGTCCCTGTCTGGACATTCTTGCCTTGAGCTATGCCCATGGCTCAATCCTCTTTGTCAAATTTTGACTCAAATGTCACCTTCTGAAAAATTATTCATGGGACTTTCAAACCCTTTCTAGCACCCCCAGTCCTTCCGTTCAGTGCTTTGTCTCACGGTGTGCACACTTTTCACATATTCTGCGGTGTTCTTCTTTATGATGTTAGTGCTTCTTATTTCCCTCCCCTACTACAAGTTAAGCTCCTTGAGAAGAGGGATTGTCATCTACTCTCTCCACGCTGCGTTTCCATCACCTAGAATTGTACCTATCGCATACTGAGTACTTGCTGAGTATTCATTGAACCTAAATATTAAATGCTGAACTAAAAAGGAAATAATGCCTGCTGGTTGTTGTATAATGAGGACCTTTGTGTTAAGCACTTCAACATGTAGTTCTGTAGAATCCTCACGACATCCTAAAATTTAAGTAGTGTTACCATTATTTACGAGGCTCTGAGAATTTTGCCCAAAGTCGTACTGCACTCAGCCACACCTCAGAGCCAGGATTCAAATCTGGATCTCCTGATGTTCATCCAGTCTTGTTTCTTTCACATCACACTGTGGACCAAAACGACACACTTTCCCTCCTTTCGTGAAAACCCTGGTACTTGAGGATTAGAAACAGCTCCACTCCTGGAGTCAACTGTTCATGGAAATCAAACTTTTTCCTGGTGTGACAATATCATCCAACGTAAATATATAGGACCTATTATTTCCCATAAAGGTCATAGGGAATTCTGGAACATGGTGAGTTTTTTGTGAGTAATTTAATATGAAACTTTTACCTTTAATTTCCCTCGCATGGGCCTAGTTTAGTTTTCAGCTTCAACAATCGTTATTGATAGAGTCTCATTCCCCAGAAAGCTGGCTGCAGGACGCCACTGGTGGGGCACCGGCTAAGAAGCTCAAGGTCTTCATTCTAGAGCCTTCTCTCCTATGCACTAGCTGCGTGGGCCTCCTCTTGAGCTTTAGTTTCGTCAGCTATACAATGAGCATCATTTTACCATCAACCTTATGAAAGTGTCGTGAGGATCAGTGATTTAATCAATGTGACATGGCGTGCCGTGCCATTATACAAATGCTAATATTGTTCAGCTATGACAGTGTAAATGAAGAAGTTGAAATGGACCTTAGTGTTTTTTTCTAGTACCTTCTTCGTGTCAGATTACTAAGGTAGTTTACTATCCATCAACTGCTTCCATGATTTCAAGGTGTTTGTCCCAAATGCCTTTATTAATAACACATCAGCGTCACTCTCATCATAGTTACCATCAAATACCCGTCATTTACTGAACAATTCTTAGGAGCCAGGCTCCGTGCGACGCTCTTAATAATAATCTTGCTTCATTGTTTGCCATGAGTCTGCAAAGCGAGTATTAAAAACCCATTTTACAGATGAGCAAATGGAGGTTCACTAATTTACAGATTGTCGCACAGGAGTCATAGGGCTGGATCTGGAACCCAGGTAGCTCTGATTCCAGAGTCTAGCCCTTCAGCAACACTTGGCACTGCCTTAAGGCCAAGGCCAAGGGCGGATTTTAAAGCAGCTGGCAAAATGACCAGAGTACGACTCTTCCAGGGACTGGCTTTTCTAAATCTTTGTCAGTATTTTCTGAAACTGTGGGCCAAAAACCACTTTCAATAGAATTACCTGGTGTGCGCATTGCAAATGCATATTGCTGGCTCCGACCAGCTTGGGGTGGTGGGGGAGACTGATTTGAAACACTTGGCAATTTCCATGGTATAAATACTCCCACCAAGACCTCATCACTGAACGCAGAGTTGGCCAAAGGAATAGGACATCATTGTATAGCCTGTCCACCACCCAGGTACAGAAAGACAGGAAAAACCTCAAGGGCATATACGAGGTGATAGTAAAATGTGGTGAGAGAATTAGGAAGTGATGAATTTTGAATGCTTATTTCCTTTTCATATATTTTATTTCCTTGTGGGTTTACGTCACTTGATTTTTATTAGAGATTGTGTTTGGCAACAGCCTCACAATATCCCTGACAAGTGAACAGTCAGCTTTCACAGGCAGGTGTGAGCCGGCTCCGGCACGTCCTGGCTGCACCCCAGACTGACAAAGTACACACTGAAAATGCTGGGACCCCAGAATCTGCATTTCTAGAGACTTCCCTGCCCCCATCCTGGGGCACACTCAAATTACTGAGTCAGTGCCATAAGCCTTTGGGAGAGCACATTTGAAGTAAGTATATGAAAATAACATAAAATAAGTATCTGAAAACTATAGGTGGCATTCATCGTCTTAGCCCGTGCTCATGGGTGGTTACGCTAAATGAACTCTACTGCTACTCATCGTAAAAGAGGTTTTATATATATACAGAGGGTGCCAAACACATGTACACACATTTTAAAAAAGGAAAAAAACTGTATTAAAGTTACGCTGATGGGAACCACTTTGAGCCCCTCTTGTAATTGCAGAAGTCAAACATGACTTGTATTCATCTTTTGTTCTCCATATATATTGAGTATTACAATTTTAGTGCAGTTTTTTCCTTTCTTAAAATGTGTATACATTTTTGGGGGAACCCTCTGTATATAAATTGAATAAAAATAGTCCAGAATTTTATTTTATGTTGTCCTTCAATGAAGTATGGTTGCTCTCTGTTAAAGAATAAGGCAGCAATCTTATTTCCCTTGCAGCCAGCAAAGGAGGATGGTTCAGAGGCCTTTCCTGAGAGGTTTAAGCAAAGATAACAAAATGTTGGGGGAGATGCAAGGCAGGGTTGAATGGAGAAGTAGGCTTGTAATCTCAAATTCAATATAAAAGATCGAAAGCATCAAATAGTCAGTCAGCAGTGAGTCTCCCCATCGGAATGTTCTATCTGCCTTGGAATTCAACCTTATGATTGTATTATGATGTACAGTCATATTCTCTCTCTCTCTCTCTCTCTCTCTCTCTCCCCCCCTCCCCCTCCCTCCTTCCCTCCCTCCCTCCCTCCCTCCCTCTCTCCCTCCCTTTCTCCCTCTCCCTCTCCCTCTCCCTCCCCCTCCCCCTTCCTCCCTCCCTCTCCCTCCCCCTCCCCCTCCCCCTCCCCCTTCCTCCCTCCCTCTCCCTCTCCCTTTCCATATATATAACCTCCTAGAAAAACCCAGACAATTTTGAGGTCCGTAAGGAAGTCTTGCTTGACTTCGGTAGAGAAACCGTTTGAAAC
This sequence comes from Rhinolophus sinicus, assembly GCF_057876585.1. Taxonomy (NCBI): domain Eukaryota; kingdom Metazoa; phylum Chordata; class Mammalia; order Chiroptera; family Rhinolophidae; genus Rhinolophus; species Rhinolophus sinicus. The sequence continues at coordinate 10,450,948 of NC_142510.1, read as the reverse complement.
AACACCTGCCTCCAACCCTGTATCCCCTACCCCACCCACCTTTAAGAGATAAATGTCTCTTTTCTGGGCAGAGGTTTTAATTCAGGAAGAAAGCAGGCCCCTCAAATCATGGGCAGTCCACTAGCTGCGTGCAAACTGTGATGAACAAGATACCAGTCCAGGCTTGGGATTGGTCCTCCAAACCACGGTTTTGCTTTTGGAAAGTGCATGTGGAAGTTAGCGAATAGATCGCCATGACGACTGCTTGCTCAGTGCTGACAAAATGCCTCGAGTCATCAGTAAGCACTTTGCATGCATTACTGGTTTAATCCTCCGCCTGTGTTCTGGTGCTTGTCCAGTCACATGGAAGGAAGTCAATCAATATTCTTGGAATGGATGAATTCACAAATCCCCATTCTTAAGGCCACGGAGGTAAGATGTGGAGGGGCGAGTGACATGGCTAAGGTCAGAGAACTGGGCATTCGAGGCTCCAGTCCCAATTGTTGTCTCAGTCCAGACACATAAACTCACGCGCTTGCCTGCAAAAACAGTGGCTCTTAAGATGGTAGCGCACAGCAGAGTCTTTATGAGAATTATTTGACATGATTCAACTTGGGTCTGTAATTAGGACTCATTAGTTTTTTGGGGGTGGGGCCAGGAATATGTATTTTCAACAGGCTTCCTCAGGTGATTTGGAGGTGATCTGAGGTTATACCTGGAGATAGGTTGATAGGTTTATTTTAAGCAAATCTTTCTATACCTCAAGCACAAGCAAACCTGTCTACCTTTCAGACCACAAAACCTACATTTTTGCTAAAGGTGACCACAAACCACCCCCACTGTCAGGGTTGGGTCCTTTACCTCATGTTGACACCCAACACCCCTGAGTCTCAGAGCCTTGAATTTTTAGTCATGGTACCTGCAAGGCCCCCAAATTCAGGGCACACATTTATTCAGGTGCAGTCAATTTCATCGCAGAAACATGACATAGTGAGCAATTGACAAAAGTTGGACAAAAATCCAAGTCTCCTGAATGCAAGGACTTCCACTAACTAAAAATCTTCTAGTTGCTGCCTTGGTTTCCCTACTTTCATTTGCTCTGTGAGCAAATCTTGCTTTCTAAGTAGGGTAACCCAGAAAAATGGTGACTAGAGAGCATTTGTCTTGCAAGAGCCAAAGAACTTTCTGGGATATGATCCCATTTGTTTCTCTCTGACTCAAGATGGGGCTGGTATTGCCATTCCTCTTTACACAAACGAAGAAATGGAGACTGAGAAGGTGAGTGACTTGCCCAAGGTCACACAGCATCACGTCTACCACCTAAATCTTATGTGAAGTCCCGCCCCCTTCTCATTAAAGCCATGATTGACATAATTAGATGAGTGATAACCCAGGAGCAGTCGATGTTTCTCTGTCTTCATTTTAAGAATTGGACTTTAGACCATCAAACGGTTTGCTTGTTTGTTCTGCTAATATACAACTGCCACGTTTCCAGATGAATTAAGACTTTCTCCAAGAAGTTTTCCATATTTCTTCTTTTGTTGAATTACGCATACAAATTGTGTACCCTTCAATCAGAGGACTCACCCATTGGCTTGTAATTGTACGGTTTGTTATCTTTTTCCCCCGATAGGACTAGAAGCTCCCAAGGGCTCTGAGTATGTCTATTCATCCTCTATTCCTCATAACTAGCAAATATGCTTTATGTAAGCAGGAGCTCTTTAAAGGGTACCAAATAGAACCGTGTAGACCCAGAGTATTGGTTCTTCTAAGAACAAACGTGGCAAATTATGGCCCACAGGCCAGATCTGGCCCTCTGCGTGTTTTTGTAAATAAAGCTTTATTGGATCACCCCTAAGCCAATTGCTTACCCTAAGCCTATGGCTGCTTCAGGTGCAACAGAGGGAGTATGGCCCACAAAGTCAAACTATGTACTATATGGCTCTTTTTTTTTTTAAGTTATTGAAGTGACAATGGCTAGTAAAGTTACAGAGGTTTCAAGTGCACATTTCTATAATACATCATCTATATATCACATGGTGTGTTCACTGCCCAGAGTCAGTTCTCCTTCCATCACCATATATTTGACCCTCATCTACCACCCCCCACCCCCCTTTACCCTCTGGTGACCACTAAACTATTGTCTGTGTCTATGAGTTTTTGTTTCTTTATTTGTTTGTCTTGTTCCTTTGTTGCTTTCCATTTTATATCCCACATCCCAGTGAACTCCTACGATTCTCAACTTTTTCTGTCTGACTTATCTTACTTAGCATGATAATCTCAAGATCCATCCCTGTTGTTGCAAATGGCAGTATTTCATCTCTTCTTACGGCAGAATAGTATTCCATTGTGTATATATACACAACAAGTTCTTTATCCATTCATCTATCGAAGGACACTTTGGTTGTTTCCATGTCTTGGCCACTGTGATGCAATGAACATCGGAGTACATATATCTTTATGGATAAATGCTTTCAGATTTTTTGGATAGATACCCAGGAGAGGGATTGCTGGATCATATGGTCATTCTATTAATTTTTTGAGGAACCTCCATCCTTTTTTCCATAGCGGCTGTATCAATTTACATTCCCACCAACAGTGTATGAGGGTTCCTTTTTCTCCACAGCCTCTCCCTCAACACTTATTACTTGGCTTGTTGATGATAGCCATTCTAACAGGTGCCAGGTGATAGCTCATTGTGGTTTTGATTTGCATTTCCTTAATAGCTAGTGAAACTGAGCGTTTTTTCATACGTCTCTTGGCCGTTTTTGTATTTCTTCTTGGGAGAAGGGTCTATTTAAGTCCTCTGTATGTGGTCCTTTAAGAAAAAGTTTGCTGTCTGTCTAGGTAAAGAGCAAACTGGAAAGGTGATGCAGGCGTTTATATTCTCAGAGTGTATTTCTTAGTATTTTCACTTCCTGACATGTATTTACAGCCCTCCCAGCCACCAGTGCAAGAGAAATGAATCCGCTGATGAATAGGATTTGGAACTCGGAAGTTAGCTGAATCAAGTCAGTTTACAGAAATTGTGGACTTTATGAGACAGGATTCCTTGACTGTCAACTGTCTGTGAATAGACGCATGAACGTTCGGAAAGAATGATTGGACTATACTGGAAAATCCCCAGTAGTCCTGGAACAAAACCTCCAGAGTGCTTTTCTCTTTGTTCCAAGCATTTTCACAAAAAAAGAAATAATTAGTAAGGAAAATCCAGGCATTTTAGCTGAGATCAGTTCCGTCTTAAATTCATCACCCATTTTCTGCAACAGAATTATGCTTTCAGCGGTTTTTCTTAGGCCTGGAAAATTAGCATAATGTATAGATTTGCCATTCGGTTAAATTAAATCTTGGATAATCCATTAGGGGAAAAAGATCTTTGAGCTAGGTGGATATGAGGATTCACAACAAAATATTAACTTTTTTTAAAAATTGATGTTTAAATTGACCTTGATTTCTGAATGGGATGAGGGATTAGAGAAATTCAGGGGGCTCAGGTGGGGTGCAGAGAAAGTTGTAAGAGAGTCACTCCTGGAGAGGCAGAGTGGGGGTGCCGACAAGAACGGGAAGCTGCCGTCTCATTCAAGCTGGAGGCCTGCTGAGCTAGAGAACCAGAAAGCTCATCTTAATGATGCCATCAAAGCAGGAGGTCGTGGCAGAGTTCTTGGGAGTTCCATAAATTAGTTGGGTGTGGGGATGTCATTAATACAGAGACTCCTGGGGATGTATAAAGGTGGAGCCTTGCTGACATAGACTGGAACAGCAGGATGGGAAAGACCTGTCATGGAAAATGCATTAGGGACCGCACCGTCCCTTCCCTAGTGTACCCCAGCTCTTGAAAGAGTCTGAAACTCAGAGGGCTGAGCAGGAGTTCTGAGGCTATTCAGATGTTAACTGAGGGACCCCCAGTTGAAAAGGCGAGTTGGGAACATTGAGTACTGACCGGGTAGACATAGAACCCTGAGCTGCAATGGAGGATCATGGGATGGCTGATGAGTGCCCCCAGTAACCCAAGCATATGGACACCTCAGGCTGCACCACACCCACAGAAGCCACATGGGGCACAGGAGCTCCAGACGAATAAGAAAGAACACAGAGATGGGCAGTAGCTTCTCCCCATCAGGAAGCTTCTCGTGTCATTAAATACCCTCTGACTCCTTGGACCTTTGTCCCTCCTCCCAACCCCCAACCCCAAAAGAACAAGACCCTAGTGCTACAGACCTCCCCCAGATACCGAAAGGGCTGGAATGGTAAGGGCGAAGTGGCAGGAAATGTGTCCTGCCCATGGCAGGTCTGCAGCATTAGGAAAAGAGTTTGAATCTCATTGACTTTGGAAGGTTTAAAATGGACTGGCCTGAGTTTTTAATAACCGTGGCCAGAAAATGGTTGCATCTTCTTTAGATGTCATCAGGGGATTTGAGTCAGGAAATTGCAATGCAGTCCTCTCAACCATCCCGCCACACTGTCTGCCATCTACAAACAGCATCCTCAAGAAGCTCTTAGCTCCTGTGAACCTCAGTTCCTTTGTCATAAAATGGGGACAGATAGTAGAGTCTTCTTCTGAGTCCTCAGGTGATGCAACAAAATATAATGCATGCAAAGGGCTTAACAGAGGACCAATCGTTCAACTAAATGGCCAGGTGTTCTAGATGGTGGTCATCATAATAATTATGGGCCAGGAGGGGCACTGACCTGTATTGACTCATTTTGGGTAGATGATAATAATGTTATTCCTTTTTTCCCCCTAGATGAAGGAATTGAGGTCCAGAGAGGTTCAGTAATTTCCTCAAGGTCACACAGCTAGGAAATGGTAGAGCTGGAATTCAAACCCAGATAGTTCCATTCCAGAGTCTATACATGTTTACTGTTATTATTCATAGCAGTTATTTTCAACTCCTTATTCCTGAAACCAAAAACCAAAACCTTGCAAATGAAGGAAAGAGCATTTGCTACAGTCTTATTATTCTGCTGTCTCCTGATAAGCAGACACCAATCCCCAAACCCACCTGCTCTATCCCCAGGGACAGATACATAGTAGATGCTCAATAAATATATTTTGAATGACTGGGTAACAAGACATCGGGTTTCCAGCCCAGTGAAACCCCTGTCCCTCTCCAGGATAAAGCCCCTTGCCTTATTCCCAGGTGTTTGCAAGGTGTGCTTTAGTACCCTGCTGTGCACTCAATTGTGCTCCCCCCCCAATTCATAAGTTGAATCCCTAACCCCCCCCCCATGTGATGGTATTTAGAGGCGGGGGCTTTGTAAAGTAATTAGGGTTAGATAAATTCATGAGGGCAGGATCCTCACGATGGGATTAGCGTCTTTATAAGAAGAAGACTAGAGAGGGACCATTCTCCCTCCACCACGTGAAAATACCGTGAGAAGGTAGCCAGCTAGGAAGGGGCTCTCAGCAGGAACCATATATGCAGACAGCTTGACTTTGATCTTGGACTTCCCATCCTCCAGACTCTGAGGAGTTGCTGTCTGTGGCTTAAGCCAGCCAGTGTATGATGTTTTGTTATAGCAGCCAGAGCACACTAATGCAGACGCCTTAGGCGTCCGTCTCCTTTACCCATGTGTTAAACACTTGGTCTCTTGCATGAGCAACCTATACTTTCAAAGAGCAAAAAAATAGCCGAAGAATGTGGTGTCAGCCCTCTCTGCCCATCAGCCTTACTCCTTTCTAAGGAACTTCATCATTCCAGCAGAGCATTGAATTTATTCGAGTGGAGGGAAATAGGATGTTTTTCTTAAATCTGTGTCACCTGGCTGTGGAATCAGCCCCACCGCGCTAAGAAGGAGGCATTAACTACATCCAAAGCTGTGTGATTAACTTATTTGTTTGCCTACAGAGCTCAAATGAAAAAGCAGGAAGCTGAGTGAATCTACACAAGCCCCGTTTTGAAGCAGGATTGCGAGCAAACCCGAGACGTGGGTTTTAATTCACATTCCCTGGGCTTACCATTATTATTATTTTTAATGGAAAATAACTTTGCACAATCTTGCTCCATTTTAAATGGAGAATGTGCAATATTGTCTAACGCGGGGTATGAAGGTGATTTAGTATGCATGATTTTCTCCCCCACCCCCGACCCCTTTCTTTAGTTCTTTGTACACATTCAATATAGTTACATTTTTGCTTAGAACATATATATTTTCCCCCTGAACTTTTCTCGATTGCTTTTTTATCAGGTTTACAAATCAAATCAAATAGGTATATTGCAGAGCTCTGTGATATTATTTTCTGAGCTTATAGTACAATGTATTGAATTATGCCAGTCTGTGCTCTGCTCCCACCATTGTCTGCCGATAGAGAGACAGGAACTGTGGACCCTGTAAATTCACTTGGCGTCCAGCATTACTGGCTAAATCAAGACCGCTATTCAGGCTGCGAGAAGAGATGGAGCAAAGTGTTCGTTACACAAATCAATTTGGTCCAAAGTCCATCGCGGTGCATACTCAGCCATCGCTCACATAATATTGTCAACTTAATCAAATAATGCCTGGAAGACATTCACAAGCTTTTCTCCCTGAGAAATAACTTGATTGGTGGAGGAGGGAGAAGCAGCTGGTTATTCAAAAGTACACTTTTTATTTATCACTATGAAGAGCGTTGTGCATGGAGGAGAGGAAGCCTGTAGGAGAGGGAAGATGTTGAATATTCAATAGGCTGACTTGGGGGGAAATTGTGCCACGTTAGCATTGCCTCTTGAGTGTTGTGTTTCGATACCTGGATGGCAGCCTTGGGGATGCTTGTGGACAAAGAAGCTGGACCCAGGGAGGTGTCCTGGAATGCTGCAAGAAAGATTCTCTGGGGCCTGTTGCGTGCTGCAGTCACGGGCTTCAAAATGCATTTCGGTGTGGTGTTTGTCTTTGGGATATTCACAGTCGAGTGGGACAGAGAGATAAGTAAACTGATGAAAAAAAAAATCTGTGGTTAATGAGGGTTCAACAGAGGGAAACGTGGGGCTCTGGGAGCTCCAAGGAGGCATCTGAAGCAACCTGATTTGGTTTGCTTTGTCACAGAGCGTATCCCTCCGTTTCCAGTCAAGACCTAGAGCAAATGCAGTTAGGTCAGAGGATCTTTACTCTGTAAGAGTACTCTGCATTTGCCTTGTAAAGCTGGGCTGTGTGGACTTTCCAAAGCATCTTCACCTTGACCTGGAGAGGCTGTTGGAGACTGAAAATAATCCAGGGTATGGAGTTACATATCCTAGGTTCACTCCTGGCTCTGCCATCGTTTTGCTGTGTGACTTTGAACAGGACACACAACCTCTCTGAGCCTCGGTTTTCCAAATTGTTATGGTGATTCAGTGGGATAAGGTGTGAAAACCACCTACGAAGATGCCTGGCTCAGAGTCGGACCTCAGCACACTTTTATTTTTAGTCCCCTGTCCCAGACGCTTCATCCAGTTCCACACTTGGCTTCCAAGGTACCAGTAGACGGTAGTATTCAGCATCAGGTATTTCAGCTCAGAATTGGGGAAAGGCACATGCCCTTCCACTGCAGTCCCGGGGGCCATGGATGTCTCTGCATCCATCAGGGAGTTTGTGAACTTCCTGAAATTCTACGCAAAATTCAGGTGTATATGCATTTTCCGCCAGGCCAATATAAAGGGGTTTTCCGGGTCATAGCTATTTCTGTAGGCTCTGGATAAAATTTCTTTCTTGCCTTTTATGGCTCCTAGAGTCTGCCCACATTCTTTGACTCATGGTCCCCTTCCTCCAACTTGGAAGCCAGCAGTGGAGGGTTGTGTTCTTCTTCTGTCACAGCCCTCTGACACGGGCTGTTCTGCTTCCACTTGTAAGGACCCTTCTGACTGCACTGAGCCTCCTAGATAATCCAGGAGCCTCTCCCTCTTTCAAGGTCAGCTGATGAGCGACCTTCATTCCATCTGCAACCTTAATTTCCCTTTGTCGTGCACTAACATTCACAGGTTCCAAGCGTTAGAATCTTACCGTTGTTAAGGGGCCATTATTCTGCCAGCGGGAGGTGCCTTTAGAGCCCCTGACATGTGGCTGGTGTGAATATGAGTTTGATTCAACTTTAATTTAAAACTAAACATGGATACTTAATTTGGTTATTAGAAACATTTCAGGCATGTTTTGAAACGCTTGGATATTCAGCTGTCAGTTTTTCAAAGCCTAAGTATAGATATAAATATCAAGTATTTCCAGTGAAAATGTAATGTTCATATTGAGATGCTGAGCCTTAAGTGCAAGTTGACAATAAGATTTCGAAGGTTTAGTACCAAAAAAAATGTAAAATATCATTTACGTTGATTACATATTGACATAGTATTTTGGATAAATTGGATTCACGCAAGCATATTCTTAAAATTTACTTCTCCTTTTTCCTTTTTTTGAAATGTGGCTTCTAGCAATTTTAAAATTGCATACATGTCTCCCATTTTATTTTGTCAGATGGGGCTGGCTGCTCTAAAGTGCTTGATCACCACCCTTGAACTGTATCTAGTGCTGTGTTATGAATACGCGTGTGTTTCATTTCCATCATGTAGGGGAGGAAAAATAAGTTTACCTCTACCCTTTTAGGTTCTTAGCTGAGATGCCCCCTGGAAAAGAGAAAAACTACAGAAGTTTAGTAACATATATACCTCCTGTATACATGGGAGATACCGAGGAAAACAGAGTAACTCCCGAACTGGCCCAGGCCACCACCTTAAATGCCATCTCCAGCTAAAGACAACAGATGTTAGGGATAGGCCAGTGATGGGAGGTTGCCAGGAAGAGCATAGTAAACAACGGTAAGGTTGTTATGAAGACTTGAGTCAGGCTTTTGACATTGATAAGCGTTTCTTGTGATTTAGGGTCCTATTCTCTTCTGGTACACAGAGGGAGACACCCTTACAAATGGACATATCCTTTATAAATGTAAATATCTCTTACAAAAAGAGTCACTTTTACTCTGTTGTCAGAGCTTCTCCTGTGTCTGCTGTTTCTCAGAAATAATCACCTCAAAATAATCCTTATGCCAAAGAGGCATGTTTGGGGGCGGCGTAATTTGCTACCTGCCGTCAAATATAATTTGATACAGTTCTTGTTTTATTTCTAACGGCTGCCCTCACCCTGCCTCCCCACACACGCAACGCTGTGCTTCCAAATCTCTCATTTCTCTCTGAATTTTGACTCCTGCTGACAAATTCCCCACATTTTACTCCTCCATCCTTATGATTGTCATGGGCAGAGCTGTCAGCCACCTGGAACCCCAGATACCTCTGTTATGGAAATATTTTATCCCGTCTTGCCGCGGAGGAGACTGAAACGCAGAAGGGTTTCAGGAGCTGAATGTTGGAACTGGAGTAGAACTCAGAGATCCAGCTACAAAATCCCTTGCGTGTGTGTCCACTCCTGGGTCCCCAGTCACCCCCAGAAGTTGGCACGCGTGCAAACTCAACATCGTCTAGACAGGCTGAGAGGAAGGAAGCCTGGGAAGGGGTCAGAATCTGAAAGGTGTCTGCTTCCACACAAATATGCGTATGCTCTCCAACAGTCATCTCTGGATTGGTCGATCTCAAAATCCAATTTCACCAGGATTAGCCTTGGGTTGCTGAGAGCGATTCATTGAATTAGGAATGATTATAGCAGAGGGAGCCCCACGGTTCTTTATTAAGGTCTTGGTGGAAGCCCTAAGTGATCTTCAGGAGATTAAAGTGCCAGTAGTGTTTTCTTAACATTTATAACTTACGCCGATATCTGGGGAGTTTGTTTATTAGGAAAACTTGTGCGGCACACAGCCTACCACCCATTAGGGCTTCCGAACAGGGCCAGAGCACAGGCTGGCTTTGCCACCCTAATGAGCTTCTTTGGGAAACTCTGCCAAGCGCCGCCTGGAAACCCACCTCTCGAGGTTAATGGACTTTCCCTCCATGGAGGGTCCTGCCACCTTTCCTGTGTGATGGGGAGGCTGCATCTGAGACTTTTCCACATTCTTGGGCCTGAGAAATAAAGAACAAAAGCTGGTGGTTATCGATACTGTTAATAATAATAACAATAACTCTAATGCCCCCCTCCATTTCTGCATAGGACTTAACTGTCGCAAAGACTTGGATGCCATTGTCCCCCTAAAGAGTCCAGGACCGATGCACACTTACCATTTTATACCTGTGCAAACTAAGACCCAGAGACATGCGGTTAGCAGCCATGCAGCTCACTCATAGCAAAAGCAAGTCTGTTCATTTATGTGCCACAGGTATTTACTGAGAACTTACTCTAGGTCAGCAGATTCAATTGGTGCAATTTTGCCCTCCCCCAGAAAAAAATATTCTGGGGGACATTTGAACCTCAGAATGTTTTTGTTTGTCCCAACTCAGGAGTAGACCATTGGCATCTCGTGAGTGGAGGCCAGGGGTGTTTCTGAACAGCCTACAGTGCACAGGACACCCCACACCAAAGGGTTAACCAGCCCGTGACGTCAATTGCTCTGTCATCGATCTCTGCTCTGGGGGGGGAGGGGCGGGGGCAGGGATAAAACAGTGAACCATTCCACAGCTTCTGTGCTCCTGGAGTTTATGTTCTGGTGGAAAAGACACGCTACACACATGAACAGAAGCATGCAATAGAAAGGGAAGAAGTGGAACGTGCCATGGAAAAAAATCAATGGACAAGGGCAGATGGGGCCAGTGACGGCTTCTCTGATGGGTGATGACGTCTGGGCAGAGACCTGATCTCTCACCTCCTTATCTCCCCAACCTTGTTACGAGGTACATTTCCAATTCACCTGGGCCCCAAATGACGTTAGAGCCAAAATGACTTTTAAAAATCAGACCCCGAGTCAATCAAGAGTTCTTCCTTCAGCACTTAAGTTGCACTAAGCCTTGGCATGTACCAACCTTGGGGGAAGGCAACTAGAAAGCTGGTCGTCCCTGCCTTTCAGAAATACACATTCTAGATGTAAGATCCTGAGATTTGTCACACTGTTTTATTTTTGTCCTTAAAAATTTCACTCTGTGTCTTTGCCATAAGCTTCAATGAACTTTTCGGGGATACTGCCACAGTTGAGGGTTAGGGACACTGCAGACACGTGCTTGTCCTTAGAGAACGTTGGCTGCTTTGGGGGACTGGTGGGGGCCTTCTCAGCCCGGCGTCCTTGCATCAGGGGCAGATGCAGAAAGGCAGTCCGTGAGCTGGGGCTGCTGAAGGGAAGACACAAGTCTGTCTGTTTTGGGAACTCATTATAAAGTGACCAGTGTGACAGACGGGAGCCCGGGGCAGCTCTGGCAGGCATGGACGTTGTCCCCTCTCCAGACCTCGTTTGAGGCGAACCCTTTTGAGAGCCTCATTCATGCTGCCTGGAGTGGTAGGAAATGCATTCGCTCCTTGGTAACAGTTCCACATTCTACTTGTGTGTGCGGTTTGTTTGTTTGTTTGTTTGTTTGTAGTGGGTTTGATGGTGGCTTTCAAAAAAAAATAGGTCCATGTCCTGACCTTCATAAACCTGTGAATGAGATCTTATTCGGAAGAAGGGTCTTTGCAGATGTGATGAAGTTAGGGAACCCAAGACGAGATCATGCTAGATTTAGGGTCATCTGAATCCAATGGCTAATGTCCTCTGAAGAAGAAGGCGGCAGAGGGAGATTTGAATTTCAGATGCACAGAGGGAAGAAGACCAAATGAACATGGAGACAGAGACTGGAGCTGCAGTCAAGAGGTCAGCAGGAGCAGGAAGAGACAAGGAGGGATTGGCTCCCAGGGCCTCCAGAGGGGGCGTGGCCCTGATGGCATCTTCTTTGTAGATTTCTGCGCCCTCCACACACACGAGAGAATACATTTCTGTTGCATTAAGCCACCAAGTTTGCAGTCATTTTTTTGGAGACTAATACAGGGACATAAAACACAGACGTGTTCTGATTGGTTTCCCTGAAAGTTCCCAGAAAAGGGGAAAGAGAAAGGTTACACCCCAATATATTCAATAAGAGAGTCAGTAAGGGTCACGCCTCCAGGTCTGACCCTGTAAGTGCTTGAGGCTCGGTAGTAGCTGTTTTGTTCACCTCCATTCTCATTTGGTCCTCACCACAATCTCATCCCTTGTGTTACATCACACCGTATACACAGGGATTCTCAGTCTAAAGAAAACCTTTTTTTTTTTTCTGTTTTTCTTTCCCAACCTCTGGATCCTGACATCCTTGCCTTTCCATTTACCCACCGTGTCTGAAACACTTTGGGTGTATTTTTTATTTCATGAGTTATGTTTAAAAATTACTTTTAACACACAGGTATTCCGACATAGCGATTTATGGGCGTTTGTATATATGTCCACGCTACAAAATGATTAATTGAGCGTTGTATGTTTTTATCAAAGGAAACAACACAAAGATTTCTCCCAAGTCCTGTTTGACTAAAGATGATTAATTTTAATTTTCACATGAGCGGCGTAATGCTATTAATCATTTAATATGTTTAATCATAATCTCTGTAATTCCTAATTAGGTTTATTAAGCTGAAACATCCAGCAGTTATGCACAAATCCAAATCTAAGTTTGCTTCTTTGTGTGAGAAGGAACGTGTTGTAATTTGCATTTGAACAGCAACTTCTAACAGGAGGGAAACTTAGACCGGAAGCTGGGGTCTCCGTTGCTGCTTCTGCAAACTTAAAGGACTAAGACCCCAGCCCTCTGAAGAGTGACAGTCCTGGGGTTCAAGGTCATTTATGTCTCCTGGCCATGGAACCAAATCTCATATTATCAACAGAGAGAACGCAGTTCCTGTCTCTTTGGGTCTCAATGTTGTAATAATGTTCTTCCACGATCCCTGGAAGGTAGTGAGTTGACCATTCACTCTTTCGTTCTTTAGTTTATTCACACACTTGTCCTCCATTCACCCATTCAGTCAGTGAGTCAGCCAGCCATTGAACAGGCATTTGTCATTTGTCCGCCATGGCTGAGCCTGTGCCACGTGCTGGTCATGTCACATCCTGCTAGGATCCTTAAGTGGCTCCTTATACCTTATAGGATGAAATTTATACTCTTGCTGTGCACACAGGGTCCTTCATGATCCAACCCTGGCTGGCCTCTGCCCTGCGCTCTCCCACCTTCCTTCACACATGCCCCTTCCGACCAGGGACAGCAAGGTCCACATATATGCCCCCGAGTCCAGAACATGCTCTCACCTCTCTGCATCTTTGCCCATGCTTTCCCGCCTGCTGGTACTGCATCAACCCTCTTCCCATCTTCTCTTAGACCCCGTCTAAAGATGTAACCCGCAGAACTGGCAAGCCTTGTGGAACCCCCAACTGTGCTGTGTGTCCCTTGTTTCAGTTTACTCAGCTCTCTGTGATTCGCTCTCATCTCAGCACTTTACAGTATACGCACATATTACAATTGTCTTTTTCTAATTGGTTATCTTCCACTAAACTTGGAACTGCCTGCCTGTGATTTGGACTAACTTCTGTGTCCAGTGGATAGTAGATGTGTTTCATAAGCAAAGGAGAACGTTTCTTTCATTTGTCCTGCGAAAGGCTTCTTACACTTCTCTTTTGACATGTAAAAAAATTCATCCGTCTAAAACATGTGTCACATTTCGGTTGTTGACTGCGTACCATGTGCCAAGCACTCTGCCGAGTTACTGTGTTATTGTGTTCAGCCCTCACAGGTCCTTAGAAGGGATGCACTGTTATTATTGTTCATTTTCCAAACTAGAAAACTATCACCACCCTCCTTATTCACTCCAATGGCATAAACAAAATGTGCCAACAGCAGGAGGTCTTGACCTCAAAATGCAATTCGAGGTGTGTGAGGATGGAGAATGCAAATGAAATCTGCCAGTTAATGCAAGTGTTGACGAGAAACTCACTAATTATGCCCATATTATTTTGGCATATATATATATACTTTTTTTTCACTTTGTAAGATTGTCTTTATTATTTTACACCTGGCTGCCTGCATTGATAGTTTTGTCCCAGTTATATGCTTCTAAATTGCTTATAGGGAGGTGAGGACGATTCCTTGCTCATAAATTGGATGTGCTTCCGCAGAGATTTTCCATTTGGTTTCAGAGAAGGGGGTATCTTATGTGGATGGTATCTACTGCCCTCTGGCGGCAGTACGTGCTAATTGCAGGGAAAGTGTCTAGATGGGGAGCATCTCTGAAATGTTGAAACTCTGGGACTGAGAGTACGGGAATGGGCTACAATGATGCCAAATGTAACGGTGACTTTTCTCCTCGTTCCTGCCTCTATATGGATGTCAGTATAATAGCATGTTATCCAGGCTTTTATTTGGAAGGAACAGGGTGGAGGCAGGGTAATGAGTTATGCTAATAATGTAACATTGTGTACACCAACTTATTGTAACCCAACGTTCTGCAATGATGGAGATACTCTGTATCTGCTTCTTCAATATGGAAGGCACTGGCCACATGTGGCTACCCAGCACTTGAAATGTGGCTTGTCATGGGGGCGGGGCGGCAACTGCAATCGGGCAGCACGGTCTGCACAATCCAGAAACAAAAAAGTTCAGACCAGAACAAAATTTAAGTCCACCAGATGGTTATTTGTATGGCAGAATACCAAACAGCCTTCTCTAACGTGTTACTGGATTTACCAATATTTTATCTGCACAGCCTCAGCAATTATGTGGGCGTATTTTAAGATTTTTGAACACCCTCTTCTACCTCTATGAGTCATATTCCTTTCTTGATCAGGTTTTCTCCGATTGCCCTTAAAACTGCGCGCCCAGCACCAACGAGCCCATTCCTTGCTTTGTTTTCTCCATGGTGTTCATTTCCTGTGCCAGCTCCACGTGGATTTTTTAACAAGTTTGTTGCCTGTGTTCTCCCAAGAGAATTACGCTCCCTGGGGGCAGAATTCTTTGTCTGCTTGTTCACGGCTGAATCCAGATGCATGATGGGCACTGATGTTCAATGAATGTTTGTTGAATGAATGAATGAATGAATGAATGAATGAATGAATGAATGAATGACTTAGCAGCTCCTTTCCGTTCTGACATTTTCCTACCACACAGGGGAGGCAAAAGCACTTTGGAAAAGAGTACTGGGATCCACTCAGAACCTCTTCTCTTTGCTCTCGCTTTTTTAGCAGACAGATGACGCAGCGCCGACGGATGGCCAGGCCCAGACACAACCTTCTGAAAACACAGAAAACAAGTCCCAGCCCAAGCGGCTGCATGTCTCCAACATCCCCTTCCGGTTCCGGGATCCGGACCTCCGACAAATGTTTGGCGTAAGTACCACCTTTCTCCTCCGCAACGCCCACTCTGGGATGCCCAGAGTCCTTCCCTCCGTGTAAGTTTTTGGTATTTATAATTCAAAGGTGAGATGTTTCATAAGAGGGGAAAGGGATGTTAGACTCTATTTTATGGGTATGTTATAGCTAGGATCTCTCGATGATTTTAGTATAAATTTCTTTGTACATGTCCACCGTTTTGCTGAACGGTCTCCTAATTAGGAACTGGAATGTCACATGGAAAATGAACTCCTAGATACACACACTGTTGAAACAAGCCCATTGATGATACCAGATTGAGTGGCTCAGGACCCTATGTCATGGCTTCAATAAACATTATGCGTCATCTTTGTTCTCTCTATTGCAACTGCCAAATTATCATGACATATCCCTGCATCCTTACTCTTTCCCAGGCACTGGGCATGTAGATGTCAGCTGCAGCTGTAGAGAATAAGCAGTTCAGCATAAAGGCTTCATTAAAAAAACTAGAGGTGTCTGTGTCTTACTTGCATCCTGATACACATTGTCTTGGAGTTGGTGAGATGGACTGACAGGTCCTTTTGTGAGGTGATGCGCCTCAAATGACCATTGTGACACGCGGAGTGAGCTGGAAGCCCCACGAACCCAGAGACAATAAATGATAGAGTTGCTCCTTCATGGGACATCCTGTCCTGGTCCTTTTTCTGGACGATATCTGCACTACCCTCCTTGGGAAGGGATGACTGTTTCATTTCTTTGGGCTCAGCTCCACCAGACGACAAAGCTGTGATAGATTTGGAGATCGTTTATGTTTGCAAATGTCTGTCGGTGACATCCGGCGTTGGTGTGACATAGCTGTGAGTCCATGAACAGAGAGGTATCCTTAACGTGTGACTCCGAGTAAAAAGTTGGCTGCCTGGAGATTCTTCTTGTAAGAGTTTTTGGACAGAGGCAAATATGACAACAGGAGTAAGAAAAAGCCCAACTTTCATGCCGAGTTCTGGGCAGAGTAGCTCTCATTCCCCTGATGAAAAGGGGTGCTCTGGTTCATCGCTCTGTGATTGTGGGGTTTGCTTGCACCTTTTATTTCTTTAACATGCATGATGTTTATCGAGGATGCATCTCACACAAAAGCAGAACAAGCGTCCTAATACTTAAGATACCCAGACTTGAATCCTGACATTTCAGAGGAAAAGGTCAGCTTCATGCACTTTCATCCCTCTCATTTGGTAATAACCTTGAGTTGAGCCCTCTAGCTCTTGCCGAGCAGAGTTACCCTCGGGCACTTTCAGGTCAAAGATGACTTTGAAAAGTGCAGAGCATTCAAAGTTAAAGTAGAGGTCAAGTGTGCGTAAAGCAGTGAGACCAGGATTGAGTGATGGACAGCCAGAGGAATTAGATTCCTTTTGCCACAGCCGCTTAGGAAGACATCTTGCTTTTCGGTCCCTCTTGACTCATCAAGTGTCCCTGGGATGTTGACTTTGAATTTGGCCCTTGTAATGATCGTCTGCCGCTCTTTTATGGTGTCACTCATTGCAGCATACCCCAGTGCCCACCCCTGAGGGTACTCTATCCTTCCTGGTCTTCTGAGTTATCTTGAAAGTTGCCGGACAGCTACACTGCTAAGGTGGCGAGGCATTCAAAATAGTCACAGCAAGAACTCCTAAAGAAGGGACCCTATGTGCATGAATATCTGAGCCTCAACTCTTACAGGCATAAGGCAGGTGGCACAGAGCAAAATCTTGCCAAAAGACTGATTGTACGACCAGTTGTCAAACCTTGATCAGCATCTGTTGGCTTCAGAGCCATTTTTTTATAAAAGTCAGAATTGTCAAGCAACTCACAAGAAGTCAACTGACAAGATGATGGATACACTTACTATCTATGAATTAAGAAAACACAGCATACAAGTATTCAGTAACACTAAAATTAATTCTGTGTATCACCACAGCATCTGTATTCATTTAGGAAAGTATACAAGGTGTTTTTGTGGATTTCATCTATAAAAATTTGGGGGCACATATGAATTCCTGAGCTCTGCAATAACTCTGAGGCCTCCTTGGCTTACAACCATCATTCTGAAGAAACGGAATTTTAACAGTTAAAACAAAAAAGAAAAGTCTAGTTTTCCTGGCCAGACGTCATTGGTGGCAAGCCCATTAGCTTCCCACCCTCCAGTTGAGAGAATTAAGCATGGTTTCCTCTTTCAGGTCAGAGTTACTCAAAGAAATTACATTTTAATCCCAATCAGGTATTTTCCAAGTGATTTGGATACCAGCTATCGTCTGTCCTTTTGGTGCTGTATTTTTCCTTTGTCCCTTCTCTTTGGCAGAAGCTACGATGAGGGGGGTTACAGAGAAGAACCCTCATACAGCGCTGTGTGCTTTTCTTTTTTGTCTCTGGTTAAATATGGCCGTGAGACTTTCAAACTGAAAACATAACAAGACGAAAAACCAGCTTCCTTTCTCAAACTGCCTACACCCTGGCAGTGTTCATAACAACCTCTGTAACCGGTAATAATTCAATCAGGAAGTCTGCGATCTCTGCAGGCCTAATGGTTACCATACAATAGGTGCCACATACTGTCTCCCTAATTTGTGGCTTCGGTATTTCTTCGTTGCAATTCTGGTTGTCTTTCTTCCACCGCGCACTTCGTTTTCTTTCCATTCTCCTCTTTTGGAGGCATTTGCTTCCGGTTTTGTCATTCAGTCTTCTAACTCATTATAGATTTTCTTTTCGTTTTTTCTTTTAAGATGGAACATTTCTTGATTAAGAAGTTGTGTGGCCACAGTGTCCAAAGCAGAAGGCAGAGTCTTTTTCAAACCCCTTTTTGGGTGTGAGTGAAGGGATTTAATATATGATCAGAGGCATTGGTTCTGGGTGTTTCACTGGAAGGAACATTGATCCTGCCCTGGCTACTTCCTTCTTGAGCTCTGTCTTCATTTTGGAGATCACCCAAGAGCCTGTGCTTCCTTAATATTGAGTTCTTGAGGATCCCATTAAAGGAATGTATGGATTTCCACCAAATTAATGACAATATTTTGCTCTTGAACACAAAGCTTAACTTAACCTAATGTTCAAAATGGAAGCATTTCTGGGTTTGGGGCGAGAGAGGTGGTTATAATACATCCAGACCATTGATGCAACATATTCTATCATAGGACTGTTTTTCAAAACAGCTGCTCAGTGAGTACCAGGTTGCAAATTTGCACAGTACCCTTGATGTCACAGCCTTGCTTTTGTTATCAAACTACAGATGCTCTGGGATGACCGGTTAGCTCAGTTGGTTAGAGCGCGGTGCTAATAACACCAAGGTTTGCCGGTTCGATCCCCGCATGAGCCACTGTGAGTTGTGCCCTCCTCAAAAAAAAAAAAAAAAATACAGACACTCTGAGCATGAATGCGATCTACTTAAATCTGTCTTTATAGTCACCAAAAAACAGATCACATGACTTTTAGAACATACAAAAGAAGTTCCCATGGTCACCTTTGTGGTAATAAAATGGAGATATCTCTACCTCCGTGTTAACACCATAGTTCCATCTACCATGATGTTATAAGTAGTGTAGCCATTTTTGGGGGTGTGGCATGTGTCTCCTATTTCTACATTCTCACCATGAAGCGGACCCCCAAGAAAGCTTAGCCTCTCTGTACACTCTTTGAACTAATCTTTACTTTCATGTTTCGTGCTGTATCTATTGAGCATCTCTCACAGTTTTGCAGAGAAATATTATTCGATCTGAGGAGGTCTAAGATATGCCTGGTATGTATTTGCCCACGTGAGTGCATATACGTTTCCAGATTTTGTTTTTGATACAGCCAGTGAGACACCTTGGGCGGGTTCCGAATTGTTGTTGAATGCCGCTGAACATTGGTGTTGAGCAAACAAATGCTAGTTATGTCTGCGAATGAGTTGTGTCTATTTAAATTGAAAATGTGCCAGCTGTGTTTACATCATTAGCACCAAACTTCCCAATTAAACTGTTGATACTATAAATATAGTACACAACTGTCTTAGAAGTGGGGCTTGCATCAGCATTCTTCTTACAGCTCGTTTCCTTGGCTTTGAGAATCATCAGCCCATTGGCAGCTGCCAAAGAGGCAAACATTTGAGACCATTTCAGGGCATATGGTGTCATTGTTTCATTTAGGGAAAGACACATGCTAAGATTACTTTTTGATTGTTTCTGTCTCAACCAGATCTTATTTTAAAGGAAGTGTTTTTTGTGTGTTGACTGCTCACAGAATGTTCCATAGATGACATTTGCTTCATGGTTTTGGAAGAAGTCCTTTTCAAGCTTCTCTATCCATAAATATGCATGCTTTCAAGCTCTTCAGCCTGAAATAAATATGATAGCATCTGTGTGGACTGACTCTTCTAAGGTTGCATCAAACTTACTGCTTCTGAGGAGCTCACAAAGCTGGAGCTATGAAATTTAGTTCACCTTTCAATGGCAAAGATCCTTTGTTTCCCAAATCTGAAAGTTTTCCTCTTCTATTTTTAATGATTTTTCTCTGCCCAAATCTAGGGCACTGAAAATACTCTGTAGAAGGATGACGTTCTCTTGTCTGAAAGACGATTTGAGTGTCCACAAATTGCAGGGTGAGTGAGTTGTATGTTTCTCGGTATTTCCATTGTGCAGGCAGACCGCGTTTTATGGCCCTTCTCTTTACTGCACTTGACAGATAACGACATTTTTTACAAAGTGAAGGTAAGACCCCCACCCCCAGCAGCAAAAAGATTACGCCTAGCTGAAGACTCCAATGATGGTTAGCATTTTTTAGCAATGAGGTAATTTTTTAAAGCGTATACATTCGTTTTTAGACACTGTGCTATTAGATGCTTACTAGACTACACACTAGTGTGAGCACAACTTTTATAAGCACTGGGAAACCAAAGAATACGTGTGATTTGCGTTGTTGTGCTAATTTGCTTCATTGCCATGGTCTGGAACCGAACCCGCAGTATCTCCAAGGTCTGCCTGTGCATGCTAGCAGTGTAGTCCTTCCCTCTCCTCTCCTTGCTGAAACTTCCCTTGTTGGCTACTTCCTGTCCTTCTGCTTCTCTGGGAAGTAGAGAAGCACTTGCGCTTAACAACAACAAACATCGCAATCTGTAATCCCCTTGGTGGGACCATATTCTGAGCCCAGGGCCTATTTCAGTGACACAGGATCCTATAAGCTTTTGGGTTCCTTTTTCTCATCGTCAGAACTACTTTTATTTCAAGAGCAATTTATATTACACGCGCGTATGCATATGTTTGTCTGTCTTTCCAGGAAAGGTGGATTTATTTGCGTATTCCAAAGGATAGCCTCTGTATGTTCCAAATAATTCTTTTCTTGAATCTTCGTCAAACCCTCTTGACATTTACTATCAGGGCCTCCCACCGTTCGATGACTGAAGCTCATTGGTCAGACAAGTTGCCCTCAATCGTCTGTGTTCAAATCGTGCCTTTTCTGTCACCAGTACCTTCCTCCCAACCACTCTTTCAGGGCATGTGGTGCCCACTCAGGGGAGAGAGATAGAATATAGACTCCCCTGAGGTAACAAAGGATGCAGTAAAAGTCCAGGCTGCAGAAGCAAGTGGAACAACAGTACAGCTCAAAGGAAAGGAAGAAAAAGGATGGAAACATTACTGTACGTTGTTCTGTTTATTTTTTTAATCACTAGCTTGAGCATTTGCTGTCATTCTACATCAGGGTAAAATTTTCATCTTATTTTTCCCTGGACCATGTCACATACTTTCACACCACCTTTCCCCATCTGTATTAAAGTAGAACAGACCACATTCAAAAATTGCCCACTCTATTTTATGTGATCCGAGAAAACTGGCAGTATTCCAGAGTCAGGAGAAAGGATTTTGGATTATTAGATGCTTCTAGTGTCAGGGTCCCTGCTCCCTGTACTTAAGTGTGGCTCAAGAATTGCTTAATATCCTTTCACACGAGGCCTACCCGTTTTAGCAAATAAAAAAACCCACAAGATACAATAGTTGAATGTGAATTTTAGGTAGCAAATACTGTACTAAGTATAACTATGTCCCCGGGAGACATGGGGTATTATTTTCCTGAAAATTTTGAAACTTAAATTTAACTAGGTATCTGTAGTTTACCTGGCAGCCCAGTTTGTCGTCTGAAGCTGTGTTTCTAGACTTGAATATATTGAGTTGCCTTCACTTTTTATAGAGCCTGTTCATGCTAACTGTCTAAAATCTATTCGGTTTTTAACAACACGGAGAACCATATTGAGAGAAGTACATTTGCACCTGAAGACTAAAATCACAGTGACTGTGTTTCCCCGAAAATAAGACCTAGCCAGACAATCAGCTCTAAAGCGTCTGTTGGAGCAAAAATTAATATAAGACCCAGTCTTATATTATGTTAGATAATTATAGTATACTATAGTATAGTTACTATAGTATACTATATATGTACTATATATAGTATATATGTGTGTGTGTATATATATATATAATATAGTATAATATAGTATAGTTACTATATTATAGTAAAATAAGACTGGGTCTTATATTAATTTTTGCTCCAAAAGACACATTAGAGCTGATTGTCTGGCTAGGTCTTATTTTCAGGGAAACACGGTACACTGGTGTCTTGGTTATGATGGGTGCCCATCTAGGGAATTGTGCTTTTATCTCTTTGTCCTTGTCTTGTGTGGCCTGGCTGTTTCTAGCTTTATGGGCCAAAATTCTCAACATCACATTCTATTTGGACATTTTACCACCCAAATCCCACTTCATCGAGGGTGTTTCTCCAGTGGTTAGTGGAGTAGCCTAGGAGGGTCAATATATACATTTCCCATTTTTAACCTTTGCTGCTCAGTGCCTGGGAAAGCAATCATGAACGCATAAAGAAAGGAAAATCACGTTAACCTCTTGATTACCTATTTTGTACCAGCTCCCTGCTACGATATCTTCCTTGGTGGGGTGTGCCATAATGGGGAGATCATATGTGTGGTTGTATTTTCTCTTGGTTCAAGTGTATTGTTTAATGATAGAATAACATAAAATGTATATATCCTTGTATATTAAAAGAGAAAGACAATTCTGGCTTGAGGTAACAATTACCAATGTGCATAATAAGATTTACTCTAGTTCTTTTCTTGCTTATAAAATATTTCTATTTCTTTGCAGCAATTTGGTAAAATCTTAGATGTTGAAATTATTTTTAATGAGCGAGGCTCAAAGGTAAGCAACTTAATTCACTTAAGAATTGTTTAGCTTATTTTAAAATGCTTGTTATGAATAATGGGAAACAACTGCACTGTTTTAATCACCACATTGTGAAAATGCACTTTGGTGGGAATTTCTTTGGAGACCACCTTCAGTTTCTAAAGTGGTGGGAAACACATTGGGTTCTGTTTAAAATATATAAGGGGGTAATTTAAAATTGCTGTTTTATATCTATCTCTCTCTATATATATATCAAGTTTCCGGAGGAAAATTACCCATGCTTAAAAAAATAATGTTGTTGCTACATTTTTGTTTTTCAGTGATAATTATGTTCTTTATATTAAAAAGTGAGTTGATAGTCTCATGAGCAGGTAAATATGTGATTATTCTGTATTAATAAAGTGCAGTTATTTTCCTGGGTTGTAGGGGAGAAAATCTCATATACACCAACCTTTTGAATATAGTTTTATTCATTAGTATGTTTACCAATTCACATTTTGCAATTTGCCACTGCTTTGAGCCTGTTTTTCTTATAGGAAACCAATTTTTAAGTCGATTTTCCTAGAGCTAACAGTATTAGGAAAATCGGCATTTTGAGCACTTTCAAAATGCAAATATGTTGGGAGGAAGAAAAACAAAAAACAAAAAACAAGGCCAAACTCTTCCAAAACATCCTCTGTATCAGGGGCCATCTAAGTACAGTTTTCCAAACTGGCTGCATCAGTTTCACCTGGGAACTTACAGGAAATGCAAATGCTCAGGGTCCAGCCCAGATCTATTGACTCAGAAGCTCTGAAATGGGGGCCCAGCCATCTGTGTTTTAACAAAACTTCCAGGCCTATCGTTCAAGGGATAAGCACTGTCTTCTTATTTTAGGCACATGCCAGGGCTTCATCTGGATGCCAAATGCCCCTTTGCCCATTGGTGTGTTGTGGTTGCTAACATGTCCCCCCTCGGCCTGTACCCACAGAAAACTCAAGGTCCCCATCAGAATCTCTCTTGAGTGGGTAGTGCACGTGGCATAGTGGCAGGTACCGGGCGATGTCAGGTCGCGATGACCTAAAAAGACTCCTACTGACCTCAGCCCCAGCAAGGAGGCACTTTGAGTAACTGCCTTGTTTCCAGAGCACCACATCCTGGGCTGTCAGGAATTTGCAGCTCACTTCTCCTTGCATCCTCAGCCTGTGAACGTGGATAGTAAGAGAAACTGCTTCCCAGGTACAGAGAGACCCTGACTTGAACCCCATAACGCTCCTTACACAGGCGATTTGGGACACGTCAGTCACAGCCGCCGGGAGGGTTCCTAGGAAACACAGGTTTTATCAAAAGCGGCCAGTGCCAGGCATTTGGCTGTAGCAACCACAGGCTCCCCACGCAAGCAGACATTTGAATTTATTATTTCTGGAGCAGTCTGCACCTCTCCCTTCTAAGCAGATTTGGTATTAACTGAATAGGAGAATGCTGATTGAATTGAGAGAAGAAAATTCTAGTATTCTCTTCTCCCCAGCCAAAATGATGTTTGGACATGCCAGGTGAATTTTAAAAAGAAGAAGATCAGTCTATTATAGTCTCTGGTTCTTCTAGTTCAGGGACCTTGTCATTCTATCACGTCAGCTCTTTTACCAGTGATTCTTGCCATGTCAGTAGTTTGACCTCTAGACTGGGAGAGAAAAGTTACCTCTCTTTCTGCTGCTTGTATGGAAATCATTACAGCGACTATTTCTATACCTCTAAAGCCAAGTGCATTAAGACAGAAACGTACCCCATCCCGTCCTCGTCACTCAGGCCTGATGTGTTCTTGGCACAGTATCAGAAGACGCCCTGGAATGTTGGTCAGCGTTCTTCTAATTTGTCAGTAGCACGACTGCTTTAAAAGGCTTTCGTTTTTCGTATTTTGTGTTTTCAGATTTCTATTTAATTTACATTTTGTTGTGTAACTTTTGCCAGTTGGAGAAAGCTATGTAATTCCTTCGAGCGCTGTTTTGGGACATTGGAAGAATGTCGTTTGCTGTTTTGAAAGTGCAATGGCGGTGCTGTTTTTAAGACTTCTCCCATCATATCCGTGATTAGCCTGTCTCCAGGGCTTTAGGAATAAGACCACTAACTTTGCCTTATCCAGAGACAGACTTTGCAAAGCTGCTTTTTTTTCTTTCTTTCTTTCTTTTTTTTTTTAATTTGGAACCATCAAAAATAGCCTGTCTTCCTGGGTATGCTCCCTTTCAAAGAACCAGCCTTGCCGGGGTCGCTGCTGACTGTTTAGGTCTGATTGGCGTGTCAGGAAGACAGTCCATTTGGAAACTGCTAAACGGGGCAATGACTCACGCAGAGATATTTTTCATATCTGACATCATCCTTTACGGGAAACAGCCTATTTAAAGGTGCATTTCCATTTTAATGACTGAAAAACCTGAACCGTTGTTATGACCTCATTTCTTTCGTTTGGTGCTAGGGAGACAGCCAGGGAACGGGTAAGCCCTTAAGACCCAGGAGCTCACTTTCGGACCATTCTCTTTGCGGGTAGTCCCAGAGGCAGGTCACTCAGGGCTGAGTGAGTATGGCTGTATGTTCTGTGGGTGTTTGGTGTATATTTGTATAGGTGTAGATGTACACCTAAGCATATGTACATATACACCTACAGATACACAAGCAGCATCTATATTATCCTGCGAATGTATATCACAAGTCATGCGTTCCTGTATGGATGGCAAATATACAAGGAAATCACATCTTGAAAAGATACGCCCGACTTTGTAAATGAGAACAAAATAGCATTTAGGGGTGAGAGAGCCTATAATTCATCTTTCCTTGTTAGGAGATTTAAAAGCATTTTTGTTTAGCTCTGAAATGTTTTATTTGGGGGATATAGCCAGATCTAGCTCCTTTTCAACATACCTGGGAAATACACGGTCTGCTCTTTGAGTCCATAGGTATCTGTCAGTAGGGGTTATATTCCAGGCATGAGGCAGGCGAATCAAGTGTGAGCGAGGCAGCAGACAGCCATCTCCCATCATTCTCGTAGATTTCCCCGAGTCGCAGGAAAGACAGACCATGAGGACAAACTACTGTGATCCCGTCTGCTGTGTTCTGTGGTGAATGAGACGATGCTGAGATTCTAAGCGGCAGACCAGTGTTGTTAGAAGGTGGGAGGGCTTCTGGGAGGAAGTGGCACGGAAGCTGAGAAGGAAAGATGAGTAAGAATTTCCCAGGGAAGGGAAGGAGGGAAGATGCTCTTCCAAGGGGTAGGAGCTGCGTGTGCAAAGGTCACTGAGAAGAAGCAAGGTGTGGAGCTCTTGGTTCCACAGGAAAATGCACCTCAGACTCTGATCCACAGCTCCCCTCAGAGAGATAGCAGTTCCCTGCCCCAGAAGCTAGAGGGATCCGATGTTCACATGCGATAAAAAGTCATTCTACTCATCCATCCTGGGGGCCTCAGGCCTTTATTTAAGATAGAAAATGTATTCGCATTCCTACAAAAGGAAGCTGTCACCTAAACATACTTCAAGGCCAAAATAGAAAACTACAGGCGTACAAGAAGGTCAGAATTCATGACTCAGAAAATTATTCTGAAATAATCAAGTTGTGCCTGAAGGTCATGGTAATCTGGCCTGTGGGTCGTGCCGTCCCATCAGGGGGTGGCATATGTCACAGGCCCTCTTCTCCAGCGCTGTTGTGCCTTCTTCCTGTAGCCCCTCGTACACGCTTCATCTTTGAGAGGTTGCAATCAGCGAGCACTGCACTCAGTTCCTCTGCTCCCCAGGCCAAGTCCAGAATATGCTTCTTTTGTTCCCCTTTTTAAGACAGAGAAAAATATTCAGGATATTTTTTTAAGAAGTGCAAGATGCTGTTTCCTTGAGATAGAATTCTGACCATGAGGCAGGTTAAAAGAAACAACCTCAGCATCAGCTTTCGACGTTGCCTGACACCTGTGCTTGATGGAGACGGTCCCTGAAAATGTCCAGGTGACGGTCTCTCTGGTGATGGTGTAGTTCCCCGGATGAGCATTCCAGCAGTCTTCTGACCCAGGCAGCCATTACCCCTTCTTGTCAGAGTTGGAGGTCTGATTGTCCATTGGAACAGGTAGAAAAGTCCCTTGAGTATTTGGGGGACCGTTTCTGGAGCAAACTCTTCCTGAACCCAACTTTGCAAAATCTCAACTCATCAATCTCTGCAGCTCGAAATGAGAAGTATTGAGTAGCTCCAAACAAAGAGAGACGTTTAGCAGAAAATATTGAGACTAAGAAGAATAATAAAAAGAATCGGTAGACGCTCTTTCCTTCAAAACCAAGGAAGAACGTGAGAATGGAGTCCTTCCTTTGTCATTTATGAGCTTCAGTTGGGATTCAGCATACGTTTCCATCTCCACCTTCGTTTCTCCCTGGCATACGTCATGCCAGGATGGTCGGCCTTGGGTTCGGCTCAGAATCGTGATGACTTAGTTCGTTGGGATGATGTAGGTTGAATGTTCCGTGAGACCTGGTTGCATTCTTTCCAGCACTGTGGTAATGACCGCTCGTGCGCATACACACCGGTGATGCCATCATCTGACTCAGGCTATGGAGTGTCTTTCCTTGTCTAGTGAGAGACTTGCTCCGGATGCTGCCAGAGTCCTAGTTTTCCTTATTCCTTTTTAAATGGAGGGCATGCCTGTCAGTTCTAGGGAATTTGGCTTGGAGGTGAGGAAGAGAATATTGTTGTATGATTTTGGCTGGTCCCCTACGTCTAAGATCCAAGTAACTATGTCAGATAGATAGTCACTTCAAAAACTCACAGGATTCCAATGGGCTGCTCTGTTGAACCAGGTACTATGATATTCTACTTCATGCGAAGAACCAAAACCTTCTTTCGATGGTGCTTAGTGCTGGAAGGCGATGCGAATCCATTGGCTTTTTCAGCAGACTTCTGGGCTCCACTCGGGGACTCTGATTTGGTACCCATGTAGCTGGGCTTGGGAATCTAAGTGTTCAATATGCTCCCAGTGTCTTCTGATGTGCAACTAAGTTTGAGACCCACTGGGCAAGAGTCAGAGCCATCCAATAGAGCAACCCCACCCAATAATGTCATCAAAGAGCTATTATTTCAAAACTGTTGAGTTAGCAAGTATTTGGGACTACTTAATGTGGGCATGCCACCTCAGTAGGGTCCTTCTGTGATAGAGTATATCATCTTATATTAATCAAATAATTCAGACCCATCCTAATCTCAGACCCTCACTATGGGATATATTATGAAAGGTAATTCAGTCCAACTCCACAAAGTAAAGAAATTTTTTTTCTCTCTATAGACTCCTATCAAGTAATCATCTATTCTAGCTAGGCCCCATCCACAGCTGGTGTTCTTTATGTAGAAGCCCACGTGGACCTTGGAAATTCTCTCAGAGGCAGACCATTAGGCATACCTCTGAAATACCCTGAGCTTTGGAAAACGCTTTGTGTCCTAGTGAGTGACTGGGTTTTAACACTAGTTGGTTACGACTACCTGTTACTCGTAATTACTGTCTATTTTATAAGTTAACTGGAATATCCTACCGCCCCAACTAAGCTGAAAGCCACCATTTACCTTTATGTAAAGTTCAGCCATCCCAACACATACAATGATTTCACCCAGTGAAATCCAGAACAAGCTGGGCAAATTTACACTGGAATTGTTTCAAAAGGTTGGTGTATGTTTCTGAACAAGATGTACACGTATTTTTAGGGGTTTTAAAAATAATGTGTCATATTTTCTGTACTCTTCTTAGGAACAGTGTCAGTGAAGGAAAAAAGATGGATTTTGACAATGTGACATTTAGTGGGATGGTTTTTTTTGAGCCTGACACATTAAAACAAATTGTGCCAGTGGTGAAGCAGAGGGTCCATGTGTTATCTATTAGAATAGAGGGAATGCAGAGTGTTATTGTAAATAACATTCTATCACCAAAGCTTTTTTATTTTCTACCTGTTGATATGACAAATGAATACCAACATAATGTCTTAGAACTTTATAATATGTTTACTCATTTCCCTTGTTGGTTAATCAAGTAGTCTAGAAAGGTGATAAATTCAGAAGCATGTATGTTATTTTTTGGTGGGGGAGGGAGAAGTATCAATACAGAAACGTTATTTGAACTGTTTGCATTACTGATCAATTGATATTTATTTCTATTCATTTCATGTGATTCTTTTATTAGATCAGAGTTTAAGATTTATTATAAAAAAAAGGTCTTTCCTTTTTTGTAGGCTTCTAATTTTTATTTTTGAGAAGTAAAGGCTATAGAATTGATCAATTTGAATAACCCTAAAACTGCATGAAGAAGAGACGTTCTTAAAAACCACATGGCATGACTCTGTAGGCAATGTTAGAAGATTTTGGCATTCATTGTTGAATTTCGTGCACACGTTTTATTTTCTTTTATTCTTAATTTGCATGTCAAGAAAATGGTTCCCTTTTTTTTTCCTCGTTATTTCATTTTATTCTCTGTGAAGACACTGTACATTTATTTTGATCTCATTTTCTTTCCATTAGATTTATTTTCTTCTGTAGTGACATTTAGAAAAGTATTTTGGGTATCATTCTTTGAATTCTTCAGGGGTTACAGCTAACTGGTGACAGAAAAAAATATATATATCTTGTTCACATTTGTTGCTTACTGATCGCACATCTTAGTACTCTTATAATTTCTCTAATTTGCATGTTACAGAACGGAAGCCAGGACAAGACATAGAAATTAAAGCGAGAGAACGTTACACAGTGGTCGTTGACTGAAATAATAATCTGCATGTTGTTTTCCCTTCTCCCTCCTGCATGCAGGGATTTGGTTTCGTAACTTTCGAAAATAGTGCCGATGCGGACAGGGCGAGGGAGAAATTACACGGCACCGTGGTAGAGGGCCGTAAAATCGAGGTGCATGTTCAAAATATTTTCCTTTACATCTTTTTTATAAATGTCTGCTTCACGCTCATTCGTTGTTTCAGATGCATCATTGTGTCTTGTATGTGACCCTATTATTCCCTTCTCATTGTTTATATATATATATATTTATATATAAAAAGGAAAACTGGCCTTACTTTTTTTTTTTCAAATTTTACGTTATTATGTTACTCTTATTACTGCTGAAAGGTGGATGGCAAACGTGAGACAACAGAAAGTTAATCTGAGAGGTTTTTATTTTATGTTGTTTTTATTTTTATTTTCCATGATGTAGAGTCAATGGGTGCACTAGATTCCAAACAGTGGACAGAGTGTTTCAAAACAAAACAAAACCTAGAGCAGTTTCTTTTCTTTTTCTTTTTTTTCTTTTCTCTTTCTTTCTACGGCAGGGTTGATGAGGGATCCACAGTGGTGTGCAAATTAAGCCAAATTGTGAAAGAAATAGCATTCAAAACAACAATTGTGTTTAAAAAAAAAAAAATGAGAGGTTTGTGTCCTTCAGCCTTTCATTTTTTTTTTTTTTTATTTGAGAAGCCAGTTTGAACCTTTGTATTCTTTTGATAATAAAGTAAATAAACAAACAGGATTCCTGTTCAAAATCTGGCCCCTCTTTGTGGATACAACTGATGCTAAGATTCTGATGTTTAGAATCACCTCTTTCTATCACTGGATCGCCCTCAACGTGGCCACAGGGTTGTGTTTGCTAAAACTTTAAAAAAAAAAAAAAAACCAGTTACAAATGCTTTAGTCTTTGGAGTAAGATGTTGCATATTTTGCCTTTCATTTTCCCCCCTCGACGATAACGCTTAGGCCCCTCACCAAACTCTCAGTAACCATGGTAACTGTATACAAACCCATGCTGGCGATGGTGGTGAATGGTAAGTGGTGAAGTCCATCTGCCGTTACACGTATTTAGTGCTGATATATCTATATACATATATATATACCACGTGACTTTTTTTGACTTGTTGTATTAAGTTTTCTTGATGCTCTATTTTTTTGGATATTGGTACGCCTGTAACTGAGTGTACGTTCTAAGCTAGCCTGGGAGGCACTGACTGGATTGAGATATGACCGGTGCACACCTTACTCCGATCGTTGACTCCATATTGTGTTAAACAATGCACCCTCTCTTTTATCCTTTTGTTAGCTGTGACTTTAAAGCTTGAATGATTTTGTTAATTCTTGCGATGTAAAAGGCTCTTGTTCCAAGTGTTGAATGCTAGATGTTGCTTTTCCCGATGGTTCTTCCCTCCTCAAGTGTTGCACACGGCTAAACCTTGTTTGTCCCTTTCTTTGACATTTATGTTCCCTTGTACTTTGTCTCTCCCCTCTTCTACTCCACTGCATGTTCCTTCATATGAACTTTCTTTTATGTTTAAAAAATATTGTTTCTGTGTTACCATGGGGTACACGCATGCTTTTAAATCTTCAATTATGCAGTTCCTTTTAATTTGCTTTTACTGTCTCCGTATTAAACTTTTAAATGATATGACATTGCTTTATTGAAATGATTTGTAAGTTAAATGGTTATGATGTAAATGTAACTATAAAAATGTATGATTTTGTTATGCACCTACTGCCTTTTATAAATTAAAATGCATTTCAGTTTTTTTTTATTTTTTTAAAAATAAGTAATCACAGTCATAATGCATGCTATTGATTGAACTGTGTGCTGGCTATGGAGTACGTGCTCATTTGGGTTTTCTATGTACATAGGTAAACAATGCCACAGCACGTGTAATGACAAATAAAAAGACGGTCAACCCTTATACCAACGGTAAGTACAGATCGGCCTTTTGCGAGAAGTCGCCTCTCCCTCTGCAGCTATTAAGTAATTTAACTAGGCAATCTGTTTCAGCAAGCCATATTTGCCTCAGCCTGGCGACTGGCCATACTGCTCACTTGCTACAGTGAACCACCTGAGTCAATATGATAATTTTTACAACAGAGGCCAATGTACTTTTCAGGTTAACTGTACATGCCTTTCTTCCAGGCGCTCTAGGGTAACTCCCACTTGGGGGTGAGGTACAGTAACTATTTGGGAATAAGTTGGATAATTTCATTTGTTGTCTTGATAGTAAGTTGGGGGAGGATGGAGGTTTTGTTTGGTTGTCTTCAGAACCACCTCCTCACTGCTCAGTCCTTCCCGGAGGTGTGACTGCAGACTTTGGTTCTGGCTTTGAGTCTTCTCTGGAGTTATTAGGCTTTTGATGTGGTTAGGCTTGGAGGGTACCACGTGACGCGTTCCATAGTGAGACCAGAGTATTGGAGAGTATTATTTGCTCGTGTCTGACATTCCCAGGGCCGTTTGGTCCAGGTGAGGAGGTGGGTGTGTGTGACAGACCCCTCAGGACAATGCCTTTCTGCCCTAAATAACCAAGAAGACATCTTGACACTCCCCATATTTAGAATTCACCTATATATGGAGAGACATTAAAAATGTTCAAACATTTTGATTCTTTAATCCTCCTCAGGGTAAATCTCTCCTAAGATATATAGGGAGAAAAGCTGCTGATATGCTAACTGCATAACTTAATTGTACTCAAAATTAGGAAGACAGTAACGTAACAAGATTTATATGCTTGGTGGAATATTATACCCATTAAAATGAGCAGGATGAAGACTGAAAGGGCCCCATAATGAATGAAAATTTTTCAAATAAAAGATTATATGGAAGGCATGATTTGAACTAAACTGTAATGGGAATTACACCAAGATGCTAATGGTTGAGTTGAATTGTGAGACTAGAATATATTTTTTTTATAGGTTTTTAAGAATAATATTTTATTACTGTCATAGGGAAAATGTATGGAATTTTCCATTTTTATCGTTTTAATTACATATGAAACATGGAAATACAGGTTCATTTTAAAAGAAGAAAGAAAGAAAAGGCTAAAATATATTTTGAATAACACCACTGCCAACTTGGTTTCCTATCTCCCTCTTCAGAGGATGTTCCTATTACAGAATATTGTCTAGACTTTTATTTTGCATTTTCATGTATATTATACGGAGTAAGCATATATTTACAGCATTCACAGTATCATGTGCGTGCTTTTTATAGAAATGGCATTATGGACTACATATTGTTAAGTGACTCTTAAAAATCAGTATGGAGTTCTTTCAATGTTAATACATATAGACCATATTCGTTCTTTTTGGTGGTTACATAATATTCCATAAAATGGATATATGGTTATATTCTGAACTCCCATCCTGATTGATATTGAACTTTTCTTTCGTGTTACAATCATTAGTATTAGCATTGGGTAGTTTTATTATTTTTTCTTTCTTTCTTGTGCCAATGGCTACCAATTTGGCGAAGTCAGTTCTTATTTTTAAAAGGGGCATCATTAAATAGAGATGTACCCTTAATATGATAGGCCTCTAAGTGGAAAGACCAGAAGAATTATTTATTCTGCTGATGCATTATCCCAGCTCCAGCAACCCAAAGCATATCCTTAAGTGGAATAGAAATTTTGCACAACAGACTTTGAATGCCCAGTGCTGAAATGAAGCCACCTTGGATTTGTGTCGTGAAGCCTTTCTACTTGGCTGAAAATGATGGTTCTGCAACTTGCCAAGTTAATACATGAAGACATCAACCTGACTGGGGGCATTTTTAAAAATTATGAAATAGTGTGTGTGTGTGTGTGTGTGTGTGTGTGTGTGTGTGTGCATTCACACACCTGCATGTTTTCTTGCAGAGGCATAGGTACTCATGTGTATTATTTATGTGAGAAAATTAAGTAAGGGGGCCAAGTATTATTCCTTAAGCCATATGTATGCTTGTTTATTTTAAAGAGTTACTGATCAATGTCATACTCAGGGGCTGAAAACTGGACCTGTGGGATTTTTGCGCTCAATTCAAAGCCCATTTATTAACAGCCAGCATTTCTGGGACGCTGCCTCTATGGCATTATGTTAAGCATATTACATGCACTGGGCACCCCCCCCCCCAAAAAAAAAAAAAAAGGAAAATTGAGATTGAGAATTAAATTAGTTGAAAAATAAATAAATAAACAAATGCAACGGGCCCACATGAAGGCTTTTAAAGAGGACACAGTTATCCCCATTTTAAAGATGCAAACACCGAGGCTAGACAAGGTGAAATAATTGATGAAGTCTTTTCCTTTTACTATGAATTGACAGACTCTTCTGGCCATGCCTGTGTGTGTGTGAGTGCATCACTTTCCCCCATCATCTTACAGAACTGCACTCAAATGGCAACCGACTGCAATAGCAGAAGGATTATTAAATGTGGACCCCAAATTCCTGCCAGATGGTGGCATAAACATCACACACCCATTCCAGGTAGTCACGCATTCTTAGTTTCCAGGAATAAGTCATACCGGGTCCCTTATCCATATCCCTGGAAGGAGGCACTCAGATCTTTATCCTGTCACATGGATGGGAGGGGTCGATGAGTTGGGCTTACTGTACCTAAGGGGTCGATGGACAGTCACAGTAGAACCGACTTAAAAAATCCAATGCAAATCCTAATTACATAAAGACAATTGGCTATTGTAGAGGAGATCATGGAGACTTTGGGTGTTCACAGAAAAGCAGTTCTCAAAGCTTTTTCAATCTTTAGTTCATGAGTATCATCACTGCAAAGAAATTCTCCCATAAATTGCAATACAACATAACCAGAAAGGTACAGGGGCCCACTCAGATCCTTAACAAGGGTGATTGTGTTAAGAGGGGCTATTATCACCAGAAGAAAAAAGAAAGTGGTAACTATGTGAGATGATGGATATGTTAATTAACTAGATTGTGGCAAATATTTTACAAAGTATGTGTACATCAAATTAACAAGTCGTACACCTTAACTATGTATAAATTTTGGTTGTCAATTATACCTCAATAAAGCTAGAAAACAAAATAAGGTAAGTCAGGAACAATGAAGTCACATTGAAATGAGAAAATTAAGTGATCAGTGAGATTCATTAGCTACCTAATTCGCTCTCACAAACCATCAAACTTACGCTTCCACACAATTATACATGACTAGAGTCATCGCATTTTGAGGTCATCTGCAAGTGGTGAGATATAAATATCATTGCCAACATCACAGCCATGCATTCCTCCAATCATGTAGTCAACAAAAATGTGAGCAGCTGCAAAACGTCCAGTGATTGGTAAGACCGGACCCTAAATGCACAGAGACACAGGAAACGCAGGCTGTGCTGTCGAGGCAGGAACACAGTCAGTATTGGTCGTGGAGCGTGTGCGTTCCACTTCCCAGGATGCTTAAGCTTGGATATGAGAAAAGACTAGAAGGACGTATAGGGGTCTGGGAACTCATCCATCTGAAAGTTCCACAAAGAGAGCGTTGGGCTGCTTCTGTATTGCTGGATTTTCTGGAAGACACCAACTGTCAGAGAGAAGCTGGGGTTTGCTGGGTTCATTGGAGATCAACTGTTTGCTCCACAAAACAACTTGAGAACCAGATCTTCGGGGGTTTCTTGGGTGCTGGAGAAGCATGGGTGGTGTATGGAACTCTTTTATTTTCATAGAGATCTTAGGAAAGACGAAACTGAGCAAAAAGATCCAAGACTATCGAGAGAGGTGGATTTTTGTATCAGCGCTGACTTTCTCTGGCTATTGAACGGGAGGCAAGTTGTGTAAATTCTCCACACTCCAGTTTTCTCAAGGGAGAGCTATACAAATAATGGACCTACTACATAGGGTATTTGTGGGACTATTATGGGGTCTAAAGAACTCAACACAGTGCCAGGATACAAAGTGCCCTAAAAATTTAATTACGCAATAATCTCAAATAAGATAGCCATCTTGTTTCTTTTTTTTTACTACGGTAGTAAGTTGTATTTCCTGACAGACGTACTAGTTTAAGGATCAAATAGTCAGATGCCAGCAGAGGCTGGGCAAGTGAAATAAATAGGCAAACAAAGAGGGTCTGACAAACTCACAGTCTTTTTAGACTCTTTCATTTTCATGCTGGGAAAAGCAAGATATTTCTCTACTGAAAGAAAAGAAATAGCAGAGGGTCACAATAAAAGATTTCTGACCTTTGGCCTTCAAGCCAGGCTCACCATAGGGAGTCGTGGTGACTGTGGCTAAGGGGGGGCTTACGTGGGGGGTTCCCTGGTCACCTCCAGAAAATTGATCTATGGGGGATTCTTAATCTAAAGTTAGCATTTCTATTCCTGTCCCAAGAGAACCAGAAATCCTGTATTTTCGATGAAATCTGCATGTCGACAATGACTATAGGTGGCAAAAAACAAAAACAAAAAAATCTCAGTGAACCAAATGCAACACGCCACTAACTTTTCCTGGAGGATGTTTATTGCCTTGTGCACCATTTCAGCCACCAGCCTGGCAGCCTCACGGCATGTCTTTGGGAAGCGTTGGTATTCAGTTTTGGAGCCCCCAGTGGTATGTTTAAGGGTACTTTCTGAAATGTGTTTCTTTGACAGCTAGCCCAGTGAAGCCCTAGAGAAGGCAGGCACAGATTGTGTGTGTGTGTGTGTGTGTGTGTGTGTGTGTGTGCGTTTGCACATTCAGACTTCCTTTGAACACCTAAGAGAGCCATGTAGCGAAGACCAGGGATCTTGGCCAGTGTTTTTACGGAAGGCTGGCAGATGACCTTTGAGCAGCTACATGTGAGGATGGGACCATTACTTTAGATGCAGCCCCTCCAGGCCTGGCCACGGAGGGGTCTCTTGAAACAGCTCCTATGTCTGATATGGAGCGAGACCCCCACGAGTCTGGTCACTGCTCCACTGCCTTGTTGTAGGGGGGGCCCTGGGAGGCTGGGGGCGGTGGGCTTTATCAGCTTTTCTCCTTTTGTTGTAAGGCTCATTGTTTGGTTTAATGTCCTTGATCAAAATCTGTGAATTTGCAAGGCCTGGGGATGTACATAAACTGCCTGAGAAATTAAAACGGGGATCATTGTGTCCGTCTTCCTGACGATGCAGGCTCCTGTCTCCAGCAGGGTTATCCCAAGTGTCTCTTCCAGGTACTAGATGGA
Source organism: Rhinolophus sinicus (assembly GCF_057876585.1). Taxonomy (NCBI): domain Eukaryota; kingdom Metazoa; phylum Chordata; class Mammalia; order Chiroptera; family Rhinolophidae; genus Rhinolophus; species Rhinolophus sinicus. The sequence continues at coordinate 10,414,701 of NC_142510.1, read as the reverse complement.
GTCACAGGGACTAGGAGGCCATTTGCATGTGATTTGCATGCATTTACATATGCCTGCATGAGCTCTAAGTCTGAGCAGAGGTGATTTGCAAGGGCTGGATTCTTATTGCCTTTCCCTTGAAGACAGTAACCCCTACCAAGATCCTTCGTTATTAGATGTATATCAGAAAGCAGGTCATTGGAGGTTGGAAGGAGATAGAATCCTAGCCAAAAGGCAACGAACGAGTCCATTAGCAAAAGCTTTATATTCCTTCAGTTACTTCAGAGCAAAACGAAGTAAATATTTGTGGAGCGCCGACTGTTTGCCAAATGCGCTTTTAGATGCTGGGAATTCACATCAGATGGAAGTCCTGCTCACTTTACCATTAATTTTAATGAAGGAGATGGTTATAAAAACAATTAAGACCAAGCAAAGAAAGAAAAATGATTAAGCAGGTAGTGTTAACAGCTATACAGGAAACAACACTGGGAATTGAATCAGAGAGTAGCTTTCAAAAGGGGGTGGGGGCGTGGCATTAAGTAATTTCCCCTGGGGAGACATTAAGGACCTAAATAAGATCAGGTCAACTTTGTCAAGAGCTAATTGATCAATCTATTGACCGATAGATGGTAGATGTTAGATGAGGGAGAGAGAAAGATTAGACAGATGATAGATAGATAGATAGATAGATAGATAGATAGATAGATAGACAGACAGATGATAGATAGATAGATAGATAGATAGACAGACAGATGATAGATAGATAGATAGATAGATAGACAGATGATAGATAGATAGATAGATAGATAGATAGACAGACAGATGATAGATAGATAGATAGATAGATAGACAGACAGATGATAGATAGATAGATAGATAGATAGATAGATGATAGATAGATAGATAGATAGATAGATAGATAGATAGACAGACAGACAGATGATAGATAGATAGATAGATAGATAGACAGACAGATGATAGATAGATAGATAGATAGATAGATAGATAGATAGACAGATGATAGATAGATAGATAGATAGATAGACAGACAGATGATAGATAGATAGATAGATAGATAGATAGATAGACAGACAGATGATAGATAGATAGATAGATAGATAGATAGATAGATAGACAGATGATAGATAGATAGATAGATAGATAGATAGACAGATGATAGATAGATAGATAGATAGATAGATAGATAGATAGATAGATAGACAGACAGATGATAGATAGATAGATAGATAGATAGACAGGTAATTTACGTAGGTAGGTAAATAGATGATAGGTAGGAAAAGTTTATTTGGCCCAAGAAAATGAGAAAGATAAAGGCAGATGAGAGAAGCATGATTTCTAGGCCATCTTAGATACCTCTGAAAAATCTGTTTCTTTAAGAAAATTAAGACCATTGGCATAACTTAAAGTCTTTGACAATTACATCAAAATTAATCAATAGGTCCACATTCAGTGAATGATGTGTTCCAGCCTTGTGTGCAGAACGAAGAATTTAAGAGTTAATAAGGATGTATACAAGAAACAGAATCTTACCTGTGTAGTGTTAAAAAAAAACCCCGTCTCCACTACCAATAAAAGATAGGCCATAGGGCGGGCCCGGTGGCTCAGGCGGTTGGAGCTCCATGCTCCTAACTCTGAAGGGTGACGGTTCGATTCCCACATGGGCCAGTGGGCTCTCAACCACAAGGTTGCCGGTTCAATTCCTCGAGTCCCGCAAGGGATGGTGGGCTCCGCCCCCTGCAACTAAGATTGAACACGGCACCTTGAGCTGAGCTGCCTCCTGGATGGCTCAGTCAGTTGGAGCTCCTTGCTCCTAACTCCGGAGGCTGCCGGTTCGATTCCCACATGGGCCAGTGGGCTCTCAACCACAAGGTTGCTGGTTCAACTCGTCGAGTCCCACAAGGGATGGTGGGCTGTACCCCCTGCAACTAGAAACAGCAACTGGACCTGGAGCTGAGCTGCACCCTCCACAACTAAGACTGAAAGGACAACAACTTGACTTGGAAAAAAGGCCTGGAAGTGCACACTGTTCCCCAATAAAGTCCTGTTCAAAAAAAAAAAAAAAAGTAGGCCATAAGCAGGCTGTATGATAGGGAAGAGAGAGAAGAAGGAGTAATAAATTAATTATTCATTTACTGTAGCTCCATATAGATTTCTTTCACAAACTCTAGATTTCTATGAAGGACTAGAAAGAGAATGTTAAATATGTCCAGATCACCCTGACGCTTTTTCTCAACTGGTTTGCTCTATTTTCTCTTAGAATTTAAATAACTTGAAATGTGGACATTAGTGCCCAGTCCTCAGGAATTGGGTACTTTCTTATTTGAGAAGCAGTGGATTTCCAGTTGGTTAAATTGAAGTCATTTTCCACATTCAGAGAACACACATTCTGAAATGTTTGGGGTGATAGTTATTTTTTATGTCACTATAGAAATTCCTATAAGAACAAGATGTGGTTAAGAAAAGAGAGTTTCAGACACCATTGGGACAAGAGGTCTCAGAATTTCATGTCTCTTCCTCTAGGTCTAAAGTATGGCGAGGGATTTCTCATTTACAAACCTCCTAAAGTGATCCAGTGATAGTAACCCTTCAAAAAAAACCACCCTAAGAACAGCCTGGGAGCTGTAAACCAGCTAGCTTATTCAATTTGGAACCGAAAGTTCTTAGAAACAACACATTCTTAGAACATTCTAGAAAGTTCTTAGGTCCATCCAGGGGCATAGCTATTAAGATATTCAGTCTTCCTTTGTGGATCAGTAGATTGTGACCACCTCTCAGCTATTCTTAGAGGCAAACCACTTAGGTCAGACAACAGGATGTCACAACTCTCATTTCTGGGAAGAGCTCAGAGATTTCTCCTTGTCAGAAATACCTTCCCTCATGTCCCCAATTTCCCCATTGCCTTTTTTCAGGAGCATTTATTAAAGGACTTCCAGCCCAAGGACACAAGTTTTCCACGAAAGGCAGTCCAGCTGTCTTTCAGGAGTTCTATATAATGGATATTTTCATAAAGACGTGCCAGTAGGAGCAGGAAATGGTCACCAAACCCTAAAACAGGATCATTCTTCAGATATTGTTCCCGAAATAATGCCCTATGAATGTCTAATGTGGGTAGCTTCTCGATTTGCAAATATTCTTCTTTGCTCTTTTCTTGTGTAAAAGTTTCTGAAGGTCCAAGCTTCATTTTACAGAAAATGCTCCGTCCGGGACATTTGGAAAATTACAGGATTCTGTTTATCTTATATGCAGGTTATTTGAAAGTTACCTTAGGTATCATGCTTTGATTAAGAATTGTTATAGTTCCTGGCAGCACTGAAACATATTCCACACTTATTCTCTACTGGATAAATGTCATTTTCTTTGAGATTTAAAAAGCACTTTGGAATTCTGTAGAGTCTCCGGGTCATAATTAGGAATGACAATTATCAGAATATGTTTCTGCAAAGAATTCTATTCATGCAAGCTTTCAAATTTTTGCAAACTTAACACAAAGGGACATGTGATAGATTGTTTAGCAGTGACCCATGAAAGAAGACAAAAAAATAGAAATTATTATAGTAGCTTTAAAAAATATTGATATGGGAGAAAATTAATTACATCATTTTCAAAAGGTTCACCTGTAGCTGGTCAGTAGTTTCCACACTATTAACTTGTATTGGCAGAAAATCAAAGAAAAGAGTAAATCTATTTTCCTGTGTATAGTTTTCAAATACTTTTAATGCATGTCCTAACTATATATCCTCTGAATTTTAAAATAAAAACCCATTATGGTTGTGGTTAACTTGCAATCATATTAGTTGTTAAATCAAAGGTGATAATACTGTGTTTGTATATTTGTTTTAAGGCTGGAAATTGAATCCAGTTGTGGGTGCGGTCTACAGTCCCGAATTCTATGCAGGTAAGAAGTTCCTCTTTGCATGATGTCTTCTTGGTTTTCCCTATTTGTGCTTTGCTTGCTGATAAAGAATGGGTTCATAAAAACATCTGAACCAAGTAAATCCATATCCTAAGAAGTTTTGAATTATTATTTTTCTTTTTTTTGGCAAAACCAAAAGTGTTCAAAAACACTTTAAAAAATAAAAGGGAATCATGTCACTTTCATTGTGGAGTAATCATAGAGCCATGGCTCCTTATGACATTTCTCATTGATTTTGCCTTAAAAAAAAAAAAAAAAGAAAAGAAAAGCATTGAGACTTTGCTTAAGAGCATATTGAACAAATGTAGAGCTGTTCACACCCATTTTTTTTCAATATGCCTGGATGTGATTTTTTTAGCCATACATTTCCATTTGGGGGTGCATTTGTTTGTTTGTTTGTATGTTTTTCCTGGCAAAGCAGAGCTGGATTGCTTATTCCAATAATGTGGCAGTGAGTTGAAACTGCCAAGAGAAGGACTATCTAGAAAATCGGAAAAGACTAAACTGCCTTTCTTTCTCCACTAATCAGTTTCTGTTAGAAATTCCATCTCTCTCTGCTTTGCCTTCAAAGATGTATCTCTCTCTTCGTCCCTTCCCTGCCTACCTCCCAACTACCATTCAATTGGGAAATCTGTGTTTCCCAAAAAAATAAGACCGGGTCTTATATTAATCTTTTTTCCAAAAGATGCATTAAGGCTTATGTTCAGGAGATGTCATCCTGAAAAAAATCACGCTAGGGCTTATTTTCCGGTTAGGTCTTATTTTCGGGGAAACACAGTATTGCAGAAAACTTGTTCATCAAATTTGGGGAGAGAGTAACCCAGAAGCAACAGTAGCCAAGATTTTTCCTTGGCCTGGCTTGGTGCTTCTGTCTCGTGGGTCGTTGCTCATTGACAAGACTGCATTTAACCAGGGAACCTAAGCAGATTTGCCTCCTTGGTGTTGAAAAGAAGTCTTTCTTTGATGTGGCCCTTGCTTTTTAATAAGGAGAAATAAATAACCAATTGGTTTAGATCCACTCACTTAGTGATTTCTTGATGGTAAGTCATACCCTTTTGCTTTGTTTCTTCTGGGATGCCTCCTTTCTGTCATTATCCTGATACTAAGCAACCACCCTAGGGGATGACAAAGGGACATAGGAAACAGCCATTTTAGCATAAGAACCAATTTGACTTTGTGGGGGGATGAGAGGGGGTTGACAAATCTGGAAAGGCCCAATACGAGTTTTGGATTTTAGGTGCCCAGAGTCTGCAGTTGTTCATGTGTGAAGTTTACCACAATCCTGGGTTAAGTCCAGGGACTTTATGACTATGAACTAGCTGTTGACTATTATGAGGGAGGAGAGACTTAGCTATAGGCCTTCCCACAATCAGTGGGTGGAGCCCACCCCCTGAGAGGACACATAGCGGAGGAGTGTGCAACATGGACACTGCACCCAGACAGCCTGGGTTCGACTCCTGGCTCCCTGCTTGCTAGCTGTGTGACTCTAGGCAAGTTACTTAACCTCTCTGTGCCTCTGTATCTTTGTTAAATGGGAGATGATAATAGTAACAAACTCACAGGTATTTATAAGAGTTACATGGGTTAATATACGAAGAATACATAGCCAACACCATGCAAACACTGGGTAAATAAAAAGTTAATATTCTACTTCTTTGCCATGGGGGGTAGGTTAACTAAGTTGATTCTGCTGAATTCTGAATGTAGTACTAGACTAAAATTCTCCTTTTAACTCATGAGAGGACTAGTCCTTCCATTCTCAGCATGTCCACTTACAGGAAGGTCATTTCTGGGGTCAGGGGTAAAGAAGTCTAGTCTGTTGAGGGGGGCACAGACATTGCTAGGGTACATCCTTGTCCAAAGTGCAAGGAAATGAAATTGCCCAAAGGTGCAAGCACACAGTCGGACAGTAGCTTGTGTGCAGCTGTAGGTGCTGCCCAGTGAAATGGAGTAGCTGGAGTAAGAGGTGGCAGTGAGTGTGTGTGTGTGAGTGTGTGTGAGTGTGTGTGAGTGTGAGTGAGTGTGTGTGTGAGTGTGTGAGTGAGTGTGTGAGTGTGAGTGTGAGTGTGTGAGTGAGTGAGTGTGTGAGTGAGTGTGTGTGAGTGTGAGTGTGTGTGAGTGAGTGTGTGTGTGAGTGTGTGTGTGAGTGTGTGAGTGAGTGTGTGAGTGAGTGTGTGTGAGTGTGAGTGAGTGAGTGTGTGGGTGAGTGTGTGAGTGAGTGTGTGAGTGAGTGTGTGTGTGAGTGAGTGTGTGAGTGAGGGTGTGTGAGTGTGTGTGTGAGTGTGTGAGTGAGTGTGTGAGTGTGTGTGAGTGTGTGTGAGTGAGTGAGTGTGTGTGTGAGTGTGTGTACGCGAGTGTGTGTGAGTGCGTGTGTATATGTGTGAGTGTGTGCGCGCCTGTGTACCTAGCTGCACATTATCTCCCCAAAACAATGGGGTCAAGAACACGAAGTAAGATGTCATTGGATAAGGAGGCAAGGTATCAGTTGACGCGTTGTCATAAAGAAAGTGTGTTTTTCTGGTCCCATGCAAAATAGTTGGTGATTTTTGTCTCCAGCAACCAGGAAAACACCAACTATCTTTTTTACATATAATTTCAAACCTAGATGCGTATCTGGATATTTAAGAGGACCTTAAGACAGAAGAAACAATTCAAGCTGACATATATGTAAGAATAAATTAATCTTCGTAACTTTTAGACCATCAGAGCAGCCATTCAAATTAGCCCTGGGCCCATATCAGAAGTTAGATCACTAGATCCAAACCACTAGTTTGAAAATACATATGCACTCCTATGTTCATTGCAACATTATTTATAGTGGTGAAGATATGGAAGCAACCTAAGTGTCCATCAATAGATGACTGGATAAAAAAGAGGTGGTACATTTATACAATGGAATGTTACTTGGCCATAAAAAAGAAGGAAATCTTACCATCTGCAACAGCATGGATGTACCTAGAGGGAATTATGCTAAGTGCAATGAGTCAGATAGATGCAATGTGATTTCACTTACTTGTGGAATCTAAAGAACAAAATACACGAACAAACAAAACAGAAAGAGACTCATAGATACAGGGAACAAGCTGATGGTTGCCAGATGGAAGGAGGTTCGGAGGGCTGAGTGAAAAAAGGTGAAGAGGTTAAGAAATACAAATTCATAGTTAGAAAATAGTCACTGGAAAGTCAATAATATTGTAACAACTATGTATGTGCCCGGTGGGTACTAGACTTATCGAGGATCACTTCGTAAGTTATATAAATGACTAACCACTATGCTGTACACCTGAAACTAATATAAAATAATATTGAATGTCAACTATAATTGGGAAAAAAAATTAAGTTAGGTCATTGGGATATAAAAAAAGAGTAAGTTATCATAAAAGTTAAATGGGCTGAGTACTTGCTTGGGTTTGGTGCTTTCTATGGTTTTGGCGTGAAACCACTTTCTGTGGTTAGGTACAGTCTAAATTAATGTATTTAAATCCTCATGGCAATTTTCCAAATGAGGAGACTAAGAGACAAAGAGTTTGCATCATGGGACAGAGATGTCGCCGCTGGTAAAAAGCCGGCTAGAATTTGAAATCAAGAGCCTGTGTTCTTACAACCAGGTCATACTGCTGTTTCATTTTTTACAAATATTAAAAGTCATAATTCTTATTGACTGTGCCCTGTAATAGCAGGTCATGCTGGTGATCTATGGCCAAACCAGTCAAACTGAAAAAAAAGAAGTAAGATAATAATTTTGGATTATTCCAACCACCGCCATATTCAGATGTGTTAATGGGTTGTGCTGGGGAAGCTTTAAGGAGTCTGTACGACGAAATAATTCTTTCTCTGAGTTGCTCCAATAATCTTACACCTTTTTTAAAAATGAGGCATGGATAAGTAAGCCACGCGTGACTTGAGAAATCGGAACATTTGTGTTTCGAGTGGCCATCATCTGGCCACTCCTTAATCAGGAGCTTTTCCTTTTTGCCTGTATATTTGTGTATGTGGGTAGACAGAGTTCATGATATTCAGCGATGTGGGGAAATGTTGCTGCACGTTCAACACTCCAGAGCAATTACTTTGAAATATTTGAAGCCCATAAACACCGACACTCCAGCTCGCTGAAATCTAAAGTCAGGCACCTATATCTATGGAAGGCATAGATGCAAAGATAGAGATGTAGAATGGATTCCTTTCCATAGCCAGGTATAATTACTAATGTTACCCATTTAAATCCCCAGGACTAAGAATTTAGGGGGCATTTTAAATTTCCCCAAGTATAAAAATAGTCCGGATTTATCTTGCAATTTTGAATCTGTCTCAAAGCTGAAATGAAGACCCTGTCATTGATTTGCCGTGGATATTTAGCAGACCAGCCCTATATCTGCCTGAGATAGAAAGCCAGACTTACTAGTCATTTCTGTATATAAGATTCTATGTTAATGACACATATCGTAATATTCCCATAGTATAATTATTGATTTTCTGAAGCTTATGCAGAATGAACAACCCGACCTCCAATTGTCTCTCAGAATGGGGCACGAAAAGTTCACGTATTTTGTAAATTAAAATCGATATTTTCAATCTCTCCTAAAGGTAGTTTTCCTAATTTAGTGGACTTTTCCCTAACATTTATTTTGTCTTTTAATTATAAAATGGCAGGTGATTGATTTTTCTATATAACCTCTTGACGCCCTGAGTACATTTTTATTGCTAATGCAGGGTGGGGGTAGGGAGAGCAGTGGCACCCCTTAATGAGGATATTTAATTACTCACTGAACAATATTAATTTGCTTTGATCAATTACAACGTGCACTGTCCCTCGCACGCACATTCCAGGGGAAGCATTTACAAAGCTGTTATAGAAGGGCTTTCATTTTGAATGATCAAGTCCAACCTGGAAGAAATCTTTTAAACGCTGATCCAATCCAGTCTCCGGAACCAGATATACATAAATCAGCTTATTCCCGTGACCATATATAAATCTCCTCCAAAGACAAGTGGGTGTTTTCCTACAACACTAAACAGCATTGATTATTTTTCCTACGTCTCATCATCTTCAGACACCCTGAGGCTTATTCTCAAGACAAAAGATTGATAAGTCAATTAAAAAAAAAAGAAAAAGAAAAAGTCCGGGTGAGTTTCAAAGACTTGAGCCAGCATCTGTGGCCATTCCGTTTTAGAGTTTAAAGAAAATTGAACGCCCTAACTAGAAGTACAATATCTACAAATATGTCTTCCCCGTAGCATTGACATGCCTCAAGTTATTTAGTGTAATTAGAAATAGTGTTTCGAAGAATCTTAATGACGAGAGCTTGAAGGGGATTGTTAGTTTCCCCATCCCTGTGAGCCATTCCTTTTGCCTTCTAATAAAAAGATTTTTAAAAAAGAATTGGTGTCTTTTAGAGATAATCATGCTATCTGGCCCACGAAGCTGTTGATCGAAAGCACCTTTAATCTTCATAAATAAGTAAAACAAAATAAAAATAAATAACAGAAGTTTATACCAAGATGTCGACGCGGGTGTGACAAATGGCAAATTCATCTGTTTCTCCACTGCTGGTGAGATCGCTGCAAATCTTACCCACACCGTATATTACATCTGCCAACTCATTCCTATGATTAAATATTCCATCAGTGGGGCTCTAAGGCAGCAAAACTTAACAAGATTCCTAAGATAAACCACTTCAACACATATCACTCACTTCCATGGACGGAGAGCTCCCCGCTTGCAAAGGAAAATTGGAATTGAGTTAAATTACTCCAGGAGTCGCAATCAATAGGTAAAGGAAAGGATCTTCCAATGCAATGCAAATTTAAGCTACAGTTAGGTTCCAAAGACAAGAAACACACAATTAAACTCCAAAGTAGAGAGATGGGAAAACCTTGACGATGACAATGGAAAAGAGTCTTGGTGACATCTTTCTGATGAGCGTTTTCTTGGGAGGGTACAGAAGGAGGGAGTTTTGAATAGATACTCCTTCTGAAAATAAGATGTTCTGGTTTTGAGAGGGGTGAGAGAATACAGAAATGACAGGTACTTAAATAAGAGCATACCTGGCTGCAAAGTCACATTTAAAAGGTGATCGCGTCTTGAAAGTAGGTTATCCTGGGGTTATAGGGAGAATAGGCAAGGTACGACCAAGTAGATTGGGACCTCAGTAGCAAGTTTAAAATGAAGAGGATAAATGAAGCCCTCAGTGATTGCTTACCCCGAAAGGGCAGTTGTATTTGACCTTGGATTACCTGTGCAAAGGTATTAGTTTTCTATGGGCTGTTGGCCCCTGTGGACCATGATTCATCTAAGATTTACGTCAAAAGAAGGCAGATATGGGTCTCCCTCTCAGTTGTTCCTCCACTTCACTTTCTTGAGCCCACTACAGTTCAGTTAAGAACTTTAGTCACACTTTTGGACCAACTCCTTTCGAATTTCCTTCCTACAATTTGGATACAGCAGCCTCTGAAAAAAGTAAGATTGTCCAGCACCTGTGGTAACTGTGGTCCCTGACACGGGCTATTTGTCTTTTACTGGTCACAGTCCTAGACTTTGGATTGGCCTCAGAATGACCTGCTCGAATGCTGGGGACAAATCATGCCCCATTTGGGGTGACTACCTTAGCAGCCTGAAAAAGTGGACTGTGGGTTTGAAAGGTACCTGCTACCCTTTTGAGTCCTTCAGAGCCCGCAGCATTCAGGTACCCCTTGTGGCGCCAACATTGCTCACATCCACCCAGAGACGCACGCTTCTCTAGACACACAGCGATGGCGGGAGGAAGCCATTCCTATGGACAGCGACCTTTGGCTCTGCAGTGTTTTGTATCATTTACACACGTGCCAAATGAAATGCATTTCAGTGAACCGGAACACAAGGTTCCAGATTTAAGTCCCCAAGCAGAGGATTTTTCAGTCTGGAAATGTTCCAGTGCAAACAGTTTATCTCGTACATCTGTTTACCTTTGCCTCCTCTTTTGGTTGCAATTCACTTCCTTCTCTCCTCTCCTCCCCGCATCTGTCTTATCAGATTTTGTTCCATCTTTGCCCACATGTAGCCTTAATTTTTATCTGCGTCCTTGCCTGTCCTACAGAGGGAACGCAGCTCTGCGTTGATGGAGCCTATGGGAGTTGATCTTCAAATAGGGTCAGAACTTGCTGACGTGCTGGAAACGCATTTCCTCATTAGTTTCCATTCTACTGCTCAGGAAAGTCCATCAAGGAGCGCTTCCCCCAAAGCAAGGAGCAACAGGACAGCCCTTACGGGAGGAGCCCCACCTCTAAGCCATGAGAGGAAGATGAGGTTCGAATATCTGGCTCAGGATAAATTTCATAGGGAAAGTTCTAGGCTGCATCATCAATATACTGAACACCTCAAAGCATCAGCAACAGAAGGCAATGTGGGCACTTACTCTGTACCAGGCGCTGTGCTAAACACTTTGCGTCTCACATCCTCGTACAAATGTTCTAGCATTGCCTTCGTTGTAGAAATGATGAAACCATGGCATTGTAGAGAGTTCTCTGTATCCTGAAACACAGAACTAGTATGTAAAAAAAGCCCATGTTTTTCATCACCTTGCTTTGCAGCGTTCACAGTAGAAGTAGACAAGGGCATTCCGTCAATGCCTTGCATTCGTCAGGTCATAGAATATAATAATTAATAAAAACATCTGCACTTAATATTACCCACAGCATGCCAAACTCCATACTGGGGTCTTTACATATATTTGCATAGATTGCAACTTTGCAGGACAAGTGTCATAATCATTGCGTGGCAGATAAATTAGAAATCCATCCAGTTAAGTTGCCCAAGGTTTCTGGCTTTGAAAACTAAAGAGCTGGATCCAAACCTGGATTCCAAAGCTTATTTCTTTTTACTAAAAACAAGTTGCCCAACGCTCCCCATACACACACACAAATGCTTTAATGAATCCAATATCCTGGTTCAATGCTTCTGAACTGGGAGTGGTTTGCCCCCGTCCCAGGGCAATTGGGGAATTTCTGGAGACATTTTTCAGTGTGACATCCGTCACGGTGGGTGTTCACTACTGACATCGAGTGGGTGAAGGCCGGGGATTGTGGAAAACATCCTGCAATGCTTAAGACAGCCCCCCAACAAAGGATTATCTGGCCCAAATGTCAGTAGTGCTGAGGTTGAGAAATCCTGTCCTGATAGAAGCACATTAGTAAATTTGCCATGTATGCACCAAATATCTTAGTAACTCTCATGCGCTACCGATGAACAGCTAGAGTTATCAATGGCAACCAAAGAATTTTAAGAGAGAAATTTGCCCACATGTTTCCTCTTCTGGGCCTTATTTGTGATTTTTGACTCCAAAAGGGAAAAGCATAAAGTTTGATTATATACTACACACACTTCCATTTTATTTCAGCCAAAGGATACAGGTTAAACACCAGCAAAGGGAAAGAGTCCATGGGGTGAAGCCCAGGAGACCAGAGAAAAGCTTTCAGGTGTGTTCTCCCAGTGCCGTCAGAAGGAGCTGCCTGATTCCCCAGCGATGACCTAGGGTAACATGTGCAAAGTGTGGTCAGTCAGGAAAGCTCACCTGAGATCCGGTGTCCAGGGTTTTGATTGGGAGTTGGTCACATAGACATGGAGCATCCATGTGACGGACCTCAGCTCCTCAAAACTTAGCCCCTCTCCCCAGTAAAAGCTAGCGTTCACTGTCAATCACATCACTACAGTAAACTTTCTTGGGAAACAGGTACCACGCGGCCCAAGACCTCAGGCATCCCAAAACAGTCTTATCAGGTAGAGTAAATATTCCAGGGACTCCAAGCTCATCTCCTAGGAGTTGGCCAAAGACCAGTGTGAACGACAAAGCTTTTTTTTTTTTTTGGGGGGGGGGGGGCTGTGCAGGATACCAGCAGCCCAGACCAGCTCAGTTAACCCTTTGCTGCACAACAGTAAAGGCAAAAATGAAGATGAAAAGTTCAGAATATATAGCAATGGTGATAGTGATGGTAGTTTTGGGCACGAAGATGATGATATAAGACAGGATATACCAGCGTGTTGGTTGATTCTAAAAGAAAAGATCAAGCTGAATTTAGTTACGAGAGACAAAAAGAACACGTGACTTTTTCGCTTCGAGCAGGGTCAGCAAATGTCCTCGGTAAAGGGCTAGTCAGTAAATATTTTAGATTTTGCATGCCATATGGTCTCTGTCACAGCCACTCCGCTCTGCTGGGGTAGTACAGAGGCAGCCATAGACAACACACAATGAATGGGCTTGCCTGCATTCCAAGCAAAGTTTATTTAAGGACACCGACATTTAAATTTCATATCATTGTCATGTGTCACTAAATTAGTCATCTTCTCCGTCCCCCCATCCCCCTATTAGGTAAAAATGTGAAAACCCGGGCCCTACTCTGCTGGCCCTGGCCTTCAAAAGTTGAGATTTAAGAAACACAAAGCCACTACTTTGCACCTTGGGGAGTTTTGTTGTTGTTTTTAGCATGGTACTGGTTTAGCAGTTCCATGCTGCGTGAACATGGAAGGTGAGCTGGCTGTTTCTCAGTTGTGTGATAGTCATCCAGGAAGTGCCCAAGTGAGATGCCATGTATAAATTAACACATACCACTGGCTTCCGTTAATTCATCTTTTAGCGCAGTGACAGCATTTGAGGGCCTGCCAAATGCTAGACCCTGTGATATGTGCCGGGGAGCAGACTTTCCCTTCTGAATTTGGCAGGGCGGTGAAGGAGACAGACAAATAAGCTCCGTGTGTAATAGATGACGATACTTGCTGGAGCAGTGAACATCACAACCCTCTCTGCGTTAGGAGTCAGAGGGGTAGTATAAATTGGGTTTTGAAGGATAAATAAGAGTTCGCCTGGAAAGAAAGGGGGGTAAGATCATTGTAGGGGTGAGTAAGGAGGCGTTTGGTGCAGCCCAAAGAGTGTCTTAACATTTATCTTCAGAATCTAGTGAGAAATATTAGAACAAAAACAAACACAGGTGCTTGATTTTCACCTGAGATGGAAAATTTCTGAGGCAAAGTCAGGTTTCCCCCAAAGGCTGAGAAACATTGATCTGTTGATAGCAAATCTAGAGAAAATTTGCAGAGACCTGATAATAAAATACCAGACAAAGGAATTATGGATGCTGGAATTTATCCTTTGAGTAGAAGGCAACCATTGAAAGCTCTCATTTAAAAAATGAATAAAAAAAGGATAAAACACTCAGCGATGAGGTAGCACCCATACCTACACTTGAAAAAAGTTAATGGACATATCCTGAGAACTGCTACAAATATGTGGGTTATGCCCTGAGGGCTGGAAAAAAGGAGACCACATCAGCAACTGCTTCCCAATCCCAGAGACTGGGGTCTTGATAGACCCCAGGACTACTAAACCGGCACCCAACCCCACGGGTATTGTAAAGCTTGTTTCCCGGTTTTGTCCAAATCTTCTCTTAGAAAAGTCAATTCCTGGAGATTTTCAAAATGAGGTGATTTTTTTTTTCTTCCTTTTAACTAGTGTTGCCATTCTATTATAAACTATTTCATTTGGAAGATTTTTTGCATCCCACTGTTAGCATTCTTTTCAAAATAGATAGTTTACTGTGATTAGCCCAACCAGTGAAGTTGTGGTGTAAATAGAGACAAATTGGCAAAATATTGTTTACTGCTCTGTGTGTTAATTATATGTCGAGCCTCATTCTCCAAGTATAAAACAAAGCCGTTCTGTTGTCTTTCTAAAATGTAGTGCTGAAGAACCAACACACAAATGGCAAAACTTACTTAGATTGACTACACTGATGACAGTTAATGCATTTCTAGAACTTCTGTGGAACTGTTACAACCCATTACAGCCGAAATATTGGTTTATGAAAAATTAATAAAGCCAGTGGAAAATGGAATCCAGCTTCTGCATTAGCTATTTACACCAAAAGAATCAGCCAGAATTAATTATGCCGTATGCTGCATTCTAATGAGTTTTTCATTAAACTGTCTACCATTATGGAAACTAAACAAGGATTATTCAAAGAATAATGCCAACGGCTGTTATTTTTTTGAGAGATTAAATTAGTTAATGGGTTATACATTTAAATCTGATGCCAGGGTTAATTGATGTACACTTCTCATTGTATTAAGCCCAGTATCGTTTTTAAAACCATGAACACCCCATATCACTATTTCCTCTGGATGGTTCTAGTGTTTGTTTAATATGCATGTGATATTGTGAAGATTGAAACCCTCTATGTTACTTCTCTGTCATTTTTGAAAATAATTTTCACCTGTCTAAATTTTTTTATTTGCTTTCAGCCCAAAGGGGCGTGTGTGTGTGTGTGTGTGTGTGTGTGTGTGTGTGTGTGTGGTGTGAGATATTTAAACAAATGTATCTGATTATCCTTTTAGAGACTCAAAGTTGAAGTATATTTTCTACTCTCATGAGAAGGTTGGGGTCAGGACTTTAAATCTCATCTAGGGCAGGAAGGAAAGTCACGATGACTCTCAACCCCCATTCCACAAATATATCCAGTCCCTCCTAAAATAAAGTTCTGTTATAGTAAGTGGGGGTCACTAAGGAAGCCTCTCCAGAAGGATTTTTGGACTCTTGTAGCATCTTAGAGGCTCTTGTCCTTAAGAAGCTGAGAGAGAAAGTGAGGAAGGCCATCTAGATTCTTTGCAGAAATTCTAAACTCCACTGATTGCAACTAAAGCACAATTTCTCATTTTTTTCCCCCTCTTGAGCAGAGATGGCAAACTAAAAGGTCTTTAAGAGCAGGCTGTGAGATCAGTGAGTGAAATATGCAAATCTGAGGGGACATGTCTCAATTCTGAGGAAGTACGGTATCTCCCCATCACCCTAAGTAGCCCTGCCAGGCAAGGACTCTGACTCAAATCTATGTGGCCCCATCTCCTGATAAATCGGGAGAAGCCAGATTCTGTCTTCTAACAGTAAACCTCCCAAATTTAAATGTTTGCAATAATTTCCCAATCTTGAAATGTTTTCCATTAATTCTGTTATGTTTAGCATTATGTTAGTGGCCAAAGAAAATAGTACACTAGTTATCAACTTGCTACTCCTTTCTTAAAGGAACAAGAGAACACATAAGTCCCCAAAGTGCCGTATTTTGAGATTCCAAATAATAATCATTTACATTGTGATTATTACTGAGGGCACCTATTGTTTATCTACTATTTGCCAAACACTTTCATATAATAGTTCTAATCTTCCAACAGTACTCAGTGAAGTAGATATTTTTGTCCCTGTTTGGCAGATATGAAAACTGAGGCTCAGGAATGTTAAATGCCTGGCCCAAGGGCAAAGAAACAGTCAGTAAGGCCAGAAAAACAAAACTAAGTTTAAAAGTTTCAGAAGCCCATGCTTTTTTAGCTACCTGTAAGATCTTAAGAGTTCACCATTTCTCCTTTCTGCGTTCCCTTCCTTCTTGTCTTATTTCTATCCTGCAAGTAAGATTTTCTTATCTATGGAAGATACAGCCTTCCCAGAGTCTTCTTTGGTTGGATTTAAAACTCTATCACAGATTCTTACAGGTGGTCAGGAGGTTCTACCCAAAGTTTTCAGCTTGGAAGAGTCACGTGTTTTCAGCCAGAGGCCACTGCAGAATCCTTAGACGTGGCTTCGTTGAAATGGGGTTGATGGATAGTTATCATTCCAAGATTGGAAAGGATGTTTAATCAACTCGGGACCAACTCTTCCCATTAATAAGCTTTCTGAGAGAGTCTAAGCTGTGGAATCACGCAGAGCTGTCTCAGATTTCAGTTTTGTCTCAGATTTGTTTGTCTCTCAGCCTTAGTTTTTTTGTGGCTTTCATAGGAAAAAAGTATAATGTCTGTAGAACATACGTGGTCCAGTTCCAGAAGCTCAGTGGCATCTTAATGGTCACTCCTGTCAGTATTGGCTGTACGTGAGGTTGCACTTGAAGTCCTTGTGATTTTACTGTTGTCAGCAGCCCTGGTATCCCCTAGGAGCTTATTAGAAATGCAGATTCTCAGGCCCTACCCCACACCGACTTGATAAGAATAATCAGCATTTTAAAAGGGTCCACCAGGTGATTTTACATTTTACAATTTGAGGAGCAAGACTCCAGGCTAGCCCTTACCTATATATTGACACCTGTGACTCTGAAGACTAAATACCTTAGAAGACAAAAATTAACTTCTATTGTTTTTGTTGTGGCTTCATTGCTAGCCTTTCACAAATACCCTATGGGATCTCGTTGTTTCATTGTCTTGAACAACAATGAATTAACAAGAAATCTGGGGAGCAAGCATTGAAAAAAAAGACAGGTTTTTAACTTTTTTTTAACAAAAAACAAATAAAATTAAATTGGGGGCAGGGATGGATAAAATCATACCCTCTGAAATATTTAGTGACAGCTTCCTGGGGAGGGGGACCATTGCCGTCTTGAGAGACAATTACTATTCGTATCTTTCCAAACAGGAAGGGGACATTGGAACAGGGGAAAGAAAACCTTTTCTGTAAAGATGCAGATGGTAAATATTTTAGCCTTTGTGGGCTGAGGGTCTCTGTTGCAAGTACTCAGCCTTGTCATGCAGCATAAAAGCAGCCATAAACAATACACAAATGAATGAGTGTGGCTGTGTTCCAATAACACTTTATTTATAAATATCAGAATTTGAATTTTATGTGATTTTTTTTTTCACTTGTCACCAAATCTTATTTGTCTATTGATTTTTTTCTCGATCATAAAAAGTATAAAAATTATTCTTAGCTCACAGGCCTTACAAAAATAGTGATAGGCCAGATCTGGCCAAAAAACTGTAGTCTGCCTATACCTGATTTAGACGATTGTTCTTAAAACCACGGGTAGGTTTGATTTGCGTTCAGCGCTACAGAATTTCTCTCTGCACGAACTTAGACAAGATGCTAAAACTCTATGTTTCAATATCCTGTCTTACTAAATGGGCGTAATTATAGCCCCTGTCTATAGGGTTGTTAAGAGTAGGAGATAATCCAAGTTAAATGTTGAGAGGGTTTGCCTAGCACTTACCAGGTATTCAGGAAGCAATTTTTATAATTGCTATTCATATGTTTATTATCATATTGCGCCAATTGAATTTTTTTTTTTAAAAGCCGCTATTAGCCTAAATTTTAGAGGCAGGAAAACAAGAGAACAGTTCAAGTGAATCATTACATTTTTTAAACAATAAATGATCAGGGAGAAAGTTGTACAGAGATTCTTTGTATTATTCTTGCAACTTTTTTGTGCAGTCTGAAATTATGTCAAAAGACAAAGTGAGAAGAAAAATTAACAAATGATGATATATTTCTTTTTAAATATGATGAAAATCAAAACTTGCACAATAAATCGGCATGAGAGAGTATTTTCACTGTACATAGATTCACTTCAGGGCACCTTGAAATATGGAATCCCCCGGTACAATTAAAACATGATTTGATTTTATGAGAATTAAATATACATACAACATTTTTCTGCAACATTTGTGCCTAAATGGAAATACTCTGTACTTAAAACTCTCCCCTAACCCTTCCAAGAAACTCATCTTTCAGGCATGTATAAAAGCATTAGTTATTAGCTTTGAAAATATTCTTACATGGATTAGCTCAGTGCTCGCCTATGTTCAGAAATGTGTAACTGCAAAAGTATCCACAGCCCATCAGGGTTTGGATAAATGCGTCCATTGGAGGCAGTTACCTCCATTGGCAGGGACCACACGGCAACCTCCCAGGCCTCTCCATCTAACAGACGTTTGACACTTCACAGGGGACCCGTACATATCCTGCCTCATTGATTCTCGGGGCAGGGTTCATTAGGATGTAAGTTGGTGTATTAGTCAACACAAGCTGCCATAACAAACTACCACAGACTGGGTGGCTTAAGCAACAGAAGTTGATTTTCTCAGCGTTCTGGAGGCTAGAGTCCAAGATCAATGTGTTGGCAGGGTTGGCTTCTCCTTTGGCCTCTCTCCTTGGTTGGAAGATGGCCATCTTCTCCCCATGTCCTCACATGGTCTTTTCTCTTTGCCTGTCTATGTCCTAATCTCCTCTTAAGGACTTTAGTCATCTACAATTAGGGTCACCCTAGTGGTGTCATTTTAACGTAATTACTTCTGTAAAGACCCTATCTCCAAAAACAGTCACATTCTATGGTGTTGGGAGTTAAGGTTTCAATGTATGAATTTGGGGGGCCAATTCAGTCCCTAACAGTAGGGCAGGAATGGGTGGGGAACCAACAGTGCTCTCTCTAGGTGCGTTTGGTGATTTTACGCACCTTCTTCACTAGTCTGCGGCCCAGAGAATTTGCCAGAAGAGCTAGGACCTGAAGTGAGTGACTCTCTGCTCCAAATGCTACAAAGAAAAGTCATAACTTGTCAATGTACAAAAATGGTAAAGATAAAAAGTGAACAAAGTCTGCCTCTGCCCACAGAAGTACTCAGACCAGATATCTGTAGGCAGTTTTACTTTTCTCGTAAATATGTGGAGATGACCTTAGGCCTGGATTTCTCCAAGTGCATCCTCGGAGAAGCAGAATCCTCTGGGTTACTGATTAGAAATGTAGATTTCTTACCCGCTGAAGAATCACAGTCACCTGGGAGTGGGGCCTGAGAAAGCACCCCATTAAACATTCTCCCCAAGTGATCTTTATACTCTCATAGGCTTTGAAAACCTCCAGTTTTAAGGAAGGGAAGAACCTATGGCTTTGAGGTTTAGGCGACTGGCCCTTCTCCAGTGTCCTCAAAGTATAGTCGACTCCCCTGACAATGAGAACTTGTTAAAAATGCAAGTTCTTAAGCTCCACCCCAGACCTGTGGAATCAGAAACATTAGGAAGAGGCCCAGCAGTCTGTGTTTAACACGTCCTTGAGGTGATTTTGATGTTGCAGGTGATTATGGGAACGGGGGGGGGGGGGGGGGAGCGGAGAACCCTGGCTGACTGCCACCCCCTCCTTAAGGCACTTCTGTAGAAAAGAAGTGTGAGGGTTTCTGTTTCAGTGAGTATTCATTTCTCACCAGCTCCGAGCTTGTTCTTTCAATTATGACCAACATTTTCATACTTCTAATTTTTTTAAAACGTTTTCAAAACTTCACCTGTAGTGAGCTTCCGGTTAAGATGGCGGAGTAGAATATTGTATGTCTGTACATTGAAACATTATTTTAAAAAAACGTATCCTGCAGCAAGACAAGCAGGAAGGAGCCAATGGTGACATGAGCCACGGTTAAGGGTCCCCGACAGCTTGTTTCTCATCTTGCTTCTCATGGCAATTTGCCGCTAATTGACAGAAAGTCTTTTTGCAAATGACACCCTTGTTTTGTACCTTTCGTTTTTTCCATCTGTAAAAAAGGACCAATACTATCTAACCCTTTTTATTAGGGAGGGACAAGTGCAGTGTAAACATTCTTTGGTAAACACTGAATAAAAGTTTCCTTTTTATATGAAACCAAAGGATTATTGCTAGCGGTGGAGTGATGACCATTGCTATTGAACATTTTCAGGTATGACTGCAATATATAATTAGCACTACGGAATGAACATTTTGCCCAAGCCGTAATAGTCATGTCTGATATAAATTGTTCCAAACTTACTTTTAACTTTTATTTGTCTCAGCGAGCAAACTATCATCAGACAATGTAGTCTAAGGTTGGGCTTGGTATTCAGATCAGAATCCTTCCTTTGCACCTTTTTTGGGGGGATGTATTTGTCTTTGAACCTGTGAGTAGTAAAAGAGACAGCCTCTTGTCCTTTTGAAAAGCACACAGGGTTGAGTGGGTGTGCCCCAGAAGCCACACAGTGCCTGGTATATATCAGGTGGCAGTTACCACGTGCCGAATGAATGGTAATAGCGTAGCCCCATCTGTTGCTAGATGGTGGCTCAAGACAGAGCAGGGAAGCTCTGTGATGGCCTCCTGCGTTCACTCACCACTTGTCCTTGGGCCGTGGCTCTCAGCCCTCTTGTAGAGTTACTAGGCTACATGATACTAGGAAAGCGAGACCCTAGCAAATGGCTCTGCTTTCGCGTGACTCTAGACTAGCATATGCTAGATGTTTGTGGAGGTACAGACAGCACGCGACACACACACACCCTCACACAGTGAGTGCTCCAGAACTCCCATTGTCTCTTAGCTAGTTTATAATGTTTTCTTGTTGTTGTTATTTTTTGTGTCTTTGTGTGTGTGTTTTGTTGTTGTTTGTTTTCTTTGGTTTGCATTTCAACAGAGATAAGAGCATTCTTCTCCAAATTTCCTAGCCCATCTTCGTCTTGGATCTAGTTAAGTGGATTATTCATAGTTGCCAGACAGTCGTGATATTTGTTTGACTTTTTCTTTTTTTTAAATTCAGAGGCTATAGCAATGGTGTCAGTTGTTCACTATTGGGCTGGCTTAGAACTTTCCCTGTAAGATAGCAAAACAGAAGGGCAGACATTGCAAACCAGCCTTTCTTTTCTTCCTCCCCCTTTCTCTCCTGAACATATAACATGGCTGCCTGTCAGAAACCGTTTAGTTTCTCTCTTCGGCTGCTTCCTGCCTCTTAGTCTAGGTCCCTGAACCCATATGAATAGGCAGATGAGTAGGTCATGATTCCTGACCTTTTGATGTTTGTAGCATCCATGGGAAAGACAATAAATGATCAGGGAGAAAGACGTTAGGTAGATCATACGACACAATCTAGAAAAGAAGGAAGGAAGCAGGACTTGGACTGGAGAAGCAAATGGATGCGGTTTCTAGGGGGAGAGAAGCCAGAGGTGGGTCTGGAAGAGAATTTCCCGGGGGTGTGGAAGGTCTTTCTGGGATAAAACAGCCCCTACTGGATTGGAGGTGTGACACCTCACCTTTGCTCCAGTCATGGGAGTCCAACTTCCTTACCTAGGGGTTGGTACCAGAGTAAGAAGTTTAGATGCTTTCTCCTTCCTGTTTGTGACAGAAATCACCCCTTCTAGGCCTCTCTCTGCCCCTCTAAGACCAGGAATGATCCCCTATTATGGGGAGTCTCCAGGTGAACAGAAAGGGTTGGGTTGCCCCACCCGAGACACGGACCCGGGCTCACCCTCTCCCAGCTGGAGGATTTCAAGTCTTCCTTGAGAGTGGCCCTGTGGACATCTTGCCAGAATCTGGGATGCTGATGACCGTGGCACTCTGAGCATCTGAGTGTCACAGGCTTTGGAAAAGGCTCTATTATTCCAAGATTGTGGTCTGTCACATGGAGTCCCTTCCTTGCCAATTGGAGATACAGCCATCAATGTCCTAGGAAATGGATGACCAGGCTGCCCAGGTTTCATGTGAAACTGAATGAGTCAATCTTAAAAAAAAAACAAAAAAAAAAGAGGAAATAAATGAATCCTGTAGACAGAGCTTGTAACGACCTGTGAACTTCAAGCATGAAAATTCCTAGCTACAAACAATGGCGAGAAGAAAAGTTGGTTGGACAAAGCCCTATTTTTAAGTAAAGAAAATAGAAATGGGGGGAGGAGCCTTTAAAAACATACGTTAACTTTAAAATGAAAAGTCTTTCAAAGTGAGAGGCAACAAGCGTTTACTTGAGAGCAATAAGAATAGCTATTCAGGACGCGCTGATTCAGGCAGAAACCCAAATAGTGTTCTGACGAGGAGACAAAGGTGATGGGTATTTATGAGAAGGGGAAGCGGAAGGGGAACAATTGCATCAATAGCAGGAAGGCATTTCTATTCGTGCAGATAACACAGTGATGTTTATTCTAAAGAATGCTTTTAATTTTCAGTCCAGCAGTCATCAATCCAATAGTCGTAATAACTGCTTTCTTGTTATCTTTGCAAACAGTTTTTTTGTTTTTGTTTTTGTTTATTTCTTTCAGGAAACAAGGTGGCTCAGGCCCAGTCCAAAGGTTGTTTTGTCCTATTTTTACATTCCAAGGTCTGAGGCATAAGACGTGCAAGGAGGTTCCTCTGGGAGGGCGGCTCCGGCTCCATTTTAAAGTGGCTCGGTTTATGTTATTGTTTACACATATAATAATTCAACCATATTCGTTAATCCCTCTGAGCGTCAGGTATTTTGTGAGGGTCTTGGGATAAAAAAAAAAAAATGACAATGATGTGCCCTTGACTGAGGGGCATGCTCTGTAGCTAAGAAAACCAATACGAAAACACAAAGTTGTAATACATCACGACAAAGAACCTACGAAAGTTGTTTGTGTGGTTTTTTTTTTAAGTAGGAAAGGAGCATAAAAGAGGGAGTAATTAAGTAACTCCAGAGAACTCAGAAGAGAGGAGGTGACTTTTAAACTACACAAAAAGGAAAGGCGAAGGCATTAAAAAAAAAATTGAACCCTGTGAAATTGCCAGCGTTCAACCCTGTTTGACATAAAAACAAACGGTCAATGTCACATGGTTTAACTTACCAGGAAGAGCAGGACTGGCGTGGAGGTGCCATCTCTTCCACCAACTCTGACTGAATGGTAGTAACTGTCCAGAACCTGTGTTAAGAATGATTCTGAGGATTCTAGGCTCACAGGAAAGTACCACATTGAAATGGATTTATAGTCTGTCCTAAGGAGTGACTACAAATCGAACATATAATAGTTGCCATCCTTAAATTAGAAGGAGCTTTATAAGCCAACGGCACAGGGTGTCACCATGGTCGTAGACAGTTCCTGATAGTCAGAGGTAGGTGGCCTGGGTTGGGGACTGTTGGAGGGGAGAGTGGTTGGAGACTCACTTTGGGAGACTCTTAGAAAGCTAGGTTGACGCTGTGCCATCGCAAAGAGCACTGGATGACCTTGCAAACGCTCCTAATACCGCTCCGTGTACCCTCTTATCTCCTTGACTTGCTTTTTGAAGCCAACACACATTACTCACCCCACCCCCAAAAAAATGCACAGAGGTTACAGTGTTCTCTGCTGCTTTACCTTCGCTTAATTCAAAGCTTTCTTTTAAGAAAAGGTCACAGTGTACTTAGAGAACACGCAATAAGTACTTTGCAAATTACATTGAGGCTGTTTTTAGGTAAAATAGAATCCAAGTCCTGTGACTGTAGAGATTTTGTTTTACGGAGGTCAGAATCGTTGCATAAAGAATTGTTTTTTGTTTTGTTTTTATCACTAAGAGGGCATCCAAAGAAGTTATTTCGGTCCAGTTTCTCAGGATCCACAGCATAAGGAAATTAGGAAACTTCATTGTTCCTTGCCTAGATTTAGTTTTCTAGAGGGGATCTGTGTTGTGTCCCCATGGGACTCTCTCCATGGCATTGAGATTATTGAAAATTGACCCTACGGTTTTAAGTTTACAACACTGAAATGTCCTTCTGGATATATTTTTGCCACAAAATTGTATTGTTTTGCTTTTGAAAGCTAGGCACCCCAAGAAACTTCAGATCTCAATTTCAAAGTGGTGCTTGACCAGGGGTGCCCATAAGGGACCCGCTGAGAAGCTTTCCCACCATCCAACTATCTGAGTCCCACTCTAGAAGATTCTGATTGGGGAGCTCTCTGTATAGCCTACACAAACATTTGTTTCTCTCTAACATTTGTAGCAATGACCAAAAGCATGCAGATGCCCTCTGCAGAGTCTGACTGAGTTTCACTGAGGACGCAGGGTGGGGGTGACGGCCTATCTTTCTTGGGGGGTGTCCTGCCTCCTGGTGTTGATTGTAGACCCCACACCCCATGATGGGGTGGTCAGTGTGGGTGCTATTAATTCTCACACCAGGCCAGTTTCCTGCCAGAACTGGAAATAACCTCCTGAGAAGAAATTAGACCATGTGACGTCTCATCTTACATATTGTGAGAAACTCTTCTTGCATAAACTAGAAAGAAGAAAACGCTCTCAGTTTAGCAACGGTTTATCATGACTCGGGCCCATCTAGACTTAATCTATGTACTACCAAGAGCTAGTCAGTGAATTGCACTTTCATATCCAGGCTTTCATAGGAGGAGGGGAACGGTGGGGGTCCCTCCCCAGCTATCAGCATAGGGATACCAGGCTAAATGTGACAAGGACCAGGGGACATTCCTTCAGATAACACTTCTGTCCAGGGTGACGTCTTCTTGTCAAGCATTGGATGGAGTTGGCCGACCAGGTGTTGGACAAGACTGACAGGGTGAAGAATTTCAATAGAATCTTTGTGTTACCTGGAAATAATGTACAACATCTACAAAAACCCAGGGAACAGAAGGGAGAAGTGGAATTTGGGGACTGTTTCTCGGTCCTCCTCATATTTGGGTTTGGTACCTGAAGGATGATGGAGCAGACAGGGAGACCACTTTTGGAACTGTGTCTGGGTTTGCATTTCGAGAAAGATTACAGCCTCTTAATGGCATCACGTGACAGTCTTTCTCTATTTGGTGAACCCCCACTCACTCTGGAGAGTTTAGCTACATTTTTTTGTTGAACTTGGGCAAGATACAAAAAAAGTGGTAGACTCCCTGCCGCCCACACCCAAGGGCAAGTCACCAAGGATATGCGTGTAGGTGAATTCCTGGTTCCCCAGGGGTGCAGGCTTCATTTTCATGGTACTGTGTTTCCCTGAAAATAAGACCAAGCCAGATAATCAGTTCTAATGCGTCTTCTGGAGTAAAAAGTAATATAAGACCCGGTATTATATTATTATATTATATTATACTATATAAGACCAGGTCTTATAGCAAAATAAGACCAGGTCTTATATTAATTTTTGCTCCAAAAGGCGCATTAGAGCTGATTGTCTGGCTAGGTCTTATTTTCGGGGAAACAGGGTAGATTGCTTTTTAGTGGTGGTAATGACAGGACAATACAGAAACAGGTGGAGGCAGCTGACCTTGCCCAGCCGGGGAAGTGAACAGAAACCCCAGGAATGCATTTCCACCATCAGTAATGGGCTGAAAACTCCCCAAACATCTCTTTCACTCTCTTCAAAGCCTTTGAGTTTGAGTTTTGCAGCCGCAGGAGAGCAAAATTGATACCTGGAAGATTCCTGACCCTGGTCATCGTTGAAGTGGGTGATCGTGCAAAGAATGGCATAGATTGAGGAGCTATCTCAGGATTCCGCCATTCTTCCCTTTTGCAAGAATAAGCCCAGTGCCCTTTGCTTTAAGTCAGACGGAGGAAGGTCATTGTGACAGAGCATCTATGGTCAGTCCACACACCTAGTAATGCTCCCATTGGCAGGTTGGGAGCTTTAGGGAAGAAACAGGAAACAGAAGACAAAGACTGTCGCACACTGTGTCCACAGTGGATCCAGCGTCGCTCACAGAGATGGCGAAAGTTGCCTGTATTTCTTCCTTGCCTTATGTCTGCTCTTCCTCTGTAGAACTGGTTCAGAAAGACAAAAGCTGGGGGGGGAGGAAAAATTTCTTGTAAACCTATCGATGCATGTGCGTATCATTTATTGAGTAATGATGACGTGCCAGCCCCTGTGTTAGGCACGTCTCCAGTCATGGGACTCACAACTCTTCCTGGAGGTAGGTATACGCATCCCGTTTTCCGGATGGGAATCCCAAGGCACAGAGAGGTACAGTGACTTGCCACGGTCCCACAGCTAAGTAGTGTCTGAGTCAGGCTTGTTTTCTCTTTCTCCCTGAAATTTCCAAAGCTCCCTTTTGAGCATGGCATGCTGCCTTCGTTATTGGTCTGAAACGGGGGGTTCTGGGGCAGCCAGACCCCACTCCTCCAAGCCCATGTGACAAGCAATGACACGTGCTTGGTGGGCTGGGTGGGGTGGACTTCCACAAATTCCCTTTGGCTGAGGCAGGGGGCTTCCATGGGTGTCTCCATCCTGCGCTCCGGGGTGTGGCTATGTTTTCATTTCTCTGCCTTTCTCATGTGCGTTGCCGTGATCCAGCAGGTGTAGCGTGCCTGTTCCCAAACCAGATACCATCTATCTCTCTCTCTTTCGTAGGCACGGTGCTGTTATGCCAGGCAAACCAGGAGGGATCTTCCATGTACAGTGCCCCCAGTTCACTTGTATATACTTCCGCAAGTAAGCCCGTGATGTAGCTCTTTTGGTTTTGTGACATAACTCTGAGTCCCGTCACCTTCCCTGCCATGTAAGTTTTCGTCCCCTCCCTCTGTACCACCCTCCCTTGTGGCTCGCTCTCTCGACGAGGTGAGGTTGATTTTCATACGCATGTCTCCGTGTTCCCTGTCGCCGTAGCATCTAATCCCTCTGCTCATTCCGTCTGAATCCTCGCTTCCCAGATGTCCCAGCCGTTCTTTGTGAAGACCTGTCAGGATTGGGTCCAATGGATGGGGCATGGGATAATGGGCTGGCGGGGGGGGGGGAGGAGAGGGGGACGCTGCAGCTCGTTGCCTGCCTTCTCTGACGGCTTTGTAAATTAATATGAGAATAATTGAAGCACGCTGTGCGGACCATCCAGCTGGCACCCTAACCCAGCACTGGTGCTCTGGAGCACAGTTTCCTTACGGTGGGAATTATCACTCGCCTGTGGCCAGGGGTTTCTTTGCCAAGCTCTTCTGTCCTTGGCTGTGTGATTCCACTGAGGAGGAGCAGGAGGAGAGAAAAGAAGGTGGTTCCCCACCCCCGCAATTTCACTGGGGGAAACAACAACATAAAGGTTCTAATTTAATAGATACGAGTATAGTCATCACGTGCTAGGGGGAGGAAAACAACAATAAATATGGAAGCTAGATCACAGAGTTAGGGTGGGACAACCAAGGGTTTCTTTGCCTGGGATGGATGCTTTGGAGAGCCCCCACTCCCACCCCAACCCCCCCCCCCAGAGCAGGGATGGAAGTGCTCACGGGTTCCGCCATGGTTCCCCGCTGGTTCACCCGTCCTCACTGTGTCCCAGACACAGTGCAGACCCTCTCATCTTTTACATAGTGTGTGTACACCGTATGAAACCCCCGTAACTACCCCAGTGGGTCCTTGTTGGGATCGGGGCACAAACATTTGTCTGGGGACCCGGGAAAGGTGGGCAGCTCCTGAGACTGGCTAGAGGAGGGAGGTGATGGAGAGCAGAAGGTCCCGGCTCGGGATGGTTACAAGGCTGAGCGACAGGAGAAGCCTCACCATGTTCCAAGGCCGAATGTCTCAATTCCCAAAGGCCGACACAAACCAAACTCTTCTCGGTGGGGCAAAAGTCAGAAGCAGTGACAGGAACCCCAAACCATAACGAGCATGAGAAACGTGAGGGAGCCTGAAGTCTTCAGGGCCTGAGGACCGGTTGCTTCTCCCAACCAGAGTGTCAGCTCCAATAACAGTTCGGACATTCATGAAATACAAGGTCCCCTAGAAGCCAAAATCTAGCCATACTGGCCAGAAGTGGTTCTTACTGAATTTATGAAAATGGCGCCATCTGGGTCAGCGTGAATGGGCATGCATACATCTCATGCATACATCTCCTAGCGTTAGAATGCTATTACCTATTTCCCATGCTCAGCCTTGTGCAATCTTCTCAGAGTCTGCACAGGTAGGTATTATAATGTTTGCTTTACAGCCGAGGAAATGGGGGGTACTGAGGGGTGGAGCAATTCACCAGTAGATGGTAGATTGGTTTTTCGAACTTGGGGAAATTATTCACCCTTCCACTCCCTTCCTGGCTCCATTTGACTGTACATCTCATCACCATGTCATTGTACCTTCCCTCCCTCTTCTCTATAAATAGCGTTTTCAGAAGGAGAGTGGGGTTGAGTTCCAGAGTGGTGTTTTTTCTCTAATCTTATTGTCCCAGGGAACCACTTGGGATGAAATGCCCTATGTCTGCGCAGTCCAGTAGATGCTCCTGGGACTGCTCCTGGGACTTTTTAATTTTATTTAACCTTAATTACTGTCACTCTAATTAGCCTCGGAGGCTCATGTCACCATATTGGAGAGTGTGGCTTTCTACCATCATGGGCTATATTTATATTTCAGTTTTTCTTTCAGAAGTGAGCAAAATAAATGAAGTGCGAAAAAGGGCTGGTTTTAATTGGTACAACTTATTCTAAGGCAACTTGGGGAAAGTGTGGGTCATAAATGCCAAACAGGGAAATATGCCACGAGGTCTCCCTGTTAAAATAGATGAAGCATACAGAGGGAATGAAATCATCTAAAACTGAGGTCAGCAAACTGCAGCCCGAGGGCGAGATCCAGTCTGCAGCCTGGTTTGTGAGGCTTGGGAGCTGAGAATGGATGTAGCTGCTTTCAAAGCATTATAAAAACAAAACAAAAACAAAAAAAATAACCTGTGAAAGAGACATCAGTGGCCCGCAAAGCCTAAAATCTTGATGATCTGGCTCTTTACAAGCATAGTATGCTGATCTCTGCTTGAAAGGGTCCATTTGATTATTGAAAATACAAACTGGAAATATCACTTCACTGTTTACAATGATACTTTTGTTCAGAGTTTAAAAGAAAAATTCATAATAATTATAGAAACTGTATAATGTGTGTCCAACACCCCTCATTTTTAAATTGCATGATCAGTCATATTTACACATTTTTCATCCTATTATTTTCATTTATTATCATGTCATGTATAGTTTATGAAAATACGTTAATGACTTCAGAATATTCTATTGTTTAATGATCATGTATTTTAATTAGACCTCCGCTGTTGGGTACTTAGGTTGATAGCAGTTTTTTCAAAATGAATAAAGACAATCAATGTCCCTCTCTATAGTAGTTTTAAAGCAAACAACAAGTAATAGCTAATCCTCCTATCCCATAACCAAACCAAACAAAAACTAGCTTCTTACAATAAGAACCTTCAGTTGTGGTCCCGTAAGCGATGGTGGTCAGACCGACTAGCTCGGTTAGTGTTTTTGTAATGGCGCCAACCTGAGACCCTCCTTCTCCACTTGCGTCCCTGAAGGGCCTTAGATTATTTCCATCTTGAGGCTGTGCATTAGCGCTGAGTGTCACATCATGCATTTCTCCTAAGACACAGAGCTGAGCCTTCCTTACTCTCACATACTCCAAGTCAGCAATGCTTTTTAGGCCGGGCTGTTTGCAGTTAGCTGGCTCTGAAACATTCACTTGGGTTTTCTCGTCTATTCTGATGCAAAGTTACACCCCATTCTCTATAAATAATTCGGCCAGCATGTAAAGGGCATTTACACACACACACACACACACACACACACACACACACACACACACACAGCCAGCATATAAAGGGTCATTTTCTCTCTCTCTCTCTCTCTCTCTCTCTCTCTCTCTCTCTCTCTCTCTCTCCCCCCCTCCCTCCCTCCCCCTCCCTCCCCCCTCCCCCTTCTCTCCTCTCTCTCCCTCCCTCCCTCCCTCTCTCTTTCTCTCCGCCTTCTCTGAGGTCTGAATGGTGTAGCCTCTTTATCTCCAAGAATCCAGCCTTCTTCGCAAAAGCTGACTTCCTTATTTCTCAGCAGTTGTTTAGCAGTCACCTGGTTTTTAACTTAAAAGGGTGTCTAATTTTGGGGTAACAGTTGTGCTTCCGAAGAAAGGTGTGTAAAACTACACTTTTGTAAATTGGATCCTGTGCGTTTACTGACTTCCATGATTATTCCTGAGTTGGTTTTTTTCCCCACACATCTTTAACCTGCCTTGGATGTTTTAGACTTAAATTGGCCCTCTTCCTAGCCAAATAGCTAATTATCTGTAAATAACAGCCTTACATGTGGTAGGGGAAGTGGTTTTTAAAGGAACCCTACTGAATTAGTCGGTAATGAAAATAACTCCTACTGAAGTTCTCTGTTTTTTAAGATGCATTTTTGCATAATGGGTGCTCCCCTTTGAAGCGACTCATCCTAGTAATAAGACCCAGGACAGGAAAGCACTAAAAGGATTTTCACTCAGGGCTCTAGGTCAGTACAACCTAAGCCCATAGATTCTCCCATCTCACCCCAGTTGACTCGTTTTTCCTTTTTATCCCTGAACTTTGTCCTTCTGTGAAACCCTAGTTCAGGTTGTGTCACTGGACGTCACATAGCCTCTCACAGGTCCTAATAAACCACTCTCATCCAGAGTGTAAAAGGAGCCTGCTTTCTATCAAACTCAGAGCAGAACTCCAGACAACTAGGCAAGATCACCTTGTCCCAAACACAAAACATTTAATATTAATTTTGTTGTCTTAAAATGTTAATTCTGATCCACTAAATTAAACTAATGCAATAACTTTTTCCATGTTTAACTACTTTTTATTAACTGTTTAACCCTGTGTTGGCTTTGAGTGGTACACAGTACAATCCCTTAACAGAAAGGTTTGGAGTCCTAGGGCCAGGGGGCTGTGGGCTCTTTCTGTCCATGTGGAAGGAAGCAGCTGCCTTATTGTCAGAGATGTTTGCAGACCATGAATGCGTAATATCAACAGAGGTTCCAGGGAGAAATAGCCAAGAACCTATCAGCTCTCTTCCAAGTTAAACCATTACTTCCCTTTTTAGTTGTTGAAATGTCAAGAGGTAAATAATTGGTTTCATGAATAGGAAAGTCCACTTCTAAATTGAATTAGCAAAGCCAGCTGTCACTCATCCTTATTTTCATATGGAATAGAGGTTTCCAGAAGCAAGGAAAGGTTATCAGCTTTATTTTGTTTTCTTTACAACTTTATGAATAGATTTGAAATGACAAAAGTGACGTGTGCTCACTGCAATCACACACATAAACATACAGGAACACACAGACATATGGAATAATACGGTAATAATATCCCCACTTTATCCAACAACGCAAACCCTTCAAGTAATCCGTATTGACTCCCTATAAGTATCTGTCCACATTTATCCCGTAATAGTGCAAAGAAGGACATACACACACACAATGGGAGGTGATGGTAGTAGTTTGAGTTTATACAGAGGGGAATATTATGTGCCCATATTATGTTCACATTACACATATTAATCAGATTTTGTTTCACTTAATAACACATGGTGACCATCTCCCATTGAGCTTTTAGATATTGTCACATTGTTCCATGCTGCAGATGGTCCACAGTTTATTCAACCGCTCTCTATCCACAGTTGTTCTAGCTACTCCTTTTTACATCCCCTCTGCAAAGGCTGCAGCAAACATTTTTACTTGGACCCTAATGGACCAGTGCCTCAAATTTCCGCATCTAGGTTCCCAAACATGGGCTTATTGGTTCCATCCCGGCATCCTTGCCAGCCCCTGCATATTTCACTCTTTTTAATTTTGCACATTGGATGGCTGACAAATGGCATCGCAGTTCGCTCTCGCTAGCAGTTGCCTTTTTCCTAGTGAAGAGCCTCACCCTTCACAAATGTAACTGTCATTTGGACATTACCTCTTGGGAATTTCTGATACACACCTGCCCGTTGGTCTTCTGTGTTTTTCTCATTTTTCACGCACATGGAGAGAGAACCATTCATTAGGGAGAACGACCTGTGACTAGCGTAGATGTTGCCGACATATTTCCTGTTTTGGCCATTTGATTTTGCTCACGTTCTAGTATAGAGTTTTAATGACATAGGCAAATATATCTGTCTTTCGTTACGGAGATCAGGTTGCCCCATGGTCGGTTCTGGTGAGGACTCTTCCTGGCTCACAGGTGGCTGCCGTCTCATCGTGTCCTCACAGGGCATCTAAGGGCGCTGACCCCTTCAGAGGACCCCACCCTCACTACCTCATCATACCTGGTTACCTTCCAAAGGCCCCTCTAAGTACTGTCATGGGGGTTAAAGCATCAACAAATGAGTTTGCGGTGAGAGAGGATACAGTTCGGACCATAGCAAGTGACTTGACATGGAAGTTTTATTTGTCGAGAGCTAGAAAAGCATTTTGCAGCAGCGATGTCTGTATGGTTCCATATGCTTATAGATGCAAACAAGTGTATGTTCACACAGCTCCACGGAAGCCACAGCTGAACTTTCAATTCCGGCAAGGACAAATCCTAAAATAAAAGGATGGTGACTGTTAATTCCCCCTACATTTTCACCCGTGACAACAAGAGGGGAAAAAAAAAAAAAATCTGTTATCACAGGCAAATGCTCTGGAAACCTAAATGTTATCAAAATGCAAAATCATCTCCTTGATTCACTTTTATGCAACTCAAGGGCAAGTGGCAGTGGCATCGTTTTAATTGATATATTGATTGCAGATTTTATGGAAGTAATTGTGTGGAATTCATAAAACAATGATTTAAGTGGCAGGAGCATACATAAATCAGGCCTGCGCGGTTCTCCTTTTCGGTAATGGATGGAACTTCCATTGGCTTCTGTAATTAAAACAACGGCCTCCATTAATTTACGGCTTCGTCTTTCTTCTGCCCGATACAAAAAACGTCAGTTGACTGAGTCAATCAATAGAAAGTGCACATATAGGGCATCGTGTTACTGATACATTAGTCTAAAAAAAAAAAATGTCTTCTTCCTCCCTCTTTCCAGTAATTCAGCGCCTATGGCAGCCTCCCGGAAGGCGTTTTCTAATAGTTTCTGGAGGAATGGCTTTAGAAGACTAACAATCAGTGCTGGAAATAGCGTAAAAAAAAAAAGTGAGACTCT
The DNA here is from genome assembly GCF_057876585.1 of Rhinolophus sinicus. Classification (NCBI taxonomy): domain Eukaryota; kingdom Metazoa; phylum Chordata; class Mammalia; order Chiroptera; family Rhinolophidae; genus Rhinolophus; species Rhinolophus sinicus. Next base: position 10,381,456 of record NC_142510.1, on the reverse strand, counting down.
CATCTCAGACAAAATTTAAAGAGGCACCAGAAGACTCTGTCATCAAGAGAAGTGATATTTTAATGCAATATTTCAAAAAACTGAAGTTAAAAAAATCCATGATGAACAAATATCAAAATTTTTCGTAAAGACAGGATGAGAATTATTAATTTTTCTTTTGCCTTTGGATCCAGTCTGACTCCGCACAACGCCTCTTTATGTAAATTTTGCTAGTCTGTTCATCATGGGATTTTGGACAATAATTTTATTTCACTTATTTTTAATTGCATTCAAATATTATTTATCTTGCTAATTAATATTATCAAGATAACATTAATTTGGGGGTGGCCCGTCCCTTAAATTTTGTACCAAAGGTGACTGCCTAACTGGTCACACCTTAGTTGCAGCCTTGATGTAACAATAATAATAATAATAATAATTACTGAGAACTTACTACATGTCAAACGTTCTGCTAACCCTTCATACGCACTTTCTCGTGAATCCTCACAAAACTATGAAATCAGTATGATTATTGTGCCCTCTTTCACATGAGAAAATTTAGGATCAGGGGATTAACGAATTTGTCCAGTGTCACCCAGCTAGATTAACTTTGCACCCAGCCTAACTGAATTTCAAGCCTTCCATCTTTACTGGTTTCCAAGTGCAGCCAGCCACAGGCCTCCCTCTGGAGATGTCTGAGTGGGGAGTGGTCAGGTTGAACCTTGAGCAGCTGCCCAGCCTGCGTTCAGGCCTTGGTTGCCCTCCCCCACCCCCAGGATTTCTAGAGAGGCCCTTCTCCCCTGCCCGATCTATCTGACCAGCGGTTGGCAAAATTATTCTTTAAAAGGCCAGAGAGTAAATATTTCCAGCCTTACAAGCCGTCTGGCCGCTGTTGCAAATACTCAGCTCTGTCCTTATAGTTTGAAAGTAGCCATAGATAATACATAAATGAATAGATATGGGTGGTGCTTCCAATAAAACTATTTACACAAACAGTCTTCAGGCCAAATGTGGCCCCAGCGCCATAGGTTCCCACCCCCTTTGTCAGGCCATCATTTGAAAGGGCAGGACACAGCACAAATGACTCCTTGGGAGTGGAGATAAAAAGGAGACTTCTTTTCATTGCACTCTCATGTACCTTTGGTATTTTGTATCATTTTATCACATTTGAAACAAATAATGGAAGGTAGGCACAGAAAATGAATACTCTCCCCTACCAGAGAGTAACAGGATATAGACATAAATTCTGTCTAGATACAATAGGTCGACTTAGTTTTGCATTCACAGCAAACAACAAACAAACAAATCTGGGTTTGGAGGCTTTATTTTGGTGCTGTTGCCCTTGCCAGGACCTTCCCCAGTTTTTCTGAGATAAATGGTGAGACTCTCAGCTTTCCCAGGATCCCTCACCCTCTGTCTGGGCTCCTCCGCCTGCTCACTTCCACCAACGCTGGCTTTCAGCAACCTTCCAGACTGGTTCTTCTAGTTATGAATCAGATCGTGCTCCATTCTCTCTATATCCACGTCTCAGCATCGAGGTGACAACATACGTATGTCCCCTCTATCACCTTCTCTGAAATAATTCCTTCTTCTTCTCTCATCTTACCAGTCCTTGGATGGGGGAGGGGGTTGCAAATGCATTACTTTATTCCACCAATCTTTATCAAGTGCTTTCTACGTGTCGGGTACCAGGTTATGCACTGAGAATCCTCTGTGAACAACACTCCCACTAGTCGGCCACTACGATGCCTGCCTTCTTGTGGACACGACAGACAATAGACAGATATAAATAATGCTAAGGTCTCAGAGTTGCAAACACAATACTCATAGGGATATTTGGGAGGTCACCCCCCCCCCAACAGGAGACTTACCCACTCTTAACACCTCTTGGTAGGTGAACTAAATATCACTGCTTTCACCATCATTCTGCACTATAGACAGACACACCTGGCCTTTGAGGTCCTATTTCCTTCATTGAACTCATGGAAGGAGAGATTTTGAGATGCCTACTCTGCTCTATGCTCTTCCTGTTGTCCCAGTCATAGCACCCGCCTGGTTGATTGGACAGCAGTGGTCACAGGTGAACACACCTGTCCAGCCATCACTACTGATGCTTTTCCCCCATCACTAAAGCGCCATCTCAGTGCTTCATCTGCCCTGCTTTTGCACTACCCAGCACAGCTCTCATAACAGGTGGCTTTTAAGAGCTTTTTGCTACCTCTTATGTTAACCTTGTTATTCCAGCTGGAGCCCGTTCTCAGAACAGGATCATTTGTAGTTTCAATCCCCGCCATTACCACCCCACCTGGGTTACCTCCTTCGTCAACATCTGTGGTTACTTTTGGCTGAGTCGTAATCATAGACCAGCCTGAGGTTAGTTTTGTCTTTTTTTTTTTTTTTTTTTAAACCAATTTCAGGCAAATAGAAAACACTAGTTGAACAGCCTCAGTGGTTTAAAAGAACAGTCTGCAAAGAAGCCATATTTCTGGCAGCTGCGTCTAGCTTTCCTGGCGCTTTGGTTATTAATCTCAATGCAGAATGGTGACTTTCGTCTTTTTCAGATGGGGGTCTCACTTCTGCAAAAGGCTGCCAATTGCAAAAAGTGCCATCCCATGGTATGCCCCCAAACATCTTATTTGTCTTGATATTTCTTTCACAGAAATACATATGACAGATAAGGAGTCACCGGAGGATGGTTTGCTTTGTGTCAGACAGATATTAAAACAATAAACTATGTTGCCCTGGGATTCCAGTGCTCTCACAGCCAGAGAACAAGGCTGAGATGAGATGTTTCTGAAAGGCAGTGAGGCAGTTGTTCTGGGGGAATTCCCTGGACACCCCGAGTCCTGTGATGCATTGACAGAAAGTACTTTTTAATGCTCACTTTTTCTTAAGAGGATCACCAGACTGCCTGGCAGAGCTCCCACATTTAACTCCTGGACCATGCCCACCTTCCACCGGCCCGTGGCAGCGGCCGGAGGGAAATCCTTCAGTGCGTTGAGAAGCTTATTTTAAGAGTTTGTTTTTCAAGCACTCATCTGCACTTCATTTGCTTTCTCAGACTAATGTGGATTTCGAATGAACACACACACACACACACACACACACACACACACACACACACACTTCTGAGTTCAGAGCTCTGGACATGAAATGGGCAGGGGCCAAAGATAAGATCCTGTTGGATTCCTGGGATAGAAAAGCAGTAGCTTGATGCATTGAAGCAGATTGAGTTCCTAGGGGACCAGGCTTTGCAAATGGAGCCACACCCTCTGGAAGTCTGCAGAGCTGGGAGTAAGCATTTTAGCAGGAAAGTAAGAACTTAGAATGACACTCATCTAATTCCAGTGCTGCCAGCGGTGAGGGTTCTTGTTGCTTCTTGCTTGAAAATGAGTCCAACCACAGAGGTGGCCCCTCCTTCCCTTTCTTATTTCTCTTCAAAAGTAACTCTCCCTGCTCAGTGCAAAGATACATGAAGGGAAGCCAAGCTTGCCTCCCACTGGAGGGAAGAGAGGCGGCATAGTTCATTTAAACACGGTAATTTAAACAGCTGCTTCATTAAGGACTCCAAAACCCACCATTCTCTTAAATCATGTTTTCATTTCTGTAAGAGCCCCGTCATGCCCAAAGCTGTTTTATTACTGCTGGAGAACTTGGGGGGCAGTGTGAACAAAATGCTGTGTTTCGGGACCAAATAACGTTTCAGATCTAGCTCTTTGGATTTTGTTAGCATGCAACATGGGCGCTTGACACCTAATTGCTTTTTACGTAGAAACAAATGAATATAAAAGAACCACCTCTAGGGGGACACCTGCCCAAGCAACGATATATATTATCCCCAGCCTTGGTAATTGCTACCGGGGTGTAAGAAGCATTTCCCAAAGATCATTTTTAGTCCCCAGTATGAGTTGTACAAAGTTCTCTTGGAGTGTGAACATGATTTAGACGAGCTGGATTGAGGCAGAGCTGGATTTCAATCATCCTGGTTACACACTAGCGGTGTGACTGTATTCATGAAAACCTCGTTAGCCCGTGAGTATTCCCTAAGATCCTTGTGTAAAAAACCTTTCCGTCTCCCTGAGGCATTGCAGTTCAAAAAGCTGGCCTTTGCCTTTCTTTCTTAGGACCTTTTGAAAGTCCACCCAAGAAACTGTTTTGGAAGGTGTGTGTTAGTCTAGCGACTGCACAGCTGGATCGTATCGGAATGGTTCTCCTTCATTCTGTGCCACATGGGTATTTGGGGAGGGCTCAGCTCCGATATCAGGCAGGTGATTGCTAGGTCCAGATGGCACCTGTCCTCCTGGTTTGCTTAGGGGGTTGCTCAAAGTATCAGAACTCAGTCTTTCAAGTCTGGAAGCTGACTCTGAAAATCAGATGGCCTCACCATGGACCCACAGGGACGGCCGGAAGTAAAATGAATGATGCACTGGCATTGTCTCCCCGTCCCGTGAGCCACTGCCAACCCCCTCTGAGGGCCTTGTGTGCAGGAGCTGCAGCTGCCCTAGAGAAGCATGGGAAATCCAACTCAGCATAAGGAAGCTAATTTATCTCGTTTGCCTTGTTTCCTGCCTGGAGAGGCAATTCACCGAGCTTGCTGTTTCAGCCAGCTGTTACCTAGACCATGAATGATTTAACAGTTGAACCTTTACTGTGTCTATGCACTCGATAAAGTAATTATTTATATAAATTATTTGCTTTTTTTTCCATGGCTGCCTGGAAAAAAAAAAAAAAAAAAAAAAGCTCAATTGACACCAGTAACCAGTATAGGTTTTGTCAAATGAATAGTGTGGGGACAGAGTCTCGGAGAGCAGTTTCCAGGCGCTCGGCCTCACGTGGAAAGCTGCTGGCTCGGGTAGTAGATGGCCATCCACTGTCGCTGGGTGGCCATCACCTATAACCAGTTAGCCATTGGCCACTGTTACAACTGCCGTGGCTGAGCTAGCAAGCACGGATTGTGAACTGTGGATTGCAGTTAGCACAGGGGGATTGTGGATTGCAGATTGCAGAGAGGCAGATTGCCGTTAGCAAATGAGATTGACAGGCAGAGAAGCGGATGGCAGATTGCGGATCGTGTGGCTCCTGCTTCCTGTGTCTCCAGCCCAGCCGCCAGCGAGAATATAATGGTATGAACCCCCTATCTGTGGCTCCGTGGGTGTTCCTTTTTGGCCTCACCACATCCTGCGTTCTTATGCGGGGAGCAGGACCAGAGACTCCGCATGAGTCCCCACATGACAAATAGATGATGGCAAATCCCTTTATCCAAGTTAAAATAGACCTGCCGTCTCACAGCTTTGTTTTCAATGTTCCTTCAAACGACATACCGCACCTTTGCAAATGCTTTCTGGGGGCCTGCCACGTGAAACACCCCAAGACCGGGATTCATTTTCGTTTTTACCGAATGAAATGTTAGGAAAGTCCTGCGCGGGTGGGATCATCGATACCTGGGAGTAGACAGGTCACAGATGTGTTTCCTGTGCAGGAAAAGCCTTTCCCTGCACCTTGGGCACGCATGGCGTCCCACATGTGTGTCTGTGGGATTAAGCTGACCATTTGTAACCTGGGAGGACAGGTACCCACTAACTCTGGGAGCTAAGCCGGAAAGGCATGGCAATTTGTTGAAAACCAAGGCTTCTGTCCTTATTCAAAGTTGCAAAGACTTAAATGGTGAAAGAATATTTGCATGCAGGAATGTTGTGTGTGGGTTTTGTTGCAGCTTTTTGCGTTCGTTTTTAAGTTAGGGGACACTTCTGCTTTGGCAACACGAGAATCACTAATCAGAGAAATCTCTGTGTGTTCATTGCGTTTAGGTTTTGTGTGTGTGTGTGTTTTTTTCCCATAGATGACTCATTTCTTTCTAGGGAAGAGATTTATTTCTAATCAAGTTGTGAGTAAAATGATCCTTGATAGCAACATTAAATCGATTATATTCAGAAGAAAGTGCAGCACTTCTAAATAGTATGAAAGTTTCTTCCTCCAATCTTCCAAATCTTGGAGAAAACTTCTAGTCGAAGTTAGTCATCCAGAGCTCATTGCTTTGACAGTAATTAAGTTTGTGTGTGTAGCACCATATATTGCAACGCAGGACCCATCCCTGGGAGAGTCCATTTCTCCAATACTTTTGGATTGTATACGCCACCCCAAGCTCGTATCCAGATGTGGAGACAAACCCCAGTGGAGAAGGGACATATAGGACTTGTATCACTAGTGATTCCCGTGGCCTGTATCCAATTAGTAGAAAAGGAGCAAAGTCCTGCCACGTGTCTTGAAACCTCAGAATGGAAATAGAGAACATAAGAAATGGCTCCTGCCCCTTCCTCCACTTCTGCCCCCGCCCCAACAAGGAGCTTAGTGAAGTCTCGGGGAGGCTTGTCAACAGGTTTGCCTGCAAATTAACTCAGTCCATGATAGACTGGGGCTGGTTCTCTTGGATGCGGCATTGATATAGGGAAATACAGGTGAAGTAGTGGGTAGAGATAACAGGAGGGAAGGAAAATGGAGAGAACCTTTGCCAGAGCTGGCAGGGATGCCCTCGTCCTGGCTGTCTTGTTGGGTAGCAGCTAAGATGCCAGTCCCTTGTGTCCAGAGGCCTGACTTCAGATCATTGGGTGAGTTTCTGAGCTGCTCTCTGTCTTCCTTCCCTCCCCCATAATCCCTGGTTCCTATGGTTTTGTGAAGAGTTAATAGGTTAACTGGTGGGTCTGGCGGTTAGCAAGTATTAGGAATCAGTGCTGTCATTGTCAGACAGTTGAGTCTCCACCGACAATGGAGTACAGGTGGTTGGAATTTTGCCAGCTGTGTTCATGACATTGCTTGGATTCGTCTAGTGGTCACTGCCTGAACTTGTAGAGAAGTGAGGTCGAGTCCCTTACCACCCCCAATCCTCACTAAACCGGGGGCTCTTAGAATATGCATCCTTCGCAAGCAGCATCTTCGCAAGTCCTGCAAGGTTCAAGGACTGTCACCCATTTTTCCTCTGTAACTGAACTACTGTGGTATTCCGGGTTTGTCTGACAATATAATCGATACACATTTCAGGGATTACCTTGGGCCAGGTAACCCTCTCGGTGCTGGAGACACAGTATTGACCAACCTGAAGTCTTCAGGATGTCCCAATGGAGAGTTATAATGAAGTTTTCATCAAATGAGGTGGTAAAGGACCGAGACGTGGAGGGGGTAAAAAGAGAGTGATCTGAGAGTGACAGTGACGGCAGTCAGGAGATGTAGGTGAAACTGAGAGGGAAAGCTTTGGAGGAGGAGGTGATGTTGGAGCCAAGATGGCATTGAAGGCACCAACGCCACCTGTAGAGACTGAACAAATGACAGAGAACTGCAGAAGCAACGGAGAAGCAGGAGGCAGAGGCTGGAGGGAAATGAAGCATTTTAGCCTCATACAATAAAGATTTAGGTCAATAAACTCAGCTTGTGCAATCAGGCCAGTACAGTGTCACCATCTTTTTTTTCCCTTCAACGTATGTGCATTTCTCTCCAACTTCAAGTCCTTGCCACTCCTTTGCACATGTCCTAATCAGACCTGTAACAGCCTGGAAACTTCTGGGTAATTTGGATTTGACTAAAACTTTTGTACCATGACGTTATGTAAAGAGATTCAATTATAGTGCGCAATGTTTTGTGAGTAACTACCGCCCATAAAAAGTTAATTAATCAGGGCTGTGTCAATTTCCTCGTGCCATGTCAATTTGCTGCCAGGTAATTAATCACTAATCACCCACCAAGCAGCAGGCCGGGGGACAATCCACAAGCCATTTATTGTCTTTCCCCAAATAAATGGCACACGCAGCCAGGAAGAAACACATCTTGCCTTTCATAATATTTTTATCGACACTTTTGCAAGTTGTAATAGACTGAAGCAACAAGCAGCTGCAGTTCAATGGAATATGAATATTAAAGAAACAAATGAGCGGAGATTTATAGGACATTGCATTTCTGGTATGTCAGTTTTGAGATTAAACCGAGCAAATGAACAGTGAAAAATTACTCTTCCATGTGGAGAATGGTGATTAGACTTGTACATTAATTAGAAATTTTTGTTTTCCTATTCAATGCATTTCAAATGAGGGTGTCTTATAAGGAACTGTTTGTCCAAAAGTAGATTTATTCACTTCTAAACAGCAGTGTTTAATATCAACACCCATTTTAAAATGAAACGAGAGTCGATCCCAAATGTGTGTTTCAGGGATATATATATATATGAATATGAGAACCAGAGATTCCAATAAATTAAGTGGCTCTTTTGGTCTTTTTGTAAATGACTGAATGGATGGAACCCTCCTTTAAAAAACAAAACAAAACAAAAAAAAAAAACTGAAAGCTTTTCCATTTTGCTTTGACCTGGAACTAAATATGTCCCATCGTATTAAATTTTCCATGTAATGTCATTTAAAGATGGTGACCTAGTTGTGTATAAATTCTGTTATAAACCAATTGGATGTTCCTTTATTTGAGATCCAGTTTAAGCAAACATTTTTGCCACTTGGAAAAAATCATCAGTTTTGGGGGGGGCTCTTCTTGTGCTGTTTATCACATAATGCTCTGCCTCTGAAATTGAGCTCTAGCTGGCTGTTTATTTCGCCTCAGTATGTTAGACCTATTATGCCACTTCTTAATTTATGGTCCAGCGCGTGGAATGGGAGATCCCCCAAGGGGAGTCCTACACAACCGTGAACTTGCTGTTGAAAACACATCTGCACCCCCAGAGTTATGTAAGTGAATATGTCCCACCACAAATTGCCGACAGAACAATTCAAGCTGACATTAGCATGAAGATCTCTTAACATATTCGTAGGGTAGGGGTAAGGTGGCACTTTGGGGCAAAGGAGAAAGGAAAACTGGGACAAAGAGAGAGCCCCTTTTCCATTCTGATGGCACACCTTTTCCAGGGCATCTGGCAACCTCATGCAAATTCAAACCAGCTCACAAGTGCAAAGAATAATTGCCCATTAAAGCGGTTGTATATTTTTATGGCTTCGATGCAGAATCTGCCCCCCTGTCGACTTTTGCATCTGCTACTCTGCCATCTCTCTCAGGGCTCTAAAACTTTAATATGCAGTTTATAACCCTCAAGTATTTTCCACTGCTTTTGTGTTTCTTCTCTTGGGATTTCTGGGCTAGCGAGATGATCTCATTTGTGTTTATTTTCGAAGGTAAGTACCGTGTTCGTAAAAGAGACAGAGGGGGAGAACACACGTTTGTTACTTTAAATACATTGGATGCAGAGCTCATAGAAGGTGGGAGATGGGGGATGTGTCTTTGAGGGAGAGACAGACAGGAAGCAGTTGACGCTTTGGTAAATGGCCTATTTGGCTGGTTGATACCCCCACATCGCTTCCATTTAAAAATGTTGATTTGCCTCGATACTCCAGTCCATCTCAGCACACCTCTTGTTACATCCCTAAAGTTTCCGTTTCATTGAGTTCCAAAGTATAGAACTCCTTACTCCCAAGAACTGAGATGGTTTCTCAGCTACCCTCCCCCAAGTAAGCTCTGGGTATAAATCTAGTGGAAGGTTGGGAGTGGGTGGGCTGAGACTATTGATGTGTCAACAAGATGCTCAATTGGTATTTGGTCCGAAAGCTCTTGCCCTGTTTTCTTTGAGAGAAACTCATTTTTAGCTTATGAGCTAAATCCAATTTTCGTTGCAGTGATACCAGATTTTTCACTTTGATTCATGCTGGATAAGGTTTCAGAGGGAACCTTTCCAGTATAATGAACCTATGTGGTGTGTTTTTGGTTGTTGTTTTTTTTTTTCCCTCCCTTGTCTCCTCTCCTGCCAAGAACTAAGGATTTATTCTGTATCCACAAAGCGACCTGAATATTTTCTAATGTTCCCCATTGATGGTCTGTTTACATGTTTAGTATCTTGAAGTTCAACTAGAAAACAATCAGATTCCAGTGTGGAGGTCAGAAATGCCTCTAATGTTGTCTTCTTTCTGATATTGCTCTTTAAGTTACATTTACAAATATTGGACTGGATGATGGGTTTAGGACTTTTATTAACAGTGAGTCACTTCATTTCAGGAATGGAGAGGACATTGTGAGTTTCCATTTGGCTTTTTGCGTTGGATTTTATTAAACATTTATTGCCCACTTACTGGGTCCTAACTCCTATACTAGGGCATCGATAGATGACATGAGAACTTTCACTCCACAAAAGTATCATGTCCCAAACTATGCACATAATTAAGATGTCTTCTTTCTGTAGGGTTCAAGGATAAAATCACTTTGGTTTTGTTTAATCTGTATCTGAATCATTCATCCCGGGGATGAATGGGGAGAAACACAGAAAGCAGAGGTGTACATCAGAAGAGTTAGGGATTATAGTGTTATTTTCCAGTGTTCCTTGTTGCATACATTTATTGTATCCAGAGACTATGTATGAAGGAAGGAACTTTTGATAGGTATCCCCTGTCTGGGAGAAAAGTTTGAGCCTTGGTTTTCTCCAGAACAAGAAACTCATCTTCAGTTCCTGACTCGATGCAGCAATAAAAGTGAATTGAAATGAATTGGGGGTTTGCGATAGTACCAAGTGCAATATGGTACTATCCAAGTCGCCCCCCTTTTGAATCGTACGTACTCGAAGTCTGCTTGCTATTTCTGGCCCAGGACAGCACCTAAAAGTGTGGATGTAGAAATTATTTTCGTAAAGATCTTGACTGAGATCGCGTTGTGTTGTTTGCATACTGTTTGTCTGTAAAACCTGGGCAGGGCACTTTGTGTAGGGAACAGTGTTATGAAAGGTGGAAGGTGAAGACGAAGGGCTTCTGCTCACCCAGAAAGAAGGAGACTAGCATTGGGTAACCACCAGAAGGTGTCCAGGCATGGTGTTAAGTACCCAGTGCCTGCTCTGTGCCATGGCAATCTTGTAAATCAGTGAGCAGAGCAGATGGATATCAGTACCTTCCTGGAGTTTGCATTTTAGCAAAAGCGAGAAATCTTGTTTCTGTGATCCAAGCTACTTGACTGAGAGTACAGCAGGTCTTTGAATAATGCGGTTTTGTTCAATGTTTTGTTTCATTCTAACTTGGATGAGATGCTACAGGAACTCAACTCTTGTTTATATCAATTAGCTTATGGGAACATTGGTTTGGTTACATGTCATTTTCCTTAAAGTCACAGAACCTATGAATGATGATACATGAAGACTTAATGGTACAGCAGGGGAAGTGCATGGCCGCCTTCTCCGGAAGGAGATTAAAAAATAAATAATGGTATGAAGGGAGGGCGGGAAGGGAAGGAGAGAGGGAGGAGCCAGGATAAGAAGGAAGAAAAGAAGAAAGAAGGGAAAGAGGAAGAAAATGCCCATTAATCATGATGGCTAACTAGAGGCAAAGAGATTCCTTGGCCAGCTCCAGACTGGCAATGAGAAAGCGGTAGCTGAGCCAACCATCCGTCTGAGAGACTCACATACTTTCTCCCTGAAGCCTCTGGTCCAAAGCATGAACTATGGATTTTACCTAAGCATACTTGGCTGCCCGGGGAAGGTGATATTTAAGCCAGGAGTTGACGTGTAGTCGTCCCTGTGTTCCTCTAACAAGCTAAGAACCCCCCTCATCTGCCCTGTGTTGAGGAGTCCCAAAAGCCTTGTATTGAGACCGTATCCTGCATCGGGAGGGACATTTTGTCGCTGTAGCAAAGGGGCTACAAAATGGATTCCTGGCTGTGCACTTTTAGCAGCTTGTGCCCCCCTCACTCTACTGCCAAGCTTCTGTTTCATGTTATCTCTCAACATCTAAGTCCTCCAAGAATTACTGTAAAACCTGCTTGTCGCTGAGAGGGATCGTGTCTCGCTCGGCTCTGCACCGGAGGCGGCAGTAACGAATGGGTCAGCATAATTACCGTGTTTCCTCACGCAGGCAGCCAGCTGCTCTGCCAGATTGTGAATTTCTCATTGTCTTTATTTCAAAATCCAGGGCGTTCCTATGAAAACTTAATATGTGAACTGTGGCAAGATAGATTTGGAGTCAAAGCCATGCTCACTCATTTTCTCCCCAGTCCTGAAGCCAACATCTCATGTCTCATTAATTCTGGGCTTTTATGATATTAGGATTTACTTGCTGTCCCCACTGAGATTGGCACCTCTCTACAGTTTCAAGCCATGGTTATTTGAAGCAGGTGCCAGGAAACGTGGGTGCTAGGGGCTGGCAACCTGAGCGCTAAACACAGCTGCATGATTCGTCTATGACAACAATTTTTTTTAAAAAAGGTTACAAATAACCTGTATGGTCTTCTCAGACACAAACAGAAAGATAAAACCATTCTGGCTTGGTTCTCCAAGCCTAGCATTTTACCCACATCATGAGAGAAAGGTATGGTAGAATCCATGAAACCGGCTGACTGTTCGCTATGCAGAAACCCACAGAGAATTCCAGATGACAGCCAGTCAGTCTTCAGTTCAGTTTCAAGGGTTAGATTCCAATGCATGCTTTTCCATGAGATGGTGTAGAAATGGGAGTGACTTCTGTGGGAAACCCCACTCCCTTCCCCTCCCTGCTACTCACAAACAGCTACTCCAAGGATGGGTGACAATGGGAAGAGATGGGATGGAGTGTGTCTACTCCTGAATGTGATGGTAGGCAGGGGAAAAGCCCGTCTGGGCAGTGTGGATGGAGGGTGAAGACCACTGTAACACAACATGGAATACAGCACCCTGCAATAGGTTAGGTGGTCCCCAAAACAGAGATCCCAGAAGAGCGAAGTTTGGGTGTGTTGAGTTAAAGAAGTGAGAGTTTGCTTCCCTGTAAGGTCTTTCAGAGCCTTTATGTTTATACCTGATACCAGAAGAAACTGTCCTTCCTAGCCTTGCATGCCATTATAAACACTGCATGAAATCCCAGGAGAGATGGGGCACGGAGGGAGGACTATGACGGGGAAGAAAGCTATGCCCCCCTCCCCGGCCACCAGTTTATCTCACCGGTCTCCCTCTCTTTGGAAACCCTCAAAGCTCCTGTTAGGTAAGCAGGATGAGAGAAGAAAACGGGGCCAGGAGAGACACTTCACTGGGTCATGTGTCCATCCTGTGGCCTGACCACAGCCCACACCTTCTTCTACTTGGTCACATATTGAAGTCACCCATCCAGCCATTCTCGTGCCCACGATTAGAACATGGGGAGGCAGGCAGGAGATGCAAAGACGAATGTGACATAGAGGCCTCGAGCTTGCAGACTAATGGGGGAGGTACAACAGAGCAAGTGACTGGCCTTCCTCTTCTCAAAGCCAATGCCTGTGAGAGGGTAGGAGCTCCCCAAAGTCAAGAGTTCCTGGAAAAGTGAAGTTTGGGTGTGCTGGGTTAGCTCTGTTAAAGCACGCCCCTCCCAGTGAGACTTTTTGAGCCTTCAATGTAGGTCTCCTGGGACAGTGGTTTCCCACGTGTGTTTTCCTAGAAAAGCACCCCCTCTGTGCCCTATGGTTTGGGTAACACTACCGCTGATTAGTGCGGTGGGACAAGCATTGCCAGCATGATGAGAACTCTGGGATTCAGAGACTTGGACGCTGCTGGAAGGCAGAAGGGGTTTTCTGAGGCCCTGTGGGTTAAGATTTGCATGCGGTGGGAAGAAGGACATCGCAGGCAGAGAACAGAATTATCAGGGGTTTCGAACAACAAGCTGAATTTCCCTCTTGACTCCTGGTGAAGTTATCCTGCTCAGAGAATTTTCCCTTGGGGAAGAAAGCCCTGCCCACACCCTCTTCTTAAGAGCTGAGTTCCTAGATGTCTCTGCTATTACTGCTGTGTGTGTTTTAACACTGCATAAACGGTTAGGGGGCTGATGAGATGGTGGTAATGATTTGTGTCTTGGAGCATGAGGGCTAGGTACACTTAAGATGCATCCATGTGTCTGTAGGAACACTGCATTTCAATTAAAAAATTTTAACAAGCAGTATACGTATGAAAAGGAAAATGTGGGAAGTAACTAAAAATGGGATGGGGAAAAACTATGAGTAAACAACTAACATGCAGTTTAGCCCCAGAGAAAAGCATGAACTCATTGAAATATGTGCCTATGTGTATATGCAATTATATACACACATAAACATGCATATATATATACACATTCACATATGCATACATATGTATATTGTGTGTACATACATACAGATAGACATGCATGTACATACATATACACACGTACATTGTGTGCTCAGATGCATAAATATATATTGTACACTAGACAGGGGAGTGTATATGTATGTGGATGGGGTGGGTGGGATGATGGGCAGACAGACATATTGAGAATACATTGCCCACACATATTACTATCCACCTTTTAAAAAAAAATGTGCAGTGAGCTTTAATCCTGTTTTTAACAATTTTTTGTCAGTATTTGTCATTTACCACATTCTCGCGGGCACAGGGACCACCATCTTCACAAGCCCATCCCGCTGGAATCAGACCTTGGCCCCCGCCCAGATGCCACCTGTGACTCCTGGAAGTTTGGGGGGGTTTGGGGGGGACGCTGTCCAGTCTTGGCCTGCAGGGAGAAGAGTCTGCATGGGGGTGTCCCTCCATGGCAGGCATGAATCTGAAAACCTTTGCCTTGCTCTCTCTCGCCCCACAGTGCCCGGCTTCCCGTATCCAGCCGCCACCGCTGCAGCCGCCTACCGAGGGGCGCACCTGCGAGGCCGCGGCCGCACCGTGTACAACACCTTCCGGGCCGCGGCGCCCCCACCCCCGATCCCGGCCTATGGCGGGTAAGTGGGGCAGCCTCCTGGGCGGGCCTCCCTGCACCAGCCCCCTCCTGTTTGTGAGTGCATGCTGGACTTGACTCCCCACCAGAAAGCCCCAGCATGCAGCCCGGCGCGCCTGCAGTGGAGCACCTTGCAAAGAGTATTGAAAAATGAGTGTAATTTGTCCTGTCATGGTTGGTGCCTTTAAGTATTCTACATGTCACATGTTGTTATGTAAATGCTCTTTGAGACTGAATGCTGGAGAACAGAGAAATGGTTACAGCCAAAGCTGTAGTTCTGATGATTGCAAACGTCTGGTAATTAAGGAGGTTGGATCACATGTGCCCCTTGAGCCTGTCCATGACTGGACATGAGGTTTCCAAACATAACAAAATCAGTGGGGTGGTCTTGCTCCCCTCCCCAAAGACACCTTGTGCTTCAAGGTTTAAGAACCTTTGGCTGGGAAGAGAAAATTAGGCGTGGAGTCAAATGCAAAACATTCAAGAGTTCAAGGAAATCAGAATGAGGCCTCGTTTTAGCTGGATTTTCCAAAATGGCATCACTTTCCTTTCCCCTCTGGAAGGAAATGCAAATTAATGTGTTCCCCGTGGCCAGTTGAGTATTTCTGTGCATGGACTTTGGTATTGCCAAGTGACTATCAGGGAATAGTGGTGAATGCTACAAAAAACAACAAGGCACTGGTGTGATGGGCTGCAACCCTGAGCTACCTTTTCTGCCTTCCTGCAAAGGGATCCGCCTAGAACATTATGGCACATTGGGAGTCAGGGAGAGAGGTCTGTCTCTAAGGCGGTGGTCCTCAAGGGACATTTGGAATGTCCACAGACATTTTTGGGGTCACAACAGGAGCAGGGAGGTGTGATGTCATCTAGTGGGTAGACGCCGGGAATGCTGCTAAACATCCTGCAGTGCATACGAAAGCCCCTGTTCTCCCAACACAAAGAGTATCAAGCCCCAAACGTCAGTCGCGCTGCTGTAAGGAAAGCTCAGCTCTGCCCATGACAGCCTGGCAGAAGGCTTTCCTTGCTAGGACCGGTTGTCTTCTCTGTAGAAAGAATATGGCTGTAATTCAGGACTGTGTGGAAAGGGTTAAACGCATTTTTTTTAGCTCCGTTGTTTATGAATCTTTAAGAAAACTCAAATTAGCCTAGATCATCTCTCTATTATACTGATGACAAAGGGAAACACTCTTTCATTATTTATTCATATCTCACCCATTCCAAAGGAGAGCTTCTGAAGCATTTCAAAAACAAATGCAATGAGACTGAGTTAAGACTATAAAGAAATGAAATATCAGGAAGGGAAAAATGAAGGCAGAGAAATAAGATAAAGTCCACTGTTTCTGGTGTTGTCATGAGAGTTGGGTCAGTCCCAAGCTTCTTAGTGGACAAAATGCCAGGGGGGAAAAGAATTGTACTGGAAAAGATGGTGGGTAATAACAAACCATGGATGAATTGGCCCTAAATTTTCCCTACCCTCCAAAATCATGTGTCTGCACGTCCTAAGCCTCATGTATCTGACCATGTGCTACAAAAAAAAATCATTGATAGTATAATCATTATCTTCAGCCCTACAGTATTGAGCCCATTTTATAGATCCAGAAAGGTAGAAATAAAGATTTATTACTCCCAAGGTCACATAATGAGTTAAAAAAAAACTAAAAAAAAAACAAAGCCAAGGTACCCACTAGGTTCATGTAATTACTAAAGCAAGATTCATGAGCCATAAATGCAAAAGTGCATGTTTACACCACATTAGTTTGTCTGAAAATCATTATTATATCTTAGTAGCTGGTCATTGTAGCTTTCCAATCTATGTACCCTTAGTATTTCACTACTATATTGAACAGAAAAAAATAAAGTAAAATCATATGGCTTGTCTTCACATGACCAATTTATTTAAAAGTCTCAGAATAACACACCTGCTGTAAAATTGAAATTTGCAAACTTATCATGAACTGGCTCTTTGCTGGAAATAACCGCACATCACTAATTAATGCCACATTTGCCAGGGAGAAACGCAGGCATTTCCAAATGGTGAAGCAATGTGTTTGCGACTGCCTCAGGCGTGATTTCATATTAATCGTCCAGTGAGAGTCCTATCATTTTGGTTATAATAGTAGATTGTGGCTCTTTCCTTACAATGTTGACCGGAATTCTGAACCCACATTGAGCAGTAAGATAAAATTCTTAGAATGAGAGGAGTAGAGAGAGTAGAAGGGCTAGGGGCATATGTGTCCCTGTCTGCAAGTGCTGCAAGAGCCAAGTACTGGTCGAAAGGAGGAAATTCAGCTAGTTGCCTGGGTGTTTTGATGGATTACAAATTGGCTGGAGTGCATTGGCACCAAATGAACAAACGTGAACCCAGCATCTTAAATGAAGGTTTCCCTTCTCCTCTGGCTTGTTTGGTTTAGGCTGCAGGGGACTGCAGGGGACAGACAGCGCATCTTGGAAAGGAAAGCAGAGATTGGCTGGAGGAGAAAGGGCCCTGATCTTGCATTGAGTGGAAGCAAGTAACAGAGGTTGGAAACCCACTCCTGTTTCCAGAAAGTGACATTATCAGGATTCAGGTGGCCCAGGAGATAGTGTGTATTTCCTAAAACTGTTTGTCTCCAAAGTCCTTTGGGGGAAGAGTTGTAGATTTGATTAATGTCTTTACTTCAGTCTAGTTTGGCGGAGCACCCCTTTTCTCAGCTCCATGAAGTGTCTGCACTGAGGACTCTGAGGCCAATGGTACCTCTGGAGGGATTTCTTCTAGTTATGAACAGAGGGTACTATATAAGCTAACAATTTCAATACATGTGAGAAGTGATAGGCTAAAGTGTTGTGTGACTACCAAGGAAGGACCCTTTGCCCAGAGAAGACTTCCAGGAAGAAAAGAAATACATGACACATTTATATCCAATTATTTATTAAATTGCCATATTAAGATCTCATTCTGCGATTCTCCCTCACACCCACTGATCCCATCTTTTCTGTGATGTCACCTAGCAAACTGCATTCGTTCAGAAAGAGTTTATTTTTCCCGTTGTCAGCAGCAGAAGATGCGTCTAACTGCCAACCTAAACCTCTGCTCTTCATAGAGTATCCAATAAGAATATACTTTGTTATTAAAATTCCAACCCAAAATCTGTCATTCATCCTACATCCATGCATGGCTGCTGTATTTTCCTTTTTTTTCTGTGAGAGTGGGGAAAAAAAAAAGCCCCACAGACGTCCACGGCTGCTTTGATGGAGCCGTGGGTGACCCTTGGAGATAGCAAACACTAAGATAGCCATCCAGGAGGATTCCCCAAGGATGTCCTACATCTTCCATTTCCTTTCATCGACTGGGTTTTCTCCTCCACTTCCTGGTATCTTCTGAAGTCCCTCCCAGCAAGTAAAGAACACACGTTACGGAGAGGCCCTAGTTCTCTTTTTCATATAGCTAAAAAGACCCTTCTTGTCAGGGTGGGGGGTGCGAGGGCTCTGCTTGGACAACGGAGGGACCACAGAAGTGAGTGCAAACCCCTACGAGTGAGTCAGACCACCCTCTACTGGTTGCCAACAATAACTGAGAATGGGTGATGAGTTAGAAAGTGAGAATCCTACAGAGTCTATAGGATTGTTACAGTCCTATAAAGACATTGACATTGGGGCAGATGCTAATGGCCCCCTGCTGTCCTATGTCAGCCTACGCTGGGTAGCTGACTTCACCTCTGTAGGCACAGTTGCATTAACAAGAAGTGAAGACTCTGCCTGCCTCTGTTGGGTTGACAGAGGATAAAACAGGGAGATCCATGAAAGGTTACAACTTAGTTCCATCACATGATGCCTGTTTAGTGAACTGGAGCTACTGTTGTTGAGTTTGATGCAGTTATCGACCCTACGTCTCTCCCTGAATGCATCGCTTATCCCTTTGCTGGGGGGCCGCCTGCAGTTCACAGAGCTCCCCATTCCCCACAGCCACAGATACGGCTTTGGGTAGAGCACACCAATAGTTTGTGGGATACATGGTTCATAAACTATTAACTAGTGAACAGTCTCAAAGAGGGCTGAATGGACCAGGTTTTCCATATCTCTCCTTGCATTGGATCCTTGAGTCAGTGTTGACAGAGAAGCCACGTTATCCAGTCTGACCTCTTATGACTCATAGTGGGGAGAAACTTCCCATGGGGTAGTTGCCATCCATTGGACCTTGCAGACTGATAATTAGTGAATGAAGATGGCGGCGCACCAGACTCAATACAACATCTGATGTTAGAAGATAGCAGCTAACCTCCAGTCCCCTCCCAGACAAACCTCATGAGATTGGTCTCAGCAAGTACTTATTCTTAAATGAGTTAATTAATTGTAAAACAGCTACTTATCAAGTGCCTACTGTGCACCATGCATATTGTCTAGGGCTCCGGTAGGGTGCTGTAATGGAACTGCATCGATTTTTTTTTTTTTTTTTAGATAAAATTTATTTTATTTTTAAAAGATTTTTATTAAAATATATCTGACATGCAATATTATATTAGTTTCAGGGGTACACCGTAGTTATTCAACATTTAGATACCAAAGGACGTGATCACCATGATAAGTCCATCTGAAACCATGTGATGTTATCACAATATTACTGACTATATTCCCTATGCTGTACATTACATCAGGTATATAGCATAGTGGTTAGACATTTATATAATTTAAGAAGTGACCCCCCCCCCCAAACTAGTCTAGGACCCTCCTGGCACTATACATATTTATTACCATATTATTGATTATATTCTCTATGCTTTATATCCCATTGACTATTTTGTAACTTCCAATTTGTGTTTCTTACTCCCTCACCTTTTTCACCCAGACCCCAACACCCTCCCATCTATCACCCCAATAAATCTATTACCCATCTGACACCATGCATAGTTATTATATTTCAATATTATTGACTATATTCCTTATGCTATACCCTACATCCCCATGACTACTGTGTAACAGCCAATTTATACTTCTTAATCCCGTCCCCTTTTTCACCTACCCCCAAACCCCCTCCCATCTGGCAACCATGAAAAAGTTCTCTGTATCTATGAGCTTCTTTCTGTTTTTTGATTGTTTATTTTGTTCTTTCGAATCCCCTTATAAGTATAATCACATGACATTTGTCTTTCTCTGTCTGACTTACTACACTCAGCACAATACCCTCTAGGTCCATCCATGTTGTTGCAGATGGCAAGATTTCATTCTTTTTTATGGCTGAATAATATTCCATTGTGTATATGTACCACCTCTTCTTTACCCATTCATCCATTCAGGGACACCCAGGCTGCCTTCATATCTTGGCCATTGTAAATAATGCCGCATTGAATATATGGATGAGCATGTCCCCTCAAAGTAGCATTTGAGTTTCTTCAGATAAATACCCAGAAATGGGACTACTAGGTCTTTCTTTGTCTCCTGTTATAGCCTTTGTTTTAAAGTCTATTTTGTCTGGTATAAGTATTGCTATCCCAGGTTTTTTGTTGTTGTTTCCACTTTCATGAAATAACTTTTTCCAACCCTTTACTTTAGTCTGTGTGTGTCATTTGATCTGAAGTGAGTCTCTTGTAGGCAGCATGTGTATGGGTCTTGTTTTCTTATCTATTCAGCCACCCTATGTCTTTTGATTAGAGCATTAAATCCATTTACATTTAAAGTAATTGTTGATAGACATGTGGTCATTGCCATTTTATTTTTCATCTTTTATATCTTTTTTATTTTATCTTAAAGAAGTCCCTCTAAGATTCCTTGTAATACTGGTTTGGTGGTGATGAGCTCCTTTAGCTTTTTCTTGTCTGGGAAACTCTTTACCTGTCCTTTGATTCTAAATGATAACTTTGCTGAGTAGAGCAATCTTGGTTGTATGTCCTCGATTATCATCACTTGGAATATTTCCTGCCAGTCCCTTCTGGCCTGCAAAGTTTCTGTTGAGAAATCAGCTGACGGTCTTATGGGAGCTCCCTTGTAGGTGGCTAACTGCTTTTATCTCTTGCTGCTTTTAAGAGTCTTTCTTTGTCTTTAAACTTTTGCATTTTAATTATAATGTATCTTGGTGTAGGCCTCTGTGGCTTCATCTTGATTGGGACTCTGCACTTCTTGGGCTTGAATAGCCATTATCTTCACCAGTTTAGGGACGTTTTCCATCATTATTTGTTCAAATAGGTTTTCTCTCTCTTCTCCTTCTGATGCGAGAGTTGGTACACTTGATATTGTCCCAATGCCCCTTAAAGTGTCCTCATTTTTCAGATTTTTCTTTTTCTGTTCTGTTTCGGTGTTTTTTGCTACCTTATTTTCTAAATCACTGATTCTATCCTCTGCTTCATCAAATCTACTGTTGATTCCCTCTAATGTATTCTTCATCTCAGTTATTGTATTCTTCATTTCTGACTGATTCTTTTTTATGTTTTCTATCTCCATTTTTATGTTTCTTATCTCTTCGTTGAAGTTCTCCCTGAGATCACTGAGCATCCTTATAACCAGTGTTTTGAACTCTGCGTCTGGTAGATTGCTTGTCTCCATTTTGTTTAGTTCTTTTTCTGGAACTTTGTTCTGTTCTTTTATTTAGGATATGTTTCTTTGTCTCCCCATTTTGGCTGGCTCCCTGTATTTACTTTTATATATTGGATAGGGCTTCTATGTCTCCTGGTCTTAGTAGCATGGCCTTATGTAGTAGGTTCCTGTGGGGCCCAGTGTCACGGTCTCCTTGGTCACCAGAGCCGAGTGCTGCAGGCGTGTCCCTTGTGTGGGATGTGTGTGGCCTCCTGTTATATTTAAGCCTTGGTTGCTGTTTGCACATCAAGGGGAGGGATTGACCCTTGGGCTGATTCATTGTGAGGACTGCCCATGATTACAGTGGAGGAGTTGTGTTGCAGGGCTGACCCTATGGGGCAGCATTTGCTTTAGCAGGGCTCTGGTGCCTGCCCAGTTTGCCCTTTGGGTGTGTTGTCCTTGGAGGTGGCCGGATCATGCTCCAGCTCGTTTCAAAGTGGGCCACTGGCATGTCAGCCCCAGGGCCACCTGGGAGGGGACCTGCTGCAGGCCAAGTTCAGCTGCAGCCTGTGCCCTGCTCAGGGACACCTGGTATGAACCACAAAGCAATGCTTGGAGGTGCCTTGAGAGGCCAAACCATGAACCAAAGCTGGCCGCCACTAGTGCTGGACCTAAGGCTGCTCAGCCAGAGGTACGGCACACACTCAGGCCAAATGCTGCTTGTCTGGGTTCTACAAACCTTTGAGAGACTTTAGGAAAGTCTGCAGCATGAGCCAAGGCAGGCAGTTTGTATGAAAAAGCCACTGGGAGCGGCTTGGGTGTGCCTGAAAGTTGGGTGGGGCATGGTCTCAGAATCACCAGGGTGGGGCCAGGTTGATGGAGACTCAAATATGGCGGCTGCTTGCATCTGCTAAACAAAGAAATAATGGTTTCCACCAGCTCCTCTGACCAGGAGAAAGCTGTCCCTCCAGCCCTTATCCAGAAGCCAGACAACTGAGTTCCTTCCTGCATGTCCCTGTTGCCTTTCAAGCTGCTATCCCGGTGCTGGAGCTCAGAGCAAGTTAGTCTGTCAGCAAGTAGGTCCATGTGCAGGCCCCTTAAGAGCAGTGCCTGGGATTCCAGAGGCCCTCTGTTTCACTCAGCCATGATGTCTGCTGATTTTCACAGCCAGAAGTGATGGGGACTTCTCTCCCTGGCACTGGAACCCTGGGTTGGGGAGCCTGGTTTGGTGCTGGGACCCCTCGCTCCTCCTGGGGGGCCTCTCTGCAGCTGAGATATCCCTCCCAGTGTTGAATGGTCATACATAGATGTGTGACCAGCCCATTCTGCATCTCTGCCCCTCCTCCCAGTCTTGAGGTGGCTTCTTCTGTACACCTATCGTTGTAGGACTTTGGTTCAGCAAGATTTCAAGTGATTCTCAGTAATGGTTCTTCTGGACTTTAGTTGTAATTTTGACATAGTCATGAGTGAAGGTGAGCACATCTGCTATCTTGACTGGAATTGAGATTTATTTATTTATTATTATTATTATTATTATTATAATCTAAGCATCCAGCATCTGCTATACGGTTTTGGTCTTGGTTCTCTGGATATCTTTGAGGAATATATCTGCACTTCCTGGTGTAATTAATGACACATCTATGTACAATTTCTTAGAGTGAGCTTGAGAAGTATTTTGAGGAGACTCTGTGCTACTTTGGATATAGGAAAGGTACGGTAGTATTTCAAGAGAAAACTTCTTAAAGTTGGCTGGTGCAAGAATGAAACCCATACTTAGATCTTTTGGGTATGCTCTGGGGTGCTAAAAAAAAAAATGCTTTTAGGTCCTGAAAGCACCTCTGATGACCAGCCTCTAGAACTGTGTGTATGTACCTTTCCGTCTGTAAATCAGCTGTGCTTTTTGGTTTTATTTCTGAATGTCTAATCCTCAGAGTGTACTGTCCGATGCGTAGGCACTTTCCCATGTGATATGAACTCTAGGAACTGAAGTCCTTATCGTCCATTCTCAGAATACTTTCCAGAATTCTCTCTATATTTTTGTTTGTTTATCTTTTTTTTTTTTTTAATTTTTTATTGGGGAATGTTGGGGAACAGTGTGTTTCTCCAGGACTCATCAGCTCCAAGTCGTTGTCCTTCAGTCTAGTTGTGGAGGGTGCAGCTCACTGGCCCATGTGGGAATCGAACCAGCAACCCTGTTGTTCAGAGCTCGCGCTCTAACTAGCTGAGCCATCCGGCCACCCTGATTTTTGTTTGTTTTTTTATATGAATTCTTATTTAGTCTCAGCCAATTTTAAAATGTAACCTCTTACAATTTTTTTAAATGCCTCTTCACTGAGTGCATTTATAGACAAACCCCATAAGTCAGTGGTTCTTAAAGTTTTGGGGGGGAGTGGGATGTCATACTGTGTTTCCCCCAAAATAAGACCTACCCCAAAAATAAGCCCTAGTTAAGATTGTTAGCCAGACAGACCCATTTAGTACATTATGACGATGTTCCAGAAGAAGATGACATGACTGTATTTGAATAAATGTAGATGGTTGTACATGAAAAAATAAGACATCCCCTGAAAATACGTCCTAATGCATCTTTTGAGGAAAAATTAATATAAGACCCAGTCTTATTTTGGGAGAAGCACAGGAGATGCCTTTGTTAATCTAATTAAAAATATTTTCTCCATAGGAAAATGTTGGTGTACACACACACACACACACACATCAGGGATTTCCTGGACCCACCTGATATCTATACAAAAACAGTTGGATTTGAACGCTTTAAAAGTTTTAATTTATTTTTACTTGGAAGGGGCAGCAAGGTAAAACAGTTTTAAATAACCTTTCCTTCAGAAATATATTGGTGGCTGAGATATAGTATGTTACATAACCAGATTGTATACACTGGGCATCCGATTCTTTCTTTCCTTTTTTTTTTTTTTTTTTTAAGTAAACCAATTTGCTATAGTGCAGTCATTCCCTGCTTGCATTCATCCAAATATTTAACTACTGTTATTACCTTCCTAGGAAAATGAGGTGTGCATTTGCATTATGTTCTTGCAAAAGCGTATTGCAGCCCCAAAGTGATTGACAAGCAATGCAATTACCTTTGCATGGCTAGACAGACCGTCTTTGCATTAAAATCTGCTGCATGGTGATACCTCCCTTCTCTTATGACTGGGCTGTGGTTCATTTACCTATAGATGCAGACCAGACATCATCCCCTGTCCTCCTTTCCCTGCAAATCTGATATTTTAAATGCACATGTTTTGTGGGGATTTAGAAAAAAAGTGTTTGGATATATTCGTGGAAACCAGCATGAGACTTTGGAAGGGCTTCCTGGTAAGGAGCTCCCATTTAGCACAGGACCTAAAAGCTGACCTTCAGGGTTGTATCAAATGTAAACACTTCGAAGGTGGTGATGCATAGAGCGATGCCTCTGTTATCCTTTGGGTGACCAGCCGCACCACCTGTTACTTGTGAAAAATGCAAATTCTTAGACCCCCATTCAGATATGTGGATTCCGAACCTCTGGGCTGGGCGTGGGGCCCAGCCATCTGTGTTGTCGCAAGCCCTCCAGGTGGCTTGGGTGCATGCTGAAGTTTGACCCCTGCAGCCTGCCGTAGCCATTAAAAGTTGGGGCTGTGAAGCCAGGACTACCTGGGCTAGAATCCCAGCTTCACCATTACCTGGCTCTCTCCAGTTCCCATATACCTAAAGAGGTGACAATAATATTATCCATCTCAAAGAGGTCGTATGAGGATTGAGTGGAGTGATGGGCGGAGAAGGCTTAGTTTGGGGACTGAGAGGAAGTCATCACTCTATCCGTCTGAAGGAGTCGTTTTGCACTTATGCTGTGATTTGTAGCTTAGGGAACACACACTCACACACACACACACACACACACACACACACACATACACACGTCATTTTGGTGAAGCTGACAGTCCCCAAAGTGGCTTCATTTCACGCTCCCTTCGAGGACAGCCATGTCGGTTCTTGGTTTTTGTAGAGTCACCCTGAAGGTACATGACTCAGGCTCTCATTCGTTTCTGTCCAAAACGTGCAAACGTGCAGGTGTTGTACTCAGGGCAAGCAAGCCGTTCCCACGCAGCGCGGTTTGTAATAGCAGCTAGAGCTCTTGATTTCCTTTCTCAGTGAAGCCATCACATTCTGCTGGGTCTCTGAAAATCCCAAAGCTAGAAAGGACGCCCCTGTTGCAGGCCCTTAAAAGAGACCGGTTCCCTGTGGGTTTTGCATAGGCCCCTCCCACTGCCTGGCTGGGGCCACCTGCTCTCTACCTAGCGAAGCCTGTAGATTTCTGTGGCATTTGCACAGATCCCCTCAGTCCCTGCTGCCAGCCCCCTCCTTCCAGTTCACGTACACAGTACCACCAGTCCTCTCCTCTCCAGGGCCCATCATGGTGCCATTTTACATTTAGGCACATGGTTTGGTGACCATGTGCGCCACTGCCGGTAAGCTCCCTACGGGTGGGGGACAACCTCACTCTCTCTGCCCTCTGTGCCTTGGCAGGGTGAGCATTTCGGCCAGCAGAGACATAGTTTGTTTGCGCTTGTCAAAATGAGGATGTTAGATCACATGTTTCTCTTTGGTTCTCTGTCTCATACATGTGGCATGTCAGTGTCCCAAAGTCGTTTTCCACGGTCCACCCTGGAGGGCAAAGCGTGGCAAGTAGGGTGCCCTGCTGAATAAACACGGGGCCTGTTCTTATGTCACTTGGGGAGTTGTTGGCACAACGCTTGACGTAGAGGCACACAGCTGGCCACAGAGCACAGGACGTGTCCTGGGGACAGAAGGGGCCACTTTCCCAGCCAGAGCTCAGCAGATCGTTTGGTCGGTCACCCAGTGACTCCCGGTCCACAGCATGTGTCCATTGGAACAGCCCACAAGGTCCAGCCTCAGATCTTCTCTCCATTACAGGCGTTCCTTGTTTTGTGCATTTTATTGCACTTTACAGATGTTGGATGTTTTCACAAGTCGAAGGCAAGACCTCCCTTGCCCCCCAACAAAAAGATTATGAGTTGCGTTATTGCAATGCTTGTTTTATTGCGGAGATCTGGAATTGAACCCACAATACCGCCGAGCTCTGCCTGTACTTGCAGAAGAGCAGATCTGGACTGGGTCCCTCTCTACAAATATTTAGAAAAGACATTGTTTCCCATATCTGAATATATATTAATATTTGGTTAGAACGTTAATTTTTTCACACCTGGGTCACATTCCGTCTAGGCTCTTGCACTGGTCTCATAAGTCATGGTCCAGTTTTTAAATCTTAGTTGCTTCCCCACCTCCACTGACAACAGCCATTGATGCTGAATAACCAAATCAGAAACAAGCAAAACTGCAGCATCCCTCCTCCTAATCTTGGGATAGATGAGGAAATTACAACGTGTCACTTTCTTCTTCTTGTTTTTTTAGTTCAAGTTTATTGGGGTGACAATTGTTAGTCAAGTTACATAGATTTCAGGTTTACAATTCTGTATTACATCATCTATAAATCCCATTGTGTGTTCATCACCCAGAGTCAGTTCTCCTTCCATCACCATATATGTGATCCCCTTTACCCTCATCTCCCACCCCCCACCCCCCTTACCCTCTGGTAACCACTAAACTATTGTCTGTGTCTATGAGTTTTTGTTTCTCATTTGTTTGTCTTGTTCTTTTGTTGTTTTCAGTTTTATATCCCCCATATCAGTGAAATCATATGGTTCTCGACTTTTTCTGTCTGACTTATTTCGCTTAGCATTATAATCTCAAGATCCATCCATGTTGTCGCAAATGATCCTATTTCATCTTTTCTTATGGCCGAGTAGTATCCCATTGTGTATATATACTGCAACGTCTTTATCCATTCATATATCAAAGGACACTTTGGTTGTTCCCATGTCTTGGCCACTGTGAATAAAGCTGCAATGAAACTTGGAGCACATATGTCTTTATGGATAAATGTTTTCAGATTTTTTAGGAAGATACCCAGAAGAGGGATTGCTGGGTCATATGGTAATTCTATTTTTAATTTTTTGAGGAACCTCCACACTGCCTTCCATAGCGGCTGCACCAGTCTGCATTCCCACCAACAGTGTATGAGGGTTCCTTTTTCTCCACAGCCTCTCCAACACTTGTTACTATTTGTCTTGTTGATGATAGCCATTCTGACTGGGGTGAGGTGATATCTCATTGTGGTTTTTATTTGCATTTCTCTGATGATTAGTGATGTTGAGCATTTTTTCATATGTCTATTTGCCATTTGTATGTCCTCTTTGGAGAACTGTCTCTTCAGATCCTCTGCCCATTTTTTAATTGGATTTTTTGTTGTTGTTGAGTTGTATGAGTTCCTTATATATTTTGGATATTAGCCCCTTTTCGGAGGAACTGTTTGCAAAAATCTTCTCCCATTTGGCTGGTTGCCTCTTTATTCTGTCAATGGTTTCTTTTGCTGTGCAGAAGATTTTCAGTTTGATATAGTTCCATTCATTTATTTTAGCTTTTATTTCCCTTGCCTTTGGAGTCAAATTCGTAAAATGCTCTTTGAACCCACGGTCCATACACTTAGTACCTATGTTTAGTCTTATGTTTAGGTCTTTGATCCATTTTGAATTAACTTTGGTACATGGTGACAGATAGCAGTCCAGTTTCATTCTTTTGCACGTGGCTATCCAATTCTCCCAGCACCATTTATTGAAGAGGCTGTCTTTTCTCCATGGTATGTTTTTGGCTTCTTTGTCAAAAATTATCTGTCCATATTTATATGGTTTTATTTCTGGGTTCTCAATTCTGTTCCATTGGTCTATGTGTCTGTTTTTCGGCCAATACCATGCTGTTTTGATTATTGTAGCCCTGTAGTACAAGCTAAAGTCAGGGAGTGTGATACCTCCAGTATTGTTCTTTTTTCTTAGGATTGCTTTGGCTATTCAGGGTCTTTTGTGGTTCCATACAAATCTGATGATTTTTTTGTTCTATTTCTTTAAAAAATGCCATTGGGATTTTGATGGGGATTGCATTAAATCTGTATATTGCTTTGGGTAATATGGCCATTTTCACTATGTTGATTCTTCCAATCCATGAACATGGAATGTTTTTCCATTCCTTTGTGTCTTCTTCAATTTCCTTTAAAAATGTCTTTTAGTTTTCAGTATATAGGTCTTTCACCTCATTGATTAAATTTATTCCTATGTATTTTATTTTTTTTATTGCAATTGCAAAAGGACTTGTTGCTTCTGTCACCTTCTAATGCCAAACCTCCCCTTTAAAATATGAGCAATATTCACTCAATAGATATTTATTCTACATCTTCTGGGGGAAAGTGATATGTTAGACATAAGCAGGATAGAATGTTGAGTACGTTTATTGGGTACAACTGCCAAGGCAAAATGAGTCCCATACACAAATACCTTTACTAGTTGGTGAATAGTTAATATTTGACCAAGTGAGTATCAAAGAGACGTGATGTTGGTGTTTACAGGAGGGAAAAACAACTTCACTTCGGCTGTTCATTGGCTGACGCTCCGAGCGTTGGTACATTCAGTTAGACCCATGACGTCAAGCCTGTCGTGTATACTTTGCAGCCATGATCACACTGAGTCCTCCCTTGAAGTGGGCCCTGCGCTCTTTCCTCATTTTACAAATGAGTAAATGCAGCTCAGAGAAGCTGAAGTCATCAGTCCAGGGGGGCACAGAGCTGCTGATTGATGAGGCTTGACCCAGACGCCTGTGAGGTTCCCACCCAGCTTGGCTCTTGAATGGGGTGGGGGGGTCTGTGTTTGGGTGAAGCTATAGGAAGAAAGGGCACACAGGATTGCATGTGCAAAAGGCACGATGGTGTGAAAGAATAAGACACAAGCTGTGGGATATGGCTACACGATGAACTCCGTGGGTCTGGGCCCAAACTAAATACTGTTTGGTCTCCCCCATGGTATTGGATCTGTTCCAAATCCTGTTGGCAGAGGCTGGCCCCACCTTCTGACCCCCAACAGACATTGTCGTTGAATGTTGGAAATGCTGAAAGAGCATTCAAAGCATAGTTCAGGATGCCGCACAGCTCAGTATCTGGGATGAGGGTGATACGCTGCTGGACAAGTGCTCTCGTGAACTGTAGCCCTTTGGATCGATTCCTATCAGCCTCCTTAGCGTGTGAAATCCTGCCCCCTTCTTCAGGATGATGGTACTTGAGTTTTCGCCAGTCAACTCTGAAAAGCTCTGAGAAGCACCCTGCATTGTTCTCCAGCAAACCAGTGTCACTGCCATGCGGGCACGCGCGTGTCTGTGCACGTGTGTGTGTGTGTGTGTGTGTGTGTGTGTGTGTGTGTGTTGTGAAGTGCTTTCCCTGGGCTCAGTATGCTTGGCTTACATGTGGGTCCACGCTGCTACTGAAACCTGCTGGAATACCTTGGTAATCACGGTGGTGCTTCTGGTAGAACCACGTCTCCATGCAGTGGTGGGGTTCATTGATCCTTTGCCAGAATCGTACATCATCTGTAAACTCCATGGGGAGACACTAGGAAAGGTCGTTCATTACAGCGACCCTCCTTTGGAAAACATGTATGTAGAAACACATTTTTAGGTTCAAGAGCTCCTGTGACCCCCACAAAAGGTGTGAGGTGTGCCGGCTACACTGACCCTCGTTAAGCCCATTTTAAAGCTGAGGGATTTTAAGTCAGTTTCCCATGATTACACAACTGTGAGCTTCTTTTCTGGGCTGTTTCACTCAAGGTCTACCAAGAAACTTCTGGAGAATTCCAGAATCTTTTTCTGCCCCCTCCTGTGAAATCCTTTCTCTCTGAGATGACTATATAGAAAGTGATGAGGGAGCCTCTGGGAGGCCAGGCTACTTCCGTCATAATGTGGGGCTTTGCTTAGTGTGGATATACTTTTTGTGAATATACCCACATGTACACATGAGCACACGTACATATACAGATGTGCAAACGCACACACGCTGCGTACTGCGTACATATACAGATGTACTACTACACACGCTGTATATTACATTCATGCACACATACACTTATGCACAGTGAGCACACACATGCTATGTGACACACACACACGCATGTATGCATTCACACACATACATGCACACAAAACACATATTTTTGCCCCCATGCACACACATACAAAACGCGTCTATTTTTGTACACACGTGCACCATTAGAGATATTGTCTTGCATTTACCATGTGTGAAAGAATACAAAAGAACGTTTCTGAAATCGCTTCCCGTGTTATCCAGCTTCCCGATTCAGCTATAACCTATGTCGAAGATGGGACAGTCTGTGCCCCCTACCCTTGTCAGTCATATATTTTCAGCAGATGATTTTTCACCTCGGGGCAGGGAGGGCTATGTAGTTTGAATGCAAACTCTGACTCTCATATCTGTCTAGGCCACTTAAAATAAGCCTCAACTCTCTCTGCACTTCTGCACGCCGTGCTGAGAGGGTGGGAAGTCTGGTACCCAGTCCATCACCACGTCCTGACACTGGGCCAGCACCGACCCAGCCTAATTTTCTCAGCCTGATCGCCTGCTGTTGTCTCCAACCTCCTTAACCCATGTGGACCTTCTCCCGGTTCCTGTGTTTTGGACCAGACTAACTACGTCAGTGCAGGGGTTGGTGTGTCTGCATGGGGCATTGCACTAATATGGATGTTTCTCTTTGTGTGTGCGCCCTTGCAGTGTTGTTTACCAGGATGGATTTTATGGTGCAGACATTTATGTAAGTATCCATTAATGTGCATGCCATCCTTGTTTCCTCCCGGAGTCATTCTTTTTACAAGTTTGCTGCGAATCTCTCTACTATGGGCCGTCCATTTCCTCTTCTGGTGTGTGGAAAGAGTCCAAAGGCTCACAGGGCAACAGGTCTTCTGCTCACGATAGCATCCCACGCTGTTCAGTGAGTGGAATTAACTCCTGGATTGACTGCAGAAAAAAACGCAAGCACCCTCCCCGCCAGAAGATGTCATTTCTCTCATGTCAAGTTAAGACACCCTCACCCCCCAGCAAAAAGAAATTCTGTCTAGAGTTTTCAGTATGGTCTATGTGTTTTCAGTATAATATTTAGAATAACAGCTGTAGTTACCAGCTGTGGAGGTTTAAAAGATATTTTCATGGCTGATGTTTTCAGTGTTTTCTTGTAAATATATTTAATTGTTTATCACAAAGCCCTAGAAAAATACCCCTCTCTCTCTTCTCCTCCCTCTCTCCTTTTCTCTCTCTCTCCCTCCCTCTCTCTCTCTCCTCCTTCTCCCTCTCCCTTTCTCCCCATAGATGATTTTAACAACAAATATCTCCTAACAAAATGTATGCCAATGTGAGCATTAAATCCTTATTTTATTCAACCCCTTATTTTTCCATTTCCCTAGAACAGTGACCTAACTTAGAATTGTTTGTTAAATGGTACCACTTTATCAAGCTGTTCACTTTTAGCCAAGGATAGGATATTTCTCATTATGGGGACCATAATTAGACTTATCTAAGTTGATCAAGAAGTAGTTATTCTCCCACATTATGATATTAGTGGCAACGTTATGAAAATGACTTGGAATAAACACAATTTAAAATAAATTGGCAGGATTGGGAGTTGTTTTCTAGATCATATACTTTTTTATTACAAGCGACCTCAAATAAATTCACTGGGATCATACTTGTTGTTTTATGGACTAGATAACAAAGAAAAACAAAATCATATTTCTGATCAAAGTGATGTCATTTACTAGAAAATGGGAAAGACACTGGTTATTTAATTTTCTTCCCATTGAATTTCAAATAATTACGATGTTGACACATAGTATTAATCTCCATCAGTGATGAACTTAGTTGGGTTCCATTATTATTGCATCAAGTACATTTATTATAATCTGTGGGTTAGCTTTTTTTCATAATAAAATGAGTGAACGACCTACATAGTCTTTACTCACCCAGTGAACAACCAATTTCCTTTTTTTGTGTAGCTCGAGTCACTCCTTCTCACGTCCTCTTTTTCCAAACTTTCAGTTTATACCCTTCTAAACAGAGGTGCAGGCTGGAGCTGAGAAGTTTTCAGCTCATTCATCCTCAGATACCCCGTGAACCAAAACATCAGTCTATTGTCTCCTCCAGTGCAGCCTCTGGATCAAGTGTGTTATGGAGGCACTATAGATGGCATAACTAATTTTAGAGATTTTTTTTTTTTAATTTGGGACATGGAGGTGAGTAGAGAAGGGATGGAGTAATTAGGAAAAAAGAAAATCCACCACAAAGTAAACTATCACCTTAACACCCACCCAAGGGAAAATGTGGATGTCACTAAGCCTAGCTAAAAACAAACATAATCTCAGCTATCATTTATTGAGTGTTCATGCCTCTGTGACATGACAATAATTTATTGAATTATTTGTAAAATGATAATAATTGAATTTTAATTTTTGCTGTCCTATGGAGATTTCAAATTGGCATCTTTTCTTGCCTCATAGATTTTTTTTTTAATAGCAGGAAGTAGAAACTGCCTGAAAGCTAAGGGTATAAGATTCTACAAATAAAGAAAAACAATGACTAGAGTGATCAAATATGTCTGGATTGGTTGGGACAAATGAAAACCCCCAAGAACAAGGCAAATGGAGACAGCGGAGGGACTCAAAAGAGAGCAAATACACCAACATCCACACTAAGATGGGAAGAGAAATTTCATTCAGGGAAGAAGGCTTTTGGTTCCTTTAGGAGGTTTTATTTCCCACAAATTTATCACCTGTGGGAAAAGCCCACCAGGCCCAGTGGGGCATCCCCTGCAGGAGTCTGGATGAGGTTTAGAAGAAGGGAGTTACTCAGTAGCTTTGAGTCCTGAATTTCCTGGTGTATAGGTTTAGAAAACTGTCCAAGAAAAAAAAAAGAAGAAGAAAGAAAAATTACATCATGTTCCTTCTGTTCATGTTATTATAAGGACAATAAGATTTTTAAAGGGGCAGTTTTTACATAGGCAGTTAGGTAATAGAAAAACTAACTGGAATATGAACTTTGAGGTGTCCTTTTTTAACCCAGCACATGAGTTAAAATGACCCTCTTTCCAAGAAGGTGGCTCAGACCTTGCAGGCCTTTTTTCAATTTTTTGCTCTGTTTAAGATGGCATTTTTGGAATATTGCTGCTGGGTGGTGCATGCATGTGGGGGACAGTGATGAACTAGATCACCTCCATTATGACAGCAAAACAAGGGCTCATGGGTGGGCTTCAGTTAATTTAAGGGTAAAAAAGCATATGAATATTTCCTGCACTCTAGAGTTTATGGAACAGGAGTCATCCTGGCTAGGTAGAAGTATATTGTAATCTTGAGTTGCTTTTGCAAGCTGTTATTCCCACCTCCCTTGAGATACTTGATGTTCTGATGTGTGGACACGTCCCCAGCACTCCATTTCATAAAGAAATGGGGATTAAAGAGGTTCACAGAAGAGCACGTGAGGCTCTATTTTATTTAAAGGAAGTTTCTACCTTGCTCCTTTAATCTCATTAGAAATAGTGCACAATAAATAGGTTTAAGGCCATCCTAAGGGGACCTAGGACATGCGTTAGACACATTAGTCCTCTAATAGGTTTAAACCAGTTATTTCTTGTGAATTTTATTGGGCAGAGGAGTAAGCGTCTAGTTTTGGTTACTTTTAAGAAGTCAAGGGGAGTCTACTCTCCAGTTCTTCTTACTCTGATTGCCCTTGGTCTTGACAATATATCAGAGCTACTCGACAACAAGGAGACAGACACCTACACCAAACGACTGCCCTTTTCTGTGCTCCCTACTTCCTCCCACCCGTTTTCCCCTTTGTTGCCCAGGGTCTTTCCATCCCTCCCACCTGATGTGGGAGCCTTCGGGCATTTCTGATTTGAATGACTGGCTGGATGCTTGCACCTGGCAGGCCACACCTTCCTATCTAGAATGAGCTCTTCCTTAACCTTTTCAGAGAAGAGAGGATTGAGGAGAGAGGAAGAGGAGATGATCAGAGATGCCCTGAAATTGCTAGAGGGAGGAGCCTTGTTAGGAAATGCCATGAGCCAGAAACTAAGGTGAAAACCAAGGAAGCTAGTTCAGGCCAAGAGCAAAGAATAAGCATCCTCTTAGGAAGGCCAACAATGCAGGGGAAATGCAGCCTTTCACTACCGTAGACATGCTCACGCCCAGTGTAGATGGGGAATGGAGGGGGTTTCTGTGTCAGAAAAAAGTAGGAAGCGTAATTACCTACATCACTTTTACCTGGGGACAGCCCTCTATACACACACACACACACACACACACACACACGTAGGTCAAAAGATATGAATTCAGCTTAAGTAACTAGCATATCAATCTGCTAGTTCAGTATTATTACTTAGTGGTGGACCTTTAAATAAATTCTTTTAAAGTAAAAAGTAGGTGAAGTTAAAGAAAAAAAATAATAGTAGAGGTGATACGTGGGTAGGACAAGCTGTTTGAAAAGTGAAGTAGAAAGATTACGTTCCCTGGAGTGTCAAAGCAATCCATTCTA
Source organism: Rhinolophus sinicus (assembly GCF_057876585.1). Taxonomy (NCBI): domain Eukaryota; kingdom Metazoa; phylum Chordata; class Mammalia; order Chiroptera; family Rhinolophidae; genus Rhinolophus; species Rhinolophus sinicus. The sequence continues at coordinate 10,346,809 of NC_142510.1, read as the reverse complement.
TTTAGGGGTGAAGCTAGGGATCTCATGAGGCCAGAATAGATCAGGGAGCTGAAAATAAGTGTTGATTTGCTGAGCTTGGCCAAGACCCTTATCGTGACCCACTCAAGGAGATATCAAAGGATATGGCTTTTGATGAAAAGATAACTATTGCAAATGGAAAGAAGGAAATGATAATAGAGCTATAAAAAAGAATTGATAAACTTTTAGTAGAAAGTGGGGACAGTGAGTTCTGGGCAATGGAAAGAAGGGACGAGAACTCAGGGAAAGATGGAGTGAGAGAGGAACTGATAGATGAGATAAATGTTAATCGTGTTCCCTTGAATTCAGGGAACCCTAAGCTTTCTAAGAGTCAGGGCAATCTTGAGCTGCACAGCGAATCCACCTCGATGAGAATGCAGTGCATTTTTACATCATTCCTAAATTCTGTCGTAACACGTTCCCAGTTGACATCATGGATAAATAGTTATTTCCGAATTCATGTCACTCTCCCATCCATGGATCTTAGAACAGAGGTGTCCTCATTTCACTGATACTTGAGTTCAGGAAAAAAGTGTCAGTAGCTTCAGGAACACGTAAAACTGGAAAGCAGAAATTCTCCAAATAAAAACCCTGTTGACTTATTCCAAAGACCCTGCTTTCAGTGTGAATCAGCTAAGGATAAACATCAGGCTGGTCAGTCACCACAGGGGAGGGGACAGCCCTTCAAGAAGTTAAACGTCTTGAGATTATCATGCCACGCGAAATAAGTCAGGCAGAAAAAAATCAATAACTATATGACTTCACATGTGGAAAGCAACAAGAAAAACAAGCAAAACTCATAGACACAAACAACAGTTAAGTGGTTACCAGGGGGTAAGGGGGAGGTAGAAGAGGGTGAAGGGGGTCAAATCCATGGTGATGAAAGGAGAACTGACTCTGGATGGTGAGCACACAATGCAACATACAGATGATATATTATAGAAATGTACACTTGAAACCTATGTAATTAACCAATGTCACCCCAATAAATTGAATTTAAAAAAAGCATCTCCCATGTGAGAGACAAGATGCTCAGCCCTCCCCTCCTCCATCGCCCTGGAATAGAGGAATCTCATTACCTGTTACCTCCACTTTCCTTTTTTCCAGAATAGAAAACTTTTTCTTTTTTTTAAACAAAAGCAGTGATATAATTTGTCCAGAAATCGTCACTGACGCACTGAGGTTTGAGCCCCTGTGATTTGGCTACAGAATAATGTACCAACAGAATAATGCCATTGCCCTCGTTAAACAAACTTTGAGAAAGGCGGTAAAAGAAGGAAAGAGGGACCGTGAGAAGTGAGAACATCATGGGGTGGGCAGGCCGCTGAGGAATAATATCTTTACTTGCAATGTGCAAATGAGCAATGGGAACTGGGTGGCGGGGGTGGCGAAGAGAGAAAGAGCTAGAACTTTTAGATTTTAACGTAAAGAGGAAGGTTATGTAAAACTAAATTGGAAAGGAAAGCCAGACTACATAAGGAAAATATATACACATATATATTTATTTACATCATATCATATCATATCTACATATATCTCTTAAAATGTTCACCTGGAGGTCTGCCCTGGAACTGGAAAATTTCACTTCACACCAGAACCACTCACAGGAACGGTTGGCCTCGCCCATAAATTGGTCTCAAAGCCACAAGTTGTCTCCATTGGTCTCTGGGTTCTGTTGAGATCTTGTTACTGTTGGACTTGAATGAAGCGATGACATGTTAATGACACCTATATTGACAGTAGCCTTTATAGACACCTGCGCACGCGCACGCGCACGCACGCACAATTTTTCTAGTCACATCTATTCAAAATAGCTTCGGTAGCTTCAATGTGCTTCATTAATTCTTGAAACACAAGTGTGCTCTATGTTGTTAGTTGAAGTTAAATTTAGGAAATACCGGTGTGTTGCTACAGTGACAGTTGCTACTCTACTGTCATCTTCAATAATTAGGCACCAATAATTAGGCCTCAATAATTAGGCCTCAATAATTAGGCACCAAGGTTAAGTCTTCAGGTATTCCAGAGAATTCCAATCATGAGCTCACGAAAGAAATTCGAAATACTTCCCTTGAACCATTGGTATATGCTTGGAAGGGTAAGAAGCCATGAAAGTATCTTTTTTTTCCTTCCTTAAAAAACAAAAACAGGTTCTCACACCGTGAGGGTGGTTTGATCCCGTCTCTACCTTCTTGACACTGCCAGTTACAGAGACTTACAACTAAGATGGTTTGGCGATGCCCGGTTCCTCCTTTGTTTCGGTGGGTCACTCTCAGGTCTTGGTGAAGAGAGGCAAACTTGTAAATGAATTGCTCTGGGATGTCTGTCTGACTTATGCATTTCCTTTTATTTATTTCATTTTTGCATTGAAAACATTACATTTCTGTTTCCTTATAGAGTAGTGTATCAAGAGCCTGTTTATGGCAATAAATTGCTACAGGTATGAAATCTGGACTGGTGGAAAAACTCATCACTCTGGTTGTGGGTTTGCTGTGAAATCCTACTAACAAGACTCTGCTGGGGAGGGAGAGGTTTTCTAACAGAACGAGGAAAGACTTAACTGAATTTTCCAGTTTTAATGCGAATCCTTCTAGGATAGATATGCTTATCGTCAAATTTCCCCTCTTTGCTAGATCTTGAGTGTATCAAAATGGGAGTCTGGCTTGACTCTAAATTTCTTGGCTTAAAATGTATCTGGACTCAATTAATACAATTCAGTGAAAAAAAAAAAAATTCTAGGGTTTCATTGAACCAGTTGTCTAAGAAAAAAATTTAGTAGGTTCCAGGAGTCAACTGGAACGGTTAAATAAAAAAATCTCTTACGCATCTAGCATTGAGGGTCAGCATAGCTAATATATATCTTTCCCTGGTGTCATTGTAGCTTCTCCTAAATTTATTTCACACAGATTGCTATCGCTTTCAAGTCTATTTTTCATTCCTGAAGTAACCCCCAAATGAACAAATTTGCAGAAGGACAAAGACCCACACATCCATTGGAGTGTAGCTGGCTGAGCCTCCAAATTTAGTCTATAACCAACATTAAAACTATCAAATAAAAATGAAAGAAGAATGTAAAACTAAGGACAATCAGTGGTGTTCTATTACATGGGGTTCCCTACAGCCTGCAATTACCATTTTTGTTGAGTATTAAGTCAATTAAAAAATACCTTTTTTACTGTGAAAATTAAGTTTTAATAAGAAATCTATTATGAAAAAGGCATCCTTGAACCTAGGAGAAGACAAAACAATTAAAATTCCTGAGCTGAACTTTTATTTTCACATTGCGAGAAAACTTGCCACAGTTCAAAAACAGCTGACTGCATAATGCAGATAAATTAGGGAGTAATGATTTATAGTTAAGTTTTTCATTTTGCAAATGTTCTCGTAAATGTTGTTTTCATAAATAAAGTGTTGAGTTAATTATATACACACCAATCCACCTGTTTGGCACAAAGTGGGATCCTTGGATAGTCTCAGAAAGGAGGAGATTTCTATCTGTGATTAAAACCATTACTACTTTTCTAAAGGGAGACACACACATACAGCCCTACCCACGCCCATGTCCCCACCGGCACACACACACACACGTTTCACCTCACTTCCTAAGTAATTCACCATTTGGATATTAGAACACCTTTTTCTGAAAGTATGCTCTAAAGTATTGCTTTAGGAAATTCCACAAATGGAATAACCATTCTATTTTGTTTTCATTTTGTTTAACTCTGCATTTCCCAAACCGATCTGGTCATGGAAACTTTTCTGTCACTGTCAGTATCCCACCAACCACACTTTTGAAAATGCTTTATTGGGGCATCGTTAGAGATCCTTAATTTCCCCCAACGGGCCTCCAGAGTCTCGCTAACAAAGGAAATGTTTCAGACCACGTGTGAGCCAGTATCTTTGATGGCCACATCTGGTGGTGGTGGCAGCGGTGGACCGGGCAATCCATAATGGCTGCTTAAAACTTGTATTTTCTATAAAGTCACATTCATATTTTGCTGCCCAGCATGTTAAAAAAAAAAAAAGAAAAAAGAGTATGTTTTATGAATAAGGACCAATATTGTACTTGACGCCCCTTTTCCTTTAGTTTGGAGGTGGGGGGAAAAAATCTATCAAGGACCAATTTTTGTCCAAAGAACTGGTGGGGGGCAGTTTCAACATGAACATGGTTTGGTGACAGCAAATGGAAGTAAGTGTTCCTTTTTCAGACATTACCACAGAACCTTGCAGAAGCTCTGGCTATGCTCCGTGAGCTGCAAAATATGGAGCAATAAAATTGATTACAGTTACCTGTTAGAAAGGCCAATTAAAGCCATTTGTATGTTTTTGATCATTTTGCTATGTATGCACACGTACACTGAGTTAATACACAACTCTGTTACACCCCTAATGTGGATTTCATACAGAAGAAAATTAGCAAAGGAAGACAATGCAATATATAGATGTGGAGCTTTCAGGCTACCTAATCCTTTTATTTTCGCAATTGTTACATATTTCAGAGATCGCATAGACCTGGACCCCAGTAGGGTAGCCAGCAACCCCATGTGGCTATTTACATTTAAATTCACATGAACTCAAACTCAATAAATTAAAACTTCAGTTTGTTGTATCCGCCACATTTCAAGTGTTCAATAGTCAGGACAAGTGGCTACCATATTGGACAGCGCAGACAGAAAACATTTCCCATCATCACCAAGAGGTCTACTGGATAGCAAGGACCAGTAGTCAAGGTCAAAATCTTTCCACTGGCTCCACAGACTTTAGAAACTATGACATTGACCCTTGAGTTGGGAATGCTTGTAAACAAATTCCTAATTAACAAAGATAAGTGTCAGGGCACAGACCATGTGTGCCTGTTTTGCATGGAAACACACCTATGTATTTGGTTCAATTAAATGGCTAAGTAATATGCAAATACGTAAAAGATGGGTCCTTCTCAAAGCTTCACAGAGGAGCCCATCTGTTATGCAGACGGAGCCCTACCGACCTGCAGTCAGTTCATTGTACTTAGCTTCTATTTGCATTGCTACAGTTCTTTCCATTAATCAAACTTGCTGCCTAATCCCACGGATGAAAACTACTGCCAAAGTGGGAGATGTGCAGAGTTCAAACAAAGAGAATTTGCAAGTGGGACATTGCTAGAAATTTTTGCTGGGACCAAATTCACAGTCACCCAAATCATGATTGATTGACATGGCACTTAATGCAAGTTTCTTGGCAATAACCTTGTTTTGTTTTGTTTTTTATTTTGGGAGTGAGAGAATCCTTTGTCTCTCTTTCTCTCCTCTCAAAGCTTTCAGATAGTTGCAGTTGATACCTCCTAGCATTCAGCTTGCCAATTCCGACCCCTTCCTACCTCATTAGGTTTACGATACATACCTGCAAAGCGGTGTCTTTCTGGAAAGCCAAGAACAAGCATATGAAAAGAATGGCTCCAGAAATCTGGTGACCTATTTTTCCCCTGAGCCCATCAGTCTGAATCTAAGTTTGGTGCTAATATGACAACTGCTTTGCTTTTGGAGCTCAGCACATTTGAGTTTCCCCTTTCCTAATGAGAGAACATGGTGTTTGGAACACCAGGTGGTGTCTGGCTAAGACCTCTTTTTTTTTTTTTTTTTTTTTTTTTTTAACTTTCACATTGTGTTTCAAAGAAGACTTCTTTTTTAACTGGCTCTAAATTATTGGTGATTATCTGTCAGCATGTCTTAGATGTGTCTTCCCCAGGACTAATCCAAAGAATGAACTTGTTTAAGGCTAAGCTAGCTTTTTAGAATTGCTATGGAAATGATAGCAAATTTACTCTGAAAGTTAGCTGTGGTTGGTAGATGGTAGAAATAAATTATTAAGACCAGTTCAATCTACATTTTAAAAGACACTTTTTGTAGCTACCCCGTTCCTCTATCTCCTGTCCTCCACTTGGTTTTTCCCTCTCGTATATGGAACCAAATGAAACAAACTCCATTCAGGACCCTACTCTTAGATACCGTTGGGCACATACGTGATTTTGCTGTTAGATAACCTCCAACGTGGTAGCCTGTCCTGAGTTGCCCCTTCTCAGTGGGGGTGAGACACTTTCCCCCAGAGGATTGTGGGACTGTGTACTGTAATTAGAGCCTGGATGGTCCCTGTGTTATCAGTAGAGACTGGATCCTGTTTGTTAATTGTGCTGAGATCCTTTGACAGTGGTTGATGTATTGCTGTGGTTGGGTGAGCAAGAAGCTGTTATTTTCACAGTTTGCTAATCAATGCTCCACTGAACACAATTCCTTTCGAATATGCCCATTTGCTTGTCCTCTGCTTAATTGAACAATTGCAATTACTGGTACATACAACTAAATGTTAATTATTTTTTCCAGATTTTTTTCTCTCTCATGCTTTGATGTACAAATTGGCATACTTTAGCATATTTTCCACACCAAACAAATTCCCCATCTGAATCAGCGTGATATCTTTAGCCAAAAGACAGAATTTGTAAGAAACATTTACCATTCCTTTTTTAAATAACTGTGTAACATATAAAAAGCCAAGGACAGTCTTTAATTGCTTTAGAGGGTAAACAACTATATATGCAAGAGATTACTAATAAACTTTCAGTCCAAGGGTCGTTTTTTAAAAATAAATATAAAAGACGAGAACATTAGGTCGACCTATATTGGATTTTTAAGGAAGTAATCAGGTTGTTTGAATAAAATGTAAGTTAATCGCTAGCAAATAAAGGTAAAGTATAACCAGTTATGAAAATCTGGAAAGTTCAGCAAAGTATCAAGAGTGTTTAAAGAATCCCCCATAATCCTCCCCACCCCAAGACAATCAATGTTAACACTTAGGTTCGTGTGTCGTTCAAAAGGTATCTGGGTTCTCCCTTGGGGATTTACTTACACCTGCTAACCTTTAACATCCAGGGGAGGGGGGACAGAATTCAACTCCCTATCTCTCAGGTGTGTTTTGTACTTCTACTTTGACACTAAGCTTCCATTAACTTCCACTTTAGATTAGTTGATTGGGGGAATTGCTGTTCTGGTGTGGTTTCACAATTGGTCATGTTTGAGTTGGGCTCCTTGGCATTCCTAAGTCCGGTTTTCTCCTTGTGTTGTAGGGTGGTTATGCTGCATACCGCTACGCCCAGCCCACCCCTGCCACTGCCGCTGCCTACAGTGACAGGTAAGGGTCTTCCTTCTGGTGTTTGATGGCTACTTGGAAATTAACTTAGCTGGTGGGAGTTGAGGTTTTTATCCAGTCTTGGTGCAAATGCATGACTGCTGGGTAGGCAGCTCCCAAAAAGTGAGTCCCCTGCTGAAGCTAAACACAGGCCCACGTAGAGAGAGGATGAACCGTTAAGCCTAGTTCATTCTAAACTCTCGCCCTCTCTGCTAAGACACCAAGAAAATGGTATGTTTGGTTCGTGTACCAATCTCTCTGAATTCCTGTGACAGCACACTTTGCATGTTCACTCCCTGTGCAACCTTCTCATGGTCTTCTCTGTAAGACCATGGTCTCATCTAACTCATAGGAAGACAACCAAAAGGTGACCCTGCAGGTTGACCTCGATTTCAAGCACCCCGTTTCCCTTTTTTACAACTTTTTACACCCAGTAACGCATGTTTTAAATCCAAAATAAAGAAATGGGGGAGGTGTATCTGGCACTCCTAAGGAGAGTCGGTCTTTTTTGCAATGTCCATTGTCCAATCGCACCTAGATAAGCCAACTTTCATTTGTAATGCACACCACAAGTTAAGACTGGCAGAGGAAGGAATAGAAGTGGGTTTAAGAAATGCAGAAGTCAGAATGGATGGCATGGTTCGGGGGTGGGAGAGCTTTATTACCAATTACCCAGGCTTAACAGCTGACTGGGTTCCTGAAATGGCAAGCCAGCCGTAGCTATTTTTGTGTAGGTGCCTTGCAACCAAGAAAGTGTGGGTTTCCATATTGAATGCAACTCGTTGGGTCTGTTTTCAGAGGACATAAATGTGAATGTTCAGATGTTCTGCATGCTCAGATGTCATTGAGGCGCTTATTTTGGGTAATGACTCCTTTAATTTAAAAATACGTTTCATGAATAAAGCAGTGATGGTAACAATTTGCATGTGTGGCTGAGGCATGCTGGGTGAGACAGGTAAGCAAGGCGATGTATTCGACCCCTGAATGGGAAGTGTCCGCAGCCACTGGTTCTCCTACCTGGCCTGTTGTGACTTAGTTCCTATCTCCGTTTGCTGTGGTACGCTTTCTCTGCAGTTCCATTCCATTTCTCACAAGATGTGTCGTTCGCTCCTTGTAGCTACAGAATTCTTCCGAGGTGTGATAAAGCAACATAAATTGCCAAACTCTAAAAGCTGCACTTTGAAAACCCCATGCATACACTTGTAAATAAATGGCTCTTTGGCAAGTTAGAGTTGAGATCTGCGTCTGGTTGTATGCAGGTATTAATCCTATATTCTTATAAACAGCCATAATGAGTTCTCAAGGCTAGCGGGAGCTTCCACAGAAATCCAAACAGTTGTCAAGATTCAGTTCCCAATCCATAAATTATCCAGTTGCCCAAGAATCAGTTGTCAAGATGCAAAATATGGTTTATGTAAGTTATCTTCAAGACACTTTGACATTGGATTAGGATAATAGAAAGGGTCAATAAGGCTAATAAAAATGTTGACGATCTTGAAATACTCAAGAGCATTCTACAAATGAAAAGGCTTAATGCTATTAAATTCTGCACACTGAGCATTCACAAAGTATCATTGTAATGTGGTTCATCTACAACCCTTAATTATTTTTATGAAAATATCTCTAGATGCTAAATTCTCAAACACGCACTTTGTATGTAATTATAATCATAGTAACTTTAGCCTGCTGTATAATTACAAGAATCTTCAACAGATTTATTTCTTTGGATTTTTATCGTGCTCTCAGTATAAGTGACTGTACCCCCAAGTTGAAAACAAGGTTAATTACAAAGATATAATTTAAATTGCTTTCTTCGATAAGACCAATCTAGACATTTGAAAAGATATATAAATAAGGTTTAACACTATTCTTAGATAGAATTACTTGAGAATCTGGCCAGCTCCATCTGCATTCATCTAAAAATTAAGTTAAAATGTTGCTGCATTTGTGGGCACCATATATGTAAATATATGTGTAAAATCTGTTATTTTAATGTTACTAAGATTCTCATTGGCAACATGTCCTACTGAAAAATTGCCCTCATTCTTGGATGGGTAAATCTTGAATAACTTTGCAATTCCCACTTGATTGTAATAGTTTCAGTTGAAGAAATCAACTAAATAGAGTCTTGTCCATGTAATTTGGCCTCTTGCTGTTCATTAAAGAAATTTGCATATTAGGTCTTTTTCGTTGCTGTGAAAATTGATTACTGTCCCTATTTAACTTAATTATAAGCAAGACACTTGCCACATATGGAAACAGTGCATTGAGGTAAATACAGTAATAGGTAAATTACCAGAAAACAATCTTTAAAAGGATATTTCTGGTTTGATTTATGAAGTGCATTTATGAAATGGTGGTCCTTCCTTTACTTTTAGTAAGCAGATCAACAGAAGGAAGACCCTTTTATAGAAGACACATATTTGGGGGAAAATGTAAAATTATCAAAATAGCTTTTGAATCTAGATTACAGACGCCAAGTATCTAGAATTTATCTTAGGGAAATTGTGAAAAATTTATATTTGCACGATCAGTGTAACGTTAGTAGTGATAGATTCTTAATTACTGTTATCTAGAAGACAGGCAGGATGACAAAAAGGAACAATTTGTTAAAGCTAACCCTCCAAAATAGGAAGTAAAATCAGCAGGAATTGAGAATGTTTTGGGAATGCCCACTTATTGTCACCTGGATCAAAAGAGAGACTACAACAAACTTTCCCTGTAATTATCCATCACTCTTCAGACATCTTGAAAGTGACAGAAATTTGGTGTCCCCAGTTGGTAGAATTTTACCTTTTATCAGCACAAATTAAGCCTTCATCAAATTAAAGACGCAGGAACCGTTGGAAAATATTGAACTCCAATGACCTCAGGACTGTCCAGAAGGTCATTGACAGCCACCTTGCAACTCCCTGCCCATCATCTTTTTGGTTAAATGCTGATTATCTTGGAGCACCCTGCGAGTTTCTGAATACTGACCTCCAGAACGAAGACCATGTGGTGTGGGCAGAGATTTCCCCAAGAGAAAAAGACCTGACTGGACTAGGTAATTTTATAGTCTCACTGACAAATGCAATGGCAGTAGGCAAACATCTTTCCTTGGCATTAGGAAACACTTGGTAAGCACTTGACCTCACCAAACCTTTATTTTTAATCTCACTTTGATTTATGGAAAACCAACTATCCAGACTCTCAAAGGAGATTGTTTTGTTGAGCTTGAACCAATCAAAGCATGGCGGTGAGGCCGATCGTCATCTGGTCATTGCATGCCACTTGGTGTTGGTGATGTGTCCATGATATGTTCTGGATTTGAAGGGTCCATCATTACATTAGCTCAGTGAATGGCTTGCTTGAATTAAGCCTGGGGGCAGGCTTCTCTTTATTGATTGGCTCTTGGTTTCTTTGCGTAGTATGACTTGGTTATTGTTGCATCTTTGAGCAGCCGGAACAGGAGGGGTGGGGGCCGATTCTCTAGTCAATGAATTATGCCCCACATATTCGGGGGAATACGGGTGATGTGTATATAGCCTGGATGAAAATGTTATCTCACCAGAAAGGCGGACATTTGTCATGCTTGTCCTGCTTGTTCCCATTCTAACCTCTAACAACCCATGCATGAGAACATCCCTCCACATTAGGACAGAAGGGACCTAGATACAGACCAGCTTGAGAAGAAAGTAATACAAGTGGTTCACTCGCCTATTTCGTAACGATCCCATTGCACTGATAGTTACCAGGGGCCATTTCTTCTTTCACATAAGACATGCATTTCCTTTCAAGCTCCCTGAAAGCCAGCAGCGTTTGACATATAATCGTAGCCCCACCACACAGGTGACCTAGACTGAGCAGGGGAGACAACACACAACAGGGCTTTGTTTGTTTTATATCCCTTTTTGTTTGTTTGTTTTTTGAGACCTTCAAGTTTCATTGGCAGTATTAGTCTGTACCATATGAAATTGCTATTTTTGTGTGACAAAAATGGTGAAATATTGGCACTTTTATAGAGCTCAACTTAATAGACACTCACTTAAAACGCCATAAAATCAATTATCTTGTTTTCTGCATTTGAAATATATATATGTATATTAATACGTATATATGTGTGTTGACATCCATACCTACATACATGTGCACAAGACACACACATACACACACATGTGCCTTAGGACCTCACAAAGGACTCCTTAGAGTATCTAGGTAAATACAAGGAAGCCAGGACTTGCCAAGTTCAGGCAGCCACAAGCCACGGGCCACAACAGCATTTCATTCTGAAACTCATCACCTATGCATGAAAGGTTCTGCTTCAGAGAGAAATAGACTAGTAGTTCTTTTTTAAAACCTCAATAAGGATAAGTAGGCATGTCTCTGGGGTCATGAGGAAGCTCATCTACTATTTCGAATTCTATAAGTGATAGAGATAGACAGATACGTATATACGTAGATGGGTGGGTGGATAAATGGGTGGGTGGATAGAATGGTAGATGACATATAAATAGATACATAGATATATAGGTGGTCAGGCGGATGAACAGAGAGAAAAGGGAGGGAGGGAGGGAGGGAGGGAAGGAAGGAAGGAAGGAAGGAAGGAAGGAAGGAAGGAAGGAAGGAAGGAAGGAAGGAAGGAAAGAGAGAAAGAGAGAGGAAGGAAGGAGAGAAAGATGGATAGCAAATGACCATCTCTCTACCTTCTTGTATTTCATCATAAGCTTTAACTACATGAAACAGGACTAAACCCTTATATACAGCCTTAACTCTAAACCGAGAAGTAAAGGGATTCAAGTTTATTTATTTGAGTGCAGGCTGCTCCCTCTCTATTTGAGGAGTTTTTACCTCCTGGACTCAGATTAAATAATAGAGAGATGCTGTCATTAAAATAAGGCTGATGGTTGCATTTAAAATGATAGACCGTTTTATGTGGAGTCCTTATCAAATGACATAGTCTAAAAATTAAGGGATTGTCAGCCTATAAAGTATATGAGCATTGTGAATGGAAATTTAATTTACCGTTTTACAGGGTTTTCTTCTTTTCTTTCTTGTAGGAAGATTAATTTTAAAAATATTGTTGTACTAGAGGGACTTAACGATTTTACTTTTTCTTATTATGGGGTAGACTGCAGAAAGCTTCATCTGTGGATAATGTGGCTCCCTTAATGAGAGCAGCAAATGCAAAGCAGACAAAGGAGAGAACTCTCATTGCCGCTTATGTAAACCAAGTTCCATAAGTGTTAATAGTGTTTCTGGTTAAAAAGCAGTAGCAAGCCCCTACACCTGTTCTACCTCCCAAGGCCAGATGCCTGCCTCTGATGACACATTTACTGGTTTACCAGGACATGAAAAGAACACTGACAATGTAATATGCTTGTCAACTCGTCTTGGGAATGGTCAGGCTTTATCCAGGCTTCTTTCTTATATGCTGTGCAAAATAGTTGTTCTTTTCTGAAATGACAACAACCGCAAATGGTAGCTTTCGTTTTTCTTGTTCAATTTAATTTTTAATGCTCTTACTTTTTAAGTTAAAAGTGGGCACTCTATGGTAACCTCTCTGTTATATTTCATTTACATTTTCAATCTTTGTTGTTTTTTTTTTGTTTTGTTTTGTTTTTTTTGGGGGGGTGGGGGCATCCACTGTTGAGAAAACAGAGTGAGAACAGTGTCAAACTTGGTGTTGCCAAGGATGGTATTCTCAGATGGACAGGGAACGGAGGGCTTAGTAAATGGAGGCTCGGAGAGGATAGAAGTGTATCTCTGGCCATCTTCTCAAGTGAGAAAAGGACCCAGGGCAAGAGGAAGCCATTTTTGGATTCAGATGCTAATCTGTTGAGTCAAAACATGGCAGCTCACAGCAGTGCCTATTCTGCACCTTATTTTGGTTGTGGTTTGTTGAAGTTGCTATTGATGTTAGTTTTCTTATCTTTTCTGCTATTTTCACTCATCCTGATGAGCTCACCTGTGTCCTGCGATTTTAAAAATGATGTTCTGTCAACTTGTAAGAGGAAGTATCAGAAATGAGTCGGCAATGTCTTTGTTTCTATCCTTCTGTAGCCCATTGCCTAGAAAAAGATTCTAGACAGCTGGAGGGGAACTAGAAAGAAACACGAATTGCCTGTGAGCTCCCCATTACAAGATGAGAATAAATTTCCTTAATAAAACCTGCAATATATATGGCAGTGCTCCTTCTGTTAATGTCCATTAGATGGAAATAGGGAGCTTTAGTATTTGCACTGTTGATTAAGACTTTTTAAAATAGAAGAGCCAAACTTTGATTTCAATTATCTCTTTGTGATAATAATAATTGTGATAATAACAATAATTATGATAATAGCAATAATAACAATGCCTCTTTGTGGAGTTCTTACTCTGGAGTTACTCTGTGATGGGCACTGTTCTAAGTGCTTTTGAAATACTGTATCATTGAGCTGACCCACCAATCCTATAAGATTGATGTTGTCACCTCCTTTTTTTATTGTCACCTCCGTTTTACAGATGGAGTCGGCAAGCTTGGAAACGTTGAACAAGTTGCCCAGCTCAGCTTGAAAGCTTAACTCAATGCCCTTAATCACTAGAGCCTATTGCATCTTAAGGGAGTGACCTTGAGAAGTAATTTCTTGGCACCCCACTGCCTTATCTGTTGCGGGTATATTAACTCCACCTTAGAGAGTGGTTTGGAAGGTTTGAGACGGTGTCTGTGAAAGACCCAGCACAGAAAGGGCAAGACATAAAATGTTCTTGTTTTTATATTCATATATTCCCAATAAGGTAGTCAATTAAGAGCTTTAAATATGGAAAGAAAGAATGAGCTTTGAGGAAACCAAAACTATCTAGGTTATTTCAATTCCACCTTAAGCTCTGAAACTCAAGGTGTTGAATCTGTTGTTTCTTTAGCACTTTCTGTAATCTTTCAAAGAGTTCAGGTAGAATAGTGCCAACCTACTCAACTGCGTGTGGTGAAGTGGGCAGGGTAGTTGGCAGGATTCTATGCAAACCTAATCTTTTTTAATCCGCTGAGTTTAATCCAGGAATAATTATGTTTGTTTTCTTTTGCTCTGTTTATTTATTTTTTTATAGAAAAACTTGGGAGCAGGGCTACCTAAGCTTTTCAATGTATCAATCTTCCAAAGTTTGGATTTTGATAATGTCAGGTTTTCTGAACGTGAGCAGGCTTGCGTTATCTTTCCTGACACTTTGTTTTCTTTCACCATGTAGATTTCTATTTTGAGGTTAATTATTTTGGTAGTATCTCTTGTGTGTCAGGTACTATGTAAACCATGGGATCATACAACCTGATGAGGTAAGAAGTAGAATTAGGGTGACAATAGAGATGATCATTTAAAATGGGACACTTGTGACAGAGGAGGGATGCACTGTTAAATGACTCTAGGACCACAGGCATCAAGGAGGACTGTCCCAGGACAACTAGAACACGTGTCCTCATACTAAGCAGAACCCCCGCGGTACAGATGGGACAGGTGGGTCCAGACAGGGTGATATGTGCTGTGGAAAGTCCAAAGACTGGGCTTCCAGTGTCTGTTAGTCTAGGTCCTGGGTTGTTTCCACCTCTTTATACTTTTCTTACAAAGTCAGGGCAAAGGCACATTTTCAACTTCAGATAGCTGTGACTAAGATGGGTCTTAATGATTAAAAAGTGAGTGGAATTTTATGCTATCAAAACCACCAATAATTTATCTATTTTCCCTGTGGGTCAAATAGTTCCAATTGGGCATTCACCAAAAAAATTACAATAACTAAGATAATTATGTTTTCTGCCAGCCTGCTCTGTAGAATGATTTCATTTGATAACAATTGAAATTATTTCATTGGATAACAGTTGTTTCATTTGATAACCATTGAAATGGCTCTGAAATAGTGGAGGAGAGAATTTATACTTCTTGATAGTAATGTCAGTGTGATTTTTGAAACTTGTGTTTACGGATGCAAAGCTCTCAGTGCTGAAAAGTAATATGTCTGTTACTGATAGATTTCCTGAGTTTCTCTTATTTTAAATTCACACACACACACACACACACACACACACGTTAAAAGAAAAAGTGCTCAAGGTTTTATTTCAAGAACTAATTGCCTTTGGTCCATAATCTATAATGGCTTTTGAACAACTGTTACGACTGTTGAATGAATATGTAATTGAAGCCATTAAAAAAAAAAAAAACCAAGCCTGTAATGGCCGACAGACTGGACCAATAAGGAACTGGGGAGATATTAAAGAAAATTCCAAACCCAATAGACCATAGCTGTCACAGCCTTGCGGGTAGACACTTTTGCCAGTGACCAGACAAGATGTAACAACTCCTTTGGTCATCTCATGGGCTAATTACACACTTTTCAAGTTGCATATCATTGACTAGATCGGCCGCAAAAAAGCCAGTAAAAGCTATCTTTTAGGGAGCGCCATCAGAGTCCTTGAGCTGTGAAGGGTTTAAGGGCAGTTGAGAAAGCCTGGTGCTTCCTAGAGGCAGGTGAGAAACCTGTGATGAAACCTTGTACACAGAGGCCTGAGGATGAGCTATTTCTACTGCAAATAAAGACTGTTCCTCACAGATTGCAGTATTCCAATCAAGTGGAAGGGGACACACACAGTAGAACCTTAGCTCCTAAAGCGTTCACGAATGTGACAAAAGTTAAACCTACTTCACTTCTTTGCCTTCATTTTTCTTGTTTTGTTTTGTTTTTGTTTCTGTTTTTGTCACGATGCGC
Organism: Rhinolophus sinicus; assembly: GCF_057876585.1. NCBI lineage: Eukaryota > Metazoa > Chordata > Mammalia > Chiroptera > Rhinolophidae > Rhinolophus > Rhinolophus sinicus. Next base: position 10,330,927 of record NC_142510.1, on the reverse strand, counting down.
TGTACTATCGACTCTATAGTATAGGGTGAGAGGGAACTTTTCACTAAAAATTTCTGGTATTTCCTTTCAAGTTAGCAAAGCCAGTTCTGACTCTGTACCTGTGACGAGAACTTTGAATTTTTTTTTCCCAGAAGAATTGACTTCTATTTAAATCTCCATATTTGTATGTAGTGCCTGCATGTGAACAGTCATTGGACAGACATTAATGACTTGTCGTGATAGTTTCCGCTAGGGTGGATCAGAGTGCTTGATTCCTTTGGAATGAGACTCTCCTCAGAACCATAGTACATTTATTTCATATTTAATTATTAATAATACACACAACATTTAGAGTAGGGGTAACTGTCAGGATTTACGGGGATGGTGGTTTGGTAGTTTGGAGCTTGAAGGGAAATACTATGAGAAGTAACTAACTCATCAATTTTGTTATTGTTTCCTGGCTTATTCTGGTTGCATTGTGATGTGTGAATGTTCAAACAGCTCGATAGATGGTGGGGAGTGGAGACATAATCAAAGCCAAACACCCTTTTCCCTTAATTAGCATAATCATTTAGATAGAAATGGTTGGCCTGAGCAATCTACCTAGAAATTGGCCTAGATATCTTCCACACATCTGATAGCCTGCCTCAGTGGTTCCCATTGCTTTTGCAGTCCTGAAATTCCTTAAAAAGAAAATGAACATTGTTGGGTGCTTGTGGCGTCCTCTCAATCCCTCTCAATCTCCTTTCGTGGCCAGTGTTGTAACTTGACATTTGAGATTGCGTTGCAAGATGACGATTTGTTTTCTTCCACGTCTCCATCGTGAGAGGGTTGGTGGACTAATGCTATTAAACAGAAGCTGAGCCCAGATGGTGGGGGTGGGAGAGGTACTTTAAACATGTGTCCTGAACACGATGAGCTCCACAGAACGGTAGTTTCTTTGCTATTCTTTTTGTTGTTTTCTTCCATTTCTCTATCTCAAACTTAACACAAGCGAACAAAAGGGAGAGAAGTGATGGCCTTACTCTGTTCAGAAATTACAAGATTAGAGCGGTCCATTCAGAGGGTTCTTTGAGCCTCGCTCTGCAAAGCATGGTTCCCAGACCAATAGAATAGGCCTCACTGGGAGTTTGTGAGAAATGCAGACTCGAACGCCCCACCCCAGCCCCCTCTGTATCAGAATCGGCACTTTCAAGATCCCAGGGTGATTTGTACGAGGTCTGAGAAGCACCACCCTGGAGGGCAAGCTTCAATCCTACCCCTATATGCAGTAAATAATGTTGACATTGGGTTCTCCCTCCACAGACCTTGCAGGATGTAAGAAAATTTGTCTTTATAAATTGTTTGTTTGTAACCATCTTCTTTCTAGTCTCCCTTCTTCCGTGATAAAATAAGAGTTGTCAAGGGTTGGGCATCCCTCACCATCCTTTCGGTTGTGACTCCCTCTCTCAACTAGCCTACGGCCACAATTAATCATTTTGTTTACCCCAAAGACCCATGGGTAATGAATATGATTTCATGCTAATATCTTCTCATTGATTATGGAATAGACTTATAGTACCCTGTACACAGCACCCTGGAAAAGTCCCATCTGATTTCTCTTTTTGAGCCTCAGTTTTCTCATCTGCTAAATGGAGAGTGTGATACCAATTAGAATCAAAAGAGACGAGAATAAACACACTTTATAAACTGAGAGGCATGGTGAAAATGCACGGAGTTGCACATGGACAGATATTTTAGGGTGTACGTAATTACTTGAAAGCATTGAATATATGCAGGCAAGAGCAAGCAAATTAAATCCGTTTAAAAGTACAAGACTTTTTAGACTCTGCAATCTTGAGGACCCACCATAACTCTGACATTCTGGGCACTTGTGCCTTGCTCAACAGCCCACAATTTATACTTGGCCTGATTAGGATTTGAAGCAGGTTTATTCACTATACAAGGATATAACAATTATATTCATTGTACGTACTCTTTGATGGATGCATATATTAGCAAATCTTTGCTATTCACCTGCAGAGTATGACCAGAGATTTAGAGAGTTATTTACTACATGAGATAGAGGCAAGCTAAAAGACCTATTCGATCACCCACTCCCTCATCTTCTGGGGCCTTCCTGTGGAAGCAGACTTTCTGAGGTAGAATAACATTTTTAGTATAGAAGTACTTTTGTTTTGTCTTCAAAACTTGACTTCCACCCTAGAAACATAAAAGTAGATATACTTGAACTTGGCTGAGAGACTAGAGCTGAAGTGTTCTCAGCACACACACAAAACGGTAACTGTGTGAGGTGATGGATGTGCTGAATTGGCTCGATTGTGATGATCCTTTTACAGTGTATACGTGTGTTATGTCATCACTTTGTGCACATTTGAAAAAGCACGTTGTACAACCTAATAATATACAGTTTTTATCTGTCAGTCGTAGCTCATTAAAACCAGAGTGGGGGTGGGGGACATAGGTTGGGCAACAAAATTCTGAAGGAAGAAGCAGCTAGGAATCATAAGATCAAAAAGCCTGTTCTTCTGTTCATCCTTCTCCTGGACTTTCATTCTCTCTTCTGTCCACGGAGCAGCTCAGCCTAACAGAGATCCTCAGCGTCGTTGGAAAAAAAACCAGTTTCAACCCAGCCCCCAAACCATCACTACTCCCGATTTCTATAAAATCAGCTCCACAAATATGCTTTTCAAAAGCACAGACTAAATCTGCTTCATCTTTTCCCATTGCGATGGGTGACAAATCCAATGCCTAGAGTGGAAATGGGTTGTCAGAATCCCCTGGGGATTAGGAAGGTTCTGGAACTTTCCACCATTCATGCTCACTTCATTTACACACAACTTCTAGATAGGTCCAGACCTTCTCACTGTGGCCTCTTCCTCCAGAGCCTGAGGTTGGACCCCCTGTGCCCTTCCCCGGCCTCCGTAAGCACGGACGCCTCTCCCCCAGATGAGTGCTGCCTTCCTGTAGAAGCACACATGCTGTTCAGAGAACCTGCCAGAACCATTTCCAGCCCTGTGTTAGACACTCATACTCATTAGCAGCTCCTTCTGTGCTCTCCTTTGCCCTGTCCAACCAAAGCAGAGTGGGATTTCATCTTCCTAGAGTCCCCAGCTCACTTTTAAAATGAACTTGTATGTTTGGGGGGCAAATTATGCCCAAAGACTGAGTCTGTCTTGGCCAACAGCTTATATAACACAGATTCGCTGCGAGAATTGCAGTAATTTCACAAGCCAGTAGCACGCAGAATAATGTCTCTTAATAAGTCAATAAAGAAATAACATACTCCAAACCAATTATAGATTAATCACGCTTTGTTCCAGGCAAAGGCGAGGCGGAAGGAATAAAGTCCAAATTTAGGTGAGATGTACCTTTCTTTATATGAGTTGGTACTTGAGAGAGATGGTTTAGCCAACCCAAAGCTGACATCCAATTGCCAAGGCAAAAGTAAATGTCCCCAGTTGCTAGAGAACGTTGCTAGGGAACCAGGGCTCTGACATTGCCGGGAAAGCTGATCTCCTTTGAGGGGCCATTGCATAGTTTCACTGCTGCCCACACAAGAGTTGCCTTTAATGTTAATCCCTCAGACATCTTTGGAGAGCTGTGTAGATCAGCAAAACGTAACTTTGCTTGACCTAACGCCTCCAGACAGTGCTCGCAAATTTGCAGCATTTACAGTGTAAATGTCCTCTTGCTATAGGTGCTTCTCCAGGTGTTTTATTTGATAAGCCCCCAGTGATGCTCCTCGGAGCCAAGATACTGGGTGTTTATCAGCGACAACAGATGAGATGATGACATCCTGACATAGCTTCATTCTTATATTGAAACAGCTTTACTTTAAAAAGCAACTTCATTTTTGTCATAAACAAGTGGATTTGAAATCATTTCCAACCAATACACAACAAGGCTCTTTACGACCCCCATCCCCCAAAATCATGGAAGTCTAGGACTCAAAAACACAAATGCCTGGCATCTTTGAGTGGGGAGAGAAGACTGTATCCTTCACAAGTCCCCACAGCCAAAAAAAGTAATAATAAATGGTAATACTTTCCCCAAAGAAAGTGCTTTCACATTCATGTTCCATTGACCTGGAAAAAAAAAAAATCTAAGAGGTACATGTGCTATTTTTCTTCCCATTTTCCAGATGAGGAAACTGAGACCCAGAAAGGTGAAATGACTTTCCCAGTGGAATACAGCCTGTACATGACAGGCCAGATTTCCAGATATACTGTTAGTTTCCTTTCACTTTAGATGAGGGGAAAAAAAAGTGGTGTGGAAACGGGAGATTGTTAAATGTTGGAGAAACTGCAATTACAAAAGTGGGCTGTTCTCATGGTCTCCAGGTAATATAGATGCACTTGGATTTAAATGTCCAAAACCCAGAGGTTTTTAGTGGAATATTCAAGTAGAGGACCCATTCACAGCACTTACCTCCTTTTCTATTTAAACTGTTTTGTGTTGTTGTTTTTTTTGTATGCGATACAATATGTTCTGTTAGTAATAGGAATTGTGGCTAAAGGAAATGTTTCTAAATGTATGTTAATGCATTCCCCTTTTAAAAAGCAAAGGATCCAGATAGACCCTTAAGGAAGGTTCTAGAGTCAATGTATTTGTTTATTTGTGGCTTGTTTGTTTGTTTACACCCATCTCATTCTATAGCTTGCCCTAGCCTCTTGAAGCACACATGATATAATAACAAAATAGAAATAGAAATAACAACAGGGTAGGGAAAACATGAAACTGAATGGGATTTGTACAGTCCCAGAGTCGAGTAGGGGGACGGGAGATAAAATACTGATGACAACCAAATAACTCCCCCTTTCTAGGTGGTAAAACTGAAATATCAATTAGATTAGGAGCTTCTGGACAGCCACACCCAACGTAGGTATTCCACAGCGATTTAAAGATCATACACACCTCAGAGCCCTTAGGCTTAGCTGGGTGCCTGTCCTGTACCTGCCCCTATTCACCATCTGAGGACTCAGTGAATGACGTGGGTAAGCTATTTAGTAAAGTGGGCAATAAGAATTTTAATAGGAGCGCCTTATTTCTGCATGCTACATTTAACTCTTCAGAAAAACGCTCACGGCTGGATTCCCTGTGATCTGTGAGCAATTTTTTAAGTTGAGCAAGAAGAATACCTGTTATTGTGCATTTCCACCTTAATTTTACATGTCTGAAGGGAAGCCTCCAGTAAGCATAGTTATAAAACAATTAATTATAAACGATATAGTAAATTATATATACTTATTATAATATAATTGCCAATCATGGAAATATTAATAATTATCAATTGCACTAGATCAACACTAGTGCAGTTTAATTTAAAAAAAAACACCAGAAGACACCTCTATTTCTGCAAAGACAGGACACATATGTTCAAAGAAATAGTCATGCAGTGAGAGGTGAGTTCTCAATGCTGGACAACACATTAGAATCCCTGGAGTGGCTTTTTGGGCAAACCCGTGCCTGGGAACCACTCTCAGAAACTCTGACTTAAATGATTAGGGAATGGTCCTGGTCATTTGTATTTTATAAAAATTAAAAATAAATTAAAAAAAAAAACAACCTTTGCTGATTGTAATGGACAGTCAGGTTTGAAAACCTCTGCTTTCTAACCAATAGATGCCCTAGAACCTACAGATGAAACTAATTTGACTTTGTCCCACTGTCATCTTGGGGCACCTTGGCTGCCACCTGCCAGACTAGAAGACCAACTTTTTCAGACTGTAGGGATTTTCCAGTAGATAGCCTTGGAGGGTTTTAATCGTGTGTGTGTGTGTGTGTGTTAGATCAATATTCATAGCATTCAATGCAAGAAGAAACTTGCTCAGAGTGATAGCAACCCCAACTTTTGTATCACAATTGTGACATAAAAGAATTAAGAAGCTGAAGGAGAAGTGACTGAAATCTTTACCAGCAAAACTTAAAACCCATATTGTTTGATGAGAGAACATTTCCAGGCTGGCCTCTCCCCCACCCCTGCCTAGGCAGAAGATTACTCTGCGTCTTCACTGAAAATAAGACCTAGCTGGACAATCACCTCTAATGTGTCCTTTGGAGCAAAAATTAACATAAGACCCGGTCTTATTTTACTATAATATAAGACCGGGTCTTATATAATTTAAGACTGGGTCTTAAATTAATTTTTGCTCCAAAAGACGCATTAGAGCTGATTGTCCAGCTAGGTCTTATTTTTGGGGAAACACGGTAACTTCTCACGTCCTCTCTGGCAATACTGGCTGGGGCTACTTTTTTGACTCTTAGAATTCAGCCATGGGTGATTTTTAGAATTAAGAAAATTGCAAGGAGATGAGACTAAAGAAGAAAAGTGGGATATAAGGATGAAGGGGCAGGTCACAGGACTAATTTAAATGTGCCACCAACTGAGTGAGATCCAGACTCTAGGTGGTTAGTCTATGAAAACCATCGTCAAACGTAATGAAGTCTGGTAATAGAATAAACAGAGAGTCCTGACCATGGCCCGTGCCATTCTACCATCCCCAGTGGTTAAAGCAGAACATAATTATTCCTCTCAAGCCTCAGTTACACCATATTGAAGGGGAATCCAAATATCCTATTATTTTTTACTCCAAGGAACTGAAGATTCTGAACAACGTGAGGCAGTTCCTCCATCCTCACTCCCTCTTGCTGACTCGGTGCCCCCTGTAAGTGCCTCTGAACAGAATCTTGGAGTGAAGAAGTGTTGGGGTCTTGAGCCAACCCAGTGAGGTTCAGATTTCACCTCCACCACTTAACCACTTGCTCGGGCTGTAGAATCTTTCTATGCCTCCGTTTCCTCAGCTTAAAGATGGAAATAGTAAGGAGAATTAAATGAATTAACACAGAGGGACCGCACCTGCCATGGGTAACTGCTCCGTCAACATGAGGTGGTGTCCCTTTGGTGTCAACATTTCGAAGAGTTGAGACAAACAGAACCTTCCCCTCTGTGCCCAGTAATTTATCATTTTATTATTATTATTTTTTTTAAATTAGTAATCCTCTGGACTCCCGCAGAGACTCCCTAGGTCAAACAGTCTTCCTAGGAGAGGTGGGCTTTGAAATGAAAATGAGACTGACCTTGCAGGAGGTGTCTCGGCAAAGTTTCCCCAATTCCTCCCTGGAAAGAATTGCCTGGAACCATGATTTCCTCCCAGGAGCACCAGTCACTTAGAAGAGTGTAAATGGTGTCCCCTGAAGCTGGCGCATAGCCAGGCCTGGATTCTGGTGAAAGCTGCAGGTTATCAGACCTCTCTCCTGGAAACTCTGATTCAGGTGGTCAGGTTCGAAACCTGGGAATCTGTGTTTTTTAACAAGCATTCTAGGTAATTCTTGTCTTTAGGGAAGTTTGAGAAATTCTAGAGTAGAGGAAAGGATTGAAACTAGAGAGAAATTCTAGGGGGAGAAATGGGTAGAAAATGAGATGCAGACTCAGGAAAATTGAGAAGACCCAGCAAAGATGATATTGAGTAAATCTATGGGAGATGGTGGAATAGGAACAGAAGACAAAGCAAACATAGGGAGCATGGCGTGGGGGTCACTGTAGACCGACGTCTCTTTCAGAAATGGGGGTTAACGTCTATTCTGTTAGAAGGCCTCCTGAAACTAGAAGGCACTGTGCCTGGGCCGTGTATGCTGCTTCCGTGGTTACACCCTTGGCAGTCACGTAGCTAGGTTGGCGAAATTGCCAGAAGAAGCAAAAGCTCCCAGAAGTGGAGTGATTCAGCTTCCTTTCCACTTTGCATTTGTACTGTACCCAGTGCACCTTACCTGTGGCTAATGTTAGAATCACCTGCCAAGCATTTTCCTACCTCTTTCGCAGACCGGTGAAGCTAAGAGCTGCAGGAGCAGCCACGGTGAGAACCGTTCAAATGGAAGGGTGGTTCTCAGCCTTGATTGCAGGTTAGAATCAGCGGGAGGTCCGTGGGAACTACTGATGCCTGAGACCCACTCACCAATATCCCCACTGAGATGTTTTTGGGTGGCGCCTGTTGGCCACTAGAAATCTTTAGAAGTGTACCAGGCGGTCACCATGTGTGCAGCGCAGGTTGTTTACTCGGTCAGACTTTCTTGAATATCGACAACCACTGAACAAACCAGTTCACAGCTGCTTTTGAAGTTGAAATCTGTAGGCTGGTGTTGAGAGGGAAGAGTATGCTAGGATTAGCACAAAGGGACAGGTCCTGGTGGCAGCCCCGTTTCTGAAGCTGACGTCGAGAGGTGACCCCTCTGTGCAGAGCATACCTGCATTGCTGTGATTACTTCATGTTACTGAACTTTGGGGGTAGCCAAAGTTAATCTCATTGATCCTACCTCTCTCTGGTCATTTAGGTCAATGATTTCAGAGAGTGCCCTAGATGGTCCATTTATGGGCTAAGATAGATTGTGTGTCTTAAAGTTCAAACGGAGAGAAACAGACAGTAGGTAAAAATGGCATAACACAGGGGCTATAGGCACCCCGGTGAAACCTGCCCCTTATAATTTTACCCAAATTCATCTGTTGGCCTGACATGAGGGCCATCCTTCACCAGGCTATTTATTTGACAGGCATTTCCTATTTATTGTACTTATAATCACTTGATGAAAGGGTAGTTTAGAGGGAGGGGTAGTCACACAAGTTGACTGTGTAATTAATGAGCTCTATACAAAGGCACTTTTCTGAGACGTTAGGGTAACCTTCATCTCAGGAAAGTATACCTTCATCCGTATACCTTTGTTAGGGTGACCTTGGATATAGTGGGATTGCTTGTATGGATTACAAAAAAAAAGTACAGAATTGATACATCCCAGTGGCTTACCATGTTTTACAAATATTTGTGTAGCTTCGTTTTGGGATTGCTGCAGAGACCATGACATATCCTTTAAAATATCACTATTGGTGATAAGTCTCTCTGTTTTGATGTAGATTTGATTTAATAGAAGTCACCTGAACCAACTCTTTCAATGACAGTGAGTCATCAAAGGGGGTTAGCCTTTGTTCAGGAATTTGCTCAGGAATCCTAGACACTCTGAAAAAAAAAAAAAAAAAAAACTTAAAAATGCAAAGGTTACCTACAAAGAAAAAAAAAGAAGGAAACAGAGAAATGGTGGCATTTTTTTAAAGTGAGTCTATAGTGTTAAAAAGAAGAGTGCTGTAGACAGCCATCACATTTTCTAGAATTCTGAAACAATTCAAGAAAATGTCTAATTTCTTTATAGTCATACTTGTAAGTCGCATTTTAAAAGTTTTCCCTATTCATTCAATCAGCATTTTGCACGTGTGTTGGTTGCCTCCCATGGCTGAACAGTTCCCTAGGGAAAATGCGGGAGTGGAATGCAAGCTAGCAGAGTCTTCTCGGATTAGCGAGCACAAACTAGATCGAGCCCCCCCCCCCCCCCCCCCCCCCCGGCTAAGGAGGCCCCTCTCCTAGGTAAGGGAATTGCTGTTCCCAAGAGCTTGCCTGTGTGGATAAGCCAGGTTACCATTCTTTTGTATAGTATTCTCCTTGTGAGCATCCTGCAAACAGAGGTCCTGCCAAGAGCTTGTATGGTCCCCCCAAGAGTATCACACCTGCAATTGGAGGTGCCCATGTATTACTGTCCCTTGAGTAAGTCGGGGGTGAGCAAGTCAAAACACACATTCACCAAAACACCTTCACTTTTAGGGACATTGATCTCACTACTCTCCAAACTTTGGGATTTTGATGCTGGATGTTGACAGGCCTCAAAAAGTCGTGTCAGAACATAAAGATAGTAAAAATCCAATGACAGTGACTTTTAGTGTTTTAAGAGAGGTGATAAATGGACTTAGTTGTGACTTTTGTCATGTGGGAGACAAACATAAAAAAATACTATTCTCAGAGCGTGTGTAATTTTGTTTAGATTTAAGTGGTGCAGAAATGACTAGAATTTTCAGCTGAATGTTCAAGTCTAGTGAATTTGCAAATGGTAGCTCTATTTGTATTCCAGGGTGTACCTCTTGCAACAGTAAAACTTTCTTAAGATGTTTTAAGAAATGCTCAATCACTAGATACTTTTTGAAGCATTTGAAACATTTGAACAAGACCAATCAAACTAAGAGCTAAAAAAATGCATTTATCTTTGTTCTTGACGACTTCTGTGCACAGTAAAATCTAACAAATTGGAGCGAGAAGGGTCTGTGGTGCTGTTTCTGAGCCATTTAAGAGCCTAGCTAATTTCACTGGGGCATTTTTATAATCTACCTGACACAGATGTTCTTTTTTCTAGAGAAATAAACAGTATCTCTGAATTAGAATGCATTACATTGTGGAAATGCCACAGTTGAAAACATCTTAAGAGAGTTTTATCATCTTTCTGGATTTACTAAATCAAAGTAAAATGGCATTTTCCATTTTTATTTTCTTTCAGTGCGTCATTAAAAATAATTTGGCAAAGTAGGGTTTATGTCAATTGATGAGTTCTCTTACCTTCTTTATGTAGCGACTAGTTTGGTGAGGAAATTATTATCCATACCATGACACCATGTAGCATTCTCTTCTGAAATGACACTTCTATTTCTTTCCTTTTTTAAAAATTGTTTTTTTTTATGTTAAGCTCATAATAATAAAGTCTGGAATTTTATGATTTTCTTAGCTAGTTGCAATATGCTCTTTTTTTTTTTTTTTTTTTTTTTTGTAACAGATAGTCTATAACAAATTTATATGTATTCTCCGTTCAGCATAGAAATCCATATAAGCACAGTTTGAAATGCCCTGGCCTTAGAAACACTTCCTGGCATGACATTTTGGTAACACCTAGCATTAATGTTTCGGTGCAACAGCTTGTCCATGGTCCATATTCTGACATCACCATGATTTCGTTGACCAGGTCCCCGCATGCCTATTTCATGATCTTTCTAAACTCTCTCAGTCTGACCGTATCAGCACATTCCTTGCAACATCCATTCAAATGCAGCACCCTTCCCTCCCCGCATCTGAATACATCGGACCAATTGGGAGAGAGCGCATTTCCCCCTGAGCGAGCAGTATTGTGAATTTTATCTTCTCTTCCAGAAATCAGTTCGTCTTCGTTGCAGCAGATGAAATTTCTTGTAACACCTCTGCAGGTAACAAACATTGCTACTTCTCGGTGCATCCATCCACGTCTCAGTATCCTTTTTTTTTTTTCCCCTTTTTCCTTCACATGCTGCAGTTAGTCACTATAGAAAGTTTCGTTAAAAAAAAAAACCAACAACAATAAAGTTCGTATATCTTTGGAGTATAGTTGAAGGCTTTATTCTCTGATGTCTAAACAGACGTTAGACATGTTGCTAACTTTGATATTTTTATTTCCGGTTCTAATAATACATGATCCAGAAGAGTAAGACTGTGTTGAATGAAGCCATGATGGTCTTACGCTTTGATCAGTTATCACTGCTCTTCTGTTAACATACTGGCCAGGGCAGAGGAGGGACACAGATATGTGACTTCCCTGTTTTTTGACATATTATGTCTGGGTTCACAGAGATTTATATGTGCATTATCTGGGATCTTTATGGAATGAACTGGTATCTATGAGAGGCCCCAAAAGACTGAATCTATAAAGCTAGAGGTATTGAGGGAATATAATTATCTCTGTCTTCTACGTAAGAAGGGGATCTTCATTCCATTAGTTAAAGATCCTCTGTCTCCTTTCTTTTGAAACATGTTACAAGTAGCAGCACTTAGAGAGACAGAGTTTTCTCTTTTGGAAATCAGGACATTGGCGAATGGAAATTATACTTGCATGACACGTCCATCCACAATAACACCTGTCTTTTTACTTTGATGTGGTTCAGAACACTTAAATCTGGACTTTCATTAGCATGGAATTACTTGATTAAATGTCAAGATAGGTGAGTGCCTTAACAAGAGATTTTTATTATGATTTTTTTTCATTTTTGCTTTTAAGAATAAACTATGACCACAGCAATGACTAGATCTCACCAATGTTGCTTTTAGCCAACAAGGGTGCATGTTACAGCTTATCCATGTGTAGCTGGGCATGCCATAACCTTCAAAAGCATACGTTAAACTGAGCTTTACAAATAGCTACTCATCTGCTGCCAATCACATTTGATCAACGGAGCAATAAACAGAGGCGTGTTGGTTTCACTCCCTACTCACAGTGTTTGGAGAGAAAGAGCTAAAGGGAGGGCAGAGAGCTAGGAACCTGTCCCCAGCCGTCTCTGTTCTAAAAAGCAGGGCCGCAGAAAGCTGTGTTAATTTCCTCGATATAGGGAGTCTTGAGGTTTTTAGTGGATTGAAGTTGCAGGGGTCTGTATGAATACTCATTGTTTAAAGGGACAGCTTCCTGCATGTCTATGAAACCCCTTTGATAATGGTCTGCCTCAAGCCTTAGCCTCAAATATCCCTGTCTCTCCCTGTGAGAAGTGGTGACATCCCGAACTAATACCTAACAGTAGAAGATTGACAGTTACATTTCTGGGGGTGGCAGGGGAATGATCCTGGGATACAAGAGTCATTTAACATTTTCATAATTTTGAGAAGGAAGCATGCTAGTAAAAGGGAAACCGCTCGGGGTGGGGAAGATGTTGGCTTAAAATGTTTAATTGACATCATTCGTGGATGCTTTGGTCTTCCAGAGGCTCTCCCTTCCCTGTTAAACTGGATACATGACGCAGTGTGTCTGAGGTTATATTCTGACATCATAGATCAAACATTGCAAAGTTACAACCCAACGGGTCGATAATTGACTTTTGTCCCATGACCTAACAAACCGCGCCTTGTAACAAGTGATGCTCACAGAACATTCCTAAAAGAGGCTGCAGATAATGAAAGTTTGCCCGAGTAGAGCGAGGGTTTTCATCTACCTTATCTAATTTAGGATGGCTGCTCAGTAAATTCTTAATGAATTGCTATCGATCAAATTTCAAATTGAGAGAGATATCCCTGTTGCTTTGATGGCCATATTAATAATGTGTTGTATGCTTCATAAGGTTCAATTTGAACTCCAAATTTTTGAATCAAGCATGAAAAAGGAGACACCCATATCAATCAACAGTCAAATTATCCCCCAACCAGTCCAACCCTCCTCAGAGTGAAAATGGAAAATCAGATCAGCTCAGTCAATATAGTTTGTGACTCACAGTTTCAGTGAAGCTTTCCAGGGCCTTATCTCCCACATGTTGGAAAAACAAAGGATACCTACATTCTAAACATCACAACTGTCAGGTGTCACCTGCATATCCAGAACAATGCCCCTTAAGGTGGGTGGGTCTGTTGAATCCTGGTATCTCCTGGATTTCAGTGTTGGACAAAAGGCCGACTTCTGTCTCTTTAAAGAAAGAAGAAATCAACAGGTGCTTTAAAGAAAATAAAAATCTCAGTTTGGAGGGCTTGGTGCATATGATCACTGAAATTCTTAGTGACACCGAAAGATTTTTCTTTCAGTTCCCAAAGGAAAAGTGATGGTTTTTACGTGGGCCTTTTGTAGACGATGCAGAAATGTCAATCGTGCTTTTGCTAGCCACGTAGAAGGAAACATTTTTTATTAGTGTTCGGGGCTGATGAGACTGTGTTTACAAGGAAATTCACTTTCTTCCTCGAGGCCTCCCAAAATGGTATTAGGTGTTCTATTTCGGTTGTTCCGGAAAGACACATGTTTATGTGGGTGTCCCTGTTGGTCCTCCACCTTGAATGCTGCTACAGCTCCTCACACTCTGACATCAAGAACCTCTGATGAGTTGGATTCTGCAAAAGATGGTCGAAGGGAAAGATAATTTCCCCTTCTTCTTACACTCAAGGTCTCCCGGCTGATGTGATGCACTGGGCTTTTCCAGGACTGGCCCGTGATGGTGGTTGTGGTAGAATATGAATCTTTTACACGCATGGAGGTGGGAAAGCAATTTGTTTTGACAGGGCAGCTAGAAATTCATTTCAGTGAATTCATATGTATGGAGCCATTGCTATGTATCAGCCCTCGGCACATAGCATTAAATAAGTCAGGAGAAGCCCTTCCTTCAAAGAGCCTCCATTTTAGGGCAGAGCACACGCTAACCCCATAGATGAGTAAGCATAGAAAGTATTTGCATTTCAAGTTACACGTAGCCATAATGAACCAGAAAGCAGGGGGAGGGATGGAAAATATGGTGTGATGCTGCTTCTGCTGATCAGAGGAGGCCTCTCTGACAGGGTGATGTTTGAGCAGGAACTTGAAACAAGTCAGGGTGTGAGTCAGGTAAGTCACTGGAGGATGAAAAGCATTTCAGACTGAATAGCGGCACGTGCAAATATCCTGAGGTGGAGGCTGCCTGAGGTGCCCCAGCACAGTCAGATATCCAGTGTGGCCACAGCATCTGAGGACAAATGAGGATTTCAGAGAGGATACCAGGAAGACAGCCAGGGGTCAGAACAAATTAGGACTCGGAGGCTGCAGAAACCGTTTGAGATTTTATTTTAAGTGTGGTAGGAAGGCAGTGAAGGGACGGCTGTGATGTGACTTATTTTTTAATGCTGTGTTAGACTGCTTTGCAAAGAACGAACTACAATACAGCAAAAGCAGAAAAAAGGGCCCCAGTGGTGAGTCTCTTGCAGCACTCCAGGGAGGGGTGACAGTGGCCTGCGTGGGGACGATGTCTGTGGAGGAGCTGAGAAATGGCTGTCTTTGGGCTGTATTTTGACAGGTGAACAAACAAGATATGCTGGCAGTTTAGAAATTTACCAAGTCCAGTTTGTGTTAAATGTCCCCACTCTCCCTGTTGCTCCAAGGGTGTAGCCGTTATTTCCAAGGAGGACTAAGGCTTTTTGTCACCATGGAAGGCAAGCCCTTTATTTCTGCAGTAACTGTAACTGCATGGGCTTTGCTGAATTCTCTCTAGTAGTAACTTGCTGTCATTTATGGCACAAATTCTGTGTGCTCGCTAGTGTGATCAATTATGTGTCTATACAGAGGGGCCCAAAAAATGTATGCACATTTTAAGAAAGGAAAAAACTATTGCAATTGTAATACTCAATATATACCGATAACAAAAGATGAATGCAAGTCACGTTTGACTTCTGCAATTACAAGAGGTGCTCAAAGTGGTTCCCATCAGCGTCCAGACACTTCTGATGACAGCGAGCTACTGCTTGAGCAACGTTGACCAAAGTATCCACTTGTATACATTTTTGCCCCCCTGGTGTGTACACACGTGTATAATTTATTACAGAAGCTCAGCGAGGTCAATGTTAGTGTCATACTCATTTTGCAGGTTAAAGAAAAGAAACAAAAACAAAAAACACTCAGGCTCAGAGGGGTTTGCTGACTTGCCCAGTCACCCTGGAGGTTGTCTGATACCAAAGCTTTTCCCACTGGACCACGCTGCCCCTGTGTATGCTCCTTTGATCTTGACTTCGAAACATTGACCTTGACCTCCGAATGGAATTCTCCCGCTTTGTTCAGCTGTGCTGTCTTGCTCTTAGAAAACTAGTATTTGTGAGTTGCGGGAAGGGGCATAGTTGTGAAAATTGCAAGGGACCCCAAAGGAACTGAACGATTCTCGAAATAGTTGTTCCACTTGGTACAGCAGGTGTGTGGTGTGTCTGAGACGTGCTGGGCACTGATCTAGGTGTGGAGATAAAGTGACGAAGGGAGCAGCTGCCTTGTCGGGGCGCTTGGATATCCAGGGAGACAGAGGGTTAAACAAGCAAGGTGTGGTGGTGTCTAGGTCAGTTCTCCAAAAATGTTTCGTTTGCTGAAAATCAGTGGATAAAAATCAACGAATAGTTTTCGTTCCCTGAAAAACACTTTGAATTCGTTGTTTTGGCTGCGGGGTCCAGGCTCTCAGCTGCCCCCTGCCTGAGGGAATGTGTGTGTGTGCTTGTGTGGTTACAGGCTGCAGGTGGAGGCTGGCTCTTGGTTCAGCAGCAAGTCTGGGCCCCTCCCCCACACCAGGTACCATCATGGTGGCGTGGGAAGCCCACCTGGGGACACACTCCCAGTCCTTAGGAGTATGGACACACATAAGTGGCAGGAAAGGAAGGGGTCTGTGCAAAAGCTTTGGCCAAATGAACACATCTGCAAAAGCTATTGAAACCATCCCCTGTGGCAAAGGTTGATATACACTTTATTAAGTCATTATTAGAAGCAATATTTGGCAAGTTCAGGGGTGCAAGGGGGGGTGTCACCACCCCTTCCATCCTTCTATCCCCCCCAACCTGCACACCTACACACACACACACACACACACACACACACACACACACAGCGGCACTAAGACTTCACATAATATTTTCTAGAAATTTCCAAATCGACCATTCCTCTCATTGTGATCCTCCAGCAAATTTTGTCTAATTGTCTTTCTTCCGTTTTGGTGATTTGATGATTCAGCGAAGTTGTCACGCAGGGAATTGGAGTTAGTTGGTCTGTTTCCAGGAAAAATGTGATGTGCGTTATAACAGGTGAAGTACAGGTGCTAAGGGGGTCTGTAAGCAAAGGAATTTAGTAAAAATAATCCTAGCATCTGTTGACAGTTTACTGCGTACTAGGCATGTTCCAAGCTTGTTGCACACAATAACAATACCCTATAAATAAAATGCCTCTATCAGTTCACATATGAAAATTAAAGGTGTCTAGATAGCTCTGAATTAGTCTGAGTAAGGGGGTGCTATGTCAGCATAGAATTACACATACACACACACACACACACACAGAGAAAAAAAAAATAGAACCGCGGTTATTAAATGTTAGCATGCATGAAAATCGCCTGCAGAACTTGTTAGCAATGCGGATTCCATTTCATCCTCCCCTCCCGCTGCCCCAGAGATTCTGATTCATAGGTCTGGAGCGAGAGCCTGGAAACCTGCGTTCTTACAGGTTTCCCCCGGTGATTCTAATAGAAGAGTCCTCAGATCACACCGTAGGAGGCACGGAGCTGGTCACTGCGGAGTCTGTTCTATTTCAATGGGGAACACCCAATCGGTTTTTCTAGAGTCGTGGTCAGCAATATGGAGGCCAGTGACCACATGTGGCTATTGAACCCTTAAAATGTGGTTGGTCTAAATTGAGAGGGTAAAATACAAAATCGATTTCAAAGCCTTAGAGCAAAAACTGTAAAATATGTTACTAATAATCTCTATGTCGATTACTCATTTAGATGATAATATTTTTAATATATTGGGTTACATAAAAATATGAACATGAATTTCACCTGTGTTTCCGTCTTTAATACAGCTCCTACAGAACATAAAGTGTCCTATGTGGCTTGGGCTTATAGCTCTCATTCTATTTCTATTGAACAATGCTGTTCTAGAGCCACATTTTCATTCATGTTGCTCCAATGAATAGGGAAAGAATTTGTGTGCCACAACCACTGGTCTCTTAGAGGTGAGGGACACTCACCTGGAATGAAAATATTTTGACAGATAATCTGGACATCGTTAGTGTTTCTTGACTTTATGTTTTAATTTTGCCTCCAAATAATCGACCTCCTTCCCACCCTGCTTGCTAACCTCTCAGAATCTTTAATCCACTGAAAAGGGGGAATAGGGATGACAGTACACAGGGTTTCAGGTGGACAACCCAATTCAGGGGTGGTTCTGACTCATGTTCTCCAGGAACTCTACTGGAATGGTCCCACATGGAGAGAGAACAGGGTCAATGGAACTGACACTCGTTTGGTTTTGGACTAACTGGTATCCAAGTAACCCTCACCACAGCCTTGTACAGTCGGGATGTACCATTATGATCTCCATTCGTGGATGGAGAAACTGGTGCAGACAGCAGATCAACTTTCTGAGATTACTTAGCCAGAAAGTAGCAGAAGCAGGATTTGACTCGGAATTCTGACCCTGAAGAATCCTTAGCATCAGTAGAAATACTGAAGATTTCATGAGGAATACAAACACAGAGCTGCCTTTGCCGTTCCCCCAGTGTCTAAAACCATAGGTGAGGTGCCGTGTTGATTTCAAAGCATGATGGGAACATCTTTGTGATTTTGGTAGACCAGTTGTCAGGGCACAAAGAATGTGAAACAGACATTCTAAAAGGAGGGTGACCTTGGGCTTGGCATGAAAGAGAGTGTGGCTATGGGTCTTTTACTGGAGGACACATTCTGGAGTAGAGGAACTGTATAGCCAAAAGCAGGACTTACACTGTCTTCTTGACTCCCAGACAGCAGCTGCTACTGTGCTCTGATGAATCCAGAATTAAGGTTTCTTCCTCAAACCTGCTTTGTTGGGATTCAGAATAGGGAGAGGTTTTGAATTGCCCTGAGAGGGCATAGAAAGGATGCTGCCGCCTGATTTGCCATGGGTGGTACGATCTGGTTCTCACAGATTCTACAGATGCTGGTTTATGTGCATAGTTATGGACACAGTTCAGATGTGTGACCAGCATCCATGTGCAACAGCAAACTCTGTGGCCTCTGGTTGAGAAGCGAAAGCGCTCAGAAGATGCTTTCCCTCCTTCAGAAAAAAACATCATGAGACTGAAAACCATGCTGAATGATGTGTGAAGATGATTATTTCAAATCCAGGCGAAGGACGGAAGCAGCAATAGAGTTTGGAAATGTCAGTAAAGTTGAAATAACTCCGTGTTGTTCATCTTGGAGCACTTCTTCCACTTCTACTGGGGTCTTTCCTGGAGGTTTGGCTGCGTTTGGAGCAGTTTCCTTGATGTTTGGAGTTAATGGGGAGGGTCCACTTCCTCTAACTTGGTCACTCCCCTGGCTTATAAATGTCCTCAAGGCATTGCCCAGATGAGAGCTGGGAGAATGCCGCAGCCGTCATGGAGGAGTGTTCCCTTAGTGAGTACGTTCACTCAGGCACCGTGAGCAGCTGAGGTCTGAGACCCCAGGAAAGTGAGTGGGAGCAGGCTGTAGCTAAAGCATCACCCCAGCTCACAGGCTCTCAGAGCCACAGCCCATGGAGTAGTAGGCACCCTGCATTCATGCTGTGTGGTTAGTGTGCGCCTTGTGGGACTAATTTCCCAAATACCTTACAGACTATATCTTAGACTTAATTAGGAGGGCACTGGAGCCCCTAATGGCATTGCAGAGACTGGGGACCATGCATTCTCATCCCTAGTGAATCCTATTGTGAATGCCTACTCTGTAGTGCTTCTCTGTGTGATGGGGGCACACGCCTTTGTACCTTCTTGCTACAGGTGGGCTTTCTAGGAGAACTATGCCCCACTGTGAACTTCATCTGGGAGGGTGCATATGAGATTCACCTTTCTGCCCCACCAGGATTCCCCCAGCTATCTGTGGGATAGGAAGCATGGAAAGGTGATGCTACACTAAGAATAAAAGGTCCCAGGGGCATAAAGTTCCTTCATTGAAATACATACAGTGAAGCTAATTACAGTGTTTTTACTATGTCCCTATAAGAAAATCACTTGGCTGGTAACAGCCCCTTGTGGGCTACCAACATGGCCCTATGGTATTTTATTAGCATCCAGCTGGTTTCAACTAGATTTAGAAAATGTTAATAATAGGTAATATTTACATCTGTCAGTAGAGTTGACAACGTACAAACACGGGTTCATATTTCCAGCTCAGCAAACAGCATGCTTCTTCATTTTGCTCCAACATAACCTTAAGTTCAAAGATAGGAATTGAAACTACATCTGTAACGTAAAAATTGGATAGCTCTTGACTCCGAAAGCATCTGTAAATTGATTGCTAGAGCTATACAGGATGACATTAGCATAGGATCTTTCCATTGCTTCTACAGACCAAAAGTCTGGGCAAGAGTGAGAGACTAGCTTGTGAAATTCTGTATAAGAACCCTTGTATCCTAATCTCCTATGTCTGCGGATTTCTGTCAAATGTCTGGTTTCTTTCCATGCACATCAGCTGGGAATTAGGCCGGGCTCAGCCAGAGCAACACTATTTTATGAACAAGGAGAATGAGGCTCAGAGAGATTGACCTGCCCAAGTCATTGAGCAAGGACATGGCAAAGGCAGAACTTGAACCTGGATCCTCTGGCCACAAGCCCTTTGCCCTCTCCAGGGCCAGGGGTGGGCCTCCTGGTTTTAACTGGTTGTCAATGTCAAAAATAGAGGAAGGATCTTGATGGCTGCAAGCTGTGGTGACTTAGCCAGCAGTTATCTTTTATTCCTTTGTTCGTTTGGTTTTTCCCTAAAGGGTTTTGATGAGCTTTCCGGCAATGTGGCCGGTGTCTTTTGAACTCTCAAGGTGATGTGTATTTTCAGAGTCCCCAGACGTTTTCTTTTGAGCATTTTGGAGGGTTTTGAATGCCTCTGAGAGCAGCTGATCTGAATCTTCGGAAAGCATATCTGAGAGAATCTTTGCCAATCACGGGTACAAAGATCTTCCGAGGCCTCAGTTTTCTCCTCTTTGCTCCTGCCTCTTGCTGCCTTCACTCACACAGCGGACTTGGCTGGGCCCCTTGTCCACCTACCCTGTGGCCAGTGCTATGCTACACACTAGGGTGAAAAAGCAAACAAAATAAACTCAGCCCTAGCCCGCATGGGGCTGAGGTTCTAGGAAAGGGGACAGGTAAACAACCAGGTAGAGAGGTAAATAAAGAAGAGATTGCTACATCACATGAAGGGTGGGGAGGGGATTGGAAAGTGCACTTAAGGAAGAGTGGTCAGGAGAGAAGGCATCTCTCTGGGGAGTTGACATTTGACCTGAGACATAAAAGAGGAAAGGAAACTATTCAGGTGGAGTATGAGCAAGTTCCAGAGACCTAAGAAGAGAATGAATTTGCATGTGTCCAATGCATCCTGACGAGTCAGTGTGCCAGGAGCACGGGGGGGGGGGGGGGGGGGGGGTGTAGAGAGGAGAAAGATGGGATTGAAAGGGGGGCAAGGGTGATTCATGCAAGTTTGCATTTTATTCTAGAATCAACGGAAAACCATTGGAGGGTTTTAAGCAAAGAAGTGATGTAATTAGATTTACATAGATTTATATTTAACTAGATGGATGGGTAGATGAATACAGAGATGGAGATACAGATGATAGATAATAGATTAGATTTGATAGATAGATTTGATAGATAGATTTGATAGATAGATAGATAGATAGATAGATAGATAGATAGATAGATAGATGGATTTGATAGATGTCAATATAAATGGCTGATGTTTTAAAGAGGCAGGAGTAAAACCAAAGAGACAAGATTTAAGGCTGTTGTTGATTTGGTTCTGAGGAAGTACTTGTTGGTTATGTTAGAACGATAATGGTGTGAATGGCGTGAAGTGGACACATCTGAGATTTCGTCTGTAATTTCTGATGGATGGGATGTGGGGAAACAGGAAGCAGGATGAGCTGATTGCACTATTGTCCACTCCGGCCAGGGCTGGGTGGCGTGGGGTGACCATATGCACAGATTAGTCAGAACATGGCAGGCATCGCATGTTCCCCTTCACCCTACTGAGCTCCCAGGGAATAGTCATTCTTTCTTTGGGTTGTGCTTCACCAGCTCTGAGGACAGGAGGTCACCGACGTGCCTGGCGTCTGCTGCAACAGTAGAGCTGAAATCCACGTCTTCCCCAATAACCTTGTGTCTAAATTGTAGTGTCACACAAGGGCGTGTTTAGAAATTAGCATTTGAAAAGGAGCCTCCGTGCTTTCAGTTTGAGCTGACATGGTCCCTTTTCCTCTGTGGAAATGAAATTTATTAATCATCATAAAACCATCGGATTCTGAAGGTAGAGGTCACCCTGAGGAGAAAAGGCACCCGCTCATTTACGAGGAACAGCTCAGTGCTGCTGTATTTTTCTCCTGCCTTGGAAGAGAACGCTGCCAAATTGTTACCTTGGGTTTTCCACAAAGGTTGAAGCTTGGCCCCGTGTTATAGACAAATAAGAATTTACCACTTAAGTATGCGGCAAAGGTGGGCGCTATGTTTTCACGGAATACATTCAGACTACCCATATGTCATCTCCTCCCAAAAAGGAAATTTTTGCCACACTGAAACCATTCCCCAAGTTAAAAAAAAAAAAAAAAAAAAAGGTAGTTGCTCTGAATTTGCATCTTCACACTCGTTTTTGAAGGAACACCATTCTGTGACATCACTTAGTACATTTCCAAGGATTTTCAGTTTGCTTTTGTACTTTATGTCTTGTCATACAACCAGCTTTGCCAGGGGAAAGTGTATCAAAAATAACCCTATGAACAGTTTCTTTTTTTTTTTCCTACACTAATGGCAGACATTACTTTCTCATGAAATAAAAATCAATGACAACGTTATAACTCCTGTTCAGGTTATAAGACATGTCCAGTGAGAACTTGGTACAATCATTTATTTTCTATCTGGAGTCTACCTTAGAGCCTACGAGACAGAAGGTCCTTCCCCCAGCTTCTTCCCACCTTTTCAGCCTCCAAGGTTTGAGCAGTCATGTCAGACCTATCCAGTACATTCTTATCCACCAACTATGCGGAAGAAGATTGGAAGAAAAATGGAGAAAATATAGGGAAGGGGAGAAATAAAGTGCATGCAAGTTAGATTCCAAGAGATGGGGTGTGAGCTTAAGGTAGATAGTACATGCAAACCATCTCTTCTTGTCTTGTTCCTTCATTCTTTAAATGAAAGTCCAAGAGTCAAAGGCTGTTGATAATCCACATATATCCTGCACCCCAGCTGATGTGCGGGTTGGTTGCTACTCCTTTCTTCAGAGAATTACCCTCTGCCAAAGAAAGTCACTTCAACTCATAAGTTATCCTCCACGCCTCAGGGAAGCCCACAGCTAATGCTTCACTTACATAAGCACTAAAAAGAAAAACCAACTCACTTGCCTCTAAGTGGGATAAACTCTGAGGTACAACTCATGAGTTCAGGTCGAAGATAATCTCTAGCTCAGACCCCATTCTTGCTTCTCTTTCCGCCCTTCCTCTTGACCTGCTTGCCTCTCTCTCCTTCACGTGCACGAGAATCTCCATGTCAGACTCTGCTTCCAGGAAACCTAACTTAAGTTTGCATCTCAGCTTTGGTCATTACCAAAAGAGCAGTGTTCACACAAGCTCCCAGAAGATACCGAGCAAGTCACTCAAGGAAGGGTAGGTGCGTGCGTCCATGGAAAGAGCGTTCAAGGTGCCCCAAAGAAGTAGAAAATCAGCTCTGACTCTGTCTAGCTCTGTGACCTTGAGAAAGGGACTTAACCTCTATGAACCCTAATTTCTGATTTGTTGCCTTGTTCCGTTCCAGACATTTAGTAGATACCTAGTGTATCAGGCTTCCATCTCTTCTTCATGTTTATTCTAAAGCCTGTACTGAAAGTCAGGGCAGTGGAGGGAGGAGAGAGAGAGAGAGAGAGAGAGAGAGAGAGAGAGAGAGAGAGAGAGAGAGAGAGAGAGAGAGAGAGAGAAACTCAAAGATGAGGAAATGTCATCAGGAAATATTGTTTGAAATGTGTCCCTTCCCAGCACCTGGCCATCGATTGATGAGATAGAAGTCTGGAATCATAAGATCAAAATCAAATCAGCTCTAATTCTTTAGTCAGGGCAGGGGGGGGCCACAAATCATTCAAGGCTGCTTCTATTTGAATGCATTTGTTCTGCCCCATTCTAAGGTGTTAGACCCTAATTGCACAGACCTGGTCACTTCACCCTTTTTCATCTACTCTGTCTTGCTTCGTTCGCGACAGCTAAGTTAGGAGAAAATGACCTCTCTTGAGTAGTAACATGTGCTCTGGGCATCCTGGGCTTCTTAAAACCGCTCTTCCAAATTGTTTCTTCTGCCTACCTCAATTTCCACGGTAGCTACATGAGCAGTGTAGAAACGGTCCTGTGAGAGAGAGAAAAACAAATATATATGTATATGTATATGTATATATATATACACACACACATATATATATATGCTTTTACATATACATATATGTATGTGTACGTATATGACCAGCCATGTCAAATGCACAAAAAATGTATTATGTACAGATGAACTTTTCTCATGTTATGTGGAAGATTGGAATGTTTCTTATTTCTGAAGCTGAATAGGGCCCCTCCACACTGTCTTGGTATTTTGTATTGTGTGGTTGTTATTATTATTTTGTAATTGCATGCTATGGATTAATTGGCCCCTCTGTTTTCCTTTCAGTTACGGACGAGTTTATGCTGCCGACCCCTACCACCACACACTTGCTCCAGCCCCCACCTACGGCGTTGGTGCCATGGTGAGTACCAGTTCCTCCTCTTCCTCACTTCTTCCTGCCTCCCTTCCCTTCCCCCCAGCTGGGACCTTCATATGGGTTGACGGTTGCCATCCTCTCACTGGCCCTTAATTGAATTTGTCTCTTGTGCTAACAGCAGCTAAAATGCCACATTAATCCTCCCAGTAAACTTGATAAATGTCTTAATTTCTTGGCAATGTAGTGCATGTAAGTTATTATATTTCTAATTTTGCAAGTCTCACCTAGCAGAGCACTTACCTTAATGGAATAATTAGTCATTTTGATAATTAAATCCATCACTAACAGAATGCAGTGCCAATGCAGAACTTTTTTGTCTTTTTTTCCCTCCCTCGCTGCTCGCTCATTCATATAGCCCCAAGGCTCCAGCCCCAGCACAGACTTCAGAGGAGCTAAGCTGCACACTTCCAGGCCTCTGCTGTCAGGCAGCTGAGAATCTGACTGCCTCTCCTCCCCTATTACAATTCATGTTTAAAGTGATAGTCGCCCAGGAAAGAAAATAGAGAAGGGTGCACTTTGTGTGTGTGCCTAGTACATAAGGAATTAGAAAGAATCAGCTGGGTTTGGGGGTTGTCTTTTGTTTTTTTTGGGGGGGTTTGAGTTTTTGTTTTGGGAGGGGTGGGGGGCGGGCACAAATGGGAGGTGAGGGTGGGGTGAATTTGCCTGTACTTGTTCAAACTTCTATGCACTAAAACTCTTGAGTACAGTAAGACGTGCCCATCACGTGAGAGCGTATGCAATCATTACAAAGCTTTTGGCATGCAGCTTTCTGCTTGGGATCAATAAAATCAGCCCTTCTCCTAAAACTCAATCCCCATAGGCATTCATTCATTTGAATCGCCAATACTTTCAGCAAAAAGGAAACAGTTAAGGTCCACCTCATAGCGGTCTAACGCCACGGCCAGGCAATTCGCTGGAGCGTGGTTTAAATGTTCAGCCACGATTGGAGAAACAGCCTCTTTTGCACAAGCTCAGTTGCATCAAGCAATTCATCTGTACAACTCCCCCTCTTAAGAGCAAATTCCATACAGCTCGTTGAGCCAAGTCAAGTATGAGGTCGATTTAAATTTTCGTCCTGATTGTGCATGCATCAACTCTGCTTCCACACTCAGCCCCCTTGAGGAAGGGGTGGGAAGGAGAGTTGAACGACTATATTCAATCAGTTGTCTGCAGTCAACCTCTTGAGTGTAGATTGAGCTCTTCCGGATAGAACATCGTTCCAGTTTGTATGAGAGGCCTTTGAGCTCCCTGGACTGGCCGACAGCATTGGGTCTTACGGGGAGTTTCTTCATGAGGAGCTGTTGGGGGAGGTCCGGATTGGCCCTATCTTTAGTTCTCCGAGAATGACCTGGGATGGGTAGGGGTGCCTCCATTTTGGTTGATTTTGAGTGTCTATCTTTCAACATTAGTCTTTTTTTGATGATCCACGTGTTGCAAAAGGAAAATGTAAAAAACACACCCCTCAAATTGCTTTGTTTCAGAATGCTTTTGCACCCTTGACTGATGCCAAGACTAGGAGCCATGCTGATGATGTGGGTCTCGTTCTTTCTTCATTGCAGGCTAGTATATACCGAGGGGGATACAACCGTTTTGCTCCATACTAAGTGACAAAACCATAAAAACCTTCCAATGTGGGGAGAGAGGAAGCTTTCCGAGGCCTGGGTATTGCAATACATGCAGTAGTGCATCATTTTAGCAACTCTAAAAACTAAAAAGAGGAAAAAAAAAATTACATTTTTTATCTTATACCTCAGATATTTTGTTCTGTGTATTTTAATATTGTGGGTCTTTCATTTCTGAAGGTTCCGTAGTTTGGTTGCTGGCTGTAGGAGTTTTTTTGTGATCTAGAGAGATGCTAGCTATGAATAACACTGGTTTAGGGCCATAGCCAGAGTGCTTTATCATGTAAATGAATTATATATGCTGAATATTAAGCTACTGGGGTTATCAGCTGTTTGGGAAGAGTGTCAGTGACTACAGTAGTCATTTCTTTTCTGCATCTGCATTATTTTATTTTATGAAAGGGGACGGGTGGGAGGGCCATAGCAGATTGGGAGTGGGGTTTGGCTGAAGGAAAAAACACATAGTAACGGGTGAATCTAAACGACCCACTGCACCAACAATCATCTATCAACGGTTCTGAGTTACTCATTGTCAGTGCAAGCCAAAGGTTATGTTAAGGGGCTGCTTCTAGTAGCACGTGTGCATCTAAGTTGAATTAAGCTGTGCAAACCCACCCTTTAAACCATTCCACCTGGCAGTATTCAGCTTCTTAACCAGCCGCTAGTTATTTAGGCAAAAACTGCTAGTTAGGCCGTCAACAAGCATTCTTTTTATATTTCTTCCAGTATAATAAATTATTGATATCATTGCTGACTTTTATATTATGGGAGGGAAAAAAAATAACATTAATAAAAAGGTGATAAAAAGCACTGTTTCTATTTTTTTCTTTTTTTCCAAAAAAAAGAAAGTAATAAAAACTTAAATTCTTTGTACCAGTTAAAAAAAAAAAATGTATAAAATTTACATCTGTGCAGTGGAGTTGTTAAGTTCTAGAAACAGTCTATGAAGCTTTAGTTTTAGCCTAGTAGAACAACTGTTAGAGACAGACGTATAATTTTTATGGAATTACATGATAATCATATTCGGATTTATAGAAGCATTTTACAAGTATTGCAATCATTGAGTAGAGATAATCGTAGTATCTTCATCAGCTTGGTACTTTTTGAAACATGACTGTGTAATGTGAGCGACCTGCAATTTTTCAGTCCGTGACAGCCTGCCCTCCCACTCTTCCTGGTCCCCAGGGATTCTGTCAACCCAGTATTTTTAGTTCTGTCTCCATGGCCCAGGACACTTGTCAGAAGGAAGCAAAAAAGTAGGTCCACCCTCTTCATCCCCGAAGAACAAAGTCCCCCCACCTCTGACGCAGGGCCAGAGTGACACAGCCGAAAAATTGCAGTTTGTCTGTATTCCTTCTGTTTGATCTCCTTCCATGTTGTCCTGTTTACAAGTTAACCTAAGTTGGGGTATCTGTCACGGGTCTTCCTGTTTTTGTATTTAAATTAAACACCCAGCAGCAAGCTGTCCCCAGTAGTTTTGCTGCCATAGTTAAATCTTCATGTGTACAGTGCAGGCCCTCTGGCAAGCACTTTAGCAAATCATCAACTCACCGCTGTGAACCTGCCAGTCCGCTGTAACAACTCTGCTTTCAAACAAAACCAAACAAAACTTTAAAAAAAAAAAAAAAGTGTTTGTGATCCAGCATTCCTGTCATCCTATGTGCATGCAGTAAAGATTGGTTGGATATTAAACCATCAATAAAGTTTCACAAGATTTGAAAACCAAGTTTCTGTAGCTTCGATATCTAAGGCAGATGACCATTGTCTTGAAAAGAGAGAAAGGGAGCGAGGGGGGAGGGGGGAGAAACTGCTTTAGCAGCCCAAAGCGTAGAAAACGTTTTTTTTCACCAGACTTCTTTGGGTGGGGGAGGGGAAGGGCAAAGGGGTGTTTTCTAGCATCACAAAGATAGTCTCATCCCCCCACCTGGGGAACAATGTTATGACAATGGGTGCCCGGTGGATGTTTCTAAAGGCAACAAGTTATTAAAATGCTATGGCATCCTACCCCAGAGGGGAGGGAGGTAGAAAGAACAGGGGGTTGGCGAGAATACGTAGATTTCTCCCAATTGCCCCAGATTTCACACTCCAGAATTTGCATTGTATGTGGAATCACAAACATAGAATTTCTTACTGTGTTGGTTAAAGTAAAATTAATTTTCGGTTTTGATTTTCATCGATGAGCTGTACTTTTCCCCCACGATTGTATGTAGTTTTAATAAAATCATTTAGAGCAAGTGGGTGCCAACTGGTGTTGCAGAATCTTTTGTCTAGGCACTTCTCCAAGATGCCAATAAGTCATTTTCAAATGTATGTCAGAGATGTAAACAAACATTTTGGATTTTTTAAACAGTATTTATTTGGAATGTTTTCATTTATCTAAATAACTTGCTATTATGAATTATGGAAAACAAAACAAAACAATTACTATCATGTGTGGCATATAGTGACTTCTAAACACACACATCATGCAATCCGCAAACCCAGAAAATGTGTATATCTGTCTTTAGAAATTAGTGTTTATATCACTTACAGTGGTTTGTGAATAAAGAAAACTGGTTTGTAATATCAAAAAAATAAAAGCTTAGTCTGAAACGGTACGTGGGCGTCTCTGTGTCCTGAGTCTTTTGCCTTCTGTGCTGCTTCCTTCAAGGGCGATTCCTTATGTAACACGTGGCTGCACTTGTGTCCACCAGGGGACGTGCCGGGGCTGCCCAGGTGAGCACTAGGCTACCATAGCCACAGGTGGTGCCTCCTGCAGGTGCACTGGCTGTCTGGCACAGAGGGATTCCCTTCTTCATTCATTTTCCCAAAGACATCAGTGGCTCTAACCACAGCTGTTTAAGAATGAAACAGAATGAAGCATAGCTATTCCCCAGCGTAGAAATGTCAGTCTTTGGTTTAAAACAAAACAACAACAAAAACGAACTGTGCAATTTGATGAAAAGTACATTCAAGTTATTAATACAACTTTGGGGGTGAGCCTTGGATGATGAAGGGAAAACATAAGATGCTAGGTTTACATTTCTTGCGTGCTTACTACGTATGAGCCAAGTGTCCTGCTCAGGCTTGAGTTCCTTATTTTGTGTAATGATTGAATGCTCCCATCAGGGTCGAGTTATCTACCCCATTTAATTGTCTTAATAAGATCTTAATCCAATCTCATTTAGTTATCTTAATACTCCTGTCACTTGCTAGCTGCCAACCAGAGCTCTGTCTCTCTGTCCCCTCTTCCATAATTCGGGGAGATAATACCACCTGCCTCTTAATACTGTTGTGTGGAATAAATAAAACAACCTATGTGACAGGCGTGCAGCCGCACTTCATAAGTAGCAAGCTACTATTATTTACAATGAGGAAACTGAGGCACAAAGAGGTTACTTTATCTGGGATCACACTTCAAGCACCTGGCCAAGAGTCCAAAATGGGCATCCTTAGCCGATGGGGAATGTTCTCTCCTGGCTCAATGAGAACTGGGAGCATTCAGTTTCAGAGATGAAGAGGTCTTAACCCCAAGGGGCCCTCACATGCTCACAACACAGGTTGTCTTAATAGCAGTTGTTCCCCCATTTCAGTGTATTCAGCGGTCCCTTCTCTGTGATGTCCTCAGAGTGTGGAGAGCTGTCAGGTTCAATCCACTCCCATTGCCCCACGTCAGCTGACGCTTCACGACAGTGTTGCCCTCACTTTATAAATGAAGACGCTAAGGATCAATAAGTTGTGACGGGCCTCAAGTCGTGTCTAGCAACTGTCGGGGAAGCAGGCTACCATGAGGATCTGTCTGAACCTGAACTCGTATACTTTTCCTAAAATTCTGCTCCATTATTTACGACGATGGTGACGATGCTGGTGGTCATCGTGTGGGGACAAAGCCTAGAGAGCAGTTTCCAGGCTCTCAGCCTCACGTGGAAAGGTGCTGGCTCGGGTACTAGATGGCCATCAGCTGTGACTAGTTGGCCGTCAGCTGTTACCAGTTAGCCATTGGCCACTGATATAACTGCCGTGGCTACGGTAGGGGGTGGGTTGGTTGGCAGAGAAGCGGACGGCAGGTTGCAGATCGTGTGGCTCCTGCTTCCTGTGTCTCCAACCCAGCCGCCAGCGACAATATAGTGGTCTGACTCCCCTACCTATGGCTCCGTGGGTGTTCCTTTTCGGCCTCACCATATCCTGCGTTCTCGTGCAGGGAGCTGGACCAGAGACCCCGCATGACATCGTGGTAAACCTGGGCTTCTAGTAAGTACGCTCTTTACAAAATATGTGAGGTTATATTAATTAAATCAAAGACGTCACTAGCTTTATCCTGGTATGACAAGGGGGGGAGATGATTATCTCCTAAAATGCTGGTTTATAACTGAGTCCCTACCCTGTTCAAATGTGAGGGTGTAAGTATAGACTTTTTTCTATTATGAGATATTTTTAATAAGTTAAAAGTGTCAGCTGCTTTCATTACGCATTCTTTTTTTTTCTTCCGAAACCACAATGCTTAATTTATTTTTCTCAAGTAGAAAGCCTGTATAAACAAGATGACTAATAATATTTCTCAACATTTAACCAAAGTTAGCTTTGCCAAAAGACAACATTGTAAGCTAATTTTTATAGTTGTAACAGTATTGATGATAGCAGTTTACATTAGAATCTCCCAAACGAGGCTCTTCTCAAAAACGGAGATAAGCATATAAATATTATGCGAAGTAAATAAAGATGGCAGAAGTGACAGGGTTTCTTAAAAGACTCCACCGATGGATGCAAATGCTCAGACAAATGTGGACCGAGCTATACAAATAAGCCCAAAGGAAGCTCATATGTGATGCACGTCCTTTGGGTATAGAGACTGCTCTGTGTGTGTGTGTGTGTGTGTGTACAATATCCGAGAGGTAGAGCCTCATCCCACCTGTAATTTTTTTTCTTAAAACAATATTTTAATTAACCAAATAAAACCTCCATATTAAAAAAAAAACCTAAAACAGTAAAGGTTCGTCCATCACCTAGACCACCATCTCAGTCCCATTTCCCCACTCAACACCCAGGGGACCTAGATAATATCATGGTGTCTGAAGGCTGTTTCTACTTCCTGGAAAGCAGCCATTTTTTCTGGCAAAGGAGCTCAGGTGAGCCCTTCACTCTCATAGGCATGCCCGCACACACGCACAGGTGACCCACAAGCAAAAGCCCTTCACTGCTATGGTCGTGTCCCCTCTGATGTACAATCCAGTGGCTCCTCTCTCAGGAACACCCGAGGAGGCTGTTGAAAAAGCCACGTCCTGGGCCCCATCTGCTTTAAGCACACCTAAGGTCGAGGGGCATCACTGTGTGGGAGGGGCCATCTTTCCTGAACATCCGGACTGTTTTCGTGGTGGATTCTTCCTGCAGACCTGACCCTTATCATGTCAGGAGAGCTGATCGGCGTGTGTGTGCGTGAGTATGCGTGTGCGTGCACACACAATCCCCTAGCGACACATCGATGCACATTCTCAGCCTTGCTCATGACAACCCGTGATCATTTTTTCACCAGTAAAGTCAAGAATTGGGACTGAAAATAGCATCCCATGGGAAGAGAGAAAATAGTTACTTTTGTTGGAAAACACCCAAAGGCGGTTGTTGTTTTTTATTCAACTAGTCGATGGTAGGTGTGCTCACACACAAATATATATGATGTATTTGGGAGATTGGTACATTCACAAGATACAGTCTTTTCTGAAGGGTACAAAATTCTCATTGTGAAATTGCTGAGGATTATACTCATGTTTGATTATATCTGATTATATCTGATGTTTGACATTGGACCAACCAAAGTCCAGCTCCTCTCACAGTCCAA
This sequence comes from Rhinolophus sinicus, assembly GCF_057876585.1. Lineage (NCBI taxonomy): Eukaryota > Metazoa > Chordata > Mammalia > Chiroptera > Rhinolophidae > Rhinolophus > Rhinolophus sinicus. The sequence goes on along the minus strand of NC_142510.1, from coordinate 10,299,438 downwards.
AGCAGAGTCCTTCAATTCATGGGTGGAACCAGCGTTTCTCATCGCTATTATCTGAAGTCCTAAAAGATGTAGATTTGGGATTGAGCGGGAGCAGTTGGCTCCTTGGCACTTTAGAAGGGTGTCCTGCGAGAGCCCAGTCTTACCTCATATGCTGTGTACGCATTGCCCTCCTGGAAAACTGGGGGTGGGCTGCCAAGTGGGGTCTCCAACTCTGTGGCCTAGATAATCAGGGTGCTTTGATCACAGACATCCTGGATGGAGAAGGGAATTTGCCAACTATCTCAAAGGGGAAATACTTCTGGATGTGAAGGTGGTATTGTGAAGAAAACGTCGAGGATGCTTTTAAAACTAATGGTGTCATTTCCTAAAGGGAACCCATATTGTAGTTTGTGTTGAGACTAAAACAGATAGTAATAAGACTAGCTCACATTGTTCAAATACAATGACAGGCACTCTACAAAACACACATATTTAATCTACACACTTATATATACGTAACAGTCTGCACATAGACATATATATGAGTGCCATCTAGAAAGTCTCTGAGCCTCCACACTTCAGTTACTTCAACTCTAACGTGAGGATGATAACAGTACCTACCTTTTAGGATTCTTGTGAGAATGAGCTGTGTTAAAACGTGTAAAGCATTTAGCCAGACATAATAGCATTTTTAAAAATGACTTCTATATCTGTCTGTTAATTTAGATGAATCCATGTACATTTTACTTTTTAAGACTTGTATTAAAAATATAGCTAATATACAATATTATATTAGTTTCATGGCTACACCATAGTTATTCAGCATTTATATACCTAAAGAAGTGATCACCATGATAAGCCCACCAACCATCTGACACCGTACCACGCTGTCGCAATATTACTGACTATATTGCCTGTGCTGTATATTACATCCCTATGACTTATTTGTTTTATACCTGGAAATTTGGACCTCTTATTCCCCTTCACTTTTTTGCCCCTTTTTAAAATTTTCAATTACAGCAGTTCGATATTATTTTATATTAATTTCAGGTGTACAGCATAGTGGTTAGGCATTTGCATAATTTAAGAACTGACCCCCCTTCCCGACTAGTCTAGTACCCACCTGGCACTATACATAGTTTAACTATACATAGTTATTACTATATTATTGACTATGTTCCCTATGCTTTACATCCCCATGACTATTTTGTAACTACCAGTTGGTATTTCGTAATCTCTTCACCTTTTTCACCCTGTCCCCCAACTCCCTCCCATCTATGGTATTACCCCAATAAGTCTAGTACACATCTGACACCATCCAGAGTTACACATATTACAATATTATTGACTATATTCCTTATGCTATACCCTACTTTCCCAATACTGCTTTTTCACAACCAATTTGTACTTCTTAATCCCTTCCCCTTTTTCACTCATCCCCCATCTGGCAACAATCAATATGTTGTCTGTATCTATGAGTTTATTTCTGTTTTGCTTATTTCGTCCTTTAGATTTTACATATAAGTGAAATCTCATTGCATCATCTTTCTCTGTCTGACACTCCACTCAGCACAGTACCCTCCAGGTCCATCCATGCTGCCGCAGATGGCAAGAACCCATTCCCTTCCCTGGTTGAGCAATATTCTGCTGTATATATGTACCACCTCCTCTTTATTCATTCGTCCATCGACAAACACCCAGGCTTCCACATGTTGGCCATTGTAAACAATGCTGCAATAAACATATAGATGCACACATCCCCTTGAAGTATTGTTTTGATTTCTTCAGAGAAATACTGTGAAGTGGTATTGCTGGGTCCTTCTTTGTCTCTTGTTACAGCCTTTGTTTTTAAGTCTATTTTTTCTGGTATAAGTATTGCTACCCCAGATTTTTTGTTTTGTTTCCATTTTCATGAAATATCTTTTCCGTGCTTTTACTTTCTGTCTGTATGTGTCTTTCAATCTGAAGGAAGTCTCTTGTAGGCAGCATATATAAGGGTTTTGTTTTCTTATCCATTCAGACCCCTTTGTCTTTTGAGTGGAACATTTAATCCATTTACATTGAAAGTAATTACTGATAAATATGTAGCTATTGCCATTTTATTATTGATAATTCTGATCTTTTTTTAACATTTCTTGTAATTATTTTGGTGGTGATGAATTCCTTTAGCTTTTTCTTGTCTGAGAGGTTCTTTATCTGTCCTTCGATTCTAAATGATAGCTTTGCTGGATAGAGTAATCTTGGTTGTAGGTTCCTACTGTCATCACATTAAGTATTTTGCGCTAATCCCTCTAGCCTGCAAAGTTTCTGTTGAGCAATCAGCTGACAATCTTATGGGAGGTCCCTTATAAGGTCCTAGTTGCCTTTCTCTTGCTGCTTTTAGGATTCTATCTTTGTCTTTAACCTTTGCCATTCTAATTATAATGTGTCTTGCTGTGGGCCTGTTTGGGTTCATTTGTTTGTGACTCTCTGTGCTTCCTGGACTTCTATTTCTATTCCTTTGCCAGGTTAGAGAAGTTTTTAGTCATCGTTTCTTCAAATAGGTTCTCAATCCCTTGCATTCTCTCTTCTCCTTCTGGTATCCTCTGATGCGAATGTTATGCTTGATGTTGTCTCCTCATTTTTTTTTTTTCTTTTTGAATTCTTTTTTCTTTTTGCTGTTCTGATTGGGTGTTTTCTGCTACCATCTCTTCCAAATTGCTGATTTGATCTTCTGCTTCATCTAGGCTGCTGGTGATTCCTCCTAGTGCATTCTTTATTACAGTTATTGTATTCTTAACTTCTGACTGGTTCTTTTTTCGTGGTTTCTGTGTCTTTGTTATTTATTATTTTTTATATTGGGGAATATTGGGGAACAGTGTGTTTCTCCAGGGCCCATCAGCTCCAAGTCATTGTCCTTCAGTCTATTTGTGGAGGGCACAGCTCACTGGCATATGTGGGAATCGAACCGGCAACCCTGTTGTTCACAGCTTGCGCTCTAACCAATGGAGCCATCCGGCCATCCTCTGTGTCCTTTTTGATGCTTCCTATCTCTTTGTTGAAGTTCTTACTAAATTCCTGAGCATCCTTATAACCATCATTTTCAACTCCAAGAGACACATCTCAGCTACAAGGACAAGCATAGACTCAAAGTGAAAGGGTGGAAATTGACACTCCAAGCAAATGGTACCCAGAGAAAATCAGGTGTAGCCATACTGATATCAGATGAAACAGACATCAGGGTGAAAAAGGTAACAAGAGACAAAGATGGACATTTTATAATGGTAAAGGGGACTATACAACAAGAAGACATAACAGTCATCAATATTTATGCCCCCAATCAGGGAGCACCGAAATATACCAAGCAACTACTAACAGAACTAAAGGGAGAAATTGACCAAAACGCAATTATACTAGGGGACTTAAATACATCATTGACAGCTATGGATAGATCATCCAAACAGAAAATAAATAATGGAATAGCAGCCCTAAATGACACATTAGATGAAATGGACATAATTGACATATATAGAGCACTTCATCCTAAAACATCAGACTATATATTTTTTTCTAGTGTACATGGAACATTCTCAAGGATAGACCATATATTGGGACATAAAATCAGCCTCAGCAAATTTAAGAAGATTGAAATCATACCAAGCATATTCTCTGATCACAAGGCTTTAAAATTGGATATCAATTGCAAAAAGACAGCAGGAAAAAACACAAATACATGGAGATTAACAACATACTTTCAAAGAACAACTGGGTCAAAGAAGAAATTAGAGGAGAGATCAAAAGACCACATAGAAACAAATGACAATGAAAATACATCCTACCAAAATTTTTGGGATGCAGCGAAAGCAGTTTTAAGAGGAAAATTTATATCATTACAGGCCTATCTCAAGAAACAACAAAAATCCCAAATAAATAATCTCATGTTACACCTTAAAGAACTAGAAAAAGAAGAACAAATGAAACCCAAGGTCAGCAGAAAAAAGGAAATAACAAAAAGCAGAGCAGAACTAAATGAAATAAAGAACAAAAAGACAATAGAAAAAATTAATGTGACAAAGAGCTGGTTCTTTGAAAAGATTAACAAAATTGACAAACCCTTGGCTAGACTCACTAAGATGAAAAGAGAGAAGACACTAATTAACAAAATCAGAAATGAAAAAGGGAAAGTTATCACGGACACCACAGAAATACAAAGGACCATCCAAGAATACTATGAAGGACTATATGCCACCAAATTCAACAACTTAGAAGAAATGGATAAGTTCTTAGAAACATATAGCCTTCCAAGGCTGAACCATGAAGAACTGGAAAAGCTAAACAGACCGATCACCAGTAACGAAATTGAATCAGTCATCCAAAACCTTCCCAAAAGCAAAAGTCCGGGACCAGATGGCTTCACTAGTGAATTCTACCAAACCTTCAAAGAGGATCTAATACCAATGCTGCTCAAACTCTTCCAAAAAATTGAAGAAGAGACAGTACACCCTAACTCATTTTATGAGGCCAACATTACCCTAATACCAAAACCTGGTAAGGACAACACAAAAAAAGAAAACTACAGACCAATATCTCTGGGGTTCATCCCTGGGGCACAAGGATGGTTCAACATCCGCAAATCCATCAATGTGATACATCACATAAACAAAATAAAGGACAAAAATCATATGATTATATCAATTGATGCAGAAAAAGCATTTGACAAGATACAACATCCATTTATGATTAAAACACTTAATAAAATAGGTATAGAAGGAAAACACCTTAACATAATAAAGGCCATATATGACAAACCCTCAGCTAATCTCATGGTTAATGGTGAAAAACTGAAGCCCTTTGCTCTACATTCAGGAACACGACAGGGCTGTCCCCTATCACCTCTGCTTTTCAACATAGTGTTGGAAGTCCTTGCCAGAGCAATCAGGCAAGAGAAAGAAATAAAAGGCATCCAAATTGGGAATGAAGAAGTTAAATTGTCACTCTTTGCAGATGACATGATGCCATATATAGAAAACCCTAAAGATTCCACCAAAAGCTATTAGAAACAATCAACAAATACAGTAAAGTTGCTGGCTACAAAATCAACGTGCAAAAGTCCATTGCATTCTTATATACTAACAATGAAATCTCAGAAAAAGAAATACAAAACAATTCCTTTTGCAATTGCAGCAAAAAGAATAAAATACCTAGGAATAAACTTAACCAAGGATGTGAAAGACCTATATGCTGAAAATTTTAAGACATTTTTAAAAGAAATTGAAGAAGACACAAAGAAATGGAAAGACATTCCATGCTCATGGATTGGAAGAATCAACATAGTTAAAATGGCCATATTACCCAAAGCAATATACAGATTTAATGCAATCCCCATCAAAATCCCAATGGCATTTTTTAAAGAAATAGAACAAAAAATCATCAGATTTGTTTGGAACCACAAAATACCCTGAATAGCCAAAGCAATCTTAAGAAAAAAGAACAATACTGGAGGTATCACACTCCAAAACAGTGTGGTATCATCAGAAAAACAGACACACAGACCAATGGAATAGAACTGAGAACCCAGAAATAAAACCACATAAATATGGACAGATAATTTTTGACAAAGAAGCTAAAAACATACAATGGAGGAAAGACAGCCTCTTCAATAAATGGTGCTGAGAGAATTGGATAGCCATGTGCAAAACAATGAAACTGGACTGCTGTCACCATGTACCAAAATTAATTCAAAATGGATCAAAGACTTAAGCATAAGACCTGACACAATAAACTGCATAGAAGAAAGCATAGGTATTAAAGTTATGGACCTTGGGTTCAAAGAGCATTTTATGTATTTGACCCCAAAGGCAAGGGAAGTAAAAGCTAAAATAAATGAAGGGGACTATATCAAACTAAAAGCTTCTGCACAGCAAAAGAAACCATCGACAAAATAAAGAGGCAACCAACTGAATGGGAGAAGATTGTTGCAAACAGTGCCTCCGATAAGGGGCTAATATCCAAAATATACAAGGAACTCATGAAACTCAACAACAAAAAAACAAACAACCCAATTGAAAAATGGGCAGACGACCTGAAAGACATTTCTCCAAAGAGGACATACAAATGGCAAATAGACATATGAAAAAATGCTCAACATCACTAGTCATCAGAGAAATGCAAATAAAAACCACAATGAGCTATCACCTTACCCCAGTCAGAATGACTATCATCAACAAGACAAATAGTAACAAGTGTTGGAGAGGCTGTGGAGAAAAAGGAACCCTCATACACTGTTGGTGGGAAAGCAGATTGGTGCAGCTGCTATGAAAGGCAGTGTGGAGGTTCCTGAAAAAATTACGAATAGAATTACCATATGACCCAGCAATCCCTCTCCTGGGTATCTACCCAAAAAATCTGAAAACATTTATACGTAAAGACACGTGTGCTCCAATGTTCATTGCAGCTTTATTTACGGTGGCCAAGACATGGAAACAACCAAAATGTCCTTCGATAGATGAATGGATAAAGAAGTTGTGGTATATATACACAATGGAATGCTATTCGGTGGTAAGAAGATGATATAGGAACATTTGTGACAACATGGATGGATCTTGAGAGAGTAATGCTGAGCGAAACAAGTCAGACAGAAAAAGCAGAGAACCATATGATTTCACTGATATGTGGTATATAAACCAAAAACAACTAAAGAACAAGACAAACAAATGAGAAACAAAAACTCATAGACACAGACAGTAGTTTAGTGGTTACCAGAGGATAAGGGGGGTGGGAGATGAGGGTAAAGGGGATCAAATATATGGTGATAGAAGGAGAACTGACTCTGGGTGGTGAACACACAATGGGATTTATAGGTGATGTAATACAGAATTGTACACCTGAAATCTATGTAATTTTACTAACAATTGTCACCCCAATAAATTTAAAAAAAAATGTAGTTGTGATTTTAATGTGTTCATGGATGGAAGCAGGCACAGTGTTTATCTACTCTGCCATCTTTGATCTCCTTTCAAATCCATATACATTTCAGAGATTAAAATAATATATATTTCTTATATATACGATGTATATTACATAACATGATTATGCATAGATCTATATTATTATAAATCTAAAATATATCTAATTATACTTCTAAAATAAATCTCTTTGTATACACACATGGATACCAAATGCTTTTTAATATGTATGTTTATTTTTATGCATTAGCATAACTACAATATATCTACATTAGTGGACCATAAATATATATGCTAATTCTTGTAAAGCTTTTAGATACTGACAGAGGAAGTAATCAGCAAATGGGACGTATTACTATTATTATCATCCCATTTAACCCTCACAAAGGTAAGTGCTATCAGTACCCCATCCAACCCACAAGGAAGCAGAAACTTAAGCCTGGCAACCTGCCCAAGGTACGTGGCTCTAAGTGGTAGAGCTAAGCCATTGGCATCAGCTGGCAGACTCTAAAGTTCTTACTGTTACATGCTAGACAATACTTGACACAGAAGTTGGCACATAATCCTCATGACAGCCCAGGTAAATACTTTACCCCATGTCATCGAGCTTGTATCTGTTGAAGCTCAGAGCCAACCCCAGTGTTCATGGCTTTACTGCACCCTGCCCTGGAAGATCCAGCCTTAACAACTGCCAAGAAAGCTCTTGTTTACATGGTGGGATACCGAGAAGGTCCCAGAGTCCACCTCTGAGAGCGCAGACCACCCTGGGCGTGATCATTCCTCAGGATACGGACCAGGGGCTCTGACATTGACCCCCACGCTCTCTGGCTGAAACAGAAAGATGGTGCATTGCCTGAATAAGACAAAAAGTCAGTGAAAGCAAGAGAATTCCCCGGGGCTCAAAAAAAGAAGAAAAAAGCAGGGCTTCAGATAGAAAACAGAAGAGCAGAAACCCAAGAAGTAGGGTAATGGTGGTGCTGTGGGCAGGTGACAGTTGGGAGGCGGCAGAATGCAAATTTGCAGCTCATTAGCATGCTGATACCAGCAAACCTTAGGAGGAAAGTTAACATCAACCAAAAAAAAAAAAAAAAAAAAAAAAAAAAAGCCTGCGTGAAAGCAGACAGCAATAACTGCAGGCCAGCAAACGAAACCCTGATACTGACATCTGAAAAGTCTAACTTTCTGCAACCACACCAGGAAGTTGTCTAGAACTGAAAAACAGGTCAGACGCACTGCTTACAGCTCTGACTTTTATCTTCCCCACACACTCCTAGGCGAGGGAGCGGCACTGAAATTCATTACTGTAAATAGGATTTCAGCACCAGTTAACAGCCTCCCAGCTGGATGGGGCTGTCAGCATCACACACTGCCTCGTCCTTTATTATTTTCCTAAACTGAGTGACTAGATGATGTATTGTTCTTTTGACTGTTTTGCTTTTTTCAAAGCCCTGTTTTTCCCCTCTCACCCTAAAGACTGTGCGTGAGAGAGACAGAGAGAGGGACAGACAACATGCTTTGAGAGAAAAGGAGGTAAGAAGGAAAAAGAACCCACAAAACTTTCAGAGTCAATTGCAATATTCTGATATTGAAATTCAAATTTTTTATGTCCTGAATGATACAAGGAAAACATAAAATCCATCTCTCTTTTTAACATTTTTCCCATCACTTAAAAACAAAACAGGTTGGGGCCGGCCCGGTGGCTCAGGCGGTTGGAGCTCCATGCTCCTAACTCTGAAGGCTGCCGGTTTGATTCCCACATGGGCCAGTGGGCTCTCAACCACAAGGTTGCCAGTTCAACTCCTGGAGTCCTGCAAGGGATGGTCGGCTCCGCCCCCTGCAACTAAGATTGAACACGGCACCTTGAGCTGAGCTGCTGCTGAGCTACCAGATGGCTCAGTTGGTAGGAGCGCATCCTCTCAACCACAAGGTTGCCAGTTGGGCTGTGCCCCCTGCAACTAGAAACGGCAACTGGACCGGGAGCTGAGCTGCGCCCTCCACAACTAAGATTTGAAAGTACAACAACTTGACTTGGAAAAAAGTCCTGGAAGTACACACTGTTCCCCAATAAAGTCCTGTTCCCCTTCCCCAATAAAATCTTTAAAAAAATAATAATAAATAAAATGGCAAAGGTTAAAGATAAAGAGAGAATCCTAAAAGCAGCAAGAGAAAGGCAACTAGTACCTTATAAGGAAGCCCCTATAAGATTGTCAGTAGATTTCTCAACAGAAACTTTGCAGGCCAGAAGGGATTGGCACAAAGTATTTAACATGATGAATACAAGGACCTACAACAAAGATTACTCTGCCCAGCAAAGCTATCATTTAGAATTGACAGACAGATAAAGAACTTCTCAGACAAGAAAAAGCTAAAGGAATTCATCACCACCATAGTATTACAAAGAATGTTAGAGGGACTTCTTTAAGATGGAAAAAAAAAAGATCAAAATTATGAATAATAAAATGGCAATAGCTACACATCAATCAACAATTACTTTCAATGTAAACAGATTAAATGTTCCACTCAAAAGACGTAGGAGGGCTGAGCGGATAAGCAAACAAAAGCCTTACATCTGCTACCTATAAGAGACTCACTTCAGATGGAAAGACACACACAGATGAAAAGTAAAGGGATGGAAAAATTTATTTCATGAAAATGGAAACAACAACAAAAAATAAAACTAAAAAATCTTGGATAGCAATACTTATCAGACAAAATAGACTTGAAAACAAAGACTATAACAAGAGACAAAGAAGTACCCAGTAATCCCATTTCTGGGGATTTATCTTAAGAAACTCAAACACTACTTGGAGAGGATGTATGCAGCCATATGTTCACTGCAGCATTGTTTACAAATGTGGAGGCAGCCTGAGTGTCCATTAATGGAAGAATAGAGAAAGAGGAGGTGGGACATATATACAGTGGAATATTGCTTGGCCGTGGGAGGGAATGGGTTCTTGCCATCTGCGGCAGCATGGATGGACCTGGAGGGTATTGTGCTGAGTGGAGTGTCTGACAGAGAAAGACAGATGCAATGTGATTTCACTTATATTGGAATCTAAAGAACAAAATTAACAATCAAAACAGAAACAAACTCATAGATACAGAGAACATTTTGATGGCTGCCAGATGGGAGGGGGATTGGAGGTATAGGTGTAAAAGGGAGCAGGGATTAAAAAGTACAAATTGGTTGTTAAAAATTAGTCATGGGGATGTAGGGTACAGCATAAGGAATATAGTCAGTAATATTGTAATAAGTATGTGTGGTGTCAGATGGGTACCTGATGTGTTGGGGTGATAGATGGGAGGGGGTTGGGGGCAGGGTGAAAAAGGTGAAGGGAGTAAGAAATACAAATTGGTAGTTACAAAATCGTCATGGGGACATAAAGTAAAACATAGGGAATATAGTCAATGATACGGCAATATGTATAGTGCCAGGCAGGTACTAGACTAGTCAGGGAGATCACTTCTTAAATTATGTAAATGTCTAACCACTATGCTGTACACCTGAAATTAACATAAAATAATATTGAACATCAACTATAATCGAGAAATTTAAAAAGTGTGGGAAAAAAGGTGAAGGGGAATAAGAGGTTCAAATTCCCAGGTATAAAACAAGTAGTAAGTCATGGGGATGTAATGTACAGCACAGGGAATGTAGTCAGTGATATCGCGACAGCATGGTACAGTGTCAGATGGTTGCTGGACTTATCATGGCGATCACTTCTTTAGGTCTATAAATGTTGAATAACTATGGTGTACCCCTGAAACTGATAGAATATTATATGTTAGCTATATTTTTAATAAAAAATCTTTTTTGAAAAAGAAATTTTAAGAATCCCTGCTTTTTCACTTATTAGCAACAAGCTCTTTTTTTTTCTTTTTTTTTATAATTTATTTTTTAAATTCATTGGGGTGACAATTGTTAGTAAAATTACATAGATTTCAGGTGTACAATTCTATATTACATCATCTATAAATCCCGTTGTGTCTTCACCACCCAGAGTCAGTTCTCCTTCTATCACCATATATTTGATGCAACAGGCTCTTGAACAGGTTACTCCATCTCTTTTGAATCAGTTTTCTCATTTATAAAACGAAGGTGATCAGAATAGTTCCTACATCACAGGGTTGGCAAGGACTGAAAACTTCTGAAAGCTTCTCAGTGTGGTCGTTCACACAAATAACATGCTTGATGAACAGTAGCTTCTGTTATCTTATCACCATCATCATCATCGTGATTATATTTATTCCCAGTTCCATGCATGGGTCTCGCCCTGAATGCAAACATCCAAAGTTTGAAACACAGAGGTGTTCTCACAGGGAAATGGAATGAAAACAGAATCAGTTTTCTTCATAACTTGTCTACACTCCATCACAATGTAGCCATAATTTATTTCTTTAGGCACCATGCATGCTGTGGGGAGAGTCCCAGAGAGCAGTTTCCAGGCTCTTGGCCTCGGGTGGAGAGGTGCTGGCTCGGGGAGTAAATGACCATCAACTGTGATTGGTTGGCCATCAGCTGTAACCGGTTAGCCAATTGGCTATTGATGTAACTATGGGGCTCTGTTGATTGGTTGGTTGTGTGGCTGGCAGGTAGAGAAGTGAATGGCAGACTGCAGATCGTGTGGCTACTACTGCGTGTGTCTCCCCCGGCCTCAGTGAGACTATAGTGGTATGACTCCCCTACCTATGGCTCCGTGGGTGTCCCTTTTTGGCCTCACCATATCCTGCGTTCTTATGTGGGGAGCGGGACCAGAGGCCCCATAGGCCGCCCTGCATTACACATGCAGGACTTAAGTTTCATCCTTCAATAACTAAACAGAGAGTTTTTTCATAACAAGTATGTGGTTCATGTGTTTTTAGAAATCTCAGAGGAGCTGTACCTTTTTATCTTGTTGACCCAGCTGGTTTTGCCTCTTTTTTTTTTCCTTTTTAATTATTCGGAGAAACTCATGGAGCAGTTAACCTCTTGGCTGCCTGCGACTGAATTGTAAAATTGAAATATGAATTTTACTTGAATTGCCAGCAGCGCAGTTGAGACCATCAATCCCACTGGGGTTTATCTAGACCACAGTGAAGTGAGGAGGAGATAATTTGAGGTCCAATCTTCACAGAGCTAGATACTCAGCCAACCCAACTGGTTTGTTCTCCGTTGTCCTGACTCTAGCTTGCTTGACTGCAAACGTAGAAACAGAAGATTCGTCAGATTCACACCAGAGCCTAACCACTCTCCTTGTAAAGGCAAGCTTGTTAACAAATTGGTGTGGAGTTTCTATAGATGGATAACCTGAATGAGACCAGCCCCAACGGAGGGTCTAGCAAACCCTAGTCGGGGAAGGGCTTGACCTACCTTGTTTTTTCAATTTTTTAATTTTTTATTGGGGAATATTAGGAAACAGTGTGTTTTTCCAGGGCCCATCAGCTCCAAGTCAAGTTGTCCTTCAATCTAGTTGGGGAGGGCACAGCTCAGCTCCACGTCCAATTGTCGTTTCCAATCTTTAGCTGCAGGGGGCGCAGCCCACCATCCCATGTGGAAATTGAACAGCAACCTTGTTGTTAAGAGCTCGCGCTGTAACCAACTGAGCCATCCGTCGGCTCCCTTGACCTCCCTTGTTTATTGTTGCATCATTGGCGCCTGGAAGTAGCCAGGTATGTTTAATTGACATGTTATGAGTGAACTGAAAGAATGAACCCACCCTATTCACCTATATGCAACTAGACACATGCATACCCATATCTAATCCTTGTTCTCCAGTGGGTACTAGGCCCTTCAAATCACAGATGGGAAACTGAGGCTCAGAGCGGTGATGTCACTTCCTCATGGTCACTCGGCTAGAAAGTAACAAATGCACAATTTCAATTCAGATCTGAATGCAAAGTCTGCATTTCTCCCTTTACAGACATTCCCACCTTAGTTAGGTTGCTGTCATGACAGAAATTCACCTCGAGGAAAAACACTTCAGAGCAGAGCTTGTCTCCGGACTCAGTGAGAGCACCCCTGGCTCTGTGCTCCCAAAGGGCATGTTGGAATTGGCAGGGGGCATTGGACATGATGACTTTTAATGTCTTTGCCATCCACGACATAGCAACCCCTTATTAATTAATTAATCATTCATTTATCCATTCATTAATACTTTATTTCAGTTTCCTCTTGATAAGTATGCACATTTTTTAAAAATGCTCTTAAGTCATTAGGACCAGAAGACCCCGTGTTTCTCACAAATATCTGGTCTGGTTTTATCAAGTGAATGATATAAATCATGAACTGATTATATATATATATATATATATATATATATATATATATATATATATATGCATGTTTGTGAGTGTGAGTGTGTCGTGTGTGTGTTGTTCTTTCCAGGTTCACTGGTGGGTTTGGAGAAAACTTGACAGACCATCTCTAAAAAAGCCACACAGCTGGAGATATATTTGATTCATCAGTCAATATTATTTCTCTATCCCAGTCTACATTCGATCTCAATTTCTTTAATTTTTCCATCTTATGTTTCTGTGTATATTTCTGAGCCGTACTAAATCCCCCTTTTTGGGAAAACAATGCAACTGTGCGTGTGCCTTTGTGCATGTGTGTGTGTGTGTGTGTGTGTGTGTATCCATGAAAATACCTGCATGCTCCTCTTTGCTGTTTCATCTTGAGCCTTTGAACTTCAGCCAGTGCAAAGGAATAGAAATATTGCTGGCACTAAGTTCAATCAGAGCCCGCCAAAACAAGCGGGCATACCGAATGTCTGTTTTCCCCAATCCCTGAGTCCAGCAGTAAGCAGCACATCACAGGATTCTAGCCCAACCTTAGACTCTCTGGAACAAGGGCCATTTCTCTCTTGTAAGCTCAAACGTCCTAAATCTGACTTCCTTGGAGGGGAGGACAGTTTTTGTCTGCCAAGGGTAACTGAGGCCCCTGCATCTGTCATACTGCTCCATCCAAAACCCTTGCCAGATCTAGTATGCTGGTCCATTATGTTGACCTGCTAATATGAACATTAATGCAAGGATGCCTGGAGCCAAAGGCTGGAAACCAAATCTATAAGCAAGGAGCTGCTCAGGGCAGCCAAAACGAACCAGGACTTATTCTATTAGAGAGAATATTCTGTTTGCTCCAATAACGAGAACTCTATTGAGATTGGTTAATTCAATTCTGCCCATCTTATCAGATTTATTTTTAATGAAACTGAACAATACTTTCATTTGTTACGTTATTAGTTTTCCCAGTAGAAGCAACGAGACTTTAACACTGAAAGCGGAGCAGACAAGCTTTGCCAATGACTTTGGCTTATCAATGATGCCTGCCAGTTTTGATATCATACAGTGAAATGTGTCTCTTCTGTTCTGGGTCTACTTTCTTGCTCATGGGACTTAGAGCTGTGAGGCCATCTTTTCTCTCCCATAACCTCTCTGTGCCTCATCTTAGTTTGTCATTCCCTTGTTAATCAACCTGCCAGGGCTCCTGATGGCCACATTTCTACCAGTTGCTAGCCAAGGGACATTGGCAACATGGCTTAACCTCTGTGCGCCTAACTTATTTATTATTTTCATGTGCAATAATATAAATCACTCCATAGAATTTCCCTAAGAATGAGATGTGGTAGCGTCTTACAAAGGAGTATTATCTGGCACGTAGTAAGTGCTCAGTAAATGTTGTCGTCCTCTTGTTTCCTCATCTGTCTACCTCAGTAGAGAAGGCACTTCCCTCGGGCGGGAACTGCATTTTGGATGTCTGTTTCCTAAGTGCCTACCTTGACGTACGGGAAGCCTCGAATGAAAACATGCTTAGTTGAGTAGATTTGTGTGTCCCCAATTGTCGAGTTCCTGTCATCGTCCTACTTTATTGTCTTTTTTCTCCTCTGAAACTTCTCTTCTCCATTCCAGGCTCCGTGCAAATATCTCTTCCTTCCAACAGTCTTCACGGTTCAGACTCAGTAGAGGTGACCTGTAAGCAAAGGACCCTTTCTGTTGCGTTTTTGTACCCTGATGGCAGAGCAACAACAACAACAAACCAAATGAAAACCTACCATGCTCAGTCCAAACCTCAGTTTTAAGATGTGACAGTCATCTTAAGTTGGGTCCCCTTCTCTTTCTGAGTCGTGATTTATTGAATGAAGGATCTCAGAGGAACCTGTAAACGAGTGAGGGAAGAAGAAGAAGGTGGGACAAAACAGTAGACGAAGATGGGGTTTCTGGAGCAGTCTAGCCACAGACTGACCCCACAGGGATTCTGGACTGCCGACTGCACCGTCACCAGGAAAGGGCCTGGGTTGATAAACACCCATGTCACTCAGGCCCTGGGGCAGGGTGGGGGTGACAGGGTGACGGAGGCATCACTCCAGGACTTCCGACCGCCAAGGTCACTTTTCAGGGAAGGGTACACATAGGACGGATCAGCAGTTGAAACCTGCTGAAGCTGGGGGCTGGGACGCTGACCGGATATGAGGGCGGATATGAGCAGCATCCCCTCCATAATATATGGTATTGTCAGGCAGGGAGTCATGCGGGGCCTCTGGTCCCACATGTATGATAGGTGTGGGGACAGAGCCAGGAGTGTACTTTCCAGGCTCTCGGCCTCACGTGGAAAGGTGCTGGCTCAGGTAGTAAATGGCCATCAACTGTGATTGGATGGCTATCAGCTATGGCTAGCTGACCGTCAGCGGTAACCACTGAGCCATTGGCCACTAATATAACTGCTGTGACTACACTAGCAGAAAATGGGGGCTAGCAAGAAGGTGGTGGCTGAGCTAGCAAGCGCGGAGTGTAGTTAGCACGGCGGATTGCAGTTAGCAAGTGGGGTTGGTCGGTTGACAGAGAAGCAGATGGTGGGTTGCAGATCGTGGGGCTCCTGCTTCCTGTGTCTCCAACCCAGCCGTCAGCGAGACTATAGTGGTATGACTCCCCTGTCTATGGCTTCGTGGGTGTTCCTTTTTGGCCTCACCATGTCCTGCGTTCCTGTGCGGGGAGCGGGACTAGAGACCCCGCATGCCACCTCACATGACAATAGGTCAAGAGTATATATAAGAGGCTTTGGGTCCAGCAACTCAGAACTTCCCAGAAACAGTGGCAGCCACAGGCCTGGAGCCAAGAGATGCTTGGAAACAGCTTGGTGACTTTCGAGAGTTGAGTCATTTATTATTTCTTAGAAGAAAAAAATAGGGAGGATTTTGGCCATGCAGCTCTGATACCTTATCCCCACCCCCATTTTCATTTTGAACATGTTTGATCGGAGTGTTGTGTAATTAATTGCATGTCTATTGCAATATGGTGTTTACTTACAAAGCACTGTGGGCCATGTCAGCGATTAGCCATTTTCTCTGACGCCTGTCGGAGTGCTAATTACAAGCGGTGCGGTATGCTTTCTCTGTCGACCCCGGGAGTGTGGTGCAGAGGCTTGTGTCTGTTCCCTTCCTCTGGATGGAGCTCATGTTGGCTTCTGGATGGAGCTCAGGTTGGCTTCTGCAAAGCTGATACAGCAGCCCATAAGAGGTGTTGCCAGGAATCAGACAAAGACGGTGTAAGGTAAAAAAAAAAAAAAAAAAAAAAAGACGGTGTAAGTTTCTAACTCTCATCCAAATGTATTGTTATCTCAGGGGTATCCCACCCTTACCCCTCAATGCATTCCTGGCCCTGGAGATTCTAAAGAGTCAGACAACCTGTGACCAATAAATCACAGGGCTGGAAATCCTCTGCTTCTTCACAGGCCCTGCCAAACAATTATGCAGTGAAATGTTCTAATTGTACTCTGATTTTAATGTTAATACCCATTTCCATAATTTCTCTGGATCTTTACGGGGCTGTTTACTACTTGCCAATGAAGCAAATGAACGAGAAGGAACACCCACAGATGGCTCACGTTTTCCATTAAGCCAGTGCTCTAAGATCTGCTTTGTTTGCCATTTGGTTTGGGCAGCCAGGCTGTTCACAAAAGAGCCAGCCTAAAAGCTTGCCCAGCGCTCTTGACACCAACTCGTCTGAGTGAGCGGGAGTCACGGGGAACAGAGTGGAGTTTCTTTTACTGGGTCAAATGGGGGCCCCTGCTAAGCACCCCGGTTCACTCCGTGCCTCCCAGGGCCCTACCCTTGGTGCCTCAGGACAAACTGACTGCCCTGTACGGATGCTGTTTCACACCACACATTTTGACTCTTGCTGTTGCATAGCTGGAATGCTGTACTCACATGGCGTCATCCTTCAAGGCTCAGAAATGCGGTTCAGAGGCCCCCTTGTTCCTAAATAGGCAGAGTTGAACAAAGTTATGGATTTATCTCCCCAGGAGTCTCAATGAACACAGCCGGTTCTCAATGAGTACTTGGAAATGAAGAACAGAGAGGAAGCTTGTACCAAACAAGTGTGCCTCCTTTGTTTACTCATAGCAACCTGGGCTTACATCAGTAGGAGCACACATCAGATGACATCGCCTACTCCCCAGGACATGGAGAACTGCTAAAGAGTTTCCTTAAGCCCTGTGGTTCTCTCTCGTGGCATCGTGAGATTTCCCTCTGATTCTATTCATCATTCCTCATTAGTAAAGAATATCTGGGGTAGCAGAAACCCAACTCTCTCTAGATTCAGTTAAAAGAAAGACTGGGTAGCTCACGTCACAAGGAGAATAAGGATAGGAAACAGGAATAAAATGGTCTCAATATTCTCTCTTCCTTTCCCATCGTTCACCATACTCTGAACGAGCACTTGACCCCTCAGACAAGCTTTTATTGAGCTGGAACCACAGTCACTATAACTCTGGGTTGTCAGCTGCCCAATTTTCAGGTGGAGCCTGCTCAGCTGGAGCTCCAAAAACTCCAAGAAAAGACTATGAGTCCCACGTCTGGGTCACATGCCCATCTCTGGACCAATCAGAGGAGTGAAGAGTTTGGAGCATTCTGATGCAACCAGATCATCTTTTATTTTCCCTGAGGTACTTCCTGGAGACTAACTAGGGTGGCTTCTATGAAGTCCATGCCTCCCATATGTGAGCACCCAGTGCCTACTGGGTGCTTACAGTATGTGGTATTGTACCCATTTTGCAGATAGAGAAACTGAGGCTCACAGGAACCATGCCCAAAGTCACAGAGCTACAAAGTGACGGAACTGGGTTCAATTTGGCTCCCCTTTATCACACTACCTGTCATCCCTTTAAGCAGCAGTATTTATATTTTCTACAATTTCTATGTTTATTTCTGTCTGGAATACATGGAATACTTCTTTTGGCAATGTTACTGCTGCTATTATTATCATTTATTTTTGATCATTTATGGAATGCTTAAAATGCGCCATGCCAAATGTTTTGTAAATTCACATGTGTATGCTATAATCCTTCATAGAACCCCTGATGCCCAACTATTACTATCTCCATTTAACCAAAGGGGAAACCTGAGGTTCTGAGATGCTGTCCCAGAGTCTCTTGATAAGTGACAACGCTGATAAATGCATGCAGTTCTGTCTGGCTCCAAATCTGACAATCTTAAAGCAACGATGCACTACTTCCCCCAATAAGGAAATGATGCCAGCTTATCCTGGAAATGGCTGGAATAACATTGTGCACAGAGAAGTGGACTCCTATACATTGACAGGTGTGAGATTGGGGGTGGGGGTCGTCGCCTGCGGGAATGGTCCGACGGTACTGAAGTGCTAGAGCTGGGAGGTCTTTTAAAGGGGAGCTGGGGCACAGAGGGCTGCAGAAGTCAACAATGTTAGAGCACCATGTGTCAGGCCCTTCTGAGCATCTCATGACAGTTTGTTCACAACATCCTCACACAACCCTTATTTACAACTCAGATAACTAGGTGCAGGGAGATTAGCTAGCATGTCCAAAGTCATTCAATGAGCACGTGACAAAGGGAGGCCTAGATTTTAGTGTTCTTGCCTGATCTGGCATCATCTCCGGGGCTTTTTCCCGCCACGTGCCGTGAGGGAGGGGTGCAGTTTTACTGCTTAGGACAATCCTTGGCAATCTAGCTACCTGATCAATTTACCTTTAAGAGGAGGGAGGACTAGGAAATGCCAGTGACCTTGGCTCTTTCTCTGACAAGTTTTTAAACTCATGTGTATTTGCCCTGGATGGACGGGGGTAGGCGGTGGGGGTGCACAAAGATTTCATTTCAGGACATTCATTTGATATTTTTCCCTGAGAGATGGCTTTGAGAGGGCAGGCGACAAGCTCATTTCTACAATCCCAGGCTAAATCTAAAAGCGAAAGCCAGGGTTCACCCTAGTGCCAGACACCAAGAGTGCTTTTCGACCCAGAGATACGAGCGTGTCATTGTGCTATTATTTGCAGAAGGGTTTGGTTCAGCTGTGAAGGGATCATTTCATTCAGTTCTGCTTAAAATCATGTAGCCAGGAACTAAAAAGCATTTGGCCTTAGGAGAGAGCATTTTCAGTAATGTATACCCTTCTATTATTATAAAACTCATGTGTGTGTGTATGTGTTATATATATTATATACATTACATTGTTGAGCAAGTAGTGCATTTAATTAATATATGTGGGGTTTTAGTACAATATAGTTGATCAGCAGATAAGCATGGTAGACACAATGCCTTTTTTTTTTTTTTTTTAAGATTTTATTGGGGAAGGGGAACAGGACTTTATTGGGGAACAGTGTGTACTTCCAGGCCTTTTTTCCAAGTCAAGTTGTTGTCCTTTCAGTCTTAGTTGTGGAGGGCGCAGCTCAGCTCCAGGTCCAGTTGCCATTGCTACTTGCAGGGGGCACAGCCCACCATCCCTTGTGGGAGTCGAGGAATCGAATTGGCAACCTTGTGGTTGAGAAGATGTGCTCCAACCAACTGAGCCATTCTGGAGCTCAGCGGCAGCTCAGCTCAAGGTGCCGTGTTCAGTCAGTTGCAGGGGGCACTGCCCACCATCCCTTGTGGGACTCGAGGAATTGAACCGGCAACCTTGTGGTTGAGAGCCCACTGGCCCATGTGGGAATCGAACCTGAACCGCAGCCTTTGGAGTTAGTAGCACAGAGCTCCAACTGCCTGAGCCACCAGGCCGGCCCCACAATGCCTTTTTAATATAACAAATCTACTGAGAAATATCCTTAGTTAATGAGCTGTGTCATTTTGGGAAAGTTTGTCTTATAACTAATGTATGAAAAGAGGACTGTATTTTTTTTTTTTTATAGAGCATGCTCAGAGCCAAATAAGTCATGAATAGAGTTCTAAATCTTGTACAGTCTATACTCCCTCACAATCTATTGTGGGTTTTTAAAAAACTTTTCTAGGTTGATTTCTCTTCTCTGTGATTGCTTGGCAAAGGGGCAGGGCCAGAAAAGTCTCATAAACTTAGAGCAGAAGTTTGTTACAGGTCATCTGAACAGAGAAGGAATATTTACAATAGACAAAGTAGATGAATTGTCTGCGGACAATTGTGACCCCTTGGGAATTTGGGTGCAAATTGAGTTCACTTTGTCATAATCCAGCAAGAGTAATCTTTGATGGGCACAGCTTTCAGCCCTATTCTCTAGACTCACCCAGAGCAGCTCTGTACCTTCAAAAGGGTAATCTCTTTCCCCCTTATCCCATCCCAGGCATGACATCCTGACCCTCTGACTGTGTTTTATTATTCTAAATGCCAACCACCTTGTCCAGACCTTCAGCTGGAAAAAGAGTTTAAAAATGTGAACCAGTGCTCAGAAATTCCATTTTGATTCTTCTGAGAGTTGGTGACCTGTAGATCACTGAAATACCGTGTAAAGATATACCAAGGTCTTCTTTGGAGCTATAATTTATAGATAGTGAAACTCACAGTTTGTGACCATACGGAGCAACCAAATTTGACAAACTCGTGTAACCCTATAAAAAAAGAAAACATGCTCATCCTTCCAGAAAGTTCCCTCATTTATCTTCCTCGTCAAGGCCTCTACCACAACCCCTTACTCCAAAGCAACCACTGACTTGATTTCTATCATCACAGATTTGCTTTGCCTCTTTTAAAACAAGACAAACGGAATCATATAACACGTACTCTTTTGTGTCCAGCTTCTTTTACCTAGCATATTTTTTACAATCATCCTTGGTTTTCTACAAGTTCTTTGCATCTTTTTATTACCATGTAGTGTTCTATTATATGCCGAATTCCATTGTATGTGTATTCATTCTTTGTTGATAGGTTATTTCTATTTGTGGGCTATTATGAATAAAGTTATTATGAGCAATCTGTGCTATGGACTGAATGTGCCCCTCCCACCCCAAATTCATGTGTCAAAGGCCTAATACCCAATGTACTTGTATTTGGGGGTGGGACCTTTGGGAGGTTTTTAGCTTTAGGAGAGGTGGACCTCCATGATGCATTTATAAAAAGTGGAAAAGATAGGAGATTAAGAACTCTCTCTCTCTCTCTCTCATCCTCCCCCCACATACACACACGAGGAAAAGGCCACGTGATGATATCACCAGGAAGAGCACCCTCACCCAGAACTGTACTACGCTGGCACCCTGACCTCAGACTGCCGTGCTCCAGAACTGCGAGAAATAAATGTTTGTTGTTTAAGCCACCCAGTCTACGTTACGCCTTTTGACAGTGTGAACTGATAAAGAAAATGTATCAAAAAGGCATTTTGTGGACATGTTTTTATTTCTTTTGGTTAAATACCTACGTTTGCTAGGTCGTATAGTGGCTGAATGTTTATTTGTTTGTCTGAAGAAATTGCCACACACTTTTCTAAAGGGATTGCCCAATGTTATACTTGCACTAGGTATGAGAGTTACGAGTTACTTCATGGCTGCATTGTAATGTGATGCTCTTAGTCTCTTTTCGCTGTAGCTAGTCCAGTGATGTCTTATGTTGCTTTTAATTTGCATTTCTCCAATGGCTAGTGATGTTAAACACTTTTTCTTGAGTCGACTGAACATTGCTACACCTTCTTTTGTGCAGTGTATGTATCATTAAATCTTTTGCCAATTAAAATAAAAGGGGGGGTATAGGAGCTTCTTTCTTTTTTTAATATATTCAGGATACAAATCTTTTGTCAAATATATTTGTGGTGAATATTTTCTCCCAGTGTACATCTTGCCTGTTTATTTCATTTTTAGTGCCTTTTGATAAACAGAGATTTGAATTTTTGATCAGGCCCTATTTTTTTTTCTTTTATACTTAGTATTTTATGTATCCTAGGAAACATTGTTTACTGCAAGATCATGAAGGTATGCTCTTATACTTTCTTCTAGAGTGTTGTTTTAGCTTTTGGATTAGGTCTATGATCTTTGTCAACCAATAAGAGTAGGGGTTGAGAATTTTTGGGTTTTTAGTCGCAATATCTGTTAAACGCTCTTTTCTACTGAATTGCTTTGGCACCAATGTCAAAAAACATTTGATCACATATATATTTGTAGACCTTTTATTATCTTGTATTGATCTATATGTCTGTCCTCTTACTGTCACTCCTTGGACAGTGTTGAATCTAAGTAGGGTACACCCTCTAATTTTTTTTTCCCCTCTAAATTGTTCTTGTTCAACATAATTTAAGCTCTTCTTGGTCTCTCACATTTCAATACACATTTAGAATCATATGTCAATTTCTACAAAAACACCTTTAGGGATATTGAATGAGTTTGCACCAAATCAGTAAATAAATCTGGAAAGAACTGACATCTTAATACCACTGAGTCTTCCAATACATGAACATTACATAGTTTCCATGTTTTAAGTGTTCTATAATCTTTCCCAGTAATATCTTACAGTTTTCAGTGCACATTTTTGTTAAGTTTATCTGTATTTTACATTTTACATGAGTTTGTAAATAATATTTTTTCCAATTTTTCTTTGTTAGTTTTCAGAGATGCAATTGATTTTTGTATATTAACTTTGTCTTCTACAACTTGCAAAATTTACTTATTACTTCTAGTATGTTTTTTTTTCTAGTATTTTTTTTCTTGTAGATTTCTTTGGGTTTTTTGCACGCAAAATCCTGTCATCTGTGAATAGAGTTTTACTTCTTCCTTTCAGACTTTATAACTTTTATTTTATTTTATTTTCCTGCTTTCTTGCACTTGTTAGGACCCCTAATACAATGTTGAATAGAAGTAATGAAAGCAGACGTCCTTTTCTTTTGTGTAATCTTAGGAAGAAAGCATTGCATTTTTACTTTTAACTTGAATGTTTGCTAGTAATTTTTGTGTGTGAGATGTCTGTTATCATTCACCAAACCACACAGGCTACCAACAGTGTCAATATAAATGTTAAGATTTATACTTGAGAAATGCTGGGACACCAGAAAGCAGTTCCCACCATCGACTAGCATTACACATCTTCCTGGCATCAGGGGGAGACCCATGCATTGGCGTCAGTGATGACTGCTTTGTGTGCATTCCCAGAAAACAGTGATATCTTTTTGGTGAATCAGTCCATCTGTGAAGGCAACCAGAATATCTGTCAAGTGAACAACATAATTTTCACCTATTGGACCCATGGATCAACTTCTGGAGGCTAGAGATACACAAAAACTATGTGTACAGTGCATTCCCAGCCAACCTACTAACCATCAGTTTTAACATTTGCATTATTGGTTGATCCTTTAACTTCCAGGGACTGGAGTGACATGACTAACAGCATCCCCAGCGAAAATATAGGAAAATATATCTATGTGATGGTGGATGGGGGCGGGAGAGGGCAGAAAGAGAGAGATGCATATTAAATTAACCAATGATTTGTATGGTTTGTTGAGTGCTTCTTCGTAGGAACACAGAGTTTTCATTATCTCACTGATTTTCACAACTCCGTGAAGCAGCTGTCATCCCTATATTCTGATAAGGCAACTGAGGTTCAAAGATAAAATTATATACATATGGTTAATGGACAAATAAGTGCATAGTTGGGATTCAAAGACCAGTTACTCTGACTCCAAATCCATGTGTATGAGTGTTTATAGATTTATTAATGTATAATTAACATACAATGTATGCCCACACATAAAGTATACAATCTGATGAGTTCTGACATAGGTATATTCCACTGAAACCATTACCCCAAGCAAGATAGTGAACTTATCCAACACCCCCAGGGTTTCCTGGTGTCCCTTAGTAATCCCTTCCTGTTCCTTCACCACCCCCACCCTGGCCCTAGGTCATCCATCACCAATCTGTTTTCTCTCCCTGTAATTGACCCCATTACCCTGGTGGGTCTTCCTGTGTCCAATTATATTTTATTCATTGTATTTTATTTTTCCCAGTGCACATGGGGAAGGCAAGTAAACAACATCCAGAAGTTCAGCTGAATACACTCCTGGCCCGCTGAGCAGCCGGTAGATGCGTGGCATCTGGACACTCCTAGGCCAAACATCCCCACATGGCACTTTCTCTTATTGATGGTTGTTAAGCCCCCAAGAGTCAACAGACTGGGCTTACAGGGCGGAGAGGAGACTGATGTGAAGCTTTGAGAACCGCCCCCTCCCCTGCTCCTGAGGAAGGTAGCGCTGCGGTTTGGCGGATGTCTTCCTGGAACTCACATGATGTATAGTACACAGTGTGACATGAATAATTTACCTCTATGCTTGCAAAAGGATTTTAAAAAAGAAGAAGAACATACATATGGCCTGTCACTCTGTCCCCATAGTACCATCTTCCTTTATTTCAGAGAGCCATTTCTCCAGAAGTGAAGCGGTCTTGGATGTAGTGAATTTAAACAGTTAGGGATTGGATTAGGCCCTGATTTAAAGTTTTATTTTTAATATTAAAAAGATGAGTGTTACTTTTATATCCCAGAGAAGCAATGAGTAAACAAATAAAAAATTCATTAGAGACAGGCTGCTATCTCTGAGATGAAAGTTTGATGTTAGAACTCGGCTTTCAAAAGCCGAAAACCCAGTCAGTGGGTCATTAGCTCAGCAGGCAGCCAGACTAAAAAAGAGCAGTTTCGAGATGGGCAATGTCTGTGGTCTTCATTTCTTCAAGGTTTCAAAAATTAGCTTAGCACTTCCCCAGATGGGGAAAAAAATACTTACTCTTAACGGCTACCATCTTGGTTATGTTGAGAAAATTAAATTTCAACTATGCTTTGGAGTCTTACTTGCAGTGTTTCTTCCCCAATTTTATGAGCACAAACATGAAAGAGAAAAGTTTGTACAGGGAATGAGACATGCTCGTATTACTCGGTTCACATCTGGGATGGAGTTTGCATTTTTAATCATGCCGTCAAGCCCCAGGGCTGGAATTCAAGGGCATAGACTGCAGAATGCACACACCTGTGATTTTCATCAACATAGGGACATTTCCCCGCCCCCCCCCTTTTTTTTTTTTGCCAATGCTATATTCATATTCCATGAGCAGCATCTCTTGTTTTATGTGATAAAGATGAAAATCTCCATTACGATGCTAATCCTAACCTGGCCATTCCGACTGCCCCATCCCTCCCAGTGATTGGTCCACGGAGGACCAATCAGAATCCTTCCCTGACTTGGGCGAGGACTTTGGTACTTGGTCCTTGTGAGAAAGAAGCCATTACTTTAGCTGGTTTTCTAAGCTAAAAAACTAGAAGCTCAAGGCTGCCAGATGGCAACTACCCCAGCAAATGGAGGGAGCCAATTTGAAGTGCAAAAAATACATGAGGGTGAAACATTAAGTGAAACAGAGCTGAGAGGTGAAGAAAGAGAGTTCTGACAGCATTGCAGACTCATGGAACCAGGCATGTCTAAACTCGGGGCCCAATAACGCCTTCCTTCTCACGTTGGTTGTTGCTGTGGGTGAGCCCATGTAAGCTGGGTTTCTGTCCCTGTAACTGAAAGAAGCTGCCCCAATCTAACATTATATAATAAGTCCTTGCCCCAACTAGTCTGAGTATGGGATAAAAAACTGACCACAGAAGGCAAATCGTGCTCTATCTGCTGTCTTCTACTTTTTCATACTTTAGCTTCTCCAACTTTTAAGCTCTGTTCAAGATGAGAAAGTACTTTTTACCATCAGATTGAGTTTATAGGGCTGTAGAAAAAAATACGGACTTTGAAATCTGGGTTGGAGTCCTGGATTTTTAAGCTAACTGTTTGGCCTGATCGCTTCCCCTTCTTGAGTCTCCATTTCCTGCTATGTAAAATGAGGCTAGGACAGTAACAGTTCACAGAGTATGGCAGCCCAGGTCCACTTGGATAAATTAAATCAGGTGCCCTGGGAATGAAGTCCAGGCATGGAGAGTTTCCAAAAGCATCCCACATGATTCTAACGTGCAGCTGGGGTTGAGAAGCTCTTGAGTTGATGGGATCTAAGGCAGTTGCCTCAGAGTTTAGGCTGTATGCAAATCAGCTGGTCTCAGCACTAGCTATTGAAATTCCAAAGGTCTGTGGAAGGCCTCAGAGATCTGTCTTGTTAACATGCTTTCCAGGTGATTTTCACGCAGGAGGTCCACAGACCACACTGTGAGAAACAAACAAACAAACAAACAAACAATACCTTACGCTCTCTGTCATCTTTGATATGCTAAGACTCTTCTGAACCAGATGTTGGTAGGCAGCACTGATCAGAAAGGACATCTTCATTGGAGCAGTGGAAACTCTAGGGTTAGTTCTCAGAAAGAGCAGAATGAACAACAAGTAGGTCAGCAGGAAGTTGTCCAGAGGAGGTGGAGGAGACGGTACAATGTGTGCTGCTCGAGACCACAGGAGGCATGGGCGCCAAGAGCACGGAGTCTGATTTAAGGGCCCATCAAAGTCTCCACTTCTTCCATGACACTCATGTTTCCTTGAGCCGCTGTGCCCCCTTCCTCGTGAAAGTTACAAGGGAAAAAGCCTTATAAAAATAAAACACAAAACAACAAGTGTTGCTGAGGATGTGGAGAAAAGGGAACCCTCGTGCACTGTTGGTGGGATTGCAGATTGGTGCAGCCACTATGGAAAACCGTATAAAGGTACCTCAAAAAATTGAAAATGGGACTACCGTATGACCCAGCAATTCCACGCCTGAGTATTTAAACAAATACAAAACACTAATTCGAAAAAATATATATGAAGTCAGATAATAAAGTTTGCAATTACATACTTACATGGTGGAAAGTTCATGAACTTAATTGTCCGACCTTCATGTGTACCCCTGTGTTTATCGCAGCCCTATTCACAATAGCCAAGACATGGAAACAACTGAAATGCCTATGGATAGATGATTGGATAAAGAAATGGTGGTATATTTATACAATGGAGTATTACTGGGTCATAAAAAAGAATGAACTCTTACCATTGGCAACAACATGGATGGACCTAGAGAATATTAGGTTAAGTGAAATAAGTCAGACAGAGAAAGACGAATACCATACGATCTCACTTATATGTGGAATCTGAAGAACAGAATAAGCAAACAAACAAAACAGAAATGGACTCAGAGATAGAGGGGAAAAAGGACGATTGCTGGGGGGGGGATGAGAAGGGAGAGAGACAGAGAGAAACAGCGGGGAGAGACAACATCTTTGTCAGAAAAGGAGGTAAGAAGGAAAAAAAAACCCACAAAACTTTCAGTGTCAATTGCAACATTCTGGTAATTCTATTTCCTGTTTACTAATTTATTTCCCTATTTACCAACAAGGAAGGTGGGGCTTCAATGTGTTTAAATGCCTTGGCCCTGAGATTCACGAGTGGGCACGGTGGCTCCAATACTCTCAGTGTTGCTATGCATTTGGGGATAAGCCTGTGCAGACGTTCCAACCCCAAGCACAGACTCCCCAGGTTGTCCCTGGGGGGCTGCAGTGGAGCACATGCAGACACCAAAGCGCCATGTTCCCAACCTCACTTAATTCTCACCAAAACCCAATGAGACATTTCATTCGCTTGAAAACCGGGCTCCAGAGAGGCTGATTGAGTTGCTTAGGGTTGCACAGCTGGGAAGACTAACTCTGTCCAATAACCTGCAGGGCAGGATTGAAACTCAGGTTCATCTAGAAACTTTTTTAAAAAGAGGAAAAAGACCTCTAACCACTGAATTTTTGCTGTCCATTTTTCCATTCTAGTTACTGCCTAAGTCTTTGATGGCTAACTGGAAATAACAACTATCCATTGTCTTTATATCAACCTGGTTAAGTCAACCTGTTTTGTTGTTGTTGTTTTTTAAGATTTTTTTTTTTATATACTGGGGAAGGGGAACAGGACTTTATTGGGGAACAGTGTGTACTTCCAGGACATTTTTCCGAGTCAAGTTGTTGTCCTTTCAATCTTAGTTGTGGAGGGTGCTGTTCAGCTTCAAGTTGTTGTCCTTTCAGTCTTAGTTGTGGAGGGTGCAGCTCAGCTCCAGGTCCCGTTGCCATTGCTAGTTGCAGGGGGCACTGCCCACCATCCCTTGCGGGACTCGAGGAGTTGAACTGGCAACCTTGTGGTTGAGAGCCCATTGGCCCATGTGGGAATCAAACTGTTGGCCTTCGGAGTTAGGAGCATGGAGCTCTAACCGCCTGAGCCACGGGGCTAGCCCAACCTTTGCCATTTTAATTATAATGTGTTTTGGAGTGGGCCCGTTTCGGTTCATCTTGTTTGGGATTCTTAAGCTTCCTGGACTTGTATGTTTCCTTCACCAGGTTAGGAAAGTTTTCAGTCATGATTTCCTCAAGTAGGTTCTCAATCTCTTTCTTTCTCTCTTCTCCTTCTGTTACCCTTATGATGTGAATGTTGTTACACGTGATATTGTCTCAGAGGTCTCTTACACCAGCCTCATTTTTTTGGATTATTTTTTCTTTTTGTAATTATGATTGGGTGTTTTCTGCTATCTTATCTTCCAAATTGCTGCTTTATCTAGTCTTTTAGTGCAGTCTTCATTTCAGTTACTGTATTCTTCACTTATGACTGGTTCTTTTTATGGGTTCTATGTCTTTTTAAAATTATTGTTAGTTTCAGGTGTACAAAACAATGTAATAGACATTTACACCCCTCACAAAGTGATAACCGTTTCTCATGCTTTCTATCTCTCTGTTGAAGTTCTCACTAAGTTCCTTGAGCATCCTTCTAACCACTGTTTTGAACTCTGTCTCTGATAGGGTGCTTGCCTGCATTTCATTTAGTTCTTTTTCTGGAGTTTTCTCCCATTCTTTCATTTCGGTTGTCTTTTGTTTGTTTGTTTGTTTCTTCATTTTGAGTGCCTCTCTGTGTTTGTTTCTCTGTATTAGGTAGATCTGCTATGTCTCCCAGTCTTGGCCAAGAAAGAATGCAATTCAGGTGGGGCTGGCTGCTGGCCTCAGCAAGTGCCGCCAGCTTTGGGGGAGTTAAGTGGGGCAGGGCAGGGAGTCACAGGGCAGATTGAGTGGCGCTCACCAGGCCAATCAGATTCAGATTTGGCCATAAGCGTAGGGGGCGGGCTCAAACAGATTAAAGATGGTGGCCACCTGCTGGATTCCCAGGAGGAGACGTCCACAGATAGAAAATGGCAAGTGTCCCTCCAGTTTTCGCTCTGAAGCCACACAACTCAGTGTCTCCCCATATGTCTCCGATGCCCTCCGAGTGACCATCCCTCCGCTGGAGCCCGGGGTAAGTGCCTGCAGGCGACTGAGATGGGCCGGTCCCTTTACGAGGACGTCTAGGTTTCCCGCAGTTGGGACGGCAGAATCCCCACTGTTTTTCACAGCTAGATGTGGTATACGATGCTCTTCCCGGTACCAGTACTCTGGGCAGGGGATGCCAGTGTGGGGCTGGGGTCTCTCGCTCCTCCTGGGGGAACCTCTGTGGCCCAGATATTCTTCCTAATTCTCAACCTCCACATGGGGGTTTGGGGCCGGCCTGTTTTGCGTCTCCGCCCCTCCTACCAGTCTCGACTTTATATCCTTGGTTATAAAAATTCTGTTCTGCTAGAGCTCAGGTGGTTGTGTAGGTTGACTGTTCTATACTTCAGTTGAAATTTTAATGTGTTCCTAGAAGGATGCAAGCAGTGTTTATTCCACCATCTTGGGTTTCCCTGCAAAAGCAGGGATTTGAACCTCTACACCAATCTCCAGTGTAAGACTTGCCATTAGGAGCTTTGATCGGTCACTTCTCTGAGGATGATGGTTTCCTAATAGGTAAAAAGAAGTTTGGCTCATAGATACAGACAACAGAATGGTGCTTACCAGAAGAGAGGGGAGGGCTAGGGAGGGAGAATGAAGAGATAAAGGGGGTCAAATGTATGGTGAAGAAAGCAGATTAGACTTTGGGTGGTATGGAGTTTACACCATGTCTACACAATGGAGTATACAACTGTCGTGTCATAAAGTTGTACATGTGAAACTCACATAATGCCATTAACTAACTTTACCCCAATATATTTAATTTTAAAAAAGAAGAGTGTTGGCTCCCAGCTGGTCAGTGTTCCTTCCACCTATGACAAATAACGATTTAGGGTTTCTGTCAGCTAAGTGATGCAATTTAGGTGGGCTGTCAGCAAATTTAAAATCTTTCAGGCATCCAGATCTAGATTAATCATTAGGTGTTAGGAAAGAACCTTTTATTTAAAATGTTGGGTTCCCTCACCTTATGAAAAAGCCTGTGGAGTGTGATGCTACTTTCCAGTATACGAAGTCTCCCTTTTGAGTCAAGAAAGCAGCCGATCTTTGCAAGGCTTGATGAATACATTCAGATCAGGAAGAAACCAGCACCTGATTTCTTAAGACTCAAGCTCAAGCTTACACTTGATAGATTTCCTTTTACTAACTCATATCCACATTGGTTTGGGGTGAGTTTACAGGCTTCATTTCTGAGCTTGAAGTAAATTGTAAATGGGTCAGCGGCTTCCAGAAACAAATCATTGACTCACTCTTGTTCTTTCTAAAATATACCTGCGTTGCTTTCTCACTTGTATTTCTCTGGTTATCAGGATCTGACTTTCAGAGTTGCTGGAAGTAATCATTACATTTCTCCCACATAGAGAAATCGAAAGCAAATATAACCTGCTCTCTCAGCTCAGTTCTAAATCTAAGCAGACCCAACTGCTGTTGGATATTGCTTTGTATGCTAAGGTGCAATGTCCCTTTGAATGGAATATATAAGGAAAACTTCCAAGTGGTTTGCTGCTGCTAACACATTACTGAGCTGGCAAAATTCATAAACTAATATTGCAAAGTAGCCCTTGGCACATGCTATTTTCAGCAATTGGTACTCTCTGTCACTATTTCCTTTTTCATGCCATCTGTAAAGCATCCCTGGCTTTCTTCTCAACAAGAAATTTGTTTTTCTAGAAGGTTGATCAGGAAAAAAAAAACACTTGCTGGATGGGTTTATCACTATAGAAGACATGCTACCTTTGCATCCCAGAGTGGGCAGTTTGGGGTTTATATAGGATAGATGCTGGAGGGTGATATAAAATGTAACAAGTGGGAACTATCACATGTCAGCTAGGATAGACTGAATATCTCTCCTCTTCATTAGAGATGATCCAATTTAAATCTCTAGTGCCTGATTAATTAGGATAAAGAGAAAAAGTATCAGTGTCCTCAAATGAAAATCTCTGTTTGGTTACTGCGGGATAAACATAAGCCATAGATGCATGATGCCTGTATGCAAAGGAGTCAGGAGGTCTGAATCCATGCGCTTACTAGCTCTGTAACCAGGGGCAAGCCAATTCCACCCTCCTTTGGTCTTGGTGTCGTCGCATCAGATAGTCAGAAAGGGTCTTTCCGGCTCTGGTGTGCTTTGACTGGTCAAAAGGAGCATTCATTTGTGTATTTGTTCAATAGACCTGTGTATTGAGCTTCTGCTGTGGGCTCGGGTAATGTCTACTCAGCACTGAAAAAGACAGACAAGAGCCCGAAATCACGGAGCTGATGTTCAAGGAGAGACGAGAACTAATAAATGAGTCGACAAATAACTGAGCAAGAGGGCTTCAGGTAGGAGTAAGTGCCGCGAAGGATCGTAACAGTAGGATCTGACAGATGGATAAGGGGTGAGGTTAGTCACACGTCACACATTAGGTCTACAGTCCGTATATATCAAGAGAAGTGGTTTTGAATGGGTGCATGTGCCTCCTGCTGACATTTCAGAATTTTTGTGAAGGCGTTTGCTGTTTTATAGTGCAGCTGTGCTAGACAATTGACACGTTGAAATACAAATTATTTGATTATATATTTACTTTTTATTCTCTTTTATGTTGCATCCTGAGCATTTATTGTATCCAAAGTTGTGCAGGCGTATATATTATTTATGAATTTCACTTCATGATTGTAAAAGGGGAGTTGACATTATTCTCAATAAGAGGAGGCATTGGGTCTGATAGGATTAAAATCCACTGATCTACAACTTTCATAACGAAAACTATCATGTAGCTGGCATTCTTGTGCAATGATGTATTTTTTAGGCAAAAGTGATCAATCATTAGGAAACAAATTCCCGCAGGGAATAGTGGGCACACAATTTTTAAAAAGTAGCCGCTTTCAGACGGCTGTCTTCCCAGGCAGGTACAGCCTTCTCACAATTTCCTATATCACCTGCATAGTGCATAGGGCCTCACTACCTGTACAAAAATCACCGTTTTTCTATGCGAAGGAGGAGAACCCCTTGTGTTTATGGGGCTACTTCTATTTTGACTTTAACCAAGTTAGAGAACCACCGTGAATAACCACTCTTTCCTACACAGTTGGCTTGTCCACAGCCCTGCCTGGACCAATTAGGGCTGATCAGAATCGTGCTCCAAGATTCTTCAAAGGGAAGTGAGAAAGGTTTTAAGCATCTTTCCAAGAGTAGTCGTGTGGGGTGGGGGGTAACATAAGGTTCAGGAATATAGACAGCCATGTTTTCCTGCAGAGAGAGAAAGCCTGTCTGGAAGGGAAGCTTGAACGTGATGTGCAGAGAGGTAAATTCATTCTTTTATTAATTCACTCAGTCACTGATATGTTTCACACTATTATTTACTAGACATTATGCTGACTCTGGCGATAAATAATGCCTGCAGTAGGCTAAATAATGCCTCCCTGCTCCCTCACTCACCACCCCACCCAAAAAAAGATGCCCGTAGCAGAATCCCCAGAACCTTATGAATGTTACTTTATATGGCAAAATGGACCTTGCAGATATAATCTCATTTGAAAATGTTGTGATGGAGAGATTATCCTGGATTATCCTAATGGATCCAGTGTGATCACAGAGGTTCTTATAAGAAAGAGACAAGCAGTTCAGAGGTGGAGAGATTTGTGGATGCTGGCATCAGAGCAGCTGGCTTTGGGGATAGTAAAAGGACCACCAGCCGAAGAATGTGGGCAGGGTCCAGAAGCTGGAAAAGGCAGAGGCACCGATTCGCCCTCAGAACTCCAGAAGGAACGCTGCCCTGCCAACGCCTTCCTCGTAGCCCTGTTGCCCGTGGACTCATTTGACTTTTGATCTCCAGAACTGTAAGAATACATTTGTGTTGTTCCAAGTCATTAAGTCTGAGGTCACTGCTGACAGCCGCCAGAAGAAACGGATACAAAGTCCCTGACCCAGAATCATAGACGTTCTAGGAAGGGAGACGACCTGTACATCTATAAAGAAGCAAAACAAAAAAAATCACAGAAACCCAGAGATGGAAAAAAAAGTGATGAAATAAGAGCTGGAGAAAGCAGAGGCCCCTCGTTCCAGTTGATTCCCAGGCCCAGCTATTTCCCTGCAGCTATTCCGCACTATCCCAGTATCCTGTACTAAATCTCACTTTTTGTCCAAGATTTTTTTTTTCAGTTGAGTTTCTATCCCTATCGAATGAAAGAGTCCCGCCTGATATAACCTGCATTTATGGTCCTATAGTGGCACTGATATTTGCTGAGTCAACCTGGAGGCAGGTTCTCAAAAGAGTTTCCATGATGTTGGTCCTCATTAGACTGTTCTTACAGGAAAAGGTGCTTCTCCGATGCAGAAACATTTTGAGCAACAAAAGAATTTTCTGTGAATTCCTTATTAGAGACCAGCAGTTCCACTAAAGAAACCTGTTTGGCGTTAGCCAAACTACTTAATCAAAATTCTAACTTATTCATTTTGGGGGGTTCATTTCTAGCATTCATTGAACACCTACTCTATACCAGGCCCTGGGAAGACAATAATGATAAGTCAAAATCCCTGCCAAGACTCAGTAAGAGAGACTCCACTTAAAGAAATGACTATAATATAGTGTAACAGTAACGTGAGTCATCAATGCTTAGGACCACGTTCTAGGTGTTAGCCAGTGTTCGAAGCAATTAAAATACCTTCCGTGTTGCAATGGTCACAAACGTTTAGTAGGGAGCGCCACTGTAACTATTGTACAAATGAGGAAACAGAGACAGGGTTAAGACATATGCCCAGCTGTCAAGTGATGGTGGCAGGCTTTGCATCCAGGCTCCAGGACCTGAATTAATTACTGCAGCCTGTTATCTTTGGGGTGGGGGGAAGACTAGGAAGGCTCAGGAATAGCTAGAGAAACAAAATCTCTGGGATACAACCGGTTTGAGTTTTTCTGGATGATGAAGAATTAATCCGGTGGGTAGAGCCTGGAGTTTCAGGCAGAGGAAAGCTACAGGGAGTGTGACTCATAGACTGAGCTGAACGGGAGTGGACTGCTAAGCAATGGAGTTGGAGGAACAGGCAGGGCTGTGTGTACAAAGAGCTTTGTATTCTGGGCGAAGGGGTGCCACCTCTGCCCTTCACCCTAATTCGTTTGTCGGTGGCTCCTGTAATCTGCTTGACTGTTGCTAATAATTTTCTCAGCACTTCGGTCCTAGCAAGTCTGTGATTATCCTCCCACCGACAATGGATTTCTTTGTGTCTCTCTCCCTTCTTTCTCTGCCTGGCTGATCACTTGCTGTGGTAGCACTATTTCTTTTGTCACAAGTTACGAAAACGCAACTGGGAAGAACAGGGGTAGATCCGAGCTATCCAATAGCGTTGTCATGGGTCTCGTTTGCCATCTTTCATCTTGGCTTCCTTCCAAGGCTTTCTTTTCAAGTTCTGATAAGGGCCATGCTCTTGGGTTTCCCTTTTTCCTCACCTGCTCTGGCTAGTCATCCATCCGTGCAGTCATTCAACAAACCTTTAGTGAACATCTACTATGATCCGGATGCTGGAATATGTGAGGACACAGAGATCAAGGTACCTGTTCTCAGGTAGCTCATTGTCTAAAGGGAAAGAGAGAAACAAACAGTCTTCAGAAACAGGGGCTGCAGGAGCAAGGAGACGCATTGATTTCAGCAAGGAAAAGGTACCAGTTAATACGCTACTGCCTTTTAGCTTCAAACTTACTGTTTTATACTCTGCATTCTGATGCTGCATCTGGCAAACCACATTTCTGCTCTGCCAGGTGGCTCCCAGTTAGACTCTGCAAATGGGGGTCCCAGAGGAAGCCCGCAAAGCTGAGGTAGGAAGAAGGGACTCGCCCCTGCCTGTTAGGTTAGATTGGCTTCCTCTATGCTTTCTGTTTCCATCAGCATCGTCCCAGACTCACCTCTGCCCCATTGGTTTCAGTAGCAGCAATTAACTCCAGTTTTCAATTCTCCCGGACTCATCCAACCAGCCTCATTGTACTCCATCAGAGACACAAGCCCCAATTGGCTGGTGCCCCCTCCTCAGATAAGTGCCCCCACCTGTCTGAGCTTAGCGACTTCAGCACCAGCCAACCGGTGCCCCGCAGACAGAGGTCAATCCCCGCTCAGCAGGACTCCACCTCCCAGTCTTTAAATTTTAATCATTCCAGCCTCTTCCCTTTGTTCCTCCAGCCCTGCGGGTGGTAGCTGCTCACCTGTGATCGCTCAGTGTTCTTGCTGCCTTTTTAGTTCAATACCTACTTAATAATTCTTTATATTACATTTTCTCTGTTAAGATAACTGTTGTGAATTCTGTCTCCTGACCAGACCCTACTGGTACAACTTCCAAAGCAGTTTGGCTTGCTCGAGTTCTAAAGCATAAGTAGATACTCACACAAGAAGAGTTCAAGAATGGTTTGGTGGTTGCCAGAGGGTAAGGGGGGTGGGGGGTGGGGGGTGGGAGATGAGGGTAAGGGGGATCGAATATATGGTGATGGAAGGAGAACTGACTCTGGGTGATGAACACACAATGGGATTTATAGATGATGTATTACAGAATTGTACACCTGAAATCTATGTAATTTTACTAACAATTGTCACCTCAATAAATTTAATTAAAAAAAAAAAAGAAATTAATCTAAATAAATAAATAAATAAAAATAAAAAGAATTCAAGCCACCACTTGAAGGAGAAGGACAAGATACGAGGCACAAGTAGGACTTTTGTTTGGCTCCAAAAGGATTTCATTTCAACTTGACCAGATTGCCTTCCAATAGCAAGGGCTTCCCCGTCTTCTGACACACGGCACGTAAGAAAAATGATACTGTTTATGCAGCACGCTGGGCCACATGGAGGAGGTTGCTTTTATCCAGAGGTGACTGGCCTGAGGGCTGTATGCCCCTGAGTCCCATCCCTCTGCTCTGGGGAATTACTATCCCAGCACTCTGGACGGGAAATCCTGCAGCAGACAATTTCATCTCAGAGCGGAAGACCTACCATAAGCTGTGTGAGTGTGTGTGTGGGTGTGTGTAACTTGAAGGATAGTACTTAGTATCATAGACTGTGGAACCTGAGGAGACTTTAGAGATGACACTATCCATGGCCCCCCTTTTGCCCAAGAAGAAATGTGGGCTTGTAGGAGGAAACAGACCTACCCAATAATCCACTCAACCTGTGGTACTTTGTCATGGCAACCCTAGGAAACTAACACAGCTATAACGTAAGAAGCCAAACCAACAGAAATGGGAAATAAGCATTGACGAGGACGTGGAGAAATTAGAACCCTTGCACCTTGCTAGTGGGAGAGTACGATTGCACAGTAGGAAAGCAGTCTGGCAGTTATTCCATAGGTGAAACAGAATTACCCGTACGAGCAGCAATTCCATCCCTAGATTTCTACCGCAAAGAATTGAAAATAGGTTTTGGAACACAAACCTGTATGTGAATGTTCATTGCTGCACCATTCACAATCGCCAAAAGGTGGAAACAACCCAAATGACCATTAGTTGATGAGTAGATAACCAAATTGTGGTCTATACATGCACAGAGATATTATTTGGCTATAAAAATGAATAAAGTACTGATATGTGTTTACAACATGGATGAATCTAAAGAGGAGAAACTAAAGAAGTCAAACACCGTAGGTCACATATGATGATTCTATTATATGAAATATCTAGACTAGGTAAATCTATAGAGACAGAAAGCAGATTTAATGGCACCAGGGGCTGAGAGGAGGGAGAAAGTTAGGAAAACTGCCTACTGGGTAGGAAGTTTCTTTCAGGGGGGAGAAACATGCTTTGGATCGAGGTGGAGCTGCCCACTGCACAGCACTGAGTGTATCGAAGGCTCCTCAATTAGTGAAGTTAAAACGGTTAACTTCACATGGTATGAGTTTTGCCTCAATATGAAAAAGGGAAAACACAAAAGCATGGCCTGCGTTTGGTAAAGCACAATGGCCAAAGGAAAGTGAATGGCTTGGTCTTGATTTTAGAGAGATATTACTAACAGTCAGAGAGATCGGAGAAAGATGGACAAGATTAGATAAGTAGTTACAGAATAGCAACTAAGATCTGGGGTTCAGATCAATGTGTATTTGAATCTCACTTCTACCACTTACCAGCTCCATCTCCTTACATGAAACACAATTGGGATAAACGTTATGGATATATCTTCCTGTAGATTCCAAGATATCCCAGAAGTCAAGAAACTCCATAGTGGAAATTAAGGCTATGTCTCAAAAAAAAAAAAAAAAAAAAAAAAAAAAAAATGCATTTTGATCCTGGTTCTCGAAGATGACCCAAATCGCTAACATCAGGTTTTCTGGGATTCAACACAAAAAGCACTTCCAGAATTATCTGAAACACGTCACACTCTTGACATTCCACTCTTGAAGATGCCAAGTTGTCTAATATTTGTCTGCTAGAAGGTAAAGACATCTGCAACTGATTCAGAGATTACAAACAAGAAGGAAGTTAGCAGAGGTGTCTTGAATCGGTTAACTGCATTAAGAGAAAGAACCACATAAAGTTCACATACAAATATTCGGGGATTCGAGCCACTCTGCCTAAAGTAACTGTCAAGTTCACTAGCAGTGAAGGTGGTGAAACATGGCTCCGTGACTATCACAAGATTTGCGTTGTCTGTTTGTTTACATTTTATTGAGGAGGTGAAAAAGTAGGGGCCCTAAGTTGGGGATGGACTGAATTTGGGGGGTGTGCCCAGGTGGCATACCCACATGGAGATATCCAGCTAGAAGTTGGGTATAGCTGGGTTGACATGTATGGCTGCAAGTACATGGGATTTTATGAGATCACCCAGGGTAGAAACTACAATAGCATGTAAGATGCAGGTAAAGGGAATCAGTGAAGGCAGTTAGAAGGGGGTTAGGAGGTCTAGCTGGATGAATAAAGAAAAGTAACTAAGGGAAGGTAGTGTCATGGACACCCAGAGAGAAAAAGTGAAGAAAGCAAGACTGAGCAGCCCTGGCACGTCTGCATTCTCCTATACCCTGTGCCTCGCGTCCCGTACCTTATTAATGAAAGCTGTGGAAACCAGTTAAAGTTATTAGGAGGCAGAAATAGAATCAGAGTGAAATGGAAGGTGTGTCACTGTGGGAAGCAGGAGAATGAAGTTAATCTGGAGGGAAATACAATTCCATTATTGCTGGTCACTCCAGCCAAGCTAGTTACCCCATTTCTTGCAATTTCTTCAGGATCTGAACAAAGTTGAACCTCTGCATTCTAATAAAAAGTCATTTGCCTTTTTAAAGGCAAGAACATAAAAGGAAACCATCCTTTAGTCTCCCTCTGTGTAGCCCTTGGCTTCTAGTCCTATTTTGTTCAGTGAAGAAGCCTGGGAAATTGGATTTTGAGTGTTGAGGACACAGTTCAAAAGTTTCCAAACCTGGCGTGCCCACTTTGCTGGGGAAGAATAATGGGGTCTGCTTCCCGCGACTGCTTGAAAAGTCTCACTCCATTGAATTGAATCAACTTTCGACAACTGGATTTGAACTGTGACTTGAGAACAGAATGTGGTGAATCGCGTGTATGTGAACTTTTCAGCCTCCACTGCTGACACGTTTCCATGGGAGCCCTTTAAGCTGAAGGGCTCAGACCTCAACTGACTTCTTACCAATGAGAGTGCATTTTAATAACGGTGCAGGCCCACGGGTGTGCATTTCCACATAGCAGCACTGCCTGGGCACTAAGGCCACTCTTGCTGACATTTACTTTTAAAAATAAATTTTAAAAATAGAGATAAAAATTAAAGAAAGAAGCAAATGACCAGCATGTAAGTGCATTCTTTTGGAATTGGGTGTAATCAAGTCTGTGCTTTCTCAAGTGACCCTAGGGCTTTAGGTCATCCACTCACGGAGTCTGGTGGCTGATATAAATGGGGAAATTGGTTCTGAGAGATTCCTTAAGCCATACTTAGAGCATTGTGGCGTTTTGGTGTGTGTGTGTGTGTGTGTGTGTGTGCTTTGTAGTTACTGTTCACTTGTTTGTTTTGTTCTTTTAATAATAAAGCGAAAAAGACTTTATCTGGCTTTTCCCCACTCATATTTTCAGGAACCACCTGCAGGAAAATTGATTTATAGGCTCTTCAGGCTTGCAGACAAAACAAACCAAAAATCTTAGAGATGATATTAGCTATGGCCCCTTTGGAGGTTTTTTATTTAGGAATTAGCTAACCAGGTGTGGGGAGGAAGGTCAGTTGAACACGGTGGAAAGAACACAACAGAAGGTGGAGTTAAAAAATGTTCTTACTTGGGACCTTGGCAAATGAACTTGTTCTCTCTCTCTCTCTCTCTCTCTCTCTCTCTCTCTCTCTCTCTCTCTCTCTCTCTCATTGATTCTTGCATAAGATGAGTTCAAGGGTAAATAGTATTTTTTCAAAAAGTTTTCCTGACTCTGCAATCTGATTTCCCAGCACTTTCCCATTTTAGCATTCATTGTAGTTTACAACTACAATTTGTGAGGATTTGTGTACGTCTGTCTTGAGGGCAGTGACTATACTTGTTGTGATCCCACTAGAGCCCCTGTGCCTATGCATTATCTGTATACTCGCCTTGGGCTAGTCACGTTACCTCACAAATCTCATATGTGTAAAGTGGGTGCAATACCGCTGAGCCTGCAGGGGGATCTATAAGGACAGCAAATGAAAGTGTCATACACACTCACGTTCCACTCATTCTAAAAGACTCTACCATGCCTTCTTATATTATTATTTCATTTTTCCTGATTTACTAAAGGAATGCGGCTTATTATGTGGAAAACATAGAAAACAGCAAAAAGGAAAGTAAAACTCATGCTCTTTCTTTCTGACTCAAAGAGAATCACTCAGAGTTTTTTAAGCTCCAAAGTTTGTGATAATTTGTTACAGCAACAGTGGGAAACTAATACAGACCCCTGCAATTGATCACGGTTTTCTCTTCCAGTTAGGAAAATTATGGAAAAGAAGGCTAATAGCTGAAGAACATGCAATTTACGTAATTTCATAGAGGATTGGTGAAATGTGTCGAGTTCCAATTTGACTTCCCCTCCTTCCCTAGTTGTTGCATTGGTGTAAATGGGAAATGGTTGTTATTTCTTCACATCAAAGTATTCCATTTCTGAGGTAGCGTTCGGCGCTCAGCTCAGCGCGAGCCATGGAATGTAATTAGAGGTGACAAGTTTTTTTTCCCTCCTAAAAGAACACTGCAGTCTGGTGTCAGCTTCTCTCGCCCCCACCTTCACCTTCCCTTTGTCAGAGTGCTGGGCTCAGTAGACATATAAAAAAAACTAAGAACCTTTTTGATCTTTCTGTCTCACTTTTAAAAGTTTTCTTTGTTCCTAGAACAGAGAAAAACTGAGATGGTGAGAGAGAGAGAGAGAAAGAGACAAGGAATCGTCTTCTCAGCAATATTTTGCAGTTCAAGGTGTCAGGGACCATTATAGGGACGTGCAAAGAGTCCATCCTTGCTAGAATATGTCACCTTGCTTTGAAAGGCTGTGTTGCAAGATAAGTGGCCTCTTGCCTCTGATTTCTTTCATAGTGAAAGCCTCTCACTTAGCCTGAGGAAGGAGTATGGATTGCAAGCCCTTTGCAGGAAGAGGCAAACCGCTCAACTCTGGTGAAATAAAGAAAGGAGAGGAAGAGGGAGCTTGTGCGTTCATCTTGTCCAAATCCAGAGAAAAGACAGTAACGTGGTCATTGTCATAATTATGAAGGGAAAGCTCAGGAAGACTTTTCTTCTGATTCTTCTTCTGTTTGTTTTTAGTCTTATACTTGAGCTTTAGGAAAGAGCAAGGAATGACATTTCAGTCTGGGAGAAAGATGCAGAGTCTAGGATGACGATGCTGGCAGTGCAGTGTGTGTCTCGGCTTTTAGGAGTTCTGAGCTCCAACATGGCATCAAACATGAGATAAACAAATAGAACCCTGTGTGCTGACAAAATAACCAAACTTCTTGCATAAGAAAAATACCCTTTATCTATAAGAAGTCAAGTAAATTAAAGAATACCCAAATAGGGCTGGCCCGGTGGCTCAGGCGGTTGGAGCTCCGTGCTCCTAACGCTGAAGGCTGCCAGTTCGATTCCCACATGGGCCAGTGGGCTCTCAACCACAAGGTTGTTGATTTGACTCCTCGACTCCCGCAAGGGATGCTGGGCAGCGCCCCCTGCAACTAACAATGGCAACTGGACCTGGAGCTGAGCTGCGCCCTCCACAACTGTGATTGAAAGGACAACAACTTGACCTAGGAAAAAAATCCTGGAAGTACACACTGTTCCCCAATAAAGTCCTGTTCCCCTTCCCCAATTAAAATAACAAAATGCCCAAATAGTTCCCATTCCAGGCATCCTTTGGTTGGTCTAAAGGCAAGAAGTAGCCAGAGGGGTTTTGATCATTATATGCGCTGTATTGTTGGGTGCTCACCACTTCTTCCATGTTTTCAAGTAAAACATAAGCTCTCAACCACCTTGGTGCTTTCAAAGTCTGCTGCTAGGATCCTGGGGCAACGAAATTAAGAAGGAATCAATTTGCTGGCAGAAAACCATGCCCTCTCAGCAAGAGGTCTTTTTACAGAAATGTATACATTTGCAAAACTTTGAGTCACCTCCACCCATTCTATGCCCCAACTAAGTGGAGAGAGATGAAAAGGGCCTCTCCAGGAAAGACAGATTTAAGCTGATTTTTACTCGTTTCTCTGTGTGAAAAAAAACAAAATAAATTTGAAGATCTAATTGGCTTTATTACAAGACTCATGAATCAGGCAACAGCCCATTTAGCTTTTAGAAGGGCACTCAGAGTTGTACAAAAAGAAAGGTTTTTATAGGAAGAATGGTGGGGCAAGGGAGCTATTAACAAAAGAAATAAAGCGTTATTTTTAGACCAGGATTTTTGGGGGGGAAGGGAATAGCAGGGACTTTTATTATGCAGATTACCTCTTTCTTCTGTGGGGTGGGCAAAAGTAGAGGGCCCATGTCACAGATTAACTCATTGGTGTTGACCAGAAAATTCCAGACAGATGGATTAAGATTATATTTCTAAGAGAGGTTGAAACAGTAATTAGGTCAGATATTCAATCTAGGTTTGGTGTGATGGGCTTTTAGCACAAGTGACGCCATTTTGGGCCTGTGGTTTCTTCTTTAATATCTGAAAAGAGTCCTCTAAGGAAATTCTATCACTAACTCCCTTAATGTCTATAAGTAAATATAACTAGCAAAAACAAATACAAAACAAAAAACAAAAGCCTAGATTCTAGATTCTAGCTGCCTAATGAAGATGAAATATTCTTCACCTTTTTCACCTATACACTTATTTACTGGAGTCTGGAACTGGGTTGGAGCCTGAAAGTGTTTTGCTTTTTTTTTTTTGTACTTCAATTATTAGGCAATAAAAAGAACAAAAGAAAGCCATTATGCAAATATGTAGCCATTCAAAGTCAGAAATTGGGGTCAGGAGGGTGGAGGTTGGGAAGGGTAGAGATTTGGAGAATTGTTTTTCTTGTCCGAGTTCTTCTCCT
Source organism: Rhinolophus sinicus (assembly GCF_057876585.1). NCBI lineage: Eukaryota > Metazoa > Chordata > Mammalia > Chiroptera > Rhinolophidae > Rhinolophus > Rhinolophus sinicus. The sequence continues at coordinate 10,256,623 of NC_142510.1, read as the reverse complement.
GTTTTATTGTAATATTATTTTTTGAATATTATTGATATCCAAACTAAACCTACGGGGTCGCCAGTCTTATCGCCCACATTCCAGCTGTGCTGAGTAATACATTTCGGGAAAGCACACCTCTGCTTTGCCAGGGATTGGCAAACATTTTCTGTAAAGGGCCAGCTAGTAAATCTTTTAGGTTTTTCAGGCCCTGTGATCTCTTTCACAGCTACCCAACTCTGCAGTTTGTTGTACAAAAGCAGCCATGGTCTATATGTGGACAAACGGGTGTGGCTGTGTTCCAATCAGACTTCATTCATGGGCATTGGCATTTCCGAAAATGTTCGTGTGTGATGAAATATTATTTTTATTGATTTTTGTCAATCACCCTGGGGTCAAGGTACATCAGGCAGTGGGGGCGTTTGCTGACCTCTGCGATACATCCCCACCATTCCGAGTTTGGTGAGATGACCTGGGAGAGTTTTAGAAAAACCATCTCAGCTCCCTTCCCTCTCCCCCACCCATTTAGATTAGAATCGGCATTTAAATAAGGTCCCCCAGGTGACGTACATCAAAGGCTGAGCTGCGTTTCTCTCTACGGATGTTTCCCAACTTGACTCCAGCGCCGTCCTCAGGAACCCCAACAGGCAGATGCTCAGAGCACTACCCTGAAAATTCTGATTCAAAGTATTGGGAGCGGGGACCAGGAATGTGTGTTTTACAGGTTCCGCATCAATATCTAATGTATGAGGAAACGCAGGATTGCATTTTTGACAAAGCTCCCTGGAGAAGCCAGCCCACGCAGCCCCCTTGTTCCTTCTGTAACCCACAGAGGGACTCAGGAGAGCAAAATTGTTGTGTGAAATGACAAAAACGCGGGAGCAGCTTCCTTGATTTGGACTTTCTGACCACACTACAGATGAGTGCCTGCTCCCCAACACAGCAAGGAGGTGCCAGAAGCAGTGTGGCTACCAGGGCTCACCTGTAATCCTTCCGGATCATTCTGGGCTCCCTTGTCCCCCTCCCCCACCCACCTTCTTTAGTCTCTTCCTGCAGGAAATGCAGAACGGATCACCTAGAGACTTGGTAAAAAAGGGCCATCATCCCTGGACTCCAAATAAATGTAACAAAAACCCCAGGGAGGACCCCCCAAAAAAATTGTTGAAAAAAGCAGAGAGAATGAGAAAGGGAGGGGGGTGGTTAGAGGGAAATGGCTTCCCCTGGCTTTCAAATAGCACGTCGCGTTGAACCACGTCTGGTTTTCATAAGCGCGGCTACCAGGTGTAAGGCATTCTGTGAGCATTCGCCTCTGGCCGATGGAGGGGAATATGGCACATTATCAAGAATAAATGAGACAAAATATTCCAATTACAGGCTCATCCTACTTCTCTCTGTCTCATGCCAAGTGTTTGTCTCAATCGTTCAAGCTACAAATTACCCCCATGCTAGAGGACTGAGTGAGCAAACACCATGGTTTCTGCTTGGAAAAAAAAAAACGGGTTGATTTTATTTCCATTGGAGGATGTGTGTCCAGGAAAATGAGGTGGTTGGAGCAGCTTGTCTTAACCCCAGGAAGACATACTGCATTGGGTGGGGCGATCCCAGATGTGGCCAGCGATGGGGAGAGTCCGAGGACATTGACCAGGACGTAAAACTGTCTTAAGAGTAACATGGAAATGGCAGCACTATTTAATTGATTGGAGATCAAAACTACCCCTGACCTAATTAGGAAACGAGCTAAATAAATTATGGTATATCAATAAGAGAGATGAGGCAATCCAAATAGTGTGTTTAAAGAATATTGAATAATATGGGGAAGTCACAGTAAAATAATAGTTGGTAGTACTGGGAATCAAGTTCAGGCCTGTCTGATTCCAGAATTGAGGCCTTTCCTCCTTATGCTATAGTCCCAATTTCGCTTTCAGTATATTTCACTTTCCGTATATTCAAATAAAAAGAGATGGGAACAAGATTGTTTCTAGGTGGTAGGATTAAGCATGATTTTTTTCCCCACTTGCTTTTTCCAAATTCCTTACTTTTTTTTTTTTTACATATATGTTCTACAATAAACACATAAACTTTTCATAATCTGAAAGATATTACAGAGAATCAGAAAAATGTAAGCTTGGTTTAAAATATTGTTTAATTTCTGTTATTTTATATTTTTAATCTCCGATTGCAAAGTGGCAATTTGTGACTTTGGTCACATCAGTTTGATAAACTGAAAAATAATTGATGTACTTTAAAATATGTATAAACAATTCTTCTGGAGATAACTTCACCTTCATAGACAAAACAAATGAGCCATATTTAGGAGGACGTTTCAGTAGAAGGGACAGATCTGGGGACCCACCTAACTCTGGGACATACACAAAACACACTGATTCAGTTGACAGTTGTGTTGGGAGTTTCAGCCTGGGCTGTGTGAGGGAGGCAGAAACGTTCCTCTTCCCTTCAAGGCTCTTTCCGGCTGGTCTAATAATTAAATCTACAGGAGACAGACTAACAAGAGAACATAACCACATTTAATTACATTCATGCATACGGGAACCCCACATACATGACAATGTCAGGGGCAGAAATTTAAAATGAGGTGTATATGATATTCTGAGCTAAGGATGACGTCATAAAGGTTACCTCTGATAATCTCTTATGACGGGCAAGGGCCCTAATTTAAATTCTCCTACCATGTTTCCCCGAAAATAAGACCGGGTCTTATATTAAGCTTTGCTCCAAAAAATGCGTTAGGGCTTATGTTCAGGGCATGTCCTCCTGAAAAATCATGCTAGGGCTTCTTTTCCAGTTAGGTCTTATTTTCAGGGACACACGGTAGGTAGGTAGTTAAGGTGGGGGGCAGAAATTTGTTGTGAGCCTGCAGAGTCTTGGTTGCCTTTAGCTCAAAACAACCCACATACTACAGTGGAACATCTTGGGGTGACTCATCTTGAACCCCCACAGTTACTGAAGGACCAGATGGCAAAGTGGTTAAGCTGTAGGTTCTAAAACCAGGACACCTTTGTTCACACACCAGCTGGGTGACCTTGACCACGTTCTTTAAAATGTCAGAGCCACCTCCCGTGTAAAGAGGAAAATTAGTATCAAAGAAGACTGTTCTGAAGGTTAAATGTATTCATACTATACAGACTGATCGCATAGAAGGCATTACGTAAGGGATGAAAATGGTGACAGTTCTTTTCACCATCAGCGTTATCATAATAGAGAAGGGGGTTGTTTCATCGGCACCCTTAGTGAGAATACTAGCTTCACGAGCAGCAAGCACTCATCCCTTTGTTCTTCTGTCAAGAGTGGATATCCACTTGCTCCAGGCAGCCCTGTGAAAGCACAAGAGGCAGCAGATGAAGGCAGCAACAGAACACACCTTCAGTGCAGTTATGATTTTTTATCCTGGAATTCCTCAGGGCCTCCTGGCTCCTGGGGTAAAAGTATCTCCTCTCTTATCTTCCATCAACAAGCACAGAATTTGTGAGCACTGGGTCAGAGACCTTTTCTTTCCTTTTCCATGTATGACCCAACAGTCCTCTCCTAGGTATATGTATACCCAAGGAAAATGAAAATATGCGTCTATGTAAAAACTTATACACAAATGTTCCTAGCAACGTTATTCGAAATAGTCGAAAAAGGGAACAAAGCCAAATGTCTCTCACTTGATGAATAGATATATAAAATATGTTACATCTATGCAATGAAATATTATTCAACCTTAAAAAAGAGTGAAGTACTGATAGATGTTACAATATGGACGATTCCTGAAAACATTAGGCTAAACGATATAAGCCTGTCACAAAAGACCACATATTTTGACACCATTTACACTAAATGTCCAGAATAGGCGAATCTATAGACACAGAAAGTAGATTAATGGTTGCCAGCGTCTGGGGCTGAGGGGAAAAGTGAGTGACAGCTAATAGGTATGGATATTTTTGGTGGGGAAAGAGGTAATAAAAATGTAAAATTGATTGTGAAAACCCATTTAAATGTATACTTTAAATAGATCAGTTATATAGTACGCCAATTATATCTCAATAAAGCTGCTATTTTTAAAGAAAAGTCAAAGGCGAACTCTATGGAATCTTGGGGACAATTTTTAAAAAGCAATTAAGTTTCAGTTTCCTGTATTTAGAGTCGTTTCCTTCAAGGAAAGCAGACTATAAAGGTTTTGTTATTATTTTTTAAAGAGCTGCAAGGGGACCAGAGAAACATTCCAGGATGGAGAGATGATAAAAGCAAAGAGGCTGATACTCAGAGTTTCCAGAACCATCCAGAGAGGTGGACAAACAGTGAAAGGCAGCCTGGATGTGGCAGTGTTTGGACAGACACGAGAAGGAAGGAGCCAGGTCTCAGAGAGCCTTGATCGACAGATGAAGAGATTTGTATTTTATCAAGGCAGAAGTGGGAACAATGGAGGTTTGGGGGGCAGGGTGGTGTTTTATAAAGACAAAAAAGCAGCAGTAGGAAGAATATTTGATTGGAAGGCAATATATACGTCCCTTCCTGACTTCAGAAATTGTTTAAAGGTCACTCACAAGGATTGGTAAAACTCATAAAGCAGCAGGAGTTAAGAGTTGAGTAAGATGTACGCATATATGTACAGAGGGTGCCAGAAAAAATGTATATACATTTTAAGAAAGGAAAACTGTATTCAAATTGTAATACTCAATATATACCGATAACAAAAGGTGAACACAAGTCACGTTTGACTTCTGCAATGACAGGAGGTGCTCAAAGTGGTTACTATCAGCGTCCAGACACTTCTGATTACAACAAACTACTGCTTGAATAACAATGACCAAAGTGACCACTTGTATACATTTTTTTGGCACCCCAAAATATATATACACACACATACACACACACACACACACACACACATATCTAGAGTGTATGATTATATACATAGTATTCTCTATATATGTATGTATATATATGAATATTATCTGTTCATAAAGACGGAAGCTATCAGTTGATAAAAATGCATCTTCATATGAAAACCACCTTTGGCTGCCCCCCCGCCTCCAGGAAGGCTTCTGGTCCCCTTGAATCTGCTCTGATCAAGGAATGATAAGAAAAATAATAATGAATCATCTTAGTCAGGATAAACTAGGCATGCTGCAGTGACAAACTAATCCGGAATTCCAGTAGCCTGAAAGCAGAGACATATTTCCCACTACGTACCATGTCATCCGGAGTGGGGGTGGGTGACTTTTCTGTATATCCTCAGACACTAGACTCATGCAGATGCTACTATTGTGACTCTACCATAACAGCACGGCTCCCAGGGTTGCCACAGCAGGAAAAGAAGAGAGCTTTAAGTGGCACCCTGTCCTACCTGCCTACCTGCCTCTGCCTGGAAGGGACCTACCTAACTTTTACTGGCAGCCCATTGGCCAGAATGAGTCCCATGGCTCCAACCTACCTGCAAGGGAAGCTGGGAAATACAGAGGATCACAGGGGGATATTTGGTGATGTGGTTGTCTCTGCCAATCTTACACAATTACTACCAATGAGATAGTTAAATTTCATTGAGTGGTTACTATGTGCCAGGCACTGTGCTTCACACATTCTATTTAATTTAATCTTCCCCAAAGACTCAGAGAGCTAAGCAACTATTCCTACTATGTAGCTGGTGACTGGAGTTAGATAATGTGTCCTGCTAGGAAATGACTGAGCTGGAAAGTGATCCCATGATGCCTAGCTCCTGTGCCAACACTGCCCTTGATCTAAAGGCCCATTTCTACCTCCCAGCAGACCACTTTCCTAATAAGACCCCAAATAGCTCCCAACCTTGAACAAGACCCCGCGGCTGCATCTTCTGACCTCACCATGCTTGCTTCAGAAGGAATCAGGCTGCCCCATTGTGCTGGCTAGTCTCCTTTCCCTGGACAGCCAGGCTTTCTGGGAGAAGACAGTACTTGGCTGGTTTATTTTTTACACTTGAGTATCATACATTATTTAGTAGCAGAGTTTCAAAAACATTGAAATGACCCTTGTAAACACGGTGAAAACGTTTTCCTTTCAAAAGGCCCTGCTTCTCTTTGTAGCAGTGGGATTTCAACATGCAGAAGTAGCTGCCTCTTTTTTCCTTTGGTGCCAGATAAATCTTAATTTTGTTTGGCATGTAGTAAATATTTAGCTTCACTCTCCCAGTGCTAAAAGACATTTATACAAGCTTTGGGGTTATTTGGAAATTGTCTTGGTAATTGGCTGTGTTTACATAGAGATCAAGGGGGCTTCATGTTTCTTCTTCAATTAAGTTTCTGTTTGGGGTTGTTTTTTGGGGTTTTACTGAGTATTTAAAAATGATCAAAAGTGGAATGCTTTTTTTTACTTGAATGTTTTGGGTGTTTGGAATAAAGCAAAAACTCCTCTAAAGGAGAGAGAGATTGTCTAAATGTTAACATTCTTAAAATGTCCTTGCTCCCTCCTTTTATTTACTGTTCATCTTAAAAATAACAACATACATTTGTTAAACAAATACAGGAAGCAGCTGTAGTGTGCAGAGTGAGAACGTAAGTTACCCATCTTTGTTTCAAAGCCTGCTTTGGATGTGGGATAGGGGACGGGTTGGAACAAGAGACATCTCCCTGCTGTTCGTTTCAAACCCTTGAAAAAGCTTCTTATGAACACCAAAAAGTCTTCAACTGATATGACAAAGAAAATTTCTAGAAGAGGGTAGAAGCCAGAGGAATGGTTGGATTGCTTTCAATGTAGACAGTATGAATAGTATTTCAGGGAACATTCATGCATGTAAGCATGATAACTATCAAGGCAGTGAGAGATCACAGGAAAAGGTAAAGGTTATTGAGTCAAACAGACGTGAGTTTAAACCTTGGTTCTCCTCCTCACATGCTGTGTGACTTTGAACATGCGAGTTAACCTCTCTGTGCCTCAGTTGCCTCTTCGAAACACTAAAGAGTTGGTGAATACTGAAGTTCCTCTTCTTCTTCCTTTCTTTTCTTTCTTCACTCATTTTCTCATCATATGTCAATTATTGTTCTAGGTACCATCAATGATCATGAAAAGCCATTACAGAGGTTATATGCAGAGTAATAAGCCAGTGAACAAATTAACAAGAAAATAAAGGAGATAATTTCAGATAATGCTCAGTGCTATGAAAAACATAAAATACGTTAATGGGATACTGAGTGATGGAGAGAGTTACTGTGGATCAGATGGCTTGGGAAGGCCTCTAGAAAGATGGCATTTCAGCCAAGATCTGGGGGATGGGAGGAGCCAGCGATCCAAAGACCTGGGGGGGGGGGGGGGAGAGCAAGTACCTGCAAGTACCTGGCGAGAGCAGCGACCACACCCCTTGAGGTGATTACTAGCTTGTGACACCACTCAGCTGTGACCATCTGTGATCCAGACCCAGAACTGGGCCCGGAACCCAGCTGTCCAGCCCTGTGTTCTTGCAGCGTTCCCAGGCAGCATCTCATTTAAAGGTCTCTGTAGCCTGCTGCAATTGCCCACTCTGCAGGGACAGCTGCCCCTTGGGTCCCCCCAGGACTGGGCTGCGCTTTTGGCTCTGTCTGCTCTTGGAGGCTCCAGAGCAACGGGTGAAAGATGGGCACGTTGTTTGGCTTCCTTTTGGAATGGTAGGGAATTCTTCTCGAGGAGCTGGAGTTTCTTCCTTCCAGCTGTTTTGGGACAAGATGGCCTCTACCTTCCCCATGTGCCGCTGGTAATTTGTACCAAGGACCCTTGAACCATAAACCCTCGGATCTACAAAATATCATTCCCTAGGGATGTGAATGAAGGAGCAAGAATCCCTGACACTTTGGTCTGAGCCCCTGGGCTGTCCTCTGCTTTGGAGACATCTGTAGCCTAGGGGCCAGGGACATGGTCACCTAACGTGGAGCTCCTGAGTTCAAATCCCGGTTCCCTTCATTGCCGTCTGGGTGGCCTTGAGCCAGTTAATCAACCTCTCTGGACCTCACTTTCTTCCTCCTCAAAGTAGAGATGATGACAGGTAAATAGTGCCGTCATCCTATGGAAGATCTTTAGGGACGATGAGACGGTGAAACTAAGTGCTTAGCATAGTGTTTGGCGTGTATCATAGTAAGGACCCCGTAAATATTAGCTATTGTTATTTTATCCATCCTAAGAAGCAATGTGAGTCCAAACTTTAATCTCTCTTGCCTTTGTTTTTTTTTCCTTCCCTTCTTCCTTCTTTTCTAATGCTCGGCTACTCATTATTAAATATGTTTTGACATCCCCCACTCCCCTGGCCCGTGTTCAGTATTGGAGATGCAGAGGGCCTGGGGAAACAGCCCAGGAGGAGTGAAGTCAGATGGCTTGCCTGTACAACTGCGTGGTTCCTGTCTGTGTGCGTGCTTGAATCATTTATTTAAAGGATTCTCTGAGCCTTAACTCCTCCATATGCAAACTGGGAGAGTGAAATCTGTGCCGAAGGGTTCCTGTGAGGTTTTATTAATTCATAGCCATCTCCTCAGCTCTGAGCACAATGCCTGTCTCACAATAGTCAATAAACAAAGGATAGCGTAACGCCACCATCCCCAACACCAAAAACAACACAATCGTGGTGTCTCGGAGTTTGGAGATGCAATCGAGGGGAGGGCAGAGGGGGAAGGCGGTTTTCTTCGTACGTGAAGGACACCCATCAGCCGCATGCAGTATCCCCATAACTTGAAAGAGTTGACATTGCTCCCCTTTTGGACCCTCTAAAGTTCTTTCTTTCTTCTTGTCCATCCCTTCATTTATTCAACCAAACTTTATTGAACGTTGATCGCGTGCCAAACACTGGTCCAGGATCACAACGATAAATAGATGGGTGGTTCTAGTCCTCTAGAGCCTTCAGTCCTTTGGAGGACACAGGTATTGATCATAGAGTGATACGTCAATAAATATAAGACATGACGAGTTGTTAAAAGACAGCTTTTCATTTCTTTAATGACTGATAACGCTGAGAATCTTTTCACGTGCTTGTTGGCCATTTGTCTATCTTCTTTGGAGAAATCCAAGTCACTTTGTCCATCGTTTAATTGGGTTTTGTCTCTTTGTTATTGAGTTGTAAGAGTTCTTTATATATTCAGGATACTATATCTTTATCAAGTATATGATTTGCAAATACTTCCTCCAATTCTGTGGATGCTTTTCTTACTTTCTTGGTAGTGTTTTTCGAAAGGAATGAAGTACCAATCCGTGCTATAACGAGGAGACACCTTGAAACAGTATGCTGCGTGAAAGGAGTCAGACATAAAGTCATGTTATATGATTCCATTTGTATGGAAATATCCAAAATGGGCAAATTCCTAGAGAGGGAAACCAATTTATTGGTTGCCAGGGGCTGGAACAAGGGTAACAAGGAGTGACTGACTGCCTTATAGTCATGAGGTCCCCGTTGGGGTCATAAAATCCTGGAACTAGACAGAGGAGACGGTTGCACAATCTTATCAATACCCTAAATGCCACTGAATCGATCACTTTAAAATGGTTATAACGGTGAATGTTATGTAATGGGTATTTTGCCATAATAAAAAATAGAAAGGTATAAGTTATGCTGAGCGCATAAGAAGAGACCCAACTCCATCTGGAGTACAGAGGAGAGCTTTCTTGAGTAACAGTGCTCGAGCTGTTAACAGCTGACTGTGAACTTGTTGAAGGGTCTTGAAAGAACAAGGTCACTTTGTAGAGATGGATGATGGTGGAAAAAGAGGGTTCAGTGTAGAAGGAACAGCATGTGCAAAAGCCCACTCCCTCCCCTACTTTGCACTGGTGAATTTTAGGTTATCTGTATTACAATGCTTGTAATGCCAGTTGAAAAACCAAAAGGAGACCAAAACGCATTCCTAGTTCTACAACTTAGAGGGAACTTCTGGTGTATTTTCATCTTGATTAAAAAATACATACATGTAAACGTATTGATATATAGTATACACATTTTAACAAAAAAATGATCATAATAGATTACAACATAAACTGACATTTTTATTTTCTATTATCTAATGAGTTCACTCCAAAACAGGATTGCTAAGTTTAAATAAAAGTTCATTGTGGATGTACTTAATTTATTTAAACATATCCTATTCTTATACTTACATATCCCTTTAAAAGAAACACTATAATAAATGAAAAGAGAAAGAGAGAGAGAGAGAGAGAGAGAGAGAGAGAGAGAGAGAGAGAGAGAGAGAGAGAGATTCACTGATGCCAGGCTGCCCCAAGGGGGAGAAGGGGACTTAACAGTGCAGACCTTCCCACCCCAGCTGCCACCTCTTCAGCATTGCGTATTTCTGTGGACTGAAGCTGATTTGGGACCTGCCATGAAATCAGTATCCTCATCTATAAAATGGGAATGATGTTTTCATATTCATCAATCTCACATAGTAGTTGGTGTGTGTGCGTAACGGGAGGGTGCGGGGACAGACAAGGAGATCCCGAGAAACTTCCCTGTGTGGAAATCATAACATTCTCTGCAAACAAAAAAGTTATTGGTGTTTCCAAGGTATGGAATGCCCTCCTCCATACTGCAATTTTGCCACCAGAAAGCAAATCTAATAATCCACTTTGTCCAGCATCTGTGCAGATAAATATTTGTTAAATGCTTTATTGGTGATGATGGTCATTTGTCATGTAGAGACTCTTTGGATCTTTCCCAGTACAGACCCAGTAAGAGTAGTGGGACCCAATGACCCACTACTGATCGCTCCCCCACATTTCTTGAAACAATAAAATGGATGGTGGCACGTGTCCCCAACTCCTGGGGGAGATCCCTCCCAATCCCGTGACAACGTTTCCATTTTACTAATAGTTTGTGTCCCGGTGGATGCCCTCCATTGCCCCAAAATATGCAATCACTTAATTGCCATAGCAATCCTATTATATTACCATTACGCAAAGTCTAGTGGGGAAAGCTCAGAACATGTTATTAGTGCTGAAAGGGACAATTTACTGGATTTCGCTGAATGCCATCACTTCCCCCAAAATGAAGCAGAATTACTTGATTATGCACATCTTGCTTTAATGTCCTGGTCAGAGAATGAAGGGGCAGCTGCCACTCATGGTCTGAGCCGCTTCCAGCAAAACTGGCTTCGTGGCAACTATGGGGGTGCCAGGCTTGTCTGTCTCCACCCCGATGTGGACGCTAACGGAGTACAGCCATGCCTCCATGTTGGGGGGCGCTGAACATGCTACATGTATGGAAGGGTCCTTTCTCATCAAACAAGCTTGGGTGGAGCTTTCATCAGAAAACATTAGTGCAACAGAGGGTTGAATTCTCAAATGGTTTCTGGATTATAGAGGCAATGTCAGGAAGACACAAGCATATCCCAAAGCCTGAACATTAAACTAGCAAACCAGTGGAAGGTGAGCAAAGAGGCATTGGATGAAGAAGACTGCAGATCAATAAAAATGGATCAGATTAAGTCCCGGAACCATCCTGGAGAGCCCGTGCTAAGCTCTGTGGGTCAAAACATCATCCTCTGTAAACGTGAAGCATGCATACACATGCGTGTGTATATGTATTTTATACATACGATGTTCTGACCAGTGTGTCTTCAATACTTCTTGGCAATGACTCTACTTGTCTCCCTGTCTGGTGCCTGTTTTCTCACCACGACAACTTGGAGGCGTCGTAGCAATGCACTATTTTCGAAGAGCTGCACCAAGTTAAAAACTAAAACAAAAACAAAAACAATCGATGTGGTCTTGCCTCCTACTCTCTCCTTTCCCCACACTCGCCATGCCATGTTGTTTCCATTTCGGTGGCCAGGTGTGTCTTAAGGAGCCATAAAGCAAAGTGAAAAGTCATTGGGGGGGGGGTCATTGTGATTGACCCTTTGCTGGCAGGAAACTGCAAAGGATTGAAAAGGAATGCGAATAGCGTCAGGACTCAGGATGCCGCAGCACAGCGTACAAGGGAGCCCATGTCTGCAAGCAGAGTAAGGAGAATTCGTACAAGCCTGTGATTCTCTCTGACTTTTTTTTGAAAGCACAAAGAAGCTTCATATTTAATTTACAGCGTTATAGAAGCTGCTCGGCGCGTGTGTGTGAATTTCCCCACATAATCCTGAGTCTGGTAGTTTAGGTTTTGCATTACGGAGGCAACAACTATTCCAGGATCTTAATACTCGTACTAGAGCTAAATCCAGGAGAGGGAAAGTGTAGCTACAATTTTGCAGTGCTCGTGGCATTTCCCCTGCCTATAAAACCAATTTTAACTGCACAAAACCCTCAGCACATTCCATTTGGGAAATGCAGTGTCTGCACATTAAGCTGTTATGAATAACTGCTGTTGGAAGGGAATGAAATGGAAACAAATCTGCATTTTATTTGCACTGTGCAATCCCACGCCATCCAGACTGCAGTTACGATTGGCGCATCCCTGCCGAAAGGGGTGAGTTTTCTGGGAAGCATTAGCACACTTTGATTTTTAGCCATGCGATCGTTTGAAACTGCACTGGCCACTGAACATTATAATATAGATGGTTTGCTTCTATGGAAGAAAATATAATCCGAGTCAAGTGTAATTTGACTCAGGCACATACCTAACTCTCGCCTTCTAATTCAGAGGCAATGAACCTTGGGTAAGAGCTGTCAGGCTGGCCTCTGGGACTGTGACTATTCCTTTGCTTAAGGAGCCGCGAGCTTTACACTGGCCGATTTCCACATTCTCCTTCTAACTGTCCAGCAATGCACCTAAGTCGCGTTTTGATATTATCCGTGTCCACAGTATAAAGCTGTCACATTGCAGGGACGACGATTAGAACAATACGAAATATTTGCCCAATGACAGGGAAATGATTGAGAAAATGGTAACGCAGCCTAGAATATTTGTGCAGCCTTTGAAATGGTGGTTGTAAAACCATATAATAAGGATGAAACACAGGGAAATGTGGCAGTCAGTGTAGTGCCATTTAGTCTTCATTTCAGTACTTTTCTTACCCTGTATCGACCCAGTTTTCTGTAATGTGGGATGCCAGGGACGATGCCATTTTTATCTTTTTCCTAGGCACGCATGGAAATGGCCTTTCTCAGTTGCTTTGCATTTAGGTAAAACCATGTGACTAGCTCTGGCCAAGGGAATATAAGCTGAAGAGTGGAACTTATTTAGAAGCTGGGGTCATACATGTTCTGTGTGATCTGCCGAGTCCCCTTAGTCCCATCCACGTGGCTAGAAGCAAAGGGCCTCAGTGTGATGAAGCCACAGCTGGGTCCCCACAGGGCTGTGTGGAAGTGCACTGCTCAGGAAGCCCCCGACTCCCTTCTGATTTACAGGAAAAGAGAACAAAACGGTCGCATTACACAACCCGGATGTGGGTGGGGGAATTTAAATGGAGTGTTAACCGACTCCGAAGAATAGATTCAAATGTGAGGCCATTTCCGTGCTGTGCACAAATGTTGTGCCTTTTCCAATGCAGTCTAGTGACATTTCTTTAAATCATTCTGGGGAAGTTGGATTGTGAAGTGGAAACAAAGTGCCCCATTGAAATCCTGGAGGATGGCTGAGAAGAATGAAACCAGCCACCTTGGATGAAATGCTTGGCTCCATTGTAACCACGCAGCAAAGGGTTACAGAATCATCACAACGGCCCCAGTAGACGACGTTATGGTTCCATTCTAATGATGGGGAAACTCAAGAGCAATAGGAAGGTCAAAGCCACATAAACTAAGGAGGAATTCCAGAATTTGCACTCAGTTGTGTAAGATGCTTATCAGGACTACCTTACTGAGAAAATGCCAAAGCTTCTGGCTGATGGAGGTAAAAACAACAACAACAACAAAAAACCGCATCATCACTGAATTGTCATAGATTCAGTTTTCTGTGCCCAAGGCACAGTGCAAGATATTATGAGGCAAGAAAAAAACACCCCCAAACACTGTGTGGTCTTTAAATATTCTAAGGACTGTAGGAACCGATGGCAGGTTGGAGGCATGGATACTATGTCCCTTCCCCAGGTGTGTCTGCCTCTGCCCGGCCCCTTCATGAGCTGTGTGCGCTTGGACCCTGGGACTCACTCTCACTCACCTGTAGGACAGGGATCATGACATAATAGTGATGGCTTCACGGAATTGTTGTGAAACCAGAACAGTGGCTGGCACCTAGTAAGGTGTGTGTGTGTGTGTGTGTGTGTGCGCGCGCGCGCGCGCGTGCACTGAGTCAAGACAGGCTCTGCACATTTTTCCACCCTTTCTTGAACATGCGGCTAGTAGGCCTAGTTCTCTTTCTTGCCTTCTTTCCTCAGTATGTCTGAGCATGTTGGCCCCCAGACTCCAAATCACAGGGGCAAAGGTAGGCGTCACCATTTAGACCTCAGGATCCAACTCAGTCTTTCCCGGGGTTCCAAACCTGGGACTTTTAAAGCACAGATTCAAATATTACCTGAGTGATTCTTTGAGCTCTGGTTGTGGGAGGCAGCTAAAATGGCCCCTGATCATCCCGACCTCCTAATAGCCATGGCCTTTCCTAGTCTTCTCTCCCTGTTCCCGCATCTCTGAGTGTGAGCTAGACCTAGAGACTGGCTGTTACTGGGTAGAATATGACAAAATGATGTAATGTCACTTCCAAGATTAGATTACAAAGAGACTCTTCTCTTGGTCTCTCTCCCTCTCTCTCCCCCCTCCCTCCTCTCTCTCTCTCTGTTTGTCTGTCTCTTTCTCTCTCTCTCTCTCTCCCACACACACACACACACACACACCCTCTGATAAGCCAACTTGCCTGTTGGCTAAGCAGCCCACATGGCAACAAACAGGTGCCTCCATCCACCAGCCGTAAGAAACTGACGCCTGCCGTTCACCACATGTCAGTGGGACTGGAAGTGGGTCCTTCCCCAGTGGGATCTTGGGATGAGACTCCAGTCCCTGACCAACGCTCTGATCACAGTCTGCAGGAACTGAATCAGGAGGCTCCGCTGAGATTCACCTCGTTCCTGGCCCACAGGAGCTGGGAGCTAATAAATGAGTGTTGTTTGGAGCATCTGAGTTTTCGAATAGCTTGCTTCGAAGCAATAGATGACTAAGGATGCATTATAACCTCCTAGTCTCTCACATCCAATCACCAAGGACTTCTCTGGAAGACTCAGAGAGGATAACAGGCAGGGCTAAAAAATGTCTGAGTCCCTGGTATATGAGTCATGCCATCACAATAGCACCCAAATCTCATCACTAGTAATGGTAACTGCTCTTGAAATAATTAAATTCCTGTAAGCACACAAGTACCCCTCGTCCTCAGCAATTAGGGAGCGCAGGACCAAGTGGATGAGAAAATCAGTTCAATCCAACCTAAATCAAACGCATTGCACTTAGGATATTTACTCTGCAGTTTCGTCATATTATATATCTTTTTCTTTAATGAAGATGGTTACTTTTCCTGGGTGCTTACTATATGTCGGCTTATTTTTATACTACCCGGTCTAATTTTTACAAAACCCAGTGGAGTGTTATTATTTTTCTCAGTTTTAGAGATGAGGATATTGGACTGGGAAACAAGTCACTTGCTACTCAGCCGGTAACTGTGGCTGGGATTGGACCATAGCAAAGTTGGATTCAAGCCTGTTCCCTTTTCTCTACTCCAAGGAACGCTGAGGGCAGAAAATATGTCTTCATTGACTTTTGCCTTCTCCACACCATATGGTCCAGTCCCTGACACACGGTGGGTACAAACATGAATAAAATATTTAACAATGGTTACCAAAAAAATGAAATCCGCAAGTTTAAGGTTACACGGCCACATCTAGGTCAATTGACTTCTCTGTAAACAGAGGGACGTTTTGATCCCTTACCTGAAGTATTGACGCTGACTTCACAGCTTCTGGTTTTGTCCCCACATTTTGTCCATTTTGAAGAACATAATTGGGTCACACTGGCCATCGCTTCCTTAATATGGTTCAGTAAAACAAAGAAATTTAGATTCTTGAGAGAGGTCTTCGCAGGAAAATCAAAAGGCAAAGCTGTAATTTCTGGCCACCTTCCTGTTAGCTGTGTCTTGAATTCCGCATCCTGGAATTCAGAATTCATTCCTTCATTCATGAACTCATTCGTTCGTGTATTCATTCATTCATTTATTCCCTGCCTGAACTCACCTCATGGTTGAGAGCCGACAAAGCAACGTGACACAGTCTGTGTGACAAGTTCAATCATACTGAATATATTTTGCTCTTTAATAAGATTTCCCCCAATACAAAATAATATTTGCTAATTATAACAAATGATTATAAAATACAGAATCAAAACATTAAAATGAGAATCTCTATAATCCCCCTCTTAAAGATGAATAATAACTAATTAACATTTGGTTGTATTTCTTTCCAGACTTTTCTATGCATATTTTATCAATATGGTATGCTATACATACTAATTAATGACTTTTTCTTTACTTAATATGTATTGCTTATATTTCTCACTTTATTAAATATTCTTCTCCGATGCTTTTCTTTGTCTGCAAAGTGTTCCACTTAATTGCTCTGCTGTACTTTGTTTAACCATGTCTTGAAGTTATTATTCTTACTGGCACTGTTGTTCTTAAAAGAATTACACAATAATGAGAAACGAATGTTGGCAAAAGTGTGGGGAACTAAACTGCCCCCAAAGTTTCACCTGATTCATTTCTTTTGCATTCGTTTTCCAAATTACTTTTGGGTAGCTTGACACGTCTTTAATTTAAGTCCTAATTGTTGTACATAATGCAGCTCACACACCTGTGGTGATAATGCTTTTATTAGCATTAAAACTAAAGATATCAAAGAATCATATCAGGATAAAATGTCTATTTCTAATTTAATAGAATTGCAATTAAAACACATTTGATCTGAATGAAATCCCATCATAACTGTTTTTTTTTCACAGTGAGTGAAAATTATTCTCCCCTAAATTGAAGATTAATAACACGCTTTTAATGTTAAATGTAGCAATTCAAGCATTAGGTTGCAATTCAAGTTCAACATCACTGAACATTTTATAAACTTCACATTTTAACGTCTCTACGAAGAGCTCTGAGGTAACTGCATTAGCGTTAAATGCATTAATGTTATTTTGCTTTATAAATGAGCTTATAACAGTGTCGTTACCTTCATTTGAATATTTTAATGAAGGGATAATATAGGGAGAGTGCTCCATTTTCACAAGGTAATTGTTTTCTTTCCTGAGTGGCTAAACTTGGGCAGAGTGGAATTTATCTCATTGAAATTCCATTAGGGCTGCATGGCTGTAGTTACTTGTCGGGAATCTCTCCTTACCTGGTAACTGGGGCTCTTCTTTCCCGTGGCGTCCAGCCTTCTTCCGTCCTAGGGTAAGCAAGTGCTGTCCTCTGGTAGGCAAGTTCCAGCAGCAAACCTTTGGTTTTTCCTGCTCCAAGTGTGCACTGGCTCGGGAGTTAGTCTTTAGCCGGGTAGAGAATTCCAATTTGGATAAGTTCAGATGAGGTTGGTGACAAGAGATCCAAATTTGTAGTGGAACCTACAATGAGGAAAGAGTACGCAATAGCTTTTACAAGTGGCAGATTAATTGCAAAAATGGTTTCCATTTTCTCTCCTTCACTGAATCCACTCCACTGACAATTGTGGATGGAAGAAGGCCACAGGTTAAACCTGACAAACTCAGGAAACTGAAAATAACCACAGAAGATGGCGTGAAAAAAAAATTCATAACTAAGGTGGGCCATGGCGGGAAGTCACATCTTAGCCTAAAGCTTCCTTCATAATCAATCTTCACCTTAAGTGAGCCTGTCTATTGTCTTTTTGCACCTAAGAATGTCAGTAATTCCTTGGAATGTCAGTAATTCCTTTTTCGGGACCAGAGCAGGAAACTATAGAATCCCTCATTATTATTCTTGTCCCCTGGCGACCATCTCTATGTGCTGTAAAAAGCAAACTATTAACCGTCCTGTACCCACCTATGTGAAAGAAATATCTGTCTCTCCAAATTACTTTTATCCAATCCCAGAGATTTCCCCACTTTGCTTTCTGCCACCCCCTTGATCTATCACCAGTGGGTTTCATGTAACCTTCCTCCTTTGATTCTAATGTACAAAATAAGTTGCAAAACGGCCATTTTCCAGATCCTCTGAGATTTTGCTTCTTGCAATTGTCGTCAGTTTGGCTCAAATAAACTCTTATAAGCTGTTTCTTAGGCTGGATTTTTTTTTTTCCGTCGACACAATGTGAGTTACCAGACTCTCCTATCAAGAGATGGAGTATGTTTTTCCCCTCTTTGAACCTGGGCTGGTCTTGTGAATGGCCTTGGTCAGTAGAATGTGGCAGAAGTGATGTGTTGCATGAGTCCAGTCTTGCTGTTGGACTCATGTCTCCATCCTGAGAAAAAGCTAGCCTACTAGAGGATGACACCCTGGGGGCGGGGGGGGAGAACCAAGGTGCCCCCCCCCAGCACCCATAGCAAGCCAATTCACACCAGCAGAGACACGCCACCAAAATGCAATTGATAACAGACTCATGAGGGAGACCAGCCAAGGTTAGAAAAACCACCCAACTGAGCCTGACCTAACTCGACCACCTGCAGTTATGGGCTTATAAGTGATTTCGTTTTAAGTCAGTAGGTGTTACGTGGTTTGTTGCTCAGCAAAAGATACCTTCATCATATCCTGCCTCCTCTCTGTGTGATCATGGAAGAGCTATTGACCTCTTTGAGTTTTGTTTTTCTCCATCATAAAATGAAAACAATAAGATTCCCCTGGAGGATTGTCTTGAATGAAAGATAATAGATGTAAAATATTTGAGTCCAGCGCATGCCACAGAAGAGTGTTCAGAATAAATGTTAGCTGTTATTGCTGCTGCTGCTACCACAGTCCATTTCCATGACGTATATGCAAACATTTCAATTAGTGGTTGAGAGCATGAGAGTTCTGGGGCTAGGCTGCCACCTCTGGAGTCTTGACTCAGTCATTACAAGCTGTGTGACCTTGAACAACTTACTTAGCACTTCTATACCTCAGTGACCTCATCTGTAAAATGGAAATAATGGTAGTACCCACTTCAGAGGATTGTTGGGATGATTACATCAGTTAAAATAAACTGCTCAGATCCTAATGGCATATTTTAAATACTAAAATAAATGTAATTAATATTAATAATAATGAAGTGATATGCAGTTTATGGGTCTCTCCATACATCAAAGTGGAAGAATCTCTGCCCATAACATTTATCTTTTGGGTCTTTAGGACCAAGAATATGAGTATTTTTCTAAAATGTGTATTATGGAAATTATTTGCAAATTTATGCACAAGGAAAATTGTGTAATGAACCTGGTTTAACTATCACTGAAACTCAATAATCATCAATCCACTGGCAATTTTGTTCTTCTCTCCTCTCATCTGCTCCTCACTCTCTAGATCATTTTGTTGTAAATGCCAGATAGCATATCATTTCATCTGTACATATTTCGGTATTCATCACTAAAAAAAATTATCTTCTTAAAAATTAATAACTTCATCCCATCTTCACACTTAAAAACGAACAAACGTTCCTAACATCATCAAACATCCCTTTCGATCCAAGGATTCCTCCTCCGTTTAGTCTTATCTTGTTTTTTTTTAATAAATAGGAGTATTTGTTGTGTAGCATTTACCACAGTCTGGATTTTACTGATTATATCCTTAGAGTGTATTTTAAACGGTTTCTCTGTCTCCGGTGTGTCCTATAAATTTAGATTTAGAGGTTTGATCATATTTAATTCAATGTTTTTTGGGTTTTTTTGGTCAAGAACACTTTATAGATGGTCTTGTGTACTTATATAAGAAGGCACTTGATGTTCTGGTTCTCTCCATTTGTGTGTGTCCGAGGGTCAGCCATCTATGATTATTGACGACACCCACTAATTCAAAGTGGCGATAGTTTAATTCTGCCTTCTCTGTTCACTAGGCTATAGACTATAACTAAAGGAAACGTCCCTTCACAACTATTTACTTACCCTGAGATAAAACACAGCATATTATACACACTTACCTCCATCTTGCCTTTTTTTTTTTTTCAGTTAGCAATGTGTTCTAGAGATAATTCCATTGCAGCATAGTAAGATATTTGTCATTCTTTTTTTTTGTTTTTAATTAGTTTCCGGTGTACAAAACAATGTAATAGTTAGACACTTATACCATTCACAAAGTGATAATGCCCCCTCCCCCAATCTACTACCCCTCTGACATCATATGTAGCCGTTCCAATTCCACCGACTCTCTTCCTTACGCTGTACTCCACATCCTACGACTATATATATATTAAATTATAGTTGACATTCATTATTATTCAGCTTCAGTTTCAGGTGTACAGTGCAGTGATCAGGCATCGACACCGCCCCTGAGGTGGTCTCCCTAATGAGACAACTGCCCATCGGATACCCTATAAAATCTTTACAACATTATTGATTATGTTCCCCAAACTGTCTTTTGTATCCCCGTGGCCATCTTGTGGTTACTGACTGTGCTTTCTAATCCCCTCACCTTCTCCCTCATCCCCTGCCCCCTCCCATCTAGCAGCCCTCAGTTTTTCCTTTATGTCTCTGAGACTGTTTCTAATTAGTTTGTACATTTATTCTATTTTTTAGATTCCACATATAAATGAGGTCATATTGTATTTGTCTTTCTCCGTCTGACTTATTTCACTTAGCATAAAGTTCTCTCGGTCCATCCATATCATTGCAAATGGTAAGATTTCATTCTTTATGGCTGCGTAATACTCCATTTATAAATGTACCACAGTTTCTTAATCCAGTCATCTACCGATGGGCATTTTGGTTGTTTCCATGTCCTGGCTGTTGTGTATAGCACTGCAATAAACAAAGGGGTGCATAAATTTTTTTTTTGAATGAGTGTTTTGGATTTCTCTGGATAGATGCTTAAGAGTGGAATTTCTGGGTCATAAAGTAGTTCCATTTCCAGTTTTTTGAGATACCTCCATACAGTTTTCCATAGTGGCTGCACCAATCTGCAATCCCACCAACAGTGCACAGGGGTTCCCTTTTCTCCACAACGTCACCAGCACTTGTTGTTTGTTGATTTATTGATGATAGCCATTTTGACTGGGGTGAGGTGGTATCTCATTGTGGTTTTTATTTGCATTTCTCTGATGGTTAGTGAGGTTGAGCATTTTTTCATATGTCTGTTGGCCATCTGTATGTCCTCTTTAGAAAAATATATTTTCATATCCTCTGCCCTTTTTTTAATTGGATTGTTTGTTTTTTTGGTGTTGAGTTTTTTATAAATTTTGGATATTAACCCCTTATCAGATGTATCATTGACAAATATCTTCTCCCATTCAGTAAGATGGCTTTTTGTTTTATTGATGGTTTCCTTTGCTGTGAAAAAACTTTTTAGTTTGATGTAATCCCATATGTTTATTTTTTCTTTTACTTCCCTTGCCCAAGGGGAAATGTTAGTAAAAATATTACTAAGGGTAATGTCTGCAAATTTGCTTCCTATATTTTCTTCTAGGAGTTTTATGGTTTCAGATATTACATTTAAGTCTTTAATCCATTTTGAATTTATTTTTGTATATGGTGTAAGGAGGTGGTCCAGCTTCATGTTTTTTTCCCATGTGTCCAGGTTTCCCAGAATCATTTATTGAACAGACTGTCTTTACCCCAGTGTAAATTCTTGCTTCCATTATCATAGATTAAATGACTATATAGGCATGGATTTATTTCTGGGCTCTGTATTCTATTCCATTGGTCTATGTGTGTGTTTTTATGCCAGTACCATGCTGTTTTGATTACTGTAGCCTTGTAGTATGATTTGATGTCAGGTATCGTGATACCTCCCATTTTGTTCTTATTTCTCAAGATTGCTGTGGCTATTTGAGGTCTTTTTTATGGTTCCATACAAATTTTAGGATTATATTCTCTATTTCTATGAAATATATCCTTAGAAGTTTGATAGGAATTGCGTTGAATCTATATATTGCCTTAGGCGGTATGGACATTTTAACTATATTAATTCTTCCTATCCATGAGCATGGTATGTGTTTCCATTTATTTGTATCTTCTTTAATTTCTCTTTTCAGTGGCGTATAATTTTCTGAGTACAGGTCTTTTACTTCTTTGGTTAAATTTATTCCTAAGTATTTTATAGTTTTTGAAGCAATTGTAAATTGGACTGATAGTTTATTATTGGTATATACAAATGCAACTGATTTCTGAGTATTAATTTTGTATCCTGCTACTTTGCTAGATTCATTTATCAGTTCTAATAGTTTTTTGGAGGAGTCCTTGGGGTTCTCTATGTAGTATCATGTCATCTGCATATAATGACAGTTTTACTTCCTCCTTAACTATTTGTATGCCTTTTATTTCTTTTTCTTGTCTGATTGCTGTGGCTTGAACTTCCAGCACTATGTTGAATAGAAGTGGAGAAAGTGGGCAACCTTGCCCTGTTCCTGATCTTAAGGGGAATGGTTTTAGCTTTTCCCCATTGAGTATGACGTTAGCTGTGGGTTTATCATATATGGACTTTATTGTTGAGATATGAGCCCTCTTTTCCCACTTTCTTATGAATTTTTATCATAAACGTTGTTGGATTCTGTCAAATGCTTTTTCTGCATCTATTGATATGACCGTATGATTTTTATTTTTCATTTTGTTAATGTGGTGTATCACATTAATTGATTTGTAAATATTGAACCAAACTAACATAACAGGAATGAATCAGGAGTGTCACACTCTTCCCAGATTCTTCCCTAGGTCACAGCTGCAAACTGGCTTTTCCCAGATCTTGAGTGCTACAGCTCCTTTATAATCTGACAGTGCTGGGGACCAGCTTAAGACTCTGGAAGGGTGGGGGTGGGAGAGCTGTGGGAGAATGGAGGGAGGGGCCCAGGGATAGTTTGCTTTCTGTCTGGCCAAGAGAGCCCAGCCACAGTTCTCGGCTGAGGTTTCTGCCTCAAACACTGGACACAGCTGTCCTCTATGCTGATCTCTCAGCAAAGACTGTGGGGCACAGAGAGGGAGCCCACTGTCTGGCTGTTGCGATCTCTGGTCTGCGTCCTGGGGCCCTGCATCTTCACAGCCGTGGATGTGGGCCAAGTCTCCACACAGCTCCCTTCCCTCTTCCCCCACTCGCCCATTTTGCCCACCTTCAAATAATCCTCGTACGAGTCTCTTAGCCGTTCTGTGTGATGAGCAGAGAGTCCTTTGATGAGTTATAGATGTTCAATTTGTGGTAACTTCCAGGGGAGAACTGAAGAAGCCCACCTCACTGCCGCCATTTCTGTGACGTCATCTCATTCTTTTTTATAGATGCATAGAACTCCATTGTGTAGATATATGAGGATAATTCAATCAGGTTTTCATGAATGAACTTTTGGGTTGTTTCTGTCCAGTCTTTTAATATTGCAATAATGCAGTAATTAATAGTTTGGGGCATATAGGTATTTGTTTGTTTGTTTATCATGGTCAATTTTTTTATAGGCTATAGTTTTCAGAGCCTTGTTGGAGCCTGTAGGGGATAAAGTCAGTTATGTGAGTCTTCATGGTAAAGGCAGATCTTCTCCAAGATCTCCAGATTCCCCTGACATGGCTGTGTAGCCACTTGCCCTTCTGCTGAGATTTAAAGATTCTGGATTGTGGGAGGGAAACGTGACTCATGGAACAAATGAGGGAATTGCTCTTAACTCAACTTTACCCTCTTACTGTGGCTTTGTTTGTCTCTATTCAGCACACATCACAGGCCCTGCCTCCTCATTTAGAATAATCCACAAAAGAAAGTCAATTGCTAGTGCTGTTGTGTGTATAAAAGACAGAAAGTCAAAACACAGAGAGATAACAAGTGGAGGGAGGTTTCATTACATCTTAGAGGAGAGAGACATCAATACAGGGATTTCTGAAGGTTTTGTAACACATCATTTGCAAATGTCGTGGACTTCCTCTGCAGGATTTTTCAGTGGTCAGAAACCACAGGATCTTAGGGTTGGAGGAAACTTAGAGATTCAGCAGTTCAGTTTAGCCTCTCACCTTGTATATTTGTGCTTAAACACATGGATGCTGTATAAACACCTAGAGCAAAGGTGTCCCCCTAGAAGAAGTCAAAATCAAGGTCCTGTTCTTCTCTCAAGATTGAGTCCCTGTGCCCAAGCCTGTCACTCAATAGTTTTTCTAACTACATCAGTGGTAATCTCATCTGCCAGGTTTATCGTAGTCTTTTCCAAGGGTCCAACTGCCTACTGCGTTTCCCCGAAAATAAGACTTAGCCAGACAATCAGCTCTAATGTGTCTTTTGGAGCAAAAATTAATATAAGACCCAGTATTATATTATATTATATTGTATCGTATCGTATCGTATCGTATCGTATCATATCATGTTAAAGACCCAGTCTTATATTATAGTAAAATAAGACGGGGTCTTATATTAATTTTTGCTCCAAAAGATGCATTAGAGCTAATTGTCCGGCTAGGTCTTATTTTCAGAGAAACATGGTAATAGCCAAAATGTCTGTACTAAAAAGGCCACCTAACAGGGCCGCTGGGTGCAGTGGCTCTGCTGTATCTGCCTTAGGTTAGAATGCAAGGGAAAAATGAGAAATCTGTCTCTTTGCCAACACACATGGCCTCCCTAATGAGGGGCTGAGACAGAGATTCAAGAGGATTCACAAATGGTGAAGCAGTTTGATGTGTGTGAGTTTATATCTATTAACTTATATTACAAAATAGATTATAAAATAAGCAGTATGTGACTCGTGACAGCAAATCATCTTATGAGTGGATGCTATTCTTCAAGATATTGTTTAATGCTACTTCTACTGATAACAATATTAATAGCCGCCAGTTAGTGAGTTTCTACGTTTGACGTGAGTTTAAAATGCCATTCAAACAATTCTGCAAGGAAACTAACGCTGGTTCCATTTTACAGATGAGGGAAGATTAAGAATTTGCCTGAATTTAGAGACAGAACTTAAGCCTAGTTCTTTCTGACCCAAAGTCCCTTTTATTCATTATTCTATGACCCTCTCATAACTTCTGTTATGAATTTGAATTGTACCTGGAACAACCCCCCACCCCCGCAGCTGACATTTAAGCAATTAGGTCACAACCTTAAACTAGGTGAGAGGTTTTCATTAAATGTGTCTGTATCCTGGCAGCAGTCTGTCAGTGGGTAAACGGAAAAAGTAGGTACACTCGCTGCAGCATTTTTATGCAAAAGGATTGCTCTCCTTTAAACGTCTTGCCCATGTGTTGATTTTTCACTTTCTCCCCTATCAGCGTAACGTGCCATGTAGAGCAGGGTTCAAATCAAGAGGACGTCTCAGCACCTCTGGAATGTCTCAGCAACTCAATTCCGTGTTATCCAATTGCCTGTCATTTAATAAACAGGATGTCTCTTTGAATCGAGGAATTGCAGAGCAGTGGGTACCTCCACCCACATCCTGCTTCTCTTCTCGAGGATGCTTAGCTCGGTTAGGTGCTCCCTGACTTCTGTGTAGCCTCCTTCCAAATCACCGTGGCTCTCTGTGCCCTTTCTGTGTCCCATTTTGCACAATGAAGAAGCAACACAGGAATGTCCTCTCGGCCACATAGTTTTGTTCCATGATTTTGTGTTGTTGTTACTTGGTCAATGGCACTTACCTACCTCACGGCTTGTGACAAAGTGTGAAAATGATTATAGTTCTTGTATCGGCCCGAGGCCCCTGTTTTTCCTTCTTGAATTTCACTTTTTCTAACTCCTTTTTCTCACGTGGTCATCAACTCAAGGTTCCTTCCAGAAACCACTTACAGAGGTTGAATTTTCTCTCCCTCCCCCCGACCCCACTTCTAAACACTTAAAAACAAACCTGCACATAACAGAGTTTAGTTAGAAAAGCAAAGTTAGCAGCAACTGCTTTCACTGCGGCTTTTATCTTTAGGAAGTTTTCAATTTTTTTTTTTTATTTTTTTTTTGTGGTTGGGATGGATCATTGCAATGAGGTGTTGAATTGAGAATTTGTATGTTAAGCATACATTCGGCTTTAGTCAGGTGTCAGCCTGGATTCAGATATCAGCCAGAGGAAACTAAATGACTTTGAGAAAAGAAATTCCCCCTCTCTGGACCTCCAGGAATATATGTTTAAAATGGGATCTATATGGAATAGATCCGTGGTTCTCCCCAAAAGTTATTGTTATGCTCTCCAACAATGGATAGCATCTGCTGTCATAATGAGGTATGTAAGTGGCCAGCCACAATTTAAGGACCCTGTCCCAGAGGCTCTCTAATTTCCTTTTGGCCTGTAATCTGTGGGCACGTTGTTTTGTAAGGAGAGAGGAGACAGACAAGATCCCAGCACAGCACCCAAGACAACCCACACAGTGACGAGAAATCTCTCGGTCAATCACAAAATGCGTTGTGTTCCAAGTTGGGTAAAGCTGTGTTTCCTGGGGAGAAGAAACTCATTAGCCCGGCTGTGGAGGATGGTATCTTCAGCGAAAGAAGCTATGTGAGTTCCGTGGACATAGTAATCTCCCTTCCCCGCAACAACTAAGAGACACTTTTTCACCTCCCTGAAGTGTGGATACAGCAGGACACATGGGTCCTTCTGCCCTTGCTCATAACCATTAGCTCTGAATTGTGGAAAGATGAGTTTTAATGGCTGGACTGACCCTCCAATGTGACAACGGCTGCATGGACAGAGCGCTCCATCCCAGCACTCAGATTTTCGGCCCTCAGAGACCCCTAATCTTATTTAATCTGATTTATTGATCATTAGGTTAAGTATCAATGGGTGGTAAATGAATTATTCTGTTTTGTTGAAAATTGAAATGTCTCCTGGTCCCAGCCACCAGAAAAAGTATTGGCCTATCTGAGAGGCATGTCCTGAGGACACGTGATGGTCTCAGCAATGCAATTTTCACCCTATACCACCAGGCAGTTCTCACAAAAATCAAACCTGAAAAAACAGGTCATTGATTTCTTTATTGTAAAGAAATTCAGTAAAAGGGGATTTTAGGACCATTCTACTATAGCCTGCCTTACTGTCTATAAAGTGAAGTGGAGTTTCAATCTCTCTCTTTTTTTCATAGATTAATTTTTTTTTTCTTATCAGGATAAATAATGAAAGTCTGTCACCATCCTTTATTTCTGTAAACATCAACTGAGTACCTGTTATCTGTTACACTCCTAACCTCAAAACACTCTTCTAATAGAGAAGACCAAAAGTGATCAGTCCATCAAAATAACATGTGACAAAAGATCATAGCAAACATTTATCGAGTATCCATTTTTTTCACCCATTTCTGTATTTCAGAGCCACTGCATACATAACAAGATATTAAGTGTAGCTTTGTTTTATTCTAAGATGAAGGTCCAAGACAATCAGTGCCATAATTCTCACATTTCTAATAGAGATCTTGGACCTAATGGGAGTATATAGAGCAACTGGAGAGTAAGAATGCTTTCCTGGCACACATAAAATGTTTACAACAAAAGTACTATACACCGGCCACAAAGTAAGCTTTACCAAGTTCCAAATAACTGGTGTTATATGAACCACATTTTTTGGACTACAATGTAATTAAATGAGAAATCTGTTACCAAAGTTAACTAAAATAAATATGGATTAAAATACTTAAAAATTTCTGCTAAACCACCCAGGGGTCACAGAAGAAAACATACTAGATATTTTCAAAATATTTGGAACTGAATGATAATTAAAAAGTTAGATATCAAAAAATTAAGGGTGAAGCTAAAGTGATACCCAGAGCAAAATATATAGCCTTGAGTGTTTACATTAAACATATATAATAAGTGAGGTTGTCATCTTAAGACATTTGGAAAATAATCAACAGAACAAACCCAGAAAAAGAGGAGATAACAAAGTTGAAAGCAGAAATTAAAGAAATAGAAAAACATTACCATAGGCGGAATCACAAAGGCAAAACTTGATGCTTTTAGAAAAGCTAATAGAACTGACAAAACTCTGTCAAAATTTGATGAAAAGATGTCACAATTACACAATATTAGAAATAAAAAGAGACATCACTACAGATCCGAGAGATGTTTAACATGTTGCTAGTATTTGTGAAGAATGTGGTCACCACTAGGAAGGGAAATGATGGGAATCAGGCGAGAACAGGAGAACGTCTCTCCTCTGTAAAGTGCTTTGTACTGTTCAAATAGTTATACCCTATGTGCATTGCCCATTACAAAGCAGAATTAATAGAAGATTTGCCTAAACGTAGATTTTATAAATAGCAAGAGAGAAACACACATGACTCAAAGGAGAGAATAGGATTGATTTTTTTTTTTACTATATTTTAACATTTAGTTATGAAAACATTTAAACTTATGAAAAATTTGGAAAAAAAATTATACAGTGAATTCCATGAATATACCACCTAGATTCTAAAATATGTATTTTTGCCATATTGGCTTTATCACATAACTAGAGGATAGAAATTTGAATTTATATCCTATCAACTATAAGCTCCACACTCTTTCTACCTCAAAGAGATTTACTGCTACTAAAGCAGTTGTGTGTATCATAAAGCTAGATAGCTATTTCCAAATGGTACTTTCAGATATACACAGAGCCTTGTCAATATCTTTGGGACAAGCATATAGTTTCCAAAAGTGACTATCTTGAAAGCAACCGTAGTCCTTTTACTATTTCTGTTCTGCATGTTGATCATACATAGCGTTTATGTTCCTCCCTTTCCTTGGCTTAGCCCTCACATTTCCAGCCAGCTTTACCCTTTTCTCACATACCCATCTATTCTGCATCATTTTGCCGGAATTAGGGAAATTCCCTCTGCCCACAGCATTCTGCAAACCCGGGATAGGCCAAACAAGAAAGATGGCCCCATTGAAATTCTTTCTGGGGCTAACATTTAATTTCAGTCAGGATTCAGCCATGGTTATATTCTTATGACTATTTCTATGTACTCTTGAAGTAAATGTAGACTATTTTTGCCCTGGGCTACACAATGCTGTGAGTTTTAACTTTATGTATCAACTTGACTGGGCTAAGGGAAGCTCAGCGAGCTGGTTAAACATTATTTCCGCATGTGTCTGTGCGGGTGTTTCTGGCAGACATTAGCATTTGAATCAATAGACTGAGTAAGGAAGATGGCCCTCACCAATGTGGGGAGGCATCATCCAATGTATGGAATAGAACAAAAACGTAGAGAAAGGGTAAATGTTGCTGTCTCCTTGACCTTGAACATCCATCTTCTCCTGCCCTCAGACATCAACGTTCCAGTTTCTCGGGTCTTCAGGTTTGAACTGGAACCACACTACTAGCTTTCCTAGCTTGCAGACGGCAGACAGTGGGACCTGTCAGCCTCCAGAATTACATGAGCCAATCCCTCACAATACATCTCTTCTGACGTATCTTTATATATCCTATTGGTTCTGTTTCTCTGGAGAACCCTGACTAATACAAATGCCTATGTTTCTTTTATGGTTTTAATTGGCCATAGCTTCCAAATGTATAGGAAGTGTGGATTTTTTAAGATTGTCACATAGATAATGTTTTATTGACGTTAAACTTGTCATTCATTAAGCATCTATTGAATGTCTATGATGAGCTAGTGACGGTTGTAAGCATTCGAATCATATCTTGAACTGAAAAAAAAAAATCAGGGTACTATCCTCAAACTAATTGTCATCTGCTTTTATAAGGTAAGTATTGTTCACTTTCATCAGATGAGAAAAAATGCAGCTCAGAGAAGTCAAGAACTCGTCCAAGATGACCCAACTAGGAGTAGTCACAGTGGAGACGGAACTCAGAATTGACCCTCGCTGACCTCTGAGGTCCCTCAATGACACACAAATGGCTTTTACACCACCCTGAACATGAATGAGGAGGCTCAAGTTTAAACCAAGCAGCATTTGGAGCAGGGCAAATTAGAGCTACAGCGTCTCTTTGCACGGCCCTTGAGCAAAGAATGTTGTTTTCCAAGTTTGAAGGATTATGAAACAGCACAAGCAACAATAAGAACAAAACAAAATAATAAAAAAGAGTATGCAACAGACCTGTATATGGCCCTACAAAACACAAAATATTTACTACCTGGCCCTTTAGAGGAAAAGTTTGCCCACCCCTGAACGCTTGAACCCCCGTATTCTGGAGCAATCTATTTGTCTACAATGCTGTTTTTTGCTTTTGTTTTTGTTTTTTTTTTTGTAAATAACGTGGCGGATATGCTTCATAAATAGCCACTACTATTAATTATTGTACCCACTGTTTTATGAGTAAATAAATGACCTCTCACAGCCTTCCTTGGTGGTTTCACACAATGGTATCCTTTCTGATGAGAGGACAAGCAGATCAGAGGTAAAGTGGATGAAGAGGGAAGCCATGCTGTTTGTTTAAAGTACCATCGCCAGCTAATGGAATTTCTCTCTCCCAAGTTATTGAAATCTGTGTGGGAGAGGGGTGGTTTGATGGAATCAGCACTTTCAGAGACATCGACAGCAACTAAATTGGAAAAATGCACCAAACCTCGGGTTTCAGCGGGCTATCGACTTAATATAGATTGAGTCGGGAAGAAAAATATTGCACAGCGTGCAGTTTGCCAGTCCCATCATCTCATTAAAGACAACGCTATGGGTAACCGTGGGCCTGCTTCTCCCCAGCTCCCAGCTGAGTGAATCAGCCATGCAAGGGGTGATAATATACCATTTCATGGCACTTTGAAGGAATGGCCATAATTCAGCATGAAAACCCGCTTTGATTATTATTTACAAAAAGAAAGACTGCCCATGCCTCCAAGCACTTTGTTTTCCCATCTCTGGCCACTCCCATCTCTGTCTTTTTATGGATGACGCACTCGTGTGGGGAGATGGCAACAAAAGGCAGTTTCTCAGCCTCTCCTGACCTGCCAGCTGCCCGATTATTTAATTACAGTTTTCTAGCTTCAGCACTTCGCCCTTACCTGGGAATGTAAGTGAAATGTGTCAGAAATAAAGAAATAAAGTACAAGCTAAATCAATAGACAAGGACCACACAAATTGGCATCGCAGAGGGTATCTGTTTATCCAAAGGCTTTCAAAGTCATTTAGACCTTCAAGGGGAGAGGGGGAATAAAAAAGACAAGCATAGGGCATGTTGGGTTGGTGATGGAAACGCGGGGGAGAGATCTGTCTGCAGAGCGGCCCAGCTTGGACCTGTCTTGGTTTCACACAGAGCCCCTGAGGTGAGACTTCATGTTGCTCTCCGACGGAGGCTCTAAGACGCGGTTTCCTAAGTGGAAAATTTAAAAGTCATTTTTCACCTTGAGAGAGAGGTTTCCTTTTGTTTAGTGCTTACTCAGGCAAGACAACAAATCTCAAAAACAAACAAAGCGAAGGCACTTCTGCCAAAGCTCCACTCAGACAGAAACGAAGATGGGAGAGAACACTTCTGTTTGGCTACAGCTTGGAGGAGGGCTGGCGTGAAGTGCAGAAAGCCAAGCCTCTTTTCCTATGCTTATCTCAGAGAGTAACAGCGGCCTCCCTATGTCCCTAAGCCATTGTAATTATTATTTTTATAGATTGAAATGCTGAGGGTGTGTATGTGGAACGATTTTGCAACCAATTCTAATGTGTGGGTTTTTCTCCCCACACACTAACCAAGAAGTTCTTGGACTCCAGCTAGGTGTCCTATGATTCAACACAATTCTGACACTGTCTACCCAGAGATAGCATCAGATCGCAAAGGTTAAGGGCTCAGTCCCACAGACTGGCTCGCCTCCCTCCCTCCAGACAGACACACACACACACACACACACACACACACACACACACACAGACACACACACACACACACACACACACACACACACACACTTCAGACACCAACCACAAGTCCAGCTTGTCACCTGTATTTCTAACCAATCAGCTATAGGTTGGACGTTCCAAGGATCCCCTCCTTGGATTTGATTAATTTGCTAGAGTAGCTCACAGAACTCAGAGACTAACATTTTACTAGATTACCAGTTTATTATAAGGGAATATAACTCAGGAAGACCCAGATGGAAGAGATACACATGGCAAGGTATAGGAAAGGGGTGTGGG
This sequence comes from Rhinolophus sinicus, assembly GCF_057876585.1. NCBI lineage: Eukaryota > Metazoa > Chordata > Mammalia > Chiroptera > Rhinolophidae > Rhinolophus > Rhinolophus sinicus. The sequence goes on along the minus strand of NC_142510.1, from coordinate 10,224,711 downwards.
GCTTCCATGCCTTTTCCAGGGGCTCCACTCTCCCCAAATCTCCATGTGTTTATCAACCCAGAAGCTCTGCGAACCTCATCCTTCAATTTTTTTATGGAGGCTTCATTCCATAGGCATGATTGATGAAATCATTGGTGATGGATTCAACCTCCAGCCCCTCTCTCCTCCCTGGAGGTCAGGTGGGTGGGACTGAAAGTTCCAATGATCCAATCGCAGGGTTGGCTCCCTTGGCGACCAGCCCCTCCCCCTCCTTAGGTGCTTTCTAATACCACCTCATTAACATAAACTCAGGTGTGGTTGAAAAGAGTTTGTTATGAATATCAAGACACTTATCTCTTGGAAAATTCCAAGGGTTTTAGGATCTCTCTTTCAGAAACAAATGAAGACCAAATACGTGTTTCCTATTGTAAATCACAATATCACAGCACGTGTAAGAGTGTTACCAAAACCTTCTCATAAGTACTACTTATGAGAAACGTGAGAAGGGGGATGCGATCCTGTATGTCCCCAATAAAGATAGGTCAGGAAATAGTATCTCTAAGAGTAAAAACACAATCTAGTTAGAAGGAGTAACAGCCACAACAACTGGGGAGACCCCCTTTATGGGGTTCAGGGATTTTGTTTCACTGATTTCTCTCTTCCTCTCCCATCTTCCCTAGTGCTCTCCCTCCTCCTCCTAGTTTTCCGTCTTGGTTTTTCTCCTTTGTGTTTTGAAAGGGCTTCTGGGGAGCCCCAGGTTACCCTTACCAGAGCGTAGGATCCTAGCAGACATAAATTCCCATGAGGCCTGGTGATTCACCCTGATTGAGTCAATGTTCTCCCCTTGGAAAATTCATTGTCCTGCGGACAATGATTACTCATCCATTGGGCAGAAGAACAATGCCCACATCATAAAGCGGTTGCAATGATGGACTGGGCTGCAAGCTGTAAAACACGAGACACAAGATGTGTACAGGGAGCCAATCCAGGTCTTAGAGACGTTACATACATTTTGGACCCACTAGACCTCTTTTTTTCTCCACTAATTGGAGTGACCATCTGTCCTGGCTTGCCTGTGAGTGAGGGGTTTCCTGGGACATGGACTACAAGTAATAAATTTACCCAATTAAGGGGTATTTCTGAATGTGGGACTTTCAATACTAAACCTGGGAAAGTTCTGGGAAAACAGGATTGGTTGATCACCCTTCCACTAATTTATGTCTCTCGGATTTCCCCCCTTTGTTATGGACCATTTAATGCTACCATAGAGGAAAACAATGATATCCTTTTCTCTTGGTAGGAGAATAATGGTAAAATTTCCATTTAGGAGAGCCAAGCTTCAACATAAAACCTGTTTCATAAAATCATTAAACCCGTAGGGGATCTTTTTCATACATGCCTTTACAGAACGCCGAGGAATCACATAAACATGGGCCTTTCTCCCGAAGTGATGTATCAATAACGCTGTCATGTATTTCGAGTTTTGACATTACCTAGATCAATACTAAATTAAAATCACATGGGAGTCATAGTAGCTGCATGCTTAGGATTATCTTTTAAAATCAAAGGAAACATTTACCAAAGGGAAATTTGAGAATATATTTTAGCCATCCTATGTTTAAGGGCCTTAATGTTTTCATGGAAATCAAAGTCAAAATTAAAAATGTTTTGAATGTTGTGTCTATCGCTTGAAATGTATCACCAGCTGGAAAATAGTGTTATAAAACTGTTATGACACTAAAGAAAAAGAGATGGGGTAAGAGAGAAAGGGAGCGAAAAGGGAAAAAGAAGAGAGTGAGAGGAAGGATAAGGAAGAGAGAGAAGACAGCAGAAAAAGATATAAGGAGGAAAGGAATAGGAATAAGAAAATGAAAAAAATGGAAAAAAAAAAAAAAAAAAAAAAAGGAGTGAAGAGAAATTGTAGAGAAGAGATGGGGAAACAAAATCCCCAGTTCCTCGTTTTAAACCAAACGCTGGGGAACATCTTGCATTAAGATAATATGTATATATTTGAAAAATTCTATTCTTCTCACAGAAGTTGTAATTTAAATTTCTTAATGAGATCTGAGGAGGCCTCTATCCTTTCAATAGAAACATCACTTAATTAGAGGAAAAGTATTGCAAGAATTCTATTTAGAAAAAAAAAGATATTTGAAGAAGTCAAGTTTCTCAGATGTTCATTATATCTAAATATTGGAAACTGACTAAATGTATCAGAATAAGGTATAATTATGTTCAGGATTTCAATCCATAATTCTTAAGAGCTTTCAATAATATTAGGTTGGTGCAAAACTAATTGCGGTTTTTGCAATAATTTTTAGCCATTGAAACCACAATTACTTTGGCACCAACATAATACTTATGAGAAAATTGATGTTCCTATCACAGACTTTATTCCTGGGATGCTGCTGCAATGCTTTGAGGTAGAGCAACCATTCTGTGACCACGAGGAGGAGAGCCATGTTATAAGGATGCATAAAAGAAACATAAAAATAAGCTTGCTCCTGGTGACACTGGGGTCGTGCTATATCAGCACTGCACTGCCCAAACCCAGACAGCTTCTTACATGATAAAAATGAACTCTGTCTTCCACTTCTTTTTTTTTTTTTAATTTTATTAAATTTATTGGGGTGACAATTGTTAGTAAAATTACATAGATTTCAGGTGTACAATTCTGTATTACATCATCTATAAATCCCATTGTGTGTTCATCACCCAGAGTCAGTTCTCCTTCCATCACCATATATTCGATCCCCCTTACCCTCATCTCCCACCCCCCATGTCTTCCACTTCTGAACTTGAGGACATAAGAAGGACAAGCCTTAGTCTCTCACCGTATGATAAACAATCAGAAAGTTAGAATACGTCTATGGTATACAGTATATTTTATATATCATTATCTACTCATATATCACAGCTATAGAAAAATATATTTTCTATTATATTATCATCACACCTATGTTCCAGTGTCAAACAATAGATTCCACAGGGCGGGGGTCCTAGACAGAAGGGAAAAGTATGAGTTGAGTTCTAGCTTTTTCCATTCTCCGTGGAAAGAGTACTAGATGGTGGACATAGGGATAGAGAATCCAGAATAACTCCAGCGGCCTCACTGATGTGAGGAGATGGAGATCAACTAACATTTGGGGAGGTTGATAAGCCTGGAGGTTGTGAGGAACAGTGTTGGGAAGAAGGGAGTTACGTTGTTGATGAAAGGGTGCAAAGTTTCAGTTGTGTAGAATGAGTAGGTTCTAAAGATCTAATGTACAGCCAAGTGACTGTAGTGAATAATGCTGTATTGTGTACATGAAATTTGTTAAGAGAGTAGATCTTAAATGTTCTTATCACACACACACACACAGACACACACACACAAACGGTAACTGTGAGGTTATGGATATGTAAATGAGCTTGACCGTAATAATCATTTCACAATGTATATGCATATCAAGACATCTTGTTGTACACCTTAAACATGTAATTTTTATAAAAAATAATAATAAATATATTTAGATACCAGAAGTAGAAGTCTATGCTAAAACTGATTTTTTTCCCCCAAAATCAAGTTGGTAGAAGTTTGTAGTGAAAATATTATTTCATCTTAAAACTAGGAAGAAGAAGAGAGTTATGCTAGAAAAGAATGTCTCATGTCTACGGAAAGGATCCTTTGAGTCTTTGCTGAGCATGAGGTCACATAGGTGTAGAGGGGGAAAAAAAACTGAGCCAAGAACAGGGGGATTGTAAGCAGAACAATTCCCAAGGAGCATACGGTACGGGGAGATGCTCAAGCTTTAATCAGGGGGGAAAAAAAGAGTCTTTGCTGATTATCTGGGGAACACAGTGAAGATGCCAGAAGGGTCATAACTTAGTAATAATGGTGAAATAGCTCTGAAGTTAGGATTTTCCAATACTTGCCCCAGGAGAGCTGGATTATAAAATAAGTCTTCACAAATTTAGAGGAATATAAATGTACAGGTTTGACAATATCATAAATGCAACCCTGATGGCATTTTTCATAGACATTGACAAGTTGATTCTAAAATTTATGTGGAAATTCAAAGAATCGAGAATAACCTAAACAATTTTGGAAACGAAGAACTGAGCTGAGGACTTTCACTCCTTAGACTTATTATTAAGTTATAATAATTGAGGCAGTGAACAGAAATAAAAATAGAATAGAAATTGGCATGAGGCTGAGTGCATAGGTCAATGGAACCAAATAGAACATCCATAAATATAATGCATATCAACTGATTTTCAACAAATGTGCTGAGGTAACTCAGTCTGGGAAAGAATAATAGTTTCATTAAATGTTACTGGAACAACTGGATATCTACATGGAAAAAGATGAACTTGGCCCTATAAGAAAAATAACTCAAAGTGGATCATATACCAGAACCAAAAAGTTAACATTATAAACTTTCTAAAAGAAAAGGTAGGGTAACTTTTTTTATGGCTTTGAGGTAGACGAGATATCTTGGGACAGAAAAAAAGCATGAGCCATAAATGAAAAACAATGATAAATTGGATGTCATCCAAATTAAAACCTTCTGCTCTTTTATTGGCACTGCTAAGAAGAATGAAAAGATAAGTCACAAACTGAGGGAATGTATTTGAAATATATTTGAATATATACAGTTGACCCTTGAACAACACAGGTTTGAACTGCATCGGTCCACTTGTCAGTGGACTTTTTTCAATTGACCTGTGCAGTTCAAACCTGCGTTTTTCAAGAGTCAACAACATGGTTGGGAATTCATTTCGTGGAGGGCAGACTGTAGTTATAAACAAATCTTTTTTCTTTTTTTTATAGACAAATTTTTGACTGCATGGGAGGTCAGTGTCTCTCACCCCACATTGTTTAAGGGCATATTGTTTCTATATTTGTCATATTGACAAATATTGAACATGTGTGAATATACACACATATATCTTTGAATACATATATCCAAAAGAAATGAAAACATATGTCCACACAGAGATTTGCCAGTGAACATTCATACAACTTTTATTTATAATACCGTAACGCTTGAAACAACTCAATGCCCCATCAACAGATGAATGGATAAACAAATTGTGGTATATCCATGCTATGGAATACTATACAGCTATAAAAATGGAATAAGTGACAGACAGACAAAGAAATATCAAAATATTATGCCAATCAAAAAAGACTACAAACTAAATGAATCAACGTATATGAAACTCTAAAAAAGACAAACATAATCTCTGCAGACAAAAAGCAGATCTGTGGTTTACTGAGGGTGGGGCTGGGGGAATTATTGAGAAGGGTCACAATTGGACTTACTGTGGTTATGAAAATGTCAGCTGTTGATCTTGGTTACATGCATGTATACGAGGTCTGACAATTAAGTTCATGAACTTGTTGCAACGATGTTGCTAACCTTTTTTGATATCAGAGGGATTATTCATGATGAATTTGTACCAGCTGGACAAACAGTGAACCAAATTTACTATTTGGAAGCACAGAAAAGGCTGTGTGAAAAAGTTAGACGACCTGAACTTTTCAGCAACAATTCATGGCTCTTGCATCACGACAATGCACCAGCTCACACGGCACTGTCTGTGAGGGAGTTTCTAATTTTTATGTTTTCTGCCATAAATGACGTTGGCTTCATAATGTGAAATAAGAGAATTGCTTTATTTTCCTAAACTCAATTATGTCATAACAACTCATTGTTGGTTCCGCCTTTAAGTTCTGTGAGATCCAGTTTAGGTTTTGGATGACCCTAGTCATCAATATTAAAAGCCCCTCCCATTTCTGCTGTTTGTGTTTTTTCCTCCAGCTTAGTAATCAGTAGTTTCCAGTATCACCTCCCCAGAACGTAGGCTTTCCCTGCAGTGTCACAGATTGCTGGGACGTCCCCTGGAGTTTCTGATTCAGTATGTGTGGTACAAGGAGAGTCAAAGTGTAGGTGAGTCACAGATGAATCAAATTATTGCCACACAGAAACAAATGGTTCCTTCCGTCATCAAGTTCCTCCTGTGTTTCAAGCCGTGAGCTAGGGCTCTGCCTGTTTTCTTCACTCAATCCACAAACCGTCTTAATTCAAGAAATATTTCTTGGGGTGGCCGGTTAGCTCAGTTGGTTAGAGCGCGGTGCTAATAACACCAAGGTTGCTGGTTCGATCCCCACATGGGCCACTGTGAGCTGTACCCTCCTTAAAAAACAAAAAAGAAATATTTCTATCATTACATTCATTATCTTCAACAAAAGAAAAGCAACCCAAATACAAGTACCCTTGCATATGCAGCCCTATGCTTCAAAAAGTAGACTTAATTCATAATCTATAGGAACTACATAAGCAATTTACAGTTATTGAGTAAAAAATTGGCTTTTTTTGTGTGTGTGTAGCTCATTCTCTTTTTAGTATTTATTCTTCTCATTACACAGGAGTCACTTTATCAATAGCACTTTAGGCTAAGTTTTAAATACTAGAATAGTAAATATAAGTCCATTCTCCCCAGTGTCCTCAGTGTTTTTCCATCGTGAGTGCTTCAGTACTCAACACAACGCTTGGCACTGACTTACACTGAGAAGAGGTAATATGTGTTAAGTGCATGCCATGCCCAAGTATTGTTCTAAACGTGTCACATTTGTTGGTTCATTTAACCTTCAAAGCCACATTACAGGGGAGGTAAAATGATACCATCATCGTTCCTGTTTTACATTTTGTTTCTCAACTTCTTGCTCAGGAAGATGGGCCAACACCTGACCTAGTTACCTGGCCTTTGATTTAGTATGTGGACCTCATAACGCATTTTCTTTACATTTTACCACGACTCCTTCTGAAAGAAAACCAGGGGAGGAGAATTGACAGTAGTAGAACTTTGTATTTCATGAAAAAAAAAAAAAGGGGATTAGATGAGAAACTTTTAAGAGTAATTTTTAAAGGAGTAACACTCTATCTCTGAATCCCTTGAAATATTAGGAAGAGGGTGAAGACTGAGTTTCCTAACACATTAGGTGGGAAGTTGGAAATGATTTTATTTAAACACTAAAGGATGGAAAGATGGCACCTCATGTAACTGGGGGAGTTGGGGGCATGTCATTCCTGTTACCAGGACAGGTGAGGGCATCTGGCACCTGTATCTCGACTATAACCCTCTGAGTTCAGAAATGTTGGACTTAGTGTCAGAATTCAGCAGTTTGCTTTGGAATCAACATGAATTACAATCTTTTCTTTTATTTTTTTCCTGGATGTGTTGAGGTATGATTGACAAATACAAATTTTGTATATTTAAGGAGTAGCCATGAGTTCACAAAGTTACCGTGCGCGCGTGTGCGTGGTAAGAACCCTTGAGATCTACTCTCTCAGCAAATTTCAAGCTTACAACACCTTATTAACTGCAGTCACCGTGCTGTGCACTAGGTCCCCAGGACATATTCACCTTATAACTGTACCCTTTGACCAACTTCTCCCCTTTTCCCCCAACCCCCAACCCCTGGCAACCACAATTCTATACTCAACCAACTTCAATTTTTTGGAGACCTTCTCGACTTGGGTGATTCTCTTAGGTAAGTATAAGGTATAATTTTAGGTAAAACATCCCACCTTTTCTTAGTTTATGTGGACTACCCTGGTCCCACTGAATGAGAGGGAGTAAAGAATATACAGATATAGACATACTGATATATATGTATATATTGATATGAAATATTTGTCAGAAGAAAACTGAAGGTGCTTCTGGGCGCATATAAAAAGAAGACGTCACTCCACGATGGAGGGTTCACACAGTGGTTGAACATTTCCAGGAGAGACCACCTGAAACGAGTCCTGAAACATGGGAATAACAAGCAGAGGAGGAGGAAATACCAGGCAGGGGAAGAGCGTCAACAAAGGCACAGAGGCAAGACGGAGCAGAGTGTACGTGGGGACCTGACCTTCCTTTAACCTGCTTAGGGAGCAAAAGCTGTGGCAAGAGAGGAGTCTGGAGAGGGGGTGAGAGCCAGCTCATGGAATGCCCTGGGTCCCTTCGGCTTGAATCCTTGGCTCCAGGACAGGGTGACAGAACCATCTTCCACCCAAGCCCCTTCTTGACCACCTCTCGGAGGGGCCTCTCACCTAGCAGGGCGGTGTATGCAGCCGGGATTTGAAAAGCATTTTTCTTCATGTTTCTTGATAAAGAAGGTTTTGCAACATCACTCACTACATTAAAATGCTTTCTTAGCTTCAGGGGACTGAAAGCATTTTTATTATGTTCCAACATTATTTATCCTTCCTGTACACAAGAGTGAAAAGCAGAACTCCAAAGAGAGAAATCCTTCTAATGTCTGCAACACAGCCGTGGTCCATTTGTCTGCTGTTGCAGAGGTAGAGAAAGGACAAAAAACGTGGGTGAGGACTGGGGCCTGCCCCCCACCCTTCCAGGATATAGAGATGGTGGAGGCAACCTCTCAGGGCATATCCACTACTCAAATTGAGCCCTCATTCTCATCCATGTCCTGAGGCCCCATTTCCACAGGACACATCTCAGAGCCTGCCTTTCTCTAAGAAGCCCCGTCCATTCCAGTCACATTGTCTGCAAGCTCATTTAAGGACAGGCTTTTATCAGGAAGAAAATCATCTCACAGGTGTAACAATTAAATAGTGTCAGTGGACACTAACTCATTTTCAGGAAATGAATAAATTCTTATTATTTTGTAACAGAAATTAATTTTCATCAAAAGTCTCCAAATTGCCTTCTGACAGAAACTTAATCCAAAGCAGTTGAAGGGAACCTGAGCTAAATCAGTGTTTTTCAGACAACTCAAGGGTAGCGCCTATGTATTTTTAGAAGGTTCCATGTACATTGCAGAGACGATTTTTAAGACCCCTGAGGTGGGAGAGACCACTGTTGCTCATTCAAGATGGCCCATCCATACTAGAATCTGCTCGGCTGACTTTCCCACGACTGGGGCCAGCTATATGCATCTGTCCCAGCTGGAAATGGCTGAGTAGTGTATACTTTCCATCTGGCCCCTAGCTTCCAGGTCACTCTGTGTCTTGTCTGTCCCAAAAGGTGATGGCTCCTGGCTCTTTCTGCTTTCCTCCCAAGGACTGCAGCAGGTTCAGTAGGTTTCTTTTAAGCTTCCTGCCTTTTTCTGCTGTACTGATGCCATCGCAGCATCTTCTGAGTGAGGCCTGAGACCTCTTGGAATTTGGGTCCCCTCCCTCATCTGGGAGTTTTTCCTTCCACAGGTGGGTTTGTTGACTTAAGGGAGTGAACAGAGTACAGGGCACCTCCTGGAAGACTCATAGCAGCTCCTCATTCTTATTTGATTTGCTTCCTTCTTTTTTTAGAATCTTCGCTGCTGAGAAATAATAACCTTTCTCCTTAGTTGCTAGCACATTCTCATGTGCACCTCAAGTCTTTATTTCTTCATCCATCCATCATCCATCCATCCATCCATCCATCCATCCATCCATCCACCCACCCACCATCCATCCATCCATCATCCATCCATCATCCATCCATCATCCATCCATGCATCCATCCATCCATCCATCCATCCATCCATCCATCCACCCACCATCCATCCATCCATCATCCATCCATCATCTATCCATCCATCCATCCATCCTCTACTCCCATTCTTCCATCATCAACAGCCATCAAATGTGGTTATCGTGTGCCTTTTGATTGGGATGTTTCCTTGCAAAATGTGTATGATTGTTTTGCACACATGCATTTTAATTTATAGAGATACTTCATTTATAGACTTCATTTGGTCCATGGTGTTTTTCATTAAGCAGCAATCCTTTGCTTTCCTCCCACCTCTCCTTGTGTCCATTTGGGGACGTTTAATTTGCTTTGGGAAGAAGGAAATAAATGAGACGTGGCCTTAGCCTTTACTTCTAAAAAGTTCAGAGTTAAATCTCACTATTTTCTATGACCGTCCTCTTCTCAGACAGTGGAGGCCTGGTCTATTTTAAGTGAGAGGGACAGAAACAAGAGACAAAAAATGAATTTCAGAAAAGAAACTCCTAGAAGTTAAAACTTTCAAGAACTAGCTTACCACATCGGACAATCACGTATATGTATAGATTCAGCTTCTTCTTGATTTTTTATGCCAGAGCATCAAAACCACTAGGAGATATTTCTCTTGCTTGCATCGACCACCTTTTGATACTAAGATGTCGTATTGATGTATTTTACTTTGATCAAAGTCCATCCCCCAGGAAGTCCTGCAACCTAATGAACCTGGAGGTAAACATTCCCAATTCTCATCAGTCACACATTTCCAGACAATCTTGAGTCACTTCCTTACAGGGAATTGAAATCAACATTTGTGTGTAGATTTTCACTAATCTTGCCCTCATCTTGATTTCTACGTTGGGTGACCGTGGTGCAGATAATAATGGCACTGAAGCGTTAAAATAAAACACAGACTTTGGAATGAGACATTTAGGCCCTAAACTTGGCTCTGCAGCATTTCCTCAATAGAGAATTACAGATAAAAATTCATCATGCTATAGTAAGGGTTAAGTGCACCAGTGTATATAAAACATTTCACACAGTATCTGGCACATAGTAATAGCTGGAGGTTAACACGTGTTATCATTTGCTGCATTATTCAATGGTCTATGTTTTACCCACTTCACTGATATGTACCTTGTGTTTGTAGTGACCAGGACATGGAATAGGTTGAGAATCTCGTATATTGCTTGACATTTTTTTGATGCAAGTAGAAAAATGGCCTCCTTCTAAGGAAGGGCCTTCACCTGCAGAATGGCTTTAAAATATTGTGTCAGACACTGCAAGCGATTCTAACACATGAAGTCTGAGATGTCGAGAAATCCTTGGCAAGGCTATTTCTCTGGGGCCTCTAGAGGATTCAAAAAGGTGTACAGTCTTGACCTTACACAGCAACAGCACGATTTTTCTCCAGCATGAAGCATGACTGCACACTTCGGATAAGACCTGGAGGCCATGGCCCCAGGAAATTGGAAGCTTGGAAAATAAGCATTCAAAAGGTGAAAATGCTTCATCTGGTTACTAGGAGAGGAGAGAAAAATGTTTGCAGGCAAAGAGGCTTCAACATCCCCGTGGATGCACTTAGGGTAGCCAGCAAACTGCCCTTGGCTTCTTGGTCTAATTGTATCGCCTTTTGGAAAGGAAACTGTAGGTAGGAGGTTCTTCCCGTCCATCATAGAGACCTGTTGGTCCTGAAAGGGGTCTGAGTGGAGTGTAGGTGATGGTAGGTAGCCCCCTGAATCTGAAAATAAAATTGATATTCAAATGAAAACAAGGAAAATACAGAGGGAGGTAAGGCAGAAAATAATTTTTCGTATCATACCACCAAGAAACATTCACTGATAACATCCTGGCGTGAACTCTCTCTCTCTCGCTTCCTCCGTCCATTTATACTTTTTTAAAAAAGATTTTTATTAAAACGTAGGATTAAAAAAGGGGAATCAAATATATGGTGATGGAAGGAGAACTGACTCTGGGTGGTGAACACACAATGGGATTTATAGATGATGTAATACAGAATTGTACACCTGAAATCTATGTAACTTTACTAACAATTGTCACCCCAATAAATTAAAAAAAAAAGAAATGAATATAATATGTTTTCCAACACACACAAAAAAAACCAACAATAAAAAACGTAGCTAACATACAATATTATATGGGTTTCAGGTGTACACCATAATTACTCAACATTTACATACCTAAAGAAGTGATCACCACGATAAGTCCAGCAACCATCTGACACTGTACCCCGCTATCACAATATAATTTATAACTTTTTAAACAACTTTATGGAGATCTATCTATACATCTTAAATATCACCGTTTAAATTTGTACAGTTCAATGATTTTTAGTAAATTTCCTGAGTTGTGTGACCATCATCATAATCCAGCATTTTCATCACTCCAGTAAGATCCTTCATGCTAATTTATAGTTAATCTCTATTTCCTTTCCAATCTCAGGTAACCACTGATGTCCTTTCTATCTCTATAGACCTATCTTTTATAAAGAATTTCATGAAACTGTAATCATCTAATATGCGATCTTTTATGTCTAGCTTCTTTCACTTCACATAATGTTGTTAAGGTTCATCCATGTTGTAGCAGGTATCGGTATTTAATTTCTTTTCATGGCTGAATAATGTTTCATTGTCTGAAGATGCCATATCTTGTTTATCCACTCACCCACTGATGGACGTTTAGGTTGTTTCCAGTTCTGGGTTACTATGAATGATGTTAAGGATATTTATGTACTAGTCACTTGATTTCATTTCTCTAGCGTATGTCCTTGGGCTTGGAATTGCTGGGTCATCTGGTAAACTTATGTGTAATGTCTTAATAAATTGCCAAACTGTTTTGCAAGGTATCTGTATCACTTCACATTCTCACCCGCAACATGTGAGGGTCCCTTTTTCTCCAACCCCTCAACACACTGGTTATTGTCCACCTTTTGGATGATAACCATTCTGGTGGGTGTGAAATCTGTTTATCTCTCTATATGACTTCATTTAATCTAAAGAATCATTAAGATGGAAGCCTCATAAATCCTTACCCATTGTATTACATAAGTAAATAAGTCATGTTTTTCTACTTATCAACAGTTTTGCTTTTAGCCACCCCCCTTCATTAACATACTCATGTATATGAATCCATATTGTATGTGTCATAGTTTAAATTATTCTGAATAAACCTGGCACAGAAAATTGCTGGCCCAGGTAGAATGATCTGCCTTCTGCCATGCTCACCTTGCAAATCATTTCTGCTGGGTGTCCATAGGCCTCGGAATCTTTTCTGATGCTGTGTTCCAAGCAGCCATTATCAGCCCATTGGTGATGACAGAAAGGATGAAATTAATTAACTATGCTTAATATATAAAGTTCTGTATATTGCTTTTTCTTCATTTAAATCTATAAGCATGTATTCAGCATTCTGCATAAAATAATTTTAATGGTCTACAATATTTCATTATATGAACACATTCTAATTTATGTAACCACTCACCTGTTTGGAACATCTAATTATCCCCTGGTTTATTTATATTATAAATACTGTTATATATTTATATATCCTAAAAATAAAATTAGTGGATCAAAGAGTAAAAGGTTTTTGAGTATCTCCGTGTATCTCTAGGGTGTTCTCAGGATAACTTGAGTTTTCGCCCCATTTTTCTGATGGATGGAGATCCAAGCTGGTGACAGCTCAGCTTTCTCCTGAGAGGCCAAAAAGGACTAGAGTGTTCTTAAGTTTCAATTTAACCCTTGGAATTTATGTCACCTCCTTGAAAGTTCTTGCTTGGTTTATCACACAAATAAACTTGTTTTGATTTTTCTATTTAAAATGGCAAGGATGTTATTGTTCCTTTGTTCCCTTGCCATTTACGAAGTTCCTAGCCCTAGAAGTAGCCTTCAAAAGGTGGAAAAATAGCTCAAATCACAGGATTTGTTGAGTGCTGTGTTCTTAGAAGGAGGCCAGCAGGGAGTAAGGTACAGAGAACAAAGCCTCTTCCTCGGGGCAGAAGGGATGGGCTTGGCTCAATAGCCTGCCTCCCCAAACAGTCAGAAACAAACAGAAAATATGTTAAGAGAAGCTGCTGTACCCAACAGAGGGGCATGGCCATCAGAGGAGGAGGGTCACGTGGCGCCCTCTCACACCAGGCTGGTGCTCTGGTTTCACTTCCGGTCTCCAGGACTTATGACCAATTCTCAGTCAAGCCCCAAGTCCCTCCCATCAGGGCCTGTGTATGTCACTCTGTCCCTGGGCTCTGAACAAGACTGTGCACTTCACATCCAGGGTGGAGTTGTGGGCAATATGTTTCCATCAGATTTCTTTTCCCCTAAAATCCGTCTCTCCTGTTGTTCAGTAATAGACCTCTAGCTCTGCAGGACTTAGCTTTTCTGAAAGACTTCAGGCAGACAGATGGAGCCAAACTTCAGTTACAAGAATTTTCATTGTTGTTCTCCACTATTGAAGGCATTATGATGGCAAATTTACTTTAGCTATGATTTAGGATTTATGTAGTCAATTAAGGTTACACTAGAAAGTAAGTGCCAGGAGGGTAGGGTGCCGCGCTGGCAACTACTGTCCTCCCAGCCCAGAGGAGGTGTTCCAGAAATGTTGTTGAGTGAATGGGACAATGCATGTGAAGTCTCTCAGTAGTCTTAACACAAGTGATAGCATACCCTTGACACAACGATTTCACTCTTGGATATGTACCCAGCAGAAATGAGCACTGATGTTTTCCGAAAGGCATGTGCAAGAATGTTTATCGTGGCATTGTTTATAACACCTGGAACTGTGAATAACTATAATGTCTATATACAGTAGAATGAGGTGGCCACACAGTGAGGCATTGAAACACTGGGAGATGCTCCCAGAAATAAGAACAGAAATAAATGCAACAAGAAAATAGCATCATTGAGGCAACAGTGAATAAAACAAGTCAGACACAAAAATGCATAGGTTGTATTATCCCATACATCTGAAGTTCAAAGGCAGGCAAACATGATATTTGACGGTAGAGACCAGAGGAGTAACCTTGGGGGGATACTGACAGGCATAGAGCAAGACCGGATGGCTGACGCTGCCCCACAGGTTGACTTGAGTGATTTCCATGGATGCACAGACATAGAAACTCATCAAGCTCTGCACTTAGATTTCTATATTTTGCTGTATTTTAGTTCTATCTCAGTTTTTACAAAGTGAGTTTCTTGATATGGCATTACAGCTTTTCATGACCTCTTGCCTCGCTCAATGCTCAAATTTGGCTGCACTGTACTCTGAATATACCAACTATCGTATCACTCTCAGGATTTTGCATATTCTATTCCCTCCTAACTACTCCTTTAAGCCAGGAAAACTGCTCCATAATCTTCAGATGCTATTTTAGACATCATTCCTTTCCAGAATGAGCTCTGTCACCCACCCCCTAAACTGCATTAGTCAGGTACGCGTCTTTTTGCCGTTCCATACAAAGTATGATACGTACTCTTCATCCAAGTTGAGTCAAAACTGACTGTGTTTTAGTCTGTCTTTCCTACTAAATTCTGAAGTCACTCGGGGCAGGGATCTGCTGTGGTTCCCAGCTGAGTCTCAGCCTACGGTACATTGCTAGGCAGTCTGCAGGGGCACACTCGATGCTTGTTGGGCTGACTTCTGAATCTCTCCTCTCAAAAATGGAGATCCAGCATCCGCAGCCTGGATATTTCTCCTCCCAGGAGTGTTGGTGTTTCTAGGACGTTTTGCTAATGCCACACTGACACGTGCTTTGCACAGGGCCTGCTGGAAAATTAGATCAGGTGGCTTCCCCACTGTAACAGATGACACTTTTCTAATTAGGGCAATGTTTAATTTACTGTCTCATGGCTTTTTGAATAAATATAAATTGTCATACCAAAGTGACAGGTGTAAAACCCAGGATGGCTGTGTTAGGGAGGTTAATCTGCTGTTAATCAAATCAGTTCTGCTTCACTTTCTCCCAGGGAATGAGCGCTAATGGGCCTGTTTAACTGGAGATTAGCCAGCTTTGGGCTGGAACTCCCTCAGGGTTCACCTGAGTCTCTTTGTGTCTTGTTCAGAATGAAGATATTCGAATGTGTCCATAATTAAAGTTGGGACCTTCTCCCTCCTTTGGCATCCCGTGAAGTTAGAACACTTTCTACTGGGTCTTTTCATTTACTGGAAGGGTTTTTCTCATAATCCAGTTAGTTCTGGAATACTCTAGAATATTACTATTAGGCTCCCCCAAATTCTAAATTCCTGCCCACAATGAAGGCGGCTGTCTCCACTCCCATTGTTGCTCGTCACTGCAAACTTGGAGCACTTCAGGCATGATGGGGAGGTGGCCTTGTCCTTGAGGTGACCCCATGAATGTGTCTCTGGCCTAAGATGAAATGGCCTCTAGCCAGAGCCAATGAAACTGTTGGCACAAGGAATTGTGAGATTGGGACAAACTAACAGAATTGATTTGGGGTCGGGGAGAACAAGAAGGTTTTCTCCTTAACCTTTATCTTTGATACTGTCTGTGATACTGTCAGGATAACAGCCATGCTTTGTAACCTCAGAGATTTTCAGCTTTAGGAGCACTGGGGTTCTTACAGTTGTCAAAGAAAATGTCAACATCACGGTGGGCTCCAGCTCTAGGCACGAGACCCCTCAGTCAGCGGCTCTGTAGGCAGCAAAGCAAAATAGATGAAGATGAGAAGACGTACCCTACCCCGGGACTCCTAGAATTATTTTAAAGAAACTGACAGCTTCATTATGCAGATAGTGGAAGAGAAAACAGATATGAATCACTACCATTCATTTGAACCACCTGTTAAAGGAAGGTGACGTAATGGCCCAATTAAGATTGAAGACTACAAAATCAAAGCACTGGGTTCAAAACCCAGCTCCCTACACAAGTTATGTGACTATGAGTTAGCCTTTAACTACTCTGAGTCTCATTATTCTCATATGTAAAATGGGATTGGTTTGATTAAATGAGATAATATGCATAATTCAGTTAAACATATGCCTGGGTGTAAAGTCACTAAGTAAGCATTCATCATCATTATTATGACCTCATCATCATCACCATCATCACCATCATCATCATCATCATCACCATCATCACCATCACCATCATCACCATCATCACCATCACCATCATCACCATCATCACCATCATCATCATCATCATCATCGCCATCATCACCACCATCATCACCATCATCACCATCATCATCATCATCATCATCGCCATCATCATCATCATCACCACCATCATCACCATCAGCATCACCATCATCATCATCATCACCACCATCATCACCACCATCAGCATCACCATCGTCATCATTCCATCACCATCATTATCACCATCATCATCATCACCACCATCATCATCACCATCATCATCATTCCATCACCATCATCATCATCATCACCATCACCATCATCACCACCATCATCATCATCACCATCATCACCACCATCACCATCATCATCATCATCATCATCATTCCATCACCATCATCATCATCACCACCATCATCATCACCATCATCATCATTCCATCACCATCATCATCATCATCACCATCACCATCATCACCACCATCATCATCATCACCATCATCATCACCACCATCATCATCATCATCATTCCATCACCATCATCATCATCACCACCATCATCATCACCATCATCATCATTCCATCACCATCATCATCATCATCACCATCACCATCATCACCACCATCATCATCATCACCATCATCATCATTCCATCACCATCATCATCATCATCATCACCATCACCATCATCACCACCATCATCATCATCACCATCATCATCATCATCACCATCATCATCATTCCATCACCATCATCATCATCATCATCACCATCACCATCATCACCACCATCATCATCATCACCATCATCATCACCACCATCATCATCATCATCACCATCATCATCATTCCATCACCATCATCATCATCATCATCACCATCACCATCATCACCACCATCATCATCATCACCATCATCATCACCACCATCATCATCATCATCACCATCATCATCACCACCATCACCATCATCATTATCACCATCATCATCACCACCATCATCATCATCATTATTACTACCATCATTGTCACTATGAGTACCTGTAGGATGATGAAGACCGAGGAAATTAAAATTACATTGGCATTATCACCTCCACCTTGTAGATGAGGAAAACATTGGTCAGAGTTAGAGACGTGCTTGAGACCACAGAGTTAATCAGGACTGGGGCTAGAATTTGAACGCATTTCTTTCATGTACTAAAATCTAATGCATTTTCCAAAAAAAGGGGTTGAAACAGAGCAAAGAGCATATGAAACAGGTTACTGAACCACAGTATATACTGTAGGATAACATATATCCACTAATTTAAGATGTGACATTATTACATGATTGGTTGGTTTCAAAAGAAAGAGCATGTTCCTAATAACGCGAATTTTGAGATTTATTTATTTTTATTTCCTACCTATAGATGAATGATGTCATAAGAACAGACATACTCTCTTGCATCTTTCCAGCCAACATCACATTGTTAATCTCCCCTGTGACCCTGAATTGTCTCTGGATTTTGGAGAGGCAAAACAATGTATCCACTTATTTTCCTGTAACTCACCCAGCATGTAAAACAAATAACTGGGCTGACACGTCTGAAGTGCTGTGTCGTGGGCAACACAAGGAGGCAAGACAGTCTTGCTCTTCTATTTATGGACTATAAACCCTTTATGGTGGCATTGATGAAGGGTTTATAGTCAGTACACAAGCTGGTTATACCATAAATTGTAATGTTATATGATAAACTGGGACTTTATAGCAGTAGTAGATAGCAAAGAAAAAAATGACTTGGAGTCTGAAAGGATCTATCATTGAAGATACTTGCCGCAAGTTTAAATATTCAAGCTTGTTTTTGTCTTCATTTCGTTCAAGCATGGGGTAATTTATGGTATTCTGAGTGGGGATTTATAGATTTACCTAGAGATCAACTGTGTAAAAAAAAATAAAAATAAAAACAACAGAAGGCACCCTGAATGGTAAATGGCATAGTCATGACGTGGATGAGAAATACAAGAGAAGCACTGAATTTTTCAAGCATTTGGGCTTTCTATTTTTATACTTGCAGATGACAGGTAAGGCTTCACCCCTAGTTTAGGGCCTGCTAATGTGGCACTGTTGCAAGACAGCTTGGTTACTGTATCAAGAAACAGAAAATATTTACAAGGGAAATGTGTTGAACACAACTTAATTGCCTCTAGTTTACATTAAAGCTAAAAACAGTAAAATGTCAACAAATGTTGTTTTCCCAGACTCTCTAATGGGCGCACACTCTTTCAGCTCTCAGTTCTGTCCTTGTTCATTATGGAACCAAAATTGCTAATATTTACTTATTACTTATTTATATTTTCATTTGAAAGTAAAAATAAGCTCATTTGCCATAATAACAGCTTAATATTTTCAGTGCTAGGAAACTGTCTGCTTAAAATTTCTATTAATGGCCCCTCAGAAGAAGAAATTGGGGAGTTTTTCACTCTTTGCATATGGAATATGAGGAAAGTACCATTAACTTGGAACACGATCGTCACTCACTTTGGTGTTTACTTAGTTCTCTGGACGACGACAAAGGGCCCTGAATTCACAGAGGAAAGGAAAGTCTTGATATATTGGCTAAAACCATTCTGCTAAGAATAAGTGTTAAGAGGATCCATTCCAGGATGTAGGTATTCAGCCTCGTATCAGCTTTGTAAGCCTGACATCGTTTGGAGTTGACCTGCTCGAATGTCCCGAGGAACTTGGCCAGAGGTTGGAGCAACTGTCTACTTTGAGCTCAGCGGCCCAAGTTCTTCCAGTATAATCAGTAGACACTCTTTGGCAGCTGTCAGAGCCTGAATTGCCATATGTTGCTTGTACCCGATTCCTGGAGGCCCCAGGACACTATTTATACTCTCCCAGTTTTCTCAAAGACCTTTCTCAAAGAGAACACCCCCCTTAGCTTTGCCCCAGTTTTCTGACTTCCGTCTGCACAAGCAACTTTGGCAGATCACTTATGCTCTTATCCACTGTGACCCCTCCTAACTCAAACCAGTACTAGAACAACGAAACCTCCCAGTTTTCCTCGCTCTGAGGGACTTCCTAGGACATGGGACTTTCTGTTTTAAATCCAGGAAATTTCCAACCAACCAGGATGTTTTGGTCATACCTCTGGTGGCCCTGATTTATCAGGAGTGTCTGAGATAGAGAAATTCAATTAGCAGCTATCCAAATGTGAGTGAGACTCAGGTGAGAAAGCTACAGAGCTATCTGTGTGGAGGGCAGGCTGCGGGTGAGGGGAACTATCTAACTTATGGGGATCTAGAGCAGGGAAGAAAAATCAGAGTCACCTTATATGACAATTCTGATTGATTGGAAATGGCTGCCTGGAGTCATGTGTTGAGAAGTAATCTGAAGGTATTGAACAAAAAAAACATGAATGATAAACTTCAGAGTGATGAAAAACGGGAACAGCACCCAGACTGAGAGAACATGAGAGAGAGAGAGGGAGAGAGAGAACTAAGAATGGGATGCAATGACCATTTAAACATTAATTTAAAATTAACTTTTAAAAACTCTTACTAAATAAACTAGAGGCAGTCACAACCAGTGGGAAAAAATGGGAAAGCACACAAAGCTTTGATAGAAACTGTTATATCTTTTTTCTATGCGTAAATATGCTCTAAACAAATAACACTGCGCATAGTGTTTGCCAACCTACCTCTTTTGTGTCTTTCTTGTTTTGTTCAAAGGACTGTGTTTGAATAATATCTCTGTCATTAAATACTATTCTACAGCATTATTGCAGATGGTTGCAGAGTGTATTGTTACCTAGACTATGGCCCGATTTGCTTAACAGCCCTCCTCTCGTTAGACAGCTGGCTGCTAATATTCACCCATTTTTTGACCTATAAACATGGCCATTTCAAATGCTTGCACCTCATAACACATTTGCTCCTACCCCAACCTAATAAAACATTTATATATATTGTGTTCCTGGGGCTAGGGTTTGCACCCCCCCCACCCCCGGTTATTTCCTTCGGGGAAGTTCTTGCGATGAATTTACTAATTCTAAGGATAAATTTTAATCTTAAGGCTGAATCATCACATCTTAGTGCTGGAAGGAAACTGCTAGTTTAGCCGCACTCACTGTAGAAAAGGCATAGCCGTCCCTGAGGCTTGAGGACTTGTTCAGAGCGGGGAACAACCCTGAGAGCACCAAGGATGGTGATTTCCAAAGTCACCTCTTCTACTTGAAGTCCAGTCCTTCCAGGCCCCCTTGCACCAGCCCTAAAATCAATGAAAGCCCCCGATCTTCTTGTCAAAGACGCAGAGCTGACAATGGACAGCGTGGGCATTTGTGTCCAACTTTTGGGGGGAGAGGCCATGGGGAAGGGGCCATGGTTGGCTCGCTCTGTGATGGTGGATTAGAAGGAGGTTCTTCAAACTGCAAGCATCTCTTCACTTCATTCATGACTTCCTCCATTCATGACTTAACTTACATTGGTCACTCAAGTTAGAGCCCAGAGAGTGTGACACGATCCTCACACTGTTCCACTGTTTTCTTCGTTTAAGTAAGTACATTTCAAAAACATCATTTTATACCCCCGCCCAAATCCACAATTTTTCTCATTGTATCTTTAAACATTACTGTTTTTAAGTTTCATCTAGGCCACGAGGAATCATGCTGTTTATCACTGCTACATGGCACATTCTGGTAAACACTAGATTCAAAGATATTCTGAGGTCTCTTTTTCTTCTCCTCGTGTGTAAGTAAAACAAAATCTGACGAACATGGTTTTTGTTTTCAACAAAACTGCATTCTGTAGGTAGTTAGAATTGGATGATAAATACAGTAATTGCCTTGCAATCTTCTCCAGCTTACCCAGGGGTAAGGTGGTGTTACTAATTGTATCTTGCTTTGCTGCAGCTGTCTTTAACCTTTGCAGAGAACCACACATTGGTTACCCCTTTCCTTCTCAGGCAGGCAGGAGTTGGTTTGCAAACTGGTCCCATATAAGGAGGGAAAGGAGAAATT
Organism: Rhinolophus sinicus; assembly: GCF_057876585.1. NCBI lineage: Eukaryota > Metazoa > Chordata > Mammalia > Chiroptera > Rhinolophidae > Rhinolophus > Rhinolophus sinicus. Next base: position 10,203,144 of record NC_142510.1, on the reverse strand, counting down.
GAAGACAGGAAGTTCACTGCAGATGGGTAGGTGGCAGGGTTAACAAGCAAGGGAATTTACCTGTGAGGTTTGTCTCCGCACTGCCCACCAGAATCTTAAAAGTTTCTAAAGAGGCCTGAATGGCAGTGTTCAGTCACGTACACTCTCCAGATGGCCTCAATATCTTACTCAAAGCTGCCTCATTGAAACGGCTCCTACTGTGGCAACGCCGGGGAGAATGTACGTTCCAAGGACAAGGCAGTGCGCGAGAAGCCTCTAATTGCCCCGGTCCAGCCAGCAGGTCAACCAGTGTTCAGATTCTCTCCAAGAGCAGGAAAAGTGTTAGCCCCATTTTACAGACGAGAAGGCTGAGACCGTGGAAGTGTGACAGTTTGTCTGTGTTCTCCCTGAAAACTTGTAAGAGCTAAAATGGTAAGTCACGTTTCTCTATCATAGCACTGTGGACTTTACTAAGGGACAGAGGGAGGATCAGATGGTCTCTAACCCAGGAGTTCCTTTATTCTAGTTTTGTAAAGGGAATGTCTTTTATTTGCCTTCTTCCGCTCTCTTGCTTTGTATCTCTCATAGGACTCTCAGATGCCTTTTCCTTCTAAGATGGTTTTCTTCTGAAACCAGTGGTTCTGAATATGTGTTAGAATCACCTGGGGTGCTTTGAAAATATATTGACCGGCCCCCCCATGCTACTGTGTTTCCCCGAAAATAAGACCAGGTCTTATACCATATTTCCCCCAAAATAAGACTGGGTCTTATATTAATTTTTGCTCCAAAAGACGCGTTACGGCATATTTTCAGGAGCTGTCTTATTTTTTCATGTACAACAAACTATTTATTCAAATACAGTCATGTCATCTTCTTCTGGAACAGCGTCATAATGTACTAAATATATCCGTCTGGCTGACGATCTTAACTGGGGCTTATTTTGGGGGTAGGTCTTACTTTCAGGGAAACATGGTAGTTTAATTGATTGGGATGGTGTCCAGAATTTGGTATTTAGAAACACAAGGTGATGCTAGGGGAAACCACTACTTTATCGGCATTGATATGACCGAGGATCCTGTCAGAAATTCAGAATCTCGGGTTCTTCCTACCCTTCTGTCACGTGGGGCGGCCTGCGGGGTCTCTGCTCCCGCTCCCCACATAAGAACGCAGGACATGGTGAGGCCAAAAAGGAACACCCACGGATCCATAGGTAGGGGAGTCACACCACTATAGTCTCACTGGAGGCTGGATTGACAGGACGTGCGGCCTGCTGTCCGCTTTTCTGCCAACTGACTGACTCTCCTCGACTCCCCTCGACTCTCCTTGACTCCCCTCTCGACTCCACTCCCCAACACAGCCGCGGCAGTTATGTCAGTGGCCAATGGCTCAAGGGTAACAGCTGACGGCCAACTAACCACAACCGATGGCCATCTACTACCTGAGCCAGCACCTTTCCACGTGAGGCCAAGAGCCTGGAAACTGCTCTCTGGGGCTCTGTCCCCACACCTTCACAGCAAGAACCTGCGTGATAACAAGGTCTCCATATTATTTGTCTGTGCATCAAAGTTTAAGAAGCTCTGTCCTGTAAGGGCAGGTGACTGCCTTGTGCATTTTTAGAGGTGGTTTGTCTCTAACACTTTTCGACCTGAAGTGTAGAACTCAGCTGACCCTGCAAAAATCCATTAATAAGTACATCAATATATCAGTCTTACCATTTAAGTGTGAAGAACGTATATGACCTCCCTTGACTCATTCAAAGGATTTGAGTGTCACGGTAGAACATGGCAAAATTTAGCGCATAGTTCTGCGTAGGCTGGAGTCCTGGTAGACTGTTCCTTCAACCTGAAGGAGACCCAGATGGGGCCCCAGATGGTATTAATCTTAGTAATAGTGGAAAGAGGCTTGGGAATTAAACAGCCTTCCTATTTGCTCTATGACCTTGGGTGGGTGACTTAACGTCAATGAACTTTTCACACTGTGCTCATGAGAATGAAATAAACTTATGTAGGCAAAGTAACTAGTGCATGATGGAAGCTCAGTGAGTGGGATTTCCGAGGCTATGAGTTGGGTGATCTTGGGAAAACATGTTTAAAACCTATGGAAATCCTTTTTCACATCCTTAAAATGGGAAGAAATGTGGTAGAGATGCCTCGGTATTAAAAGAGGACACACAGTTTTTTAGAAATGTAGATGCCTGACACTTGGAAAATGCTGCATAAACATTTGTTCTCTTTAACATTATCATGTATGGCGTATGTATTTCGATTGGTCTTTAGTAATTTGGCCTCCAAGAAAAAAGAAACCCTTATTGCTTCTTGTCTTTTCTACTTTTCCTTTCCATTTCCCCCCATTCGTAAAGTTGCATTTTTTCTCGTTCTTTTTCCTGATGTACCCACAAAACACTGCCCTCATTTCATTCAGATATCACATCGTTATTGTGTTCTCACTGATCATCTCCCCCCAATTTCTGGCATTAGGAAGGAAGAGGAATTTGACTAGGGAAATAATCTTGGGGGTATGCCAAGATTTAATCACCAGGAAAAAACCGACAGTGATCAGAGTTGCCAGGAACGCACACCCGGAAAACAGGTGACAATGACACAATTCCACTTAGTAACAATAACTGTGGTGGAGATGGGCTGAAAGTGTGAAAGTCAAGTTTAGAGATGAAAGATGGCAGAAGGTTCCGTCTTCCTGCCACTTCTCAGCTCCAAGCAGCTAGAGCTCACTTGAGGCAGCTGCTTAATATATTAGATCGCATTTCTGAGCTTGCATTCCTCCGGAATGAATAGTTCTTGGCTTTGGATAGTTTTGGTCTCTCTCTCTCTCTGTCTCTCTCTCTCTGTCTCTCTCTCTGTCTCTCTTTCTCCTTCCCTCTCTTTCCTTCCTTCTTTCTTTTCTGTTTTTTAAAGAAAATAGATTTCCAAAAGAAGAAATTAACTAGCAGTCTCCCTCACCCCCTCCTCGCCCCATCCAAAGTCAGAAAATCACTTTGCAGCCTCTCCTGTGCAGAATTACCCAATTACCTTCTAAATTATCAAAGGGAAATCTTCCCCACCAACTGTTCGGGCAGGGTCAGGATGTGCAGGGTTGCAAATCTGTAGCCAAAAATGTAAACAAAAGAATCCCACAGAACAGGGGCAAGCTGTCCACATATGCCAATCCCAGTGGCTTTGATCAAAGGCGGAATTGCTTCCCCAATGAATGAAGCCAGTGCAACTAATAAACTCAGGCTCTAATTGCTGGCTGCAGATGTATTAACTGAAGTAAATGCGATGCCGGCAACCATTAATTATCTAACGAGGCCAGCAGTCTTCTGATGAGGTGGGGGCTGATTAAATATTAAAGGGTAGCATATGGAAAGTGCCAGGAACAAAAGATTTCAATCTGAAAAAGAAGAAGGGGGAAAAAAAAAGAATGAATGAAGAAAAAAAAAACGAGAAAAACCAGAGTGCATTCTTTCTTTCTCTTTTAAAATACAAAAGCTATCCCTGTGTCTGAGAAAGGTAATTAAAGCCCCATTGCTAGCACAAGTCTGAAAGTGAGTTCGGTGAAATCTGACTTCCAAAGCTTTATTTACAGCAGATGAAAATGTTTCACATTAAAAGGGGGTGACAAAAACATTCTGATGTAAACGCAATTGCCTCTTTGTTTAACCCTTAGAGCTCGGGCGAATGCCTGCTGTTTATCTATGTCTTCTGCTTTTCATTTGGTGGAAATGAACTTCCCAATTGAAACAAGCCAGGAGGCATGTTCATGGGTCGGGTCCCTGCGGAAGTTGTTCCCAGCGTGGTTTTAAGCATCTTTTATAGGGCTTGCATATTAAATTATAAAAGAGGTTCCTCTTTACAGGACACTGGCAATATGCCTGCCATCCTGCCAAGCACTTGGCACATGTGATCTCATTTCTTCCCCAAAATAACTTGCGAGATATGTATTCTCCCCATTTCAAAGGCAAGGCATCTGAAGCTTCAAGGGGTGAAATGGTTTGCTCAAGGTCATGTAGCTAGTGAGAAGCAGACCTGAGCTTTAAATCCAGTACATTTATTCCACCGTCTTATCTCATATCTATTATACCATATGGCCCCCCAAATATGGGGTGTTTAACAATCAAGTGATACATGAAACATTTCCTGTGTGACACCAGCTTCCTGTAGAAAAGGAGGGAAGAAATTTAAGTGGTTTTCTGATTGTACCTTGAGAAGGTCCAACTTTCAAGAGTGATTGAAATGTAAAGATAATAAGGTCTTCCACGAAGCTGTCTCTGACCGCCGGGAGAATTTGGGTGACCAGATGTCCGGTTTTCTGAGTCTGAGGTGTGTCCTGCAGCAGATAAGACTTCCATGCTCAAATGAGGACAGTGCCAGGCAAACCAGGATGGCTTGTCACCCCAGTAGGTATAAGATAAAAGTTTATCCGTGTCCTCTTAGTTTAAAACCCAAGTTACATTTGGGTGGCATTTTCACCAGATTTAAATCTTACTTGTATTCAAGAGGGATATAACTGCGAATCAAGAACATAGTATAAAGATGGCTTTTCAAGTGACTCAGATGACGACACGCACATTAGTCATTTCCTTCTCTAGGTCTCAATTTCTTGTCTGGAAAGTGAAGTGATTGATGAAGAGATCAATCTCTACATTTTCTTGCAACTTTAAATCCCTACAAGTCCAAAGGGGGGAAAGAGTATTTACATCATGGTTATTAATGACAGTTGCCAACATTCATAGAGTACTGTGCAGTTTGTAGAGTGCTTCGTCTTGCATTGTCTAATTTTTACACATTCTTGAGATATAGGCAAGCTTTTGGATGCTGCGTTGAGAAAAATAACACTCATTTATTTGGAGTTGTTATAGAAAAGTTATTAAAGCAACCTGCATTAAAACGAAATCAAGGTCATAAGTTAAAACCGTAGACGTTTCATGCTTGCCCAATTCAGTTACCAAATGTTGCATACTTTGTGCACTTTAATGGAGGCAAGATATTTTTGAAAATATCCAAACTTAAAAGTGGCTTATTGCTCCCTTGCATTGGAAAGAAGATCCCTTATTTTCTTTAATCAGTTCTCCTCTCGTCCCCAAATCTGTAGCCCAGCAGCCCCTAAAGTGTATTCCAGAGCATACTGCTTCAGCGAGATGCTACAGAAAAAAGAGAAAAAAAGTTCTGTACTAACTACAGCTATATTTAACAGCATGCATGAATCCCAAAACACCATCATGAGTGAAAGAGCAGATTAGCTTTCAAACTGGCAACACTGATCTATGGTGGGAAAAAATGCAAATGATGATCTTTGCTGGGCTGGTGGTGAAAAAAATCAGAAAAGTGGTTTCTTCTGGGTTAGTGAGTGGGAGTAGGGATTGACTGGGAAGCCACATTTGGAAACTTTCTGGGATGATGAACTTGGGTCATACAGGTCTGTGCATTTTTCAAAATTCTTTAAAAATGTACATTTAAAAGTTTAATTTAATTTAAAAGTTTAATTCAATTTTAGTTTAATAATTCTTTAAAAATTCTTAAAATGTGTGTGTTTTGCTTTATGTAAGTTTTGCCTCAATAAAACATAGAGTTATAAAATAGGATTAAGTCTAGTGAATAAGGTACATGCTAAAGTGTTTGTTTAAAGAGTTTTGAGGTGCTGCAATATACTTTGAAAGGCCTCCAGATGTGAGATGGATTGATAAATGGATAAAACGATGGGTGGATGGATGGATGGATGGATGGATGGATGGATGGATAGATAGACGGATAGTAAGACAAATAGATGAAAAGATGAATGGATGGATAATAAAACAAATCAAAGTCTAAGTTGTAGAATCTAGGTTGTGAGTACATAGGTACTCACTATTCAATTGTTACAACTTTTCCATTTTTCATAACGGGTAAAAATAAACAGATGATAATCTTAAAAAGAGTTCTATATTTAGGAAATGCCACATGTCACTTACCCCTAACAGCTTCCCCCGGGGGGATGTTTAGAGCTCAGAAACATATTAAAAGCTTTCCGTCTTGTAGCTAAAACAAGATAAGGAAACTTTATTTAGCCTAATATTTTCTAACCATATTTGATTCTGAAAGTCTTGGGTTTTATTTATATTTTTTATTTGTATTGGTGGTGCATCTTTATTTAGTTCTTTACTATGAGGCGTACTACACTATTTGAATGCAGCATTAGCATGTACAATCAAGTGTCTCACAAGAACATGGGATATGGTTGTTATTGGAATTAGAGTTCTTTCCATATTGGGCAGAGTTGTTTCATATTTTGAGCCAGAGTTTGCTCACCTGTAAGTGGTCTCATGTAGTCCTTTCCTTGCAGGAATGTTGTGAAAAGTCAATGAGGTAATTATGGAATGCGGCTACTTGTCAGGAAGAGTGGGTGATGTCAATAAAATTCGTTGTTACTTTTGAAAAGTCTGAGCAGTGAGTGGAATAAACAAAGAAGAATCTATATCAAGGTGCACCATAGTGAAAAAAAATCAAAGCAGCAAATATTCAGAGAAAAATCTTAAATCCCCACAGAGGAAAGATAGTAATGCACAAGTAACGTCATAGAGACTGAGACCAAACTTATTATTCGCCTCAACAAAGTCCAGAAGAAAATGGAGTAATATCTTTAAAATTCTGAGAGAAATTAGAAACTACCCACATGCCCGTTAACAGTAGATGGGTAAATAAATCGTGGCATATTCATGCCATGGAATAATACACAGGCAGTAATGAGAAAAAAATGATCAGCAATTATACATATACAACAATGTGACACAAAAGAGTACATAGCTTATTATTTCATTTACATAAAGTACAAAAGAGACAAAACTAACCTATGCTGCTAGAAATCAAAATATTGGTTGTCATTGTGTTGGTGAGGTGAAGAAATGAGAGTGATGGATAGAATGCAGGTGGCTTTGGGTATTAGGAATATTCTGTTTCGTGATCTAAACGTTATGCTTCAAAGAGTTGCACTGATCTAGCCAGCTACCTATAAAGCTGCAGTATAAAATTGGGAGAGTTGGAGACAAATCCAAAAGTCTTGTGAAGTGCTCACATGTGGCATTCTTAATGGATAAAAAGATAGAATGAGGAGAAATGAATCACAGAAACAAAAGAAGAAAACTAGCTGAACTAAAGGAAAACAGGAACTGTGAGATCAAAAAAGGCATCTTCTCAGGACACACGGATTTATAGACTTCTAGTCAATCCTAATGAAATATCCACATTGCAAAGAGGAAAATAATTTGTACACACTTCTTGATGAAAAGGACAGCTCACAGACACAGAACAGAGCTAATTAGGTTTCCAGTAGACCATCTACACCACACTTAGTAGCTTATGAGGGAAAAAGGACCATGAGGAAAGTATTTTACATCTAGCCAAAATATAACTCGTTCAAGAGCAGAGGGAAACCTGTTTGAAGAAGTTGATGGAGGAAGGACTTTAACCAAGAGAAAATGAAATGGAAACAACTGTCTCTAGATAGAAAAAGATAGAGTATTCAAATAGAGACAGGCAAGGAATCTTGTCATGTAATGATGCCTAATGAGTTGATGATACTCTGGCTAGGAGTTAGAAGCTGTGTTTGGATAAGAATTCTCCAAACAGATGCCCATACTTCTGTTTTGGTAATCCGGAAATATGTCATGAGACTCTGGAATTGAATTTATGAATCACCTACACAAAATGCAGGGGTTGAGCGTGTCAGGGGACAGCATAAAGGATTTTCAAGGTCTTGCGAGGGGACAGTTAATGGACAAATAGAACAAGCAGCATGGTGGGAGACACGGCTCACTACCGGCCCTTGGTAGAGTGTGGTAAGATGTAGGTTTCAGTAAGGCTGTTTAAAAAGGAAAACTAGTGGGAAAGGACTTCACAGCAGCAATTCCACAGTATTAAGCAGGGTACAAACGCAAAAGTCAATTGCAATGTTTTGAATCAAGACTGGTTGTTGCCCAAACCTTAGCAGTTAGATCAGCAGAAATCCCAGTGGATAGCAGGCGTGTGGCCACACGTGATGGTGGTCCCTTTGCTTTCCGTGGAGAGGAAGCATAGGAAGGAAACAGGCACAGGAAGAAAGGGAGAAAGGAGAGCATCTTTTGTGTTGAGAGCTATGGTGAGTGGACCTTGGAACACAAACTGCATTTTCAGAGAGGGAACTTGCAAATATATCCCCCGGGCAGTCAGAGAAATACTGTTGTGCAGTAAAACCCAACAACCCACAGCTGCAAATCCCTTCAGTGTGACCAAGGTGCTAAGAGCTTTTACTGGCAAAGAGGGAAGTGTCAGCTTCTGGAAAGCACGTCATCCCCAAAACTGATTTGCCTGGAGTGTAAGGACCCGCATTTTATTTTTTGATAATCCTCCTCTTTATTATAATCTTCTTAATATCCATCTGTTACCCTTTAGGCAGAGGCTTCTTAAATTCCAGTATCAGGCTATTTTTATCATACAAGAATATGTAAAGCAATAGAAAACAGTTTAATGGATTTTGGAGCCTCTGGCCCTCTTTAGCATCATTTCCATAATGAAATCCAGTTACAGGCATCGATGTTGCCACAGTTGATGTTCCCAGAAACAGAGGGTGAACATTTCCTTCGTGTAAGATATTCCAGCAAAGTAGAGTGTGAGATATCACCTGTGACACTCCCCTGGCATTTCCCCCTCCCAGCTTGCACTGGAGGATTGCTACCTGCTGTTTGAGTCAATGAAACACGGGCATTTGGGAATGTGTTGCTTGCCTGGCTTCTATGAAATGGAGAACGGAAGGTGGTTTTCATGGAATAAGGCTAAGGAGAAAAATTATTTTCCTGGGGAATTCCCATTACGGAAAACCCTGGAGATTTCATGAGCTAGAACGAGGGATAGATATATGGCAGAGGGTCTGAGGGCCTTGGTGCTTGACTGCCACGCTTCAGGACCCATGCAATAAGTTGTTTGTTTGAATTAACAAATTATGTCTTCAAACCTTGATAGAATTGCCTACAGCGTCAGAGGAAAATTGATCTTGTGGGCCTGAGCTTGGTTAGTTGGGAAGGCTTTGTGTAACAAGGTGGATAACAAAATGTTCTACATTTTTGCAATCTGTGATCCCTAGGTTTTACTCAAGATAACACCAACTTCAAAGAATATAGGAATTTGAATTTAGGTGCAAATGCTGTGTTTGCGTTACAGGAGCTAGCTGAGTGTTTGGAAGTGTCTTTGGAGAGGACTGTTGGGTAGTTTAGACAGCCTGGAAATGTGTTCTGGCTTCTGCATGTCTGTCCATCCTGAGATCCATGATGGCACCGCACTGGCCCTGTAAATGAAGGAGACCTCTGGTCCTCTTTCACGATAGTCTGACCCAACAAGACAATCACTCATGTCTTGGGTAAATAGTTTTGAATCTCCAGGAAACTACCAGCAGCATTACTGTCCTTCTCCTGAAAGAGAACATCAGAACAGGGCAGAATAATTAAAACGGAGGCTAAACTACATTGAGTTCTTACTGTGTGTCTTGGTAAGAGTTTTTGATATGACCTCACTGGTTTTGTAATCACATCTACGGTAATTTCTATTACTATCCCCATTTTAAAGAAGAAAAAACTGAGGCTCAGAGGCACTAATTGATATAGCCAAGTTTTACTATTAATCAAGTGTTGGCATTTTTGCTAGATCCAGCTCTGCTTGACTCTAAATCCAAGCTCTTAAAAATTGTATGTCTTACTGCTTTCTTACTGATGATCAAAATCTGACCTCCTATATTTCGATGGTGACATTCAGTGACAGATGGCAGGGCTTGTGTAAGGACATACTGACTTTTTGGCAGCGGAGATCAAAACCCGGGATCTCTTGGTGAAAATTATTCTCTATACATGTAAAAGGGTATACAGATGGGGCCAACTAGTCACTGGGAAAGTGCATCTCCCAGGAGTGTTCTCTGTTAGTTACAGAGAAAAGTTGACTGCATTTCTCTCCAAACTTACGATACTGTTGAATTTGTAGCATTTGGTTTTCAAACAGAGAATGTGAACAAAAGAAACACTGGATTTATACTGACCGCTTGAATCCACTTAAGGCACCTTTGTTCTCATTAAAACAGGCTCTGAGTGGATGCCACATTAGCAGTTGCCTAAATGCTGTGGTTGGAGAAGTAATGTATAAGACTGGGTATAATATAATACAATACAGTACAATATAATATTACATAAAACTGGGTCTTATATTAATGTTTGCTCCAAAAGATGCATTAGAGCTGATGGTCCAGCTAGGTCTTGTTTTCGGAGAAACACGGTAGAAGCATCCTTGCGCTTCTCAAATCACCTTCTTCTGCCGCTCAGTCATAGCATCTGCAACGATTATTGGATGTTATTACTCTTTTTAGTTAAAACATATATCCATTCATTCACTCATTGTGCACTAACTTTATTTTTATTTTACTTTAGTTGTGATACAATACACATAACATAAACTTTACCACCTAAACCATTGGTAAGTGTCCCTTTCTGTGGCATCAGTACGTTCATATTGTTGTGCAGCCATCACTGCCATCCATCTCCAGAACTCTTTTCAACTTACAAAACTGAAACTCTGTCCCCATTACACACTAACTCTGCATTTCCCCTCTGCCAAGTCCCTGGTAACCAGCAGTCTACATTCTGTTTCTATGAATTTAACTACCCTCGTGGAATAGAAGTGGAATCCTGCAGTGTTTGTCTTTCTGTGACTAGTTTATTTCACGTCGCTCAGTATCCCCAGGTTCATCCCTGTGGGAGTAAGTAACAGGATTGCCTTCCTTTATAAGGCCAGTAATATTCCATTGAATGGAGAGACCACCTTTGTTTAGCCGTTCATCTGCTGCTGGAGCAAAGGGGGGTTGCGCCTACCTTCTGGCTATGGCGAATTGTGCTCTATGAACATGGGTGTGCAAATATCTCTTTGAGACCCTGCTTTCAATTCTTTCAGGTGTATATCCAGAAGTGGAATTACTAGATCGTATGTCAATTCTATTTTTAATTTTTTGAGGACCCTCTGTACGATGTTTCAGCTGTAATTTTGCACCACCAGGATACAGGAGTGAATCAGCCATGAGGTCTTTCGATCCCAGGCTAGTTTGGGGAGGCAAATGAATATAAACACGTAATGACAGTAATCGGGATAAAAGAGGGAATGAAAGACGGGCTAACAGAGCATGGCAGGTCTGAAGAGGATGTGCTTAGCTCCTCTCAGAGAAAGAAAGGCAGTCTTTCAAGAGGTGGTGTCATTTGAAGTGACTCTTGAGTGTGTGTTTGCTAAAGATGGAGGCTTTTTATCCTGGAGAAGAGATGCCTCTGGACCCATGACTGTTACCTGCGAGTCTCTCAAGAGCTATTATGTAGAAGACTGAGCAGATGTTTTCTGTGTAATCCCTCCCAATATGGAAAGGAGACAGATTTCAGATCAATAGAAGAATGAGATTGCCAGAAATTAGAGCTGTCCAGCACTAGTACAGGCTGTCATAAGGTAGAGAGTTCCACGTCATATTTCCAATAACAGCCTGTCAGAGGATGGCAGGGAAGATCCATTCAGCAGTCAGTGTAGAACTAATGATTCCTGAGGCCTCTTCCAACCCGCAGATTTGATTATTCTAACACTGGTTTCCCTGAAGCATCGCTTAAGATTCCCATTTATCTGCATACATTTTCCTTTAAATCAGCTTTCAGATATATCTATATTTCTCTCTGTATATAATATAGGTTACACAATATCACAGTATATATTACTGTATCTGAGTGTGGATATATATATATATATATATACACGTAGATATAGATCAGAATGCATATTCTATGCAATCTACAAGAATAACAGCTATCATTTATTAAGCAACCTGCTTTGCGCCAAGTATAGTTTTAAGAATATTATGTTCCATTTCATTTAATCTTCGCATGAACTCTATGCATTGCATAGAAACCCACTTCACAGACCTGAAACCTGAGGCAGAAAAACTGAGTGAGTTATGTGTCCGTGTTCACACTGTTGACTGAGTTGACATTTGAACTTTGGCCCCAGAGGCTGGGCTCTGTGCCAAACTACATAGTCTCTCTAATATATATGCTAAACTATATAGTCTCTCCGATGTATATGCTCTACTGTGTAGTCCGTATGACACTATTTCATTCATTCTTTCTGCAATCCTTTGAAGCATACATGATAGCATCCTTATTGAACCAGTGAGAAATGGAAGCCCGTTGGTCTACGGGCACATCTGCGAAGGCAGGAATTAGGGCAGACCTGTCTGTCGCCTCCTGAAACCATTAACTGACATTCCCAATTCACCAGTCCTACCAGGTACACCAGCATCTTAAGACTACGAAGGGAATCTTATTTTCGATTATCTCACAAAATCCGATTCTAAAACAGAAAAGGGTATACAATCGTTAGGGCAGATGTTTGGTTTTAACTCAGCCTACCCACCCCTGCCAGGAGAAACATGTTCTTTGGAAGCGTTGTGTGTAGATGAATTGTAATTTAACTGCCTTTTCCCCAGCTAATGCATCACACAAAAGACATTGTAGAGGGCTTGGTCATAAAATGGAATTGTGTTGGTGTTTTTTTGTTTGTGTGTTTGTTTTAACGTTTATTGCTCGATCGGTCCAAGTTGAAAAATCAAGCACATGGGTCTCATGATTTAATTCAGGAGGAAACTTGCTAATAGATTTTTTTTTTTTTTTAACTTTAAATTTAAGAACTCAACCACTTGGCAATTTAATTAACTTTTTAAACACAACATAAACCAGCCTGTGGGCCTTTCGGCTGCCATCCTTAATTGTGGCAAATAGCCTACGACCATGTGGCAAGAAAAACAGATGAAACACCTTTATGGTGAGAAAGGCACCATCTGTAATTAACAGGATTTTGTCACAATCCACCCCCAGGAAGTGCAACTCAAGACTTTAAAATGTCCCTCTGTTGGCTTTGCCTTGAGAGTTTAACAATGGCATCACGGCAACCATTAGGGGGAAATAATACTGGTTTCATGGTAGCAGAATTTATTCCTGGTGAGTCCTAGGGAGGACTTGTCTATTCTTCTAATTAATTAATTAATTAATTAACTAATTAATTAATTCAATGAATAGGTCTTAGGTCCTTATTATGGGAATCATTTTAAGGAAGACACAGACAATATCCATGCTTCCCAAGTACTTAAAGTCAAGTGGGAGGAAATAGTCATTAATCCAGGTAACAAAAACACAACCCTCGTTCCCATTTACTGAGCATTATGACCGCCATGATGTCCGCCAGATTTATGTGTGTTATTATCACACTGAATCCAGTAGATCTTACTATTCGCCCATCATCTAGAAGGAAAGGAGACAGCAAAGGGTTATATAAGTTGCTTGAAGTCCCAGAACTAATTTACTTGGCTGATATTTAAATATAGTTTAACTCATCCCAAACTGCTAAGCCAACACGTGCCAAATTTGAGTTATTTGCCTGCCACTGTTACCTTAGGCTTGGTCCACGTATCACCCTATTATTTATTTAACTTTTTTCTTAATGAAATACAGCCCCATTCTCAACAGATGGTATTTTGGAATAATGGTTTGATTTAGCCAACGTCATGTGGCTAGTGTGTGACTGGTCCGATACGCAAATGACTGCATCAAAACCTCATGTTTTTCACCACTTTTTTTTCATTTAGAACAAAAGCGACATCTATAAGAACCTCATATGTTTTTTAGAGAGTTTTAGGATCTCCCATGTTTATTGTTTTTCTTCCTCTGTGATGTTTTTCCATAGACACTATAAAATAAGCACAGTAAGGCTAATGTATTTATTTTGGGGAACTAGGAAGAAAGACATACCGGAAAGTCCTAGTTACATAAAATTAGTAAATAGAGAAGTTAAACAAAATTTACCAGGGTCATCCGGGTAAAACACAGCTTTGTCTGACTCTAGAACCTATGGCTTTAGTTTCTATGTTATATTTGTTATAATCTCACCATCTTTGACTCATTTCTTGTTCCGTCTCAGCTTTCTTCCATCACAGTGTGCAGGCATCTAACACCTAGCTGTATTATTCTGCTCTGATTTTCACCTCCTTGGGGGACATTGATCAATTTTACTAGCAATCTGAATAGGCCGCACTCACCCAAGAGTTGCTGGGAAATCATTGTCTTAGTGACGGCTCTTCCCTACCTTAGGATGAAACTTAATGGTGGAGGAAAGTCCTATTACTTATTCTTTCAAATAGAAATAACAGGGTTCAGTCATGGCTTTGTTGGTCTTGTTCCTTTTGTTATAATAATTAGATGCTTTAAAGCTTTTGGTTTTCCCTAGAAGTCATTCTAAATGTCCACACTGGTTGAAAATGGAGAGCACACGCGATGAGGCATCAGTGTCCCCGCCCTGGATCCAACCCAAATATCTCAGTTTTTCCTTTGTTTCATGTGCTCATTTTCCAAGTAAATTAATTATGTTGTGATTGTTAAATCAGTATTCCATGTCTCAAAGAATAAAGTTGGATGCGTATGTCCTAACACGATTCCTTAATTTTCAAAAAAGTGGAAGCTGGTGACCCAAAAGAGAGTAATAGACTTGCCCATGTGGATGTGGCACGTGACAGGCAAAGCTGGAACCCAGATCGAGCCCTTCTGCAGCCCTGGGACACCTTCCCCCGCTGTACAGTGCTGCCGTGGAGTCTACTTAAGAACAGGGCGGAAACAGTCAGGCGCTTTCTTCTGCATGGCCTATTTTTCTTTGCCAGTGAGTCGATTTCATGGGTAAATGAGAGGTTGCACTTGATGGTCTCTGAGATCCCACACAACTCTCACATCCAGTAATTCTCGCGCTCTCACGCCCTCTCTCTCTGAACTTTTCTTTTATTCCCCTGTGGTACAGGGATGTAATGCAAGGGCTCCCGTATGAGAAAAACTTTCAAAGTCTTAGTGGATTCTAAATAGACTCATTTAATCTACACGGGAATTTGAATCCTCACATAAGACATTTTGCTTAATTAAGCCACTTTCAAACATGAAAAAGTCCTGTTCATACAAATTTAAGGATCAGATTTACAACTGCTGAGCACCTCGATGGCACGGATTAGTCTCAATTAGCCACAGCCCGATTCCTGCTGAGAAAAGGTCACCAGATTTTTCAGTCCTTTAGTTCCTTAAAATTCAAGTCAGCCAGCTCAACCCTGGTCAAATGTGTAAAAGGACATCAGGAAGCCTTCATGGAGAAAGGCGGATTCATTCCTTCATTTAACAAATACCTATTGAGCACGCTGTGCCACCTGGTATATTAAACACAAGGGATGTGCATTGATAATGAAGACCAGTCTGCTTTCTGCTGCCTCTTGAATGTTGCCGTTTAATGAGGTTTCAGGAGACTGGGTACTGAGAGAAAGGACTAAGCGTGGTCACCTGGAAACCGCAGAGAAAAGATCTTTGAAGAAAGAAAGTAGCTTACTGTAGTAGACATAAGACTTGTGCCCTTGCTCTCTCCCCTGAGGTTACTTATGACTTTATTGTGTTTACAAAAGATGCATGCTCATTATAAAAACACTAAGTAAAATATACAGAACGAAGACATTTGCAAATCACTCCAGATAGTGTCATCCTGAAGAACCATCATTCACAGTAGGTGAAAATTATACTTAAGATTGTTTTGTGCATAAACACAGATTTAAGAATGGAGAAATACTTTAAGATAACGTGCCATTTTTTTTTTAAATTAAAAGAATCTCATTCTTTAGTACTTGGAGTTAAAAATGGAAAACTAATATAAATTTGATGGTATAGGTGAGATTCAAGTAAATGTTTTTTTAGTGCAGAAGATATAGTTTCCTAAAAGGCCCGTCTAATGTAAAGCAAAAAAAATCTTACAAAAACATTAAGAAATTGGAGTCATTATTCTGTTTTAACCTAGTTTTGCTTTTTAAATGATGTCATTTGGCTTCTGCTATAAAAGATGAAACTCTTAACACAAATTTCTCCCAACCTCACTTCTCTACAACTTCCAAATTCTTTAGTTTTATTGTTATTAATTTTGACATTGCGAAGGATGGTGACAGTCACATTTTTGTTCTGTAGGCATGATTTTCATAATTGCCAAATATAAGGGTCATATTGAAACAGAGATCATGTTCACAGTCTTTTGATCACAGTCTCTTAATTCCTGAATTCTTTGTTTCAACACCTCTTCTAAACACTTTCAAACGTTAATACCCAAGTGAACCATCTGGGGAGCTTGTCAAAACGCAGGTTATAACTCAGGCGTGTGCAGTGGGGCCTGATTTTCTCCCTTTGTTTCCAGGTAATTCTGATGTACCCCAATTCTGTAGTGAGGGCTAATTTTCCAAAGAGCTCTGTCCCCCGAGTTCTTTATGGAGATTTACTATGTGCTTCCTTTACAACAAACTAATGCCTGGGCTGGGATTATTCCTGAATCACACTTGTATAATATACAGTATTCAGTTTTCTTCTTGCATTAGATTTTATTTTGGAGAAATCTGAGACCAGCCAAAATTTCATTCTTTGTAGATGATGTACTTTATCTCCTTAAAGACTTAAGGGAAAAAAATCATTAAAAAAATCTTTACTGTTCAGTAATGTAAACAAAATATGCCTCACATTTTTTTCTAAACTTTGTGTGTTCCTTAATTGTATAGACTTAGTTTTGTTTTTCCCTTTCAGAAAAATTTTCTTGTATTACATCTTCGAAAACTTTTATTTTTTTCTGTTCCATTCGTTGAGTTCTTTCCTAGAAGGACAGTCATTCTCTTCATTTTAGATCATTTCTGTTTGTCTTCCTTAACTAATATCTTCCCTTTAACTGCTTCAATCTATTGGAATTTTTATTCTGCCTAGTTTATACTAAGCCTTTCTTTTAGATCAGATCTAAAGGATTCTTATCTTACCATGGTATCATTTCAGTTTCTCACTGTTCCTTATTTCTTTCCTTGCTATCTTTCATTTATATTTTCAGTTGTCATTTCATCTTGTCTTTGAGTTATTATTATTATTATTATTATTATCATCATCATCAATGTATCCCCGTAAAGTTGATCTAATGGTTCTATACATCCATTTTTTGCTGTTGTGTTAGATATCCTTCCAGGTTGAGCTCAGTTTCTTTTCAATTTTTTTTGCGTTTATTTATTTAGCCATTCTCATATTCCTCTCCTCCTGGCTTCACTGTGCAACTTTTTTCTTTATCTCCCTCATGTTTGGATGAGCTACCCAGGTCTTCTTTTGTTCTCATAACACACAGATGATTTCTTGACTCCTTTCCCACCATGGAGGAGATTGCACACTGAACAACAGCCGAAGGCTGAGTATTGAGTATTATGTCTGCTTTTCCCCGTGAGCCGAAGTCGTAGCCTGCGGAAAATGCTCACCTGAAAGAAAGTGCTTTCTTTGTTGGAAACAGTGCTCTGTGTAAACTCCCAGGTTCTGTGAAATATCCCAGGTTGCATTTTACTCCCATGTGGAGATGGATTCAGATGTATGTTCATCTTTCAATTCACTTCCCTCAGACATGGTCATTTTTTTTGCTTCTTTTATTTCACTCATTTCCTCCCAGAAACTCTTACTACATTTTTCCCATCTAAAGAGGGAAAAGTTACAGAAAATTTCCGCTGCCCCCTTTGTCACTAATCTTTCTTCATTCCCACCACTGGCTCCAAGATATCACTGATCTCCTTTTCTTTAATACTATACACTATAATATAACGTAGCATATTATATTATATAATATGTATATATGTAAAATTTGTATGTCCCTTAATTATATAGACTTAGTTTTGTTTTGTTTTCCCTTTCAGAAAAATTTTATGTATTACATACTGTATATATAATCATACAGTATGTACTCTTTTGTGCCTGGTTGATTTTGCTTAGAATGTCCTTGAGACCCATTCATTTGATTGCTTCTTATATCAGTAATTCATTACTTTTTATTGCTGAGTTGTATTTCGTTGTATAGATATCACACAATTTGTTTATCCATTCACCTTTTCATGAATGCTTGGTTGTTTCCAATGGGAGGCTATTGTGTATAAAGTGCTATGATTATTTGTGTTTAAACTTTTGTGTGGACGTATGCTTTCATTCCTCTTGAGTAAATATCAGGTAGAATTGCTATATCGTAAGGTGAGTGCATGTTTAACTTTATAAGAAATTGCCAGTCTGTTTTCCAAAGTGATTTTATCGTTTTATACTCCCGCCAGTAATGGATGTTCATTTTTGTAGTTCACATATGTAGTTCATTTAAACAGTGTTTCGATTTTGAGATCCTACTTTTCAAAAGAATGTGTTGTGTTAAATGTTGCTTGAGATAAGAAAACCAGCAATGAGAGTGAGGAAATACGTTTAACTATGCTTATTTTATCAAATATGTGCATCAGATTATATTTGTTATAATAAGTAAAGAATTGACTTAGAATAAAAAAAGAGGGAACAGTGAAGGAAGCCCACTCAGTTTGCTCCTCCCCAGATATTGAGAGAAGCAGTGCGGACTGCCCACCAGCCAAATTCTAGGAGGTCCTGGTAGGGGGCTAAGAGGTTGACCTCACCAGGATGCTCTAGTTAAAGAAACCACCTTTTGGTATATACAGCACTGGGTTGTGGGTTTACCTTGATTGGATGCTTGAAGGTGAACAGTTTTGTTCTTAATTACACTTCATCTTTTCATCAAATTTTAGGAGACAGAAGTTTCAATCCACCATTTTAAGATGAAAGCTCCCCATGGGTTTGGTACAACACGATGGTATTATTTGCTGGGCGCTCTGCATTTCTCCTACTGGATGTCTACCAAAGGTACGCTAGGTTAAACAGTTATAGCTCTCTTTCAGTTATAGCTCTGCGCTCCATTCCTGGCTGACAATAGATACTCAGCCATGTTTGCTTAACTAATGAAACGAATGGGGAGAGAAAGGGAGGTCTACTGAGCAGCTAGTATGAAACAGACACGCTTCATTTCGTTTAATTTTTACAAGAACCAGTGATATGTAGGTGTTCCTATTCCTGCCTTTCAGATGAGTCCCATGTATAAAGAGTTTGTGATTTTTGTCAGTGTAAACAGTATTGCAGAGCTGAGTGTCAAATGCAGGCCATTGTGAAGCCATCTCCTGTGTCCTTCCCTTGCGACACAGTCTTAGCTGCTGGGGGAAAGTGGAAACGCCCAAAGGGACCAGCTAGTTCAGATGTGGTATACCAAATGACCCGAGGGCTGGGTACAGCCCACAGATACTTTGCATATCCTATACCTTAAAAAACAAAAACAGTACTTGTCAGTTATAAAATATTTACATGCAAGCTGGGTTGCAGCATGTCTTAAAAAATCAGAAGCTCTCACAGCAGTGGGACCACAACCTTCCCAGAGACAGCTGACAACGACGGGATAGCCGTTTTCCCTTTTAGATGGTACACGCCCTCTGCACGTCGCCACAGCCCTCTCCTTGCAGCTATGATCTTTCCATGCCTCGCCTCTGCAGGCGTTTGTGTTTGCAACCCTGAGCACGCACAGGGGAGGTCGCACCATGGTAAGAGAAACTGCCCGTCCTTAGGGGGTCCCAGTCCTGATTGGAGCATGATTACAAGAGGCCTCCCCACACTGGACATTGTCCCCGGTGATTCCGTAGGCCCTACCTCAGAGTCTGGCAGTATCCCTTTATTCAGCTAAGACTTACTGCTTCCTCAGCAGACTCGGTAAAGACAGTGATCTAAGAGGATGGTTTGCACAGCCGGCAGGAGCAGCTCTGAGTGGAGGCTCTGGTCTCTCGGGAAGGCTCAAGGAGAGATCAGGCTTGGGTCTCTGAGGTTGTTTTCTCTCCAGGGACAGAGAATTAATGAGGGCCAAGGAAGGTCTGTCCTCAGAATCCAGTGGGAACGCCTCCTGAGGGAAGACCTGCCGGGCTGCCTCCTCTGAGGGATGTGTTCCAGAAGGGCAATGATGGGACTCATTACCCAGATTAACCCTCCAGGGAAAACAAGCCTCCCCTCCCATCTCTTTGCTCTGTTAGCTGTGATCTGACTCAGTCTTTCCAGGGGCAACCTCGCAGCTCTGGAATTTGCAGGTGAGGGGTCTCGTATTTTACCTTACTGGGAAGTCTCTGGTGTAACCTGTTAATTGTGGGTGTTTAATATGGATGGATTCATTTGGGAAGGAAAAACAAAAAACAAAACAAAACAAAAATCCCCAGAAAATCCATGTAGAAATTTCTAGAACAGGCAAAACTATCAAGACAGAAAGCAGGTCAGTAGTTGCCTAAGGCTGGGCGTGGTTTCAGGGGTGGGCTGTAAATGAGCACCAAAGAACTTTCTGAGATGATGAAAATGTCCTAACACTGGATTGTGGTGACGGTTGCGTTTAGCTGCTAAAACTCATCAAACTGTACACTTAGAATGGGTGAATTTTATGGTATGTAAATGAAACCTCAACAAAGCTGTTAAACACACACACACACACACACACACACACACACACACACACTGAAGGAATGATACTATAACAATGAAATGAGGGAGAAACATATAAAACAATAAATGATGGTGATAATGGTAGTGAATCCCAAGATGAGAGAAAGGACCTCTGAGCAGGGCCTATGGACTGAACACCGAGCCAAGATTTTATTTTTTCCTTTTTTTTTTTCCCCTTTTTTGTTTTTAAGGAGGGCGCAGCTCACAGTGGCCCAGGCAGGGATTGAACTGGCAACCTTGGTGCTATTAGCATCCTGCTCTAACCAACTGAGCGAACCAGCCACCCCCGAGCCAAGTTTTTATATACATTTGTAATTATTTTTCTCTCCTTCCCCATGATCTATGTCCTGGTCACCACGCTCACTTGGCAGTTAGGAAACTGAGGCTTGAGAGGTTGATGATTTCCCCACGGTGCACAGTCACAAAGGGGAGAGCTGATATTTGAGCACAAGTGATCTGGTACCAGGGTAGTAGTCCCTTAATTAAGTAACCAATTAGAGATTAATTAATTCAGTTGGTCTTTCCTATGAGCCTTAGCATTGAACATATGTA
This sequence comes from Rhinolophus sinicus, assembly GCF_057876585.1. Classification (NCBI taxonomy): domain Eukaryota; kingdom Metazoa; phylum Chordata; class Mammalia; order Chiroptera; family Rhinolophidae; genus Rhinolophus; species Rhinolophus sinicus. Next base: position 10,182,179 of record NC_142510.1, on the reverse strand, counting down.
GGTCTGATGTCTGACTTTATAATTTCTAACCATTTGAACTCGAGCACCTGCCTTCATTTCTCTAAGCCTCAGTTTTCACATCAGCAGACTAAAGATGATAGTACCCATCTCACAGGTTTCTTGGAAGAAAGAAATGAAATGAAGTCAGATGAGTAAAGCCGTGTACGTATGCGAAACTCTCCAGGACAGGCAGATACGGGCACATGCCTGCCCTTTATTTCACTTGTTGGTGCCTCCCATGAGCTTAAGTATCAGCTAATGTGTGTCACTCTAAAAATTGGTGTCATTTGTTTATCTTAAAGTCACCTGGGCATTCACAGCTGCCAAACGCTAGGAGGGTCACTGATCAGATCTTTCACAAACCATAGGACCTTAATTACCCTGCTGTCCAGGAACAACAGACACGTACACTAATGACGGTCCTAGAATGTTCGAGCATTTCACGAGGTATAGCTTAACTGGCCCCTTCAACTTCAATGGTGGCCCCAAAATAGAAGCCATTGGTACATAGAGACAAGACGAGTCTTCGCAAAGCACAGAACACTGAGCCCAGCCTTAAAGAAGGAGTCTCTCTGTAGCTGACGACTACTGTTTTCATGTTTCCAGCACCTGTTCAAACCACAGGTAGTGACAAAGGAAAACTTCCCAGATTTGCAGATCTGCAGAAATCTTGGCTTATTCTGTAAGGCTGCCTTACATGTTTGGGAATCTTGGTGTTCCCCTAACGTCATCTTTTTCTTCCTACAAATCCCAATGGCTCCATTCTCGGGGTGGAATTCTCCAAGTGGAAATGTAGCAATGCCTTCTTGTATGACTCTGGTATCATTTACTGGCTCCATGTCTACTCCCTGAAGCTGCAATGCAAAATGCAGATTCTTGGGGACCCTGGGATCCAGCACTGTGACTCTCTGCATGTGACATCTTCTACATATCCCCTGTCGTGCTAACTAACCATTTGTGAAAAAAGTTCTCTCACCTGGAGAGTGATTTTCCTCCGAGCACAACTCACAAAGTCAGGTATTTCTAAACGATTGTAATTGGGGTGGGGGGGTTGTTTCATTCCCCTCCCCGATTATTTATCTTTTAAACTTCAGAAACACATGGCTGCTGGCTACAATAGAGTTCCATGTCGTCTCTCCCTGAAGTTTTCAATTCAGAGGAAAAATCAGCTGAAGGTGATGTGGACACTTCAGGAGATGGAGCCACTCAGGAGTTGCCTTATTTCAATTTGAAATTGTAAGCGTTAAGGCAGTGACTTAGAAAATGGTTCTTTTAATTCTTAATAATGGCTCTCTGCCTTCCTCGATCTGATTGAAACTAGATCAGGGGGAAAACATGGAAGGTGAGGACCCAGGCTAAAAAAGTGCTCCAAGGCATAAACTTAGGAAGGGAAGAGGAGGCGATTCTGCGGTCATGGTCATCAGCTAGAGTCCTCTGAGTCTGATCCAGCCCGACTTCTTTCTAGTTTCTCTGTCTCAAACGGCATTAGATGAGAAGGGGACTCCGCTTTTCACAGGGACGTGTGATAATTTATTAACAGAAAACATGTCAATTGCATGTACATCCCTCAGTCCGCTGATATTTTTCCAAGTGCCTTCCTAAGCCATAAAAATGGTAATACTGTGGTGAACCATTAAATGCTCAGCTATTTAGCCCAGCAAGCCTCCTTGTTTAATAGTGTTGTTCCTTTAACATGTACTATTTGTAACTGTGTAAATCTAATGTTGAAGTAGGTTAGGAAATGCAGCCTTCTCGGGGGGTGTCCTGTATACTCACTTTCCTGGCCGGAACGCCACGGGTCACTCACTACCTGAATTCTCCAAGCACCTGTTGGTGAAGCCAGATTCTCAGGAGGGCTAATAAGTTTGGCTCTGTTGTGTACCCTAAAATGTGAGCGGTTTGGTGTTTATTCTTTTCTATTGTGGGATTATCTGGAACATTCGAGGGAATCGGATCCTCCCACGTGTTTGACAATTCATGCACTTAGGTCGTCTTATTTACTAAGCATCATTTGAATTGATTCTGCCAGCACCTCCCTCCTGCATATCAGTTACACCTTGCATTGAGTACTGAACCTAAACAGACACTGAGAGGGTGGTCAGGTGGGGGTTTGTCCCTGTTAAGTATTTTGTATCTAAAATGAAAACAACAGCAACAGGACTATACTCACTGCAAAGATAATTAACAGAGATGCAAGGGGTAATAATGTTGGTGGGGAAGGTGGGACAAGGTGGTAAGTCCGTCCTGCAAAGAATTCCAACTTTATTCATTGAGTGATAGAGGTCTATTGAAGGTGTCTGACCACCCAGGATGGGGCGATTACATGAGGTAATTCCACGTAAGCCACATAGAACAATGCTCAACGTTGGAAAATGCTCACACTATAGATCAGTTAAGAAGAGAAAAATTCATCAAAATAGCACATACATAGGAGTTCTCTGTTAAGTGAGCGAGTGAATGAATGAATGAATAGGTTTGGTGAAAACATCAGAGGTCAATTTATGAACTGAACATGAGGACGAGGAACCGCCAAGTACTTGGGATAATTATTTATCTTGGCCTGACCAAGGGAGCTGCAGGAGATGCCAAGTTATTTCCAAAAGTTGCTTGGTAAGCATGCGATTCTAAAGAAGGGCAAAGGGAGTATGTTTTGTTTTGTTTTGTTTTGTTTTGTTTTAATACAAGAATTGACCAATTGGTGATGTCCAGATACATCTATCATCACACTCAGGTTAAATGAGCACAGATGTCCAGCTCCTCAGGCTGACTTGCTAGCATCCAAGCTCCTTGGCACGGGCATTGGGTGGACGCTAACACTTGAGTCTGGAACTCTCCCTTTCTTAACCATCACCAACAACTTGGGAAGAACTTAGACTTTATCCTAACCTATTTATTCAAGCCCAGCTTTGCAGACCTAACTGCCAGTCTGTTTCGTCAGACCGATATTATATCCCCTACTCTAGTTTTTCATAGGGATTGATGTCATATTTTAAACCTCAGAGGGTGACTTTATTTCCAGTCCCTTCCGGGAAGGGGGGGAGGGGGTCACTCAGACTTGCCATTCTGTCGCATCTGTAGAATAAATCACACAAACTGAATAGACCCAGTGACATTACAAAGTCACAGCCAAAATGTGTTTTGCCCAAAGTCATTCTAGACCAAAGACAATTTACAGACAGTGAAATGAATATTTTTTTCTTTAGTTTTGTGATCTGAAAGATTTATGGACCATGACTTTAAAAGTCTATTTATGTAGAAGAATGTCCTGATTTTTAGATGTATGCTGAAGAATTTAGAGATGGAGTGTCATGACGTCTGCAACTTATTTTCAACTGTGTCAGCAAAAAAAAAAAAAAAAAGCGTATGCAAATACACGTATGGAGCAATGTATACGTAAAGCAGATTAGGTCAAATGTTAACTATTGTTGACTCTGAGTGGGATGGGTATGCATTGTACTTGGCTTTCAATGTTTCTCTATGTTTGAACATTTTCATAATATAACATTGGAAAGAAATTTCAGCTGCTTTTAAATTCCATTTTCTACATTCAAAGGAGCATTTGCTCTCTCCCTTTCTTCTGTGATATTGACTGTAACCCTTTTGATGTATGGAACACTTTCCCTAGAGCCTTCTTCCTCGTCCATCCAGTTCTATTTTGTATTTTATCCTTTTATCCTCTTATAACTGTTTTGCCCAACTCTCTTCTCCTAGAACATGAATTTACTTTCTGTTTTTAATGTAATTTTATATTTAACAAAAGTAGGCTTCCTTCCACTGTTTCTTTTCACTGATGTCTTATTTAATAAATCAGAAGCATCTCTAGCCTCTGAGATTAAGCCCATCCAACAGTCAGTTTGTCATTAGGACAGGGACGTCTGTAACTTTCCCCCTGCGAGGCTGCCACAAAATGACTTTACATTTTCTGAATACGGCCTAGAAGTTACATGAATTAAGATCTGACTCAATGTAGCTCACTTTGATCCGAGCCTCTTAACATCATTTTCAAGTGTTTGACCCAATCAAGATCCTGAAGTGGCCAATTTGAGAAAACCTGATGACTGAAGAACTATTGGAAGATGTTTAAAGAAATGACACCACGTGGGGGAAGTGGCTGTGAGTGAGGCAGGACATGTGAGTCCTTAGAGAGGGCACAGTTGTACATGCTGAAGGACACTGAGCCTGCAGGTGGACACGGAAAGGGAATAACGGTGGTGGTAGCAACTTACTTCTTAGGAGAGTTACTTCTCTGAGCATGTCTGCAGTGACTGATGATGGTGGCACTGGGTAACCAAGAGTTAGTAAGGTCTTATCCTAGGGGATGACTTTGACCAGAGGAAGGTCCACTGAAGATTTGCTGATTCATTTAATCTTCATAATGAGGCTTTCAGGTTAGTGGAGCTCCCTCCAAATCAAAGGTGCTGAAACTAAGGCTCAGAGGTTTGAGTCATTTGTTTAATGACACACAGCTAGTTAGTGGCACGGCTGGAACTTGACAGAGGTCTTTTGGACTCCAGAGCCTGAGCTCTTAGGCACAAAAAGGGAAGTTAGAAATTATATACTCCAAGCTGTCTTTCCCTTCCTTCTTAACACTCCCATCCTAAACGTTCTGTGTATGCATGCATCCGTTGATGGATATTTGGGTTGTTTCTACATTTGGGCTATTATGAATAATGCCTCTAGGAACAATTTATGTGCAAGTTTTTATGTGAGTATATGTTTTCAGTTCTGTTGGGTGTATATGCAGGAGTGGGATGGCTGGATCAATTGGTAACTCTATGTTTAACCTTTTGAGAAACTGCCAAACTGATTTCCATAGCAGCTTCACTATTTTACATTCCCACCAGCAGTGCAGGAGGGCTCCAATTTCTCCACATTCTTGTCCACATTTGCAGTTGTGTCTTTTGATTACAATCATCTTAGTGGTCGTGAGGTAGGAGCGCATTGTGAGTTTAATTTGCATTTCCTTAACAACTAATGCTGAACATATTTTCATTTGCATGTCGGTCATTTGTACACCCTCTTTGGAGAAATGTCTATGCAAGTCCTTTGCCAATTTTGAATTAGGCTACTTAACTTTTTATTGAGTTTTAAGAGCTCTTTATATATTCTGAGTACCCTTATCAGATATATGATCTGCAAATATGTTCTCCCATTCTGTGGCTTTTCTTTTTGCTTTCTTAAGTGTCCTTTGTGATGCACAAAAATGTTTAATTTCGATGAAGTCCAATTTATTATTTTATCTAGTTTTCATGAAAATATGCACATATATTTTCTTTTAAGAATTTTACTGTTTCAGCTCGTACATGTAGGTCCTTGGTGCATTTTGAGTTAATTTTGCATACAGTGTGATGTAGGGGGTCCACATTCTTTAATTTGCATGTGGATATCCCAGCACTGTTTGTTGAACAGGCTGATTTCTTCCTCACTGAATGGTCGTGGCCTCCTTATCAAAAATTCCCTGAATTTACTTTTAGAAGATTCCCTTATTTAGTAGGAGAAGTACATACAGCAGATATGTTTTTGATATGAACACAAGCAAGCAAAAACACATAACATACAAGTGTGTATATGTCATATGTACACATATACACTCGTATGCATGTGTGTGTGTGTGTATGTGCTTGTATACATATAAGTTTTGCAAAGATCAGAATCTTTTGGATTTATATCTATAAAACAATGAAATTCCAACCTGATACGTGTACTATTTGAGATTGGCAGATAGAGCTCAAGATGGGCAAAATGGTACAGATTGGAGTACATTCAATATAACAGTTATTAAATTAATTTTGCACCACACTTGCTCACCTTCTAATGGAACTCCCGCATACCTGCCCTTTTTATAGCAGTCTCTCCCTGCTATTACTAGAAAACTTGTTCAAGAAGAACGTCATTTGGCTCAGCAGAAATGTCACCTGCAGCAATGGAGAGAGAAATCGAGCATTGAAAAGCAGGCTGGGAGAAGGCACAGGAGATGGGAACCTTGCCCCTCTGGGTCTGCTTCGCCAAGAGAGCATGCTTTTCCGTATTTAATATTCCAGAACTGGGAAAACGTGAAGATGCTCTCTTCCCCCATAGCATTCATCAGAAGGGTTGGGGCTCTCAGAAGGGAGAGGAAGCAGTACAGTGGAATGAAAGAACGTGGCAATTGGAGTTATATAGATTTGACTTTGGGTCCTGGTCTTATCATTTTATTTATCTATGTGACCTTGGGCAAATGAATTTACTTTTCCAAACTGGTTTTGTCCATTAGTAAAATGACATGATGATACTTTCATGGAAGACCGCTAAGGACTGTGAACAAAATGTGTTAAACATCTAGCTCAATATCTGCCCTGAGGAAGTATTGAATACCATTAAATTGTTATTATTATAATTATTATCTAGTTCCCAATAGACCTTTGGGACTTGGGAACTTCTATTCAATTCATAGATATTGGCTCAAACATCACCTGCCCAAAGAAAACTTAGACAGCACTTCCCCTTATCCCCCTCACACACACGAACCTCAGTTCCAAGTTTGTGGTCTCCCATCCCACATTCTCAGAAAACCCAGCCCTTTTATTCTTATTACTTGTCAACAGCATACAATTACACACACATTCCACTTAAATGTTTAATTTACTATATTTTCTGATTTGTATTGAAATATAAATTGCATGCCATAAAAGTCAGTTATTATGGTATAGTTCTGTGAGTTTTGACAAGTGCAATAAAGCTCCCACCCCCAAAATCAAGATATGAAAAATTCCTTTATATTCCTTTGTAGTCACCCCTTATCTCCACCACTATTTTCTGCGAACCACTAATCTGTTTTCTGTCTATATAGTTAGGTTTTTCAAAAAGCTCTTTCAAAAATGGATTACATTTTTTATGTAGCCTTTTGAATATGTTTATCTCGCTAAATAAACCATTGGAGATTCATCGATGTTGTTGTGCGTATCCGTAGCTTATTGATTTTTTTTATGGCTGAGTAGTATTCCACTGAATGGATGTACCGTAATTTGTTATCCATTCACCCACTTTGAAAGACATTTGCAGTCTTTCTAGATTTGGGTGATTGTAAATAAAGCCACTGTAAACGCTCATGTGCAGATTTTTGTGAGACTCTAACTTTCATTTCACTTGGGAAAATACATAGGAGTGAAATTTCTGGGCCTATCTGCAGTATTTTATTTCTTAAAAATAAATAGAATATCTAAGGCAAACACAGTAAAATGTCAGTCTGATAAATGGAAGTTATAAGAATATACGTGCTCTGTGAAATATGCTATATACTTTTCTTTGGCTTATTAAAAATAAAACTCTCAACATTATGCAATATAAGTCAACTCAACAGCTCAGATGATAAAAGTACTTCTGATTATCGCAAGGTAGGCACACGGGCTTTGTCGCAGTGATAAAATCCTTTTCTACCTAACGATACTAATAGTTTACCATTCCTCTGAAACCTCTTAATGATTCTGTAAGTGGGAATGAATCAACCTTATCTAGAGCTGACAGTGGTCCCACCTCCCACACACGGCTGAACTCCACACAGAGGCTCACCAGTGCCTTCCTCCTCCACCTTCCTTCTTTCTTGCTTTTCCATCTCCCCTCTGCCTCCACCTGACCAAGGTGCCATCTTCACTCATTTATTGCTCTTCCCGCACACCTGTTCTTCCAAAAGGAGCTTTTCAGAGAGGGCAGAGAAGTTCCAAGATATTAATATCTCGTCTGAATACTCACGACAGTATCCCGAGAGCTCCATCCCAGCTGGGACGAGGAGGAGGGTTACAAGAAAGGAGGATGGAGACAGGGACCCAGGGTGCTCAGCCAGAGCTAAGAGGTGAAGGAGCGAGAATCACATCTTACCACATAATTATCTGGCAGCAAAAAGTTGGGTGGCCCCCACCAGCTACCTAGTAGGTGACTGTGGGGACACTTCCAGGCAGAAAATGCTTTTCATAAAGTGCCTTCAGATTATATTTCAGAAAATGGCATTAGCTGTGTTGGTGATTAATGGTCTTTTAAGCTTACAAAACATTCATCAGCTCAGCACTCTGGCCCGTCAGGTGATGCAAAGAATGAACATTGACTGGAAACATGAAATATGGGCCAGTTCACCATCCACTAACTAAAATGTTTCATCTGATAATCACTCTGGAGCAAGATTTATTTTGGGTTTCACAAACATCTTTTTCATTTAAATTAGATTTAAGAGATTCTTTTTCTCCATCCTCTGATTTTACTTAGAGTTGAGCATTTGCTGGCTTCTTTTTTTTTTCATTAACCCTCTCATAATCACTTTCTAGTCAAGTGTTTCCAGGGAGAAAACAATACGTGGAGCTGAACAAATATTAACTGTACCGGAAGTTTGGGATGGTGACATGTTTTGTGGGAAGGAGGCTGAGTGTTCCTGAACTAAAGGAATTGTGAAGAAGTCTGATACATAATTGGAAAGTCATGCTTTCCAACATGGTTCCAGGAACCCTTGACTTGTGTTGTGAAGCTCAGCTTGAGCGTTACCCCTTCTGAGGAGCCAGTTTTTTGTTTCTGTCCGTTCCACCCAGACAGAAGCACGTATTTCCTGCTCTTTACGCAGACAGCGCTCTCCTTCCATGGAGGGGTCCATCATGGTTTCTCACAACCCATCACCAGCATTTCCTCTGTGCCCCTTGGCACCAGAAGGCTCTTCTTGGTAATGATTGAATCCCACCCCTTGTGTTTGCTGGTGTCTGGCACACAGCAGACACTTGCTAAATACTTGGTGAGTAAATGAAGTAATCTTTCTGTGTGTAGTATGTGTGCTTGAACCCCGAGAGAGTGAGAAAGAAAGGCAGCCAGGAGGCAAGCAGTCAAGCAAGATGGAAGGAAAAAGGAAAGAAAAAGAAAATTGTATCCCATGGCATATCTAATTGAACACCATTTTTGGGGATAGGAAGAAATGGCTTGAAGAGAAAATTTTGGAAAGGGTAAAGAATCTTTAAGATAGGAAACAAAATCAGACAGTTTCAGATACAAGATTTAACATTGCCTATGATTTTTCTCTCTGCTATTACACTTATTTTCATTGAGTCATAAACTAAATAATTCCCCAAGGCATTGCTATATATATAAGCTTCAGCCAATTTTTGGTGTTCTGCTAAAGAAAAAACAGAAAAGAAATAAATAAGGCCATGGTTACAGACTTTTAGGCAGTGCTTCTGTCTATATTCTCTCTTAGAGAATCTCTCTTACAGAAAGCATTAGTATAATCAATTACTGAGACATTTTATTCTAGCGAGAAAAATACTCTAGTGTTTAATTTTGTTGCACCCAGTTTACCCAATTACTTTTGGCCCCCTAAACTTTGTTTTTCATAAGCATATTCATATTTATTAACTAAGACACTTGAAATTGCAAGCAACAGAAACCCAACTCCAATGTACTTAATCAAATAAACAGATTTATTGCACCAAGTAATTGCATTGAATAAGGGTGAAGTTCAGGCATGGTTGACTCCAGTGACCAAATAACACTATTTGTCAATTTGTAGACTGTGCTTTTCTCTGTGTGTAGTTCATTCTCAGGAAGGCTCTCTCTAAGTGGTTAAAACATGAACAATACCAGCTCTAAGCTTTCTATGAGATTAGAAATCCCCAAGAGAAGGGAAATAAAGGGTTTTTTGTTTTGTCTTGTTTTTTACATAAATGTTAGGAAAAGTGTCAGGGTGTCCTGTCAGTAACCCAGATTGGACACTACTATTGCTGTGACCAGAATGATGGAATGATGTAATGTTTTCATTGGCCCAACTTAGGTCAGGGGAACACAAAAACTTACAGGGGGGGATGGTGCCCCCAAGAAAACCAAGCATTCTGTTTCAAGAAGGGAATAGATGGTAAAAAAAATTTCCTTCCTCTCTCTCTCTCTCTCTCTCTCTCTCTCTCTCTCTCTCTCTCTCTCTCTCTCTCTCTCTCATTCATTTCATAACCATCAGGGACAAAGTGTTGATTCCCAAATAGCCCCAGTGCCAGCAAGGCTGTCTGAGATCTCTGTGTTGCCAAACAATAGCTCCAAGCTGACTTTGCAGAAAGGGCTTAATTTCTCCTCTGGAGCTCTGAACAAGGTTATTAGGAGACCCTCTCAAGTTCTCCCTCGGAGAAACGACAAACAGCTGCACTACAGGACAAGGGAAGGAAGCACTAAAGCGTTTGGAACTCAGGCTGTACACTTTCCAGCGGCTCCGGGCTTTATCCAGGCTTTATCCAAGGTGGGAGCAAAGCTCATTTCTGACAGGAGGCCTTCCAGGGAGTGCCCTGTGCTACCTTATCAGGGGATTGAGAATAAGGCTGATATCCCAGACAGACTGTGATTTGGTTTAGGGTAAGGATTAGGTGGTCAGAAAACTTTTCCTAGTGACTGAGGGCGGGACAGTAGTTTCTTCAACTTGGGGGAACACACTCACCGCGAGACATGTTGCTGGGTTTGATGTTATAATCCTTGCTCCCATAAACTGCTCTGAGCCTTTGTCCTGCCTGCTTTGTTTGTAATGTATACGTCACTGTAGGAACCATGACCAAGAAAAGCGTGGTGTACAGAAAGTTAATTAAACTGGGAGGTAGAGCTCAATTCGCACCGATTCACTGACTCGCCTGGGAGAACGCCCCCCCCCCCGCCCCCCGGGCTTCACTTTCTTCATTTTAAAAGTGAGAAAGTTGGACTAGACCACGGATGGCAAACAATCTCATCTCACAGGCCAACGCTTATGGTTGGCACTGTGTTGAGAAGGATTCTGAGGTCCTGTCTTCCTCTTCAAGAAATGGTTAGGTGACTGAGTTGAAATTATTGGCCACAGCCATGGGAAAAGCTGTCTTTTCTTTGCTATCCCTGGGAGGATGATATCTAGAATCCTTTCTTGGTGGAAGATTTTCTTTTCAATACTTTAATATTTTCCTTCATGTGCGAGACTAGATTTTGAACCCCCTGAATCATTTTAAATGTCACCCCACATCAGTCTTCAACAAAAATGTAGAACTACAGATAGTTTTTAGGTCTCGAAACTCAATATACACATGAAGCACAGAACACAGACATTCTATGTGCCAAGGTTTTCAGCTTCCCCGTCCGTAGCCCCTACCCGCAACGTGTGCATTAGTGAATGACAGCATACGGGACCACTGCCGTTGCTTTGCTGGAATTTTAGTCCCTCCCTCAGCCTGGATCACATTGTTCCTTTCTGAGAGTCCACAGCTCCCGAGGATGCTGGAAAACCATGTCTGAGCAGCTGGAGTGTTCCTGGGGCAGGGTTTTGATCAAAGCCGGTGGCTTTTCAGTGCATCATGCTCTTCTCAGCGAAGCTGTCACTGTTCTTTTTCTTTTACATTTTTTAAAGGAAGCACTTCTTTGCACACAGCAATTCCATTCAACAAACACTTTCCGGTGTCAACTGTGGGTAACTCCCTGTGCTAAGTGCAAGACAAAAATAAAGATGAATAAGACAGGCTGTGTCCTTGAAAGGGTCAGATGTTAGTGAGGGAGAGAGACTTGGACACAATTCCTGGTAATAAAAATCAGGCTGTGGTAAGTACTTTAAACAAAGTATTCAAAGAGAGAATACTCTGAGAGAAGGAAGCAGAGAAAAATATGTCCTGGGTGAGTAGGCTGTGGGTAGGTTTCCAGAGAAGCTATCTGAACTTGGCAATGAAGGATGCATGCTAGGGGGAAAGAGGGCTATTTTCCACTGAAAGTAGCCAACAGATGCAAAAATGTGAGGTTGAGGGTGCCTGGTGTGTCTGGAGAACAATGTATGAATCGTTCACGGTGACAGGCATGTAGAGTTTATGTGTAACAGCAGTGGGAGAGGTGGAGTTTTATACTGGGGTCAGAATTTGGAGGGTTTTAAACATTCTTTTTTCATTTTATAAAACAGATATTGAAAACCTAACATGTACTGTGTTTCCCCAAAAATAAGACCTAACCAGAAAATAAGCCCTGGCATGATTTTTCAGGATTACATCCCCTGAACATAAGCCCTAATGCATCTTTTGGAGCAAAAATTGCTATAAGACCCAGTCTTATTTTCAGGGAAACACGGTAACAGACAGGGTTCTGTAGGCTGAGTTGGGGGGACAATACACAGGGTCCCTACCCTCAAGGGACTGGAATAAATTAGGATCACATACAAAGTGCTAATTGCAATAAAATGTGCAGTTACTTCTCTAATGCAGGTATGTAGAGGCGTATTAGAGCAAATATCGAATACGTAGTGGAGGGTAGATAGAAAAAGTATTGACAGACAAGTGAGAGACAGGGCAGGTTTATCCAGGCATGGAGAACGGCATAAAAGATGTGGAATTATGACAGATTTTAGTACGTTTGGGGAAATTGTGATAAATTTGGTATAGAAAAAATGTACACTAAATTGGTGTGTGTGTGTGTGTGTGGGAGGGGAGAGGGTCAAGTGATGGGATTTAAGGCTAAAAAAGCTTGTGGTTTAGTGCGAATGAATAAAGAAAAAGAATGCTTACTTACTGCAAAGTGAATTATACTTTTTTTAATTGCAATAGAGTATATTTGATTACACTAATATTCAGTGCCCATTTTAAATGGCCCATAATGTGTAGTGTATAATCAACTCTCTACATATATTATTCCTTATGATTTTAAGGTCAGTTAAGTTTCCACTATGTATTGAGGGGACATATGTGTGGAATTTCTACGTAACAAAATGAAATTTTATCTTTACTATTGAAACCTTTTGTAATCTAGACCAGTGGTCTCCAGTAGAATTCACTGTGGTGTAAATGTTCTATACTCTGTTTTCTGATATGGCGTTCACATGTGGTACTGGACTACTTGAAATGTGACTAATACAACTGAGAAATTGCGTGCTTTTTGTGCTTAATTTATATTTAAACTTAAGCAGCCAGATGTGGCCAGTGGCTACTCTATTAAATAGCACAGTCCATACAAAGCAAATATATGAATAGCTGAGATACAAAATTTGACAGAAATAGATACTTAGAGCACGATGGCAAGATGGAACAAGTGAGACAACTTATTGGAAGGAACTATGTCACGCGGGAATGCCACTAATTTCTTTCTGGAAGGGAGATGGAGAAGGAGAAAGAAAGAGATCCCGGGAGTCTCTATTCCTAGAATTAATTACCTTGTAGTTAGAATCATTGAAAAGAGCCAAGTCGAACACCGAAGGGCTTTGAACACAACAGAACTAAAACGGTAAAATTTAAGACAAACTTAAACCCCAACCTTAAAGCAGATATATTGACCATTAACAGAAAAACCTCATAAAAAGATGACACAGCCCAGGATACTGAAGAAATAAAAACCTGTGCGTGAGGGGAACGTATCTTGCTTTCCATTGTCTAGCATCCCTTCCTATTCTTCTCGTAACAGCACCAAACTTCTTCTTTGGACATCTGCCATTTCCACATTCCTAGTGGGGCCTCATAAAGCATTAAATCTCAAACCCTGTCCTTAATACATGGCCCAGGGCTAATCAATAAAAATACTTTTCGGGCCGGCCCAGTGGCTCAGGCGGTTAGAGCTCCATGCTCCTAACTCCGAAGGCTGCCGGTTCAATTCCCACATGGGACAGTGGGCTCTCAACCACAAGGTTGTCAGTTCAATTCCTCAAGTCCAGCAAGGGGTGGTGGGCTCCGCCCCCTGCAACTAAGATTGAACACGGCACCTTGAGCTGAGCTGCCTCCCGGATGGCTCAGTTGGTTGGAGGGTGTCCTCTCAACCACAAGGTTGCCGGTTTGATTCTTCAAGTCCCGCAAGGGATGGTGGGCTCTGCCCCCTGCAACTGGAAGATAGCAACTGGACCTGGAGCTGAGCTGCGCCCTCCACAACTAAGACTGAAAGGACAACTTGAAGCTGAATGGCACCCTCCTGAATGACACAACTAAGATTGAAAGGACAACAACTTGACTTGGAAAAAAGGCCTGGAAGTACACACTGTTCCCCAATAAAGTCCTGTTCCCCTTCCCCAATAAAATCTTAAAAAAAAAAAAAAAAAAGTGCTTTTCTATCCTGGACTCAATGATTGGCTGAGGGATGAACCAGTCAAGCCAACCAGAAGCTTCCATTCTAGATGCTAGATTTTCCTTTGAAACTAAAATCTAAAAATATCGATTCGGAGTTACCAGTGGTCATCTGCCTGTGTGCCGAAGACAGGAGCCAAGCAGAGGCAGAGCAGAGACACAGAAATCCCTGAAGATATAGTCCAAATTCTGTATCTCTTTGTGCTTGAAGTTCCTAATGCCCCCCACCCAGGAATTCTTACTGATGTGTGGCGATCACTTCCCTCCTTTTACAGAACTTGGATTGAGTTGGGTTCCTGACGTTTGCAACCAAGAGACTTTCTTAATAAATTGGCCCTTCGAGGTACAGGTCTTGAGATTTGATAGATGTTTTTCCATTAATTAAAACTAAATATTTGCCTCTGACCAGTGAAATGATGGTTTTTAGTTACTAATGGAGGGTTTTGGAGCTGAGCAATTTTTTCCTCGTTGTTATTTTAGCAATTAGAGAGAGAGAGAGAGAGAGAGAGAGAGAGAGAGAGAGAGAGAGAGAAAAGAAGAGAACTTGGACTTTTCCAAAACTTTGGCAACTGTCATATTAATGATCTTGAAATAAGGTAGCCCAGGAGTGTGCTGTCCTTTAAAACTCCTAAAGTTCAAAAAGACTCCCAGAAATTATGACCACAGCGACATCAGCACTTTTAAGCCACTGACGTGTGAAAGAATCACTTTAAAACAGGAGCTGTGGTCAGAGTTTGTGGCCATTCTGATAGAACCATCAGCTCCTTTGTCAGCCTTTTCTTCATTCTTTCATCTCCCCATGTTGGCAAGCAGCTGAGGACTCCTCGGAACTCTAAAATAAGTGTCTTGGGTGATTGTCATTCACACTGGGGACACCACCCACCTTTGATTGCAGATCTCTATGCCTGGTCTGGGAGCCATCCAACACGGCCTGAGGTCCTAAAAGTGAACAAGCAACCCCAAGTGAACATTTACTTGATTCCAATTATCTGTAGACCAATGTAATCGTCTATGAAGATAAACCATGGAAAGATCGGGGGCATTTGTACAATGTGAGCACACTCTCCTGGTGAGAAGGGAAGGAACAATAAGCTTGAGAGCCAGACCCATGGAATATGGGATTAAAATGGATAAGAAAGTGGGAGGGTTGAGTGTGACTGCCCAGTTTCTGGCCTGAGAAACTGGGTGCAACGCTGATCGTCAGAACTATGAAACAGGCATAGCTTCAGAGAGAAAGGATGACGGAAGGGGTGACAAGGGAGGGTGCCAGCGGTGCAACCTTCAGCAGAGCACGCAGAGACAAGAAGGGGAGATTGAACAGAGAGTAGAGAGAGTATTCACCAGGCGGATACAGTCTCCTGGAAGTCAAGGCAGGAGACGGGAGGTGAGTGGCAGGATGACAGGGAATATGATCATTTGTAATGGAGAAATCTGAAGCTCAGAGAGACAATATTACTACCCACAGTTACCGTGTTGCCCCCAAAATAAGACCCAGCCAGACCATCAGCTCTAATGCATCTTTTGGAGCAAAAAGTAATATAAGACCCGGTCTTATTTTACTATAAGACTCCGTCTTATATAATATAATAATATAATAATAATATAATATAATACCGGGTCTTATATTAATTTTTGCTCCAAAAGATGCATTAGAGCTGATTGTCCGGCTCGGTCTTATTTTCGGGGAACTAGGGTAATAAGCAGCAAAGTACGGTCTGGGCATCTCCAGCACCAAAGACCTTGCTCTTTCCGTTATATCATCTGTCTCACAGATGAGACATGAAGGAAGGTTAGAGTCCCAGAAAACCCACTGGTCTGTTAACATTCAGAATAACAAGTGTGTGATAGAGATGAGAGATGGCATTTAATGAGAGAAGCCAGATTAAAAAGCAGGACAAATGACAGAAAAGGAAGAGGAATCTTTTCTGTTGTGGTGGTGTGGAAACAGAGGGGACAGTAGTTTTATTGGACAGTAGGTTGAAGAGACAGGTATTTTAGATACATAACGATCCAGAATTAGTAATTGATATCATGGTGGTAATACAGTTGGGGCTGTAGAATTAAATAAAGGGAGCCTAAATCTACATTCCACTCTTTATGCCATAAAGCAGAGGACCTCAGCTGTGGAGGTTGTGTCCTCTGGGGACACGTGGCAATGTCTGAAGACATTTTTTATCACGACTGGGGCAGGTGCTACTGGCATGGAAGAGGTAAAGGCCAGGGATGCCACTCAACATCCCGAATGCACCAGCCAAGATGTCCATTGTGCTGACACTGAGAAACCGAGTCACAACAGGAACATTTCTTAAGCTCTTTAGACCTAGGTTCCCTCCGCTGTAAAGCAGAAATAACCATGACCTGGCTTCCTGGGCAGTTGGGGGTTTAATGCGCTGACACATGCCAAGCGCATGGTGCTAGTAAGTCATCACCATCGTCATCATTTTCACCTGTTTTTGTCTGATGCGCCAAGATGTGGAGTTAAACCAGCTACGAGGGCAGTGCTCAATGCCCGCCAGAAAAAGGTAGCTTTAGCGAATGTGTGGGTTTGATTTCCGAGTCCTCCTTTGTGGGGAGTGGTCAGGCCCAGAGGGACAGTGGAGGCTGCCTTGAGAGACGGGGCCATGTTTCCTTCCACTGGATGTCCTCCTTTCAGACACAGAAACGCTCCCTGCAATAGGGAGCAGTGCTACTGACCGTCACCTGGGTCAGAACCAAAACATTTCTGACAGAAACGGTTTCTAGGCAATTGAGCAGATTCCATTCCATTGCTGCTGAGGGTGCACGGTTTTGAGGCAGAACGGATGGATAGACATTCCTTTGGGGGACTTTTGATCAAAGGAGAAAAGCAGATGATTAACGAACGAAAATCTGTATATTTGGGTAATTACATTCGTGATACCTGTATATTCTTTCTATTTTCTAAGATGGCACAAAAAGAGATTGACTAGATCTTGGGAAATGTAATTGTTCTGTGACCGGGCTGGAGTAAAGTCCTCGTATTTATGTGTGTGTGTGTGTGTGTTAAATAAAAATTGCCTGCAAAAGAGCTGGGTGAGAGAGGCACATTTGAAAAATTCTTCCTCTAGTCAGACTTACTTAGTCCGTTAATCCCTTACATTGGCAGTTGAATCTCAAGGGTGGGTTCTGGTGCACAGAGGAGCAATAAACAAACTCAGCCCAGGGCTCCTGGCATCACGGGGGGAAAAAATCACCCATTTCTTGTAAATAGATTGCAATAAAACAATAGCGACTGAACATTTAGTGGAAGAGAGAATCAACCAAGAGGAACTGTGACTTGGTAGCCTTTGAGCCCCAGAAACAAACAAAAGAACATTGAAATGGACTCAGATGAATCCTTTAAAGACAACCAGCTTTTGAAGGCTTATTAATCAAGCTCTTGGGCAGAATTCCAGACTATTCTAACTGGAATGGAGGTAAAAGCACATAATGAAAACGTAGTCCATCAGTCATTCAGGAGACGTGGGTGCTGGCATCAACCATCTTTTTTCCTCCCTGCCTTGTTTTCATGTCTCTGCAGCTGGTCAGATTTAATGTCTGTCTTTCACAGCCCAGGTGAAAGGAAAATGAAAAGATATGGACATCTGTGGCATTCTTCTCAGAATTTCCTCTCCTTCCTCTTGTCCAACGTCCTATGAATTTTACTTGGGGACCCACTGATTCTGACTTACCCCCTCCCCCACCCCACCCCCAGTTGGAAGGCTGTGTGTGGGGGGGAGCACAGGACAGGCTAAGCTGGTTGGGGATTCCATCCTCTGGCCACAATGATTGGTTCACCTGTGGTATGACATCCCTGTGGGTTGTTTTTTTTTCTTAATAAGTGGAGTTGGTTAAAATCCTGTTAAAACATATGGGTCCAGGGGAAGTAAAAATAATCAGAGGATCTCTGTAGGAAAAACCTTTAGGTCTGGTGCCTGGGAGAGCTCTGGAGAGGAGGCAGGGGGAGAAAGTTCATCTTCTGAAGGGAAAGAGCCCCCCCCCCCCGCCCCTTTTTCCCTCTCGCCCACTTAATTCCACCAGAAACTACCAAGATGCCCGGAACAAAAGGCTTCAAGTTCAATGGGCACACTCTCTCCAAATACAAAAAGCAGTTATAAGTCAACTCAACACAGAAGCGTGTGTGCAAAGTTATGGGCAACTAAGATAGCATATGAAAAGTTAGGTTAAAGATGATGCTGTAGTCTTGTGGGTTTTGTTTTGAGGGTGTGGCTCTTCCTTGGTTGCCTGAACTTAGCAAAGAAATGGTTATCCTGATGAAATATCAACAGCCAACTCACAGTAAAAATGGACAAATTCTAAAAATAAAAATAAAAAAAGCATAATTACCAAAAAAAAAACAAAAAAAAAAACAAAAAACAAAACCTGTCACTGCTTCCTCCCTACACACGTTGCTTTTTAAACTTTTTTTTTTTTTTTAGGTTTTTGTTTATTTATTTTTAATCCTGAAAAGTAGACAGCAAAACAGCTCCTGGAAGAATTGAGAGCCAACTGCATGAGGGTCTGGAAAGCCCAGGGACTGGAGCAGGGAGGGCTGTGACCAGTGGACAGGATGGGGTCCTCTCCTCAGCGACTGCAGCCTGTATGACCAAGGGAGAGGAGGGTCTTTAGTTAAAAAGGAGGAAGGGAAGAAGAGGAGAAGGAGGTGGGGGGAGACACAGACAATGAAAGGCCATTGTTGCCTGTGAGAATCCAGAGAAAAACGCCCAGCCCTGTGTGGGGGCAGAAGCCCCTCGGAGTGGAGGCAGCCCTGGGATGACCTGACCCCCGGCACCATGGGCCCGTGTGGACACTGGTGGAGGAAGCCAGCAGGGGCCTCCTGGGCACACTGGTTACTGAGTGCTCGTGCGCCCCTGTGGGTTTCTGGTGTAGCTCCCATAGTCATAGATGCCGTAGTACAGCCGCCACTGACCCTGGTTCCAGGCTGCGCATACTGCTGACACCCGTTATAGCTGGGCTGAGGGTGTCTGTGTGGTAGGGGGCGGCAGCTGTCGCTTCCACGGCTGTAGGCCGGTCGTGGCCAGGCTGTAACCTCCCTGGTTATAAGGTGGCTGGCTGTAGGTCGGCTGTGGAGGGCTGTAGCTGCTGACGGGGGAGGTGCTGGTCCTGGCACTCGACCCAGGGATGTTGTCATTCTTGCGGTGGCTGCCTCCCCATCGGTTTTGCAAGCCTCCTCGGTTGTGTGGGTACGGAGGGCTCAGTTGTCCTAGCGTTGGAAACCGCTGCCTCGGCGGTCAAAGCGCTTTTCAGGATGTGGCCCTGCCTTGCGGCCTTCCTCCTTGCACTGTCTCTCCAGCTTGTCTGCTTTCCTCCCGCTGCAGCTCAACGGACAGCACCTGTCTGGGAAGCCCCTAACATCTAGCAACGTGAAGCTGGCTTTCAGCTCCAAGACTGCCGGATCTTTCCCTTCCTCTTCGGTTCGCTTTACTGTTTAGCTCCTCATCAGTGGGACATATGACGACAGCTTTGCACTGCAAACCTTCAGGTGGCCTCATTTTAAGTCTCCGGGCTGAACCCTAAACGTTTGTCTGGCTGCGGGGGTACAGTCCCAAAGAGCCGTTTCCAGGCTCTCAGCCTCACGTGGAAAGGTGCTGGGTTGGGCAGTAGATGGCCCTCAGCTGTGACTAGCTGGCCATCAGCTGTTACCGGTTAGCCATTAGCCACTAATATAACTGCCGTGGCTATGCAGGTGGGTTGGATATTGGCAGAGAAGCATAGGGCAAGTTGTGGGATCGTGTGGCTCCTGCTTCCTGTGTCTCCAACCCAGCCGCCAGCGAGAATATAGTGGTATGACTCCCCTATCTATGGCTCCGTGGGAGTTCCTTTTTGGCCTCACCACGCCCTGTGTTCTTGTGCAGGGAGTGGGAGCTGAGACCCTACATTACACTGGCCTGGACTATACTTGTTTCTTATGGGCAGCAATCTGGATGAAACGGTCAACTAGCTCATGGTGGCACATCTGCTGGAGCAGGACGTCCCAGCAGCCGGCATAGTCCCAACACCCGTACCTTCTCCATGAGGGCACTGGTTCCCAGGACTTCTTGCAGGGGCTGGAGGCTGCATGACTGATGGCCCACGCGACCTTACCAGCAGGGGGCAGGCCCACCGTGGTCAGAATCTCACACTCTGCCTTGGTCTTTGTTCTGATGGTGTCCTGGATCTACTCACTCAGGGGAAGGTGCTGGATGAAGGTGAAACCAGGGAGGACAGAACAGTAGGGCTCTGCCCTCTGCCCGAAGTTGAACTCTACTGCACAGCTCTTCAGCAGTAGCCGGGGGTTGAGGGTCTGACCCCCACCCCCAAGGCTTCCTTCTGGATGGGAAAAGAAATACCCACCCACTTCCGATTCTAGGCGAAGGCAAGTTCCACGTCATTTCCGCATTCCAAGTCCGCAAAGCAGTCAATCACATGACTCTTTGCAAACCTGTCTCCGTAGTCTTCGAACCGGCTATGGGTCAGCTTCTTCCTGGAGCCTCCACCAACATAGGAGAAAGGCTGTTGGCCTCGCTGGCGGCTACAGGAGTCCAGGGACCTGCCGATATGGACGACGTGCAGTTTGGGCTCCGTGGATGGAAGGTGCTGCGTGGAGATTTCCTCCTTGATCTTCATCGTGAAGCCCACACACGGCCTCTTCTGACCCCACAGCTGGCACGGGCTCCTGACCACAGGTAGGCAAAACCCTCAATTGTGAGCAGGTCGCCACTACCCTTGTCTTGGGCCACCTTGATGTGGAGGTCGCAGTTGTATGTGTTGATGGCAGCAAGGTGTGGTCAAAGCGGTCTTCATCATCTTCTGCAGGAGGCTGAGGAGAGCGGCCCCTCCTGTCCTCTCAGTGCTGGAAGGACCGCCGTCCCAGGTTTTCTTCATAGGGCCTCTTGTGGCTGAGGATTTGCTCTTTGTCAGGCTTGAGTTGAGATGCTTCAGGTGGGAGGAAGCTGGTGGGTGCTTCGTGCTGTATCTTCACTTCCACTGGGCAGTAGGCCTGCTGCTTCTCCACATCTGGCAGTTTCCTCTTTCTCTTGTTTGATGACCTGGGTCTCGTAGAATTGGTTCTGCCCGGTAATATTGCCCATGACACAATGTCCGTCTGGCCCTGACTAGCCACCAGGCTCCGGCTCCGGCTGCAGGCCGGGCGGCGGTGGCTGCACAGTCCCCTCCAGTTCGGAGTCCCAGTTGGGTCCAAAAGACTCTTGACTAATGTAGTGGTCCCATATCTCAGTGTCTCAGATGTTTACTGTATTAGTTTCCTGTCGCTGCAATAACACATTACTACAAACTTAAAGCAGCACAGAGGTATTATACTTCCGTAATGTGACACAGGTCTCACCTGGATAAAACCAAGGTATTGGCAGGGCTGAATTCCTTTCTGGAGGCTCTTGGAGAAAATCTACTTCCTTGACTTTTCCATCTTCTAGAGACCGCCCCCATTTGTGGACCCTTCCTTCCTCCATCTTCAGAGTACACCAGGTAGCACTTCTCTGACCCTGCTTTCATGGTCATGTCTCTTTCTTTGACTCACATCTTCTCCCTCTTTAAGGATTTGTGTGATTATATTGGGCCCTCCTGGATATTTCAGGATACTCTCCCTATCTCAAGGTTAGTTGTTTAGCAACTTTCATTCCATTTGCAACTTTTACTCCCCTTTGCCACATAAAGTAATGTGTCCACAGGTTCTGGGGATTAGGATGTTAGCATTTTGGGGGGGTCATTCTGCCTACCACATTTAAATTACAGTAGTACCCTCTTATCCGCCAGGCATACGTTTCCATGACCCCTAGTGGATGCCTGAAACCACGGATTGTAATGAACCCTATATATACTATGTTTTTTACTTATGCATACATACCTATGATAAAGTGTAGTTTATAAATTAGGCACAGTAAGAGATTAACAATGATAACTAATAATAAAATAGAACAGTTATAACAATATACTGTAATAAAGCTATGTGAATGTGGTCTCTCTGCCTGTCTCTGTTTCTCTTTCTTTCTGATAACCAACCTGATAACCAAGACAGCTACTGAGTGCCTAACAGGCGGGGAGCATCTACAGTGTGGATGAATTGCTTATTTCTAGAATTTTCCATTTAATATTGTCAGACCATGGTTGACCATGGGCAACTGAAACCGTGGAATGTGACACCAGGAAGAAGGGGTCTGCTGTATTTGGGAATTTCCTCCATGACACACAAATTGCCTGTATGTTGATTGAAATAATAGAGATTTGGAGTTAGATGGGGTTTGTTAGATCTATTTCTTAGGAAGTTTGGTATTTTGACATTGCCATTTTTACATGTCTGTTGCAGCATTTACGTACATATTATTTTTAAAAAGCTTTTTTTTTTTAAATTATAAAGCATTGCATAATATGACATCTTTAGCCTCCACCTCGTGGCTAAGGAGTGAGTGGGCAACAGAGGGCTCCCCCCATCTCCATAAGCAGGGGCTGGTCCAGCCTATATGGGGCCTGACACTTATGCAATCTCCAAGGCCCTCTTTATGGAAAAGAATATAAAATTATGAGCAAAAGTGTGTTACCAAAGTGGGTATTTATTTAAAATGATTACATAAGTCACAGCAAATTACACATTTTTATAAACTGACAAAAAGCACAAACATCACAAAATCTGGAAAAAGGATGTAATACATTCTGCTTAGTAACTCTGACACACCCAGAGAATATTGTTTTCTTATTCCTTTTAGCTGCATATTCATTGATTGCTATTTTATAGGACAATAATTTTATCACATTTTTCACAGAGCAGAAAGAAAGATAGTTGTTTTTTTGATTGGGATGTTTTTCTATTATTACTGATGGTGGTGTTTCATAAACCATGTGACTTCGTATACATTCTCACTGTTTGTATTACTGCTACAGGTTTGTGTCCTAAAAACAAGAAATTTGATGAAGTCTATTTAACATTCCAATTTTTTTAAAAAGAAAAGCATGTAGCATTTAAAATTGTATAAGCTGTATTTTCCTGGTATATTCCTATTGGTAGTCAATTCCATTTTGGGTCGTTATCAATGACAGCCAAATCAATGACACACAAATTTTTTTTTAATTTTTTTTTTAAATTTATTGGGGTGACAATTGTTAGTAAAATTACATAGATTTCAGGTGTACAATTCTGTATTACATCATCTATAAATCCCATTGTGTGTTCACCAGCCAGAGTCAGTTCTCCTTCCATCACCATGTATTTGATCCCCTTTACCCTCATCTCCCACCCCCCACCCCCCTTACCCTCTGGTAACCACTAAACTATTGTCTGTGTCTATGAGTTTCTGTTTCTCATTTGTTTGAATGACACACGATTTTATACATCTAGTGATGTATAATCATGTAGCTTTGACCTCTTTGAACCTCAAATCTTCTTTCTCCCTCATTACTCACGCATTTCCAGGTCTGGAAGCTATAGAACCCAGGTATATCATGATATAAGTTCTGCCCAGCATTTTTATATAATGACTCCTGGTGAGTATGCACAGTGAAGAGAGAATACTGGTGTATATATATTCCTTGAAACTATTTCTACACTGGGCTGCAGCAATAATTTACATCTCCATGGAAGTAACTGAAAACTACATCAATATGTCACACTCAATCCAACGTAAATGTATCCCTAACTCAAATTCTCTTGGATGGATCCCCCCAAATGCCTGTGTCATTGGAGTACCGCCGACCGCAAGGGGAAATGTGATGGAGGGGGCAATGAAATATAATCAGTAGTCTTAACTAATAGCAGGTAAAATATTTTGCCTTTGACACTAAAAAAAAAAAAATACATGGCCATATAAATACATTGCCAAGCTTTTTCCCAGGGCTTTGGCAAGAGCCAGTGTGAGCGAGTGGGCCTTGAAGCTGAGATGGGATTCAGGAATTCTGAAGTGTTCATAGACGTTATACAAAGGAGGGAAGGGGAGTGAGCGTGGCTTTTGTTTAATGAATTATGTGATCACCTGAAAGTTTGGGAGGTCAAGTTATTTATTGGCTGAGTCACAGTCTTCCTGCATCTAAATCCATAAGACACAGATCTCGAATGGATATTGTCTTCTCTTGTTCTCCAATACTTTGGCATTTTACCATTTTCAAAACCCATTTCACATCTGGGAGCTCATTAGAAAGCTGTTTTCTTAAGTTTGCGCATAGCATCTCGCCTATTTAAGGCACTCATATAATGAATATGTGTGTGTGTGTGTGTGTCTGTGTGTGTGTGTGTGTGCGTGCATGTGCGTGCACAGGTGTGCGAGCATACTTTCCCGTAACCGTGAGAACATATTTCTGAGCTATACCTGTCTTTCAGAATGAGTTTTCTCCCAAGATCTGGCTGGAACTCTTTCACCTGTCCATTATACATGAGCAGACATGCTCTCTTAGGAAACACACATAGATTATAAGAGAACCACCCCACAAGATCCAACATATGTTTACTACCTTTCCATAAATACATGCACAAAACTGCCCTTCGTTTAGCAAATATTCACCGAGTATCCGCTACGTTGTGAGTACTCACTCTGCAAAGCAGTCGGAAGACACCAATGAACAAAATTGAGAAAAACCGTGAGGCTTTGACAGGAGCCAAAAAGATTACTAGGGTGTCCTATCAGGCAGTCTCTTCTGCATTATCTCAGTCTTTCCCTGTCTTTGAGCTATTTTACAGCTCTGAAAATTGTAGGAAACTGATAGCAATGCAAATGATTCCCCTTCCTAGAAATGCAAATTGCATCCCATGAAATGCAGCTGATTCTTGCCCTGTGGATATTGACCAGTTTTGGCAGTTTTGCTTGTATTTGTAAATTTGTTTTCAATATTTCTGATGCCTATATATTTCTCTGCCCTTTGGGTCTTCCTTTAAACATTTGTCAACGTCTCACTGGTTCCCTCATTAATGAAAGAGTTAAAGTAAAAGTTTTTGACAGGCCTTCGTGTCCTATTCGTAAGACAGTGGTGATTTTACCGTTTTTAAACATTTACCCTTTAGCAACACAACATGAGCTTCAGGGAGGTTACAGCCTAAATAGAAGCTACTAACCACATTATCTCACACAGGTGCACACTGGTAGGTTCTCCAGGAAGCCCAAGGGTCTGTAACAGGGAGACCTAATAATGTAACCTGAGGCCAAACGAGTCTGGGGCTCCTGCTGCTCAGCCAATAAACCAACACAGGAGTTGGGCCATAGAATAAGTGTTTATTATCAGAGCACCGGTGGTTTGAAAAGGCAGCGGGTAAACACCTCCAAAAACTACCTTCCATTCTCAGACTGGCTGGGGGGATTTAAGGGGAAATCGGAGCATTCTCCCAGCGGCTTTGTGACGTCCTGGAGGTCTGTTCTCCTTTCATGGTACCTCCCTCTGTTATCACATCTCTTGTGGAGCCAGTGGTCTGGGAACAGTGTGGGAGTAACCTGGGAAAATGCTAAGCGATAGAGTTTGTAATTAGCAAGCATCTACAATGTGATCTTCTAAGATAAGGAGCAGGCACGGGGACAGGGCATCCCGGAGCCAGTCTGAGCTCGGCCACAGAGGACGTGAAGCCAGCCAGGATGGGGGTAGGGCAACCCAGACGCATTCTGATTACAGGGGGCCCAGCTGGGCCCTGCTTCAATAATGTCTCTTTGATCAGGGCAGAATTCCCTATGATCAACTGACATTTGAGTGGATCAAGTAGGAGTTTGCAAAGTGTGTATAGGAGAGGAATTTAGGAGCGAGCCAGCCTGTCACGAAAGGCACTCCTAATCATTTCCCCTAGATTTGTGGTCCTGGGGGAGAGTACGCTTTGGACAATAATTCAGAGAAGCTGGAAAGTTTGGCAGCTGCCATTGTCTGCGCTTCCTGATAAGAGAGTCTGCCAGGGAGCGAATCTTCAAATGGGATAGGGCCAGGGGTTCGGAGAGATGGGACGCCAGAACCTGGGGGCTGGCTGTCTCTCACCTCCCTTTCCTTAGATGAGTGGTGCCGACCACTTGCTTTTATGATCAAACAGTTTCCTTTGAAATGCATTCACCCCAGGCCCTGCCTATGAAGCCACATGTCAGAAAATGGTAGCATCATTACGATAGAATGAAAGAGTCTGGCTTTCTCTCTTTGACCAGTGCATGCCTTTAAACTGACTGATTGTCATCAAACCCTATGGATATTTAATCAGCAGTGTTTAATAGTTTCCTGACTATTTTTATTTTCTGGAATCTGGCTTCAGGTGACTTCCTGTGCAGACACTTTTATAGGAATGCCCTTCCCCCAGGCATCTGTTCATTCCTGCATTTCCTTTTACCCCAGTGTCATCTCCTCAGTGGCCTTTCCAGACGACCCCATCTTAAATAGCAGCCCTTCCTTCTTCTCTGACTATCTTACTCCAAAGCAGCAGCAGCAGCTGCCATCTGCCCTTCGGTAGCCATTCTCCCCCAGTTCCAGGAAAATTTTAGCTGAGATCAGGGAGGGCAGGGAGGACGGTGAAACCCCAATTAAGACGCCTCTTCATGTTCCTTAAAAACAAAAACTTTTCAATTGATTCCTGTCTCTTTTTTTGGTGTAAAGCACTTCTTGTCTGAGGAACCCACTCAGTTGATTAGATTTACCCAAAAGAAACACAACTTCAGTGAGGAAATTCAAGTGAAAGTTTTTGACAATTCTGTTGCATATATACTTGTAAAAATTTGTCTTTGTGGGTCTGGGGTGGGCTCTCCTTGCCCCAGAGAATCTCCCTCACACATCACTGTTGAAGCTGCAAATTCTGTCATTAGTTTTCATTGGCCCTTTGTCAAATGGAACTGCCTCTGAGAAACATGGCCAGACAGGCATTCAAATGTTTACTTGTACAACTGAACATTTGACTTCAGAAAGTTCCCTGGTTACCAGGTATTAACACCCAGGTGTGAATGAGGTAATCAGATCACTGGTGACTGGAAAACCCCCTGACAGTAAGAGAGTATGTTGGTTATATAGTTTGTAGTCACAATAATAATAATATCTTATGCTGGTGAAGTCCACGTACCAAACACCACAGCAAACACTCACGTGGACCCTCTCGTGTGCTCTGCCCAAATGCCCCGTGAAATAGGTTTGACTCTCCTCATTCGTAGGGGGAAGTTGGCTCAGAGAGGTTAAGTGGCTTGTGCCCAGGCACACCAAGATTTGGAGCCAGGATTCCAAGCAAAGCAGTCGGACTCCAGCATCCACTACCTTCAAACTCGAAGTGTTTTTCCTGTGTATATTCTTGGTTAAGTCACACAGTTACGGCTGGAAGGGAGCAATTGCTCCCATTGTTTTAAGCTATGAAAACTGATTCTCAAGCTGTGAAGTGATTGACCTAAGGCTTTGGTTTCAACTTGGTCTGCATAGTAGAATCAGTGGTAGAATCACCCAGAGCTTTAAAGGAAAGAAAACTGATACAGGAGAGTTCTCCCGTCCCTAGGTAGACAGGGAGGGGCTGGTGGAATAAACAAAGACAGTCATATCCTAAAACTTCAGGTTTTGAAATCACTCCTTTGCTCCAGGACATAATGTAACAAGGCTTTGAGGTTAATCATAAAATTCATTTTGGCCTGACAAATGATCTGATGGATAAGAGTGGGTTACTTTGCTAATTCCTTTAGGATGGGCAAGCAGAGCAAACCTGGTAGACGAATTTCATCAGAAGGCACCAGTTCCCTTCTGCAAACAGTTCCCTTCTTCAAACATCTCCCCTTCCCCAAACAGACAAAAGGAAGGTATAAAAGTAAGAGCTTTTGTCTCAGTAACTGGCACCCCCATTCGGGACCCCCTTCAGCTCAGGAGCTGCAACCTCTTCTCCTGCCTCTAATAAACTATCCTCTTTTAAAGACTTTTTGCCTCTCCCTGGTCCGTGTTTCCATTCTCCGGCTTCACGAGACACGATCCCAGCCCACACTCAGAAACTGCTGGCAGATCCAACATCACCTACATCAGAACCATCCCTGGGCCTATCCACCACTAAGGAAGTCTGATTTCCTTTCTCCAGGTAATGCCCCATCACTGACACATAGTTATATATATATATTTTTAAGATTTTTCTCGGGGAAGGAGAACAGGACTTTATTGGGGAACAGTGTGTACTTCCAGGACTTTTTTCCAAGTCAAGTTGTTGTCCTTTCAATCTTAGTTGTGGAGGGTGCAGCTCAGCTCCAGGTCCAGTTGTTGTTGTTAGTTGCAGGGGGCACAGCCACCATCCTTTGCGGGAGTCGAACCAGCAACCTTGTGGTTGGGAGCCCGTGCTCCAACTGAGCCATTCGGGAGCTCAGCGGCAGCTCAGCTCAAGGTGCTGTGTTCAATCTTAGTTGCAGGGGGCAGAGCCCACCATCCCTTGCGGGACTCAAGGGGTTGAACCGGCAACCTTGTGGTGCCTTGGGGCCCATGTGGGAATCGAACCAGCAGCCTTCGGAGTTAGGAGCACAGATCTCCAACCGCCTGAGCTACCGGGCCGGCCGACACATATATATTTTTCAAGCATCCTATGCTGCTGGGATTGAGAGCCACTGTGCTTAAGCTCGCCAGGCAAAGATGGGATTTTTGACTCAAAATCCTTGGGCACCATCCGGAGGACAGGGATTCAGAATCCAGCTGGAGTTTGGTGGGTGGTACCTGCTTGGCCTGGGGGTCTCTGGAGAGTCTGGCCTGGGACCTCCACGTCTATCCCCTGTCACCGTCGTCTCTTTGACTTTCAGTGTTCTACCCAGAGGGAAATACTTGTGGTGCCTCCTAAGAAGGCATCATTCTCTGGTCTGCAGGCCTATGCTCAGTTTGTAAAACAGCCTCTTTCCATCCACCCGGCTGGTTTTCTGCTCATCAGTTCAGCTTCAACTTAAATGTTAGGCCCTCCCTATGGGAACGCCTCCTTGACCATCCAGCCTGAGTTGCCCCCGCTCTGCCTAACTCGAGGCTTACACAACATCATACACTTCCTCCTACCACAGTACTTATACTATATTTCGGTGACCCTCAAAGGGATTCTGCATTAGTTCATGCTTCACTCTGAAGCAGAGTTATCTGATTTAGCAAATAGTAATATAGGATACTCCATTCAATTTGAATTGCAGGGTAACAATTTTTTTGTTTTGTTTTAGTACAAGTATATTCCAAATATTGCATGGGAGATACTTTTACTAAAATAAAAAGATCATTGTTTATGTAAATTCAAATTTAACCATTATTTAATCTGGAATCCCCACTGGGAAGCTTTTCAGGATGTGGGGAAGGTCTTTTAAAAGCTCTTCATGCCCTTCTAACCCCCAGATTCCATTAAACTTCTGGCCGAATGAGATACCACAGAAGCATGTTACTCAAAGGGTGGGCCGTAGGCCCCCTGCCTGTAACTATACAGAAGACTACAAAAGATGGCAACTGTTTAACTCATTAAAACAAAGATTCCCTGAACTCATCTAGACTTAATGAAATCAGAACCTCAAAATTTGGGACAGGGGATTTAGACAGTAATCTGTACTTTTAATCAGCAACTTGGGCAATTCTAATGCTCACTGAAGTTTGCCCAAAGGTGGGAAAAATCAACCTGGCTTTGGTCTGGAACTGTTGGGCCTAATTCTCCAGGGTATAGAGGTAGGAAAAAGTCAAGACCTATTGCAATATTGTCTATGTTTTCTTCCCTTTAGCCTGAGAGCCTTTAAAGATCGTATCTGCTTTGTTCACTGTTCTATTCCTGCTTCTAGCACAGTGCCCAGCATATCACAATGCAGTAGACGTTTGTTGGCTACACAAAGAAAAATATGAAAGAATGAAAGTCGACTTGGGATAAGAGTCGTTCCACAAACAAGATTCTTTCGATAAATAAGATTTATTCTGCATCTGTTGTGTGCCAGACACTGGTAGAGAATGAAGGTACTGTTGTGGGCAAGACAGGCACCGTTTCTCCTCTTATGACTTCTGTGTTTTCTTAGGAAAATCTAGGCCATAAATAAAATAGATTTATTTTTTAAAGTGATAAGCACCGCAAAGAGAGTAAAATAGAGCATTGGTGCAGGAGATAGGCGGGTTACCGCTCCAACATCTAGTTCCAAATTTTGGGTTTGTTTAGATAGCCACCTACGGCGTACATACACCCTGATTTCCTTGGCAATGGGCAGGTGAGCCAGTTCTGGCTAATGAGAGATGAGGGCAAGTCTGCTGCCAGGTCAGGGTTTATCTAAAGAGTTCCTTTGCTTTTAAAATAAAATACACACGGAGCCATGGCCTTTCCTTCTCATGGGCATTGTTGTGTTTGGGTAAGACGTCAAGAGTACCGCGGTCATTGTGTGGCGACAGAGGAACAAAGGTCAATGGGAGAGACCTGGGTACCTGATGACGTCCCTGTGTAGCTAAATTTACCGACTGTAGGGCCATGTACTTCTATTATGTGGCATAGTAAACCTTGTTTACTTTGGAAACTGGTTTGCATGGAGTTATCGCTACTTGGCACCCAAAGCACTTTGACTGATGCAATGAAAGGCTAGGTGGACAGGGAATGGGGGTAGTCTAAAATAGACCCTCTCCCCTATGTGGTGACATTTGAGCTGGAGACTTACATGGTGAAGAACCAGTCCTCTGAATACCTGGGAGCAGTGAGTTTAGGAAAAGAGAACGTCAAGTGCAAAGGTGTTAAACTGGTAATAGACTGGGTATATTCAAAGGCTTGAAACAAGGCCAGCGCAGGTGGAGCGGATACTGCGCTGTACGGATCCCCCAAAGATCCCAAACTTGAAGGCAGTGTCCACATTAAACAGGGGCAGGAGGCTAATTCCCCATCCCAAAGTTGGTCACACCCTCATTCCCAGAACCTATGGATGTCACCTGACAATGCAAAAGGCACTTTGTGGATGTGATTAAACTAAGGATATTGAGAAGATGAGATTATCCCGGATGTGAACCCAGTGTAATCTCAAGGGTCCCTATGAAGGTCCTTGGAAGAAGCAGGATGGTCAGATAGAAAAAGAGAAGGCGATTTGATGAGAGAGGCAGAGGAGAAAAAGGACATGTGATGTGTGGGTGGGGTGGCGTGGGGGGCGGAGCATGAGCCAAAAACAAGGATGGCTGGAAAGGGCAAGGAAACAGATTATCCTCCAGAACCTCCCCAAAAAAGTACCCCTCTCTGTGTCTTCACTTTGGTTCAGTGAAACTGATTTTGGACTTCTGAGCTCTAGAACTGTAAAGTAGTCTGTGTTGTTTTAAACCCCTAAGTTCATGGCGGTATGTCATTGCGACTTGAGTAAACGAACCCAACAGGGCATGGTGTGCCATGGTATGCAGTTTAATCTAAGTATAATAGAATCATTGGAGGGTTTTAAGCAAGGGGGTAATATAAGATATATGGAGACTTGACTCTAGCAGTGGAAGCGTAGAACCAGAGACTACTGCAGCAGTCGAGAGGAGAAGTGATTATGGATGTGGGGGTAGAAGTGAAGGTGGTAACAAGTAGGGTGGCCAACCATTTGTGTTTGCTAAGGACCGAGGGCTTTCCAGGATACAGGGACTTCTGTTCTAAAATGGAGACCATCCTGACAAACCATCCAGGGTTGCCTGGGACCCAGGGAACTCTTGGGATGGGGGACTTTTGTTGCTACAGTTGGGAAAGCAACCCTGGATGAGTTGGTCCCCCTAGTGAGAGGTGAACGAATTGCCGCTGAATGAAGGGAACAGAGCCCAACAGAACTTGCTGATTTGTTCAGGGTGAGAGATGAAGGAACTGAATGATCCCTAGATTTAGGCGTAAAGTCAGATGGATGATGGCTCCATGGAAGGTCCTGAGGGAGACTGGGTGAAAAGCATATTGGGAAATGTTAGGTCAATTGCACACCTGTATTGGGAGTTGGGATGCCCGTGGGAGAGTTTGAGGATTCTAATACATAAAATTCTGTCACAAAAATCAACATATTCTACTTCACCGTTTGGCTAAGTACCAGCCCTGAAGTTACTCAGTCAAGACGCTATTTTTCCTTCATTTGAAAAAATCGTGACAATAGCTACATCCTTACAAATTGAGTTTGTCTTCTAAGGTGTTGGCTAGAGCTTTACTAGAGGCTTAATCAGCTTCACATGAATTAATGATGGCTCTCAAATGGGGGGAAAAGAATGAATTCCAAATAAATACTTATTGCATAATTGAAGTTGCAAGACTCCACTATGAATAAAATATATTTGTATTTACAATGCATAAATTTGATGGCGACATTGTGGGGCGACACAAAGCTTTTTGATAAGAACCCCGAACAGTGTTAAATTAGTAATAGGCTGAATACATTTCTTAATTATATGACTGGAGTTGTGCTCGGCAATACCATTTGCAATAAATCGAGTTCCATTTGTATGCATGCAGCGCAAGGAGAAAGTGCTGTATTTTGAAAATCCTAATGTACTCCTGGGAACACAGGTTAATGTCGTCTACTGCTTAAAATGAGTCCTTGGTTTCAGAGCTTGCAATTGTATTAAGACTTATCATGTACTCTTTTCATCAAGGTAATAATTGCTATAGATTTACATATCCTACCACAAGCAGAAACATGGATCCTTCGGGTCTTTTTGAAATGGGAGGTAGTTATGTGAGAGCTGTGGGCAGGAGACGTTAAATACCTCCTGTTTATAAAAGTAATTTTTGCTTATCAAAAATTCGGTGAACTAGGCAATGGTAAAATCACAAAAATGAGAGCCATCCCTGGAGTGAGTGGGTTGAATAGTGACCCCCCTCAAAAAAAGATATGCCCACATCTTAATCCCCAGACCCTTTGAATTTGACCTTATTTGGAGAAAGGGTCTTTGCAGATGTCAGTAAGTTAAAGATCTTGATGAATGGGCCCTAAATCCAATGACAGTTACCTTTATAAGAGAAAGATTCAAGATTTGAGACACAGAGTATAGACTAGTGGTTAGATATATAGACGATGCAAACACTGCTCAATGGAGAACAAAATCGAAACAGAGACATGGGGAAGAAGGTAATGTGAAGACAGAGGCAGAGGTTGGAGTGCTGGGTCTAAAAGTCAAGGAATGCCAAATATTACAGCAGCCACCAGAAGCCAACAGAGAAGCATAGAATAGATTCTCCTCCAGAGCAAGCTTCCGAAAAGAACCAATCCCACTGACACCTTGATTTCTGATTTATCTCCAGATCTGTGAGATAGTCAATTTCTGTTGTTTTAAGCCACCACCTTGGCCGTTATTTGTTATGGCAGCCCTAGGAAACTAATACAATAGGTATTTCTATCAACTGGAGAAAAATATAGTTGACCTCTATGTGAGGGAGAGATGTGGTATATACGGTGGGTACTATTTGGAACCCTATTTTAGGGATAAGGAAACTGAGGCACTGAAAAAGTAAGCAATTTGTCAAAGTGAAATAGCTGATAAGGGGTGGTGCTGAGATTTGAACCCAGGAATACAGGCTCAAGAGCTGTGCTCTCCAATATGGCAGCCCCTAGTCACATTTGAAACAGTCTCTACAACTTGTCTCCAGATGCTGCTGTCCTCTCCAGGCACCCTAGAATCTCTTTCTTTGAAGCAACAGTGGCAGGCTCTCAGAAATGACTAGAATCCAGAATTAGGGTAACATGACATGGTGGCCCATCTTTTTAAACAAACAGGGTTCTCCATGTAACGTGACCATGTGTGACAATGGATAATTGTGGCGCTATGTAATAATGGACTCTGTGTAATGATGGAACCTATATGATGAACTCATGATGATAGCAGACTGCCTGACTATGTGTTAATTGACTCTGCTTAACAGTTGACTCTCCGTGTAATAACTGACTCTGTGTAATACATTCTCTGTGTAATAATTGACTGTGTAATAGTTGTCTCTTTGCATAATAATTATCTCTTTGTGCCATAATTGACTCTGTGCAAAAATTGACTCTCAGTGTAATAATTGTCTCTTTGCATAATAATTGACTTTCTGTGTAATAATAGACTTTCTGTGTGATGAACTCCTCGGGTAATAATGGACTCTGACCATAGGCACAGACTGCAAATGCTCGGATTAGTTGAAATTACAGTCGTAGGCAAGCCACTTCCAGTTGCAGGTGACAGAAAACCAACTCAAGCTAGCTGAAGATGGCAGGAGGAAATCGTTAGCTCACACACCTGGGAAGTCCAGAGGCGAATAGGCCTCAAGCCCGGCCAAATCCATGGGTTCACTTGAGGTCCTCGGAGCTCTGTGTCTCTTCCATGTCTGGGCTCTCAGTTTTATTCCCAGATCTCCTTCACGTGGAGATCCGTAGCAACTCAGGACTCCATGTCATTTAAAGGACCTACTCCCAGGGAATACATGAAAGCAACCCTTTACTTCCAGCATCCAAGCAGTTCCTCAAAGGACTTGGCCAGCCCACACCTGGGACAGTAGAAGGCGGCAACTTGAGTGACAGGTACCTCATTATCACAGGCGGT
Source organism: Rhinolophus sinicus (assembly GCF_057876585.1). Classification (NCBI taxonomy): domain Eukaryota; kingdom Metazoa; phylum Chordata; class Mammalia; order Chiroptera; family Rhinolophidae; genus Rhinolophus; species Rhinolophus sinicus. Next base: position 10,147,752 of record NC_142510.1, on the reverse strand, counting down.
GGGGAGTAGTTCACAAAATGAATGGATGGGGAGCCAAACAAACAAGTAACAGATGTCTCCTCTTCTTCACAGCCTGTGAGCTACAGCCACCCGAGGGTGGGCATGAGCTCTGTGGATTTGTCCCAGCAAGTTCTTCAATCCTTAAGTGAAACAGCCATCCACTCTCTTTGGAATAGGTGACTAATACCTGCCTATATATCTGCTTAATTTTCAAATAAGCATACATGCCCTTGATGCAAGGTCATTTAAAACATCAAACTTAGCGTCATGTTTTATCTTTGGGTTTTCTCAAGCAGTGGCCACTAAATTTTCTGCCTGTAGAATTTTCTCAATCAGTGGTGACTAAAGCTCCTATCTGTAAAGCTCCATAATATAGTTTTCTTTTTAAAAAACCTTCTTATGAAAACCTATTAAACATGGAAATATAGCATTTTAAACTATATATTTGGGCTTTTCAGTGGGTGAACTTTTTCAGTGCAAGTTTCACAGTGTGGATGCAAATTTGGAATGGTCGCCTTACGCTCAGTGGCCCAGATTGGGACTTGGAAAATGAGGCTCAGAGAAACTCCTTGACTGTCCTTACGGCCAGTCACCCTCCTTTTTTCTGGCCAATCCCTACTTATCCCTTCAGATCACAGTACACACATTGCTTCCGTGGGAAACCTTCTTCTGACTTCTCTGACTTGGTCTGTATCTCTTCTGTTACTGTCACTCCCACCACCACCAGCACCACCCGTCTGCAGTGCAAACCCCAGCGAGCATCGTAGCTATCCGTGTGACTATTTCACCATTCTGTCTCCTCTACGAGACTCAATGCTGGGAGAGCAAGACTGAACCTGGTTTTAGCCCTGGTCCCCAGCATAGTACCTGGGACATAATAGGAACCCACTAAATATTTGCTAAGTGGGTGGATGAATTCGTAAGAGTGTAAACACCAAAGGGTAAAATCACAGGGTCAAATCTAATATTCTTGTCACACATACAAAATTAGATGGCACAGTTCCCCATTTCTGGTGACCGCCAAGAAATAGGTGCTAAAAGATTGTACTGGGTGACAATATCTTTCCAGTTCCTCGGCAGTTTTTGTTTGTTTTAAAAGTGTATTCAGAAGAAAGAACTGAGAACAATCAGAAGTGACAGAAGGGGACTGCTGGAGAGGGTAGGAAAGGATCGTCGGAAGAGAATTGATTGACAGAGAACTTCAACACCGTTGTCTAATTTAGAAAAACAAAAACTACAATTTTGCTACGTATAGAAACAAATCTTAAGGCAGATCAATGTAAAATGTATCCAAGAAACAACCATTTCTAGGATTTTCAGTGGAGACCAGAGTCAAATAGGTTCATAAGTTATGGATGGAAATACCACCTCCCAAACTCAGTACTATTGGTAGTAGATAGGTCCATATTCCCCTTCCAGCATAGCTTCTCCTTCTGCTGGAACAGTGGCTCTTTCTGATGGGGAACCCATTCTATAGAATTGATACTGGCTCTGTCCTCCCACCTACCACAGCCTATGTGGCCTGCCTCATAGGACTCCTGTCATTGGTCAGTTATTGGTTCTGAGATGGACATGTGACCTGAGCTGAGCCAATCAGTCTTCTCAGGGACATCCCTGCCAAAGCTAAGAAGGAGGTCCCTTCATTGCAATGGGTGGGCTAAGTTCTAACGTAAGGGTTTCGGGAGGCTAGTATGCATCATACCTGCTACAAGAGAGTAGACACACATGTAGAAATGGAGAGATGTGTATGCATGCCTTGGACCCTGGGTCCAGAGTCAGTAATCTGGAAATTCTTAGTTATTTGAGCCAGTCAGTGCATTTTTGTCTTTTGTTTTGCTTGAGTTGGGTTTCTGTCACTTGCAAGTGTTAAAACATCTGTAGTTTATTTCATGTTAATGTGGGTTTAACACGTTTCTTGGGCTGGATAAGTAGTGTTTTACAATTGCTTAGGCCAATAGAACAGTTTTGTAGGCCTATCTATGACTGATCTGAAACAAGCCATTACACAGTTGCTCCCACGTTTTAGATTTTCATCAGAATCCGCTCCAGTTGTTGAGTGGCCCATAAAACAGTGTAACCAGACAATGCCTTCAAAAGGCATCCTGAAAGCATGCTTTTTTAAAAGCTTAGGGAGAAAGTGGGACATTTTTCATGTTGCTGGCAGCTCCATTATGATGCATTTGGACATTTTTGATAAAATTATGAGGCATAAAAAGTTTGAAGCATTGAAGATTAATTTTCCTCCATAAATATATAGATCATAGTCAAATTCTATATGACTAGTTTGGCCCAGAGCAAAAAATATTTTCAGTGTAATTTCATAGCGATATGGAAGCAGATGACGGGCGAACGGCATTGAAAAAGGCTTTGGTGGATTGCAAGTGTCAGGTGAGCAGTCACAGGCTGATGAATCGAGCAGAAACCGCTGTTAAAATGTAGGGCTTTGTTGTTTTAAAGTGGGAAAAAAAAAGTTGGGAGCTGGTGTAGAAGTAAAATTAAAGTAAAAGAAAATAAATAATCCATATCTCTTCTGTTCTGTTTAAATATTAAAGTGTCAGCTGCAATTTTGAGATGACACAAAGAGGCTTGCTGGGCTGAAAAAGTGCTTCGTGTGTTGGGTTTCTGTGCTGTCTGAACAGTCATTTCATCCTAGGATGATTTTCGGGTTTGAGGTGCCTGAGCTGTGGGGTGTCTTACAGGCTGAGAGGCAAGCACATCCTGCATGGGATGGTTTTCATTTCTTCTTCCATTTCCTCTCTGATTTTAACACCTCTGCCTGGCGCTAACTCTTTGGTGCCCAGTAGAATGGAGTCACTCATTTTAGCAGCATTACAATTCCTTCCTAAGGCCCCCAAGTACACTGTTTGTTTTGGCTAATAGATCTTCTCATGGACTTCCCAACAGCCAAGAAGTGAGTGGGTTAGTACTGCCTCTCACCTGGGGCCATGAGAGTTCCTAGGTAAGGTCAGTGAAAGTCTTGCCCACACAGATGGCTCTGTGTCTCTGGATAGTTGTGTCTTGGAATCAACTCAGGAGCTTGGAAAGATGGGAAATGACAAGTCAGGTGTCCCCGTGTGCTGTTAGGTGACTGTGTTTTCTCCCTGCGCAGCACGCAGCCTTGCTGAGGAAGCCGTGAAGGAAGGTAGAGGGACATTGAAACTTTGCCCTTTTTTGGAAAGGTAGGCCCGGGGTAAGATTTCAAGAGCCATGGGGCTTCGGTAGAGAAGCAGAAAGGGGGAGGTGGCATACTCAAACTAAAGCATACATGGAGAGTGAAGAAACCAAACTATACTAAATCCGAAGGCAGATGTACAGGGGTTACGACTCAGGGTAAATGATTTGGAGAAGGGCTGAAGTGAGAGCCAGTAGAAGTCAGAAACAAACGGAGACCACCAAAAATGCCTCGTGGCTTCTAATTATAGTGGGACTTATTTTTTAACATCAGAATTCCATTCCTTTATTTAAGGAATTTTCCATTATATATACCATGTTTCCCCAAAAATAAGACCTAGCCTTTGTTTAAGGAATTGTCCATTTTATATATATATATATATATATATATATATATATATACACACACACGTATACATATATGTGTATATATGTGTGTGTGTGTGTGTGTGTATATATATATATATATATATATATATATATATATATATATAATATATATTGTGTTGCCCCAAAAATAAGACCTAGCCAGATAATCAGCTCTAATGTGTTTTTTGGAGCAAAAATTAATATAAGACCCTGTCTTATTTTATTATAAGACCCTGTCTTATATAATATCATATAATACCCGGTCTTATTTTACTATAATATAAAACCCAGTCTTATATAATATAATGTAATACCCAGTCTTATATTAAATTTTGCTCCAAAAGACGCATTAGAGCTGATTGTCTGGCTAGGTCTTATTTTCGGGGAAACATGGGTCTTGGTGGGGAGATCCAGCAGTGACGGATCTCCGTCACTTTTAAAAGCTTTTTAAAAAGCATGCTTTCAGGATGCCTTTTGAAGGCATTGTCTGGTTACACTGTTTTATGGGCCACTCAACAACTGGAGCGGATTCTGATGAAAATCTAAAACGTGGGAGAAACTGTGTAATAGCTTGTCTTAGATAAGTCATGGATAGGCCTACAAAACTGTTCTATTGGGATGAGCAGAGCTGGTTAGAATTTAATGTTAGTGGTGTCACTAAGCTAATTCTGGACCTTGATTTTGGCAGGGATGCAAGCTGCCTACCCTTCCCTTTTCCTGGCTATTTTCTAAGCCTTGCCCTCCATCTTTTCTGTTGATTCTGTGAACAACTCAAATAGTTTTTCAGTAAATCCCTTTAGTGCTTAAAAGAGCTATTTCTATTGTTTAAACTAAGAGCCTTAACTGTTAGTACCAGCCGTTACACTTTCCTAGAAAACATTGAGATCCAAGGATGGTAAGGGAAGTTGATTCATACGCATGATGGAACAAGAGTCGGCTGGCTGGAGTCAGACCGAAGGTCTAAAGGGAACCCCAAATTTTGCCACCCTGGAGTTACCTTTTGGGGTACAGATTTTAAGCTGTTGATTAAGAAATAAGACTCAAAAAGAACCTTTGACCCTTCCCCCTTTCCTGCACCTTCTGTGCCCCATTGTTTCTGAGATGCCCTGAAAGAATGCTCTTTCTGTGTGTTTCTCTTTTCCTCAGCTACCTGTAAATTGCCTGTTTTCACTTCTGAAATCCAATATCCCCGTCTTTCTCCTTTGTCCCAAAATGTGATATGTGCCCACTCTTGCCTCACTGTCTTTGGAATTTTCATGCTTAGGTGACTATCTCATGCACCTGGTTTAAAATTTTGATTCTTCTCCTGTTAATATGTCTCTGTTCATTAGGTTATCAGCCCAGCTAGAAGAACTTAGAAGGTGGGAGGGAACGTATTAATTTTTTTTTAGTTCTCACAGATCCAGAAGATTTAGAATGAAACAAATAGCATCCCAGGAATTTTCTGTCATGCTCCCCTCTACCTGGCCCTATCTCTGACTGATACACAAGAAAAATGGTGCCTAGGCTCTCTTGGCAGAAAACTGTGTGTTTAAGAGTGTATTTGGAGGCTGACTTCCTGGGTTTGCATCCAAGCACGTGAGAGCTGGTGAGTTTGGATACTGAACCACCGGTGCTTCAGTGTTCTCGTCTATGTAACATGCAGACAAGGCTTCAGTATTAAAGAGGATGCACAGGAAAACTGTGTGAAGACGCTGTTGGTTTTGCTGGTTTAGCATCCATTTCTCCTTTGTTTTTTGTTACATCATGCCAGTTTTCCGCCCCCCTTAGGGAAATCACCTCATGCGTGATTTCAGAGGGGCAATTCAACCTCCTAGAGTCAAGAGTAGGAAATGGACCCAAACCTACCAGTCAGCATGTCTATATCTTTTTTTTTTTTTTTTAAAGATTTTATTGGGGAAGGGGAACAGGACTTTATTGGGGAACAGTGTGTACTTCCAGGACTTTTTTCCAAGTCAAGTTGTTGTCCTTTCAGTCTTAGTTGTGGAGGGCACAGCTCAGCTCCAGGTCCAGTTGCCGCTTCTAGTTGCAGGGGGCACAGCCCACCATCCCTTGCGGGAGTCGAACCGGCAACCTTGTGGTTGAGAGGACGCACTCCAACCAACTGAGCCATCCAGGAGCTCAGCGGCAGCTCAGCTCAAGGGGCGGTGTTCAATCTTAGTTGCAGGGGGCACAGCCCACCATACCTTGCGGGACTCGAGGAATTGAACTGGCAACCTTGTGGTTGAGAGCCCACTGGCCCATGTGGGAATCAAACCGGCAGCCTTCAGAGTTAGGAGCATGGAGCTCTAACCGCCTGAGCCACCGGGCCGGCCCCAGCATGTCTATATGTTAAACCACAGTGATGGGTTCAGGGGCGGTCTCACAACTCAAGTTGGTCTAATCAGAGTCAGTTTGTGGAGCAAGCAGAAGAGGGGCTTACTCTTTCTATGATAGTTTCTGAGAGCTGTACGTGCAAGCCTGGAGCTGCTCACACCCATGCTGCCCCTGGGAGGAGGGGTCAACCTGAGGAGGAGGGGTCAACCCGAGATTGAGAGGAAAGAGCAGCAGAGAGAAGAAGAGAGCGAAACACAGTCTTGATAATAGCATTTGAGGCTCTGGATCCAGCTATGCCTGAAGCAGACTCTAGCTTTGAATTTGCCAGCATACTCTCCTTTTCTTGGGTCAGTTTGAGCTGAGTTCCTGTCTTGCGACAAAGACAGGCTGAATTGCATTATCTCCTAGCACATCACACAGGTACCAGCAATAAAACTATGATAAACGTTGGAAGAGCCAATCATAAGGATTGTTCTTCTAATTTTGTACCCAGCGTCTGGTACAGGAGGCGTCAATAGACACGTATCATATTGGAGTTTAATTGCAGGAAAGTGCGGAGCACGGTGTCAGGATAGGATATGATGAATTTCCCCTTGTCAAGGCTATGGATTTAGGGCAGTGAAAATCTTTGGGGAAAGTGAGTTTCTTCCACTTTCACAAAGGACATTTGCACATCTCTTTAATACTTTATAGCTGTCTAACCCTGTGGGCATTACGCTTTGTAAGTCCAGGAAGGTTTCAGTGCTTTTTGGGTAATAAATGACACAAAGGATACCGACCTGGGAGCTGCCCGGGGCTCAGTTGCAACTTCCTGCCCCTCAAACTCTGCCACCGTGAACGCTCTCAGCCTCTGTGACACCGAGTGCCCATATTTAAACGTCACTGCCAAAGGCCCCTCAGATCAATATTATCCCCCGGTAGCATTTCGTCACATATTCCATTAAAAAGACGAATTCCTTGGAGAGTTGTAAAGATGTTTTAGTGCAGAGCATATATTATGAAGGTTTCATCCTTATTCCTCGGGATTTATTTAACATTTTACTCGACAGTCCCTTTGGATTTTTGATTGATTACTAGGCAAATTAGATAAGAAAACTCTTTCCTTAAGAGAATCCCACATAGCAGCTGTGGTGATAATGATGAAAGCCAGCATTTATCTAGCACTTCTTGTGTCAACAACCACGCTAAGCAATTTACATGCACTGGTTCCACCCCTCAAGTAAGATGCTGTTATCTCCAGTTTACAGATGAGGGACTGAGGGTTAGCGAGTTCCTGAGTCCAGATCAGAGCCTCAGTCAGGGTCTGTTTCACTTCAAAGCCTGTGTTCGTAATAAATGCTGTCTTCACATCCACGGACTCCCCATGACATTGGGAAGCCTTGCTTCCTCTAGATGTTCTCTTGGGCTTCTTATCTGCAGAATCCGATGGAAGGTTCTGAGACGTCCTAGGAGGAAGAATCCAGTTTAAGCTTATTTTACAGATGCTGTCAAGATGATGTGATTCTAGAGCCAACCTTTCAGTTTGTTGGGTTCTTCCTATAACAACAGTCAACATACCGAGTGTCATAAAGGAACAAGCTGGCCTTGGGCATGTCCCCACCACCCCTCAGACAATGATACAAAGTGTTGGCCTGATGTAGACACATGAGACCCCAGGTGTGGCGTCAGGAGATGTTCAGGTTCCTTGAAAATCAAATCATGATTATTAGATCATTGATCGGACTCATTTTTCTTCTCTCCATGGGCATAGCCTCCTGCAGGATAGATGGCACGATGGTCTTATTGGTGACGGTTAGAAGGTAGAGGACTGTCCAAATAGTTGCGCCTCCGTCTGATTTGGAAACAATTTTAGGAAGTCCGTAGTTCTGTTTGTTCAGTGTTTCAGTAATTCTGCAGGCCATTAGGATTACTGGTGCATGGTGTGTTTGTTGGGTCAGAGTAGGTCCTGATATTTTGCCTCCCAGGGGACCCTGAGCAATGTCTGCAGACAGTTGTAGTTGTCACAGTTAAGAGGTGTGCTTCTGCTGTCTGGTGGGTATAGCTAACTTCTCCTCCTAGAATGCACAGGACAAGCCCCAGAACAAGCCATTATCCAGCCCAAATGCTGTAGTGCCAAGGTTGGGAAGCCTTGAGTTCGTCTGTGTTGAGATGTCACATAAGCCTGCAAGGTCTTAACATGATGGAAGCTTTCCTTGTTGTTATTCTTGGCCCATTTACGAAAGCTCTGATGCTAATGTGTGTAGGTTGTCAGCCTGAGAAAAGGCTCCTCCAAGTGGTACCTGAAGGGTGCAGGCTTGCAAGCTTGTTCCATCGTGTGGGTTCGTTGTCTTAGAAACCATACTCACCAGCCACGCATACAGATGAAAGAGGATGGATGATTATGCCGATCTTTTGGGGTCCGGGCCCAGAGATGCTGGACATTTTTTCCATCTACCTTCTGATGGCCAGAACTTAGTAATGTGGGCCTACCCACTCTCAAAGGTGTGACAAGTAACCCTCTGCATTCTCAGCTGAAAAATGAATTTTTTTTTTTAACTTTTTAAAATTTATTTTAAGTGTGTTTTTCCAGGACCTATCAGCTCTAAGTCAAGTAGTTGTTTCAATCTAGTTGTGGAGGGTGTAGCTTACAGTGTCCCATGTGGGGAATCGAACCGGCAACCTTGTTGTTAAGAACACCACACTCTAACCAACTGAGCTAACTGGCCACCCCCAGGAAAATGAAATGTTTTGATGAACACCTTGTATCGTCTCTGACGTACACAGAAAATTCATTTTGAATAAACGCTGAATGAGTAAGGCACAAGAGCCAACGTGTTCATACAGCAATTAAACAGTGGCAAAACATGATTTTAATTTAAGAAACTCACATGGTAGTTGAGAAACTAGTTCTCAAGCCCATGTGTCAGGATTGAGGCAATAGGATTAATATTTATTAAGTACCCACCGTCGTCGGTGACTTGGAGTGGATTAGCTCATTGCACGTGTGAGGTACTTATTACACCTGTCTCATAGATGAAGTGACCGAGAATCAGAAACTTCACGATACTGGTATGCATGCACCCGCAGCTAACGAGCATAGTGCCCGTATGCAAATCAAAGACAGATTCAGAAACCCATGTCCTTTTCTCCTCATCAGCATTTTCCAAACTGGGCTTTGTCACATACTATTCCTGCCACATGATCCCAGCCAGAATAGCTCCGTGAGCTAACGAACACACTTGAGGAATTTTGAACCTTATATTTTCTGCTTGAAAAGTCACAATGCCTATTAGACTATTTAACGACATGAGAAGTCTGGTTTTTAAAAGACCAATTAGACCAATTAGATGAAAGAATCCTGTATTGTCGTCACCCGTATTACTATTCCATACAGTGAACTGAAACAAATCTTTGGAAATGTTGCTTTCTTGCAACATGTCCATTTTCAGGTTGGAATTTAATTTTACGCCCACACCCAGGCACATACTCTGTACTGTTCTGTCTAAAGCCCTGTTTGGGGAAGCTGCATGATGTACCCACAATGGTACAAGCTGGGGCTTCCGGAGATGGAACATTGGTTTTTGGACATAGTTATGACGCTTTCCTTCCCTGGTTGTTCGTTCCATCATATATAATGGGGGGCGGAGGGTAGTGAGTTAGTTCAGGGATGGCACAGAGGTCTTATTTTGTATGTCAAATCAGTGTTGATTGTGGCTGCCTGGAACAGTGCGTCGATAAGGATTCTGAGATCAGGGTCCACAAAAGTAAAGGAAGCTCGGAATGATCCATGGTGTCTGCCATGAGCACAGATGGGAGAAGCCATATTCCATGTGCTGTCAAATTGCCGTCTCTGAACTATAGGAAGCCTACGGTCATTTCCAACTCTAACATTCTCCCATTCAATTTGATGTGAGAAATAAGATGAATGAAATTACCCTGCTCCTACCTACTAATAAAATGTGTGGGGTGACAGGCTGGGTCATTGATCTATGCACAATTTGCTAGGTCCATTGTTTGTGTGTTCTAAAATCCAAGTACAAGGCTAGGGAAACTCGAGACAGATCAGAGAGGAGCATTGCTGATAGAAACTGTAAAGCATTTTTGGAAGAAACGATATTTAAGCTGGGTTTTAAAGGCTGCATAGGATCTTGACAGGCAGAGGCAGGAGAAAAGCGATCTAGGCAGAAGAAACAACGTTGCAAGAGGCTGTCAAAAGAAAGGTCTATTTGATGATGGTTAGTGCCCAGACCAGTGGAAGCATATGTGAATTTTGGGCATGGAACAGGGACAAATAGAGACAAAGGGAGGAAGGGACTGAGGCCAGATAGGTGGGGATCAGGTTGCCATGCGTCCCGAGTGCCAAATTCCGGAAGTAGCTGGCTTCCTGGTGTTCCCGCAGCAAGGGGACCTCATGGTGGCCGGAGTGATGGGAGCCCCAACAGGATATGGGTGGGAGAGGGGTTCTTGCAGGTGGCCTGTCCACTAACCCCACTGCGGACAGAGCTGCTTGTGGCGTCCCTCCCCTCTGTTGTCCATCACCGCCCAGGGTTTATTTCCTGGGCCTGGGCCTAATGAAATGTTTCCCGTTTTAATTTCAGCTCCGTTGGGAGGAGCTCTTTTATCTCGGCTGCTCCTCTGCCATCAAAGCCCACTCAGGGCTTAGTAGCTGCCCGCCCCCTCGCTGCTCTTCTCCTCACCAGAATCCCGCCTGGAGGTTTTAATTCAGAGTTTCAGAAGACGTGCAAGGGGGCTGCTTTGACTGCTCAGTCAAACACAATACCTTCGCAATTGTCTGTGGAGACACAGGCTCCAGACATGAAAGACGAAAACACTGTTTGCCAGCTTGACTTCCGATGGAAGTTTGTGCTGGATCTTTCTCTTCCGCTTTCAACTCAGAAAAAGTAAAAGAAAAGCAAGAGCTCTCCCTCTTAGCTTCATCAGTGCATTGTTTTCTTGTCGACCCGTCCTGTTTTATTTCCCGAGTGAAGTTTTACTTATTTCAGACGTAACAAAAAACCACCTAACATTTATCGAGAGTCCTCTGATCACTTTATGTACATTGTAGACACTCTGTGTATATTAACCCATTTAATCTCAACCACTATCGTATGAAGTGGAGGGGTTTTACAGATCACAGGTTTTAAAAAGGATGTGACGTGAGCCCCGTGAAGCATTCCAAGAAAAATGGTGACCCCAGTAATATGAAGCCTGCTTGTACCATTTAAAAGAAGGTCAAACCTACTCTGCTCGGCCCACGGTGGGCAACAGGTGGGCTGGCCCTGTATTGCAGGTTGCCTTTTCTGTCTTCTTCTTTTTTTTTTTTTAAGAAGGTGAAAATCTGGATTTTTATGTGCAACCTCCCAACTTTTAAAAGTTGACAGTTATTCCTCTTATTTTATTTTTAAACACCGTGTGGGCTGAGCCAAGCGTGTCTGCAAGCCTGGTGTGGCCTGCAGCCTGTGTGTGGCCCCTGTTGTAGAGAAACAAAAGGACAGAAGGTGGCCAGACCATGAAGGACCAACTCCTGAGACAGAGAAGAAGAAAGAGAAGGTGAAATCAAGAAGATGTGGCTTGATTTTCCTCCCACCTTACGCCTTGCAACCTGAAGTCTTGCTGGTATCGCCACTGGAAGGGCTGGGGAGATCTTTAGAAGCTTGTGGCCAAAGAATAACCAGGGACCTATCCTGGCAACTGTGGACTTTGTAGATTCTGTTCTTGGGGAGCAAAACTGTTGTCAAAACAGAAAGAAATTTCAGACCAGCAATTTCATGGCAGGTCATGAGCTAGATTTATAGTCCCTGTTAAAACATACATCCAATTGCTGACAGTTTTTTTCCTTTTTGTTTTTTTTTTCTTTTTTTCTTTCTTCTTTTCCCTTTTGACTCGGGGATGCACAGAATGGAGTACAAACTGGCAGTGAGTGATATCCCTCCCGACTTTTGGAGATTATGTTCGTTAATAATGATTATCGCTTCTATGTAATATTTGCATGATAAACTGTAGACATCTGGTGGGGTGTGCACATGTGTGTGGTGCTTGTCAGGGAACAAGAGAAAGCTAAACGCTGATGAAATGGGGAATCGAACGGCTCAGACTGAAAATAAAGTCGGTAGGCCCTAGGATTTCTGTGCAAGCGCTTTTGCACTGCTGGTGTGCCCCGCTTCGGTTACCGTGGAGACGCATGGCCGTGCATATGCAGGACAGAGGGTACACACTTTGTGGGTTTGGCCCCTGGCGGTCCCATTACAGAATTGTGAATGTTTAGAAATATTTGGTAATAAGGCCCCTGGTGTCACTTATTAGTAATAAAATGTGCAACTGCCTTCATTAGCATCAACAGCAAATTTGTTCTTTATGGGAAAAACCAGCACGCTTTCAGGTAAAAGATTGTGTGTGTGTGTGTGTGTGTGTGTGTGTGTGTGTGTGTGTAATTTATTTCTTTGATTTAAATACAGAGGGTGCCAAAAAAATGTATACACATTTTAAGTAAGGAAAATACTGTTAAAATTACATTGATGGTAACCACTCTGAGCACCTCTTGTCATTGCAGAAGTCAAACGTGACTTGTAGTCATCTTTTGTTATCGGTATATATTGATTATTACAATTTTAATACAGTTTTCTTTTCTTAAAATGTGTATACATTTTTTTGGTACCCTCTGTATACATTTAAATATGTGCCTAAATTATATCTTCCTCAAACTGTCATGTCACCGTTTGATTTTATTTTCTAGGAAATGCTGTGCTTTTTTTTTTTTTTTTTTTTTTAATTTATCCTTTAACCTGCAGAATCACTGAGATTACTGAATAATGTACAAAACAGTGTGTGTTTCTCCAGGCCATGCCCAAGTACAGAAGCCTCAATACACTGAAGGGTGCCCGGAGTGTGGGGTTTGGGCGTGTTTTCTCATAAAGGGTAGATTTTTGCTAATGGATGGTTCTTAGCGTCACTGGCATCCTGCGTTCCAGGAGCCCTGGGCGGGAACACCTTTATTCAGGTGGAAGTGCTGTGTTGTTTCAGTGTCATTTGAGTAGCATTCATAGCACGGTCTAAAAGAGAAGAGATAACTGTAATTTCCGTTGTTGTGTTTTTACCTGCTCTGCGTCGCCAGGAGAAAATGACTCTCTCTCATAGGTGCCTTCTTGGTTCTTTTCCAAAGTGTTCCTCTAAATGTCTCCAGCAGCGGAGAATGGAAAGCTTTTCTGCTAATGGTTTTCGGCCTGTTTCAGGAAGGCTGGCTTTTGAACACTCCCTGGTGGGTGCTACAGAGTGGGGGGTGTGGCGAAGGGTGGGGAGTGGGGTTGCATCACAGAACCTCCAGATAGCCTGGTACTTTCTATGCAGGTCGGACCACTGGGCCACATCTGGACCTGGGTCTGAGTTTTGAGCTGTTCTTGTAAATGAGAACTGATGTGTGCTGGAGCTGGAAGCTTTGGTTCTGTCATTCATCACAAGGCTGGTGCTGCAATTCTCTTAATTAAAGTAACTCCGAACTTTTCCCTCATCTGAAAAGCCGAGGGACTAATACGTACTTCATCAGGACTTTGAAAAGATGGTAGAGGATAGGGCTAGTTTCCAAAACACTTCCAATAACAAAATAAAAATGTGTAATAGCAATAACCATTAAAAGTGAAATCAAGGGCTGGCCCGGTGGCTCAGGCAGTTAGAGCTCCGTGCTCCTAACTCCAAAGGCTGCCAGTTCGATTCCCACATGGGCCAGTGGGCTCTCAACCACAAGGTTGCCAGTTCGAGTCCTCGAGTCCCACAAGGGATGGTGGGCAGCGCCCCCTGCAACTAAGATTGAACACGGCACCTTGAGCTGAGCTGCCTCCCTGATGGCTCAGTTGGTTGGAGCGCAGGCTCTCAACCACAAGGTTGCTGGTTTGATTCCCACAAGGGATGGTGGGCTGCGCCCCCTGCAACTAGCAACGGCAACTGGACCTGGAGCTGAGCTGCGCCCTCCACAACTAAGACTGAAAGGACAACAACTTGACTTGGAAAAAAGTCCTGGAAGTACACGCTATTCCCCAATAAAGTCCTGTTCCCCTTCCCCAATAAAAAAAAATCTTAAAAAAAAAAAAAAAAAAAAAAAAAAAGACAAACACTGCAGTTTAAAAAGACAAGTGCAGTCAGTCAAGCACTTCCCCGTGTCATACACTGTTGAGCCATCGATACGCATCTTCTCGTTTTATCCTCACGTTGTCCTATGGGATGAGTTACATTATTATTCCCATTTACAGCTGGAAGGAAAAATAGAAGCTTAGAGAAGTAAATATTTTGCCTAAAGTTTGCAAAACCTGTGGAACCAGGATTGCAATCTAGAGCTGCCTAAATTAAGGACACCTTCCACATTGCAAATAAATGCCAAGCACTGTTGTTATGAATAAGAGAAGTGATGACAGTAATTGGAAAATTTACCCTTTTGTAATATTTGCGGGGGTAGGGAGGGAACCGAAGTCTAATTGTAACCAATTGAACTCCTGGGAGATTCGGTACCAGTGGCCTGGTGACCAGAGCCAAACAACCAAGACCCCGTTCACCGTCCAAACAGTGAAGAAAGAAAACAGATTTTGAGTTTGGCACTTTCACATTAGAAACAGGACAGTAAGCGCGTTTAGGACATTTGTGTGGGTAGCTCTTGTCACGGTGCGGCCGAGGATGTGCTTTCTGGCATTGGGATGAAGGTGAAGGAGAGCCATCCACACATAAGCCACGTGCTCTGAAATGGGATTGGCAGTGATGGAGACTGACAGATGGAGATTTACACCGTAGATGAAGCATCAGAAAACCTCGTCAGTACAGCAAGGAGCAGTTGTAGGCATTCCAATACAGAGACAGGTTCTTGCTCTCAGCGGCCTTGCAGTCTGGGGCAGTGCTGTCCTGTAGGACTTTGTGTGAAGACAGAAATGTCTAAGTGGATATGAGAGGTGGGTAAGAGAAAATTGGCAGGGTTTTCGAGGAATGACAAATGAGGACATTTATACTCGGGAGCCAGATTTGGGTACATAATAACGACAATGGCATTGGTCCATATGTCCATTGTGCTTTTCATTGTTTATCTCCTTCCCTCTTTCCAATAACCCACTGGAGACCTTGAAGGTAAAAAGTGACAAAGCACGTGATGTGCTTAGTCAGGGAAGCGGCTGATCACGCGTGTGGTGGTCACGGCTGAGGCAGTTGCTGACCACGTTGCTTGGTTAAGAGAAGGTAGATTTCATCCTCTTAGAGAGAGAGGTCCTGCCCAGAGGAAAAGCCTTGAGAGATCATAGCACAAAAGAAACACAGAGATACTAAGAAAGCATCCCAAGAGAGTCTCTGGGAACAAGGGCTCTGTAGCGTCTCTGGGCCTCACTGCATGTTGCAGACGCTACCGTCAATCTCTGGACCACCTCTGAATGTGTAACTGATCTGCCTTGCCCTGTGTGTGTTCTCCGCGGGTTTTGGATTGTGTTTCTTTTGAACCTGTTCTTTTTTTTTTTTTTTAATTTTAAGTATGTTTTTCCAGGACCCATCAGCTCCAAGTCAAGTAGTTGTCTCCATCTAGTTGTGGAGGGCACAGCTCACAGTGGCCCATGTGGGGATCAAACTGGCAACCCTGGTGTTACGAGCACCGCACTCTAACCATTATTAATGTTAAAACAGCCTTCGAGGCAGCTTTCCTCGAAACTCATTAGCCAGAGACGGCCTGACAAACACTTGCAGCCTCAGAGCTGAGATGTATTCCTAAGGACCAGTCCTTGGGCATGGACTCCCCGGGCCCGTCTCTCTAGGATGGGCAGGGCTGACAAATCTTCCTGTAGATGTTACTCACAACTCACCAGCAATGACCAGTGTGCCCCAGTGGGCAGCGGATGCCAATGTTGGTCCCTTTTGGTTTTTTTTTCAACTTCAATTTCAGAAGCTTCAGACATAAGGTGAAGAGGTCTCAATGGCAGGAAAAGGCTTGCAGTATTGTCTTAAAATTTTTGCTTCCTGTAGAGATAGGTTTTTCTTCGTTTTTTTTTTTTTTTTTTTTATTGCATCTAGCCACTTGTGGCTTCTTCTGTCCTGATTAGTCATTTAACAGGCAGCACGACGGAATGAATCAGTCCACAGAAATTAATTTCCAAGAAACTGAAGTTTGCCCTTTAAATACCCAAGCTGTTTGTTGCTATTTTACCTTTTCATGTGTAGAAAAATTGAAAGTAAACATTTCACTTTCCCCTCTACTTCCTTACGCAAAGTCCATCCAAAACAATATAACTTTTCACTAAGGGTTCAAGGCCAAATGTCTGGCACGTTCTTGGTTGAAGTGTATGTAACACAATGATGCTGTGATGTTGATTTGTTTGGGGAGGTGGGTCTGTCCTTGGCACTCAACGCCCCAGATGTTCTCAGCTTTTTGCACTACTGTCGTCTGCTTTTTGTGGGATTTTTAAGAGTTGATCTCCTCCCTCCCTGAAAGGCTGGCATCTGAGTTCACATCTCGTTGTCAGCAACTTCCAGCAAACTCCTTCTCACCTTCCAACGTGTGGTTTTTAATCTGCTGCCCAGTGTAAAACCAGATTTGAAAGGCTGATTATAGTTGTGACTGATGCAAACGCAACTAGAGTCTGAGCAAAAGTATTGGGCCCTTAGATTCCAGAGGTTCTTTTTTTTCTGAAACCTTCTCCAGCCCCCTGAAGCCTGACTCTGTTCTTTTCGTTGTAAAGACTGAGGACTGGAGAATCATTGCTCAGAGTGGACGAGGACGGGAAGACAAATAAGATCGCCAGAATTTTAATATGTGTAGCATTTCTTTGTTTATTTATATTCATGCGAGTATCAAGAATCTGACTCCTAAAGCAGAGGAAGGCAGGAGAGGAAACTCTATTGTCAGAGAAAGGAAGACACGTGGAGGTAGGGATGCAGAGACTATGTTATCTATCAGAAGATCAAAATTAACGCAGGAGTTTTGGAGAGAGTGCAAAAGCCATCTTCACACTGTTTAAACAGGCTTGGGGATGGGCAGAAATGGGTCTGAAATCCCATTGAAAATGCATCTTCTTCCAAGGCGCCCATTTTGCCGATTCTTCTGGGAGGGTAAGTGCTTGTAGAATATGCGCCCGTGGCTTCAGCTCTCCTTTCATGTTGTGGAGATGCAGTCACTGCAGGCCCTCCCGTGAATCTTGGGGAAGTGGGCGCTGCTAATTCACACGGAGGAGCCAATGATATCGTGTGTTCCTTTTAACAGCAGGAAGAAGGGTTATACGGTTGAGCAAGTATCAAGAGGAGAAGTGGAAAAGGGATAGAAAGGGACGCCAGTGTGAACAACTATCAATTTGGTCATGTTTTGCACAGGACTGGCCTTGGTTTTACAGGAATCTTCTCTGTCCCTTGCCAGCAGCCTGGCAGACCTGGGCCTCCCAGGAAGGAAAGTTACCATGTGCAATCCTGCGCAGGTCAACGAGACAGATCTAGCTGTGGCCGTCCAGTGAAAAAGCTACTGTCTCCCATGACTACTGGTTTCTCCCAGCTAGTAACCCAGTGCTACCCCATGACTTGTGTTTCCAGGTCGCCTGCCTCGACCCTTACCTCCGTAGAGAAATACTATCTTTACCTTTTTCAGAATACTTTGTTAAATGTCTGCCACGAACCTGAGAGTTAAAGATAATGTGTGACCCTGGATTGTATCCTGGATTAAAAAATGCTGTAAGGTACATCATTATGACAAATGCCTAAATTTAATTGTGGACTATATATTAGATAATGATATTGTATTAAACATTTCAAGTTCTTGAACTTGATAATTCTGTTATGGTTACACATAGCGAAAGTTCTTATAAGATACATACTGATATGTTTGGTAACAAAAATTAGGATAGCGCTGACTCATTCTCAAATGATGCAGAAAATATATGTATAGAACATGCATGCATACATATATGCACATATGTTTGCCTGCATACATACTGAGAGAGTAAGAGTGAGAGAGAGAATATATTAAAGTTAAAATATTAACAAGTGTGCATGGAGGTGAGAGGTATCTGAATAATCTCTGCATCTTTGCAACAAGGAAGGGGGTGCTAAAGAGAAACCGAGGCCCCACCTTTCACTGAGAGGAAGAAGATGCCGACGGGCAAAATAGCACGTGTCCAGCTCAGTCTTACCTTCCTTCCATTGTAGAACAAAACTTCAAAATTCTGAAGCATTATCTTTAGTGTTTGCCTTAAACTGGCATTAAACTTTGAGCAGCGTTTCGTGAGCTCAAAGCATCCGTCACCTGTGAGATTCTATAAAGCCATTCCAACGTCTTTTTCCTGTTTTGACAAAGCACTGTGAACACATTGGCTGATCTTAACTCACATGTCAATTAATTTAATTGGCTTAAGTGTTGTTCTCGCATAAAATGCTACTGTTTGGAGTATTTTAAACTACATCAGTTTGTTAATAAAAAAAAAATGCCATACATTAATTTTTTTCCTCCAGTGCCTTTAATGCCTGTTGTGTTAAATGCTTAGCAACAAGAGGCTGGCTTGGGTATGAGCTTCTTTGCAAAGACAACAATAATCTAAAATTTTTTAGATGTGTCTGCAGTGATCATGGCAGTATAAATTAATTAGCCATACTGAGCCTGAATCAGACTCTCTAAATTGATCTTGCTTGTATGCTGCTCTGTTTTCTAGGAAGTGTTCACCCTTGAAAGTAGACGTTCTGATGATTACTTTCCTTTCTCAATCAGAAAACACAGTTGGCAAGAAATTCTTTGTTTTTCTCCCAGGGTGATGAGGATATGGAAATAAATAAGAGGTCATCCGCACCCTTACATTTTTTTCGGAGTATTATAATATGTATACCAAAAGTTAAATGATGCAATATCAAACCACAAGCCACGCCATGAATCAAAATGGTTTTCATTGCCAAGAATGAACTCTAATAGAAGTATGTAGAAGTAGCTGTTCATATTGGAGAAAAGAAATAGTCTGAGAAGAAGTTTTGAAAGAAGAGAGTTGAAAGGACAATTTTGTGCGTGTCCTGTAGGCCCAGGTTCTGTGCTAAAACTTTATAGATCTTTTTCAAACAGTTTCATTGAGGCATTATTTATGTATAATTTAAAATTCACTTATTTTAAGTGTCCAACTCAGTGATTTTTAGTGAATTTCTAAAATCGTGCAACCATCACCGCAGTCGAATTTTATATCATTTCAGAGAAAACTCGCTGAAGTTTGTTTTCAGTTAGTCATTGTTCCCACCCCTAGCCCCAGTCAACTGATAATCTATTTTCCGTCTATAATTTGCCTGTGGACAAATGGAATCGTACAATATGTAGTGTTTTGTGTCTAGCTCTTTTCACTTAACACAGTGATTTTGAGGTTCATCTCTGTTGTGTTATGTATCCATATTTTTTAAATTTCTGAATAATATTTCATTATACGAATAGACCACATCTTATTAAGTCATCAGGTGATAGAAACTTCTTGGCTGTTATGAATAATGCTGCTATGAATATTCACATACCACATGTGAGTTTTTGCACGGGTATCTGTTCTCCTTTCTCTTGAGTAGCTATTTAGGAGTAGAATTGCTAGGACGAGGTAAACTTCTGTTTAACTTTTAGAGAAGCTGTCTTCCAAAGTGGCTGCATCATTTTCCGTCCCCCCCAGCAGTTTTGAAGGTAGAATTTACTTATCTTATTTCTCTTAATTATCATATGAGTTCAGTGAAGGTGGTGGTGGTGGTGGTGGGGGGGGATTAGATAAGGAAAAAGAGGTGGATTGTCTTGTTCAAGGTTATGCATCCCCTAATTGCAGAGACTGAGTTTTAACCCAGATTTGACTGATTCCAAAACATGTTCTTTCTCATGCTGTGGGTCCAGGATTCCCAGGCATACCTTTAAGGAGGGCTTTCAAATCCGATTTCAAAGAGAAATAAGGATTGATTAATCATGTCTGACAAGGATGCCATCCATGTGGTCTTGTGCAGCTGTGCTGCCTTTCTCCATCACTGGGCTTGAGCACTTGTCCCAGCTCCCAGCAATTCTGTGGGATTCCCTTCTTGAGTCTTCACCATCGTGTTCAGACTAGATACAGAGTATTTGCGTATAATCATCTTCTTCTTTTTTTTTTTTTTAATTTTATTGAATTTATTGGGGTGACAATTGTTAGTAAAATTACATAGATTTCAGGTGTACAATTCTGTATTACATCATCTATAAATCCCATCTTCTCAACTCCCTTACCCCGGGGAAACATTCTCTCACTGTGAAACTCAATGCATTATATTATAATTTGCTGTGGGTTGACAAAAGAAATTCCAAACCTGAAGAAAGATTTAAAGAGTTTATTGTGAGCGAAGAGCTTGGGGCCAGAGCAGGAAGCAAAACCTCAAAGGACTGAGCGAGCTCTGGGGAATAGCAGTTTGGCAGTTTTATTTTACACATCGCAGTCACAAAGGAGAACACGTAAGGAAGGTTGCATGAAATCCACTGGTGGCAGGTTAAGGAGTAGAGAGAAGGTAAAGTGGGGCAATCTCTAGGATTGGATAAAAGGAAAAATGGAGCCATACGTGTTTCTTTTACATTGGTGGGTGCAGGACAGTGAACGTTTAACATCCACTGTTTACAGAGGTATGCAGGTGAAAGATAATAATGAGCGATGTTTATGTTTGGAGGTCTGGAGAAGAGGTCATTCCGACATTTTAAGTATGTTACTCTAGATGCACAGAAACAATGGACATAGCCTGTCCAAGGCAGAGATTCATCTATCATATAGGCCTTCGGATGTGACTTCCCCCCAAAATCGCTCAGTTAGGAATTTTTTGATGATCGAAACATCCCATGGGTCTACTTTCAGTTATTGAGCTTGTCGGCCTTGCCAGGGTAGCCCCCTTTTTTTGTTCATGTGTCTAATCCCTGTATCTCCCACTGGACTGAGGACACCTGGTGGAAAGATGCTCTATTGTGCTCAGTATCCCTGCCCGGTAACAGCGTGTGGCTTAGGAAAGGGGTCCATTGAATGTTGCTTGGTTGAAAGGCTGCAAGAATAAATGTGAGCATAAAATTAGACGTCTCCTTCCCATTTTAAACATGGTAAAGCAAAGAGAGGGAGACGAAATAATGTACCACATCCACAGAGCCGAAGAAAGAGAAGCCTTGAGTCCCCAGATTTCTTAATCATTAGCCGGGCCAGCTCACTTTGCGAAAGAAACTAATTAATGTGGCCCGTTAGACTCTGCCCATGCAGGGCTGGGCTGAGAGGTTGGAGTCTGAGATACATGGCACCCTCTTGGATTATAATGAGCAGACCATGCTTTGCATGGTGTGCAGAGAGGAAAACACCCATGAAGGTTGTCCCAGCAATATTTAAACAAAAAATTAACAGGTAATATTTTGACCCAATGCAGTTGGTTGGTGGGGTGACCTGTGAATAATTACATAATCAACACAGAGGGATGCAACGTGGTATATAATTCATACAGCATGATGTCTGGGCCCAATCTCCCCCTTTCTTTCACCTTTTTCCTCTTCCTTTCTGTCTCTCTCAGCAAAAAATACCAACACGAACAAACAAACGCAAACCCCACACATCCTGTTAACAATAGCCGGTACTAAAGGATAGGACTATGGTCTGTCTTCTTTTCCTGTACTTTTTAAATTTTTCATAAAGAATAAACACCAATTATGGCAAAGACAAATTTCATGTCTAAAACTTTGATAATCCTTGAAGCAGCATGTTGTTTCATTGGCAGAAGTACATCAAGAGACAAGATGATATTAGATCACAAAATAGTCGGACGCAAAGAATATTTTCAGCCATGGGCAGGACAGCATTAAGCCTGGCTCTCCACTCCTGCGAGAGCTTGGGGGTTGAGGGCTTAACGAGCAGAGGTAAAGGTAGGAGTGAGTGCAAGGGAGTGTCCCTGGAAGGGGGTGGCCTGTGCGGGGCCCAGTGGCGTGACCATCATGGTGAACTCGAGAGACTCAAAGGCAGGATGTCTGGATTTCAGGATGAAGATCGTTGCTATAAAGTGGAGATGGAGAGGCAGGTGACACCAACTCTTAGGGACGCCATTCGGGATACTGTGTAACTTTTTATTTTCATATTATATCAAATTTATGGAACAGTTACTGGAAGAAAGTACAAGTATATCCTTTGCAAATCATTGAGATTTTGTCCTATTTGCTTTACGTGTGTGTGTGTTTACCCATATGTGTGTATACACACATATACAACGTATATATACATATGTTGACTTAATATTTATTTATTTTGGTATTTATATATTTTGCCTACATCGTGTGGGGTAAGTTGGATCGTCATGTCCCTTTTCCCCTAGATTCTTCAGTGTTTATTTCCTAAAAGCAAAGACAGCCTCTTACATAAACGCAACACAATTATGGGAAGCAGGATATTAACTCTGACGCACTATTATTTAATCCATAGCCCGTGTTCCAATTTTGAGAATAATCCAAATACTGTCCAGTATACATACGTCTTCCAGTTTGCCCTGATGTTGCTGATACTGACCTTGAACACTTGGTGAAGCAGCGTCGGCCAGTTTGCTTCACTGTATCGTTACTATTTCCCCCCTTGTAATTCACAAGTGATTTGTGGGGAAATTCCTTGAGACGGTATAAGTATCCTGTTCTACGTCAATCTTGCACCCACTAATCTCAGCATCCACTGGTGAGTTTCTAAGTCTGCTATTCTTTCCATATTTATTGTTTGTCAGTTTATGGTAAGAAGACCTTCCCATCTTCCCTATTAATAAATGTATGAATATTATTATGGACTGATGGATTCTTAACAAGTTATCATCTGTTTCTATCATTATTTATTTCAATGTTTCAATTGTCCCAATTTGTCCTTTGGGGGCCAGTTTAAAGGGCTTGGACCTTTACCCCAGGGGCAATGAGAAACATTGTAGGGCTTTCACGGATAGGTGGGACGAGCAGATTTACTTTTTGACAAAATTACTCCAACTGAGGCCCGGAGATTGGATTGGAGGAGATTGCTTTTATGGAGGGTTGATGGGGCAAGAGCTACAAGAAGTGCTGGAGGGTCATACTGCAGGTTCTCTGTCTCTATCCATCTTCCTATGCGCCTGTATGTTTCTATTTTTGCTTTGTGTGTTTCTGTTGTGTGTGTGTGTGTGTGTGTCCGTCCGTGTCTCCATGTCTCTGTCTTATCTGGGTGTATGGTTTCCTACATGGTGTGCACTTTTCCCCCAAAAAATTGTACCCTGATGCCTTTGGAAATTCTCTGAAATACATTTCCTTTTACTATGGTAATAAGCCTTCACACACATAATTGAATTCAGATATTAAATACTATAAGTATTATCGTTTAGCTTCTGATGACAATGTGCATTATTGTGTTCGAAATGACACACACACACACACAAAAGAAGCAGTGAATTCAAACATTTTTTTTTTCTTCCTCCCATAAAGTCTTTGTGTGGATAACTCCATCTCTTTGGGGCTGCATTCTCTGGGATGTGGGACATTATGCAGTGACAAGATGCGGTTCCTAATTCTGCGGACCTATGGGAATCTGCTCTACCATAGGTTTTATCACCTTCAATGTGCCAAGTGTTTCCAGCTGGGAGAGTGCAACCCTCATCGTGGTGGGAGGCCGGGACGGGGAACGGACTTGAGATCCAGATCCGTTCACTTGGTCATTCCATCAAATTCTACTTATAGGTCACATGTACTGGATGCTCAACTCAGTGCTGGGGACACAACGCCAGCAATGATGGGGTCTGACTTTCGGGAGTGTGCTTGCACTGCCTCTGCTCCTGCTGTTCATGGATGAGAAAGAGTTCGTCCACCTGGCGATTGCAGAGCCAAACACTAAACACCGAGAATGGCAGGGGAAAAAGATTGGCTATTTTATTGATGAATTGTGCTGCCCAGGAAAACGGGAACCCAATGCTCAAAAGCCTGAACTTCCCAATGGCGTGTAGGTCACAGCTACTATAGGGCAAAATCACAAGACACCGTGGGTTAGGAGTTGGGGTCGTGCTGAGAGCTGATTGGTCAGAGGTGAGGCAAGAGTAATAGATCCTTTCTCCAGGTCTTGAGGACAGCGCTGAGGTTGGTTCTGGTGTCCCTCTGCCCGGTTTCATGGGAAAGTAGCCAGGGGGTCATTCTACCTAAGGGCTGAGGAGCTGAAGCCCAACAGGTCAAGATGTTCCCTTTAGCCTGCCCGAGGTCTGGGCCATGTCACCAGTAGTCAGGTCTGGGCTACTGTCTTCTGCCCCAGGGGGAAAGGCTAGGCCTCTGAGGGGTATGCACATGTGTATATATATATATGGAGAGAGAAAGGGATATGATTTCTAGAGCTAGGATTTAAAGCTAAATTTAATCAATGTCATAAGGACCCTCGATTTCACTGATAGGAGTTTTCATTTTGATAAACCTACTTAACTTCCATGACTCTAGTTCCTGATCATGCAGCTCAGTTGAACCTAAAGTGTGATTTCAAACAAAAATGGGGCATAGTACAAGCTCCCTGCTGAAGCAAGGTGGGTCACGTGGGTCCACATTTTCTAATCTGTTCCCCAAGTGGCATTTTTATCACTTTGTCATGCGGTGCTGCTCACGTTTCTTGGCTGATGCGTGAAGTGTATTCACATACAGGACTGTTGGCAGCCCTCTGGACCTTGTAGATTTATGCTCTAAGGTACCTACGAAATCCTGCTTTTTTTCAGTGTTTTATACACAGGAAGTTGGTCATCCAGTGCTAGAAGCTTTCCAAACAGGAAGTAGGAAATGTTAGAGGGAAAAGGGAGACATTTCGGAGGCAAGCCGTTTTATCCTCTTTCTCTTGATGTTTCCATCCTGCTTCCTTTTCATAGGATGTGGGTGGCTCTGTGTAGACTTGGGAGAGGGATGGAATTGGAGGAAATTGTGGAAGTTCGGGTAAGTGGGAGACTTCTTGGGACCCATATCAGTCTTTTTCAAAGAATGTACTCAGAAACAGACTTGAAGAGTTGTATTACCATGTTTCCCTGAAAATAAGACCTGGTATGATATGATATGATATGATATGATGCCTGGTCTTATATTAATTTTTGCTCCAAATGATGCGTTAGAGCTGATTGTCCGGCTAGGTCTTATTTTCGGGGAAACACAGTAACTGTCACTCTTGTAGTTTTCTGTGGGATGAAAATAGTGAAATATTCCATGTTAATTTCAGGGATCCAGAAGTTTTCTTTTTTTTTTTTTTTCTTCTCAGCTTCCCTTGCAGCTAGATGTGGCCTGTGACTAAATTCTCGCCCAAGGTGGAAATGTCCGAAGGGTCTCCTTAAAAAAGAGGGGCATGTCTTCTCTCTGCCTTTCCTCCTTGTTGGCTAGAACCTGACTGTGATGGCAGGAGATGAGGGAGCTTTCTGTTATCACGAGGTCTGTATGTCAAGGATGGTGGAATAGTAATGTAGAAAGAGCCTGGGTCTTTGAAACTTTACAGCTGCTATGCCAGTCTTTTTTTTTTTTTTAAATTGTTGTGGTAAAATTGGTATATAATATGATATATACTTCAGGCATCTAGCATTGTAATTTGATATTTGTACAGACTATGTAGTGTTCACCACTGTAAATGTAGTTACCATTTATTACCTTACAAGTGATCTCCTTCATCCATCTCACCCTCCCCCCAACCCCCTTCTCCTCTGGGGACCACCAATCTGTTCTCTGTATCTATGAGTTTATTTATTTTATTTTTATTTTTTTACTTTATTTATTTATTTTTTTTAAGGTTTTATTGGCGAAGGGGAACAGGACTTTATTGGGGAACAATGTGTACTTCCAGGCCTTTTTCCAAGTCAAGTTGTTGTCCTTTCAATCTTAGTTGTGGAGGGTTCTGTTCAGCTTCAAGTTGTTGTCCTTTCAGTCTTAGTTGTGGAGGGCGCAGCTCAGCTCCAGGTCCAGTCGCCGTTTCTAGTTGCAGGGGGCGCAGCCCACCATCCCTTGTGGGAGTCGAGGAATCGAATTGGCAACCTTGTGGTTGAGAAGATGCACTCCAACCAACTGAGCCATTCGGGAGCTCAGAGGCAGCTCAGTGGCAGCTCAGCTCAAGGTGCCATGTTCAATCTTAGTTGCAGGGGGCAGAGCCCACCATCCCTTGTGGGAGTCGAACCAGCAACCTTGTGGTTGAGAGCCCACTGGCCCATGTGGGAATCGAACCGGCAGCCTGCGGAGTTAGGAGCATGGAGCTCCAACCACCCGAGCCACAGGGCCGGCCCCTCTATGAGTTTATTTTTGTTTTGTTAGACCAATCTTGATTTAGCAATCTCTGTGTTGGATTTATATGAGACAGAAATAAGTTGATTTCCTTTCTTCTTCCTTTCCTTCTGTGTTGTTATATATATCTGAAACTCTCAATACATTCTTTTTCTTCTTTTTTTAAGTTTTTATTATTTTTCAGTTATGGTTGACATTCAATATTGTATTAGTTTCAGGTGTACAGCACAGTGGTTAGACGTTTATAGAATTTATGAAGTGATCCCCTGATAAGTCTAGTCCCCACCTGGCGCCATACACAGTGATTACCATATTGTTGGCTCTATTCCCTGTGCTGTACTTTACAGCCCTGTGACTGTCTTGTAACTGCCAATTTGTACCTCTTAATCCCTTCACGTTTTTCACCCTGCCCCCGACCCCACTCCCATCTAGCAACCATCAGTTTGTTCTCTGTACCTATAAGTCTGTTTCTGCTTTGTTTGTTCATTTGTTTGTTTTATTTACATTCCACATATAAGTGAAATCATGTGGTATTTGCCTTTCTCTGTCTGACTTACTTCACTTCGCATAATATCCTCTAGGTCCGTTCTTACATTAAACAAAAAGACACAGCCCCAGCGAGGGCATGTGATTTAACCAAAGGTCCCAGTGACAGGGCTGTGACGAGAATTCAGCTTTCCTGAGTTGAAATACAAATCTCTTCCAATAATCTCAAACTGCCTCTTGATAATTCTGGGTCAGGTGTAACAGAGGAAATACTGGACGTATGAGATACACATCACTGAGATTGGGTGAGGACCACCAACAAAGGGCAACATGAAGGAAATGTCAAAGAAACATGTCTAATGTATTATGGATATTCTGGACCTAGTGGATCTCCAAAAATTAGCAAATTTCTTTCCTCTTTTCCCCCCTTAAACAATGAAGTAAGACAAATTGAGAGATTAATCCATCACCCAATATTGATTTTCTTGAAAATGGCTGGCCTCAAACAATGATACCAACTGACTGGTTGATAGAGCAAGTTGTGAGTTGAAATAAAGTGGAACAACTTGGTTTTGTTAGAGTCCTGGAGGTTCAAATATTTGTGAACTCGAGTTTAGTTCATAAAGATGCTTTCAGAGAAAATGCCTTTAGAAGCTTGGTCTAGAGAAAGCAGGATGATAATAGCCCTCTCGGATATGGACACACAATTAAGTGGCATTTACTCGCAAATTGGCCTTCTTTTTGTACTGTGGTGACATTTCCTTTGTATTTAAACATTTTGTTTTCAAAGCATGAAATGGCTTATACAATGGGACCAGTATGTGTGGTGAAGATCCATAGGTGAAAATATTGGACTTGGTGTCGATTGGTTTAATACGAAAAAAAATAAAATTGTTTTCTGGTTGTTGGTACTTTTTTAGAGTGAGGGCACTGTCTGAAACACCCTCCTGGAGAAGCAAGTGTCTGACAGACTTAGAATGTGGGCTGGAGAGCAATTTGAATCTCCAAAGTCCCATGAAACATGGAGAGTGATGAGTGAATTAGAATGCCTTCTGCTAAGATGTTACCTTTTTGAGAAAGCCTGCCTTGATGTGGGTAAGTCTTGTTTACCTGACCTTCCTACATGCTCCCAGGTGCCCAGTGAGAATTACCGTTAGATCACGTATCTGTTCAACCTTCACCCGGACCATATCAGGTATTACTATTGTTGTCATCATCTTTTAATTATCACTGTTTTACAAATGCTTGGAGTCTTTCAGTGCCTTGCTCAAGGTCACAGACCAAGTAAACATAAAAGACATCATTTAGACCTAGAGATTTTTATTTTCTATCCAGTTAATGACAATGAAAAGTTATGGAAATAAGGGGAAATTCAGAGGGCTGAAGATTGGCACGTCGTTGACAATTTAGCAATGGGTGTCAAAAGCTTTGTAAGCTAAATAACTTGAAGAGAGTAGATCTTAAATGTTCTCTCCACAAAATAAAATGACTGTGTGTGAGGATGGATATGTTAATTAATTTGATTATGGTAATCATTTCACAAAGAATACATAGATCGAAACATCACATACCTTAAATAGATACAGTTTTTATTTGTCAAATACCCTTCAATAAAGCTGGAGGGTAAAAATGACTCAGAAAGTATTGGGAAATCCGTCTCAGAATCTCTTGAGGGTATAGTTTATCCTGTCTTATACTGCTCTCTAGAAAAAATGTTTTCTTTGAGGCTGCATCTTCTAGGGTGTGGATTGACACCTGCCATCGTGTGGCTAAACTGAGAACAATCTCTTAATGATACAAATACAAGAAATAATTAAATAGCCCCTTGTGCTGGCCTTAATAAAATGCGTAGTACTTAAAAATGTCCATAAGCTATGTATTATCCTTTCTAGAAATTTATCCTAAGGAAATCATCAGAAATCTATTAGTTTTGAAGGTGGACAAGAAAGCATAAATGATATTTTACAGAAAAAAAGGCAAGTTTGAATGTTTAAAAATATATGTGGTGTTAATTTTGCATTTGTTTACTGTCACCATTGTTTGGGATCTTAAAGAGCAGCTAAGACTCATGCTCATCCAATAAAAGGTGACCTCTAAGAAGAAATGAAGTCATTTGAATGTTAACAGTGTCACCAAAATACTGAGGTTTTCCTTCCTTTCTTTAAAAGTCTTTTAATGTCTGTAATGCAGTTTGGATTTTCACTTCCCTTGGCTGTTTTGCCTCTGTGCCAACAGAAACATGGAAGGCTAAGAGCAACCAACACGTTCTTCTAGGTTCCCAGTACCCCCAATGGCCTTGGGCAAGTGCTCTTAGCCTCTGAGGGATGTCTTAGCACCTGGCACCTCCCTGAACTGCATTTCTTTTCTCTTCGCATTTTGCCTCCCCTCAAAACCCGGTCATGAGGAATCCAGTTTAAAGTAATTAGACAGTATGCGATTGAGGTGGCTGCCAATTATGCTGATAGAACTGAAGTCTTATTAGACTAATAAGGTTTTCTAAATTGAACTTGGGGCTCTGGGTTCTCGGTGGTGTGGACATCGCTGAGAGAAGGTGCCCACGTATGTAAAGTGAGTTCACCTAAGGATAAATGTTCACCTGGGATGAGCTGGAGTGAACTTTGGAGCCAGAGCTAAGTGGGTTCACACCTGAATTCTGCTACTTATTAGCTATTTGTCCCCAAGCAGGAGTATTCTGTCTCAGAGTCTTCTGTCCTGTCTGTGAGGTAGCAATATGAATTTCCACCCACTTGAAAAGATTGTAATGGCAATTAAGTGGGTTAAACATTGCACAACATTTGATATTTCACATGAGTTATCTTTCTTCACTTTAGACATGGTTATTTAACCATGCTGCATAAAAAACAGTACACATGTAATTATTATTATTAGAAATATCTCATAATCTTGGAGATCGTTGGAGACAGGCTGACCTACCTTTGAATCTCAGCCCCCACTTTGACAAATGCTGACTACTCTGAACCTTTGTTTCTCTCTTTAAATAAGAGTAAAAGTAATAAATAGTTATATCTTGTGACATTGTTGCAAAGAATAAATGAACTAATACATGACATGTGTTTACCACACTGCTTGCGCAGGAAAAGAACTCCCTGCTCCTGAAGGGACCAAAGTACGATTGCTTTAATTATTTTCAGTTGCACTTGAAGGTTATTGGTAGTGCAGATTTTCCAATTTGAAATTGTCCAACTATACCAACCATGTCGACATTGGGGCTCTGGCCCTATTCAGGTTATGTGTAAGTCTGTGTTTTATGGTTATTTTAGAAATTATTAAATCAGATTAGGAGTAAGTTCTTGTCTCGTAGGATGGTCAAGTGTGGAGTTAAAGTCTGGTTCTTACGTATCTGAATCCAGGAGTTCCAACTTCACCAATAGAAATCTGTCGTCTTCATCTCTTTTCTCTCTTCTTCTTTGATTATGTATCTCCAAGTTTGCCTTTGTGCTCCACGTGGAAAGTAAGATTCCCTCTTCCAATACTCAGGGTATTAATCCCAGGAAAGACTCTGATGAGCGAGGCTTACATCCACTTTTTAAAAAAATGCCGTTGTGTCAGCTGGAGTCGCTGTCCGCCTCTCTGGTGCTGAAAACCCTCGTACGCGTCCTGGTCTGAATTGCCTCGAAGTTGACACATAGCTCCTGACCTCCGCCTGTGCTGGTCCTCGCAGCAGCAGGATATCCTACCCTTCTGATCAGCAAACTCCTATTTTAGAAGTTTTCTCTAATTCCATATTTTCTGACAACAGGAGTTAAGAAGGGAATGGAATAGAACGCGGGTATCGAGTGTTGAATTTTGCCTTCCTTAAGAATGACAGAGCAACTTTAATACAACATAGAGAAGGTCCATGTATTCGGCAGACACATTTTCACCATCTGATATGTATTGAGAAGTGTTCTCAACACTAGAGATTGAGAGATAAAGATACAACCTTTGACCATGGGGGCTCCTGTGTCTGGAATAACAAAAGTTACACAAATAATCAAAGTTCATTGTGATAAGTATAACAGTGGCAGTCAGTGGAGGGACAGATAAACCAGCTGGAGCTGTGTTTATAGGGTCTGAGTTTTCGTGGAGGAGCTGCTCCCTGATCCGGGGCCTACAGGTGAGCAGAAGTCATCTCTCTTCAAGGAAAGAGCAGAATCATTCTATCTGGTCAACTGCCCTCCAACCTATGCCCTGTTCGGCGGGTCTGAAGAGCAGCTTCTTCAGAGGTCCACTGGTCCAGTCATTTCATACTGCTCAAGGTGGGCCCATCTGGGTAAGCAAAGGAGAAACAAAAGGGAAAAAAGAGAAGAGAATGAAAGAAAAGGAAGAGCTGAAACTTGTTTACTCAGTGTCTGTATCCCAATGAGAAGAAATTGAGCTGCCAATAATTGAGCAAGGCTCTCTGATGATATAGATTAAACCAGAAGGGCCAACAGTAAACAAGATGAACTTCAAAAGAGCAGCGTCTCTGCTCTCTGGGGACCTCCATTAGCGAGTCACCAGATAGGCAATTACTGTACAGTTCTTGTAATGACCAGGATCAAAAGCAAGCATTCTGCACAGTAGGCAGTCAGAAAGCAGGCAGACAAAAACTGTGAAAATATGCCATTAAATCTTAATTATTCTTCAAAGGAAAACAAGCACGACTAGGGGGCAGAGAAGGAAGGAATATTCGGTGTCTTACTCATGCCTGGGGCTCAGGGCAATAGTACAGCTACTGTTTCAACTTTCCTGTTTAGTTAAAACTGAGCATTTCATTCTGACTTGAGTTGGGCTAAGGAATTCGGTTCATCCAAGCATCCCCCTTTCTCTGACCCTCTAAATCTTCTTCTGGAGTGTGTGAAGGCTGTGGCATCAGACCAAGTTTTGGACACAAAATTTGAATAAAAGTAATTGCTCTTATTATTAAAAGCAAGTGCCTCACCACCCACAGTGGACCACTGTTGACACTTGGATTGAGTAGTCTCTTGGCCCCTTTGAAAATAATGTCCTCTGTTCTGGAATTCACAAGCATCAAGGGTCCTGTTAGCCATGTGTCCTTTCCCTGAGGCTGACATTGAGATGTCCTTGTTGGTGTGTGAGAGCCATGAACAGCCCAAACTCAACATGTGGTACTGGCGGAATGAAAGATTTAAAGAACTCAAAAGGTATTGATTTTGAATACTGTGTGTGTGTGTGTAATTGAGATCGTACTGAATCTATAAATTGAAATCCTGTTTTGATCACTTAGCACTGTGGTTTTAAATAGCTACAGAAGAGGTCAGCCCTGTGTTGCCAATGGCACTACAATGTGAAACATGTAATTTAAAATTTTCTAGTAGCCACATTAAAAGAGGAAAACAAAAAAAGGTAAAATTAATTTTGATAAAATGTTTTATTAAACCCAATATATCCAAAATATGATCATTTCAATGTAAAACTGATTCGTGACACATTTTATATTTTAGTTTTAGTGCAATCTGAAATCCTGTCTGCATGTTACACTTGCAGCGTTTCGCAATTTAAGGGAGCCACATTTCAGATGCACACGGGGCTGGTGGTTATGCTCTCAGACCACGGAGGACTAAACTGTGTCCCCAGTTCCGTTCTGGGCCCCTTTTCACCTCTAAACACTCATTTAAGGAAACTGCCATACACTGCATAGGTTCTAATGCAGACACTATTTGGTTCTCACCAGCCTGGCAAAATGGATTTGGCATCTTACAACCTAAGAGAGGCAAAGCTAGGAACAGAAACCTGTGGTAACGGTCAGCCTTGAAAACTCCACCCAACAGTGGTGAGTCTGGTCTCCGGGGTCAGTGGGATCCTCTCCACTGAGGAATGCAAACTCGAGACAAGGGAACCATCGAGGCTATTCAGCTCCCTCACCCTCCATCCTCCACTCAGAAGCACTCTGGGGAGGGGGGAAGGAAAAAGAGCAGAGCAGTGTTCCTTGGACATTTCTGTGTGTAAGAATCACCGAGGTGCTTATGGGAAAGCAGATTTCCAAGCCCTACTCCTGGGTTCTGACTCAGTTTGGGGTTATATGTCATTGTAACACGTCCCCTTTCCAATTTCTAAAAAGTCATTATAGAAGCAGGAAGTGGAGCTTTGAGATGTGAGGGAAGCACACAACCCCATCACCTTATTTGCTGAGACCCACCATGTTTTCCCGGCGATCTTTTATGTTTGGGGCACGTGGGAGGGTGAAAAAGAGGGAGCATTTTCTCATCTGTCTCCCTGATGTGAACATTGAATCCCCCACAATCATTCTCCCTTCACCGCACTGTATAGTTTCATTGATAATGTGAAAAATAGTTAGAGATGTAGGATTATCCAGATTTAATCCCACCAAGTGTTTCCCACATTCCTTATCTGCCCACAGCCTGTTCACGAGCATTAGATCGTTGTAGAACCAAGGGGGCAAGGCTCCAAAGGCATTTGGAGAAGACAGAACAGACCCCTCAAGAGGAGACGATGGCATATGATGAAGGTCCATAGAGAATGGGACAAGTAAGAGGCACTCGTGATCAAGGGATGGTTGGGAAATATTGTTTGCACTCTCTTAGCTCTTCAACCGCTAAGTGCCTCAATAACCGCAACATGGCTCCGCACCTCTCCATCTTTGACCTGTTCGTATCACCTTCACGTGACTCCTTTACCTGACCAGAGAGTTTTTCAGGAAGAAAATTAAATAACCAAGCCTTGCTTTTATTGTTGTTGTTGTAATCAAGGGTAGAACCTTGCAGTTCATAACTCACCTTCCCTTAAATGGTTCGTAATCTCATGCAATCGTGTGCATGACACAGATTTGGGCGACCATGAAGCTTTGTGTTCTTAGTGTTGTTTTCAGAAAGTACTTCACTATTCAGGAAGTATTTCCACGTATATTCTCTTTTGTGTCCCTTGAAACATTCCTGAGGTTGAAAACAACCAGTAATAATAGAACCATTTTGGTAGATGAGGACGCGGAGCTCTGGTGTGTTAAGAGTGAAATCCCAGAACCATTTGGTGTCCCAGCCACAGTAAAGATGCCGGCCTGTTCAGTGTACACGGGTCCTCTTTCTGCTGCCTCTTGCTGCCATTTGCTTGGGGAAGATTAGGTTCTCACGCTGAACAGCGGTGTTCTTTCTTAGATTTCTAAGCTTCATCTGAAATCCTATTTTTGAGCAGAGGCTCTGGCCTGACTGCAGGGCTCCTGGAAATGGTGACAGCAAGGGACAGCGAGAACAGCCCCCCAACACTGTGTTCCAGATCTGTCTGCACAAACGAGTGGAAGTCAGGAGCTGCTTTCCTTCTTTAAAGCCCAGTTGGCCAGCTGCGCAAGAAAAGAGAGCGCTTTCAATTATGCTGTTTGACTGCAGTGACCAGGGTTGCAAAGGAAAACACCACCACCACCACCGCCCCTTTTGACCCTTTCATCCCAACCTCAGTGACATCAAACTCTGATGAGACCGAAGGTTGGCTTGTGCAGAAGCCTCCATGCTGCCTTAGCCATGGCCCGATGAGACTGGCGTGGCAGTGATTGTTCTTTGTCCCCACAGGTGAAACCTGTTGCGGGAGCTGACAGTACAGTCCATAGAAAGCAGCAAGCTGATGCGTGGTACCCAGGCTCTTATCTTGCCTCATGGCACCTGTGCTACAGGTCTTAGAGTTAGGATCATGCTCGTGGGGCCGAGCCTGTGAAGTGGGCTTGAACATCAGCCGTCCTTGTGTTCTCATGGCAGGTCCACGGTCAGGCAGCGTTGCTTCCGTTAACCTAAGGCGTGGAGCCTGTGTTACAGTTAAACAGCTGTTGGCTGCATTCTCTGGAGGCAAGTATGACATATCAGTATGGAGTACATCTCAAAACTGTGCTCAGCTCTCTCACTTGGCCAATGTGAACCCCAGGAACCCAAGGGGGAGTCACTTGTCTAAAACCACAGGGAGAGGAGAGGGAACATGGTTCTCCTGTCTTCTGGTCAGGTGGGATTTCTTTTTTCTCCCAGATCAGTCATGACCTGCCACCTCAGTGTTCATGAGCCTTTGTCGGGGTACTTAGACTAAAACCCCAGTGCCTTTCCCAGTGTCCACAGCTCTGAATAAGTTCTGTCCATACCCACCCACGCCTCACCTCTCCATCTTCTAGTCCATTCTGCTTTGTTCACGTCTTTGAGACACAGTGGCCTTGTTTGGTTCATTGAACACGGTCCTTCCTGCTGGGAGCACCTCCCCCACTGTCCTGTCTCCCAGTGCCGACCCTCTGGTTCATCTCTAATGGATTCCTTCCCATCCTTTAAACCTTGGCTCAGAAGCCACCTTCTCAGAGAGGCTTTCCTGGGTGACTATATCCAAAGTTGCCCACACTTTTCATCACGTTACCCTGTTTTTCTGTTCTCTTAACACTGATCAACATCTGAAATAACTTTTTGCCTGGGGTGTTCAATCAACCTTGCGTTTCTGTTCCTCTCCCCACAGGCTGCCATCTCCCAGAGTGTTTTATCCACCCCTCTGTCCCCAGTACCTAGAACAAGACCTTTCAAATAGGAGACCTTCGATTGATACATGTTGGATTAATTAATACATAAGGTGCACCCTTATTTGCATGTGACTATTTCCTGAAATCAGGTCTGGATCTCTGTCTCAGTAAGTTTAGCTTGTTATGAGAAGATATCATCGACCAGGTGACTTAAGCAACAGAAATTTCTCTCTCACGGTCCTGTCGTCTGGGTTGTCCGTTGCTAGCATGGTCACGCTCTGGGAAGGTCTCTCTTCCTGGCTTGCAGACCTTTTGTCTTCTCGTGGTGTCATCCCATGGAGGAGAGAGAGTGATTGATCTCTCCCTCTTCTTATAAACTTCCTGATCCCATCATAATAGCTCAGCTCCCAAAGGCTTTGTCTCCCAATACTGACGTGTTGGGGATTCGGGTTTCAACATAATGAATTTTAGGAGAATACAAACATGCAGTTCGTGACAATATCTACGTTTTAGATGATAGTGTTGTTTTTCACTCTATTTCTGTACATCTAAATGACTACACATCTGTAACTATACCGATAAACATATCGACATCTATCTCTGCCTGGAATTTCCCTCTTTGGAACTATCTCATGAACTGTTCGGTCATCTTCACCTTTTTAGGAGTTGACAATCCTACTCTCGATTGATGTCACTGCCTCCTCAACTCCAGCACAGAGCTGCTGCCTTGATTTTCAAACAAAACTACATTCAGATTTTTGATCATTTCCATTTTGGAATTTTTTGAGAATTTCATGACAATTATGGGAGAAGTAGAGTCTTCTTTTAATGTTCTTAGGTCAAACTTGGGATGACCAACATAGAAAAAGCTTCTGTTTTCTGGCTCATGAAATGTAAAACCAGATGATTTAGTCTGTATTGTTTTTGTCAGGGAAGTGACTTTTATGGGATTAAAGATAGCTGCTTCTCCAGGCTTTCTTTCCCTCTCTCCTTTCCTACCCCTCATTGTATCTCTCCACCTCCTTTATTTCTTGCTAAATGGGCTTTCAGAAACACTAAAACCACAGTAAAATGAATGCATGCTCGCATTTCTCGATGGGTAAGTGATTCTGGAAAGCTCACTCTTCAAGGCAGTTTTTCAAAGGAAATCCTCACTTTCTCACTACAGAAATCACTCTCGCCAGGCGGGTTTCAGAAATAAAGAAGTGTTTGCTGGGCTCCCAATTATGCAGGATGCTGTAATTTTACAAAGGCACTCACCTTGGGGAACAGACTGACTCTTCTTTTCCCTGAGTTAAATGGTGTTCTTGCAAAATGGCTGAATTCTTCACTCGGATGCCTATAGTTTTTCATGATAACCCCAGTAAATAAATACAGCTCCATCAGGAAGGGAGGTAAAACTGGTGTAGTTTAACACTACCCAACTGACAGAGCACCCCAAGATTACAACGCAAGGAGAACAAAACAAATGACAAAGGAGGGAGTGAACAGGAGAGCAGTGGGTTTCTGCTTTGTATGTGGAGGGACACGTACACGCAGGGAGAAAACTCAAGTGTGCATTACAGAGGGAATGCACTGGTAGCAAACACAGTTTTATGTGTATTCTTGGGAAGGCAAGAAGGGACGCATTGCAGCCCTGTGTCTGTGTGGACATGTTTTCCTTTCCAAACCTCAGATGTGTCCCTTGCGCCATTTGGTGGCAAGTGCTCAGCTCTGTGACTGGAAGCCCAAAGAGCTTTGTTTGGGTATCCATGGAGTTTGCAGAGAGATGAACAGGGTCTAATGAAATAAAGAGTATCTGGAAACATGAGCTTTGCGTTCTCCATTCGCCCTGAGTGCGTGTGAAAGGTGAACGGAGAGCCCTGGGCAACTGAATTGGCTTTCACACTGAAGAGCCTGGTTTCTCTGTGACTCAGGCAGGCAAACAGGAGAGGATGGGCCACGTCTCTGTTAGCAGCACTGACCGTCGCCAAATGGTGACCGATTGTGGAATTTCTGTCTCAGGCTTTTCTAATTCGAGTAGTATGCAGAGGGGAAAGTAGGAACATGAAATTGGAAGGCTTTGTTTCATTCCAGCAAAAATAGATGGAGAAGCTGGTATACACTAATCTCTGCTCCGGGGAAGAACGTCAGATAAACCCGTAAGTGCGTGGATGTTCGCACTGGGGGCGGCCATACAGGTGGGGTCAGGGTGCACCTGGGGAATTGCTGGACCTTCCCCTCCACTTTTCTGTGAATCTGAAACTGCTCTAAAAAGACTGAAGTCTTAATATGTAATAAAAACAAGTAAGTAAATACGTAGGTAAATAATTGTGGCATGAACGAGTGAATAAAGTAGACAGAAAAGCTAATACAGCGATTCAAGAGGGACAATGGTTGTTCTGTTGAAAGATAAACTGGGGTATATCAAAAATTTTAAGAGTTTATTTGAACAAAAATCAATTTGAAGAGGGCAGCAGCCAATCTAGCAGATAGAAGGGAGCTCAAGAGCTATACGAAATGGAAGACTTTTATAGGTGCTAGGGTGTTTCCCCGAAAATAAGACCTAACCATAAAATAAGCCCTAGCATGATTTTTCAGGATGACATCCCCTGAACATAAGCCCTAATGCGTCTTTTGGAGCAAAAATTAATGTAGGACCCAGTCTTATTTTTGGGGAAACACGGTAGGAACCAGGACGTGACACTGGGTTGGTTTTTGCCTCTCCTCCAGGGAATGGTAGGGGTCTGTCAAGTAGATCCGCTAACTACGGCTGGTTAGGTGACTCCTGACGGACTGGTTTTAGATTCCATTTCTGGGAAAACAGAAACTGTAATTAAGTCACGGTTTGGTGACTGGGGGCTTAGCATAAGCGACTCCATTTTGGGCCTGTTGTCTTGTTTTTCACAGTTCCCATAGGTAAGGTCTGGAAGAAATGGAGTTTGGGCATGGCCTTAATTGATGAAACAACGTTTATTTTTCAGATTATAAAGTTGAGACCATAATATGAATGAGCTTTTGGAAAAGAAAGAACTAGTAAACAGGCCAGGCCAGTAGTTCCATTTCCATAGAACCACCAGTGTTACTGAGTGCGTTGTTTTTTGGTGGTTTTTTTTTGTTTGTTTGTTTGTTTTGTTTTAATTTCCATGTGTCTCTAATACAGCTGCAAACCTCCCCTAAGCTTATGATCTAAAACCTTGCTGCTTTCAATTAGCGTGCATTTGACCATGTTCATATGCAAACCTTCATACCTACGATTTTTAGTAAAAGTTTTAGAGCCTCTATCAAATCAGCCAAGCCATGATTTACTCAAGTATTCTGTGACGTGGATTTTAAAAGACAGACGAGTGTGAGCAAAAAGAGGACACATGAAGAACCATAGGGAGGAAGGTACAAACGGCCCGAATGGAAGGTGGGGCCAGACCATGATGGTCATACATGGGCACTGGGGACAAAGAGGTGAGACTGAGACACCTCCAATGTTCATATTTCCAGCTCTTCTGAGGCCCCCAAAACCCGTTAACATTTGTAGAAAGAAGGTTGAGAGACTTTAGCAGTGGGACATGTGTTGAACTGGTCCTTGAAGATGTGGATTTTGACTAAAAGGAGAAGAAAGACGGCAGGCAAAAATGTAACTGATGAGATCAGTGCAGGAGAAGTGATTGTCTTACAAAGAATCATTATGTCACAGGAAAAAATTACTTTTTTTTTTTTGGTCTCTAATTTGAAGCCCCCAAGGCCATTTGACTCCTGGCCACATTATCCTCAGGCAGGACATAAGGCATGCTTAATTAGCCCCTGTGGGCACATTTGAGACATTGTCCCCGAAACAAAGAGTAACTTTAGGCCCTGCCTAGCATTTCTGCTGAGCCTGGGGAATAATAGGTCTTCTCACTCTCACCATGGGCCTGACGGAGACTTTTTGTCAAAACCTCTGGTCTCCTGATCTGGGGCGCTCAGATTCCTCCTTACCTCTCTTCCTATGAATTCCCGACACTCTGGTAAAACATTCAGTACTACAGGAGGTATTGGATGC
Source organism: Rhinolophus sinicus (assembly GCF_057876585.1). Classification (NCBI taxonomy): domain Eukaryota; kingdom Metazoa; phylum Chordata; class Mammalia; order Chiroptera; family Rhinolophidae; genus Rhinolophus; species Rhinolophus sinicus. The sequence goes on along the minus strand of NC_142510.1, from coordinate 10,108,779 downwards.
AGACACAGCCCTAACCATCCAACACCCACTAGTTTCTCTTGTTTATAAATTCCATCTGCAGGTATAGCTGTCAGGGTCCTTTTTAGCAACAACAAACAATCCCACGATAAGATACTTTTGAGAAAGAAAGACCACATTCATGTAACTTTTATTACCATGTACTGTTATAATCCTTATATTTTATTATTAGCTGTTGTAGTTAATCTCTTACTGTGCTAATTTACAAAGGAAACTTTATCCTGTAAATGGGTACAGGAAAAAACATGGTAGACACAGGGTTCAGTATTATCCACAGTTTCAGTCATCCGCTGGGGGTCTCGGAACATATCCCGTCATTAAGGGGGAGACCACTGTACTATCTGGTCATTTAGGGAAAAAGTTTGCTGTCCCTTGCTCCATTCTATTATCGTTGTTATTGTAAAAGTCCCGGACTCATTCAACCCATAGATTTTGTCAAGATTTGGACAAAGAAAATTACAGGGTATCTTATCTAATGGACACTCTGGGCTATGTCTAGTTTCACTGTCGTGGACCTCTTTTATAAATTCTGTAAGGTGCAGAAAACTAATGCTAATGCACCTGGTTCTTATCCACAGAAAAGCAAATGAATTGTGTCCAGTTGTGTGCACTTGACTTTTCTTCTCTACACATGGACTAGTTTTGCTTTCAGGTTTGAGTCTAAATTCAGTTCAGCATTCTTCATTGCCTATAAAATAACAGTATTTTTTTAATTTTTCTTTGAACTGGTTGTAGCATCTTACTGATTCCTTCATTAATTACTAAGATACGTATAAAACCTTTGACACACACGCCTTTTGCATTTTTTGTATGTGAGGCGTGGTTTTCCTTTATAAAATGCTGCGTCCTTAAGCACTCCTATATTAAACATTAGCCACAACTAAAATTCTGTGCTGAGTCAGGAAGCAGAGGACTGGGGCTAAGAGGAAAGCCGTGACTTAGACTGCTTTCGCTTGTCTCCTGGCCACACTGTTAATTAGGTGTTAGAAGCCAGGCACATCCCTCGACACCTCTGAACCTTCATTTTCTCCTCTGCCACGTGCTTGTTAGAACGATTCCTACCTCCGTGGATATAGAAGGATTAAATGACATCATCCATGTACAACATCGCGCATTGAGTAAACAATGTAGCCATGTTAGCTGTTGCTGTAATTGGTACCGTACACAGCATTTTCATTCATTATCTGAATGAAATGTCCAGCTGCCCTATGACGTTACCCTCTGCTAGCTGCGTGCATGCGCCTCACTGACCTGGTTTGGGTTCTTCTTCTAAAGGCAGAGCCAGAGACAAGACTTGGGGCATGTAGTTTCTGTAGTGAGATCTCTGGAAGAAGAACCGAAGAAACAGAGAGAAAGAGAGAGAGAGAGAGGAGAGAGAGAGAGATGAGAGGGTGCCTGTTTCACCTACGTGGGTCCCACTGCAGGAAGCCGGAGCTCAGTCCTGCTGGGGACCCTCTGAACCACATGCCTCAGAATGATCTTAAAGACAGCAGGCTGGGACATTAGCCATCAGCACCCGTTGCTCATTGGCTCCAGGTGTCATCCAGGGAGCTCAACTCCTCCATGATTGCAGGCTGCCCAGACTGGGCTGAACAAGCCCCTGTGCAAAGCGTTGGAGTAATTCTTGGGGCAAAGGCAGGAGCCTCTGGTGGGCTGCTGTGGTGTCATGGCAACTGTTCGTCATGCTGGACACACTGGATACTCAGAGAGGCCAGAGGGCTGCGATAGGGGCACAGAAGTAGCTCCGATACCCACTGTGGACAGCACATGACCAAGTTCCCTGACCAGTGCCCTCTCACACCCCAGCAATACTTTGGGTCCCCGTCCCCCTTCAGTAAGGCAGGGAAGATACAGGATGTGAGCATAAGTCACTTCTTGCTTTGATGATGAGGCCAAGAAGATTTTTCTCCATCTCTGCTCCAGAGACCTATCCTGTCACAGGATAGAGGTTTGCAGAAAAGGCAATTGAACTTCTGAGCTCCCCTGAAAGAAAGCTGCACGGAGGGCCTGAGCGAATGACAGAGCCTGTGTCAGCCTCCCCAGCAGCCAACTCTGCAGGAGGGGAGCTGGCTGGGCTCTCCACTCCTTTGGTCTCTTGCGTCTGGGGAACCTAGTTAGAGACCTGACAATATAAGAGCTTCTCCTCTGATGACTGCTCCAGTTATCGGTCTGAAATCTGCATTATAAACGTGACATTTGAAATTCATATGTAAATAGAGTGGACTTCTGCTGCTAAACACTCTGCTAGACTGTTCACATGCATTATCTTGGAACTTGACACCAAAAGCAAAACCAGAGAGACAATGAAAAGTTCAGTGGTTGCCGTGGATGGGCAGGAGAGGGGTCTGAACAGGTGGTGTAGAAGGGATTTTTAGGGAAGAGAAACTATAATGCTGGAATAGCGCATACGTGATGTTATAGATTTGTCAAAAGTCACAGCACTGTCCAACACCAAGAGTTCATCCTCATGTAAACTATGGACTTTAGTTAATAAGAATGTATCGATGTTATTCATCCACTAGAACAAATATGTCCACACTAACGCAACACGTTGATATTAGGGAAGGCTGTCAGAGGAGCGAGAGGGGCATGTGGGAGCTTTCTGTACTTTCTGCTCCATTCTCCGTAAACCTAAAACTGCTCTGAAAACCAAAATCCTTTAATTAAAAGAAAAACTTTAGAGCAAATCCTTGCAGGTGATTGTTATTGCCTCCTTGTTAGAGGAGGCAAATAAGGCTCTTGGGGCCACACAGCTTTGAATGGCGTTGCAGGGATGGGAACACTGGTTTATGCGGTTCTGAAACTCACGTTCCTGTCACCATGCCTTCTCACTTGCCTTTTTACTGGCCTCCTGCCTCCCAGTTCAGCGTGCTCTCTTCCGTGGCAAGTTGTCTTCCATCTTCACCTTCTCTACCTTTTTGACATGGCCTGGCCCCCTGGGTCCCCCTGCCAGCATTTCTGCAGTCAAGCTTTCCAGGAGAACCAGCTCATCAACCTGAAGCTTTCTAATGAGCCCGTGCAGTGTCATTTGTCCTCAGTCCCCATTTCGCTGCTATCCCTCCGTGCTGTGATATATAGATCAGTCTAAGTGCTTCTGGTCTTTTGAAAGGCCTGGTCCAGTGGCAGCCTTGGGAACCCGGCTCACTCGCTTACGCTTTTGCTAATTTATAATTTAGCTGACACAACAGGCCACTTTTTTAATTTGTCTCAAATGAATGTCAATTGGTCCAGAGGACAAGGCAGTTGGGAGCTAAATTAACTAAATCATTGCATGAATTAGTAAGACTGCACTGAACTACAACACCCCCTTTCTTCTCCCACTTTTTCTCTTTTAACATTTCACAAAGAGCCTCTCTCTCCTCTTCCTGACATTTCAACACACTCTCTCCGTCCCTACCTCAGAATAATTTACTCAGGATGGAGTAGCAGAGCTAGGAGTGTAACGCTCCAAATATATAAATAATAATGAGAACCTTTAATAAAAATCCAACATAAGTTATGCAGCAGGCATCAATTACAATGGGTTTTAAAGGTTTTGATCTAGAACCCGGGTGGTGTTACATTTAGACTAATAACTGTAACCATGATTTATGTGTTTGCAACCAAAATGGTTTCAGTGCCGCGATATATGTCCAAAGTAAAATTTATAGTCTGCTACAGAATGTATAAATAATGAACAGCCATATGTCATCACACATTTAAAAATGTGACTCCTTCTGCAAAGGCAATGGCGTAAAATGAATTAAAACCTTAAGTTCATTGGGAATCAAGTTATTTGGGAGCACTTGAAGGAATGTGCACAAATGCAAACACTGATTTAATAATTTTTTTTTTTTTTCCCCGAGTCAAAGAAAAATGGCTGTTATAAAAATGACAGATACTCTTGGGAAACCTCGGGAGTCATCGAATTACACAGTGGTGTGAGCAAGAAGGACTGGCTTGGATGTAGATAGAAAGGTGGTCGGAACACATTTTTCCTGCCTCTGCTGTGACCTCACGTTATTACGAAAGCCTTTAAAATAGTCACAATAAGTGAAATGAATTGATGATGGCGTTCCACTACAGCTTGCCATGACGTTCATGTAAGATTTATGGAGATTGGAGAGTTGCCACTGGTGAGGGCTGAAAGCCTGTATTTCTTCCTGCAGGTGGTACAGCCTGTGGGAGGTGCAGCCTCCTCAGCTAACAATGGGGTGAGTCAGGTCCATGAAACCGAGTTGCTGGGAAGGTCTAAAACTAGTAATAAAAGTTGTGAAAGCAACTAGCAAAGTTCTGCCGCAAGCAGCGGGCACTCAGTGAATGTTCATTCTGGCCTCTTTCAAGTTCCCTCCGGGGATGGTGAGTTGTTGGAGGAAAGAATCTCCTCTTATTCATGTGTCTATGCGTGATGCCTGAAATATGGCTGGTGGTCAGCAAAGGGGGACGTGTCCCTGCTGAATGAATGAATGAATGAATGAATGAATGAATGAATGAATAAATGTGTTCCCTTGGTTCTCGTAGCTGCCATGGAAGTCCAGATGTCAGGAAGAGTTATGAGACAAGAATATGTCACATATTCAAGATTGTTGGGGGATATTTAAGTGGCCCATGTTAATGAATTCACAGAAAACCGATGCTTGCCTCCTGTTGGCGCTGAGATACTGTCACAGTTTAATCTTGGTTGATTAAAACCTTTAAAAAAAAAAACCCGATTCCTCACCTCTGTGCGTTCTCAGATGTGCTGATGAGAATGTGATCTTTTTTCCTAATTCCAAGTTCTCATGAATGCAGGAGTCTAAAGGAAGATGATTTAGTGATGGCTATTGGGAGGGGACTGGGGCTGGGGCGGCCAGCTTACTTACCTCTCTGCCCACCAAATGGTCTCCAGTGGCTGTGTTTTGATGTCTTCTCTTGATTGTAATGGTTTCTCTTATTTCCCTGAAATGTAACTTCCAATTCCTACTGCTGCCAGGTCTTACCTTCATTAGTCGTCTTAATTGCTGTTCGGAACTGGGAACTTGGCAGCCAAATGTTTCAGGTATCTGTCACTACACAACAAGCTAGTCCCAGTGCGTTGGCTTGGAGCAATTCATTAATATCTCTCATGTTTCTGAATGTTGACTGGGATGGATGACTTTCACTTGAGGGGTCTCCTGTGGTTCTAATCTGATGGCAACTGGGGCTGCAGTTGCCTGACGGCTCGACTGCGCTAGAGGTTCAAAACAGCTTATCACATGGCTGACGATTGAGGCCGGCTGTCCGCTGGCTGCTCAGAGGGCTTTGTGCACAGAGGCACCAACACACGGCCTCTCCTTGTGGATTAAGCTTCTCTCAGCTGGGTTCTCAGAAAGAAGAGCCCACTAATAAACATCCCAAAAGATCCAAGGGGATGCTATAGAACTTCTTAAGTCCTACCCTGCATCACTTCTGCCTCATTCTATTGGCCAAATATGGGAGGACCCAACACCAGGGTGAAATAACATGGCTTACTGGGAGCCGTCTTTGGAGACTAGCTCCCAGATCAGTTGTTAAAATTGATTGAATCTAGAACACTGAAGGGGAGTTTATCACGATTCTGGTAGAAAAGTTCCAGAGTTTTAATGCATGGAATTATGGCTTTCCTTTTGACTTCAAAGACCTTTTGTTTTGTTTTTTTCACCACTTACCTTTTGATTATTTGCCCATCAAGATTGGCATTTACATGGTATCTGGGTAAGTGGGGCTTGGCAGTGTTTCGAAGTAAATCAACTGTTAGATAAAAGTTGGTACTGTATGTTATGAATTCCCCATTGCAAAGAACTGTTTACTGCATAGGCTTTACTAGTTCAGCTTGTTTCTGTTTGTTTCCATGACGGGAATGAATTTTTGCTGACTCAACTCATGTTTTTCTCGAAGTTGGAGTTTGGATTAGGGAATGCATCTGTTTTGTGCAGGAGAATTAGGGGAAGATAAGGGAGTACTTCATTTAGGTATTTTTCTAAGCCTTTATGACCATAGGACCAAGTAACTCCTCAGTGTAGTAAAAGAAAAGGAAAAAATCCCCCATGAAGGCATTTTATGTTCTGTAATTCACAGATAAATAGAAAGAACCCAAGATTTAGGGCGTCTGTGTTTCATCAAATGGCTGTACCATAATTCATTTAAATAACTCCCTAATTTTTTTTTAATCATTTGGTTATTTCCTTCTCTCCTACAGCTAAATCTCTGTGCCCATCTACAATCGTTTCCTCGGGATGGAGTCCCCTTGTCCATTTCTGTCTTTGCTTCATCCATTGAAGAGTCAACACCCATATAATTCTTTCCTTCACCAAACTCTGTGGTTTTCTTCTTGCTTTTTAGGATCCTGTAACACAGCACAAATGTTCTGAACCATCCTATTGGCTGATGTGTTTCCTGTGGCGGCAGGAGTGTCACTGGCTGCTGCTGTCCCCCCTCCCTTCAGCTTTGGTTTAAAGTTAAAAGCAGGTTAAAAATCACACGGAGGCCTCCTCAACTGTCAACCAGCATCTTGACAGCGTGAGTGACACAGAGAAGCAAATACCTCGTTTTAGTCCAGATAGGTCTGTGTTTGCAGCCCGGCGCATTCCCTTTCAATCTTTGTGGCATTGGGTTAGAGACCTCCATTCACTCAGCCTTCATTTCTTTATCTGTAATGGGAAGAATAAATGCTCTCTTCCAATGTGATCAAGAAGCTTAAAGAAAGACAATGTACATTCAGATGCCCCAGTTCCATGCTCAGCACATTGTAAATTCATTACAAGGGAGAATTCTCTTCCCATCCCCTGCACCAAGATACGTGTGTCGCACCTGTGTGAGTATGTGTATGTGTGTGTTCCGTTAACCGTGTCCAATTGTCTTAAGGAGTATAGATGCTTCTGGTCTGGTTGACTCGGTGCATCTATATTGATCAAAGTCCCGGGAGGGGAAACTGACATAATCCAGTTGAGCGATGTGAGGAGCATTTGTAAAAGGGGGACAGTACAGTGTTAGGGGTAGAGGACTCGTAATAGTGTGAAGGGGAGCAGATGCCTGAACGAGACCTACATATGGCCTCCGGGTTGCCGTCAGCCTCGGTGACCTGGAAGAGAGGGATCCAGGAGACTAAATGATCCAGCTGCATTCTTCTCCTTCCCCGCCCACCCCAGTTCTGTCGTGCACCTCAGTGAGCCAACTCTGAAGCTCGAAGGCAAGGGTAGCCTGTGGTCCGTACAGATCAGCCTCCTGGCTAACGGGGCAGGAGGGAGAAGCAAGAGAATGAAGCTGGGTGTGTTAACAGAAGGTTTCTAGCACAGCTCCCTTCTTTCAAAGCCAGTGTCTTATCACCTTGAACTGAACCGTCACCAAACTCAGGTTACACTAGAGTCCCAGGCTTTGGCCTCACGAAGAGTGTCGTCTTCACCGTTTCTTCTCAGTCTGGGGTCCACCACGCCTTGAGGGTCTGAGGACACGTTGCTGAGGTCTGGGAATTCTTAAGGAAAAATGTTATTTCTATCTTGGTGATCGTCTGAATAAAATAAAAACCTACTAGGAATTACCTTGTAATTCTGCACAAATCTTCAAATGCTTACATTTGAAGTTGGCCCAAATGGCACGACTCTACTGTAGGGATGAAGGTTTTGCAGTGAGTGGAAGGTAGTAAGTATGCTCATGGCAGACAATAGTGTCGGAAGGCTGACTTGCAAATAAATGCCTTGCACCAGAATTTCAAGATCACAGTCTCCCGTGTGTGGATGTGTTCCATGTGTGTTGTCTTCATTTGCAATGGTTTGCAAGCAGTGCACTTGGTTTTCTTCTCCTGATGCCAGCGATAATAGGACTATGTGTCCATTTAATTCAGGTTTCAAACAATTATCAGTAACCTCATCTTCAAGTGAATGAGTCAGCTTTATTGACAATCATGTCCCCCCCGCCCTCCACCCCCTGCGTTGGTCTCACTCGATAGCAGAATTTTGGTTACGTGTGGAAGCTTTATGACCTGATTATTCTAAACTAGCAAATAAAGATTCGGGAGATAGTCATGTCACCAGGCACTTACTGGGGAGTAGAAGTGTTCTCTGTTACCATCACTGAGGTCGAAACACTAAGAGAGATTAAATGCAGAATTGTACCTGAGGCTATGGTTTTCTCCTGTTAAACCAGTAATGGCAGTTTCTTTCTGAAAATCCTTCCCTTTCAATGAATGTGGCTAATTTGGATTTTGTTGGTGTCAGAGCTTGTGTGTATTTCCTTTGTGAAGTAAAAGTATTTTAATTTTTATAGTTGTGTTAGGGCTACAAGCATGAGCATTCATGCCAACATCAGTGGTCACACCTATTTAATTGAAGATTTTATAAGAATAACATGTCCACCCTGAAGACCTTTATTGCTTTTCCTCTTCAAAAGTTATCTCAACAAAACTAAAGTTCCGAGACTGCTGTCAGTTCTCTCTTCTGTGCTGGTTTTGGCAATGATCTTCAAAAGCAATACTGTGTTTTCAGGTTCCTGCCACCAGGAAGGCAGAATCAGTCACTGACAAAGCCCCTAGATACACACACGTCCGACCCGCCACCCCCAGCTGCTGGCACCAAAGTCCCCTTCATGGCGAAGAAGGTTCCCTTTCATCCTTTTGGAAGCTGACAGCCTACACTGCTTCCCACCTGGGGAGATGTAAAAATAAAGAAAACTCCACTGATTCTGGAGTGAAGCTGTCAGCACAGGGACCCCTTTCCTGCAGCGTGCCGCCCAGCATTATTGGGAAGTTATCTAAAGCGTCAGAGAAAACAGTATTGATTTTTTAGTCTTTTTTGTCAACTAGTCAATAAACCTTGCTTTTCCCTACATTTTCTTTTTTCTAGCTCCCTGCCTCTCAGCTCTTCAGAGCTCCCACCATCTCGCCCTTCTCCCTGTTTCTTTCTGTGTGTCACTTATTTCTTCTCTGCCTCTCCTCCCCTTCTCCCTCTCCCTCCCTCTCTCACCCTTGTTCCCTCTCTCTTTCTCCCTCTTCCTCTCCCCTCTGTTGCAACAAGAAGCCATTAGCACATTTCACCACCATGTTTGAAGGGTCTTCCTAAAACCCAAAAGGGTTCTGAGATCACCCTTAACTAGGACTCACTTTCTGCCTGGTCTAAGTGCTTTACGTATACTAGCTCGTTTCATTCTCACAAAAGCCCCGTCAGGTAGATTCTATTATTATCACCATATTACAGATGAGGAAACTGAGGCACCGAGAAGATATTTCTTTCATCCCTCTGCTTGTCCAGGAAGGCCTGATGCTAAATGGTCTCAGACACCCACTCGCTCATCAGCGCTTTCGCTTTCTCTGGAAGAGGTTCCAAGGCAGAGAAGCCCCTGCAGCAGTGACGGTGCATGTCACGACATCTCGTGGGCAGGTGTGTCCACCACACACCCAGCGTGCACAGTGTGCCCTTGGCCTTCCCCAGACCAACCAACCACCTGCACCCTCTTTTGCATCTTCAGTCCCTCCCTTTTCCCATGTTTTCCTCATCATCCTATAAATATGCTCAAGTCTTTGATGACATTCCTTTTTTCAATCCCTATTCTCTCATCCCCACGTGACCACCATGCATTGGTCAGGAATGTGCTAAGCTTTGCTGCAGAAACAACAAAGTAATGGTGTGGTTTATCGCAACATATGTTACTTCTCATTCATGCTAGAGGTCTACCAGGGTCATCCGGGGGCTCATCTCCTCATAGTAGTTGTTCGGGGAGTGAGGCTGATGGAGACGCCATCTTAAGAAATGCTTCAGTGATGACGGTGGCCAGGAGAAGGGGACATGGACATGGCCAGCCCCTCCTTTGTCTCTTTTTCTCCCCCCCGCAGCCAATTTTATGTGTACAGTTCAATAGTTAAGTATATTCACATTGTTGTGCAACTATCCATGTGATTCTTTTGTGTTTTGGTTTTTTTTATTGGGGAACAGTGTGTTTTTCCAGGACCCATCAGCTCCATGTCAAGTCATTGTTTTCAATCTAGTTGTGGAGGGCACAGCTCACTGGCCCATGTGGGAATCGAACCGGCAACCTTGGTGTTATGAGCACCGCGTTCTAACCACTGAGCCAACTGGTTGCCCCATGTGATTCTTAAAGAGTGAAAATGTTGGTTGTCATTTTTTCTTTGTCTCATGTTTCAGTTTCAAAGGAAATAATAGAAGGTGAAACTTTATAACTTTCCCAAGTCAAGGATTCAGAAAAATGTCAATGTCCTAATATTTCTGTGCATTTCCTCTTTAGTCATGTAATGAAGTTTACTATCCGTGATGTATGAGCAAAGAAAAGCTAAGTGTGAGTTATTCTATTCACATATTAGAGTTTACTACATACTTATGTTAATTTACAATAGGTATATGATAGGAAATTTGCTATTTAGAATTTCAACTGCCTTCTAAAGAAAGAAGATGGTGGGAAATGGAAGAGCCTTTATTTTGCAGGGTATTTTGACTGGTTTTAGAAATAAGATCTGTAGCGAAACAATAATGTGTTGAATTTCTCTCCTCCCTCCCTCTCTCTTTCTCTTTTTTCTTTATTTCTTCCCTCTTCCCCTCCCATTCACAAATATGTGTTGAACTTTTAGCATGTATTAAAATATGAATTCTTAGATGTGTTGGGAATAAAACAGGGAATCAGGCAAACAAAGATCTCAGGAAACCTGCATTTCTAAAGGGGAAAGGAAAGCAAATTAATAAGCTTTAAAAAGAGGGCTATATCTGACAGAAAAGAGAAAATAAAAGAGGAAGATGGGACAGAAAGTGACCAAGTGGCTATGTTAGACTGAAGGGTAAAGGGAAATCTCCCTAAGGAGATACCATTTGAGCTGAGACCTAATGAAAACAGGATCTGGGAGCAACGGCGTTTTAAACAGTGGAGGGAACAGAAGAGACAGTGAGGTTGAATTTGATGCATTTGGAAAACAGACGGAAGGCCAGAATAGCTGGAGAGGGTAATGAAGGGACAATGCTGGCACACCAAGGAAACCCTGCTCCCACGTTTTGAATTTGTTGTTTGTCCAGAGTTGAAGCACACTAATTGGCCTCCCTGAAATTCTCTGAAACCAACAAATCATCCCTAAAGAGGAGAAAACAATGAAGGGACGGGCTATTTCCTTATGTGGCCCCTTTTCAAACACTTGACTGGAACTGCAAGCTGAACTTGAAGATGTGTTTGTTGGGTTCACCCTCATGGAAGTGGACGTGAGAGTTTGTAATGTTACGGGAAGTCCGAGGCCGGAGGTACCATTATCTCAAACGACTGTGAGCATCATTCTGTGAATCCAAACTCAGAGCACTGATTCGGCAAGTACAAGCGTATTCCCACGAATACCATAGGAGCTGGAATCCAGACCATCTTGGAAGATCCAATATAAGGAATCATTGTATTTAAATAGGATCCCTTGTTCAAATACCTTTCAAAATTATGTTTTATTACAACATAAACATGTCTATGTAGGCTGAAGCAGAAAACGATATGAAAACACATCCCGTACCATCTAGAGATACTGTTACGTCATTGTGTCTCCTCCCCAACACATTCCGCATTACCTTTTCTCCTCAAAAGGATGAGATTATACTTTGTATATTAATTCATTTTTGAAGTCACTTAACAAATATTTACTCAGCCCCTATTGTGAGTCAGAGGCTTAGGACACAGACTTGAATAAGACAGATACTGTCATTGAGCTCCTGGGGCCATTTAGCAGGGGAGACATAATTTTTAAAGTATTTTTAAAAATCCAGACTTCCAGTTTTGCAATAGTGAAGTAAAGATGCTGTACCCCATTCTCTTCTCAGACGTCACCTGCAAACAACAAAAAGAGAAATTGAGATTCATACTCCATTTCTGAAGAAATGAGGGGAAAACAAAACAAAACAAAACTTAGCTCATTATGTACCGACCGTGCCAAAAAAAATGTATACACATGACTTGTATACATCTTTTACTATCGGTATATATTGAGTATTACAATTTTAATGCAGTGTACAGTTTTTTCCTTTCTTAAAATGTGTATACATTTTTTTTGGCACACTCTATATGTGTATTTATGTGTGTGTGTGTGTGTGTGTGTGTGTATAGAGAGAAACAGAGAGAGAGAGAGACAGAGAGAGAGACAGACAGAGAGAAAGACAGAGACAGAGGTCTAGCATTGAAGAGAACAGAGACACTAAAGGCAGAACAAAGTTCTCCAAAATCAGAGTTTTATGCTGAAGGACACAACCATCAATTTATTTTTTTAAACATCAGTAATGGTATAGAGAGAGTAACTAGTATTACCCTTTCCATTTATCTCAGTAGGTTAAGCTGTGGGTGAAAAACAAATGAAACACACACGCACACACCATATTTGTAGGAAGCTATCTGTAAATGAGGCAAGTGAAAAAAGCTCTACAACAGAATTCTGCTGTTACCAATCTTGGTTATCGGGTTTAAAAAGGAATAAATTAACCAAAGCTGATTCTGGGAGCGAAAGAAATTTTAAGCAAACCAAGTACCAGTCACTGTTTTCAGAGTAAAAAAAAAAAAAAAAAAAAATCTCTCCACAAAAGTGCTAGATGATTTTAAAGGGGAATTTTACCCAAAGTAAAAGGATCAGATAACTCCCATGCTATTTAACCCCTTACAGAGCTTAGGGAGGAAAAATGAAGCCTTCCAAATTGTTCTTACAAGCTCACCATAACATTGATGGCAACCCCTAAAAGGTAGCAAAACCAAGTCTCATTTTGAGTAAACAGTCTAGAAGCTGATACTACCTCTCCTGGCTCCGAGAAAGAGGGATGTGACTTACCTGTCACATGTGTATCTAATTCCATTCTTAGTGCCTTTTCTCCCTGCTGCTCCCAGTGACTCTCATTGCAGAGACTTCCTGGGTTTGGTGACGGTAACGTCACTTCTCACTATTACACATCTCAGTGGGGACTTAATAGTATGGTCTTCCTCTTTGCTTGCCAGGCTGCTATTCCATCCACGTTCTCATCTTCTACAGAATGTTAAAGTCTTCCATTCACTTAAGTCTCTTCCAATACCTTTATTCCTATGAGTCTTTAACTTAATTTATTCCTTTCATCTCATTTGAATGGCATTTCCAGAGGAAAACCCAGTGTACCTAAGGCCAACCCAGGTGTTTAAGCAGTAGTTTTTAACATAGTGTTTTAAATTAATACAATACCATAATTGTTATACAAAGGTAACAATAATTCCTTAATATCACCAAATATCTAATCAGTGTTCAAATTTCCCCATTGTATCCCAGCTGGGTTTCACGTGTTTTTTCCCCCTAGCCATAGTGTTTTTGATCTGCTTTTTAAAGTTAACAATATATCATGACTATATTTCTGTGCCAATAACTGTTAGTTAATCACCACCCTGACGAAGGAATCGTAGTAGTTAGTGTACGGATAAACCATGAGTCATGTCAATATTTGCCATTTTGTAAATAAAATCAGAGTGAATGTGTGGGGAGCTAAATGTTTTTCCCCATTTACGTCCTATTTCTGTAAGCATAAATTATGCACCAAAGAATGTATACAGGCTAAAGGTGTTAGACAGGTTTTGTCTAACTTCCCTCCTGAGATTTTTTTCAATCTGTTTTCTCCGAAGGTGGAGACCTTCCCTGACCTAACTAGCACTGTTACCAGCATTTTGGTTTTTGTTTACCGACTTGAGCAGTGGAAAGTGGCATTTCATTTTTGCTTAATTTGTATACCCTTCCTAATGAGGCTGACCCCTTTGACATATGCTCATTGGCCACTTGCATTTCTCCTTTTTCTTTACCCGTTTCCCCCCCAAAACCAGGGTTTTATCCTTAGACTTACTGGCTTGAGTGCTGCTTTGATTCTGAGTTCCCCACTTGGGGAATGAAGCGACACACGGAGGCAAGAGAACCCCACGTTATAGCGCCAGCCCTCTGTGAATGGGTGGGTGAGGGTTTTACAGGAATGAGTTCCCTGTCCCTACAGGTATTCAAGGAAAGGTCTTGATCCTTTGGTGGAAATGTCATAGGACAGATACAAGCCGGAAACGTGAAATGCATCAGTCAATTCGGAGGGCTCTTGCGATCTTGAGACCTTTTTGTTACATTGATATGATGGGGTTAAAAGATCAGTTACGGAATTCCGCAAAACTTCTGAAAATTATAGGAGAAATTTTATCATGCAAAGGATAGTGCCTTAGAGCAGTAGATCACAATCTTGCCTGGGTTTCAAACTAACATGACAAGAAGAATGAATGAGGCTTTTTACATAAAAACTCACCGTAATGTATTTCACTGATAATGAAGATTGTTCTACTTAAGAAAGCTAGAGATAGGCGTGCGTGCGTGCGTGTGTGTGTGTGTGTGTGTGTGTGTAAAGGAGAAAGGGAGGGAGGGAGGAAGGTAGAGAGCAGGCAAAATTGCTTAATTAACTCCATTGTCGGCTTGCGTCACTGGATATAAAGTTGAATGTAAGGTTTTTAGTTAAGCCTCGCTTTACCCTCCGAATTTTATTTTCAGTGACAGATTTCTTTGGCCTCTAAAAAGATTTCCACGGAATGGGTATCAGGTTTTTCTTGTCAGCTGAGTGCCATTATTAAATTCCAAGATACGGACCCAAACAAGGAGAGCATCATAGCCTTGAATGAAAACCCTCTCAAAGGTAGCTTTCTGGAACACTTCTCAGAACAGCAGCCAGAAAACTGCGCGTGGAGCCTCTGCTCACCAATGGCTGTACCTCGTTTCCAGAAGGGGTTCACCTTCCCGTTACCACTTCCTGAAGGCAGTGTGTGTGTGTGTCAGCGTTCATTAATGACATCACTGAATTTGTGGTTGGTACCATTTGTTTTTGTTTTCTTTCCAGTGCATGGATGAAAATAAGGAAAACAGTCAACAAGTCTTGAGCAGGTCACAGGAGTCAGGCACAGCATAAAATTGTTTGTATACGTGAATTAGAGTGATTTTGTCCTGAAATCTGGATTTCTAGTGATCTCATTTCCCTCACAGCGTGCCCAAGCATATGTTACCCGTCAGCATTATCATGTCTATTCTGCTAATCTAAGGGAGCTTAGGTTAGTAATTAGATTTGAATACTATAAACCTAAGCACGATTAACCTTATTCCTTCTGAAGGGAAGACGCCAAATAGAAAACACTGCTCGGTTAGCTGTGCTTGAAATCAGATTCCCCAAGAGGAACGTGTCACATTCAGGGCTTAATTTCTGATTCCCGTTTTAGGACAAAGTAGATTAAAATACTTGTACAGTTTGTCTATTGCACATGTAGCTTGTAAAGAAAATCACGGAAGGATTTTGTTTTCGGAGCACATCAAACACGCTTTTTTGTGTGTGTGAAAATGAAACCTCCAGGGGAATTTTCCCAAATTAGGTGACATAAGACTCTCACAGTCTTTGTTTAGTAAATTTTTGGCATCATAGGATGGGCCATCAAGTGCGTCCCTTTCTAAATGCCCATATAGAAATATGGCTCCCGTAAAGGCAATAAGGTGTCAGACCCCCAAACAACTCACCTTTCTGCTCATCTTGGCCATCACCTACTAGGTGGTAAAATGCAGGATTTTGTCTTTGTCCAAATCCTTGACCTTCTGTTTAGAGGAAACCATAGCTAGGTCATTCCATGGTTTCCCATCCATTGGGGAGCCAGTTCTAGGTGGTGGGATGAGGGGAGGAAAATGAAACAGAAATTGTGACTTTGTTTAGTGAGCATCGACAACAGTGGGGTCCACGGAATCTAAAGGATACAGGACTGTCTCATTTGGGAATCTCCCAAAAGCAGACCCTAAGAAAAAACTGACGTGCAAGTAGTTTAGTTGGGAGTTGAAGAAAGTATCAGACACCACACAGCAAACGAGGAACGAAGGTAGGCAAAGGGAGTTAGATGATAAAGGGTGTGTTATCGAGTCAGTTACCACTGTGGGTGCCTGGAGATTAAACTCCCTGGAGACTCAACCCCCTGCAGATGCTGCGAACCAGTGGAGGGCACACATTTCTGTGTTGCCCCATCTGTGGGGTGAGGGAGCTGGGGTATTCATGCATCCACACCCTTCCTTCTGCCATTGGTTGAGGCCGACGTGGGAAGAGTGATAACTCCCCAGGTCTTCCAGCCTGTTGCCCAGTGGGCACGTGGACATTGGTGGCTCAAGAAAGCCCTCGGGCAGTCAAGGGCAGGTGCTTGCAGTTGGGAGTCTGGCCAGTTTGCGGTGAAGCACCAGAGATGGGGGAATATGGGCAGAGCATCAACATTTGCTCAGAGGGTGAACGTCCGCTTTTCCCCCGAAGCAGATCTTAACTGGCCTTTACATCTTAAGTGTAACACTTCTCTTGGCATCTCAGTTTCCTCGTCTTAAATTGGGGTGGGGATGCTGGATGAGGAGGCATCGGAGGGGAATTAAGTGGGATCTTGGCTTGGGTCCCTACAGAGCCACTGTTCCATTCCTCTGAAGTTTGGGTGTGCTCGTGTGTCACACACCCAGCAATTGCTCTCGTAACTTGCATCTCCAACTAATGGATAACTTTGAAACTCTTTCCTCCCATTCTTGATTGGGATCCGAGACTCATCAGTGTCTCTGGTGCATTCCGCAGCCTCGTGAAATTGCTCTCGGAAGCAGCGAGATGAACATCAAACTATTATATTTTGCCACGTAGTATGATTTTTTTTTTTTCAGATACAATCGCCAGTTTAATCATGTTTGCATTTGTGAAGGGAGAGGTTTGGGTGGGTAATGCACTTGAGGAAATTGGGGGAAAGATAAACCCAAATAGAATATATTATCTCAGCCCTCAGCTGTGTTGCACTCCATTATGGTTAACTTAGCATTTGCTGCAGTGATTATCTGCCTTATAATTCATCTGTACAAGTGGAGACAACAAAGTTGAAAATCAGAGTAAGTGGAGCAGGGAGGGGGCTGAAAAAGCTGCTGTGAATTTCCCATGTCCCCGGCCATGGGTGGCAACTGCATCTATGAACACATGAGGAGTCTGCCTCAGTCCATTCCATCGTATCCCGCGTGTATCCCCCACCATCAGAATCCACCAATGGAGAGGGGAATGGAGAAGGGGGTCTTACCTGCCTGACGTACTACACTACGTCCATTGTTGTTATTTGACCAACTGCTTGTCTTTTGGGCTCTACTTCTCTCTTCTATGTTTACCAAAGGAAAAAGAAACAAAAGTTTTGCAGCTTGCCTGAAAGACAAGGATTTGTATTACTCTATGTATTGCTCCTAAGAGAGATCTCTTATGGCAGATGTAATACATTCGTCACCAGAGATGGATTTCATTCCTTAATGGGATTAAGACTGTCACACATGGCGTTGTTGTCTTCTGTCATTCTGAACTGGGAGACTGTCACTTAGCGATTGGTCTGTCCAAACACGTGATGGCATTGTTGACAGAATGAAGCAGGGGTAGGTGGGCTGGACCTGAGGAGCGAGAAGTTTGGAACTGGCCACTGCCATATTAACATCACTTGACGTCACAAAAGACAGGGAAAGCAAGAGATCAGTGTGACCCAAGCGAATGTACGTTTGGGGGGGAAATGCATTCATTTATCTTTCTAACCCATCCCCTGTGCCTGCCTTTTTATCTAAGAATGAGGCACATTTCCCTGATTGCGAAGGCAGGAGGAACGTGCCATCCCAGTTACCAAGAGCAGCAAGTGAAAGCTGTGTGTATAGGCTCTAAATTCTGTTTTGAAACAGGTCTTATGAATGGAGGGTGCACGGGAACCGGTAAAGCATGAAAGGTGGGGAGAGCAAAGCCCCAGGAGGTTGCGGGAATTAGGGAACAGTCCAAGGCAGAGACACTTCCCTTTAGTTGTTACAGAAGGAAAGAAGGAAGGGGTGAGAAAAGTTTCATGCAAATCTAGATATTTTCTCTGTGAATAAAGACTGGAAGAGAAACTATTTATTTTCTTTATAGAGTTTCCACAAGGAGACTTCTACGTGTTAACTCCATCTCAAGGCAGGAGAAGAGGGTAAAATGCCCATTCCCACTGGTCCATGTTTCTTGACCGGGTGGAGCAAATGTGTTTAACGCCTGCGCATAAGGACTGTTTCTATCTACTGCCTGTCCCATTCCCCAGTACAGTTTCCCCGTAATATACCTAATAACTTTTTCCAAATCTGTTTGACTTTTCCATCTGTCTCAGTTGAAAATGAACAAAGAGGCAACGAGAGATGAGAGGGATGCATTTTTCACCCTCAAATCCACCCAAGGAGACAAAGACGCTCCTGAGAGTCATGGTGGGGAGCAGGTCAAAGGGCACCTGAGGACGGGAGGATGGGATAGAGAGCTGGCAAAGGCACCGGATCTCTGCACAGCCTGGGGGGCCTAGTTAAGGTTGGTGCCTCCCAATCGTGACAAAGAGCACGGGCTTTACATCAGCCCTGTGCTCGTCAGCCTTGAGACATGGTGATATGGTCCCTGACCTCAGGGCGCTTCACGCTTAGTGTATAGTGTGGTCAGTGGAGGTGTGTGCATGCTTTAATTTCTGTTGAGAAGGAATAGGCAATCCCTGGACGGTGTGATAAAGGAGAAAGTCCATCCAGGTGAGAGAAAACTTTGTACAGGAGATGACAGCTGAGCTGAAAACAACAGGCAAACCGGGATAGTGGGAAAGTATGCAGCCAGAGGGAGCGAAATCCCAGAGGCAAGACAATGCATGACTTTTAGGAGAAAAGTTCCACAGTGGCGAAAGCATTGTCCTTTTATTTTTTTTAGATGGCGCAACTAGAGCTGGAAAGTTCAAGCGATTGATGAAGGTCGAAGGGTTCATAATGTGTAGAACTCGGACCTTAGAACTTATAACCCAATGTTCTTTCCACTACCCCACCCACCTCCCCCATCTTCCTGGGTCACCAGAACATAAGGACCCACATCACTGGTTCTTTTTCAGCTGTTCATCCTAAGTTCCGTTGGAGGAGTGTGAAGCCGGAAGCAAGAGACAGAAAACCTCCCAAGTCAGGACAGAGGCACCATATGTCTCTTAACTCCTGGACACAATGGGGAGTTTCTTTAATGGCTTTGCTACCTCTGTCCCCGCTCGCCCTTGCGTCTCAGTTGTGGCTGCACATATGGCACCTCTCCCTTCCCGAGGAATTGCTTTTCCTGATATCATTTCCTGTCCCAACCTTAATATTCTTTTAATGGACTGCCATTGCTTGCTGCAGAGATAATCTGTTACCCCTTGTTAAGGAGGCTTCGTTCCAAATGCCAGGACACAGGCTCGCGTCTCTGAGCTAAAAGCAGCAGTTCCTTTGTGTGTTTGTTACGAGTTTCAAACGTTCACTTTCGAGGGGTGGACACACTTTTCTGGCTGTGAAATTCTGAGTTTCTTTAAGGCATGCCTGTGTTAGTCAGTTGGCTTGCTTTCCATTGCTCATTGTAACAAAGTCTGAGTTGTTCTCTCTCCAGCAGCCATTTCCTGCCTTCCTTTCTTCCTTATTCTTAATTTTGTTTATTATTAGTTTCAGGTCTACAAAACTACATAATGATGAAACATTCACACCCCTCAGAAAGTGATCGCCCCAACAAGCCCTCTGACACTGTAGATCGCTATTGCAGTAACACTAGCTCTATTCCCTGAGCTGTACTTTATATCCCACGACTATTTGCTTTACCTCACGTTTGACCCAGTCATTGGAATGTTTTCTCTCCCTTTGGAGGTTTTCTTTCCTCCCTCCATTTTTCATCAAGACGTTATGTGTCTTCGATCACCCCTTCAAAAAAAAAAAGAATGAAGCAAACGAAATCTTCTGTGTACCCCCACGCTGTGTACATGCTAGAGCATCTGGTGGACCAACAAGGACTTCAGTGCCCTTGTGTTAAGGGGGAAAAGGTGTTGATCAGAAAGAAATGGGATGCCAGCAGTTTGTTTTCTCCTGAGCATACGTAAAAAGAGTTATTGCTCTTTAAATAATCCCGGATGAAAACGTGACATCTTTAGGAAGAAACAAATGTAACAGCAAACCAAACAAACAAGGTAGGTCTTAGCATACATTTGTGATGGTTTTATCTGCCTCTTCAATGAGAATTAAGGAAACTTTTACAGGGTAGACTTCCAGGTGTAATATCCCCACCCCAGAACCTTATGATAACCAGGCAGAACTAGGACCCTCAGCTAACAGTGATGGCAGCGAGGGTAGCTGCAGGATTCCAGTTGGACAGAATAGCCATTCTATTCAGACTGGACCTTCAGATAAGCCCATATGTCTCCCTTCTGCTGTGGGGTTGGGCACCCAGCACTGTGTCACATGACATGATGGCACCGTTACAGTGAACAAATCTATTTATTTATAGTGGAGTGACCTTCTGTTCGCCAGTATTATGGACCTCGGGTGCCTGGTAGGTATCCAGATTCCTCTAAATATCTGGCTTCCATTAAGTGTGGAACTTAAAATCTCAGGACTTCGGGCTCTATTGTAAGAGGGGGCATATTTGGACGTACTTGGAGCTGGGATACAGGCGATATGCAGATATCAGTGTCTCCTTCCCCGATCAGCGTCCCCCGACCCCAAATATCCCACTATGTTGTCTTCCTGCAGATGTATCTGTCCCACAGTGTCGCTCAGTGTGAACATAATAGCTGTGGGTGCAGTGGAAACTCTAGACGGGGAAAAGGAAATCGTACCCTGGGACTTGGGTTAGCTCCTTACTTTCTGTGTCACAGCCTTCGTGGTCTCTTAACCTTAGTGTCCTCAGCTGTTCTGTGCAGAGGTGAATATCTCCCTTCTGGGCACCGTCGCCACGGGTAAATCAAATATACAATAGTAATAATTGAAATGCGGTCTGTTCTCCTGATATGCCAGAGGCTGTTGGATGAGCATCACCTGCTTTATTTTTACTTAATCCACGCAACTCTAGGAGATGCCTGCTATTGTTATTTCCATTTGAAAGATGAGGAAACAGATTCCCAAAGACGTTGAGTGGCTTCTTTGGTTGGTATGTGGACTCAACGACGGTTAATGTGATTCTAGTTCTGAAATACTGGTCCTCACAATGGGCAGGAGAGACAATGCTAATACATGTAATGCTCTAAAAATGTCAGTTGTTGACTTCTAATGGCATTATTTGCCCTCCTCGTACTCTACTAGAATTTCTAGATAGAGGTGGATTGCACTTCAAGAAAACACAAGTCATAGTGAAATGACTTTTAAAGAAGTAATGCCCCAGAACATAGCACCCACTATCTTAAAGACTAACCTGGTTTCAAAAACACTGACTCGCTAACGAAAGATCTATCGGGGCAGAAGGAAACCCTAGGAGGTGATGGATATGTATATGGCGTAGATGGTGTTGACAGTTTCATGGGTGTATACTTGTCACCGAACTCATCGAGTTGTATGCATTAAATGTGCAGCTTTTGTATGTCCGCCGTACCTCAGTCAGGTGGCTTTGTTTTTAAAGACAGTGGCCAACTTTGAAATAGCACCATATAAATAATGAAGAGATATTATTTAAAATTTAAACAAAAATTTTCAAAATATGACATCTAGGCTTGATCGAAAAATGAGGTGACATGTTGAGAAGTTGTACCAAAGGAAGGCAATGAATGATCTTAAAAGCACAGTCCTGAGATGGAGTACGTTAGGCAGATGGGGAGAGAAGAGGGAAACAGTGCTGCTCCCCTACACTTTCCCTCACATCTCCCTTTCCCATCTGTTGTTGGGGACCCTGGTGGAGGAACGTGAGAAGTCGCACTCTCAGATGACATGAAGGTTCACTTCTCAACCTATCCTGAGACCATAGGAGAGAATGAAGCCACGAGAGGGTCCTCCTAGGATGTACTTCCTTCACTTTCTCCCAGCCTAAGTCCCCACGTGACTTAGCAACGATGATGGATGTACTACACAAATGAAGCATAGGGCAAAGCTGCTATGCAATAATGCTGTCATTTCTGTTATCCAAGACAAAGGATTTGGCAAATACAGTTATTTGACATTAGTGGTAGAAGGGACTCAGAGGTCACGTGATTCGGCCTCTAGAGAGGAGATTGATTTGTCTAGGACGCCTAGCTACTTAGAGACAAAGCGCATGGTCCAGGGACACTCAGCTACAAAGACGTAAAATTCTTGGGGTTCACTTATTGACTCACTGATTCACTGATCCATGCAGCTAACAAATATCTTGTATAGCTCAGATTACGTTCTGGTCAGTGGGGTTCCCAAAATGAGTTGTACATATTCTCTTATCTGCAAGAAATTCACGTGTGGAAGGGAGAAAGGCACAAAAAAAAATGACTGCTTCACGATGAATAAAGATTCTAATGGAAGTAGGAGCAAAGTGAGGTCGTGGCACTGATGGGATCGCAGCGACTCCTTCACACACACTTA
This sequence comes from Rhinolophus sinicus, assembly GCF_057876585.1. NCBI lineage: Eukaryota > Metazoa > Chordata > Mammalia > Chiroptera > Rhinolophidae > Rhinolophus > Rhinolophus sinicus. The sequence continues at coordinate 10,086,473 of NC_142510.1, read as the reverse complement.
GAACCATCCTATTCTCTTCCAGGCTCTGGACAGAGAAGAGGCAGTCATGGCCCCTGTCCTTGGGAGCTCATAGGTTAGCAGGGAAGATAAGACAGCAATACAGGCAAACCTCTTGCAAGGGAGAAAATGACAAGTGCCACAAGACATGTCCCAACAGCGAGCTGAGGGTTCTGAAGAAGCAGAAATGCACCCTGCTGGGGGGATCAGAAGGCCTTCCTGGAGGAGGTGGTATTTGATCTGCTTCTGAAAGGATCTCCAGAACTTCTGAGCAGTAACACAGAGCCCCAGGGTGCCAGGCCTGGGAAGATCCCACAGCAAGTAAACAGGAACGCATTCAGTTTGATTTTTCTCCCTGGCTTCTCCGTGCACATGGCACTATTAAGTTCCTAAACATAAACATATTCCTTTTAAAATCCATCTTCAAAGTCAACTAGAGTTGCAGGCCTGTGAAGACTTGACATATCAAAAGAAACTTGCTGACACAAACTGGAGTACAGAGCTCGATCTAGTCTAATGCACGATTTTAATGCTTCTCATTTTGCAGCGTTGCCAGCCGCCATCGATCATGCAATGTCACATTTAAGTTTCCTAAATTACTGCCTTTTAACTTTTGTCACTTATTCAGCAAAGAGATATAGTCAAAAGCCTGGCCTTCCCCTGTCCCACCCCCCACCCCACCCCCCGCCCATTCCTAGATTGTATCTTAATATTAACAGTTAGAGGAGACACAGAAAGCTTTGTTTCATTCAGAATAAGCAGGATTTTTTGTTTGTTTGTTTTTTTCTGGTTTTTCAAATTCAAGCCTTGATTCAATCATGTCACCTCCCCATGGTTTAGGGTGAAAAAATATGAAATTGGTGAGAAGCGGAAGAATAGACTGTATTGAGAGTTGTAATTATGGAAATACGACAGAGGGACTAAACTCTTTGGAACATGTCTGGATAAAGTATCAAAGGAAATACTTCCCTCTTTTTTAAGATGTGGCTGAGAAGGAGCCACCCGTTTCTAGAACATGCCGCTGAGAAGGAAAGAAGGATATGGTTAGCTCAGCTTTAACTTGACCGTCTTCTGTTTCTCATTTGGCCTGCAGCCGACCACCTCTAAAGCTGTCACGGTGTTAGTGAGTTTCCGGCCTGGTTTGGCCTTTCCGATCACACATGGAGACTCAGCTGGAGAGTCAAGTTGTGAGCTAACCACAGGACGATGCGATCTAACCATACTCACTGTACGGGGACCATATGCTCTGCTTTTCCCCAAATTAGTTCCAGTTTACAGCTGGTTTTGTGTTTTTTTGTGTTTTTTTCTTTTTTTTTTTTTTCAACGTGTCCTGTGGTTAGCATTCTTTTTTGTTCTCTAAAGTGTCCTGGTGTAGATAATAAATGATGTGGTCTCCCTGCTCCTAAGTGAAATATCCTTAATGAACGGAGCCACCAGCATGGCAGACAAAGCATTGAGAAGCACGGAGAGTTGCTCCGTTGTTGGTGGATTAAAGTCGTCTCTCCACTTACCTGAGTACAAGGGCCGACTTCTGTTCAAGTTGCTCTGTGTGACTCTCCCTACAGATTAATTTAGCAATATTAACCCCGAGGAGGTGCTTCATGAGTACTCAGGGCTTTTCAGAGAGTAGCCTTCCAGTAATATTATTGAAAGCAACTTATCTGCGGCTGGAACATCTAGTCAGTAAGTGAAACTTGTTCAATGGGAAAAATATGCTAAACTGCCCTCCTAATTTCTGTTCATTTAATCTCCATTAGAGACGCCACAGGCCATCTCTCCATGTTTTTAGAAAGGACCAAGGACTTCCGGTTCCAGCTAAGATGAAATAAGCACATTCTTATCTATCTAGAATACGTAAAGAAACTATCTGATGAGTCTGCAGTGTAAATGATTACCAGAAAATTATTTTTCTTGATTAAAAAAAAAAGATTATTCTACACACCGACACTCACACATAACACAGACATAATTTAACTTTATTTGTTAACATACTTTTAAAAAATGGCATCAGACTATATATATATATATATATCTTACCTCAGGGACATTTTTCCCAAAATGATGCTCCAAGGTCAAACCCATGGTGACTCGTTTAACATCCATTGCTATTATGGCATGGTAGTCCATTATATGAATATACCACAAATTATTTATCTGTCTCCTTTTTCTGAAATTTGGGTCACTTCCAGATTTGTTTCACAAGGGGTAATGCTGCTATGGACATTCGTATACGTGTTTCTGGGGGGATACATGATAGCATTCCCCTGGGGTAAAATTGCTGTGTTGTGAAATATATATAGATGTCACAGTCTAATGCCAACTTGTTTTCCAAAGTGCTTGGACAAAATTATACTCAGACGATCATGACATAATCTAGTTTGTCCATACCCTTTCCTACCCTCACTGACAACTGGTAGACTTTTTAATTTTTGTCCATCTGTTCGGTGTAAATATTATTCTCATTCAGACTTGATTTTTATTTACCTTCTTTCTACATTTCTTTAAATGATCATATTTTAACCTTATTCTTTAGTGGGTTACAGTAAGGTTTCTCTAGTCTAGAAGTGACTGACACAGGCGATCTAGACATTGCAGTCCACGAGTGGACATGTCGAGGACTGAGGGGATCGATATTTCATTCCACTAACAGACCAAATGTGTTTGAGGAGCTCTCGATAAGGAATAATGTGGAGAGTGGTGTCTAGGAGAACTGCAGAACCGACTAAAGGGCCCACTTACTGACCTCCATGTGCACACAGGTTATTTCAGATGTTGGTGGGAACTCAGAGGATAAAACTCCTTCGAAGGAGGCCGTCTACTTGACTTATTTCTCACTAAGAATGGTGGAGTGTACGGTTGTAAAAGTCTTGTGTCCTTAGCGTCATTGAGGTAGTGTATCAGCCTGGATTTCCCAGCCCTGGAATTCTTGTTTCAAGAGACAAATAAATCTGTATTTCTCAAAGATGTTGTTCGTGGGGCCTTTTGTTGCAGATAGATCCACAAGTTGCTAATTGGCATACAGCTCAATATTGCTTAGGCACTTACTACTGTCCTGAAACTGCATATCTTAATTTCTCTCAATAAGGGGAAAGAATATACCAATCACCGTCACTAAGAAGGGATACGTGCGAAGGGAAGATAATGGTAATTTTACATCATTACTGAGAGCCCTCTAAGTGTCAGGTGCTTTACACGTATCTTTAATATCAGACAATTGGGGCCATAAGTGTGGCTCTGACAAGTCACCCACTGTTGAGCTGAGTCCTGTTTTACTGAGATCACCCAGTAAATTAGTGTGGAACTGGTATTTGAGAGGTTTGTCAGGCTTCAACGCCCCCCCTGCCCCCCACACACTCTTCCTCTTGAGACTTTCCCATTCACTCTACCACTCACTTGTCCCCTGACTCACCCTTGCAATGAATGACACCAGGCCTAACCTGATGAAGAAAAGCGTTCTGAGGTGATGAGATGGATCATTTGAAATTACCTCTGGGAGAAGCAAGTAGCACAGAAAAGATTCTGATACTGATAATTCAAGACAGAAGCTGCTGGTGAAAACTGTGCACTCAACACATTGGTGCTTTGGTGTGAGCTAACTATCTCCATAGGTGGGTGGGTATCCGTGCATTCTGGTTTCTCTGGGATAGTCCTGGTTTATGTCTGTTTCGCCATCCTGTTAGTGGCCCTGTTAGCGCTCAGATGTGTTACAGTCTGGCCACGTAGTTTTCCTTTATGTAGGAACCATCAGGATGATACTTTGTCTGAACATCCAAGTACATGAAAGTCACGGTATGTTCTGGGGATGAACCTGCCATGAGCTAATGTTTCCACTCAGCTGTCATCATTGTCACCAGCACGTTTGTTTGGTGTCTGTTGTAAAGTGTCACCATGGATATTTGCACATTCCTCCATTTTTCTGCAGCCGAATTTGTCAAAGGAGAAAACAGGACATGTGGGATTTTTCTTCGGCTGGAAATTATTTGGAGTTTCAAGAAATGCCTCTAAGTTTTAATATAACACTCAAATCATAAGCAAAGGATGCCCATTTTGCAATTAGCTTCCCAGGGTCTTCAAAAGAGACGACGTTTGAGGAGTTGGGAATTTCTTAGCACGGCTGTCTTTAGAGCTGCTGTCCTCATGTTGTTGTCTTTGATTCGGAAAGCCAGGGAACGCGCGGATAACGGAAAAGTGTGGAAAACTCCCCACCCGTATTTCAGTCTTACCTAAAGCAGTAGAGCATAATAGTTAGGGTTTTAATTGGGTGTGAGATTAGAGATAAGGGTGCGTATTACTAGTTGGGGTTCAGTGGGTATTTCTGGAGTCAAATTGCTTGGGTTTGAACGGAGATTCTCCCACTACCTGACCATGTGATCTTATCCAAGTTATTTGACTTGTCTATGAAGTAGAAATTCTCAGAAGACGCAGAGACTTATAGTGAAAAGTATATTAGAGAGAGGACATACAAAGCACTTAGCATGTAGTACACACTTGCTCGTATCATTGTTAATTGAAGACAGAAGGAGACAGAAAAATGCAAGTCTGGATTCTAAGGATAAAGTTCAAACCCTGAAGAAAGTGAGTGCACATAGCTCCCTCTCTATTTCCACATGCAATTAATTGGGAATTTATATCGATGAAACACCAAAATGCGTCTTTCATCACCATGGGGGAAACTGGGGGAAAGGTACTAGAGAATTCTCTGTGCTATCCGTAAACCTATAATTATTTCAAAAAAAAAAAAAAAAAAAGTAAAAAAAGTATGCATCTTTCAATCTCATCCAGTTTTCTCCATCCCCTCTGTTGCCAGTCTAGTCTGAGCCACCATCACCTCTGCCCCATACCCTCCTTCCAATTCATTACGGATTGAGTGGTTTAAGTGGCCTTAGAAGAGTGGACATGACCATGACACTTAGCTGTGTGAAGCCCTTCATTCGCTTCCCATGGCTCTTTTCATGTGGTCAATAAGGCCATGAGTAATCCAGCTTTCACTAGCCCTCAAGCCACAGCGTGTCCCAACTTGTCACTCACTGTACATCATACTCCCATAGCCAAGCCAAGCCCTCTTCCACTGAAGGACCGAAAACACCTTCGCTCCATTAGCTCTCTGCTCTTCTGTTTACATCTTGCTCTTTTTATTTAAGTCTCAGCTGGAAAAGGTACTTTTTCCAGGGACCCTCCCATTTTCACTCAGAGTCAGGCAGTTCGGTATCCTACAATGTGGTCTCCAAAGTTGCATTTCTTTTACACCTATTCCTTGCTTAATAACTAGCTTCTGAAACCATGCCACTGATGGCGAAAACATCCAAGAAAAAGTCTCCATTAATTTGAGTGGGAAAATGATTTAGAGTTTTGTATCAATGTATGCAATATATGTAAATCAATATATACATATAGACCTTGAGAGCGTGTTTGCAGGTTCTAGCTGGGGAGCGCAGCTAACTTGTATACCCTTAACCTTGATGAAAAGATAAGAAAGGACCAGATTTTCTTATTTTTCAACTTATGGGTGGCCATCCCTTCAGTTGGGAGTCCCAGGAAGATATAGTGGACAAAATACAGGATTCATTTTTATTGCTCCAAATGCTAAGCAACAGTATTACTGTAGAATATGTAAATGTAAAAATGTGGAGATTTTAAGTCCTTCATTATATACGGAAAAGAGAATTTAACTAGAGATTGAAACTATTTTAGATCCCAGCTCTGTTAGTATGTACAATAAAAGCTTCCTCGATTACCTGGAAAAAAAAAAGTACACACACACACACACACACACACACACACACACAAATAAGTTCCGTGCCTAGTTTTTTAAAACATATACTTATTTTCGGTCCATGCTTGGGAAGCCACGTATGGGGAGGGCCAGCTTAAGTCACATGCAAATATTCAATGGGGTGTGTGGGAAATTACATGTTTTTCCAGAATCAGCTGTGTGTTCATATGTATGTGCGTATATATGTGTGTGCATGTATATATACACACATGAATTGAATAATATAAATGGGAGGAATAAGCAATAGTTTCAGTAGTCTGGAGGTGAAATGTAATCTATGGAATATTTCACTGCCTGAAGGAGAAAAAATATTTGGTAGTGGGCAGTAGTTGGTGGGTTGCGTTCTTTGGAAGACGCCTTCTCCGTTCTGTGTCAGTGTGATGACATTTTGGGAGAACTCGCAGCTGTCTTTCACTCAAATCGCACTTTGAAGTTCGAGGACTTAAAAATACGTGCAAAGCAAAATAAAAGCTGAGCACAAATGTGCCTTATAACGCATAGAAATAGCACTCATGGACCAAAGATGGATTAATCTCAGACACTACCTCCTTATTTCTCTTACTTGGTGTATGCAAAATGTTTGGAGCACAATTAAAATTTAATACACATGACATTCTCAGACTGGAAACTTGTGGAGACCAAGCTGACTATACTATCTAAATATGCATTCTTATAGCACAGTACTTATTGATGTATTTTGTATGTGAAAAATCATTATATTGGAAGACAGTTGTCATTAAGCTAACAGTGGCATGGATTTTCAAAATAACAACTTTATAAATTATAACTGCATAAATAATATAGGCATGCAACTGTGTCAGTTATAACTTGCAACTTGAACAAGCCATTAGCAGAGCCGTCATCACGTAGTAACTCTACACTTACACACTTACCTGCGTAAGTATTTGTTATATGGTTTCCACCACTAGAGAGTAAACTCCATGAAGGGAGTTGACTGCTGTATTCCCAGCGCCTGGCACAGTGCAATGAACAAGGTCCTCGGATGGTGTCTCATAGCACAGGGGCATATAGTCAATAATATTGTGATACGTTTCCACGGTGACAGTTGACGACTAGAATTAGTGGGTGATCACAGTATAAGGTATAAAAAGGTCAAATCACTATATTGTACTCCTGAAACTAATATAACCAATATAAGATTATATACCAAGTATGCTTGTGTTAAAAAAATGAATTAAAAAACATTATCTTGGTGTACACAGAGGGTATTTGCTGAATCTAATTGAATTCGTTGCTTAGAAAGTCCATACCAGCACACCCAAGAGGAGCCCGTTCAAGCCCTCCGTGCTGGAACAAATATGCTGAAAAATTGGTGAGTTTCTTAGTATCTTCTCTCCTGGTGCCAGCACAGAGATAAAATGTGCAGAAACTTTGAAAATGACCTCTTAATGAAGACATAGGTTGGACTGATAGCAGAGTTTTATTCAAGTGCCTTTCAGAGTGAGAGCTGTTTTCAATCTAGTTAAATCCCCCCCTGTACCTCCCCCCTCCACCCCCCAAAAGGGAAAGAAACAAGTTTGACCTGTCTTGAGCCAAAGTCACACGGTTCTGGCTGTTAAGAATATGATTAGCTTCTGAAAGTGACTGATGCCCTGCTTTTTCAATCATGTTAGAATTCTGGAATAATGGAATTTCTTATGAGGGCTACGGAAAGGTCTGATAGGCTTTCAACAGCAACTTCCTCTTCCGTCTTGGGAACTGAATTTACTTCTGCCAATCAACTTCTGTTTACAGCTGTGTGGATGAACAGGCATGTAGTTGAGTCTGTGTCAAAAGATCTGAAAGTTAGCAGTGCATTCAGTAGCTCTCCTGAGTTCGAATATCAACAGCTCTCCCTTTGATGGAAGTTCATTAGTTCCCCTAGCATTACAATTTTAGGCAAATGTGATTTTTAAATGAGAATTGGTATCAGTCTAGAATATAAGTAACGGTAGGGCCACATTATCCATCTAGGAACCTAGATTTGAATCTGAGATGGACCACTGACAAGCTAGGTGAATTTTGGCATCGCTTTACCTCTATGTGCTTTAAATTTCCTGACCTATAAGATGAGAATTATAGGAGTATCTACAATGGCAGAGGTCCTAGCCAGCAAATATTAGCAGTAATACAGTGTAACAATGTTATTATGCTTGCTGTTACTGTCATTGTCGTTGAGGGTTTCGAATAAAATATAGAACTTCAAAACCATTTTCCAATGAAGAAATTGCTTTGGATGAATATTCCAGCTCACTTGGAAGGAGTGGAGATACTGATGTAAGAGTTTATTTCCTTTAAATTTAGAAGCATAATATTGATAGAGATTTATAAACACTGTCATCAAGTTTCCAAATAACATGCGCAATAAAATTAAATTCTACCCTTATACTTTAAGGATGCTTTCTGGGATAGGCTCTATGCCTTTGTCAGGCGAGGTTGCAGTTTTTTTGGTTTGCATTTTGGTTGAGTCCATTACCCTGTTAGCGCCTCTAAAGATTGGATCATATTAAAATTTTAAAAAGATGTACTTCAGTTTGACTTCTAGTATAACTCATAAGCATTTATTCTATAGACCTTCCCACACGTCATAATTAGAAACTCTGGATGACATAAAAACACAGTTACATTAAATCACTCGGGAGCATAAAAACAGGCCGATTCTTAAAAGGACTCATCACTTGAAAGAAGAGAATTCCACTGGTGAGTTTCCTATCTTCACAGCAACTGGCCGAGTGCAGGCATCCTTCTGTGCCTTGTTGGGTAGCTAAACCCACAGTGAGCCTAACAAATTGGAGGGCAGCGTTTGAGGCAATCACAGCTGCTGAGAGTGAGGGTGGCGTTCCTGAAAAGGAGAGAACATGAAAGGAGGGGCAGGAGATGCTGGGTATGAACTTTGCCTGGCTGTCCGACTGACCACTGACCACCCGTGTATGCGGTGGGCTGTGAACAACCAAGCTAAAGACACAGTAAGTGAACTGAGGTTTGAATTGCCTCCTGGGAGGCAGGATTTCAAGTTTGAGTCCAACCAAGTTAATTTTCTGCTAAAACAAACAAACAAAATCAACATGTTTGCGAGGACTATCACAGAATTTAGAGTCTCAGTAACGCAGCAGTCACAGTACCAAAAAGGGAAAGGTGACTGAGCATCTTCAAAAAGGCCATCAGTGGCGACCAACCTGATCCTGAGAGGATCAATAGATTTTAAAATTATTTGAAAGCACTTGTTATAACTATACTCAATGATGTAAAGAAAATTGTTAATTAATGAAAAGATAAGAAATGCCAGCAAAGGTTTATAAAGCCTTAAAAAGAAACAAATTGATATTTTAATTAATATTTAAAATTAAAATTCACTACGTGGACCTAACAATTATATTGGAGATGACAGAGGAAAAAGTCAGTTAACTTGAATACATTTCAGTGTAAAATATCCAGTCTGCAAAACAGAAAGATGAAAGACTGAAAACATGAACCAGAACCTCAGGCACCTTTCTGTGGGACAATACTAAAAGATCTAACATATGTATAATTGGAGCACCAGAAGGAGGGGAGAGAAGAAAGGGCCCATGATCTTTTGGAAGAAATAAAGTCCACGAACTTCATAAATTTGGAGAAAAATATGAATTCAAAGACTAAAGAATTTAGTGAAACCAATCCAAAATAAATATAAACACCACCACCTCCAGATATGCAGACACATTATAATCAAACTGCACAGAAAAAGGTGAAGAAGGAATCTTGAAAGCAGCGAAAAGAAACACATTACCTGCAGGGAAACTACGGTTGATTTTTTATCAGAAACAATGGAGTCCAGAAGATGATAAAACAACATTTTTTAATTGTTCAAAGGAAAAAAAAAAAGCTACCAATATCAATCCAGAATCCTCTAAAAATATTATTCAAAATTTAAGGCAAAATAAATATATCTTCAGATAAAAGAAAGCTGAAAGAATTCAAGAAATGCTAAAGGAAGTTCCTCAGGCTGGAGGGAAATGGGGTAACTTACTGTGTTCCCCCGAAAATAAGACCCAGCTGGACAATCAGCTCTAATGTGTCTTTTGGAGCAAAAATTAATATAAAACCCAATCTTATTTTACTATAAGACCGGGTCTTATGTAATATAATATAATATATGACCTGGTCTTATATTCATTTTTGCTCCAAAAGACACAATAGAGCTGATTGTCCGGCTAGGTCTTATTTTCGGGAAAATACAGCTCTTCAGGAAGGAAGAACACTGGAAATGGTAAATATTTGGGTGAATGCAAAAATACAATTTTTGCCTTAATTTCTTCAAAATATCTATTTCAACATTTTATGTAGTTCTTGAAAGATAATAGATGCTTCCTAAATTGAGGTTAAATGAAAAAATGAGAGGGTGAAGGGAGGGTTGCATTGAAGGAGCAAAAAAAAATGCATGCTCTCTGGGCAGCAGGATAGCTCAGTTGGTTAGAGCGCGAGCTCTCAACAAGGTCACTGGTTCAATTCCCACATGGGACGGTGGGCTCTGCCCCCTGCAACTAAAGATTGAAAACGGCGACTGGACTTGGAGCTGAGCTGCACCCTCCACAACTAGACTAAAGGGCAATTACTTGGAGCTGATGGGCCCTGGAGAAACACACCGTCCCCCAATATTCCCCAATGAAAATGTGTAAAAAAAAAAAAAAAAAAGCTCTATCTCGGCCACTTTGATTCAGATGTGGAGTATATTATTCAAATTCTGACGTGGTGATTTCATGATAAGCCAAAGGGTCACTTTCAAAACACACCTTGAATGTCTACTAAGTACGAGGGACTTCGCTGGTCTTAAATAAATCATGGTATTGAGCATGGCCCTGAAACAGATGGTACAATCGAAAAAGGCGATTAGGAGAATTTTATGAAGGAACTCCTTATCAGCTGTGGGAATCAACAAGGGATGCAGAAGCATCTGACACTGCCATCAAGGGGAATGCCATTGTCGCCCTTAGATTGCTCCCCAAGGGGCAGGTGAAGAAAGCAGTCGCCAGGCCTGGTGACATCAGTAGGGTTATAAAATAAGACTGCTCGATGGAGGATGTGACCTCGGATGGAGGAACACGGCCGCCCTGCTGAGCACCAAACCATGCCACACCACGGTGGAGCAGAAAGGCGACCTGGGAGTAAATACTGTAGTGTCTCTCCTCCCCGTACGATCTCCCAGTTCCCCCCAGTGGCTCAACTGAGGGAGGTGCTAGAGGCTGAGGAAGCCCAAAGGGGGCATCCCCTTCAGTGCATGGAGCTTCTTAGTGTTTTAGCACATAAAGCACCATGGAGACGGTGAGAGGACGGTTCTTGGCAACAAATGACGGATAACCAGAGCAGAGCAGACAAAGCCCCGATCCTTTGTTTTTGCATTCTAACAGTTAAATAAGTCTAACTATCTAACAGTGAAATAACAGGGCAATAGACGGAGTGTTTGTATCAGCCACCACTCACATCATCCCACGTACTAGAGAGGGATCACTCTCCATCTAATGCTATAAAACCAGTATTGATTCCCAAAATAGGAGCCTTTTCAACATGCAGTCAAGCAGGGTCTGACCTTAACTTCTACTGCAACCTACATATACTTCATCACCAAGGAAACAGGCTGAGAAAAGGGAACATTATGTGCCTAGGGTTATATAGCTAGTTACTGTGGGAACCAGGATCAGAACCAGCTTTTCTGCATCTCACCTAACCAGCATATAACTTTAAACATGAAAATGTGAGCATTTTATTCTGGTTGCCAGGAAGGGAAACAAGTCCCTCGCACCCTGGTTTTAGGTTGATTTGCCATTTCTAGTGTGTTTCTTCAGGTAGCAGTAGGAGCTGCAATGCCTTTGTGCTTCCCAGGTGTAGAGCACACACAACTTTAAATCTGAGTGGTGTTCTCCGAATCACTACTGCTGTTCTAACAGCAACAGTGTACACTATGAAAAACACCTTTAAAAAGCATAAGTTCGGGCCGGCCCGGTGGCTCAGGCGGTTAGAGCTCCGTGCTCCTAACTCCAAAGGCTGCGGTTCGATTCTCACATGGGCCAGTGGGCTCTCAACCACAGGGTTGTCGGTTCAGCTGCTCGAGTCCCGCAAGGGATGGTGGGCAGCGCCCCCTGCAACTAAGATTGAACACGGCACCTTGAGCTGAGCTGCCACTGAGCTCCCAGATGGCTCAGTTGGTTGGAGTGCATCCTCTCATCCACAAGGTTGCCGGTTTGACTCCCGCAAGGGACGGTGGGCAGCGCCCCCTGCAACTAGAAATGGCAACTGGAACTGGAGCTGAGCTGCGCCCTCCACAACTAAGACTGAAAGGACAACAACTTGACTTGGAAAAAAGTCCTGGAAGTACACACTCTTCCCCAGTAAGGTCCTGTTTCCCTTCCCCAATAAAATTAAAAAAAAAAAAAAAAAAAGCATTAGTTCATTGAATTCTTATGAAGATCGCGTAAAGTGGGTAGCATCATTCCCATTTTACAGATAAGAAAGTGGCAGCACCAAGAGATGGGCCAACTTGCCATTCGTCATGTTACTAAGACAGGGGCACAGCCAGAAGTCGAACCTCTGTAATCAAAACCCTGTGCTGTTAGCCGTTCAATCACCTTGAGGGTAACTGAACTGAAGCTGTGTCTGACCTTGATGACTGGTGACATATTAGCACGGGGCTGATGGAGTGGGAGCCAATTCATAATTTATCTCGGGGGAAAACAATGCTCCCTCTATCTCGCCGCTGACAGCTGAACCCGTTAGCAGTATCAGGGGGAATTGTTGGAAGAAAGATGGCATGCCTGTGAATACTACATTATCTTCGGGTCCACTAAATTGATTTTTATTTTCAGAGATAAAATATTTCCAGGAGTTCTGTCTGGACTGGCAGGATGCCAGGGCTGGTTGAACTTTTCCACCCACCCTTTTGGGTCAGTCCAAGTCTTCTCATTTCAGAGTCTCCTCAGAAAAGCTTGCTGGTGTGGAAAGAACATAGAATTTTTAAAACTCAGGGGTGAATTGGAAGCATGTGATGTCTCCCACACTTCTTATGAAAGAGGTCCCAGCATAGGAGAAATCAAACAGAAGGAGATTTCTTCTTCGCTGTCATCAAGAAGTAGGGACTTAAATACCTTCTAGAGCCTTCTCGACTGGCTGACTCCGGTGTCTTCTCTTTTCTCTGCACCTCTGTAGTGAATATTCATAAAACAAATCAACATGGCAATAATAGCCATCATGTATTATCCATGTTTTTATGTACCCAGCACTGCGCTAAGTGCATTGCATGGATTATTTTGTTTATTCTTTGCAACAAACTGGTGAGGTTGATACCATTATTAGCTACTTTTGCCATATAACAAAAACTAGTCAGTTAGAAAGACTTAATCATAAAACCAGGCAGCTAATTGCTAAAGTTGAGATTCACATTCAGATCTGGTTGGACTTCAAATGTTGTTTTCAACCCTCACTATGTATTTGAAGAGGCTATGAAAAATTAAAATACACCAATACCTAAATCTCACACTCACAAGTCTAATACTACTATTGATTGGGTGGGAGCCCTGGCCATCATTTAAAAAGATGCTCCAAATGATTCTGAGGTGTAGCCAGAGAAATGGCACCTCTAAGCTTGTGAATGAATACCTCACATCAGCAAGCAAAGCTCGCTGAAACAGTGAAGCAGTGCAGCCTAGTAATGACATTTACCTTCTACACACCACAGAATCCTTTCACATCAATAGGTCTAAATCCCCCCCAAAGATGGAGATTTGCTGGCTTATATCTAGCAGCCAGGACCTAAGGTTTACTGCTCGTCTTCAACTTAGGCAGGAAGTAGGACTGTGTTATCTTGGTTGCTCCACAATATTTCAGAACCACTCAGCGGTCCTCCAGGCAATATTCAGAGAAATCAACCTAAGCGGCTAAGAGGGAGACTTTCGGTTGCTGATAAAATGCAGCACACCAACCCATCTCAAGCCTGAGGACGTGTTCACTACTAGAACAAGCAGAGACTACCAAAAATCTAACCATTTGCTCCATAAAATAACTAACCCGACACGTAAAGGGACTCATCAGAGGAACAGAACAATTTTCACATTAACTGTTCTGGTTAGAAAAGGGATGCATCTCTATAGGGCAACAGGCATTGTATCTGCAAGATTATTCAATCACCCAGCTTTAAGCAGCTGAGAGAGAAAGGTCTGCATCATTATCAAAGGACAGTCGAGGAAAAGTGACAGTTCTACAGACCGTAATGAATGACATTTTTTTCCAAGTATCAAAGGGACGATTCATTGCCCATCTTTATAACTAGCATGGCCTTCAAGGGATTTCAATTCATAGAGAACATGTCTTGATTAAAAGAGATTTAAATCTAAATAAAAGATATCTGCATGACAAGGTAAGTGGTCAGATTGTCCATTCATTAGCCATTGTATAGTCTCCTAAAGCCAGAATAGAAAAATGGACTTGGTGTCCGTGTTCTAGTATTTACCAACAATGTAACGGATTGGAAAATGAATACTATAAAAAGGCAACCGAACTACCTAACTGGTCCTTCTTCCATTTAAAAGAATCATGTAATATTTCATGAATAAATATGTTAATGGATTTATAAATTATGAAACAATAGTATAAATTATAACAGTGCACCAATCGACCAACAGAAGAGAAAACATCACCAATACTTTTGAAGCCTGCCTGTGTGTCCTGTCCTGGATCTCCCTTTCTAAATGGAGCCTATATCTCCTGAATTTTGTGATTATCATATCTTAGTTCTGTCTATAAAGTTCTACCAGATACTGCTTTGTCAATGTGTCCTTTACTTGTTGAGTTTGGAAGCCTTACGTAAATGAAATCATACTGTACATATTCTTGTTTTTTAATTTTTATTAAATGTATTGGGGTGACATTAGTTAGTAAAATTATATAGATTTCAAGTATACAACTGTATAATACATCATCTATACATCACATTGTGTGTTCACCACCCAGAGTCAGTTCTCCTTCCATCACCATATATTTGATCCCCTTTACCCTCATCTACCACCTCCCCTTACCCTCTGGTATCCACTAGACTGTTGTCTGTGTCTATGAGTTTTTGTTTGTTTGTCTTGTTTGTTTGTGGCTTTCATTTTTATATCCCACATATGAGTGGAATCATATGGGTCTCGACTTTTTCTGTCCAACTTATTTCGCTCAGCATAATCTCAAGATTGATCCATCTTGTCACAAATGGTGGTATTTCATCATTTCCCATGGCCAAGGAATATTCCATTGTATATATGTACCACATCTTCTTTATCCAATCACATATTCTTTTAATGTTTGGTTTCGTTTTACTTTTTACTCAGAGTAATTTGCGAGATTTACCTATGATGTGTATAGATATTGTTTGTTTATTTTACCTCTGCATAATATCCCAGTGCATGAATATGCCACAGTTCACTTACCCATTCACCTATTGTTGGATTCGTTGGATATTTCTGGTTTCTTTTTAAATGTCCGTCTGGAAACAATGGTACCAATGATGTGTAGGAGGTTCCATTTTTAAACTATATTAAATAATGTCTGTTGCATTCTAAAGTGGTTGCAAATATCCACGCTCCCCGTCAGCATTTGTATGTGAGTGCCCACTCGTCATATTTATATTTTCAAAACTTTTTAATTTTGTCTAACTGGCCTATATAAATACAGAGGGTGCCCAAAAAAGTATACACATTTTAAGAAAGGAAAAAACGATTAAAATTGTAATACTCAATATATACTGATAACAAAAGATGAATACAAGTCGTATTTGACTTCTGCAATTACAAGAGGCGCTCAAAGTGGTTCCCATCAACATAATTTTAATATAGTTTTTCCTTTCTTAAAATGTGTATACTTTTTTTGGCACCCTCTGTATTTGATGGTGGCTTTAATTTGCATTTTTCTGATTACCGATGAGGATGGGTATCTCTTCCTATCTTATTGGCCAGCTGTCCTTTTGCTTCTGGGAATGCCAACCGAAGGATTTTGCCCATTTTATTGTTGGTTGTTAGGTATTCCCTGTTGAGTCCTGGGGAATTTTTTTTGTTGTTTTAATGTTTCCTGACAACGCCCAGTTTGTGGTTTTTTGTTGGTTTTATGTGTTGCTGACAACTTTTCCCAGTTTGTGGTTTGCTTTGGGTTTCATGTGTTAGCTTAGTGTTTTGGTAAATAAAAGTTCTAAATTCAGACACAGTCAAACCGCTTTTTCTCTGTGGCTATGGTTCTTTTTGTCTTGATTAAGAAATTCTTTATGTTATAAAGACATTCTTTTTTATTTTCCACGCTTAAAGTTTTAAAATGTAGTCTTTCATATTTAAATATTAAATTCTCCTGAAAAAAATTAAAAGGTGAAAATTCTCCCTGGATGCCTCTGTCGCCCCTCCCTCCCGCTCTTCTCCTAGTGTGTCATCTGTTGCACTGACATGGTTTTATGAAAGAGGCTCCCCCTTCTTACTGATACACAGTTGCTATTCTCCCTCAGAGATGTCGTGTTCATATCTGTGTAGGTCTGTTTCTACACAGACACTGTTCGTCTCTTCTTTATTTTGATCCATTGCTCTGTGAATCCCACACTGTCTTAATTGTTATACTTTTATATGAACTCTAATAGGGTTTGGCAATTATTCCATCTTATTTTCTTTAGAAATGTCTTCACTGTCGTTGGCCCCTCATTCTTTCATATAAATTTTACAATCATATGTTAAGTCCCACAAAAGATACTGTAGGGAGTTTACTGGCTATTGAATGAGATCTTTTGATCAATTTGGGGCACAGTTTGCATTTTGGGGGGCATTATTAAGTCTTCCTGGAACACGGGGTATCTATCCATTTATTGAAGTCTTCTTTACTATCTTTCCATAAAGTTCAAATTTTCTCCAAAAAAGTCTTGTCCGTATTGAGTTAGACTTATTCTTCAGAGTTTTGCCTGTTTTTTCTGTTGTTCTGTTCCTTGTCTTCTCTGGGACTGACTGCGCTTCCCACCCACCTTCACTCCATTTTCTTTTTTGTTCATTACTATTTTGTAAGTTATATTCTCTGTCTCAAATGTTTTAGTGTTTTCATCTAAAAATTGTAGCAAACATACTTGATGAAGTCTAGTTTATTTCCCTGTTTAACCTCCTACTGAATATTATACAAAATTTAGAATCATCTTCCTCCCAAATTTATAGTATATGAGTATATCTTTGTCCAGTATTTTAGTTGGAGCTTGCCCATTTTTAACCCCACAAAAGAATGTTATATGTATAATTTTTTAGCAACAATACTGGTCACGTGATCATCATGGCTTCCTCATGCAGACCTTGCTTCCAGGATCAAGTGAGTTAGAAAGACAAAAAAATGTTGTCATTTTTACTTCGTTCATTCATTCGTTTTTCAAATTCATATTCAGAACCCACTGGATCAGGGACTGTAATGGATACTAGACAGTAAATTAGGATGAAACAGCCCACTTCATCTTCAGACCTACATTCTAGTAGAAGAAAAGACACTAATCAAATCATCACACAAACACAGCATCATAAACTGTGATAAGGTCTCTGATGGAATGAGGTTATGAGAGTGTGTGACTGCTGTGTGTGTGTGTGTGTGTGTGTGTGTGTGTGTGTGTGGTCTCGCCTAGTCGGGGGCTCAGAAAAAGGCTGGCATGAAGGCCAAGCTTCTCACCTACATGAAGGAGAGGTAGATGGTAAAATGTGGAGCAGGGGAGGAATAACTGGGTCATTCCCAAGAGCGCAAACAACTTTTCCAATCTGCATCTGAGTAAAGAAGAGCAGGGCTATTTGGGGAGCATAAAGAAAGCATCATAGGTGGGAACAGAAAGGAAGTGGCAGTCCTACTTTTAAACCTAGGTCTGTAATCCCCAAATGTGCCTTTCTACATCACACCATCCTCATTTTACAAACAGGACAGTCACCTTCAGAAATGTTAAGCATCTTCTTATCTGAGTTCCAACAGCTAGCAATTGACCGACCTGAAATTTGAATCTGTGCATTCCGTTCCCAAAGTCCCATTCCCTTTTATCTATCTGCAAAGTGCCATTCCCCAGGCTGAGGCATCTGGACTTGGTCAGGGGAGCTGCTAATTGTTGTTGAACTAAGAAGGAACTTGGTAGAAGGTGTTTATAGTCTTTCATTTATTTATTTTTTTATTAAATTTATTGAGGAGACAATTGTTAGTAAAATTACATAGATTTCAGGTGTACAATTCTGTATTACATCATCTATAAATCCCATTGTGTGTTCATCACCCAGAGTCAGTTCTCCTTCCATCTGTTTTTCATTTTTGATTTTAAGCAAAATTGACCTGGCAGTGGTGAGCGGGAGTCTCCCAACTTTGTCTGCCCTTCTGCTAAATGGTTTCTCAGGCCTGAAATCACCTTCTCCCATCATGTCCCTCAGCTCCTGTACCTTCTCCAGTAAGTCAACCCTGATTATTTGAGACGGAATAATAACACTCTCCTCTCCAATCAGGACTAATAGGCAAATAGCCCCAATCCCTCAGCAGTGTTTCCAGCGGAGAGAAACAAAGTTAATACATTGGTAAAGCGGCCAATGAAATCCACACAATTATATAGCTTACTAAACTGCGAGGCATCTTAGAAAATGAGAATGCCAAAAGGCCTGTCATTCATAATTTTCAGTCACTGTTACATAAGCTATCTTGGAATTAGGTAACCATTCTGGTTTGCACTTCGATATCTGCAGAAGACCATTTAAAAATACATTAGTAATTATTTTATTATAAAATTAGTATCAGCATCACATAAAATGTGAAAGTAGGAAAATTTGAAAACTTAATTTTCTCTTATCAAGTTCTGTTAATAGTGCAATGAATTTTTTTGTTCATTTTCTGAATATTGTAATTGTGCATTGTAATTTTGAATTCTAGTTTTGTTTTAGTCAACATTCTATAACAAATACAATCTCTAAGTAGATAATAAACATGGTTATATGATAGCACATGCTTTTTAAAAATATTTCAAATGACTACATAATATACCATTGAGTTGGTAGCAAAAGCATACATAACCCTCTTTCTGAAGTTGGGAATCTAGGTATTATACAATGTTGTGTTCTAATGAACAAGGCTGGTACTAACACTCTTGCACATTAATTCCATTTTCTTTCTTTTTTTAAACTGGACTTTTAAAATTAAATTTATTGGGGTGACATTGGTTAGTGAAGTTATATAGGTTTCAAGTGTACATTTTTATAATTCATCATCTATATATTGCATTGTGTGTTCACCACCCAGGGTCAGTTCTCCTGCCATCACCATATATTTGATCCCTTGACTGTTCTCTACTACCCTCCTCCCCCTTTTATTTCTTTGATCTTCAAAATGCAAAAAGTTTTTGTCTGGTCAGAGTTAAGAGTTCAGAAAGCAAAACCCTGCCCTGTCATTTAGTAGCCGTGTGGCTTCGCTATACGGGATTTTAATATCCCCATCTTTGGCACAGGAATGAGATTGCCCCAATTGCAGGAATGTTGCGCAAATAATTCCACACCCCAGGACGCAGTCTTTATGGGCGAATGTGAATGTAGATGAAAGACTTTATCCAAAAGACAGGCAATCCTTGTGCCTGTGGGGCTGTGCTAAATATTATAGAAAAAAATTGAAGCGAAAAAGTTAATTCTGCCTGAATAAGTGCTATATTAATAATAATAAATGATAATTCTAGATTGCCAGATTTAGGGTAATTATTTTAATTATATGTTTCACCATCTGGATGACAGTCCGGGGTGTTTTAAACAAGTTTTCAATTAGTATTTTGAGGAAGTGCCAAGAAAAATTTTCTCTGAGCGATAAATTTCTTTCTCTTCTTTCATAATAATTTCCATTTGTTTTGTCTTTTAATTTTAGGGTTTAAAAGACCTGCACCACTGGCAGAGTGAATACGGTGACAATGACAGTAGTGTCAGTAACTTGAGCATGAACACTGGCTGTGCTACTTACACAGGTAAGAGTATGACTTTTTGGTGCCTCAGTTTCTTTATATATCAGATTGGAAAGGATGCATATTACATAAGGTTGTAATAAAGATAATACAACAAGAGTATCAAATTCTGGCGCAGTGCCCGGCCCGTAGAAGAAATTCTCTACATATTATCCCGTATCAACAACGGCAAGAACAGTGTTTTAAAGATTGCAAAGCTATTCTGGGCAGTACATCCAACTGTACCCTCACACCAACCCTCCAAACTGCAGATTACTTGCCCTCCTTTACAAAGGTGAAAGCCAAAATTCTAAGAGGTTAATGCACTCGGTGTCACTCAGTTTTAAGTGGCTCCAAACTGAAACCTGCATTTCTGGTTCCAGATTTCACTTTTTTCCTTACTGAACAATGGAGTTTCCCAGTGTAAATAGTTCATATTAGAGAGCTTCCGAAGAATGGGTTTAATGAAAGATGATAGGGAAACAGATCAAAAATTCACAACAGCTTACACTCATGTGTTGCACTCTGTTCTAGATGTTTCTTAATTGAATCTTCCCAAGTACCACATAGTTTAGATTTTTCTCTTCTCGTGCGCCATACACAAAAAGGGTTCCACATTCAGAACCATCTGACGCCAAGCTTGTGTCCTTTTGTTACAAGTGCTTAAACAAACAAAAAAAAAAATCGACAATGAAGTGTGGCGTCCCGAAACCCAGATATGAATGTATCGCTTAACCTCACCTTCCTTTGGAGCAAGCTACGAGGCATCCACTGGTAGCATCTGGCAAAAGCACCGATCAACTTGTGAGATTTGGGCAATAAAGATATTCCAAGGTGCTTGCAAAAGATTTTCTGTAAGTATAGGCCTGCCTTGGAAATGCAAAGCTGAGCCTCTCTGCAAGCCAGTGAGGGAAAGATGGTAACAGTGGATCGTTGCCTCTCTTTTGATATTGGGTGATTTGCAATCTGAGAGTGAAGTTGGACTGGAAAGAGAGAAAGAGATAACAAGGGAAAAAATACTCAATTTGAAGTTGCCTTCAAGGAAAAATGTCAAGCCGGAAAATGATTTTATCATGTTTGAAATGCAAATGCAGTAAAATCCCTGACATATTTGGATTGGTAAAATAATATATTTCAAGATTGGGTAAAGAGAAAGTTTCAGTGCAGAGGAAGTTGTGGGTTCAGGGCTACAGGAAGAATATAAAACTCACCATCTCCCCGAAAAAAAATAATAATAACATTCACAACACTGGGTTGTGACTATATTGGAATAAGATAGCCTTAGTCAAACCTTTTTCCATGGCTCTATTCCCACTTTCTATGACTGTGTCATGGGTAGGCACATAAAAAAGGAAGATGTCTCCGAGCAGAATGGTCTGTATTTCTTTGTATTCCCCTGTAACAAGATAACTTTGGGGTGTCTGGCCATCCTGTAGTCCGCCTTCGCTAAGGAGTTTCTGCCACCCTCAGGAGTGGGCTTCTGTTGTCACATGTATAGGAAATGACCTTGGTCACCATCCCCTTTCCTCACACAGTTAGCTTTCCCTCACACAGACAGCTCACCCAACAGAAGCCAGTAAGATGGTCAATCCTTGATATTTCAAATGGTGGGGCGGGGAGAGGTCACCTAGGGCTGAGGAGCTGTGGTGATATATATGGCTTCTGAGAGAGTTAAATGAAACAGACATGAGGACATGGAGAAACAGAACAGACAGAACTGGCAGGCAAGCTTAGCTAACAGTGCCTTTTCATTTCCAGGTTTGCGTCCTGTGGGGCTTGGCTCTGTCTGTGGTTTCCTCATCTGGGTCTACATCAGCATGGATGAGAAAGGTCTAGGCTACCCATCTTGCGCCTCCATGCATCTCGGTGGGTAAGTGGAATAACGGCCTTTTGATACTTACTGCTAATCTTGACAATGAACTTTACATTTTGCTCTCTATTAACTCCAAATAGCTACTGTTCTCTGCTATCCTTCTACTTAACCGTAGTGTGGCTGGATTTTTCTTCTTCTTTTTTCTTTTAAATAGAATTCCCTCTGTAAATCCTGTGTCGATCCAAGGACAAATTAATTGGTGTCGTTCTACATAAATAACAGGTGGTGTGACTCCCTGTTTGGAAATTATTAGCCAGCAATTGAGCCTCAGGGGCAATAGTTTCATGAGCCTAGATCTTGGGTCTTATGTGGTTGTGTGGCTCTGGCACTTGGCTGGCAAGAAATAGTATCAGGATTCAACGCTTTTTTAAAAATCTGTCTTTGAAGCTTGAGTAATACGCTCTTTGGTGTTCAATATGATGGTCAAGAAGTCCTTATATATGTCTCCAAGTACAAGGTGGGGGGTGCACCTGGGAATTCTCACAGACACTGTGCTGTGTGACATGTCAATAGAGCATGGGAGGCCAGCACACAGACAGAAAGGACAACAAAAGACCTCTATGTAATAGCGAGCTGCGTGAAGTGAGAAAATGACCATGCTGAGAGAAACCAGGCTCCCAAAACCTGGTGTGACACGTTCCGTTCTACACAGTACTATTTAAGAGAGGAGGTGAAAACTGGAATTGTTCCGTAGAAGGTCAGCAGAGTGGGGCCAACGCTGGAAGCTCATCCTTCAAAAGAAAATAGTCAAAGGAAATGTGAATTTTTTTTTCAAGAGGAGAGGATCTTAGTAATATAATTATCTCCTTTACTATCAGAACCTCAGTTTACTGGAAGAGAAGGTAAACAGAGCAACTCTGGGCATCTCACTAGAACCTAAGGGTAGAAGCTTAGAGAGACAAAGTTAGAAAGGTCAGAATGATGCTCAAACAGTCAGTGCTCAAACAGTGTTTCCCAAATCTCAGTCATTTTTGTACCATCTTCATTATATCGGCAGAATATCTGTGCTATGTTTTGTCCATTATTCTTTAAATTGGCTTTCTTATTAAATATAGATAAATGCGTTTTAAAAAGATACCTCTGAGCATCACCGTAAATGGAAAATAGGTACCATGCATCATTCATAGGAGTAAAGCATGAAAACAAATAAGATGAAAAGAAAATGTTGTGGAATTCCAGGTGGTCTGAGGATTGCTACCTCTGTCATAAAAGGAAGGTCGGGAAGTGTCAGAGAGGTGTTAAAAATAGAGTATTGAGCTCTCCGGGCTGTCTGGAAAGCAAAAGAACTAAGAAGCAGATAATTTTCACTCTAGGAGTCATTAATGTCATTTATGTTTCATCCTCTCTATCTAAAATCTCCCCAGAGGGGCTCTCACACTTTGGGAAACACTGACCACAGTGTCCACTGATGGGTCATTCAGCAAATGGGGAGCTCTGAGTCAAAGAAGTATCCCAAAGGGACTTCTGCAGAGTCAGCAGGGATGTTGCTGAGAAGAATCCAGATGTTGCTCCAAAGTATCTGGAACCTTTTGACTCTGGGTAATGATGATTCCGTAATGGATTGAGTTGGGTTTGCTATAGAGAACCTGGATTTTGCCTCTACCCAGCCCCATGATTGGGGCTCCCCGGTGCATTCCCCAGGGCTGTTCTCTGATGCCGGAGTGTTGATTATGCACCACAATGAAAAAGTTTCCTGTCTCCCAAGACAGATGTGAGAGGGGCTATTTGTGATTTGGCTGGCAGGCATACAGCTCTGGCTGTGCGGCACTGGTGGCAGCCACTCATTTCTCAGTGTCACCACCGATCTTGTAGAACTTGCATTGTTTCATTTTCCTAGCGATGCAGTAATGAGTTCCTACTGATTGAGTGGGAAACTCTGCCAACATGTGTCTGCTCCATTGGTAAGGAGGCCGCTGTGTGCCAGTTCCCAGAGGGCAGGTTGCATCAGGAAAGGATCGTTGGCCTTTTCACTTCCTTTGCACAAGTCAACACAGTGGGCGAGGCCCGGGTGCCTCTCTTTGATGGAGACTGTCTGGGACGGGAACTTCCCGCCTCTACCCTTCTTGCTTTGTGATGGCTGGACTAGTAATAAGTTGACATCAGGCCAGATTAATAGGGGGAAAAAACAGTTTAATATGTGCACATAGGAGATCATAAACAATGCTCCCAGAAATGATGAATGAGTCAGCCTTTTTATACTTTTCAGACAAAGAAACATGGAATTTGTGAAGAATGTGCAGATCCAAGACATTTAGGTTTGGATGCTGCTCATTAGGGAGGAATCGAAAAAAGGTTTGGGCTTGGGCAGTAAATTGGTAAAGGAGTAAGAAGGCTTGTTTATGTAAGCTTTTTGGCCCTGGATTCCTTATCTGCAGTGACAAGGTGTCTTAGCCCCCTTGCAGCAAGGAGGGCACCTTTCATTGGGGAGACTTATTTCCTGCATTCAAGGAGATTTGTGGAGGGAGGGATAGAGGTACCCTTCGGGCACCAGCTGCTTGTCAACTAACTTTAATTCCAAGTAATCAGCACACGCTTATGGGATATTTCTGGGCCCTCACAAGATGGCAAAGGCCACATAAAACAAAGTGGACAATAGTGTGGTCTTTGCCACCAGACATAGCTGAGCTCAAACGCCACCCCAAGTTTCCTGTTATATAAACTTGGGTGCATAAGTGCTTTATCTCTTTAAGCCCCCAATTTCTTCATGAATAAAATGAGGTACATGAAATAACAACTCACAACACCCTTGTGAGAAATGACTGAGATAATGTAAAGTAACACCTTTTAGTTCCTGTTATCCCTTTATGATATCCTGGTGCTACAGGATGGAAGGTGGGGCAGGAATGAACCAGGAACTGGGTTTGTCATCAGCCCCGTTGCAAATTGTCCTTCATCATGGAGAATGGGGCTGGGAATTCTGAAAGGGTGCTCTGTGTAGATTAGGGGTAACTAAGGTGAACAAGAAAACCAGACCTTTTCCCTCAATCGGCCATGCACACATGCATTCATTTATTTAGCAAATATTTCGAGCTTACAATTTGCTGGGATGGAAAAGACTCACCTTGACTCGTTTGGTAAGAACACATGTGCTGTGGGTTCTGGAAAGGGACAAACGCAATGGGTGACTATCACAGGGACATCAAACAGTGTCTGCAGCGTCAGGAAATATTTCTAGGACTGGGCGATTTTTTAATCCAAGCCCTGAATAATGAATTCATTCAACTAAGTGGTGAGGTGTGGCAGGGCAGGGAAAGGCTGGATCATTGGAGGAATGAAAATCAGTTCTGCTTGTTAGGGGGCCCTCTACGAGGAGTCACATTTTCATTTTGCTGATTAAGTACCTCTTTTAAAGCAGCTATTTAATATCACAATTTCATGGAAGAAAGAGCATTTTAACACCAGGAAAAATAAGGAGACACCATTAAACTAATGTCAGCCCTTTAAATTGAATAAATTCGGTGTTCTAAAGTATATACTTCAGTTTGCTTACTTAAAAGTGTGTCTCTGACCACTGTAGGTTTCCAAGAGAGGTAGGGAAGGGGCCAAATCATTCTCACTAAGTAGAGCTTTTAGTCCCAAATTGATCATTTATTTTCCACCAGGGAGGTGACCGAGAAGACAGATGAATAGCAAAGCTTTGCATTCATTCGCTGATTCATTCATTCAACAATATTTCTTGAATGCCAGACACTGTGTAACAGAAAAGTGGAGACTGAAGAAAATAATATTTGCCCCAAGGAAGTGCGTGTCTCCTTCTCTGTCGGGCTGCTGGAGTTTGGGGCTGAGCCAGTGTAATCTGGGTCCAGCCATTGTAGATTTTCATCACAGCTATAATGAGATTCAGTTCGCCATTGACTTCAGACATTTTCAGAATAGAATCAGGCCTTTCCCTTCAATAAGGTCTGGGAATCTGAGCTCTGGGAAGATTCTAGACATCTCGTAACACTTTGGAGAGCAGCTTTCGGGGTCACTGAGTTCTCTTGTTGGGGGGCCCACCTAGCTCTCTGGGCCTTGGGCAGTTTCTCCCCACCTGGCTGCCACACCCCCATTGTGATAGGGCTGCTGCCTGTGCCTGGTGACGGCCCTGTGTGTGGGGGAGCCGTGCCTCAGCTCTCAGCCCTGCCCTTTTGCCAGCTACTTCCAAACACTCACTCTGCGGAGCTGTGGGTTTTCTCCCCACTCTTCTGATTTTCAGCAGCCCAGTGCCATGCGCTCAGAAAAGGGACCGTGCCCTCTTCTTCTGGGCCCTCCCTTCCTACTCCCAGCCTTTGTGTGCCGGGTGAAACCCCCCGAGGTGAAGGGCCTTCAGCTGGGTACAGACTCATCCTATCATTGGAGCTTCACAGCTTCTGATGCCCCGTGCTGGCCACACGGTCGGTCAGAAGTGTGGCTGACGTCTGCTCTCAGTATATACTAGGTTTGCTACTTCTTCTGCCTTGCCCAGGGACAAAAGAAGCTACGAGTTTCTTTTTTCCTATATATCACTCAGCCCTTTCTGGATTTTAGTTTATTTGGGTTTCTTGCCATCTCTAGGTCTCTCTTTCCTCTTCTTTCCCCTCCCTTCCCCTCCTTTTTCCTCCCCTTCTCTCTCTTTCTCCTCTCCCTCTCTTTATATATATATATATATATGTATGTATATTTGTGTGTGTGTGTGTGTGTATATATATATATATATATATATATATATAAAGCATAGTAAATAAAGCCAAATTCTACATACTGCCTTCTCAGTGACATTTTTCTACCTTTCTCTGAGAGGTAGTAATGAAATTTTTTGTACATATGGTCCATATCTTACATAGTTTTACACCATAAAAACATAGAGCTATAGAGTGTTATTAATTCAGAAAAATTGTACACACTATGTATATCATTCTGAAATTGACTGTGTTCCCTGGAGATGGCCTGTTTTGGAGAACCATCCACGCTAATAATACAAGCAAATCTAGTTCTTTGATTTTGTCTTCCGTTCACTTTTCCATTCCATGAATATGCCACTGCATATTTATCTGTTACCATCCTGGGTGGACATATGAGTGGTGTTTTTCTGAGGGCTGAGGATATAAACATAGAAAAAGGGAAAAAGTCACATTAGGTAATTTGAGCACTATTTTGCATCAGACATTATTCTGGAACTGTGGACGTAAGGAAAGATATAATACATTTACAGTCTAGTGGGAGAGACAGGGAGGTAAGCAATAATTGAATTTGCATTTTGGGAAGATTAATCTTGCAGTATGTAGGACATATGGGAAGGAATAGTTGGAAACAAGGGAACAAAACAGAAATGGTCTGTAATGATCTGCAGAAGTCCAGATGAGGCACAGGAGAAGTCTACATTTAAACAGTGGTGGTGAATAAGCGAGAAACAGTTCTGACATGGGACCGACATCACTGATACAATGAGGGGGGCAGAGGTTGCTATGAGCTCCCCCTTGTCTTTTCCCCAAGCCTCTGCTTGTCCACCAAGCCAAACCACATGCTGTCCAGAGAGACCAAGGGTCACTATGTGGGGAGACCAGATGTGTGGGATGGAATAGTGTGTGGCCCACAGGGCCTGCCCTTGAGAAGTCCAGTGGGAGAGATAAACAAATTGACTTTCTAATACAGAGCAAAAGTGCATTGTCTACCGATGTGTCTGAGCCCAGCATGAAATGGGCCCAAAGGATGAACAGCTGAGTTAGGTAGTGAACAGGAAGGCCGATTTCCACGATGGTTTCATTTAAGCTGAGACTAAAGGACAAGCGGGGCGAAACCAGGAAAAGAAAAAAAAAAGCACGGGTTCAGCACTGCGATTGTCGGTAGGAGAAACAATTTGCGGGGCTGTTGCCCAGGACAGCAGTTGTGTAGTGATTCCTCTCTGCCAGGCACCATTCTACCTAAGTTTCCTTCATCCTCACAACAACCCCGTAAGACACCGTAAGGTAGCCGTATTACTATTATGTGTTTAGGCAGAGTAAAGTGAGGTACAGAGAGCTTAAAGCATTTGCCCGAGGTCACACAGCTGGTCAGCGACACAGTGAGAAATTAAACCCTGATATCGGGGCTCAGGGACCAGCTCTGAGTCCGGTTCTAAGGCAGCACTCACTGTGATGACACGCACAAATGGTGGCCCGGTCCCATCACAGGATTCAGTGGGGTTCTGTTTTCTGTTTTTTGAGGAACCTCCAAACCGTTTCCCATAGTGGCTGCACCAACTTGCAATCCCACCAACCAACATAAAACAATATTGAATGTCAAAAAAAGAGGAGTTTATTTTTTAAAAGTATATATACTATAATTATACAAATGATATTAACTGAGGACAAGAGTAGACATCAGAAAAGAAAAATGTTAGCTCTTACTAAGCGTTTCTTTCATTCTTCTTCTGTTTCCACGATGTGTTTATTGCGTCATACATGTTCTCTGCTAAGTATCTCATTTCATTGAAGTTTAGCAATTAAGTCGTTACTTATAAAAAAAAAAGATTCAGTGGGGTTTTCTGGGTGATAGTGTCAGAGGATGAGAGAAGAGGCCCGGGAGGAGTGAGGAGTAGCTCAGTGAGGGAGAACAGACTGGCTGCACCATGGAAACCCCGAGAAGGGAGGCTGGGAGGTCAGCAATGGAAAGAAAGGGAGGTCCTACCCAGAAACAACCTTCCAAAGTGACAGCAGGCTGGTGTGTGGTGTTGGGCTGCACCCAGACCCCACCTCGAGGCAAGTGATTTCCCATTCCTGATCCTTTTTTCTGAACGTTTTTTCTGAACTTTTCCATCAGACAACCTCCAGTCCCCCTTGTTTTAGAGCAGGCACTGTAGACACGTTATATCCCTGCCTTTCTGTCTCCCCTGCCTTCATACACTGGGTGCGCTTCTACTTTGTACAAGGTCATGTGTTTTATTATGGTGAAGCAGACATGAAAGTGTGGGGTTGGTAGTTACAAACGTGAATCACCTATAAATGCCCTCCAAGACCTTGCAGTCCAGCAGAACAACACAAAATTTACCCTGAGCCATTTTCGGCCCGCCATCGGAGAAGTCCTGAGAAGTCATTCTGTGGTGTCCGGGGATTGGAGGCTGACGAGATCTTTTTGTTGCTGTTGCTCATGCACCGTGTTCAAATTGGAAGAAAGCTCAGAATACAAGTTAATGAAGTACAAGTTATTAATAAGAGCTAAGACTTACGTCGCATTTCCTATTCTCTCACAATTTTTCTCTGTGCTTTCCAAGTAGAAACTCATTTGGTCTTCGCATCTGTCCTCTAAGGGAGGTACTATTGTTGTCATTCTCTAGAGATGAGGGAATTGAGACATGGAGACGTTATGCAGTCGGTCCATAGCCACACGGCCAGTTAACACGTTGCGTACGGATCACGAGAATCTTCACGAGGGATTTAAACCCCGCTGTATGCAACGTGTTAAGTGGCAGACATGAGATGTGTACCCAAACGGCATGACTCGAGATATTTTGAACAACTATGAAATGGTTCCTGTTATTTATAAATAAATAAAATTACTTAATACATAGAAGTTATGTTTTCTTTAGTTTCTCAATGACTAATTTCTTTTAGAAAATTATCTGAGTGCTTGAAAAATGTTGTGGCTTTCAGAAAAGGCATTCATGCTCGAAAAGATTGGTTCCTACACATTTTACATCAATCTCATTTTACACATGAATAAACTTAGAGAGGAAGTGACTCTCCCAGGATCCCAAAGGAAGATCGGAACAGAAACTGGGTTAGGACCCACACAGTACAGAAAAGTATTGGTAAGTATTGGCTTCAAGAGAGACAGCTATAGTTAAACCCCAGCTCAGTCACTTTCTAGTTCTGTAAGCTGGAGGAGTGTTGCTTATTTGTCCTCAGTGTTCATTTCCCCATCTGTAAAATGGGAACAGCATCATATCAACTTGAGAGGGTTGTTAGAAGGATCAATTGAGACAATGTGTAGAAGTTGCCTAGTTGTGCCACCTGTGTTGTTACTGGCATGATTGTTGTTGTAATTACATTATTTTCATTCACCCAGAGTCCAGGGGTCTCTCCCAATGTATCATATAATATTTCAGGCAAAACTAACCTGATGGTGTGCCCCACCCCCTCAGTCCTCGTTAATAGAAGTACCTTCTGTAGCCAAATAAAATGGGCTCAGTGACTTTTAATCACCAGATTTGAGGCAAACAGGCTCAGTGAAAGAGGATACAGTGTTCTTGCTCTGTCAACAACCACGGATTCGTGTTTTCGATTGTCAAGTCCTTCTGGATGTTTCCAGCTTTCCTGCTCATGTGTCATGTTTCATTCTCTCTTTATTCATTTCTTTTTCTGGTAGCCGGCAGAAGTTGCCTACAGTAAAATGCCAACCTGCAGGTTCTAGGATGAGAATGCAGATGTCAGCCAAAGACCTTCTTCATGGGGCTGTGCCCAGATTCAGTAAAAGGGGGGCAGCCGAAGCAGAGAAAGGACACAGATAGTAGGAAGTGCTGGTTCTTTCTATGTTACGGCTGAGAGAGGATTGATCACAGAGTTTCATGTCCTAGTAAGAAGAAAACTTGGTTTGGGATGCTGATGACATCTCCCTGGTCCACAGAGTCCGATCTTTCTCCAAACAATGGTGACTGTACGTCCGAGCTCATTCCCGACCCTGCAGTGTGAAACTGCCCTATCTGCTCATTTCTGGGCAAAAGCAGTTCAGTATTCTCATGGAGTTCTGGTTTTTTAAACCAATTGCCTACCTGCTTCAATATTTCTCACATTTCCTCCTCGGCTTCTTCCTGTCATTTTTGCTGCTTTCTTTCCTTCTTGGGCTCATGAAGACATCCATCCAGCTTGGGGAGGTCATCAATAAAAATCACCTTGCTGGGGTGAGCTGAGAATGATGCTACTTTATTCATCTCAACTGATTCTTTGCCAAATCCACATCGCATGTACCCCCACCTTCCTTTACTGCTAGCATTTCAGACGTCAGGAAGGGATTTTCAAATGATAAATGATTAAATCTTCCTCTAATGAGAGAATTCTGGGAGAATGGTTCAGCAGGCAGTGCAGACTTTTTCTTTTAGCAAAAACCACTGTCACACCGAGTGGGACCAATCCATGGTTCTTCATGTCACTTGGGAGGACATTAGGATTTTAATGAGCCATTTATGGGGAGGGAATGGCTTCGGCGTCGGTCCGTCATGGCCGTCTCTCTTGTTGTCTTGCCCAGTATCTGTCCTCTTTCTTCTGGTGACAGAATATCTCTGTTTCCTTTGCAACATTTCCCCCTTCACTCATTTGTCTTCTTCACCGATGAAATGGCCATGTGACTGCAGCTACCTGATTAGAGCACACTTTCGTCTTGGACTACCACTGATCCAGGATCATGAATGTGACCCAAAGGGGGCCAATCGGCGATTGACAAGGCCGTTAAGAGAGGGTTTCTCTTCTCCTAAGACTGTGAGGTCTGTAAGTCTGGCACTTTACACTCACTTGGAGAGAGTATGGCTGAAAAATTTTAAACCAACAAATAGGAAAACAGATCTAGGAGGTGACATAAAGACAGAGAGAAAGGGAGAAAGGATGCTGCAGAGACAGAGACAGAGAGAGAACATCGTTTAAGCCCCCGCAGTAAAGTTGCATCTGGATCCATTTCCATACAAGGGGTCAACAAAGTATCTTCATTCCCACTCCCCTCCCTTTAATCTAGTCTTAGCTGGCTTTCTGTCCCCTGCAACTAGCAATCTGAACCGATTGAATGTCATCCCGTCCAAAACATGTCATCCCCAGCTGAATTCGCCAAACATTTCTGTTAGTGTGTGGTCAGGTGCCTTCCCCAAACCTCACCGCAGGGCCACTGGCCTCGGAGTGGAGAAAGCCGAGCTCCCAGTCCCTTTGCCACTGACTGACCGTGACATTGTGGAGGCCACAGCATCTCCGAGGGCCCCCAGTCCAATCCAGGTCCTCCTTTACTGGTGAGTGGGCTGGAGCGCTGGGGGCTCTAACCAGGCAGTGTTATTTCAGAACTTGGCTCTTCCATGAAAAAGCTGAGTGACAGTGAACCAAAAAAAAAAATAAAAAAATAAAAAAAAAATCCCACATTTCAGATTCTTCACCTATAAAAATAAAGATGAAAATGGCATCTCACAGAGAATGGAAAGTTCCTGTATTTAGCATGATATCTAATATATAGTGAATCTCCATACGTGTCAGCAAATGTTATTACTTTACTGGGACTTGGGGGGATTCCATAAATAATCAGCTTAGCAGATGTTGTATGCATCAGCCCAGCCATTGTGTGTGTGTGTGTGTGTGACAGACAGACAGACAGACGGCAGCCATGTGTACTATATTCACAAAGCATAGATTGTATATTGAGTCCCGTCTCTGACACTATCATTAACTGATTTTTCGATTGATCAAATATTTTGTACTTTCCTTTTCCCTTTCTTCACCCCCCCTTTCATTCAATAATTTATTGAACACACACAATCGACGAAGCATTTTCCTAACAATGAAATATAAAATAGCAAAATCATACGCTTGTTCCCTCTTAGACCTTAATATTTAATGTGATCTCTACAATGATTTGCCCTGGAATCACCCGTCACATGGCTTTGTCACAGGGCATTCTGACTGAGCTCTTCTCAAGTCGTTTATCTGTGTCATCAATGCCCTCCCCTCCCCTTCCAGCATTTTCTAGGGAAAAAATAACAACAACAACAACCAAAAAATGGAGGTACCGAGCCTCTAAGATCTAGTGAGTGTGGACAAAATGCATGCACTTTTTAAGCTTTGGCCAGTGGAATTGTAGAAGCAATCAGTAGCTGCCTCGGGGAGCAGACCTAGTTTGCCCGGGAAAATTAAAATAGACACCGCCCAAAAAGCATCAATTCATTTTCCCCGGATTTCACACTACAAGCCAGATGGGCTGTGCTTGGACCGCTGTGTGACCAGGGGGAATTACAAGCCAAGGGCTGCCTTTCTGCTTGTTCTTCCCCCGTTGTGTCTTGCTGCCTTCCCGGGTGCCCTGATGGAAGCGTGATCGCCCTTGCACAGTATTTTAAGACCTGCCAAAACCCTTGGTGTTGGTGCTGATTCACTGCAGTGTGGTGACTGAAGTGAATCAGTGAGACCTTAGAGGGTTCGCCCAGAGGAACCTGTCTAGGGAGGGAGGGGCTGGAGTGGAGGCTGCGTCTGGAGTCTGGCTCCCTTCCCCCTCCCACACCAGCTGGCCTGCAGCTTTGGCGTCTCCTCTGGGAGCTGTCTCCTGGGCCTACGCAGGAAGGGCAGGGTGGCGTCAGGCAGGGGCAGCTGAGGCTTTGGGGTACTGCATTTATCTCTGACGGTGAGAAGCAAGACGTGAGCAGATGCCTATCCAGAAAGATCTGGCTTCACGTCTCAGGAGCAGGGTGTTCAAATTAAAACATGGGAGGTCCAGCATCACATAACACGTGCAGACATACCTTCCTTCTCATGAAAACAATCGCAAGGACTAGCCGTGGGCCACGCACTTTGAAGCGCGCATGCAGTTAATGCTCAAAACAGTCCCCTGAGATAGGTGCGATTTTTATCCCCAGACACGGTTGGGGAAACTGAGGCACAAGTACAGCAATCTGCATAAAGTCACCTATCTCGCTGGAGGAGAACAGGATTCCAACTAAAGTGGGCAGCTGCCAGGCCTGCAGTTGGTACGCCGTGCCACGTGGTCTCTTGCTGAAAGTGACAGCAGAGATGGAGATGAGATGCTGAGAGGACTCCTTGTGCGAAGTGCCCTGTCTGCTTTATTTCATTTATCCGACTTCAGCCCATGGTTTTATCCCCAGTTCACAGCTGTGCACAATAAGAACAAGAGAAGCTAAAGGATTTGCACAAGGTCACAGGGAAAAAACAAAATCGGAATCAGGACTCCACCCTCAGTCTGCTCCGCTCCCGAGGCCATGCTTTCTAAAATTCAGTGGAGTGGCTTCCGGTGAGGACTACAGCTGTGGCAGAAAGGTCACCAATCCTCAAGTTCCCACATGCCACCAGAGCCACCGTCAAGGTTCCTCCCAAATGCAAGAGAGCACGGCCGAAGCAAAGCAAATCACTCCTGCAGAAAGAGACTGAGTCCGTGAACACAAAACAGTTTTCACACAAAGCTCATTTGTATCTAAGAATCACCACTTTCTCACTCACTCCCCTGCCATTTCTCATTCTTTCCGTCCCCAGCACCGGCAGAAGCTGCCCTTGAGTCCGTTTCTTTCACAAAGGAACAAGTTGTGGTCACTTTCTGAGAGCTCCAAGGATGTGATGACAGTGGGAGCAACAGTGACGTGTGTGGAGGCAGGATGCTTAGCTTTGCTCACTAAACTAGACCCAGGCTGGGACCCGTGTTCCATACGGATAGATTATGACACAGCATGTGCTTGGAACCAGAGAAATCACACATTGTGAATCTATAAACAATGATAACGGTAACATTAGCCCTTATTTAGTGAAACACTGGAGCCAGGTCCCAGCCTGATGTCTACCTATCGAAGATAGGTTGAATAAACTACTACAGAACATGCATACAAGGGAGTACAATACAGCAGTGAAAAAGAATTGCTTAATTATCTCTGTGGATTGCTGTGGCATGATCGCTGGGATACATTTCAAAATGAAAAATTTAAAATAGAGAGCAGTGTTTGTAGCATGCTACTACTATTGAAGAGAGACAGGGACTATGGGTGTAGTCGCTTATACTAAAACACAATGAAAGGTGGTTTTTTGTTTGTTTTTTTAATTTGAAATAGAGAAAATGGAGGAGAAAACAATGGGAAGGAACAGTACAGAATTTTGACTTTTTTAACGGTAGACTTATTTGACTCTAGAATTGACTCTGAAATCTTGTAAATATGTCACATAGTCACAGAACAAATTTATAGTTGTTGTTTTTTAATTAAAGTTTATTGGGGTGACAATTGTTAGTAAAGTTACATAGATTTCAGGTGTACAATTCTGTATTACATCATCTATAAATCCCATTGTGTGTTCACCACCCAGAGTCAGTTCTCCTTCCATCACCATATATTTGATCCCCTTTACCCTCATCTCCCACCCCCCACCCCCCTTACCCTCTGGTAACCACTAAACTATTGTCTGTGTTTATGAGTTTCTGTTTCTCATTTGTTTGTCTTATACTTTTGCTGTTTTTGGTTTATATACCACATATCAGTGAAACCATATTGTTCTCTGCTTTTTCTGTCTGACTTATTTCGCTCAGCATTATACTCTCAAGATCCATCCATGTTGTCACAAATGTTCCTATTTCATCTTTTCTTACCACCGAATAGTATTCCATTGTGTATATATACCACAATTTCTTTATCCATTCATCTATCGAAGGACATTTTGGTTATTTCTATGTCTTGACCACCGTAAATAAAGCTGCAATGAACATTGGAGCACACGGGTCTTTATGGATACATGTTTTCAGATGTTTTGGGTAGATACCCAGGAGAGGGATTGCTGGGTCATATGGTAATTCTATTCGTAATTTTTTGAGGAACCTCCACACTGCCTTCCGTAACGGCTGCACCAGTCTGCATTCCCACCAGCAGTGTATGAGGGTTCCTTTTTCTCCACAGCCTCTCCAGCACTTGTTACTATTTGTCTTGTTGATGATAGCCATTCTGACTGGGGTGAGGTGATATCTCATTGTGGTTTTGATTTGCGTTTCTCTGATGATTAGTGATGTTGAGCATTTTTTCATGTCTATTTGCCATTTGTATGTCCTCTTTGGAGAAATGTCTCTTCAGGTCCTCTGCCCATTTTTCAATTGGGTTGTTTGTTTTGTTGTTGTTGAGTTGCATGAGTTTCTTGTATATTTTGGATATTAGCCCCTTATCGGAGGCACTGTTTGCAAAAATCTTTGGGTAATATGGCCATTTAACTATGTTGATTTTTCCAATCCATAAGCACGGAATGTCTTTCCATTTCTTTGTGTCTTCCTCAATTTCTTTTAAAAATGTCTTATAGTTTTCAGCATATAGGTCTTTCACATCCTTGGTTAAGTTTATTCCTAGCCAATAAATTATTTTATTCTTTTTGCTGCAATTGCAAAAGAAATTTTTTTTTAAATTTCTTTTTCTGAGATTTCATTGTTAGTATATAGGAATGCAATGTACTCTTGTACGTTGATTTTGTAGCCAGTAACTTTACTGTATTCGTTGATTGTTTCTAATAGCTTTTTGGTGGAATCTTTAGGGTTTTCTATAGATAGCATCATGTCATCTGCAAAGAGTGATAATTTAACTTCTTCATTCCCAATTTGGATGCCTTTTATTTCTTCCTCTTGCCTGATTGCTCTGGCGAGGACTTCCAACACTATGTTGAAAAACAGAAGTGATAGGGGACAGCCCTGTCATGTTCCTGAATGTAGAGCAAAGGGCTTCAGTTTTTCACCATTAATTATGATATTAGCCGAGGGCTTGTCATATATGGCCTTTGTTATGTTAAGGTATTTTCTTTCTACACCTATTTTATTAAGTGTTTCAATCATAAATGGATGTTGTATCTTGTCAAATGCTTTTTCTGCATCAATTGATATAATCATATGATTTTTGTCCTTTATTTTGTTTATGTGATGTATCACATTAATGGATTTGCAGATGTTGAACCATCCTTGTGCCCCTGGGATGAACCCCACTTGGTCGTGATGAATAATCTTTTTAATGCATTGTTATATTTGATTTTCTAGAATTTTGTTTAGGATTTTTGCATCTGTATTCATCAGAGATATTGGTCTATTTCCAGTACATGTTTATAGAATGCTTATTTTCTCTCCGACTGCAGCCTTTTTTTCTCTCTCACACTGTAGTGCTATGTTTTCTCTGCACTATTCCAGCTTCTCACACAATGGGGGGATTCCCTGGGAGACGGGCTTCTCCTCTGTTAACAGCCTGGGACATAGGGCACCGTGTCCCTTGGGGAAGCGGAGAGCTTTTGAAGTTCCAAAGCTCTTCCTGCACCAGATTCAGAGCCTGTATGTTTCAGCAGCTCTGTTTACTCCTGCAGGGATCTGCCCAGATAGGTGGGGCCAGGGGCAGGGTGAGCTGTGAGAGGTGACCCAGAGCAATGGTGGCGACCACCACCACAGCCGGTCCTGCTTCCACAGCTCCCTCCCCTTTGCTGGAACTAGTTGGGCTGCGAATCTGTGTCTGCGGCCCACAGTTCTCAGAACAGCAAATATTCTGTTCTTTTGCTCTGACACTGCTACTGTTCCACTTCTAGCACCAGGCAGGTGGGGGCAGGGCGAGCTCTGGGACGGGAGGGAGGAGGCGGCTAGTCTCAGTGCCTAAGGCTCCGTTCTCCCCTCGGCAGTAAGGGCTCAAACCACCATTTTCAGCCTTCTTCCCTCAGTCTTTGCTCTGAGGTCTCTGCCGTGAGCGTTGGGTTCAGCCGTGTTATATGCTGCCCCCTCAGCCCTGTGGGCCATAAGCAGAGCCTTAGCAGTCTGAGTTCTTCCCACTCCCACAGCTGCGGTGGTTCCGGGAAGCAGCAATCTCGGAGCACTGAGCTAGGTCTGCATCCTGCGCCCGCGCGGCTCCATCTCCGTACTTCTCCCTTCCCGCCTCCCCCGCTCGCGCAATTCGCCCACCTTTAGGTGAATTCAGTAGTGGGCCTCTTCGTCTTGCCTGTCTGCTGTGCAGGGAGTCCTTTGTGGAGTTATGGTTGTTCGATTAGTTGTAAATTCCAGGGGAGATTTACAGAGGCTCACCTCACGCCACCATTTTGATGACGTCTCCCCAAATTTATAGTTTTAGAAGCAATTCCTAGAGCATCAATCAGCCTGATTGTGCATCAAATTGGTGACACAAACACAGAGAGGGAAACTATATCCTGACTTTAAAATATGTAATTTCACTCTCCATCTCTATAGAGATACACTCTTTCATCTAAAAGAACTGGGCAAAAACTGTTTGACAAAATCATATTGGTGATGGTTGAGTTTCTGTTGTTCCTCGGGGTCTGCTGTGTGTGTGGTAGAAAAACAAATGAGTAACTATGTTGGTGTCATTGGGAACCAGGATTTTTAGCATAGAAGAAAGGAAGTACAGATTATTAAGGCTAGTCCTAGATTTAATTTGTAGATCCACCCCGCCCCCTGCCCTGGTGAATTGCAATATAAATATGTGGCCACAAGCTTGTTACATACGACCAGTGCCCCAGGACTTCTGACCATGGGCAGAGGGCTTGTTCTGATAATGGATCACTCTTTAAGGTATACATTATTCTAAAAATGTAGTGAACACACATCTCCTGAAAACCAAATGGTTGGTTTTATGCCTCGTATCCCTGTTAGCATTCAGTGACTGCACACACCCACGGGGGTTGGTATAAGGGTAGTTTCCAAACGTGGTGTTTTTTTTCCAAGCACGTCAAGTAAATATTAACTCTACTTTCTTTGACTCACCCATTTGATGACAAATTCTCAACCGTTGAACTCTTAGTCTGCTAGTTAAAACCATTGTTAAATTAAAATGTGTAAAACATAGTTGAATTAAAGAAGTGATGACATGTCCGAGGGCAAAATACTATGGAAGAACATCAGTGCATCCTGGATGACTGAGTCATATCTTAGTTCCTTTTCTGAATTGATTGAAGCTTGAAACATCAGGGTGAAGAATACTATGGAGCCCAAGAGAAAAGGCTTTAGCATCAGGTAGACTTGTCCTAACACCCAATACTTAAGAATAGTATGGTTTTAAGCAAGTTGCCCAACGGTCCAAAGCACCCATGTCTGTGGTGGTAAAATCTAGGTAAATGTACCTTTTTCTTAGACTTGTGAAGAGTGAGTGAAACAATGGGGTGAAATCCAGAATCTGCCACACTCGACATATTACAATGAGGCTCTGTCTCAGAATCTAGGACCAACTGGTATACCATTGGTTCCCTGGAGTTTTGTAACTCAGCTAGCTTCACGGTTAACCTGTTCCCAAGTAGAACAGGTGTGCTAGGAAAATCACAGGTACTTGAGGAAAAGGAAAATAAGTGTTGAAAAATAACTTCACTTTGAGTTGTGATTGTCATTAGGATTATTTGCCAGATATTTCCCATTTTTACCTGCCTTTGAACTCTTGGCAGAGTTTCATTTCTTGAATGCTCTGCCATTGACTAGAGCTATATGATGAGTTCTGTCTGTTGAATTGTGAGCAAAAGTGATGTTAGTGAGAGTCATGTCCTCACTGGAGGTGTTAATTGCCAGTGAAAGACTCTCCAGAGCCCTTGCACAGCCTAGCGACTACCAGAGATGTTCTCAGTGACAACTGTTCCATCAGCCTGAATTCCAGATTAACTAGAATTGGCAACATTCTCATGCTGACTTGTGGTGGGTGTATCGTGAGAGCAAGAAACGAAACTTGTTTCTTTTCTGAAGCTACTGAGCTTTGGGGAATCTAGCTTATCCTGACTGACAGTATCAATCGGATGTCAGCCAATTGATTTTCTATAATTCCATTTGATTAAGGTCATTTTTGTTTTAGGGGGATATTTTTATAGTTACCCTGGAATAATTTCAGATGCAGTGATCAGCATTTTATATATAAATTCGATCACCTTATTCTAGATTGTTTTATATCACAGCACAGATTAGCAGACAACAGAAATGCAGTCAAATACGTGTCTCCTCGAGGCGATATCCTCTTGCCTACCACTCTTCTTCTTAAACTTCTCCGTCACTTTGGGCTACTTCTTTCTTCTGTGACAAACCAAGCTCATCCTCTGAGCCTTTGCGCTTTCTGTTCCTTCTCCCGGAAGCGTGCCATCTCCAAATATTGAAATAGGTGGCTTCTTCTCGTTACTCAACCTCTGTACATATTTCACCACCTCAGATAGGTCCTCCCTGATAAACCCAGGCACTTTCATTTCATCCTGTTTTATACCCTTCATAGCACTGAGTACTAACTGCGTCTGTATTATTTAGATGTATGTTTGCTGTCAGTTATCTGTGTTCCCTTCTGAACAAGACAGCT
Organism: Rhinolophus sinicus; assembly: GCF_057876585.1. NCBI lineage: Eukaryota > Metazoa > Chordata > Mammalia > Chiroptera > Rhinolophidae > Rhinolophus > Rhinolophus sinicus. The sequence goes on along the minus strand of NC_142510.1, from coordinate 10,046,938 downwards.
CTTTTGTCTTCCTTGTTCACTGCTAGAAAAAGACAGTGCCTAGAACAGGGATGACAGACAGAAGATGCTCAATCAATATTCATTTAATAAGTAAAAATAAGCATGGGAGACACGTTTTCTTTCCTATTGTTGCCGAAGGGTATATCACTACCCCACCCCCCACCTTTGACTGAGGACTTTGGGTATGTTCTACTGAAAACATCAGGCCATTTGTGAGATTATTATTTTACTTAAACCCTCTACTCCCTTCCTCTCCTCAGCATCTGAGACAGCAGCAGGAGCTGTATTTTCTGACAAAGATATCCTTTCTCTCCTGATGGTTCTGAAATTTCCTCTTCATCAGGAAACATATGCTCTCTTCTCTGCTGATTTCATCTTGACATCATTGGTCACAAAAACTCTCATAAGGAGTTCTGCTGTTTGGGTAACTTCAACTTGGTGAAATTTGAAACTTTCCTTCAGTTAATCCTCAAACTTGCATGTTTCTGAATAAGTGCTACATGGTTCTAAGGATACTGGGCTTCCTCTTGCTCTCTTTTGACTGGCAGCTTGCCAGGGATTGTTCATTGCCCCCGACGAAGTTTCCGTGGAGGAAAGCAGATAGCAATATTTCACACTGAACTGTTTTTTGAAGGGTGAAGCCCTCTTGCTCAATGGAAAACTTACCATTCAAAGAAGATATTTAATCGCCCCTGCTTTTAGTTCCTTTGCTTATTAAGCGGCAACAGGGTATTCCATTTAGATGAGGGGAGCCAGTCACTTCCGGATATTGGTGGCATAGGTGCAGGCATGCCAGACTAGTGAGGACTTAGTCAATCCATAGGCCTGTCTTCTGGTGAGGCTTTGCACTCGTCAGTGGCCATTTGCCTATTTCTTCTCTTTCTTTGGAGACATCACAGGCAACACTGGGACTTAGTGCAGACACTCCACCCTGAAAAGGCATTCATTTCATTATATAGAAAATGTTCCATACTCTGGACAGAGTGGCAAAAGGTGGCTCCCTCTTGCGATAACACTGCACATTTGTACAGCAGTGTCTAATTTGATGTACAGTAATGTACACACATGTTCTTACTGAAAAATTATTTGAAGTTCCTGTTTACCAAGGACTTTCCAAAATCAATTCTGTTGCCTTCTCAGAGGTCAGCTGTATATGTTATTTGTGTGTTTGTGTGTGTGTGTGATACATGTAAAATGAATGATAAGACAGTCATTTTAGAAAATAAAGTATAGTAATGATATTTCTTAAAGGTTTTTCTCAATGCCGGGTGCTGTGCTAAGTGCTTTCTCTATGGTATATTTTATCACTTAATTCTCACTGTCACCCTATGTAGAAAGTACCATTGTAGAAATGGAGAAACTGGGGTATCCAAGGATTAAGTAGTTGATTCAAGGCCGTCCTGCCTACGAGGAACAAGGCACAGACCTGGGTAGTTTTGCTAGAAACTAAGCTATTAATCAGGATTTTAAACTCAGTAGATATAAAGTACATAAAATTGTTGCCTCTTGGTTTTATTTCCTTTAACTCTACAACCAAGCAATTTTCCTTAGTGTTATTATAAACATGATTGTTTGAAACTGTGCACCTTTCAATTGAAGGGATCTGTCAGATTCCTGAATTACCCTCTGATGTACAAGGTCATAATATCAATTGATTTCCTGGGAAACCCGGACCCTCAAAAACTATATGTGTGGTTTTGTTTTTGTTTTGGGGTTTTGTTTTTGTTTTTGTTTTTTGTTGTTGTTTGTTTTTATTTCCAGACGCGAGATCATTGCTTTTACAAATTTCTCCAAGGAGTCCATGACCCAGAAAAAAAAAATCATAGTAGACAATATCTGCGTTTTTCATTCTTTCAGGTTAATTTTTATTTACATAGTCAAGAACTGTTTCCTAACAGTGATCAAAGCACTGGGCAAGGGGATGAATCAAACGTGATCTTCTCCGGGAGCCCCCGTAGTATGTTCCCACAGAGTTATGATGGCTCCTTCTGGTTCTGGGGTTCTAAGAGCTTCCAGGGCACCTCTGCTACACCAGCCTGTGGTTGTCTGTCCCTTTCTAACTTACCCAGAACCATAGCCACAAATTCAGCACAGCTATCACTGTGTTTAAATGAGTCCCTATATATTAATTCTTATCTCCCCATTTGTATCAAACATCCCTTAAAGGCAGGGATGGAGCTTTCCACATTTCTGGCATGTGTACCCAGCATTTCTCCTGGGGGTGGGCGCAGATCAGTTGCTCTGTAGACGTTGTTTGAGCATTCTTCAATAAGCCTGGTGCAGAGAAGAGATTCTGGACTCTGCTCTGGTGGTGAAGCCCACGTACACAGTGGAACACTTACCATTCAGAGAAGCTATTTAGTAGCCCCTGCTATTGGATTCGAACCCACACAGCTCTACTTACTAGCTGTGTGACCTTAAGTCAGTCGCTTTACCTGTCAGTTTTCTCACCTGAAAAAAAGAAAAGCCAATCTCTACCTGTGATGATTGTGTGACAGAGATCACTTATGTTCTGTGTCTGTCACAGAGGAGGCTCTTGGCAAATATGTGTGCCTTTTCTTTCTGAGCGGTCTCACCACCCAGTGGTTGGACCACGTCGAGGGGTATGAAGACATGTTTCTCTGCCTGCGACCCCCAAATGGCCCCTTCCCTGCACTGTGCTGGAGTCAGAGAGTGGCTTTCTCCCAAGTCTTGCCATCTCTACCATCTGCACCGCCAACTGTTCTCTGGCTGTGAGCTTCCGGCTTGCAACCCCGCTAAGCAGGTGTGGCCGATGCCTGCCTCCTCTCTGCTTTGCATGCGGAATCTGATTGTGTTTGACAGGCTGCTCATGATGGAGGAAAAAAACATGAATTGAATTAAATGCTCTTTGTTTAGACCTTATTAGCCAAAGAGGCTGCTGCATAATTAATTGGAGAATAAGCTGTAATCTCACACTGAGGCAGCCTCAACCCCTGAAGCCCAGCCTGGCTGGCGTGTAGGATGATTGGGGGTGGGGGTGTACGCCTAATTTACTGGTGGTCTTTTAGGAAGAAATGGGCATAGATGAGGAGGGAAGAGGCCCATAAAGATGTCCTTTCTACACAGATCCATCCATCCACTTGACACTTAACAAGCCAGGTCACGTTGGCAGTTCCCTCGTTTGGGGTAAATAAAGGGTTGTGATGATTAAATAAAATAAAATGTTTAAAGAGTTTAGCACAGTGCCTTGCATGGGGGTGAGCACTCAGTATATGTTAACTAATATAAATTAACAACAACAATTATATTTAACATAATTTATTAATATGTAATAATTACTATTTTACCATGATAATAATTATTCTTAAATTTTAGAATGTACAGAGAAGCCCCCAGTGGGCCAACCCTTCTCAAATTGAGCTTCTGAGATTGCCCTCTGATCTATCTATCTATCTATCTCTATATATATTTTTAATTAAAGTTTATTGGGGTGAAAATTGTTAGTAAAGTTACATAGGTTTCAGGTGTACAATTCTGTAATACATCATCTGTATATCACATTGTGTGTTCACTAACCAGAGGCAGTTCTCCTTCCATCGCCATATATTTGATCCTTTTTACTCTCATCTACCACCCCGCTGATTGCCCTCAGATTTTTAAATAATAGAATTCCAGACACTTCTGGAAGTTTCTAGTCTTAGCCTCCTGTTTCACCTCAGCTCAAAGAGAAGCAGTGCCTGTCCAGAGAGAAACAAATTCAGTGGCAGTAGAGAAAGTTTCAAGTGGGCTGGTGTATGCTTTATTCATGATAATGGAGAGCAAGTATCCAGAAACAACAGAGAAACCCCCTTTTTTTAAGATTATCTTATTAAAAATACAAGTACAAGCAAAGACTTTTTTTTATTTACCTGTTTGTCCCAGTTTATTAATCTGAACATTTCTGAGTTTAAAACTTTTTTTACTCAAAAAAAAAAAAAAAACACAAAACAAACAAAACAAAGAAAAACTTCTGAACTGAAAAGAAGTCCCATTGACATAATGTGCTGAGATAGGTAATCACAAGTCCCTCCCTATTTTAAAATATCTCCTCCAGCTCATTTTCTTGATGCCTAAAATTCCCGCTTCTGACAGCTGTCCTTCTTCTGTGTCCCACGGTGGATATGCAGCAACCACGTGTAGCATAAATGAATAAATCCCAGATTCTCCTCGGGCTGATGCCACCCACTGTGTCCTCCCACAATTTCCCTTGGGTCCACATTTACATTAGCATAGCTGTATCTGCTTTCTTTTGAATAGCGTTTGCATGGCACATCCTTTCCATGCCTTTATTTTCAATATCGATTTACCCTCACATCTACAGAGTGTTTTTGTAAGCAGAATACGTCTCTATATCTATATTTTCAATTCTGACAATCTTTGTCTTTTAATTGGATTAATTCACCTATTTACATATAATATAATTTGTGACCTATTTAGCTAAAACTTCACTACTTTACTATGTTTTCTCTAGCTTATTGTTCTGTCTCTTTTCTGTCTTTTACTTCACTTCGGTTGGGATATTTTTTTGTTACATATGCCCCCTTCTACTGATATAGTAATTATGCATAATTTTACTATTCCTTTAATAATTGGAGATTACAGCATGAGTTCTTGACCACAGTACATGAGATACTGCTTTTACTCCTTTCCTGATATTAGAACTTCAGATTAGACCCTCACATTACAACCGTAAATCCACGTACTCCTTCCTGCCTTTTGTTATATCATTGTCACATATTTTATCTACACGTACTTTAAATCACATAAGACAATGTTATTTTTCTTTACAGTCAATAGATACACATTTTATACACATGTCTATTCAAATACATTCAACTTTTCCCACCATTCTTCATTCCTTTCTACTTCCATCGGGAATAATTTTTCCTGAGCCTGAAGAACTTTAATTTTTAAGTATTTCTTTTAGTGTAGGTCGACTATAAATTATCTCAGGTTTTGCTTTTTTGAAACTGTCTTTATTTTGCCTTCACACTTAAACATATATTTGCTGTGTGGAATTCTATGTTGACAGTTACTTTTATTCAATGTTGCATTCGGGTTTTCATCTTTTCCTGAGAATCAGCTGTCATATTTATTATAATTTATCTGAATATGATTCTTTTTCCTCTGTCTGCTTTTAAGGTTTTCAATGGTTTTACTATAATGCAGTTTTCTTTGTATGTATCTTACCTGAGTTTGCAGTGCTCCTTGAATCTGTGGGTTGATGTCTTTCATCAGTTATAGAAAATTATCAGTCACTTTTTCTTCAAATATTGCTTCTGTCCCTTTCTGTGTGTCATCCAATTCTGATATTCCAGATACATGCATGTTAGATCAAAACACTGTGTCCAAGTTAGCCACCTAAGTGCCCATCGATTGATGATTGGATGAAGAGGATGTGGTACATTTATACAATGGAATATTACTTGGCCATAAAAAAGAATAAAATCTTTCCATTTGTGACAACATGGATAGACCTAGAAGGTATTATGCTAACTGAAATATGTCAGACAAAGACAAATACCATATGATTTCATGTCTATGTGGAATATAAAGAACAGTATAAAAGAACAAACAAAACAGAAACAGATTCATAAACATAGATAACAAACTGATGCTTACTAGATGGGAGGGCAGGATAGGAGTCTGAGTGAAAAAGATAAAAGGGAATAAGAAGTACAATTGGTAGTTGCAAAATATTCAGGGGGATGTAAAGTACAGCACAGGGAATATAGTCAATAATATTGTAATAACTATATATGGTGTCGGGTGGGTACCACATTTAATGGGGAATCACTTAGTAAATTATATAAATGTCTAAGCACTATGCTATACACCTGAAACTAATATAAAATAATATTTAATGTTAACTGTAATTGAAAAAAATATATATAAAAAAATATGTAACTATGATTAGGGAAAAAAAGCACTGTGACTCATATGCCACTTTTCTTTTCTTCTTTTCTGAGCTTCCACCTGGAGGCTTTACTGATTTATCTTCCAGTTCAGTAAAGTTCTCTTCATATATGACTGTGGTGTGAGCTAAACATTATTGTAATGTGAATTTCATCATTTTCCAGCCTAGGGTTTTCCTTAGTTTCTCTACATTTCAGTTATCTTTCTAGATTTTCTATTTTGGCTTTCATTCTTTGAACATATTAATCATTGGTTTTTTCAGTCCATGTTTGATGTACTCTCCAGTACGTGGATCCCTCCTGGTTCCATTTCCATCGACTCTCTTTTCTGCTGGGCTTCTCTCTTAATATGCGTGGTAATTTGGGCGTGAATGCTACACAACACATATTCGGAAAGAACTTGAGAGTCTCTGGATACTGTTGTCTTTCTCCTGGAAGTGTTTATTTAGCTTCTAGGGGGAAGTTCAAGTGGTAGCAGATCATCAAAATGCAATCCAGAATGAATATGGTTCAAGGTATGTGTGAACCTTGTAAGAATATTTCTGTTTCATTTGAGCTCTCCTGGGGCGGTAAGTCTTCAGCTGGCCAGCCATGTTTACTAGACCTCTACTCTGGTGATTCCTATACCCCAGTCCTTATCTTCTTTCAACGTTTTAGCTTCTCAGCCTCCCAGCAATGACTTTCTGCCTCTCATCCTGTCCTCCACTTACAAATCAATAAAGAATTCAAGGGGAAAAACAGCTTAGACAATCAGGCGCCATTTCTGTACTTCTTTCTGGGTCTTGCCCACTTGGGTCTGGGTATTCTGGATAGCTTTGAGTGTTGTATTTGCTTTTTGGGTTTGGCTTCCGCAAGCCTATGAGACTGATGAAAGTTCTGGTCAGTTTGCCTCTTAGCAGATGCTTCCTGCTTAGGTTCTTGAGCTTACCAGGCTCACCTCAGTCAGTTTCCTTTCTCGCTAGAGCTTTGCCCTTCCACTCCCAAGTCACAGCTGCTCGGACCGCTATCGAGTGCTTTCTATTATAACACAGTATTTTTAGTTGATCCTAGTGGGAGTGTTAGTCTAATTTAAACTGGTTTGTCAGGACTGCTAGTGAATATTTTGGGCTGTATTTCAAGCTGTGGAATTTGTTAGCATGTCGAATTTCTAGCAAGGACACAATTGTCTGGGTCTCCAAACGGAGCCCCAGAAACCTGGTAGGTAATGGACTTAGAAGGTTTTCTAAGTCTTGTGGTTTCACTTAGGAACCCCTCTGATGAAACCCCATTCTGCTGCAGCAGTGGAAACACGGAGGAAGCCTCTGATTTTCAAGAATGCCGTCTGGGCCCCTGGCAGCTTTGTATCTCTCACACCCTTTCTTCTTCGGAGAGAGTGCCTCGTCCCATATGTTCTCCCAGACGGCAAGCTCTGTCCCGGGCCCCTTTCCAAAAGCAAGAGCATTTTCCCACATGGATAGTTTGGGAGTTTTGCTTCTTTGGGCTTTACTGTGAGTCATTCAAGGTCAGCTCTAGGGTTTACCTATAGTGTCTCTATATTTCAGTTATCTTTCTGAAACTGGAACCTGACATTCCAGATCTGCTCCTTTCCCTTCAGACCTACCAGTCAGGCATAGTTTTTGCAACGTGGTTCACAATAAAGACTGGAAAAACCCCAAATCATTAATTGATGCTGTTTAAATAAATCATGCTGACCGTAGCAAGAATTCCATGTGGCTCTTTTTGAAAAAGCATAAGGTAAAAAAAAAAAAGGAAAGAAAGAAAAAGCATAAGGTGGACACTTAAATGCTTTAGGGAGCAGTTTGCCAAGATATCTTTTTAAGTGAAAAGATAAAAAAGCAGGCCATAGCACAGAAGAGTGTAAACAGGGTCATTCTTTATACGTACATTTTAAAAGTGACAGGAAGATACGTTATACATTTCTTTATGTGTCGTCTGCCTTTCCACTCTAACACGTGACCTCCACGAGTACAAAGACTCTGCCTTTTCCGTGCTCTGTCCCCGGAATCTAGAAATAAGAAGTCCTCATTAAAACCTGTCGTCCCCTATATCAGAGAAAAGGGCCTGGGTGATTGGGGGCCTGTGGGGAGAGAGAGACTTGCTTTTCACTCTTTGCCCCACCTCTGTCCTAGAGGGGACAAGTTCCTGTCAGACTCATTTCCCATCCCCCACCGTGCACTCTGACCTCTGGCGACCTCAGCCTGTTCACTCTGTCCTGAACACACAGGGCGCATCGAGAGGGGGACACGCGAGCATCTGTACACTCGGTTTTCTCTGCCTTGGGCAGCCCTCTCAGCTCTTCACTGAATTCAAACTTACCCAGCCTTAATCACTGACGTGCCCTGAGTTGCAAATATACGTATTTCTTCCTCTGGATTTCTTTAGTCCTTTTCTTCAGCACCTCTCAGGTCCTCTAGACCCGAACTATAAACCTCTCCCTGAAGTGTGCAATCTTCTACCTGGACCAAGACCAACTCTCACTTATCTTCACATAAGGAGCCCAGAATGGTGCTCACCCAGCACACAGTAGGTGCCAATCAATGTTTAAGCATGAATGAATTTCATAAAAGCCCCCAAATGAAAACAACCCAAGTGACCGTCACCTGAATGGATAAGGAAAACATGGTACATCCATACAATGGAAGGTGTGAAAAGTGAACTAGCATCTTAAGATGCTTAACCGTAGAGCTGGGAGGACTGTGGGGTGAAGCTCTTGTTGACTCTCTAGCCTTGACCTCCTGTGGAACTTTATGGTAACCTCTGAGGGGAGGGATGTCAGTAAAAGGGGGAGACATGTTGGGCTCAGAGGTTTTTGCCACAGAAGACTGCCCTCCGGGCACGAGCGTGTTTTGCCCTCCGTGGTGGTTCCGTTTTTCTTTTCTTGTTCCTAACAAACTGTTTTTCTTTTGGTGGATTCTCTGGAGAATTATTTTGGCCAGTCGACAAAGGTTAGTTGGCAATACAAATAAATTAACTACCAAATACATAGTGCAGTGACGATGAACCTTGAAATCATGATGCCAAGAGAAAAGAACCAGTCGCAAAGGACCACGTATTATGTGATTTCATGTATACGAAATGTCCAGAATAGGGAAGTCCATAGAGACAGACAGTAGACTGGTGGGTTTCTAGGGTTGGGGAGGACGAGGGGTTGTGGCAAGGTGGGGGGCGTGGTGACAGCTAAGGGGTGTGGAGTTCCTTCTCAGGAGATGACAACATTCGAAAAGTTGATGGTGGTGATGGCTACACCGCTCTGTAAATATACTAAAAGCTTGGAATCGTGCCCTTCGAATGGGTGAATTGTTTGGTATGTGAATTATATCTCAATAAAGCTGTTTAAAAAATTGAAAAGGAAAAAAAAATGAGAGAGTGAAGGAGTGAATCTTGAAGCAGCTTCCAGGTAATGAGGCAGCTGAGCAGGTGAAAATCTCTCTCATCCAACTCCCTAAATTACGGAATTACTTACGCAACAAGTAGCATCACGTTTGTTACGCTTGGTCCTGGGGACGCAGGAGTGAATAAAACAGAAATCTTCTTCTCTACCATCCCAGAGCTAATTGCTTAGGATGCTAGCCTGATATTTAATGACGTATTACCCAAACAGGTATATTATTATTGCTATTGTTGTTGTTAATATTATTGCAGTTGTGTTAAATCCTAGAAAGGAAAAAGGTCCAAAGCCCCAGTAGCGAGTAGAAGAATATTGCTTGTCCAAACTCAACAGGACCCCCCCCCCCCCAAGTTCAGGTAATTTTCATGCCTAATACCACCCCCGCGTCTGGGCATTTTGTGAACACTGTTTGGCCTCTCCTTCTCACAAACTAACTGAGCTTTTAGGAAAAGAATGCGGAGCCAGGCAGTGTCTTTGGAGTCGCTTGCCCTGCCATGGTTGGGATGGACAGCCCTACCAGGGCCGCCGAGGAGCACCCAGGCCTGCGGCTGTGCCAGCCGTTCTTCAGTGCAAACCTCCATGTCCAGCTTTCCAGGCCTGAAAACATGGATAGATAGCTTTAATTACAGCAGCCCTTGAGGACACTTGCAGGCCTTTGCTGATGCATTTCATTTCCTCTTGCTGCGGGCCTCTGATGCCAGCTGATATAACTCAACAGAAGATTTCCCTGGGAGGGATTTCGAAAACTAAGCCTCCAACTTTGCTGACACTGCAAGAATTGTCTGAGCTGAGCCCACGTTGCCTCCTGTCTTAGAGCTGGTGATTCAGTGCTCCAGGAGCTCAGGAAAATCTGATCGGCCAGGCTTGGACAGAAACTCCCGTACTCCCCACTGTCTCCAGGATGGCATCCAAATTCTGACTGTTGTATCCACAGCCCTTTGAATTCGGTCGTCTGCCACTCCCTCCAACCACCCTCCTGAACGGTGCTATCTGGCCTCATCTCCACCACTAGCACTAACGCGTCCTTACCTGACACGACACATGGCACTTATCCCTGTGCCTGAATTATCTCATCTCATCCTCCCAACAGCCCTCCGAGGCCGAGAATGTTCTTATCTCCATTTTATAGATGAAAAAAACGGGGCTGAAATAACTTCCCCGAGTCTTACAGCTAATAAGGGGTAACATCGGCATTTCAACCCAGGCAGGCCGACTGCGATTTTAATCACGCCTCGATTTCGCATGGGCAATACCAAATTATGTGCAGTTCCCCCCAGTGTGCAGTTCTCTCCTGCCTCTGTGCAGGAATGGATCTGTTTTTTTGTAGGGCCGAAAGCTTATACAGTTTCGGAGGCCCTCTTTTAAGAAAGAAAAAAAAGTACCAGTAAAAATTTAGATACTAAAGGGGATACTTATTTTGAATAATAAAATGATGGCAAATTACACATTTTTAAATGCTGAAAAACACTACAAAGTTTTTTAAAATCCAGAAAATAACTGTTTCTATAATCTGTCTGACACATACGTCCATAATACATTTTTCTTACATTTTTTTGTTTGTATGTAACAATCACTTCTTTATATGTCCCAGATTTTGTAATGTCATTTTCTAGAAATTGAATGGAAAGATAACTCAGCCTTCCCCCCACCCAAGGGCAGAGGTGGTAAACTGAGTCCTGAGCCCAGCTGCTATTTTTGTAAATGAAGTTTGACTGGAATGCAGCCACACTTATTTACCTATTGTCTATGGCCCCTTTCTTGCTATAAGGAGACAGAGTTGAATGCTTGTAATAGAGAAGGTGTGACTACAAAGTCTAAAATAGGCAGTTTCGGCCTCTTTTACATAACAATTTTGCCAACTGTGCTCTAGGGAAAAGGTCTGAAGGGGAACCTTTAAGAAGGGAGCTCTGAAACTTACTCTTCGTACTTTGTCGCCTCTGGGCCAGAAATGTACCTGTGCTCTGGATGCTTCCTTTAGGATGTAGCTCAAACATGTCTTCCCCCAGAAATTGTTCTCTGAGCCCACCACACTAGCCCACACCACGGGCCTCTCCTGTGTGCTCCTACAATCTCTTTTAAACCCCCTTTCGGTTATTCTGGGTAAAAACCATTTCTCTAAGCTCCCCTCCGTTCAAGGTTGAGAAGATAATGGTGAGGTTTGACCAGGGTTGAGTTCCCCAACACTAAGAGGGTCCACACTCCTTTGAAAAGACTGACAGAAAAAATAAATAAATAAATAAAAATAAAAAATAAAAAATAAAAAAAAGAAGAAAAGACTGACAGAAAAAAAATAAAGAAAGAAAGAAAGAAAGAAAGAAAGAAAGAAAGAAAGAAAGAAAGAAAGAAGAAAGAAAGAAAAGACTGACAGACACTGTTGGCTGCCCACCTCATGTCCATTCTCCTCTTCTTACTTAGTTAGCAGAATTTGATTCTATTCAGAATATGGTTGTGTCAAGTTCAGAGATCACATTTTCCAGCCTCATTTATAGGTCTGGTCCATGAGATATAAATGGACGTGTTGTGTGGCATTTTGAAAAAAGTTACTGCGAAGAACTGTCACCACCCTTTCTCTTTTGGGCTTCTCATAACATGGACACAATGGCTGGAACCCCAGCAGCCATCTTGGACTATGAGGAGAGTTTGGGGATAGATATCAGTGTTAAGATTAGCAAAACATAAATGTAGAAAATAGTCTATTTGCAGGCTGACCCTGTGGAGGCACCATAAGAGCCCTGAACTATCTACCTTCAGACTACTCTTGTGTTAATGAATAAATCCTTGTGTGTTTAAGACATTGTAAGTGACTCTTTGCTCCTAGTAGCCAAATACAATTCCTAAGGGAGACTTAGAAAAATGTAGACTAGTATAACTAGATAGTGTAGGATTATCCATAGCCACTAAATAGCTGGTAAGATTTTATCGTTTTATTTTCTCAAGTGGGCTGGATACAAATACCAAATTTCTATGAGAGCCTTAGCTTCCAAGCTCCTTTATGTAATAATTACTGACTTCTTGTTTATAAGCAGGCCTGAAAGTTATGTCTCTTTTTAATTAGTTTCCTGATGACTTTCTTTTTCTTTTTTAATTAAAACAATGCCACAGACAAATTTTGAAGCTAAAGACACTTTAATGGATATGATCTGTCTGCCTTTCTTTTCCTGACTGTATTCATTATAGGCAAATCAATGAAAATTGATAAACTCGTGATGGAGAAAAGGAATGTATTTGTATTCATTACAGGGGATTGGAGATAGTAATAAAATGAAATGTTGTTATAGTGAGATATAAACCCAACCTACGGAATTGTTCAATATGAGAATAGCTAGATACATTTCATTACCATGATAGGGGGAAGCTCAGAAGCGAAAGCCAATAATTTTAAAAGTCTTGAGCACAGGGTATGCTGACTATACAGTTCAATACGTTAATTGACAATAAATCCTGCTTGCCTCCAAAAGGCATTTGACTAGTCATTTTCAAGATGGTCATGATTTTTTATGATGCGGAACTTTTAATTTACAGGGATGATAAAAATAGATTTACTTTCAGCCACTTGTATTTGATTTAATTACCTAATCAACTATAAATCGTCTACTATTGAAAAAGTAGTTTAACATAGGTGATATTTGGCTGTCATATTTTGGGGTTAGTGCAAGGGAGAATTTGGTGAGTGGAGAGGAAAGAGGCAGCGTAAACCTTCTACACTTTCCTCCAAAGTCTAAAAGAACTCAGCAGAGTTGAAATTAGATGGTTTGGCTCCACCTTCAAAAACACTCAGCATGTTACCTATTTATTTCTTAACCAGATAACCTTGCAGGGTTGTGATGGTGTGTCATCATAGCGGGAAAACCACGACTTTATTATTTTTCAGCTCTTTTCCAGCTCTTATATGCTATCCTATTGACTCTAGTGACAAGTTTGGTGTGAATCTAAAATGGTAGTTAAGATTAACTGTGGAAAAGAGAGGCTCAGCTCAGCAGAAGCTTTATATTAAATGTCTGATTGAAAGGTGATGGTTATGTATGATTAAAGAAGAAAGGCGTGGTTTTCTGAAATAATTGGAGGTTCTGAAGCCCCAGTGTCAGAACACCTGCTAGAATGTCTCTCTCCCAACTTGGTCAGACAACTCAGACACTCCCCTTTTCTATTTGCCTCTCCAGGAAATCAAAGTCTGCAGCCCTTTTTGTGACCATATGCTAATTACTAGCCACTTGCTTCTAAAAGGCAAATCTCACCTTGTCTCTTGTCTGCTCAGAATTCTTCAGTGGTTTCCTATCATGCTCAGGATAAACTTCAAACTTTTCAGCAAAGAATCTCCTTAACTCTTCCGACTCTTTGTCAGTAACCCCCAATTTGTATGTATGTTCCAAACATTCTTGGTCTTGCAAGAATTTTCTGCAAAATTATGATTTATTGGGTGGATGATGGGTGGGTGGGTAGGTGGGTGGGTGGATGAATGGATGGATGGATAGATGGATGGATAGGTGGATGGCTAGCTGTCTGGCTGGATAAGTAGATGGATGGATGCAAGAATAAATGGTTGGGAGAGTGGATAGATTGATGAATACATTAATTAATGCATTGATTTTCCTTCTCATTCCGAGAGGTGTTTAGCCCTCGTTCCTAAAAATCTTCCCTTGCTCTAAGACATTCTTCTCCATTCTCTATTTCAGACATGTGAGTGTGTCTGAATCATATTTACTTGCCAGGTACTAAGGTGTTATGCCCTTTGGTGAAGTTTAACCTTACTCATAGTTCTAACCTGCCATCTTGGTATAGTCTCTGAGGGCCTGGAAATCTTGGTGGGGGACACCATTTTCCGTGAACCGTGTTACACTTAATTGTCTCTCTCTCTCACAACCAGGCACACGATTCTTAGCTTTTTTCTGTTCCCAAACATCTATTTTCATTGGTGTCAACCCTTAATCCTCTTCACTGGAGATGGCCGCAGGTCTCGGCTCACCTGTAGGACCAAGAGGAGCGATGCATTCTGAGTGGAGTCAGTCAACAGATTTTCAACTTCTACCATGAAACGTTTCCCCAGGTTTTGTGATGATCTCCAAAGTTAATTTCTCCCAAACCTCATGTTAATTTTGCAATAATGCAAATGCCTTATGCAAAAAAAAAAGGTTAATGATTTTCAAAGCTGTATAATGGATAAATGGATTCGTTATTCTATTCCATTTGCATGGATACATGAAATGTATTCTTTTATCTGGTTGAGCTCTCTATATTAAAATGAGCAAAGATGTGAGCCATATCTAAAAAAGATGTGTGTGTTTACGTCTGTTGAAGGGAAGCTATACTAGCCCATTATATTTCAGTACAAAAATTTTATCCAAAACAAGAGTTATTTTCATTTCTATATGCCCTACCCCAGTCCAGTGGCATGGGCCCAGATTTTCACAGAAGGGCATTAATATTGCCCCAAATTGTCATTTCGTGTTCTGCCTTATTCATTTCATAGTTGATCAAAAAAACGTATTCCATATTTGCACACAGGTTTCATAATAATCATTTTTAATATCTGCAGAATATCTTATCCTGTTAATGGAACTTCATTTAGTTTATCATTCCCCTATGGATGGACATTTTTATTATTTCTATGTTTTTGTTGTCATTGAAATAATGTTGCAAAGACTAATAAAAGATGTTGAATGTAGAAAGTCTGATTAAAATTTCTCATCCATTTTTCCCTTCTCCAAAGCATATCTGATTATCTCAGAGCTCATTATGGCCTTAATTTCTATTTTTCATTTTTCCCCCCACAATTTTCATACCTATTAGTCGCCTCTCTTAATATTTTATAATCCCCCCTTTTCTCTAGCTTTAACCTTCAGAAACATATTAAATGCTGTTTGCACAATAACACAGGCTTGGAGTCAAACCAACCTGAATTTAAATGTTCCATCCACCATTTAATAGCTGTGAGAACTCAGAGCGGTGATTAAATATTTTTAGCCTTCAATGTTCTCATCTGCAAAATGAGAACAGTATCTACATTATAAGTTTATTATAGAGCAAACTTCAAGAAACTTTTTGACAAAAGTATTCTTACTATTTCGATGATCATTTTGTTTGAATAGGTTTAAAAGGTTGAACTCAGGGAGAGTAAGGGGAGGTCTGAACATTGCAGTGGAGAATTTCCTTCCTTCCTTCCATTTTTTTTTTTTTTTTTTTTTTTTTGGTTTGGTTTATTTGTCTGCTTGTTTTTGTCCTCCTTTCCATTTAAATAACCATCTAGAACACTGCTGGCAATAGAACAATCGTAGGGGGTCTCTAACTAGTGATCATAATAATCTTTCTCTGAGATGTCTCCCCATGTTATTACATAATAGTCATAAAAAATAAAGTTGGGAATAAATGGTAGCAGTTTGCCCCCAATGAATGGGTAGTTCACATTTTTCGTAACCATGGTGATTCGTTGAGAAGGTTTTAAAGTTGTTACTATTGTAAATAACATTGTGGTCAACAACTTTGAGTACAAAATATTTTCTTCAAATCAGTATCATTTCCATAGGAGGAATTCCTGCCTTTGGAATTGCTATGTCAGACAATGTAAAACATTTGAAACTTGATTCATCTTGAAATGTTTTTCCGAAGTCTTGTACTAATTTTTTTCTCCCTGCTAAACCCTCTTAGGTTCAGTAATCTGATACGAGAGGAAGAGAGTAGGAAACCTCAAAGAAACAAACTCGTCTGGTTCAATAATACAAGACTCATGTTCAGGAAGATGTCATGTGTATTTCTTTTTAGAACATTTTGTCGTGTCAGACTCTGTTGGTGTGTGAAATAACCAAATAAATATCGTTTTCATAGTGAAAAATACTGTAACTTATACAATATTTAAGCAGAGATGTACGTTAACCTGGAAAGGGCTTTATGACAGGAGAAATCAAAAGGACATTTACTTGACTAAAAACTCCCTAGATTGGGCGGGAATACAATCAGTCGTGATCAGCTTCAGTATAATTTTATCTTCCTTTGTGTGTCTCGAAAATGTCAGCCCAAGAGTCAGTGGCTTGAAAGGATGGTCTGTGGTTATACTTTTTGGTTCATGAAAATGTTTGCTTGTGGTGGTTATTAAGAAACAGTGGCTTTCCTTTGTCCATGGTAATGAAGTTTTTCCAGCGTAGTCAAAGCATGGAGGGGCCTAAGCTTAGCACGCCGCGCCCCCAACTTTCTCTCCCCCTTTCTCCCTTCTTCCCTCTCCCCCTCTCCGCTTCTCCCCATCTCTCCTTCTCTCTCTCTCCCTCTCCCATTCCCCACCTCTCTCTCGTAACCAGGCAGATCATTCCTCACTTCTATTCCATGAAATGTTCACCTTTGCTAATGAGTAGCTAATGGGTTTTAGCATCCTTGGAGGCACAGCGCAAACAGGGCTGTTGGACCATGGGTGGCCTGGGGTACGGTAACTGCACATATGGGAACCTCCAATCCAGCCTCTGCGCCATTTCCTAGTTTCCCCAATAGGTTCCGGGAGCCTAGAGTGTTTAGAAATACAGCTCTATTTTAAAACCACTTTCTCTGGCTGCACCCTCTCCTCTTGGAATTGATAACGTGTTAACTCAGAGTCATAATGCTAACTTTCTCGTGAACAGCTGACGTGAAATTAACAAAGACAAGAACTCCCCAACTGTTGAAACCAAGAAATGAATTATAAAAATGTACTTCAGTCACAATACCAGAGAGAATCCAGTTATGAATTAGTAACAGATGGGAAAGTACTGTTCACTTCCAGTTTTACATAAATGCCTTTAATGTTTGTTCTGATCGTAAGTTTTTATTTTTTTCCAGACCTTCATTATGGTTCTAGCAAGATTTGCCATTAAAAAATAATAAGAAGAAAAAACTTGGGGTGGGTAGATACTTTTTCTCTCTCTCTCTCTCCTCTCTGTTAAGTTTTTGAAAAGGTAAATAATAATTCAGGTGAAAGATAACACATATCATTTCATTGCTTCTTGTACTGCAATACAAGTGATTGTACAGTCCCCTAAACCATTTAGTCAAGGGTATTTTTTTTTTTTTAGATTAGCATCTGTGCTGTGAAGGGAATTATTAGTTAATGGAGTCTTTATCCCCTTTCTTATCTATACTAACTCCTACTTTCCCACAACCTTAGAAAGTAAAAATCTTTAGCGTTTGCAGCAAACTCTTGATGTAAAACCTGTCCCCATCGGCACTGTCCCTTGATACGATCAGGCACAATCACAAAGCCTTCTTCGATTTCCCTTGATAGCTTCCTTCTTCAGGGAAGTCCCATCCACCTTCTGGACCACTCAGCTGCCATCTTTGCTGGTGCTTTGGCCAAACTCCCTGAGTTGGCTGGGGTCAAAGTTGAAGCCCTAGGGCTGGATGACACTCATGACCACCCCAAGTCATCCCTCCACTTCTGTTCTTGGATGGAATGCTACACCTTGGGGTACGGGACCCAGCTTCCTGAGGAGTATTCAAGGACAGATGATATGACCTTGAAGTGTGGGGGGTCAGTTCCCCATAAGGAGAAACTTGACCAAAGAGAAGTAAGTGTAGAATGAGGACCTGGGCGAATACATTTCTCCTCCTTTCTCCATTTATGGAGTTTCCTTCTGAGAAAGTCCCGTCTGTGGAGCCACCATGCTTGCTGAGTAGACCTGATGCCTCCATCTCCTGAGCTTGCTATGGAGTGGCGTCCATCACTGAGATGCAATGCGTAGCATTACTTCTCATCTTTCCTCGCCTCATCCAATCTCTCCTTTCCCCTCCCTGTCCCAGATGTTCAACTGGCAAATAAAGCATCAGCGCTTTAATCCTTGCCTCAAGCTCTGCTTTCTAGATGGGCCACCATCTGCCATGGACTGCATACCTACTAATACATCCCCCTTTCACTTTTTAAAGTTATAGAGTCACCTTCCTTCTAGAAGAGAAAACTTGGGGTGGGGGGGAGGGAATGGAGTGTACTAGGTTGATTAGTGACCCCAAAGGTTTATGTCCTGGGAATGCGACGTGATTTGGGAATAGGGTCTTCGCAGATGGTATTAAGGACCTTGAGCTAAGGTCATCCTTCATGAGTGTTCTTACAAGAAACAGAGACACAAGAGGGCAGGGCCATGCGAAGATGCAGACAGAGGCGGGAGTGATGTGTCTATGAGACAGTGAGTGCCAAGAATTGCCACAGTCCCCAGGAGCTAAGATGAAGACCTGAAACAAATTCTCCCTCAGAGCCTCCAGAAGGAACCAATCCTGCTGACACTTGGATTTTGGATTTCTGGCCTCCAGAACTACAGAAGAATAAACTTCTGTAAGTCACCTTGGATGTGGTTCTTTGTTAGAGGAGCCCTGGAAAACTTACTAAAAAGGGGACAAAACTTTTCAGTAAGCTTTTTTTTTTTTCTGAAGACTGGTCTTGACTTGACGCATGCCTCCTCTAGATTTGGGGAAATACTCACTGCTAACATCCCTCAGATCCCTTTAGAAACATGTATTTCTCATAAGCAACATTGGTTAATTCACAGACCAAGAAAAGATAAACTCTTTGGTCTGCGACTTGGTACATCTCTGGTGTTTGCCCAGCCACGTGCATTCTCCTTCAGCTTAAAAATGCACTTCACTGAGGTTTTCTAGCTGTCGTCTGCAGTGAGGCAGACCTGTACTTTCCAAGCAGAAGGCATTTTCCAGTCTGGTGAACTCCTATTGATCCTTCAAGACCTAGCTCAAATGTCACCTCTTCCATGATGTCCTCCTGACTTCCCCAACCACTGAGCGTTTCTTCCTCTGTGCTCTGAAAGTAACAAATTGTTCTTTTTTTAGAGCACCATTCGTCCTTTACTGAAATTGTCAATTTAATTTTCCATCTCTTCCACTAAACTGGCATGCCGCAAGGTGAGCGTGTGTGATCAGAAGCCCATACATGGCTATACAAAATACACAGTAAATCTTGTTTGCAAGGTAGGATTCTTGAAACAGAGTCTGAGAACAATTCCAGGCTCAGAAATCAGGTGCCTCTCCTATCTTTTCCCTCTGGACTAAGCGGCTTACCCCCACAGCCAATCTTCCTTCTTAAAGGAGGCACTTTATTTGTGACAGTGCTTCTAAAAAAAAATGGGGGGATATCGGCATTATTTTAGACTTTCTAAAGAACCATAACAAGTCTATTTGAATCTTTTCTTTGGTATTAACTAGATATTTTATCATAAGTGAGCAGGGGTTCCCGGTTCACTAGTCTTTATTGCTTCCTCGAATGCGTTTCAACCTTTTCCATAGTTCAAATCTATATAATCCTCAGTCCTTTTTCCTGCAAATTTTAACGCCTCTACTACGTTCCTCATAACTCCTCCTGTTAACGTCTCTGAGAATTTACTGTTGGCTTGTCATGTTGCATATGGGATATGCTTTGAATTCAGGGTGAATTTTGCCTTTTCAGTAGGACTGGAGGAATTTGAGGACTTGAGCCTGTTTTCACCCTTAGCCCTAAAATGCTTGTTCCAGGATATTTGCCCCCTTGGTTCCGAGTGACCGAGGGAGGCCTGGTCTGCAGCAGTGGGGTCTGCTTTAGGACGAGTCTGCATCGGTGATCCTGGCCTAAGTCAGCAAATGGTCTTGGTGCCTCTTTTGAATTCCCACAGAAGGACATAGAAAATATTTACCACAATTTCCTGACTCACCTTCTTGCCTCTTTCCTGGCTTCCTTTCTTCTTCCTCGTCACATAGGACAGCGCATTTTTTTCCCTGGCCTCATCTATTACATAGTCTGTGCTTCAACTACAAAGAACGTCTTTGGACCTGTCTCTGTATGTCGGTATAGCCTTTGCTTTCTGAGTGGAAGGCGCTGAGAGGACGCCCCCTTCAGCATTCGGAAACCTCCCTTCACCATAAAGCCTGAATGCTGCTCGTAGCACCCTTTTTCTGTCCTGAGATCACCTATTGAGATGTCAGGCTGTTCCTGTTCTCTTTGCATGAAAGCTCCAGTGCATGAGGTACAGCTTTTTCTGCTCCATTGCAAGACTTTATTTTGGGTTGTCTCCTACCCTGCGTGGGGATGGGGTCAAGGGAAGATGGCCGTTCTCGACGTCCCACCACGTGCCCTTTCACGAACACTGTCTTAAATCTTTCTGAGCAGAGCAATAGCTCGTAGAAGTCGGCTACGGGGGCATCATTCATAGGATCACAGAACTGGGAGGGGACTGTCCTGATCACGGGGTCTTCTCAGTGGGGTTTATGATAAAGCCAAGCCTGGGTGGGAATGTCTACTGGAGGGGAAGCACTTATCAGAAGTAGGGCCGACCTTAAGTTGGTGTGCCGAAGGGGAAAGGCAGATGGGAAGATAGGAAACAGAACTGAATATCAGAGAGAGGGGGACAGGCCCAAACTCACCTGCACAGCTTCTAACATCTGAGTCAAAAATCGACGTCTGATCGGTGATATAGTTTCTCTAGATCTGCAAAGTGATGGGTCAGAAAAATGACCGTTTTCTGAGCACTTAACCTGTACTCCGCACGGTGCCAGGTAATTTGACCCCGTAATTTCATTGAATCAGCAAGTGAAGCTGGAAAGCCTGTGTTACTGCTCACATTTTCTCAGAAAAGGACACCAAGACTCAGACAGAGCATCAAAATAGCAGTTCGATGCCAGTGTGTCTGACGTAAAGGCCTTCTTGCTCATCACCACGGGATCTCTTCTGCTGAAGCCAGAACTCAGAGCTTCTCATTTGGCCAGACCTGGTCTCCTGTGGGCACCGCCTCAGGGGAATCAGCCTCTTTCCGTGGGAGGAAGAGCCCAGGACGAGCTAAGCCCATCTGCGTTGGTGCCTCCCCATGGAGTTCTGTGAGGTTTAGTTCAGTCTCAATCCCTAACAGAGGTTCCGCATTACCAAGCGAGGCAGCGGAGGCGTTAGAGACCTGACCACCTTGTAAGCCTTTCTGCCTCTCTCAGCCATCTGCCTCTCCCTAGGATGAGCAGTAAAGGGCCCAGTGACACTCATAGGCAGAGGACGTCCACCTCCCTTGTGAGGTTCAATCTTTGGCCAACCTTGTTGAGCGTCTTCTATCATTATTATCGGCCTCTTTTACAGCCCCCACTGGAACTTAAGACTCACTGTACGAGTCAGCCCAGTCAAAGGGTTCCAGAGGGGGCCATTGGAATTTTATGGAAACTCTTCCATCTGCTGAATAACCTTGAGAAGAGTTTAGTTATTGACGTCCTGACCCACTGCTCCACCTCCCCGGCCACCTGGAGTAAGAGTATGTGTTCTCTGACGCCAACTGTTTCCTGAGGCTCTAGCACCATTGTTGACGTAAAGCATTTATTTGATGACGGAAAAAGTTGTTTTGGAGTTTCTGATTATATTATTGTATTGCCATTGAAACACGTCCACATTTGGGGTGTAGGCCCCCAGCTCTACCTGTTCTGTGCCTGGCCCTCTCCCTCCCTTACATGCACACACATAGATGACATCCATATTTGTTCTCTTTTAGCGTCTGAGTAATAGACACATGGTTCCAAGGTCTAGCTCTTAAATCCCTCCTCATCCATTAACGTCCTCTGGGATTCACTATGGTTTAAGGACACTAGGCTTTAAAAATCGATTGATAAAATTGTAGATGGGAAGAATTTTCCAGGATGTGTGTTATTCTATAGGTGATACTAGAGGGGAAATTAGGAGTATAAATCTTCACCCTCCCAGGGTGCACCTGTGAGTGTAAGAGCACTTGGCCATAAACCCGCCATTTCCAACCACAAGTGGCAACGCTGCAAGAGATCTGGGTTTATAAGGAGTGGTTGCAAGCTGCCAAAAGGGTAATTAACATAAGTAGGCCAGGGAACATGGGGCATCCAGCAGATGGCACTGGCGTGGAACAGCGATGTGAACAGAAGTAAATACCCAAAATGTGGCAAAATTTCTGTAATAGACACAATGACAATGCTTTATATAAGTTATACTTATGATCTTGCCACATCTCCATGAATGGCTTTCTTATACCCATTTTACAGATGCAAGAATTGAATCTCATACAGTTTTTTATGGCTTTGATTTTTTTAGATCCTGGGTGAGAAGCTTGGCTTTTTCACTTTCTAGATGTGGGGAGGTTGGCTTGAGTTCAACCTTTATTGACTAGGGTTCAAGCTTGTCAAGGCTAATTTGAGTGGTGCTTCTGCTCTCAAGACTGTCTAGTGATTTTAATATTAAGCCAGGGAGCGCCGAGAGCCCACAGTAAATAGGCCCTGGAATCAACAGGTCTGGATTTGAATCTTGGCTCTCCCTTTTTATGTGACTTTTCTAGTCTAGAAAATGAGAAGTATAGTATTTACACATAGCTTCTGGAGTTTTATGGGGAATTAAATGCACTAATATTGTAAAATAGAGGCTCAGTAACTCTTGGACTCTCCTTCTCACAGCTTAGTGCCAAATATCCTTTGCCTCTCATATGACAACTGTCCCATCTGTCACCCTGTGAACTCCCACTGACATTTATCCACCCTATCTTATAGAACCTGGTGGTTTCTACCTTGTATTATGAATCGAACTAGACGTAGGGCCTGACACATAGTAGGAACTCATCCCTGAATGTGTTAGTCAGGGGTGTCCAGAGAGGCAGAACCAATAGGATACACACACACACACACACACACACACACACACACACACACAGGGAGAGAGACAGAGACAAAGAGAGATTTATTTTAAGGAATTGGCTCACATGACTATGGAGGCTGAAAGTCTCAAGATCTTCAGGGAGAGTTAGCAGGCTGGAGACCCAGGAAAAGCTAATGTTTCCGTTTTAGCCCAGATGCTGGAAAAGACCCGTGTCCCAGCTGAAACAGTCAAGTAGAAGGAGTTTCCCCTCACTCACTGCAGGGTCAGCCCTTTTGTTCTATCCACGCCTTCAACTGATTGGATGAGGCCCACCCACATAAGGGAGAGCAACCTGCTTAATTCACTCTACTCATTTAAATGTTAATGTCATCTAAAAACACCCTCCCGGGGACACTCAGAATAATCTTGGAGCAAATATGTGGGCACTTAAAATTAGCCGTCATCCTAAATAGGCGGGCGTCTGCACAAGGAGCCTCGTCAAGGACTTCTCTAGAAACAGGCCTCTCTCTCCCCCACTTGTGTGCTTCCCAGGCCATCTTGGTTGCTCCTGGCAGCCTCCAGCCGCGTTTCCTCAGCTGGCAATCAGCACACACACGTTCAAGATCTTAGGAGCACGTGGGAGTTTCTCAGTGTGTCAGGAGCCCCCAGTCAGCCTTGCTGCACCGGCTCCCATCTCCTCCTGGGTCTGATTTTAAGCCCACACACTTGATCTCTGCTCCTTTTTCTTTCCTTCTTTCCTAAGGAGCATCTGAACGCCACGCTTTTGCCGCTTAATATTTTCCTCAGAGCTAATCAGGGTTGTAAAGATGCACCTCAGTACAAGTAGAGAAATCTCAACGATCCGAGGGCCTCATCGCCTTCTGTTCAACCCACCCACCTCCCATGAATCCATAGCAATCCACAGACTGGATTTTTCCAGAAGGGCTTAGTAAGCAGCATTAGTGGACCCTCTCACCAACGAAATAGCTTTATAAGAACCCCTGATATTTATAAAACTGAAAGACAATGCGAATATGGCAATACAATAGACAAAGAACACACTGGCGGCCCGAGTTTCTCACCTTCAGCACTGGTGACACGTGGGACTGGGTAATTGCCTGTTGTGGGGGCTGCTGTCCTGTCCCCTGCAGGACACTTAATAGCATCCCTCGTCTTTACCTACGAGATGCCAGTAGCCTCCCCTCCCCAGTTGTGCTGATCGAACATGTCTCCAGACATTGTGCAGTTGTCCCCTGGAGGACACAGTTGCTCCGTGGAGATCCTCTGCTTTATGACATAGATAAATAGCAGAGTCCAGATCGCAGCTCCCTCACTTAACTCTGGAGATTGTATATCATCGGGGTATTGATGGCTGATTCTGGGTCCTTATGTATCTAAAGCCCTTCTCGCTTCAGCCTTCTGCCCACTAGTAACACTGGCCCCTCACCCCACTCCTGACAAGACACAGAGTCTCCAGACATTGCCACTTGGTCCCTGGGGGGACAGCATTGCCCTGATTGAGAACCACTGCAGTGGAGACTATGAAAAACCTACTTCTGGTCTCAAGGGTTACTCGCCGTCGGAGGCGCCGTGCTGTTACCTGACGTAGGACACCCCTGTACTCCTCCCAAGGTTCAGAAGGGAGATGAGACTGAGGCCGGGTCAGCATCTTCCCCAGGTCACCCAGCTAAGAGACCGTGGAGCCCACACTTACGTTTTCTTTCGCTCTGCTAGGACGTCTCTCCTGGATCTTGGAGACGCCATCATTAGAAGGCAAAGCGAAACAATGAAAAAAGAAAGGAAGGGAATCAGTAAGGGTTGGAATGGAATATAGGTTTCCTTCTCTGAGAGGTCTCTGGTTAATACAGCAGAAGGAAGAGAGGGTCAGTGTTTTTGTTAGGCTTAGCAGTGTTAGTAGTAGTGGCAGATTTTAAAGCCGTCACCAGGTCACTAGGTGTGGCTGGTAAGTGGAGATAAAGAATTCCCGATGGATTTTGAATCTGTGCAGGAGTCACAGTCTCAGGACTCACAGAGAATCCTGGGTTCTCCCCAGCTTGCCAAGTCACAGAGAGCTGAGAATCAGCCCCCATCTGCCCCCTCCACCACAGTGACAAATGGCCCCGCATTTGGATGGCTGTCCCAGCTCTGGTCACTGCTGAAATGTCCTGTCACTGTTGACATATGTGCACTCTGAGAGCTCTAATGCAAGCGGCCATCTGTCCAGAAGGCCAGAACCATCCTCGGCTTTGAAATTAGCAATCGCAACAGCTAGCGCTTCTCCAACTGGCACCTGGGGCCATGGGCTCACAGACACGGCCTCCCCAGTGGTCACGGACATGACCACTGGGAATGTCCCCAGTTCAACAGTAGGGAGAGGGCGGGGGCTGGGCCAAAGGGATGAGCACTCACAGCCTCACCTCTGGAAGGGCGCAAGAGAAATGATTTCCCCAAACGTGAAAGGACAAAGGGGAAAGGCCATGTCTGATGGATTCAGTCAAACTTGGTTTGACTCTTAGCCCCACCCCCTGTAGGAAGCATGAACTTAAACAAGTCACTTTTCCTAGAGACCCAGTTTCAGCAATGGGAAAATAACAGACCCTGTCCTTCCTCCTTCCCAGACCATTATGGCAATATTGGCAGGAAAATTGGCTTTGCCAGCTAGAGAGTGATCTGCTGGGGGGAGGCCTGTTTCCTGATCGCGGTCAGCTCAGCCCCCTGCACGGCATGGGTTTCACTATTTATGAAGAGGATGGGCGGGGGGCTGCAGATGGCCTGGGTCAAGCTTATTTTAGGAGAGAAGCAAAAGAGCATTAAGAGCCTCGGAAATGTTCGGAGAGACTCCTGTGAAAAAGAGGCGTCCGGAGAGCCTCGACTTTTAATGGAAAATGTAACTCATTATCAGAGAGAATTTAAAGAACACAATAAAATCCACGGCCTCCTCAGACGACCACGTCTCCTTCCCACAAGAAATCACTGTGGCTGGTTTCTTTGTATCCTTCGTGCAATAATCAAGGTTAGATAAGGGGAGCCTTCCACAAAAGAGCTTTTTACTTTGCCGTTTGTTACTGAATATAATTTGGTCCGTCTCAGAACGTATCTGTCTCCTGCTTTGCCCACATGCAATATGCCAGCATGCGTGGGTCCCGTCATTAATTTTCCCAGTTTCCCCTTCTGTGAGAACAAATATTTTGCTATTATAAACAATGCTGCAAAAGACACAAATTACAGAAATCATTCTTTTTGCACATGTAGGTTACAGAATTAGATGCAGGTCTGTGTCGTGAGATGTATACGTTTCTTCTCGATTTGCTAAACCCACCAGCAGTGCGTCCCTGTGACCCGTCTGCACACAGCAGCCCTCATCCAAAGCACTAACAGACCTCACTTTTCCCTTTGAGCGTGGCTGTCCGTTTTTATTTACTTACTGATTTTGGGCGGGAGGGAGATGATATTGAGACCAACGAAGCATGAAACCCATTTACGACTTACTCTCAATTGAGGCCAGTGAGGGGCTGCAGAGATTCCACTCCCACGTCCTCTACACCCCTGTGGCAATGAACGTCTGGAGGCAGCTGCCTGCAGGAGGCCTCCTGTGTTGTCTTTTTTTCCAAATAACCAGCAGGGAGGGAGGGGGTCCTCTCTGCTCTCTGCTCTCTTCCTGAAGAGAGGACACAAAGAGAAGAAGAAGGTACAGAGGACAGCCCCGGTACCTGAAGAATCGTGCCCCGAACCTGCCCCAGAAATAACCCAAAGGTCCGTCACCACCTGCAGACAGGGATGGGCTTCCACGAAAGCCCACTGGAGCTGAGCAGTGAAGTTTGCTCACTGCAGATGCTGGGAGGAAAACGAAGCAATTGTGAACTCTTTGAAGGTAATTTATCCACTGCTCCCTACCTGCCTTCCCAATCCTGTGTTTGCCATGAGCTGGGAAGAAAGACAAGATGGGCAGCAGTCCCTCCGAGCCCGCCCCGGGTCAACTTTATCAAAATGATAAAATGTGCTGGGTCTCGCCGGCCCCGCAGGCCTGGCTCTGGGATGGGCTTCCCGAGGCACTGAGGGGTGAAGGAGGTGAATGCACCGCTCTCCCTCGTGCCGCCCAGGGGCACTGCTTGTCGCTGCTGATAGCAGTTTTATCAAGATAAATCTAGTGCTGCTCTGGAAGGATATTAATAAATTATCTACTAATGAAAAATGTGAGAGGAACCATACTCTTACATCGGGCTTGTGATGATTACTTTGATAGATGCACTGGCAAGATTTCCTCGACACGGCAGAAATGAGAAACATGACACGTGGACCTTTAAGGGTGACCTCAGAGGAACACAGAAGTGCCGAATGATACAGGCGCAGAAATCCGCACCAGCGGAGCTCTGAGGCGCTGCATGTCAACTGCCAGAGAGCTGGGCTCCGGTCATCAACTGCTCCTTGAGTTCTGTGTCAGATGCCAGAAGGGGAGGAGAATAAACAAAGGGGGAGGGGGGTGGAGATGACACATGCCACTTGAGTGTTGTCCTCAGAGCCTGGGCTCTCGATGGGCACAGATGTGGCCTGGAATCTTGGCTCTTTCCGGCAAGTCACTGAAAGAAACATCCTCCGCCTCAGTTTCTTTGCCTGTCAATGAAGAATACAGCAGTAGCGCTGAGGTATCCAGACCAGGGAGGGTTGCGTGCAAGAATAATTGGAAAGTTCTAAGAAGCAGTACGTACTCAGTCAATGCTAAGTTAGTCACCGGGAGAGGTAGGGTGTCGGTGTGATGACTGCGAAAGAAGCAGGATAAAAGTAAGGTGAGGAGAGGAACCGGAGACCTCTTTTTATCACAGTCCTTGACCCCAAGTAACTGAGTTTCTTGTGCTCGGATAGATTCGGGGGGACGCTCGCTGAAATCAGGCCCGGGTTCAGCCCAGACGGAACACCACACCTCGTGTGGAAGACACATTTGTACTCAAATCATCCAACTAAAGCATGACAAGGGCTTTGAGAAAGGTGAGCACGCGAGAACTTACAGGTTGGCCTTTTGAATCTGACGGAGGGAAGGCGCGCTGGATGGGGTCGATGTGACGTGGACTCTTGCAGGATAAAGAGGAATCAATGGAGTGGTGAAAGGGGAATGTTAAAGTGTTCTTTGGGAGCAAATGACAAGGCACCTGGAATCGCCTGTGATTCCGCACAAGGATGGAAACTGGAGCAGAGGGAGAGAAGAAGCTTGGAGAGGTGAGCCCGGGCCCAGATGAACCCAAGTTACTTTTTCAACACGCGTGGAGACTGGAAAAATGGAGCCAGAATCACTGGTTTCTTCGCCTCTGTTTCTCCCCTATTTTAGCAACTGCTTTTTTATCACTTTTCGAAACTTGCTCTCCAGCGTTCCTGTTGAATTGTGAGCTGCAGGCTGCACACAGGAGGCTGGGGGCAGAGTGAGGGGGTAGGCAGTCACCTGAGGCTTAGGCACCTGCTAACTCTTTCCACTTGAGCCTTCAGGGAATTCATGGTGCAGCTAACCGAAGGCTGCAGGGCTAAGATGCATCTTCAAACACCTGAGAGTCCGCAGGTGGGCTGGAGCACAGAGAGAGTTCTCCAAGGTTCCACAGAGCTGGAGCCTGAGAGAGAGACAGAGAGAGAGAGAGAGAGAGAGAGAGAGAGAGAGAGAGAGAGAGAGAGAGAGAGAGAGAGAGAGCTATGAAGTCTTGCTGACATGCAGATCCAAAGCCCTGCTGAAGGGAGAATCTGAGCTGTAAAACATTGAAAACCAATGGTGAACTGAAGCCAACGGCAGCTGCAACCCAGGCCAAACCCAGGTTCACTCACAAATGAGCCTTCCCCCTCCAGTGGGCTGAGAAAGGAAGACCGAAACCCTTTCCCAGGGTAGATAGTGTTTAATTTGGGCTCTGCTCTCCTTTGAGATGCAATGTCTTTTATACACAATCACAAGATTTAAAAAAAACAAAACAAACACACAAAACAGGAAAACGTGACCCACAAATTACAGAAAAAAAAAGGGTTTGGAAACTCACAGATGGTCCAAATGTTAGAATTAGCATAAAATCTCTTTAACTATTATCAATATGCTAAAGCAGTGAGTGAAAAAAGTGGACAATGGGCGTGAACAGAAGGAGAATCTCAGCAGAGAAATCGGGCCTGAGTTCAGCCCAGACGGAACGCAGCATCTAGGGTGGAAGACACATTTGCACACACATCATCCAAGCAAAGCAGGACGAGGGCTTTGAGAAAGGTGCGCACGCAAGACCTTACAGGTTGGCCTTTTGAATCTGCTGGAGGGAAGGCTTGCTCGATGGGGTGGACGTGACGTGGAATCTTGCAGGATAAAGAGGAATCAATGACACATGGCCAAAGAAACAAATAGAAATGTTAGAACTGAAAAATATAATATCTTCAAGGAAGAATTCAGCAAGGGAGCGTCACCATAGGTTGGACGTAGCAGAACACATATCACAGAAAAAAATAGAAGTCAATGGCATGACCTAGATTGACTTCTCAAGAAAACAAAACAGCAGCAGAGACCTATGGGGCGGCATCACACGGTATCACATGCATGGCTTTGGGGTCAGGGGAGGGGGACACTGTCTACTTTCTCGCCCCTGTGTCCCCAGGTCCGGGCACAGTGCCTGGGGAAAGTTCTCCCTTCCTTCTGATATCTTAGGGGGCCTCGTTTGTTTGGCTGCAGGTGTAACTCAGGGTACCCAAACATGCTTAGAAAGACCTTTGTGTACACTAGCTCATCTTCTCTCCATCCATCTTACTTATAGTGGAAAGGATTTTGGAATCAAAGAAAATAGAGTTCAAATCCTATTTCCATGTACCTTGCTACTGGCGTGGCTTTTTGCACAAACTGCTGAGCCGGTCTGAGCCCGTTTCCTCACTACGGAAGCTGAAATGGTCATCACTGCTTTGCAGGTGTCGGAGGCCGTGGTCGGATACCCTGGGGAAGGAATTGCATGGTCCTGCCAGGCTCTCCCCTGTCCTGTCTCACAGCTCACCCAGCTTTCCTACCACCTCTGTTCCTTGTTCCCATCAAATGCCCCGCCCCTCTCCTCCTCTGCCCCACTTGCCCCTCCCTGCCACTTGCCACTCTCTGCGTGTGCTTTATAAATGCATTCTCTACTATCACGTCCCCTGACACCAGGGATGGTGGCACCAGAGTGGTGTTGGAGCGAGAAGAACACCTCATGCCGGGTCCAGCCTTGCCCTGCTTCCTACTTAGAAACGCAGTATCAAACCAGGGGGCTCCTTAGAGACCATCTAGCTTAGGGGTCCACAGGTGGAGGTCCAACTGCTAAGCCCCCACGGGTTCCTTGAGCTGAGAGGCAGTGCAGCCTCACACAGGCTCCACTGTAAGTGGAGAGAAAGCTCCGAGAGCACCACTTCACAGCCCTTCCCCCCACCCCCATTCCTTCCAGATGTTCTCTTACTTAATCTGGTCACCGACTGTATTGTACGGAGTCAGGAGATACCAAAATCCGCCTTAGTTCTCCAGATAAACAGAACCAAGTGGAGACAGCGAGCAAGGGAGGGAGAGAGAGATTTTAAGAAGCTGGCTCACGTGGTCATGGGGGCTGGCAAGTCTGAAATCCACAGGGCAAGGCTGGAAACTCACGTAACAGTTGCTGTGACAGCCTTGAGTCTGCAAGTTGGAAACTCAAACAGAATCTCTGTGCTGCAGTCTAGAAACAGAATTCCTTCCTCCTTTCAGAAACCTCAGTCTTGGCTCTTAAGGCCTTCAATGGATTCCTACATATTTCCTTAAATATGTTTAACTTCCACATAGATAAAAACAAGGTTATGTTTCCTCTTAACAAAATACAACTACCATGCATACAGCTGGAAACACACTAACCTTTCTCAAGAAGAGAATGCAAAGCCTATGGATGTTGTTCACGCTTCTCCTTGATCTGATGTAACTTCAGTACTTTAATAAAAAGTTAACAGTACTCTAACACTATGACATAGTCAACTATACTGGGGGTATTCACACCACATAAAATTGGCAAGTATTACAAATAAGGCCTTTTTTTGTGTGTGTGTACGACCTATTTGTTAAACATGACTGCCCATCACCCAGTATAAGGGGCGTGACAACGGGGACATGCCATGTGGATTGTTGTTGTTTTCAGCCTAGCACCTAAAGCAGTACCTTGCACAGAGCAAGTATTTAACAAATGTTCACTTAATTAGCTTAGCTAAGCTTAATGCTCCCATTGTACTGCTGGGAAAGTTGAGGCTCAGAGAGGTCGTCCCTTGCTTAAGGTTGCCTAGCTCATAACGAACCAACTGAACCAAGATTTAAATTCAGTTCACTCCAAATTCAGATCTAAGCTCTGTACCGCCACAAACAGAAAGGGGACCCAGGAGCAGAGAGCCCCTCTGACATTTTGACCATCCCTCCAAGAGGACTCTGATGGGGTGTCACCACAAAGAAGACCCAGGGTGGCCAGAGGAACCACAGGTACCAGAGGCCAGCTTGCTTCATAAACATCATTGACATGGTTCCCTCTCTGCCATGTGTTTGACAAAAACAAATTCTCAGCCCACACTTCCTAATTAGGCGGCACTCAAATATCTCCAGGCTTCAAAAACACAGTAGAAGCAGATTAAAGCCACTTGGAGCCAAGAAGGGGTAGAGGAGCCGCTGGCAGCGTTTCTTCCTTGTTCAGTAACCCGAGTCTCACCCTAAATCTATACTATTCTTCCAGGACGACAGTCATGATTAAAGGATTCCTTCTGCAGCTGAGGCTCAGTGATAAGGGCTTTCTGTGTAGACCCTCTGAAACAACAAAAGAGAACATAAATCATAATTTTGCATCAATGTCAGTTCTAGCTTTTATTTTATCTTTACATGAGGTTTTGGGGGCTTGGAAAACTGGGTTCAGGTAAAGGAAGTGTGTCCGTCATTTGATTGATGAGTTTTTGATGGTGGGAAGCGTCCATTACATAGTATTATTGATTAATCCCTCTTATTTTTGAGACATACAAACCACCTTGCAGGGAAGTTCCAGGTATTTACAAAGTATAGTGCAGTGTGGCCTATATACTACCTCTCGTTCACATAAAAATGTGCAAAGGTTGATGTTATCAACCCCATTTTATGGTGAAGAAGCTGCCCACGGGAGGAGTTAGGTGCTTTGTGCAAAGTCACATGGCTGGTGAGAGGTAGAACTTGCAAAGCAGCATAGGCATTCCACATCCGTGGCTCTCATGGTTTCATCTCATTGGTGTCCCTTATCAAGAAAATGCTCTGTAGCAACTCTGAGTCCGAGATAAGGGTTTCCCTAAACAGAATCTGGAGGCAGTAACTTCAGACGTTGGTCTAGGCAGGGGTTCTCACCTGGGGGAAGGGATGATTTGGCCCACTGCCCCCCCAGGGGATACTTCACAACGTCTGGAGACATTTTCGGTTGTCACAACTGAAGCGGGGAGGTGGCATCTAGTGAGTAGAGACCAGGGGGCTGCTGACCAGCCTATAATGGAAAGGGCAGCCCCCACCACAAAGAATTACCAAGCCCAGAATGTGTACAGGTGGAGCAACCCTGGTCTGTAGTGACCACATGAGTTTCCTCTTCCCAGAAATAATCTCCCTGGATAGGAGAGTAATGAATCATCCAGTCCACACAGTGGGGCACAAACTGGGGAGCTATTTAGGGATCTCAGAATCTTACTCTAGTCTACTTGCAGACCTTTAAAAAGTGGCTTCCAAATCTGTTTTCTGCACCCATCCACCCCCATCTCTCGCCCCAGTTACGAACTGAAAATTCTGACAGATCTTAGGGTTTCATAAAAAATACTATATACAGTGTTTTCCATCAACTCATTGACATTGAAAATGCCTGGATTTGTACGTCTTTGATTGTGTCAAAAGTTAAAGCAGTCTTTAAAACCAAAAAGAAAAACAAATCTTTAATGTTCTCATTACCAAATTAATATGTGTTCATTGTTGAAATTTTAGAAAACAGAAATAAGCAGAAGCGGATAAAATTCTATGGCAAGCCCATCACCCAGAGATAACTAACTGTTTATTATAGTTTGGAGGAGGAACTGCTTAGTCTTTTTTTTTTCTTCCATAAATACATATGCAAATGAAATTATTCAAATAGGCCCAACAATAATCAAGAAGGCATGTAAATTTTGGCAAATAATAATAAACATAGTAAGTAACAGCAGCAACAATAGCGGAAATAAGAGCCAATGCTGACACAATACAGATTTGATGCCAGGACCATCGTCAGAAAGGACCGACCGACTTCACCTGCACCTGCTCAGGAACACACCTGCGCTCAGGAAGATGCTACACGCTTTCCTTCTCTTTTCCCCAGCCATTTTTTCACTTCCCACTTCCTGACACCACACGCTGAGTTAGTGTCCTGTGGCCGCTATAACACGTGACCATCCACTGGGTGGCTTCAAACAACAGAAGTGCGTTCTCTCACATCCGTCCAGAGGCCAGAAGTCAACGTCAGGGTGTCGGCAGGGTCACATCTCTGGGGCTCTCCCTTGCTTGTTCCAGCTCCTGGACGCCGTCTGCACCCCTTGGCTCTTTGCCACATCTCTCTCTGCTACAACTTCCCGCTGCCTTCTTTTCTGCAGGAGACTCCAGGACGTGTCTCCAGCACTTGCCCTCTCTGCTTGCATTTCTAGTCTCCCTGTGTATTCTCAGCTTCATCCTGCCACACGTTCTTGAGCCCGCAGGTCCCATTCTGTGTGTCCACCCCTGCGATCCGCATTAACTTACAGTTTGTCTCTCGGTCTCAAGAGTCTTCCGAGAGTGACTCTTAAAAGCAAACTCAGACTTCTGTCGCTGCTGTTGGTTGCTTCTCATCACATGGCCGAAGGCGCTTTCGCTTCCCAGAGTGAAGATGGGGAACGATGAACGAAGAGTGCAAAGGGAGGCAGAGAAATCTGGCAAAAGGAAAAGAAATTCTTCCTTTCCTATCGATGAACCCAGTTGGCCAAAGGACAATTCATGAAACCATCTCAGCACCTTTCAGGGATTCTGCTGTCTCATTGTTCCCCTTAAGAAACCACTGGAGAGGAAGAGATAATTATTGGAGAGGAAATTACATGGTCAAACAGTAAATCATCAATACAAATTCTCCTCCCTCGGGCGTCCTCGTCTCTACTTCCTCAAACCTCAGAGATGGCCAGACAAGGAATTTCCTGGTTTTAAAGTCAGTGTTATGGGCCCTTTAATTCAGATAAGCAAGAACAGGACTACAAAGAAGGCTTTCATGGGATGACACAGCCATTCTCGTTTTGGGGTCTGCCATCCTCAGTGACATACCTGGGAGGGCAGATCATTAAATAACAAAGCAGAAGCGATTGAGAAAATGGTGTGGGTGGCTTGGTGGGGCCAGAACTCAGGGCCTGTAGCAAATGGGACGTGAGTTTGCCTCATGTGACCTGCACTCCTGAGTTCCAGTTGATTGCAAAACGGGCCCAGTGTCCAACCGCAACCAAATATTTTATACGTACACCTACATCTTTGCGCTTTGAAAGTGAGAATGTGTTCCTGGTCTTAACTGGAATTAAGTGAACAGTGCTGGGGTTTCATTTGCATAATAAAATGCTGTGCAGGAGGCGTTGCGGGTTAATCAAAGGTTTTATCACTCTTTTTAATTATCTTCATTTTGCTGGAACAAGATGTAAATTTTAATTCTACCTTGTTAGCTAGCAGATTCCCCCAAACTTGGGATCTCCTAATCATCTGTCATTTTTAATAGGCACAGATGCCAGTGGTTGTAGCAAACGAAGTGCCCTAAATATTGTAAGCTTTATTAATCTGATTGATATGTCATTTAATGTAATTCAGTAACTATTAATGTTAATGCGAGCATCCCAGATGGAGACCCCTATGAACCTCAAACCGGTCCCCCTTGTTTTTCTTTCCACATCCTGTTTCTTATCCCCTCTCTCTCTCTCACTCTCTCTCTCTCCCTCTTTCCTTCCCTCCCCCTCCCTCTCTCACTTTAGGCTTCCCTTTCTGTGTAGAGCAGAGCGAGCTGTAGTTGACTTCAACCCCCACTCCTCGCTTGAAAACATTTGGAGAAGCTGTCATATCACGTGGTTGATCCAATCGCTGAATGCCACGTCCAGGCACCATTTTTGTTTTTTTGTGTGTTTTTTTTTTAATTTATTTTTTAAATTTATTGGGGTGACAATTGTTAGTAAAGTTACATAGATTTCAGGTGTACAATTCTGTATTACATCATCTATAAATCCCATTGTGTGTTCACCACCCAGAGTCAGTTCTCCTTCCATCACCATATATTTGATCCCCCTTTACCCTCATCTCCCACCCCCCACCCCCCTTACCCTCTGGTAACCCAGGCACCATTTTGAATGGTAGAAACTATAAAACTCAGCCTCGCTCCATAAGGTATATAAATATCTAATGACTACATCGTACACCTGAAACTAACATGATACTGCTTGTCCACTGTAATTGGAAAATAAATTTTAAAAAATCCTCACCCACTCTGAGAATCTGTCATAGTTGCTGGGATCAGGGACTTTCGATGCACCTGTTATTTCACCTTCAGGGAAGCACCCCCCGCCCTACCCCCCACCTCTAAATGTGTGATATCTTTATGGCAATAGCACAAAATCAGGGCCCTGTTAAAATCCAGACAGTCTCTGAAAGTTACCCCAAAAAGGGACTTTCTTATTACTGTATATGGAAATTCCCTTGCAACAAATGTCTTTTTAGAAAAAAATCAGTAAATGCTTTTTTTTTTAACAAAATAAAAGTCATTGGTGTTTGGGATAGTTAATTGTGCGTGTATGTGTTGTGATTTTGTGAGTTAAAAATAAATGTAGCGTTGAGGGGATGGACCAGTTACTAAGATGAGAATGGAATCTCTTTGCAGAGACACGGAAGCCCTATGTCAGCACTGTCTGATAGAACTTTCTGTGACAATGAATGTCCTATAGGTGTGCCATCCCGTGTGGCAGATACTGGCCCCATGGGACTGTTAAGTACTTGAAATGTGGCTAGTGAAACACAGGAAATGTATTCATAATTTTAATAAGTGATGAAATTTAGTTTTATATAGCCGCAGGTGGCTATCCGCTACCGTCCCAGACGATGTCACCCTGTGTTCCTTGCAGCCTGCAGCTGAGCTCTTTCCCTAAGAGAAAGTGGACTTTGTCACTGCGGCCCAGTGATATACCGAGCTTTTCTCAAGGTCCAGGGGCACCACCATCTGCCTCGTTTTTCATCATTTCCCTCATGTGTCCGTCAGTGAGTGAATATCTCACCTAGTTAGCTCTGTGCTGGATGCTGAGAAATCCAGTGACGTGATGGTTCCAGAACGCACAGATCATCGGGGATGACAGGCTAGGACAGATGCCACCCAGGAGTTCCATGATCGATACGGAAACCCAGGTGTGGAAGTTCTCCCAATTCAATCTAGAAAGGGGGGAG
Source organism: Rhinolophus sinicus (assembly GCF_057876585.1). Lineage (NCBI taxonomy): Eukaryota > Metazoa > Chordata > Mammalia > Chiroptera > Rhinolophidae > Rhinolophus > Rhinolophus sinicus. The sequence continues at coordinate 10,010,654 of NC_142510.1, read as the reverse complement.
GAAGGCTCCTGGAACTAGAAGGATGGCAATGAATTGGCCAAGCTAGGAGGAGGTGATTCTGGTTAGAGGGTTGGGCCTGTGCAAAAGAATGTGGCCACATAAGAGCTTACAAAGTTGTACGAGTATATATTTTCAACCACACATGGTGCAAGAGAGAAAAAAAAAACACTACTTGAAAAGAAGATACTTGTTTCTAGCTAAATCTAGATGTATCTGAATATAACTCTCCATCCTTGTGGATTGGCAGGAAATTTAATCTCTGCTATTGTCATGGCTGTTCTTCCAAGGTCACCCACCGTCAAGCAACATTCTGGGGCTCTTCCATGGTCTATTCTAGAACCTTTGACAAAGGGCCCCCAGTCCATTTGCTGCACTGGTTACCTTTCATAGGCTATTTGTCCTGCAATGTCCTGTGTTCCTCAAGACCTAAAGCCCCAGGGCCCTGGGTGTAACATCCCTCATTGTCCTTCGCAGACAGGCCTCTCTGGTGCTGCAAGGGCAGTGATGCTGTTTCCTTCCAGGTCCCCCCTAAATCCCCATCTCCTTGTCTTGGGGAAGCTTTCTCGTCTTCCCCATGTGTCAATGCTTCCTCCTATGACCTTTTGATTGGGGAAGATAACATACATTCTTTCTTTCTTTTTTAAAGATTGTATTGGGGAAGGGGAACAGGACTTTATTGGGGAACAGTGTGTATTTCCAGGCCTTTTTTCCAAGTCAAGTTGTTGTCCTTTCAATCTTAGTTGTGGAGGGTGCTGTTCAGCTTCAAGTTGTTGTCCTTTCAGTCTTAGTTGTGGAGGGCGCAGCTCAGCTCCAGGTCTACTTCCCGTTGTTAGTTGCAGGGGGCGCCATCCACTATCCCTTGTGGGAGTTGAGGAGTCGAACCATCAACCTTGTGGTTGAGAGCCCACTGGCCCATGTGGGAATTGAACCGGCAGCTTTAGGAGTTAGGAGCACGGAGCTCCAACTGTCTAAGCCACCGGGATGGCCCCAGACATTATGTCTTATCAGCAGACTCTTCAATAGCCAGTGTTGGTTCCAGGGATGAGGGGATGAAATGCTCAAACCATTAGATTGTTTTTCTCAGTAAATCATCTATTACAAATTACTTAGGAGGTGAGTACGTCTTAGATATCTATACATCGTAGCGCCTATAGTTAAGCATATTGTGTTGCATATATATACACCCTAACTTTGGACTCGTGGCCTCCAGGACAGTGAGACAATAAATTTCTTATACTAAGTGTTCTTATCACCAAATAGCAACAAGAATAATCTCATGATAATAACGATAATAATAACACAGAACAGGAGAAAACGTTTGGGGGCGATGAGTAGATGTCTAACATAGATTGTGGTGATGGTTTCGTAGGTGTGTACTTAACGCTGAACTTATCTAGTTGTATACATTGATTATGTCCAGCTTTTTATATTTCAAGAATTTTTTTTTAACATTCAGGAAGTGGTAGGTAGTTCCACATAACAGGCCAGGGAATATCTCAGGGAGTGGCAGGAGACAAGAGGAAGAAAGAGGGAGCCAGGTCAAGGAGGAGAACTTTAAATGCGATGCTAAGAAGCTTGGAGCACTGGATCCTTAGGGTGATGGCATCACGGGTATTTTCAAGCTTTTTGTCAGTATGTTTTGGCTGCCTGTATCTGAACCCCACTGTGTGTGTAAAAGATTCACTGCGTATAACATAGAAGCCTTGGTAGCCGCTGTAATCTCCCTCCTGCCAAATAAACTAAAAGGAGAGGGTCATGGATTGACTTATGTCCCCCAAAAAAGATGTGTTGCAGTCTTACCCTCAGTACCTCAGAACGTAGCCTTATTTGAAAATAGAGTATTTGCAGATGGAGTCAAGTTAAAATGAGGTCGTTAGGGTGGTTCCTAATCCAATGTGACTGGTAATGTGGACCCAGAGACAGACGATGTGAAGAGACACAGGGAGAAGACAGCCCAGGAAAGCCTGGGGTTACTGGAAGCTCGGAGCAAGGCTTGGGACAGAGGGAGCATGGCCATGTTGACACCTTAACTTCGGACTCGTGGCCTCCAGAACTGTGTGACAATAAATTTCTGTTGTTCGAAGCCCCCATTTGCAGTACTTTGTGACAGAAGCCATAGGAGACAAACACAGCCATTACTCACTTTCTCAGCCTCCCTTCTAGCTATAGCACAGGCACGTGACTGAGGTTTAGCCAACCAGGTGCATCCACCCAGGATGTGAACGAAGCAAAGGGGCACAGCAGTGACATCCTTCTTCAGTATGAGAGCTGTGCTCACCTGGGCACCAAAAGTCCTCACTTCCTGCTGCTGGGGCGTGAATGTGCCCGTGGTTCTGACTGTGTTCCCTTCCTTTATTCCCGTCTATTTCTTGAAGTTGGCCATTCTGTACGCTGATAGTCTTCCAGTAAACTCCACTGCTGCTTAAAACAGCACGCAATATTTCTTCTGCTTGCAACTAATAACCTGGCAGCACAGATGGGGAACCATCAAGACTGTAATACATCTCTGAAGTCATAAGTAGTGGACAGGGGCCAAGCGGGTGTCAGGTTGCTCCAGGGGGAAGGGGAGAGGATGGGAATTAGGAATAAGGGAGATTCTGAAAGAGAATGGGGATGCATAGTAGAAAGTGTGAGTGTGGGTGGACATGCATGAACATTTCCACGTTTTCAGCCACAGATCTTCCCGAGGGAGAGCAGCCAGACATGCCCGTGGGGTGAACTTCGGTGGCCCACTAAGCAGTGCATTCAGGCTTCACCAGCACCGAGCAGGGCAAACGACAGTTTCCAAGTTTGAAAAATGAGCTGCTCCACTCGCCTGGTGCAAATGCCTTTTTCGGAGAAACTTGCATCGTGGAAATGTCATGACACATTGCAATCACGGAGAACACAGCCACAGTCATTGGAAGTGTTTCCTCAGGAGCAGAGCGTGTCGAAGAAGATACATGGCTCGCGGCAGAATTTCCCGCAACAACGGTGGGGCGAGGAGTGGGGGCGGGGTGCGTGTACCGGAAAGCAGCCTTAGAAATAAATCCTGGTGGGGCTTTCCTGGGTGACGGAACTGCTTTGGGAGTCAAGGAGGCAGCATTGGTCCTGGCTGGCTACAAATCCGTTGTGTGTCTTTGTCCATCCTATAGGTGGCTCTGTGACTCAGTTTCTCCACCGTTCCAGTGAGAACAGCCTGACATGCATTCCATAGTATGACACCCTATGCGATCAAATTCTAATGACCTAAAAATCATTACAACTTACTGCTCATGTACTACTTGGATGAACTAATTTAAAGCAGACAAGAACCCCATGAGATGGACACCATAATTACCACCATCAAAAAGAGGAGGAATCGAGGCACAGAGAGGCCAGACAGCTTTCTCAAGGTCATAAAACTAGAAGGTGCCAATGTCAAGATTTGAACCCAGCCCAGGTCTGGAGTCTGAATTCATGCCCGTCACGAGTCGCCCATCACCACGGACACCGTACTGTTATGAAGGTATTAAATGCTAGTGACTACATCGCATGGTAACCCCAACATGTTGGGCCTTCTTTGAAAGAGAGAGTGAACAAAACTAGAGTGGGTTTGCTTCCATCTGTGACAATTCTGAATGAGCTGTCAAAGCAGCAGTGACTATAATAGTTCCACACTATTGAGTTCCCACTATTGAATTGCATATGCCAGATCCCAGTTTATCCTCCTAGTAACTGAGTAAGGGGACATGGTGCCCATTTTACAGATGAGAGAGTTAAGGCCCAGAATACGTAACATTCCAAGAGTATCCAGCAAAATAAGCGGCCACGATGGAATTCAAATTCAAGTGGGCAGATTACAGAGGCTCTGTTCTTTACTCTCTAAAATGCTGTGGTGGACCAGCTTCCCTCAAAGGAACATCCATTTAAAATACTTGAACCCTCGGGCTCCTCTCTCAGACAGAGACAAAAAAGCACAAAGATGTTAACAAGATAATGTAAATATTAACATTCACTTTAAGAGGTTAAATTACCTGGAAGCCCTCATTTCTAAAGGCCAACCTTCCCTGGTCTGCATTCTCCAAAAAGCGCTATATGTGACCTTTTCCGTGAGGAAATTATGCAACTGATACTGCTTTGCATAGACCTCAGGGTTGCTGGGCTGTCGTCTGGGGAATGAGGAGAAAGGAGAAAACGGGCTCTCCATCACCTGCCTGTGGGCATCGGGTCCTTTCCAGGCAGGCCTGGCCTGGCCTTTCTGTTCCCATGAGCACCCCACGCTCAGGTGACAAAGGTATTGTGAAAAGATGAAGAGTTTGGAATAGCAACTCTTCAGTAGGCAGTGAGATGTACCAAGAAGGTAACATAATGTGGGACTGGATATAAGGCCTTTAGAAACCCTGCTTTATTTCAGTAATTGCCAAGACCGATTTGTACTGAAACAATCAGACTTTGTGCAGAAGTATTACAACTTGCAAGCATGCTCAGAAACCTGTGGGTTGGCTGTCTTTAGTACTTGTCTGTAATATTGGCAGCATTTCCCTCTGGACGGCAGAGGGAAGGGTTGATAGTCACAAGACAGGAGATTGAAATGAGCGATGGCTCTGAAGACACGTACATGTAGATGACAGTGCTATCCTGTTATGGCATTTCCCAGTTGTGTGACAATTGAAGTCACTTCACTTCTAGAGTCAATTAGCTCTCCTGCTAAGTGGAATAGTAATTCCTTTAAGCCACTATGTTTTATTTACCTGTCTAAATGCAGAACTGGACATAGTAGGTGCTCAGTTAACGAGTGGTAACTAATCAGAGTTGTGAGTGTTACATGAAAGAACCAATTTTGAAAAGGCCTTGCTGAATTTCTGGTACACACCAGGTGCCTAATAAATAGCTGTTTTTGCTTCACTCAGCTTTAGCCTCTCATTTGTGTCTTTAAAAAAGACACTTTAGATTTTGCTTCTGTGAATTCCCTGGATACATATTTGGAAGCTTAGCACCTATCTCAAATATGGTATATTTCATACTGGACCCCTGATCCTCCTCCAAAACTCTCTCTACCCACAGCTTTCCCCATCTCAAGTGATGGTAATGCCATCCTTCCATTCACGGAAAATAAAACTACAAAACGCAAAGCAAACAAATTTTAAACTCCTTTGATGATTTTATGTTAAAATACGTAATTTGGTAGGTAATCATGGCCCTTGTATTTTTATTGCAGATTGCACGTTTTAATCAATGTAAGATGGTCCTTGTTGCGTTTCATGAACTTGGCTTTGTATCTTACCTTACATAAAAGCAGAATATCCGACTTTCTTTTTGTTTGCTTTCAGATAAAGTTTTGCATGTCATTGATTTTAACATTTTATGTCATTTTCCTTTACAACTAGTTGGATTTGATTTCTTTTTTTCTTTTTAAAAAATCGCATTAGACTCTATTTAACTAAAACGTATATTATTTTTTGACCCCTACTATCAAAACATATCTTAACATAAATTTCTATTGTATTAGTTTTCACACTGTATTGTAATCCTTTATTTGCATTTTTGACATCCCACAAACGATGTGGTGTGTTTTTTTTAATTGTTAAATATTCGAGACCATTCCTGGCATAGAATAGATGCTGAAAATTGTATGGAATTGAATTCAGTGACCCTTCTGACTATCGTGTCATTAGGGCTTTTAATTTTTTCAGTTATTTTATCAGTTATAGTGGGTTGTTCAAATTTCTTTTTTTCCCTTAGTATGAGAATCTTTCTTTTAATAGAGGAGTTTAAGCTGTGAAGACTTACTATCTTACCTGATATTTACTCTTACATGTGTCGTTCTATCCTTCTACTCTGTCTGCTTTTTGTTGTTTGTTTTGTTTCTGGTACTTCCTGAAGCTCTCTTTCATTTTTCTGAAGCTTTCCCATATGGATTACATATGGAGTGCAAGGGTGATATTGTGATTTATAAGAAGAGTACTGGTTTCTGGCACAGAGCTCCTAAAACCCTTGGAATTTCCTATGATACGAGCAATAAAGGTGTCTTTTATTACGTTAGTGTGGTGGCTTTTGGAAAGTCCTTAGATAACCTACAGATGGGGGCTGGTTGCCAGGAGAACCAACCAGGTGATTAGAGGTTTGAACTTTCAGTCCCACTCCCAACCTCAGAGGGAGGGGAGAACGCCTAGGAGTTGAATCAACCACCAATGGCCAGTGAGTTCATCAAACACGTGGATGTGATGAAGCCTCCATACAAACCCAAAAGAAGGGGTTCAGAGAGCTTCCCGGTTGGTGCACATGAACAAGGAGATTTGGGGAGGGTGGCCCGCATGGAGAGCACGTTTATCAGCCCCTTCCCCATACTTTGCCCTCTGCATCTCTTCCATCTGGCTCTTCCTGAGTCATAGTTACATCCTTTTATCATAAACTGGTGGCCTAGTAAGTAAAATGTTTCTCTGAGTTCTGCGAGTTGTTCTAGGAAATAAATCACACCCAAGGTGGGGGTCTGGGAATCTCTGATTCATAGCCAGCCAGGCAGGGTCAGAAGCACAGGTGACAGCCTGATCTTGGGACTGGCGTCCAAAGTCTAAGAATGAGGTCATGAGAACCTGCCACCTGCAGCCCATTGTTCACGAGCACAGGTAACAGCGTGGACTTGGGACTGACTTCTGAGGAGGGGAGAAGAGTGCGTTCTTCCCGGCCTGAACTCTTAGCCTGTGCAATCCCATGCTTTCTTCGAGCAGATAGTGTAGGAATTGAATTGAATTGTAGGATCCCCAACTTGCCTCTGAGAATTGCTTGTTGGTGTGGGGTCTCCCACCACCTTAGAATTGGTCCCAGAACTGACTTGTCATCTAGGTTTTCCACCCATATGAAAAGCATGCATCTTGCTTTCACTCTGTGATTGGCTAATAAGTTTCTCAGGAACATCACTGAAATGATATCCTCACGTGTGACTCATCTCCACAACTATATAGTTTAACTTCTTTCGAGTCTGTCTGCGTGACAAGATGAAAGTCTCATGAGTCGGGGCCTTTGTCTTGTCCCCACCAAGCAGGGGGCCCTGCACACAACACATGCTCGAGCACATTCCTGAGTTAGAGAAGAAATTTCTTCATCTCCTCTTCTCAGGCTTTGTAGCTACGAGCTGAGCGTCAAACCCAGATGGTTTTTATGTCATTATTTCCATATCAATAATTGTTTAAGAATTGTTTTTGGCCTTTCTGTACAGTTTTGTGACCAGACTGGCGGTGACCCTCCCCCCACTTACCAGACACCAGCCCCAATTTCACTACCTCTCATTCTGCTTTTAGACAAGAACAGGTATTCTCCTTTCTTCAGGGACAAACCCTAGTCTTAGAAAGGTGATCCATCTCAGTCCCCTGAGATCTATGAGAAAAGGGGTCTGAGGGGACATTTTATGAGGGCAACTCTGTGGGACAAGGGGTTGTACCCACCTGTGCCCTGAGTAGTTCAACGCAATAGGTGCTAATTCTGCATCTAGTCTGTGCTGGACAGCACACCAAGTACATGATTAATATAAAGGAAACGTTAGCAAATGGGAATAGGGTCCCTACTTACTCTGTGACACACGCTCTACTGAGCTCTGGGGACGTGATAACGAATGACATATTAGCGTTAGCGATACACTTCATGTCATGAGTTGCTCATAGACCCAACTCTACCTCACCACATCTGACTGCCATGTAGCAAAACAGGAAAGCATGGTTTTCTGCCTTTAAAAACAAAAAGAGCACCGAGGCAGATGAAACAAACAAAAAAAAATCATTGCAAAAAAAAAATCTAAAAAGTACCGACTACCTTTCACTGAAAACTGGGAAAAGTATATTCTGAGCCAAGTACTCAGGTAAATCAGTTCGAAAGACAAATTGCCAGTAATCCAGTTAAATTTTAAACAGCATTATCTAAATGAAAAATATCGAAGTGTGAGATAGCTAGCAAGAATAGCTCCAATTTCCTGCCTGGATGCTAAGTAAGGCATAGACTGCTTAATATCATCTTGATAACATTTTTATAGGTTCATGTCGGCCCATCAGATTGCAATTTGTCACCTGGCTACCTAACAATTTTCTAATTCCTCATCACTTTACAGTGTAAAATAATAGACACGGAATTGCATGGCTTTTTTATTTATTTATTTATTTTAATAATAGCAAAGTAGATTGGGAGTGAGGGGCTTTATTTCTACCAGATGATATTTTTTTTTTTCCCGGTTGAAATAAGAATGGTTGTCAATAATTCAAACACAATATGGTATTGAGCTCATTTTGCTCTTTCCACTGAATTAATCTGTGAAAGATAACACACAATGAATATGAAAATCCCTAAAGCTCCTTCCTCCCCTCTCACCCATCCCAAGTGTTGGGGGTGGGGTAGCGGTGAGAAAACACACACATGGATGTGTAGTGCAAGGAGTTTGGGCATCGAAGTTACAGAGTCTTGGGTTTGAAGCCAAGGTCAGGCACAAGCAGTGTGACCTTGGGAGACACCTGATCTCACCGAGCCCTTCGTCAGTAAAATCAGGACCATGATTCCTACTCACGAAGCTCCTGGGGCAATGGGGTTACAGGGTGGAGTCTCCTTTAGAATGAATAATACCGTCGGCTCCCACTACATGACAGGTTTTCACGTTGCAGCGTGGGGCAGAGTTTAGTCCCTGCTCCTGGATACGCTTTCTAGTTTGCCCTTTAGGGTATCTTACTCCTAAATGTCCTCTCACCTCACCATTCACTCCACTCGGTCTCCTTCACCACTTCTTCCCTTCTCCCCTCTCTTTTTCTCTTAGTATTTGAGTGACCCAGGACTCAGTTCTTGACCCTTTCCTCTTCTCCACCTACATTCACCCTCTTGAAGATCTTATCTGGTCTCATGCAACACTATGCTGATAACAGATTTAGGTTTCCAGCCTAGAACTCTCTCCCAAACGCCAGACTCACAGATACACCCCGTTTCTCTACATCCCTACCTGTAAGTCTAATTGATATCAAACCCCACACATCCAAAACTAAACTGGATCCTTCCCACAAATCCTCCTTTATCTCTGGCCTTCCCCATTTCAGCTGAGGGAGCCCAAACTTTGTAACTGCTCAGAGCAAAAACCTTATAGGCACCCTTAATTCCTTTGTAATTCAAGCACCTCAATCCACCAGGAAATCCAATGGGCTCCACCATCTTGTCACCCTAGAACTGGATGGAATAACAATGAAGCAGGTCTGTAAAGAAACAAGTTCAAAAGAAACTTTACACAATGTATGTGGTGGTTGGATTCACTCCGTTGCCAGTTACTCAATCATATAACTTGTCTTTTGTTCCCTGGTTTCCGTTGTGATCAACACTAGATTAACCCAGTTTGAGTGTTTCACCATCACATGCCTGTTTTGATGGAGAAAAGGGATGGTGCAACTGTTTCCCCTTCCGTCATTAGCAAGTGGAGGAAGAAGCCAGCTCCTGGTGGACTGCAGACGGGCTGTAATTGGTTTACTGGCCATTGTTGCCTTAGTGGGTCACCGGTGGATAGGGGACTAGAGAAATACAAGCCAAGGCAGAGGGTCATAGCTCTGTTCCTTTCTCTCTTCCAAAATGTCATGTCCTAATTGCTACTGGCCAAGAACCAACAATATTCCCCTAGTAACAGATGATCATTTACTAGGAAAAACAGCAGGATAGATGTGTCCTTTGGTGTACCCCAAAAGCTAAGTGTGTGTGTGTGTGTGTGTGTGTGTGTGTGTGTGTGTGTGTGTAGCTTTTGAAAACAACCTTCTAATTATTACATCTTCTGACTTTTACAAAATAACTTAAGAAACTCTTCCACCTACATTTCATTTGATTTTCAGAGCAATCTTGAAATGAAAGTGGAGCAATTATTACAATTTCTATCTCATACCTCATTCCCTTTACTTGGCATTTTCTTCTTTCTATATATCACTCCTAACATAGCACTTAAGGTACTTGTTATTACCTGGGTTTGCATATTTTCTCTCTTCTGCTAGAACAATAGTAGAAATCATTATTTACTTTACTCATTAATCCAGAGCCGTCTCTAGCATATAGTACATACCCAGTAAGTATTTGATGAATGAATGAGCGTCTGTCAAGTACATATCGGTATCTGTGTCATCATTACCAGCCCAAGACTGTAATTCTTCTGGATCTTTATTATCATTTCCCTCTGAATGGTATTGTTTTCCAGGACATGCTCTGTCCCGCCTAATATGTAGACCTCAGCTTTAATGCATCATTTCCCAAGTATCTTTTGGTTATGAGGAAGCTCAGAGGTAGATGTATTATTCAATCCAATCAGTTCTTCCCTTCTGGCCTTTATTCTATGTGCCTGTGTGCTTTCATTTCTTTTTGCAAAGTAGATATTGAATGTTAATGAGATAAATTAGGTGAGACACCAAGGAAGAGATTTCCAAAGCAATCCTCTTCATACCAAATTGTGATGTCCAAATCATAACCCAAAAACAAAGAACTTAAAATATATGGGACACTTAATAATGGATCAGACTTACCACCCCTCTCTGCTGTATCATACTCGACCCACTTCTCCAATGGATGGGACCTCCCTGACTCTTGAAGGTGTGGGAGTTTTAAGCTCCTGCCCTAGATGTCAGATAACTTTTGAGACTTGATTGATTGCATGGACTGGAAGGAGTTTGGTGACTACATCTTTTTAGGTTTAAAGGGACATGAGTGGGACAGAGAGCTTACACTATGGAAAATATAGGGGCTCTTAGGACCTTAAAAAAAACCCTCTAATCCAGTCCTCTCCCTCCTCATGTGTACTCACTACCAGAATGTTCACGTCTTACGTACATCGCTTTATCCTGGTTGCCCAAAGTAGCGCAGGGTGTGGCCTCCATTCTGTCAAGCTCTGTGCTTGTTGAAAAGTCAAGATCTGGAAATGGCTGGTGTGATGCTCGCTCTCTCCCAGACTTTGTTATGTAGATGCGTTTCCATGTTGTTGTTTGGTGTATCAGTTGAATCCTGAGTATTTTCATAGCTGTAAAGCTTCGCTGACCTGAGGGAGACTTTAAGATCCAAGATGTTAAATTGACTCGGCAATAATATCTGGCAGCAAATGAGGGTCTGCCTCTTCTTTCTCCTTTTCCTCCCTAATAACAAGGAGCTGATTTTTCCTATTCGTATAACTCTCATATGACAAACTCCGCAGTGGTCCAGGCTAATTCGTCTTTAATTAATGTGCCATCTTTTCAACCTGTCCCCGTCTAATTATAAGAGCTAGTGAATATGGACCTAAGGATTGGCTGGTGGTTGGAAGAATCGAAGGAAAACATTAACTCCTGGCATTCTGTAGAATGGGAATTCTTTTTCCCACGGAAAATCATAAGGGTGCAAAGCACTTGCAAGTATTATGTGTCCCATGCAATACCCATTTCCCATATCTGCTACTCTGATCTCTGCCTTCTTAGACCCTTTTTAATCAAGCCTCATATTTTTGTTTCTTTCTCATAGGACCCTATGTGAATCACTTTTGAACCTTATATGCTTATCTCTCTCATTTTAGAGGATTTTAAAAAATTAAAATATAGATAACATAAAATTTACTATTTTCACCATTTTTGAAGGTGTACAGTTCAGCGGCATTGAGTCTATTGACACCGTTGTATCACCATCTCCACCATCCGTCTCCAGAAGGTTTTCATCATCCCAGAATGAGCCTCTGTCTCTGTTAAACGGTAGCTCCCCATTCCTCTTTGCCCCAGCCCCTGGGAACCATTATTCTCCTTTCTATTTCTATGAATTCAAGTATTTTAGGTACCTAGGTATCTTATACAAGTATTATATTTATCCTTTTATGACCGGTTTATTTCATGTAGCACACTGTCTTCAAGTTACCTCCATGTTTTAGCATGAGTAAGGATTTCATTCCTTTTCCTGTGTGTGTGTGTGTGTGTGTGTGTGTGTGTGTGTGTGTGTGTGAGTGAGTGAGAGAGAGAGAGAGAGAGAGAGAGAGAGAGAGAGAGAGAGAGAATGAATCACATTTTGTTTATCCATTCATTTATCAATGGACATTTGGCTTATTTCCACCTTTTTGGTTATTGTATATAAGGCTGCTATGGATTTGGTGTACAAATATCTCTTTGAGTCCTTGCTTTCAATTATGTTGTGTATGTACCTGAAAGTGGAATTGCTGGGTCATATGGTAACTCAGTGTTTAATGTTTTGAGGACCTGCCATACCGTTCTCCGCAGTGGCTGCACCATTTTACGTTCCCACCAACAATGCACAGGGTTCTAATTTCTCCACACCCTTGTTTTCTTGTTTTCTGTTATTTTTGATAGTTAGCCAACCTAATAGGTATAAAGTGTTGTCTCATTGTGGTTTTGATTTGCATTTACCTAATGATTGATAATGTTAAACATCTATTCGTGTATCTATCAGACAGTTGTATATTTTCATGAAAACAATATCTGTTGAAGTCCTTTCCCCGCTTTGTAAATTAGGTTTTTGGTTTTGTTGTTGTTTTGTTTGTTTGTTTTTTAGGGGTATGAAGTTCTATATAGATTATAGATATTATTAATAATCCCTGATCGGATAGATGACTTGTGACTATTTTCTCCCATTCTGTGGGCTGCCTTTCACAGTTGACAGTGTCCTTTGAAGAGCACAAGTTTCTAATTTTGATGAAGTCCAGCTGTTCTATTTTTTTCTTTTGTTGCCTGTGCTTTTAGTGTCAGACCTGAGAAATCACTGCCAAATCCAGTGTCATGCAGCTTTTCCTCTATCTTTTCTTTTCTGAGTTTTATAGTTTCCGTTCTTATGTTTATGCCTTTAATGCATTTTGAGTTTATTTGTGTATATGCTAAGGGTCCAACTTCATTTTTTTGTATGTGGATATCCAGTTTTCCCAGCATCATTTCTTGAAAACCTGTTCCCTTCTCCATTAAATCCCCTTGGCATGCTCGTCTAAAATCACTTGACCACATATGCAAGGGTAATTTTAGAGTTTTAGTATACTTTTGGTAGCATTCTGCTTTGGAAAGAAACGCATGGGTTTTGTGTTCAGACAATCCTGGGTTTAAATCCTTACTTAGCTAGCCAGCTGGGCAAGCTCAGGTAAGTTATTCAACCTCCCTGAGATTATTTTTCTCATCTGTAAAATGGGTTGGCAATGCCTGCCATTTAGGGTTGCTGTGAATATTATATGAATTAAAGTATTCAACACAGGGTAAGTAATCATTAAATGACTGCTTCATTTAAAGCCTCTCTACACTCTGTTTCCTGTCTGCATAATGAGGAAATAAACACTTTCCATATAAAACCTAGTTCACTGGTTAGTAAGGATGAGAAAAGAGAGGGGGGGAACATCTGTCAAAATGCCAACTCTAAGGATATCTGACATATTGGCGTGGCTAATTTGAATTGGAATGTTTATGCAGCTTCCAGGACAACACTTAGATGATTTGCTCTTATATTTCATTCGCAAGCATCATGCACAGCTGACAGTTACATTTCATCCCCAAGATTTACCCCATCCTTTGCCCAGCCTGACACTTTCCATGCCCAGTCAGCAATAATGAAAACTCGGGTACAACTGAAGTGTCCTTTGATACATTATTGGATAAAGAAGATGTGGTACCTGTAACACAATGGAATACTACTCAGCCATAAAAAAGATGAAATACTGCCATTTGCAACAACATGGGTGGATCTTGAGATTATCATGCAAAGAGAAATAAGTCAGAAAAAGTCGAGAACCATATGATTTCACTCATTTGTGGGATATAAAACTGAAAGCAACAAACAAGATAAACAAACAAAAACTCATAAACACAGACAACAGTTTAGTGGTTATCAGAGAGAAAGTGGGGAGAGAGGAAGGCAGAAGAGGATAAAGAGGGTCAAACATATGGTGATGGAAGGAGAACTGACTCTGGGTGGAGCACACAATGCAATATATAGATGATGTGTTATGGAATTGTACACTTGAAACCTATGTAATTTTATTAACCAATGTCACCCCCATGCATTTAATAAAAATAAAAATGCGGGGATGTTTTTGGTTCATCTTATACGATAAAATGTTTTTCCATGTCAATGTGGCTACATAAAAGATGTTTGCATCGATTGGCATAACCAAAATCCTCTTGTGAATTAAAAGAAAAAAAGGCAATACCTTGTCTGACAATAATGCAGAGCAACTGGCCCTCCTACATTAAGCCAACATGACACAGCCACGATGGAAATCAGGTTGGCCTTTTCTTATAAAATTAAACGTATATTTACAATATGACCCAGCAGCCCTACTCCTAGGTATCTACCTTATAAAAATGAAAATTTATATTCATACGAAAACCTGGAACCAAATGTTAATAGCAGATTTATTCACAATTGCCAAAAACTGACAAAAGAATCCAAATGTCCTTTAACTGGTGAATGAATAAACTGTGGTATATTCCTCTAGTGGGATATGAAGTAACCAAAAGGAATAAATTACTGATAGATACAATAACATGGATAAATTTCAAATGCGTTATGCTGAAAGAAGCCAGACTCAAAAGGCTACAAAATTGTGATTCCATTTATAATTATATTCTTGAAAAGGCAGGTGTAAGGGGATGGAGAATAGATCATTGGTTTCCAGGACCTGGGGAAAGGGTTAACCACAAGGGAAAAATTGGGAGGGGGGGGATACTTGAATTTGGTAGTGGTTACATGACTGTAGGCATTTTTCATTGTTCTTGGAACTGCGCACAAAGCATGAATTTTACTGTACGTCAATGATGCCTCAATTTTTTAAAAAAAAGGATAAAAGAAATCTCTTTGTTGACTTTCAAAAATTTAGTGCTCAGAATATGCAACTCATCTTAGATGTTCACCACTAGCTTTCCCATATTTATTGCTCCCATCTATACAGTGCTTTTTTTTTTTTCATCAAATGCATGGTCATCTGTTGAACTTTTGCTCCATGCCCTGTCAAACCTGCGACAATTTGGAGAGAACTGCATGCTTCAGTGTTCCCATGCAGGGAGAAGTATCCATAAAGCACCCACAAAATTTCCAAGATACCAGGACCCAGTTTTTCAGGAGACACAGTTTATTAAACAGTTGCCAATCTCTTATGGCTGTGAACTGCTAAGTATGACGGGTGAGTCTGACAGTTACAATTTGTCAACAACCGTTTCCAGTGCCTTGACTTCATTTTGAGTGTTGCATGTTTCATTATGAAGGGCGGACTGCACATAGCTATGACTTTGATAACTCAATTTGCTTTGTTAGTAATGGCTTCCCAAGTAGTTAGAACAATAACCATCCTGAGGATAAATATTTCATAGGGAATCCATTGTTATTTATTTATCATTTATAACATGTGTTCCAAAAGCATAACAGAATATTTATTAAACATTTATAGATAATTTTATGCTACTAGCATGTGATATAAATACATTATTAATTCTCTTGAATTGTTGACGGACTGAGTTCAAAATAAAGCTATGCCAACTGGAGTTCTTGCCAATAAAGTGAAAGAAAAAGGGAAGCCATCGACGGTGTTTGAAACTGTCAGAAGCACAATATTGGTCCCTTAAAAGGTTTATTTGTTCCTCATGGTCCTGGGTTCCAGAAATCTCTTAGCCATTGAGAACAAATACATGTTGGAGTGGATTAAAGAAATCTCAGATCTCGAGGCGGTCACTTCTTAATAGCTGTTGCTTTGAAAACTGCCTACAATCGCACGTTAAGCCATCAGCTCAGACGGACAAGTGTTCCGGCAGTTCAGGGAGCAGATTTCCTCAAAGCAGGGGTGAGGGATCAGGATGGTTCTGCAGTTTTTCTCTTTGACCTTAATTGCACCACTGCTGCAGCTTCTGGAAACCCTCCTTTGTTTCCTGTATGAAGCAGAGCTCTTTGAAATGCCAAAGTCCAAATCTCCTTCCCCATGACTTGCCGTTTCCCTAAAGGGAGGATATTGTTTCTTTCTTTCCTCCAGATTGATTGCGATGTAATTGACATATAACATTGTGTGAGTTTAAGACATACAGTGTGATGCTTTGATATACATATATGTGGCCAAATGATCACAATAAGCTTTATTAGTACATTCCTCACCTCACATAGTTATCGTGTGTGTGTGTGTGTGTGTGTGAGAGAGAGAGAGAGAGAGAGAGAGAGAGAGAGAGAGAGAGAGAACTTTTAAGATCTCTCTTAGCAAATTTCAAGTATACAATACAGTTATGAACTGTCGTCACCATGCTGTACATTACTTATTCATCTTATAAACTGGCCATCTTCACCCAGTTCCCTTCCCCACCCTCTGTCTCCTCTCTGTCTCTGTGACTTCAGTTCTTTTTAGATTCCGCATATAAGAGACATCATACAGTATTTGTCTTTCTCTGTCTGGCTTATTTCACTCAAGCTCCATCTATGTTGTCATAAATGGCAAGATTTCTTTCTTTTATGACTGCATAATATTCCACCGTGTGTGTGTGTGTGTGTGTGTGTGTCTTTCTCCATTCACCCATTGGCGGACACTTAGGTGTTTTCTAGGTATTGTGAATAATGCCATGATGAGCGTACAGACAGCAATTTCATTTCCTTCAGATGTACACCCAGAGGTAGGATTGCTGGATCATATGGTAGTTCTAACTTTAATTTTTTGAGAAACCTCCATACTGTTTTCCGTAATGGTTGCATCTACATTTTTTTTAAAAAATTAAATTTATTGGGGTGACATTTGTTAGTAAAATTACATAGATTTCAGGTGTACAATTCTGTATTACATCATCTATAAATCCCATTGTGTGTTCAGCACCCAGAGTCAGTTCTCCTTCCATCACCATATATTTGATGCATCTACATTTCCACCAACAGTGCACAAGGGTTCCCTTTTCTCTGCAGGCTCCCCAGCACTAGTTACCTTTACCTTTTTGATAGCAGCCATTCTAACGGCAGGAAGTGACACCTCGTTGTGGTTTTGATTTGCATTTCCCTGGTGATGCGCAACTTTTCATGTACCTGTTGGCCATCTGGATGTCTTCTCTGAGGACATTCTTTTAAATTGATCCCACATTTCTGCTGCCCCTGTGGGGGAACTGTGCCTGAGTTTGGTGCTATATGTAATGGAAGTAAAGCTATTATTCCTTTTTTCTGACGCCCCTTTTTCTGCTGCTGTGTTAGGAGGCTCCTCTCCTCCCCCCCCCTTTTTTTCAATTGCTCTTTTCTTTTAAAGAGATTTATGTCTATACACAGAGAAGGGAGCCTTGGTAGGTTTCCAAGGTCTTAGGTTAGCACAAAACAACCGCGTTATAACAAACATAAATGAACACAAAGAGAAGAGGTACCTCTCCATTAACTGAACGTACAATGCCTCGAGCTTTGCTCTGCAACGTGCAAGTGAGCTCTAGACCTGCGTGGGTTTGTTCGGGTTCATTTCTGACACGGGTTAATATTGACATTAGCTAAGCAATTTTGAAAAATAAAGATCAATATGCCCAGCAAAGGCTTCAATGGACAGACACACTCTGACAAGGGTCATAGCCACGTCGCCGGCAGTGATCGGACGCCTGCCAGCTAGGAACGCAACTGTTTGTGCTCAAGATGACTTCGCCACTTCAAAAACTCTAAAATGCTGCGGAGGAAAGAGGAATGTCAGGGTGGTTTTTCAGAGCCGTGTATGCAGATCAAATGCAATATAAAAAGAGTTTCTGACTGTTCAAAATAGATCGCATTTTCTAGGCCCAGCCATCCCGAAACCCAATAGGTCCCCCAGCTTCAATGACACCAACTGGGTTGGACATTGTATAGTAAGCAGGCCGACGTGTATGTTCGCCAGATGGTGTGGAATGCTGGTGCTAAATGTCAAGGTGCAGAAAGAAAGTTCATTGTATTTAGTTGATCCGGAACTTGGTGAATATTCACTGTGTGCTACATGTGTGGTCACCCCCCTAGATGTCTGGGTGCTGACCACACAACACAGTATACTGGGGGTGCCAAAAAAATGTATACACCTGACTTGTATTCCTCTTTTGCTATCGGTATATATTGAGTATTACAATTTTAACAGTTTTTGTCCTTTCTTAAAATGCGTATACATTTTTTGGGGGCACCCTCTGTATAGATGCCGTATTACAGAAATGTACACTTGAAACCTGTGCAGTTCTACTAACCAGTGTCACCCCAATACATTTTAATAAAAAATAAAGAATAATTTAAAAAATACAAAGGCACCTAAGAAAGCCCTTTCCCCCCAGGAATTTCTATCTCCTGGATTCCATTAGTCTCTGATATTTTATGGGCACTCACAACAAGGATTTAAACCTTGAGCATCTACGTTCGGGTGCCAGGGAGCCTGGCTCAGCAGAAACATTGGTTGCTCAGCAGCCATCACTGATCTCTCCAGAGCTAACTCTTGTACTAGCGTTACCGATTTTATAGATATGTATGTTGTTTATATAGCATTTGATTTCAGGGCCTTGGTCCCAGAACCTCGGATTAATTAATATTTGGTCCAGGAGGGGCTTAACTCCTTGTACTTACAATGTGGAAATTCAAGGGAGAGGTGGAAATGAGAGACAAGTCATGCATAATACATCACCCAGACCCCTCGCTGAGTGACCATTACACTGATGGGTGTTATTTCATTGTTTTTTTTTTTAAATCAGCACACAGTGCCAGGAACCTGGCATTTTCAAACACTCATTAGTGCTCTCCTCTGGGGCTTAAGATAGCAGTTATTAAGGAATGACGTCTCAAGAGACAGAATGAAACCACAGTAGCTAACAATGACAGAAGTTCAGGTGTATCAACCCTCAGCGCTTACGGAGCCATCGCATGGCTAAATTAGCTTTCAAAGTCTTAAACCGAACATGCGAGGCCCGCAAATGCCATGTGATATATTCTCTGGAGGTTAAATTTAGGTTTTGCATGGCTCCCGCTGCCAATTTGAAAGAAAGGAAAATGTCAGCGGGTGTGGAGTTGAAGCGGAGGGTAGGAGGCTGCCAACATGGAATCCAGTGACGCTGACATTAAACTGTCTCTGGAAATCCAAGCGGAGCAGCGTCAGCTGTCCCCCGACTTCCCCAGATTGCTTGTTAGCTCTCCAGTGTGCTGCCGTTGACTTGCCTGGCCGGGCTATCACTCGCCTTTATGATAATGGAGTGTATTTAGAAGCACTTGGCGATCTGCCAGGCTAGCATGAAAAGAGCAAGGCAAGAAGAAATAGGACTCCTCCGGCCACAGGCATGGCAGCACAGGAAATGGGCAGTGACTCCTTGCTGTCCCTATTAGAAAGGAAGCCTACAGACGGAGAAGATGCTTACCTTCCACCCTGAGGTCCTGTGAAATTACCTCTAATACAAACTGACTTCTCGTGGGGATCTCAATTTAAGAGACTGGTGGGGAAAAACCCCGTCTCCCCCACACCTAGGAGGTGGGACGTCTTGGCTGTGGACTCTGTGTAAAGAGATGTATTTATTTTCTTGAATAAGTGATTGGCTGCATTGAGTGAAAAAAGCCAAAAGGATGGGGGGCTTAAATGAGGTGGAATCTTTTTTTTTTCTCCATATTAAAAATAAAGGTTAGCTCATAGAAGCAGAGAGTAGGATGGTGATTGCCAGGAGCTATGAGGAGGGGGAAATGGGAGATGTTTGTCACAGGGTACAATGTTTCAATATGCAACATGAATACATTCTGGAGAGCTCATGTATAGCAATGCGACTGTCGTTCACCACTATATTGTGTACTGGAAATTTGCTGAGAGGATAGATATTATATATTCTCACCACAAAAAAAAAAAGGAAGGAAAAGAAAGAAAATGGTAACTTTGTGAAGTGATGGATATATTAATTAGCTTGACTGTAGTGATTATTTCACTCTATATATGTATATAAATACATCATTCTACACCTTAAATATATAAAACTTATATTTGTCAATTATGCCTCAATAAAGCTGACACCCAAGTATAGAGGTGGGCAGTTCAGGGCTGATAAGTTGGTTTAGGAGTTCAGGCTTTCATTCTCAAGGTCACTCCATGGTCCACGATGGCTGCTGGGAGTACAGCTATCGCATCCCCGCTCCAGACATCAGTCACAGCGAGGAGCAAAAAGAATCCACTTCCCAATGTTGTCAGTTCCTTCTAAAAATCTTTCTCATGATTTCCACGTACATATAATTGGAGAGAACTTAGACACAGAACACAGCTTGCCACAAGGAAGGCTGCGATACGTATTGTGGTAGCTGAGCCCTTTAACATACCAAACATAGTCGGAGTTTTGCTACTAAGTAACAAGGGGAGAGTAGACATTAGGTAGGCGCAGTCTCTGCAGCTGCCATCAAATAACACCTATTGTCTAGAACCTGGGGGACAATTTTTTAAGCGCGTTTTCAACAGGACATACAGTATAGAGGGCAGCACCATCTCTGACACTTACCAGGTAGACGACCTGGGGCCATACGATTTCGTGCCCTGCAGTCTTGTCTACATGGGAAGTATCTGCTCAGATAGTAAGTGCAGAAGCCGTGTGTCAAACGGGGGTGTCAAACAGAAGCCGGGGTGCTTACCATGACTAGGACCAACCCGCGCATTTATAGTCTTTACGAAAACTCAATGAAAACCCTTCATTTCTCATAGAATTATTGTTTATACTATATGTCATAATGATAGCCCCTTCCGCATATTCTACACTTTACAACACATGTATCACTTTTATACATGGATTTCATTTCATGCCCATGAACTCCCCCTGTGAATGGCAGAGGGAAGGAATTGCAATTTACTGGTGATCCAATCCAAGTTCAAAGAAAGAAGTGGTTTGGCCGAGCTCACACAAAGCTGCCTGGGAACGAGAGCCGCTTCAAGTACGAGAACTCATGCGATGCTAGCTTTTAAAAATGATGCATGGCTGAATTGAAGGGCGGGGTTTCCGATAGAGCCCAGCACCTGATTCCCACCTGTCCAAACTGAGAATCATTTTGTTTCCTCTCCCTCCCATGCGTCGCCTCCCTGGCTCTGTCTCTGCAGAAGTTCTCACCTTCCCCTCAACCAAACCCAGGACTGAGACGCCAGCCTGGGCTTCACACTCACTTCCCACCCACCCCTCGTGGGTCATCACATCATCGGTTTCTTTGTTGGTTTCTCTATCCTCACAGCCCAGGAAGGCAGCCTAGCCTCCTCATGAATCTTTCCACATCTTTATTCTCCCATTGCTGAAATGTTCTCCACCCCATGGTCATAGGGAGCTTTATAAAATGCAAGTCTAATTCTACGTTCCGTTCTTAAAACCCCTCCATGGCTTCTTACTGTCCTCAAGATAAAACCCAATCCTTAAAAGAAAAAAAGAGAGAGAGAGATTGTATGAGGCTTGTGGTTTGGCACTAGCTTGCTGCCCCAGCCCTGGATCTCACTTCTTGCTCATCTACCATCCTCTCTTCCCAGAAAGCGCCATGCTCTTCCTCTCAAATTCAAGTCTTGGAAGTACTAATACTTCTTTGCCTGCTGGATTCCTTCTTGTCCTGTAAGCTCATCCTCCTCCAGGAAGACCTCCCTGCCTCCTCAGGCTGTGAGAGGCAACCTGCCCAACTGTTCCAAAAACACACGGTGTTTCTCATCATCGCAACACGTGACATGCTGTATTATGATTTCTGTTTGTGTGTCAACCCTCTGTCTAGATTATAACGCCTCCAGGCCAAGGACAGCAATTTTTTGACCTCTTACTTTATGCCAGGGACTGTTCTAGGCACGTCACATGCATCTTACAGCCTAGAGACCCTTTTGTCTCTTATACAGATTAGGACACTGAGGCACTTAAAAGTTAGGTGTCATGAACAAGGTCTCACCGCCAGTGTCAAAGCTAAGAGCTGAGCATAGAGCCAATGAACGCCAGAGAAGTGTGGGTCAATCTACACTAAACTTTCTTTTTTTAAAAATGAGATATGAATCACGTACAATAAAACTCACCCTTTTAAAGTGCATGATTCGGTAGTTTTCTTGCATAGTCACCACTATCTCATCCTAGCATATTTTCAACATCTTTCCAAAAACTCCATACCACTTAGCAGTCATTCCTATTCCTCACTCCCCTCAGCCCCTGGCAACAATTTATATACTTTTCTGCCTCTAAGGATAGCTAGTCAAGTGGAATTACACAGCACGCGGACTTTTCTGTCTTCTTTCACTTAGCAAGTTTTCAAAGTGCATCCACGTTATGGCAAGTATCAGTATCCATTCCTTTTTATGGCCAAATATTATTCTATTGCATGGGTATATTGCATTTTGTTTATCCATTCGTCAGTTAATAGATAATTGGGTTGTTTCCGGTAGGAAATGTGAGTCTGCCAACTTAGTTCTTTTCGAAGATGGTTTTGATTCCTGTGGGTTTCTGGCATTTCCACATTAATTTTAGTATCAGGTTTGGGCGTACAAGTTTTGCACTTCTTTTGTTCATTTATTCCCAAGCATTTTATTCTTTTTGTTGTAAAAAAAGATGCTGTTGTAAACAAAATGATTTTCTTAATTTCATTTTCAGAATGTGCATTGCCAGTGTGTAGAAATACAACTGATTTTTATAGAGAGATATTGTATCCTGTAAACTTGCTGAACTCCTTTATTAGCTGTAATAATTTTTTGTGTGTCTGTGGATTCCTTAGTATTTTGTCTGGGCAAGATCATATCATCTGAAAATAGAGTTTTACATTTTTCTTTCCAATCTCGATGCCTTTTATTTCTTTTTTTCGGGACTAATTGCCTACACTGTATTTTAACAATAATTGCCAGCATTTTTAGTGCTTGCTATGTGCCAGGTATATTTTTTTTAAATCATTTTATGTCCCTAGTGAATGTCTTAGTAGTTTATGTGTACTAAATATTCACAGAAGATCTTAAAATCATGGGATGGCTTTCACAGATGAAAAGCACTGAATGTGAATATATGCAGAGTAATTATACTTGGGGAGGCCTTG
Organism: Rhinolophus sinicus; assembly: GCF_057876585.1. Lineage (NCBI taxonomy): Eukaryota > Metazoa > Chordata > Mammalia > Chiroptera > Rhinolophidae > Rhinolophus > Rhinolophus sinicus. The sequence continues at coordinate 9,987,767 of NC_142510.1, read as the reverse complement.
GGAAGGGACAGAATGTGGTCTCTGAAAACTAACAGGTTACCCCAAATCCTGGGGCTTATAGTGACTCTTAGGAAAAGGATGGAAACTGCTGAAGACCAGAGTTGAAATAAACTCTCCAATGGCAAGTTACTTGGTTGTTTCCCCTCATCCTTAAAAAGCTAAGGCAAACATTTATATGATTTTCCTGACCTTATGGCTTATGCTCCATGGGCTTTAGAAAAAGTTATTTCAACTCTCTGGGCCTCAGTGTATGCATCTGTACAATGGGATGACTGAGACTTACTGTGAGAATTGCATGGGATGATGTATGTTAAGTACCTCCCAAGTGCTTGGCACATAGTGTGTCCTCAATACATAATACAAAGGCTGATGTGGGCTAGTACTTACTGAGGGATTACCATTGCAAGTGTTCTTTTTATTCAGTTTTCATACCATCGTATGGGAAAGTGCGAGGGATCGGGCTATTGGTGTAATTCATTCGAGGTATTATAACTAGTGAGTCTGTAATTGAGATACTGTGACACCAGCGCCCATGGGCTTACACATTATTTACCTTTCTTTTCATCCCCCTTGCCTGATACCTCACCCATGTCACCCCAGGTTCGGGAATAGAGGCAAGTATAACTCACAAAATAAGACACATGGTTTATTTATTCATTCAATCAACCGACCAGAAATGATGAGCTCCTGTTACATAACCAGCTCTAGAGAAGTCTCTGAGAGGAAATGCATGAAGAAGACACATTCCCTGTTCCCCAGTCTCAAGATTCATGAAGGAGAGAGGAGAGGACAGTGCAAAAATAACAGCTCATCACGATGCAGCCTTTATGAGTTTGGCCGTCATCCGATAGCACTGGGGATCTCTCCTTTGTAGACTGTATCCCAACTGCTGTTTTGCACGTGCCTGTTTTATTGGCTAAGTTTGGTTTCCTCTCTAGACCATAAACCCTGTAAAGGTAGAGAGAGTGCTATGTAGACCACTACCATGATCGTAACGCCTCCTAAGTGCTTGCCCATAGTAGGTGCTTCATCGTTTCTGAATGGGATCACTGAGAGAGAGAGAATGAAGGGCTTTAATATGGAAAGAAGAATGTCTAGATTTGCACTTTGGAAAGGTTATTAGTCTGACCAGAGGCAGGGGTACCTGTGAGTAAGAGGTCATGAAGATTATACATCCTTGCCCTATTCAGCTCAGGCTTGCTCACGTGACTTGCTTTGGTCCATAAACAGATATATGTCAATTCCAGGCACAAGCTTTGGTAGCCTATGTGTGGCTCACCGGGTAGTCTTTCTTCTGTCACGGTGACCAGCGATGCTCCAGATAGAGACCACTCCAGCAGTCTGGGTCCCAGAATGAGGGTGCCATGGAGCAGAGAGACATCTGGCCCACGATGAGCACAGAGTGTGATCGAGACAATTAAACCTCCGTTATTAGAAGCCACAGAGGCTATGGAGTCACTTGTTACAACAGCACTACTTAGTCTATCCCGACTGATGGATGACATTATGGGTTTGGTACGAGGAGTCAGTGAAATAACAGTGTTACAGAACTATCTGGCACATAGTAGGAGGTTTCCATAAATATGGACTTCCCCCTTTAGGTTGATGCCGTGAGTATCTCTCTTATCATGTGAAAAAAGTTACGTATATTTTCTTAGCCTATTCGGGGTGCCATAAAAGAATACCATAGAGGAAGCAGCTTATAAACACTGCACATTTATTTCTCATAGTTAAGGATACTGCAAGTACAAGATAAGACACCAGCAGATTCAGTGCCTGGTGAGGACCGACTTCCTGGTTCCTAGGTGGCGGTCTTTTCCCTGTGTCCTCACATGGTGGCAGGGGTGAGAAAGTTATCTTTTTTTTTTTATTTCTTAAATTTATTGGGGTGACAATTGTTAGTAAAATTACATAGATTTCAGGTGTACAATTCTGTATTACATCATCTATAAATCCCATTGTGTGTTCACCACCCAGAGTCAGTTCTCCTTCCATCACCATATATTCGATCCCCCTTACCCTCATCTCCCACCCCCCACCCCCCGCCCCCCTTACCCTCTGGCAACCACTAAACTATTATCTGTGTCTATGAGTTTCTGTTTCTCATTTGTTTGTCTTGTTCTTTTGTTGTTTTTGGTTTATATACCACATATCAGTGAAATCACATGGTTCTCTGCTTTTTCTGTCTGACTTGTTTCGCTCAGCATTACTCTCTCAAGATCCATCCATGTTGTCACAGATGTTCCTATATCATCTTTTCTTACTGCCGAATAGTATTCCATTGTGTATATATACCACAACTTCTTTATCCATTCATCTATCGAAGGACATTTTGGTTGTTTCCAAAAGTTATCTTTTATAAGGGCATTGATCTCATTCGTGGGGCTCTACCCTCATGATCTAATCTCCTCCCAAAGGCCCCACCTCCAATTACTATCACATCAGTGGTTACGTTTTAACATATGAATTTGGGGGAAGACACAAATGTTCAGTCTATAGCATACACACACACACACACACACACACACACACAAATCCCAGCATATTCTCTGACACATAGTAGGTGTACATCTACTAGATGCCTTCTTTCCCTCATTCTCCTGCCTCAGTGAAATCTTCTCATATAAAGAATATCTCCCAAGAAAATTTATCCATTTCCTTATTCATATGGTTTTCCAGCTACTTCTTCCTGTTTTCAGCTGTGAATCATAGCATGTTTCTAGGCATGCTTTATCTCCTATTTCCTGAATAAATAATTGTCCCGGATCCAAGGGGCAATGTGTATGCAACGGTCCCAGGGCTGGCACAGCACTTAGCGAGCTCCTAATATGCAGTGCGGTGAAAAGCGGTGTCAGGTTGGGAGAGAAACCTCATCTACCATAGTTCGGGCCACTTACATTCATCTGAAGAGAGAGAAGGGATGCATTTGGACTGCAATCCTGCACCTTATAAATAGACATATACAGCATTACATCCATTATTAATACGGGCTTTATTGCTAGCTTTATTGAATCCACAGTGGTGCTTCTCTCGGGAAGCCATACAACACAGGAAGATTGCACACACGCCTGCATTAAGGAGGACCACGGTATACCAAGCAAATAAGGCTGTGCAAACAGCAGTATCCATGCTCCCTGCATCCTCCAATTCAAGGAACATGATAACAAATATTGTGCACCTTATAAATAGACATATACAGCGTTACATACAAGCAAGCCCCACAGCTGGTATTTGAAGTATTTTGTGCGTTTCTTATCTATGTCACTCATGCTAGACAAGAGTCAGCAGGGCAAATGTATTTTTTAAAAGTTCCTGCGCATAACCTTCCAAGCCCTGCCTTCCTCCATAACCCCACCTGTCCCTGGACTCTCACCCCCACTCACTCTGATCAGGTGGCCTAGATAAGCCTGAAACAGGCAGAATTCTTTCCTGTGTCTAGTTCCTCACCCTGACACACACCCTGGCGCCCTCTGCTCCACACACAGCTTCATGTAACTGACCCTCTCCCATTCACTTTCCGTCCCTTACCCTCTTTATTAGTAGTGTTTATTCCTAGCTGTCCTGTTCTTATTTATGTCTTCCCATCCTTAGCACCTGTCTCCCCAAGTAGAATGTAAACTTGATGGAAGCAAGGAGTCTTTTTGTTTTGTTCATTGCTGGCTCTGCAATGTGGATAATAGTGCTTGGCACGTGGTAGGTTTGCAATAAATATTTGACTGGATGGATGGATGGATGGATGAATGAATGAATGAATGAATGAATGAATGAATGAACGAACAAATGAAAGAATGAACATAAATCTCCATGGAGCTAAGTCCCTTCGTCTTCTTTGTCTAGTATGGATCTCCCTTGATGTAAGCTTCTCGAAGGGCGGTCCTCTGCCCTGTTTGCAGCTCTAATCCCAGCGTCTGAAACTGGGAATGGCACTTAGTAGGTTCTAATAATTAGTGATTGAATTGAAGAGAACTCAGATGTGTTCTAGAAGAAGCAGTGTGGTCAACAGTGTTTCATTCCATTCCATTCCCTCATTCTGCATTTGGCCTGGTAGAGAGGATGGAGTCCTGATAACGTGGCTGGATCGGCGATTACCACGCTAAGTGAAATAGTCAGACAGAAAAAGTCGAGAACCGTATGATTTCACTCATATGTGGGATATAAAACTGAAAGCAGCAAACGAACAGACAACCGTTTAATGGTTACCAGAGGGTAAGGGAAGGAGGTAGAAGAGGGTAAAGGGGGTCAAATATATGGTGATGGAAGGAGAACTGACTCTGGGTGGTGAGCACACAATGTGTTATATAGATGATGTATTATAGAAATGTACATTTGAAACCTACATAATTTTATTAACCATTGTCACTCCAACACATTTAAATAAAAGAAGAGCAGTTTTTCCTGCCTCCCTTTGACTAAGGAAATTAGATTCCCTTTTTCCAGAAACTGGTTTCACAGAAGGTGTGTAAACCTCATTCTGGCCAACCAGCTATAAGGGAAAATTAGCTGGATGTGGCTTCATGTCACTACCCCCAGCAATGTAAGAAGCATCACACGTGTAGAAAGCCTTTGGGGGACCCCTTCACCCCTCCTGCTACTCTCTTTGGAAGTAGCCGAGTGAGGCTGTGATGCTGAGACATCCACCTGGTGGTCATGAAGGGAGACCCTCCAGGACAGATGGCAAAACGGAAGTAGAGAGGCCTCTAACTTAGATGGAGTTGCTCAGAGCCAGACCTAACTCTGAGACCACTGAGCACTGAGCTTCCACTTAAGCAAACATTAGATGTGGTGGGGTCTCATCCAGGGTTGTTCAGGAGTTGTCACTTGTAGGCAAATGGACCCTAAGTGATACACACACCCTGTGCCAGATGTGTGCTAATTTGGGGAAATGGGAGATGAGTGAATGAATGAGTGAATGAATGAGTGAAGGAGCCTCTTTCCGCCCTCAGAGAGCTCCCAGTCTAGTGGGAGGGTGGAGAAGTAAACCCACACTGGCAAGAGGGTGTAATCTATTCCAGGACAGGAGCAAGCATGGAGAGCTTTGGAGCCTGCGGGAGAGATGTACAATCCAACTGAGGGCGTCATAGGAGACACCCACAAAAACAAAACAAACCCGCAAATCCTTCATTGGATTAAGGAGGAGCATGAATTAGAAAAAGAGGGGTGCATTTCATTTTTAAGAATGAGCATTATGTAGATTCGTGAGTTTTAGGGTAGCTGAATGGTGTTTTGTGTGTCTCCCATGAAGATAACGGAGGAAAGACTGAGCCTTCAGAATGAGTTTGGGGGTGGTCATGGTGCCCTTCATCCAGGAGCACAGTCGCGGCCACATCCTGCCCTTCTCAGAGCACACTCGACACACGCGAGCCACTGAAACAAACTCAGCAGCTCAGCCAGCATGCTAAAACCTACCTCTGCATAGCTCTGGTGACAATAGCAGTGAACTCACCTTTGAAAATGCTCCCCTTTGAAGCTACAATAGTCAGAATGGCAGAAGATAAGAGAACCCGTCCACATGTGCAGTGAAGGAGGAAACAGAACAGAAGGCAGACCGGTGAGGCGAGGGGCTCCTACCGCCTGGGCTCGGTCATTGCACGAGAGAACTCACCAGGGTCTCTCTATTTACGGGAATTCTATTTACCAACACCAGCTAGTCCCAGCTGCGGCTCACCCCTAAGGTAAGAGAGACACATTTTAGGAGGATGCTAAATGTGGCATGGAAATGTGGCATAGAGCTAGAAATCCCATCCTCAAAAAAACGTCAAGCACTGAGGCTCGTGCAGCAACTCCTGACGCCACGTTAAGGAATTTGGATGTGACCACTGGGCAACAGGAGCCAGCGGAAGACATTTCAGCAAGTGGGAGGACAGACAGGAGTGCTCAAAAACACTGGAGTCGCTGTGTGGAGGAGGACAGGGAATTTAGGCAGGGCCTCGCAGGACCTCGTTGGGAAGCAAAGCAGGTGCCAATCGAGCTGTCCCATCAGGGCCTTTCCTCTTCTGGACGAAATGTTGCCTTCAGCTTTCAGGGGGTTCTGCATTCTGTGGGACTTCAGGGTCAGTCTCCCAAAAAGACAGAACCTCCGGTATTTAAGGATTGTGTCAAATAATGAGAGGGGTCGGCCAACTTTTCCTGTAAGGGGTCACATAGGAAATATTTTATCCTTTGTGTACCATACGTTCTCTATTACGACTCAACTCTGCCATGATAGCCCAAAAGCAGCCATACAGTACATACATGAACGGCCATGGCTGTGTTCCAATAAAACTTTATTGACAAAACCAAGTGGTGGGCCAGGTTTAATCCACGGGGTGTAGTTGAGTTTGTAGACAGACCTCTGCTTTAGAACTGCACTGCAACCCTGCTTCACCTTCACCTAACTGTGTGCCCTCAGAAGAGCGACTGACCTCCCTCAGCTCCTGTTTCCTTTTCCGAGAATGGCATACGATACCCAACGTGTCACCACTGTGAAGACTAATGAGATAAGGCTTATTGAACATTTAGCACCAGGCTTTGCGCAGAATAAGTGGCGTAAGAGGTAGTTGTTTTACTACGGCTGCTGCTGCTGTGGGTGTTTGTTTTTTGGTTGTGGCTTTGCCTACCAGGTGGGATGCAAAATGAAGCACAACCTCAGAGCCAGCTGCACTGGAGAAAAACAAAAATGTTCGCCAGAGCTGAGCCAGGAACGACGTTACTCTCTTTCTGGTGGTGCTTTTCTTTAGCGGTGGCTGAGGCTGCAGCTTCTAATTCCTGAAGGATGTGGACCATTTAAGTGGATTTCATTGGCATTAAGTATTAAAAACAATTATTTATTAATACATGAGAACTCTTAAGCCTGCACTTGTTCAGTGCTTTATAGTTTTCTTTTATTTTTTTACTTTATTCTTTTCAAAGGACTTTTTAAAACTGGGGCACACAGGGTACCAGGAGGCATGTGAAGATACAGGAGGGAGAGACGTCTTCCTAGAGAATCAGCTGTGCTCAATGTGGGGGGAAAACAACACTATTTTTTATTAAAACAATTTTGAATATATTGTAGAGCAGAAGGGAGAATTGTATTTATTTATTTTATTTTTTTATTTTTTATTTTTTATTTTTTTATTTTTTTCCCCCCCAAAAGAGAAAGCCTGAGCCTTCAAAGGTATTTCAAGGTTGAGAGCCAGCACTTCGGGCTGAGCCCCAGATGGCTGTGATATAAGGAGCACGCTTGTATCTTTTCGGCACAGCCTCCCCCTGGAAAGTGTGTGGGGAAGGAATTTTTGCAAATTCTGCAGATGAAGAAACTGCAGAAAAGTTGATGCTCTTGCTCAAGTCTACCCAGAAGTCCAGCTGCAGGAAGAGTCCTCACATCTCAGATTTCTAGCTTCCTCTGTGCATGTGTGCACGGCAGTCCCGGTTAGGCAGGGGCAGAGATGAGGTGCCAGTGACACCGTGAGTCAGGCACCGTGCTGAGTGCCGGGGGACACCATGGTGAACAAGGGGCTCCTCAACATCCTTGTCTGGAGGGTCCGGAAAAATACCTGGCATTGAGTCAACTCAGTCCCCAGGTAACCTTGAGTCATACCTTTCATGAACGCTTCCTCCCCCAATCCCAATGCATTCACCTCAGTTTCTGCCTCTGTTTCCCCACAAGGCAACAGAATTCCCCACTAGACTTTAAGGTCTGCCATTCCCTCGCTTTGCTGGGGCACAGAATATGGCCGAGAATAGACTCCACTGCCATAAGCACATATGCAGTAATTGCCCCCCACCCCACCATGACTCACCTGCCATCTGGATCTCCTTTGCAGGACATGGTGTGATTGTCTGTGTCTGCATTTCTGAACCCCATCAGGGGGCATCTGACTCCTGTTGGAATCTCAGCTTTGCCTTTTCCTCCTATTGAAGGTCTTGGCACCCTCCTTCCCACTCCCCACCCCTCCACAAGGGCCATATTTGCAGCCCACTTGCCTCCTCTTTCATATCCTGTTACCGGTATGGATTCAGCTGCTGTGAGTCCCAAGTCTCGACCCTGAACACCACTTAATGCTGGTGTGAACTTTGGAACATGTCTCAGCCCCCCCAAGACTTCAGTGGCACCTCTGCCTGTAACATGGGAACAGGGTGCCTTCTCCATGGTCTTAACGGGAAGATGGTACTAGCTCATGTGAGCGGCCCAGCACAGGGGCTGGGCGATAGTAGGTGCTCAGGACATCTCGGCCCCCAACAAGCCCACCCACTCTCAGTGAGCTGAGGTCCCAACAGATAGATCTTTACTCATGGCAGATCTGAATTCTTTTTTCTTTTTCTTTTTTTAGTTTCAGGTGTACAAAACAATGCAACAAAGGGATAACCCCCTCCCCCAATCTATTGCCCCTTCGGCATCTATTACAATTCCATTGACTCTATTCCCTACGCTGTGCTCCATATCCCGTGACTAAATTATAGTGGACACACAATATTATTCAACTCCAGCTTCAGGTCTACACCATCCAGGAAGTGGTCTCCCTAATAAGACATCTGCCCATCTGACCCCTACACAATCTATGCATTATTGATTACATTCCTCAAACTGTCTTTGTTGCCCTGTGGCAATATGGTAGTTACCAATTTATGCCATCTAATCCCTTCCCTTTCTTTCTCATCCCCACCTTCCTCCCTTCTAGCAACCCTCAGTTTTTCCTCTGTGTCTCTGAGACTGTTTCTGTTTACTTTGCTCATTTATTCAGAGCTTTAGATTTCCACATATGGTATTTGTCTGTCTCCGTCTGACTTATTTCACTTAGCATAATGTTCTCTAGGTCCATCCATGTTGTTGCAAATGGTAAGATTTCTTTCTTCTTTGTGGCTGCGTAATACTCCATTGTATAAATGTACCACAGTTTCTTAATCCAGTCGTCTACCGATGGGCATTTCGGTTGTTTCCATGTCTTGGCTATTGTGTATAGTGCTGCAATAAACATAGGGGTGCATAAACTTTTTCGAATTAGTGTGTTGGATTTCTCCGGATAGATACCTAGGAGTGGAATTGCTGGGTCATAGATATTTTTTGAGGAACCTCCATACTGTTTTCCATAGTGGCTGCACCAATCTGCAATCTCACCAACAGTGCACAAAGTTCCCTTTTCTCCAAATCCTTGCCAGCAATTGTTTGTTGATTTATTGATGATAGCCATTTTGACTGGGGTGAGGTGGTATCTCATTGTGGTTTTTACTTGCATTTCTCTAGTGATTAGTGAGGCTGAGCATTTCTTCATATGTCTGTTTGCCATCTGTATGTCCTTTTTAGAAAAATGTCTCTTCATGTCCTCTGCCCATTTTTTAATTGGGTTGTTTGTTTTTTTGGAGTTGAGTTGAGTGAGTTTTTTTATAAATTTGTGCTATTAACCCCTTATCAGATACATCATTGGCAAATATCTTTTCCCATTCAGTAGGATCCTTTTTGTTTTATTGATGGTGTCCTTCGCTGTGAAAAAACTTTTTAGTTTGATGTAATCCCACATGTTTATTTTTTCTCTTACTTCCCTTGCCCGAGGGGATATATCAGTAAAAATCTTACTCCGGGTAATGTCTGTAAAGTTTCCTCCTGTATTTTCTTCTAGGAATGTTATGGTTTCAAATCTTACATTTAAGTTTTTAATCCATTTTGAATTTGTTCTTGTATATGGTGTTAGGAGGTGGTCCAGCTTCGTTTTTGTCTGTCCAGGTTTCCCAGCACCATTTATTGAATAGACTGTCTTTACCCCACCGTACATTCTTACTTCCGTTGTCATAGATTAAATGACCATATAGGCATGGATATATTTCTGGGCTCTCTGTTCTGTTCCATTGAGCTATGTGAAAACAGACTGAATTCTGGGAAGGAACACGCAGTCTGAAAAGATGAGGTAATAGTCTCCTGTCAATCATAAATGCCAGTCAAGAGACCCCACACCCAGAGAGGAGTAGCCCATTCTGGTAGAAAAGGAAATGAAAACTCCAAGTCCTTTCCAGTCAGCGCCTTTTGAGCCACACGGTTGCTCGGCCTGCTCCTTTCCCTTTGGAATGTACTTTTACTTCTAATAAGCTGCTCTGTCACCCCTGCCTTCTGGTGTCCTGCTCAATCTTTGTTCAGGATACCGACCACCTTCACACCACGCCGAGGCGAGTCCACGCTGCGCTAACAAAATTGATGCAGGTTATGTTGGATCTGCCGGCAGTTTCTGAGTGTGGGCCGGGATCGTGTCTCGTGAAGCCGGAGAATGGAAACACAGACCAGGGAGAGGCAAAGAGTTTTAAAAAGAGGATAGTTTATTAGAGGCAGGAGAAGAGGTTGCAGCTCCCAGGCCAGCGGGAGGGGGTCCCGAATGGGGGTGCACCATGACTGAGGCAAAAGCTCTTACTTTTGTATCTTCTCTTGCCTGCTTGGGGAAGGTGAGCTGTTTGAAGAAGGGAACTGGCGCCTTCTAATGAAATTCGTCTACCAGGTTTGTTCTGCTTGCCCATCCTAAAGGAATTAGCAAAGTAACCCACTCTTATCCATCAGATCTGCTCCATTTGTCAGGCCCAAAGGAATCTTATGATTAACCTCAAGGCCTTGGAGCGAAGGAGTGATTTCAAAACCTGAAGTTTTAGGATATGACTGTCTTTGTTTATTCCACCATGAACCTCCCTGTCTACCTAGGGACAAGCTAGCTAACCTGTATCAAAATGACCGGAGGCAACGTAAACCAGGAAGCCTGCCCTCTACCCCTACACAGGGCCCTGTGCGTTTGATAACAGTCTTCAGAAGCGTGCCCCCCACGCCCCCCCCCATTGTGAGCGATGGCCACTAGGCAAACAGCTCACCTGGGGTGATAAAATATTTAGAAGTTAACTTAGCACCCCCATGCTTTATAAAGAACAAGGCTCATGCATTTTTAAGTTATTTAGTAAATCACGTTGAAGGCTGACAATGCAGATTTACCACTATGGCTGCGACTTAAATACCACGTTATACCCTCATTATGTTAACAAAGTGAAGGGTGGCAGAGTTAGTCCCTCTGAGCTGCCAAAAACCAGTGTGACTCCCTTTAAAAAAGCATCCCCCCCCACCCCTGCCCCGCCGCTTCTGCGAGATACTCCCCACTGTGGTGTGAGAGGCTGAAAGAAGCAATGATTGGATGCTTTGGGAGAACTGGCTGTATTTGGGGGAGCAGGTCAGAAGGGGTGGGGGTGAGGGGCTGGTGCGTATTGACTAGAACAGCATGGGGGCGTCTGCGGGAGTGGATTTAAGCAAGATGCATCTTGCTTTTTTACAATTTTTTTTTTTATCAGAACTTAAGGATTCCTTCAAAAGAGAAAGTGTGTGTGCGTGTATTTGTATGTGTGTATGCGTTCTGGGTAAACAAATTCCTGTCCGAAACTTTCAGGAAAAAGAGACTTGGCTTGGCAGATATCATCAAAGTCATGGGAGGGGGAACTAATAATGTTAAAAATAGCTCACAGGCCTCACACCTCTTATTGGGAAGAGACAGGGTAAGGTGGTAGGTCTAGAGTCAGATACTGTTTACTAGCTGTTTACAGATGTGTGACTTTAGGTAAGTTCCTTAACCTCTCTGGGCGTAGTTTCTTTTTCCAGAAAGTTGGGGCAAAACTAGTATCTCCCTTAATGGTCTCATTGAGGATCAAAAGACAGCACAAGACAGGGGCTGAGTTAAAGAGCTCAGTGCTGGTTGGATAAAAACACAAAATTTCATGATTTTAAAAAAAAAAAAAAATCTTACTAACCACCAGGCATCTTGTTTGGGTTTTACCTATGTTATCTCATTTTGTGTTCACAACAAACCCAGGGGGATGTTTCCAATTCATGCCCATTTCACAGATGAGGGAACCGAGGTTCAGATAAATACTGAGGCTAAAATTTGAATTACACAGGCCCTTATAGGCAGACTGAGGATTTGAATTTGGACCTTCCTGACACCGAAGCCAGGACATTTCTGCTTTCCCATGCCACCTCACTTAGCGAGCACAGACTAACCACAGTCTCCCCATGAACTCATTTGGCAAATGACCTTGACTTCATGTCTGGCTCTGGGGATACAGACTGAGAAAAGATGTCTGGTGCCCTGGAAGACCTCCTAGTTTCATGGGTTTGGAAGCTTTGAGGGCCTGTGAGATGAATCATGAGTGATAAACATTTATTAAGCACCATTTGTGTACCTGTAATGAGTTAAACACAGTGCAGACTATAAGGGTAGGTCATCCTCCATTCCTTTTTTTTTTTTTTGGTATTGTGCAATTTGTATTGTGCAAGGTGAGTTAGTTCTGCCCCAGGACCTTTGTACTTGCTGGAGCGCTCTTTCCCACTGTCTGGGCACCCTGGCTCTTTTTTGTCTTTCAGATATCACCCTCCAGTGTCACCTCCTCATCTTACAAAAGCAGTGCTCCTGCCTTGTCACTCTGTCGGGCCACCCTCTTGTCTCCCTGCAGTTAGTACAATCTGTAATCATCATGTTTAGTGATTTATCTCCCATTTATTGTCCCTTTTCCTCCAGGAGACGGTAAATGACTGTCTTCTCCCTGTTGTTATCTATAGCCCTGGAGATGTCATCTTGCTCAATAAATATTGTTGAATGGATGAATAAAGAGATCAATAAAGTCTTTAATCTTCCTGAGCCCCAGTTTTCTCCTCTGTACAGAGGGGGATGGCTGTGCCTGCATCGCAGGGTCCATCTGGGGTAGTTGCACCCCACGGTTACGCACACTAAGGCACCCAGCACTGTAAGAGCTCAGTAAGCCCTGCTCCCTTCTCCTCTTCACACCTTGGGCCTGGTTTTGCCCTAGGAAAGGGCGAGAACAGACAACCTGTGTTCCTGGCTCACTGGGGTAGCTGGAAGACCCCGAAACACAGGTCACATTGAAGGGTTATGCTCCTTGTTGGTTTCATTCAAACAGGGGCAGGAAGGAGAGAGCTTTGGCTGCAGTTTCTGGGCTGGAACCACCCTGATGTCTCCTGGGCGTGTGGCCTGTTTCTTTTCTCTGAGCAGGCTTCTTTTCCAGACTGTCCCTGCAGCTCAGAGAGAGCCCCAACCTCTCACACGACAGCCTTGCCCCCTCTCTTCCTGTTCTTCTACCTCCTCAACCGGCCTCTTCTTTTTCTCTACCCCATTCTCCTCTCCCTTTAATGCGATGTTTTCCTCCCTTCTTACGGTACTAATGAGTATTCACAGGGCCCTGAGTGTGTGCCAAGTACCAGGCTAAGCACTTTACACGGATGATCCAGCTTAATCCTCAAAACAGTCCCCAAATCTAACCTCACTTGTGGGGGAGTGAAGCCAAAAGAAGTGAACTTGAACCCAGGCAGTCTAACTTCAGAATTTGCACTCTTAACCACCAACCTTACCATCTTTGTCTCTTCTTAAGAGTCAAAATTCTAACTCCTGGGAGCCTCACCCCAACTGTTCCCGTCTTCCATTTTCTCTTCCCTCTTATTTTCCATTTCCCACTGTTTTCCTTTCATTTTTTTTGGATTCACATATCATAAAATGTATCCCTTTAAAGTGTACAGTTTTGGTATAGTCACAAAGTTGGGTGTGCAGCCACCATCACTATGTAACTGCTGAAACTTTTCATCACCCCAAAAAGCAACCCTGTACCCATTAACAGTCACCTCCCTTTCTCTCTGTCCTTCAGCCCTGGCAATCACTAATCTATTTTCTGTGTTTATGGATTTGCCCATTCGGAATATTTCATACACATAGAATCATACAATACTTGTCCCGTTGTGTCTGGCTTCTTTCCCAAATCTTCATACCCTAAATTTAAAGTGTTGATGGGAGAATGTTCATAGGTTGGTGGGAAACTAACATAACCCACATCCATTCGCTTTGCTTGTATACCAAGGAATGGGTGAGTGTTATTTGGTGTGGGTGGATGGAAGCTACAGTGGAAACTGGAGTGATGGGTAGACGAGAAACGTAGGTTTCAGGCCATAAGGCTTTCAATTTATGCAGTGACTTGGGACCCATCACTCTGTTCATCCTTCTGCTTTTGGTCCTTGTTCAGAGGTGCCCTCAAATTTCCTTTTACAAGGGCCGCCTCAGTGGTTGGGGTTCACATACCCCCTTCCTGAAAGCCAGTCATGCCATCCTTTGGACGACTAACCTGTCCAAGAGGAAACGGTTAGCCACCATTTTCCTGCACTTTTAAGTAGGCTTAAGTAAGGTAGATCCAAGCTGCACCAACCTTACACCTGCAGCCACCGTAACCATTCCTCGCTCCAGCAGGATCCTGGGAGGACAATCCCCATTCTGCCTCAGGTTTCCCATTTGGAGAGTAATTTTTGATTGCCTACTATGTGCCCATGCTCTGCTTTACTCATGGTGTCTCACGTACTCTTCAAAATGGCCCTGAGAGGTCTGCAGTTTTATGCCCATTTTACAGACCAGGAAATCAAGTCACAGAGGTATGAGGTAAAAGGCTCTACCTAAATTATTCCGCCAATAGGCAGCTGAGCTAGAATTCTAACCAGGGGCTGATTTCAATGCATAGACTCTTTCCACTCACCACATAGCGTGGGACTCGATGGTCATACTACTCGGTCCACTTTGATTGCTTTTACCCTCTCCAAATTTTATTGTATTGGTTAAAGCTACTGGTTTGCAAGCAATAGAAATAGACTGTGGTGAACTTAGTTTTAAAAAGAGGGGCTTTATTGGGAAGGAGCCCCAGAAAGTAATGGATAATGAGGAATCAATAAAGGCAGGCACCAGGTCTATTCTGCAGATGTCAGCTCAAGAATCCATGGGGTTTCGCCATGACTCAGCTTCAGTGACATATGTCTTCTCAATCTTCGTCTTCCAAATGTCATATTCCCAGTAGGGAATCCAATTTTCCCAGCTTCGCTTAGGTTCTCATGCCTGGGGTCACCCAGCTACGGCTGGGTTGGCAGAGGACGAGGTATAACAGTCCCCCTTTCCAGAGGTCTCATTATTGTGAGCCAGACAGACATCCCAGAAGGTCTCAGGATGCTCATGTCAAGGGTTTTGTCCCCACTGCTGTTTTTCCTTCTCGGTTCCCAGCGCGGACCACCTTAAGCATAGCCTCTTGCTTTGAGACATATCAAACCATAAACCAAGAAAGCAGGAGCTCAAAGGAAGAGCTATAGTGGGATCATTTACATTTTCGGGTACACTGATCCTACCCCCTAATAAACTTGGCTCAGAAACTGGATCCATAAGATAATAAGGCGGAAGAGAAACAAGGAGTAGGGTATGCGAACGGAGTGATGCGAAGGACCAAAAATCTCTCCCCACACCAAGGACTCCAGATGCTAGTCTGCTCTGAACACATGACCCATCCTGTCCTGGGAGGAGGAACCATGGGGACCTCATTTGGAATGAACACGGTCTCATCTTGATAGTGCCACAGAAGCAGATATCGGGTCTGTCAGCACAACTGGATGGTCTTGTTTTCCTCAGTCACAACATGGTAAATTCAACCCCCATGTCCATTTGTTAGATGGCAAACTTGATGACCAGTAAGGCAAAGCACCATTAAAGGACCGGACAGTTTCATCAAAGAAAATCTGACCAATCACATATTGCTGTTTGTCATCAAGACCCTTAACACTCAGGGGCTGCTCCCCAAGCTCCCACAATCAATTTCTACTAATTTGCCCATTCTCGGGCTCTGTGAGGGTGATGGTCATTTCCTATTGTAAACCCCCACAGAGGTTCCGGTAATTGATGCAGTTCTGGAAAGTGTTGTAAAGACTTTGCATGAACTTGAAAGGTTTTGCATTTGTTTTCAGAGGCTGTTAGAGAGAGTGATTCAAACTCTGCCACACGGGCACAATTTGTAAAGGTTGGACATGAAAAAGACTCTGCTTAGCTTTTCTCCGAGACAGGTATCTTCTCGTTAGAACGTCTCTGCTCACGAGGCAGGCTGGGCTCGCCACTGAAACACTCCATTTCCTTTTTATCTGTATCTTGATGGTGGCAGAAATCATCTCTGAACATCTGAAGGAAAAAAAGGCAATTATTGAAAAATTCTCCTAGAATGACTTAGCTTTCTGAATTCTATTTCTTTAACAAACACCCAAAAAGTAAGTTGGCAGAGGTGAAAAGTTGTAGAAATTTTCTTCTTGACTTTGGCACGTCTAAAATGAAATATATATATATATTTCCAGCCTAATCCTCAAATCTCTCTCTCTCTCTCTCTCTCTCTCTCTCTCTCTCTCTCTCTCTCTCTCTCTTTCTCTCTCTCTCCCCCGCCCCCAGAGAGAGAGAGAGAGAGAGATAGAGAGAGAGAGAGAGCAAAAAAATGTATACACATTTTAAGAAAGGAAAAAACTGTATTAAAATTGTAATACTCAATAGATACCGATAACAAAAGGTGAATACAAGTCATGTGTATACATTTTTTGGCACCCCCGGTATATATCAACTTTATTCTGCTCCTGAGTTACATGTCCTGTCCTGAATATCTCCTTTAAGTGGGTCAGGTATGACAGTGAAGGGGACCGCAGGGAAAGAACCCTTTACCCTCTTGCACTGGTACCAGGAACTTGGCTATTGTAATAGAATTGTTAGAGAGTGTCTCCTGTGTGCCTGACACTCTGGTGAGTGCTTTGCACAATGGGAGCATTTAATCTGAATGAATCCCTTTGAGGTGATTCAACCCTTTTTATACCATCAAGGCTCAGCAAGGTTTAATGACTTGTTCAGCTTTCCCAGGCGGTCTGGTTCCAACCCTTGTGCATTTAACTACTCACCCACTCTGCGGTCCTAACATTGATACGCTGGTAAACGTAACAACCAGCCTTTTGTAAAACCAAATCTAAAAACGAAACAAAACTCTGATTGTCGAGTGTCGTCAATTACTGTGGTGTAAATGCTCCCACCATGGTTGACTTCCAGTTGCCAATGTGATATCATGGAGTAAGGAAGAGACATGCATGGTTGGCACTCATGCCACTCCATCGCCAACCAGCTAAGCCTCTCCATGAGCCATTCACCCAATCCACCTGGTACCCCATGCTCTCAATTGTTCTCACCATCCAGCTCAGACCTCTTGTTTGCAGTGTCACTTGGCTCCCAGATTAACTGTGGGAGACTATCACTTTGACTCTGTCTTCTGATTTTCACGATTCATATTCCCATTCAGGGTAACACCTTGCTCACCTCTTGTTTGGCAGCCCTGCTGGGCTTACCTTCACTCCAAAAACTAGACCTGCGCAGACCCCATTTTTTTCAGAAACACATTCATATCTCTACCAGCTATAGTGTTGGAGGAGAGAGGTGTTCGTTCACTCACGAGTGTGTGTGGGAACGTTTAAAATACCTGGGTGTTCTGGTTAGCTGAGGGGTGAGCTGCACACCCACTCAAACATGCCCCTGTTGGAACCAACATGAATGGATTGGCAAACAGTGGGTTGTTACAGAAATTGGAGTGGCTGCCTGACTTCCAGGGTGGAGAGAGGGAGCCTCTCTCCAGACTCAACAGGAATGGGGGTTCCGGGAGAAATTCAGGAGTCAGTTTGTCAGTAAGGAGTGAGGTAGGGCTGAGACTCCAGGCAAGGCTCCCCAGAGTACAATTAGGCCATATTGAAAACATGCTAATCTTTGTCTTGGAGGGGGCCTCTGGGACTGCGCTTGGGAGAGGTGACAGTTGAGTTTAGTAAGGAGGAAATAAGACAACGGGCAAGACAAAGCCTGGATCTTAAGGGAGTCGGGTAAGTTTGGTGGGAGATGGCTAGCAGCCAGGACTGTGCTGTGAATGATGCCTCGGGATGCTGGCCCAAGACAGGGAGGACTGCTGAGAGGACAGAGAGTGTCAAGGAGGAAACAACTGGCTTCCCGATGGTGATGGCGAATCTTCTGTACATATCGCTGAACACAAGGCAATGGATGCAGCTGGATGGAGAGAAAGATACCCAAGGTCTGCTGAGCTCCCGATAGTCTGGATACTTTATAGGTGGTACTTTATTCTATCCTCATAAGAAGCTTTTCATGACAGTGAAGCTGAGAGCAGGTGTCACTGAGCTCCCGTTCATGTAGCTGGTGGGGTCGGGCATGAAGGCCAGCCCGTTCTGCTTCCCCCTCACTGCTGTCTCCCTGGGAAGAAGGCAACACTTTTCTCCAAGTCCGCTGGTTCTTTCGTCGCTGGGCATTGCCTCTCTGTGCTGGAGTTCCTGGCTTTTGAGGTTACTATTTCTTGAGCGCTTACTAAGTGTTGGCACCCGGTAAAGGCTTTACACCCTTCTTTCATTAAATACTCACAGCAGTGCAGTGAGATCGATGTTACCTTATCACTCTTTTCCCAAATGACAGTGTTCATCCTCAGAGGGGAAAGCCATCTGCCCAGGGTCCCACTGTGGGTAAGTGGCAGAGCTGGGCTCCAGCTGAACCCTGACCGATAGCCAAGCTGTGCTCATAGCAGCTATGGCATCTTGCTTCCTGCCCTCCTGATGTATTTAGGACCCGTGCCTCTGAAGTTCTGGGGTAGGAAACAGCATTTGTGCAAGAGAACAGAATGGTGCTTTGACTGGCAGCTTAGAAAGTTCTTCTTTTCCCCCTGAGGTCTTCACTGCCCACCCCAGAGAACATGCCTTCACCTGCCATCTCAACACTTTCACCCACGAGCAAAAATGTGACAAGTATCAAGAACATAAAAGACGGTTGTTAATTCTTCCATCCCTAACCCAATGGTGAGGGATTCAATTCCAGGGTTAGAAATGCGGCTTCAACCTCAAGTTTACATTCAGCAATAAGGTTTTAGGATAACTGGGTTTTTGTTCCTTAAAGGAGATGTGGTGTTGATGGGGAAAGCCCGGATTGCAATGCTGTGTCTTTATCCCTCATCTCATGGCCCTTAGGTTAAAATCTACCAGTCAAGGTATGTTTATGTTTTGCCTACCGTTGAATAGCTCTTGGTAAAGTCAGTTATTTTGTTCTGCTGGGCCTTGATTTTTTCATCTGTGAAATGAGTCTGCTGGAGAAGAGAGAATAATTCCTCCTTATCCGGGTGACTATAAAAACTCAAATGAGAAAATAAAATGTAAGCCAGTGCAGAGCCCATGGCTGGTGGTTGTTGTCGTCTGGGTATAGCGTGGCGGTCATGACGTGGGTGCTGGTGGCACAGCCCTTGGGTTTGGAGCCCAGCTCTGCCGGTTACTCACTGGGCAACTTGGGGGAAGTGTTTCAGCCTTTCTGAGCATCTGTTTCCTTGTTTCTCAAGTGGGGATCTTAATAGCTCTTGTCTCGTGGGGTAGGTATGAAGATGGCATGGGTTAATGCATGGAAAATGCTTAACACAGCGCCCAGGGTACTGTAACCTCTGAACAAACGTCAGCTATCATTCTAACAGGGAACTTGTTAATGCATCAGGTGGTCTCTGTAATGTCCAGGAGGCCATGTGGAAGGGGGCGTTGGTGAATGGGGACGGGGAGACCGTCCCCAGTGGAGGAACCATCCCCAGGGAGAGTCTGGAACTTTGTGGGGTTTGAATTCAGTGCCAAGGCAAAGAAGCCATTTCAAGTATGGCTCCACCCAAAGTACAGAATGGAAGGAACAGTATTTATTGGACATTCCAGGGACTCTTCCAGACACTTTCACAGGCACGAAATGCCTTCGTCTGTGAACAAAATGAGCAAGGCAGCGTCATGATTTCCATTTTACATCTGAGAAAACGGAAGTTCAAGAAAGTGATTTGGACCAAGCCGCAGAGTAGAGAATCGATCTCAGGACTTTTGTAGCTTGTTGAAACACATGCTCTGTCCACTACACCCCAGAAGGGCCAATGGTGAAGCGAGTCTGAGGGAAGAGGACTCTTGCGAGAAGGAACCAGAGAGGACAGTGTAACTCCCCGAAGTGCAGGGGGCTCGGTTCTCTCCACCCTCAGCCCCCACCCCAGGGGACCTGAGACAGCCCCGGGCCCCAGCGGAGTTTCTGATGACCAGGCCACCCCCTGCTTGCTTCATTCTGTCTCTCTGCATGCCCCAGCCAAGCAAGGTGTCAATGGTCTTAGCGGATGTTCCTAAACAGGCCATTCCCATAGACCCAGGCCACAGCCCAATTATGTCCAGTGATTCGCAGGCCTGCTCCCTGCTTGGGGCCCACATCGAGAGGCGATTTCTCTTTTTCCGGAAAATCAGCCAGGGACCTGAGAGCCGCTGTGAAGGTAATTAGGGAAGTTAGGCCATGGAAACCCATCTTGCCTTCCTCCCGTGGAGAAGAAGGGAGGGGCTGTAAGCATCACGGGGATGGTCTTTCTAGGCAGCTGCCTGCGCTGAGCAGCCGGAAGTCAAATCAAGGAGTCGGGGTCAGAAGAGGGGACAGAGAACCCGGGGTCTGTGTGTACGCAGAACTCCGAACCACAAAGTTGTTTCTCATGTATCTTCAAAATTGGATCGGACTTGCCTCCCTCTCCCTCCTCCAGCCGCTCTTCTTCCCCAGTCTTCTCTCCTTCTTCACTTCCACCTCATGCTTGCAATTGATGACCCATAGTGACAGGGCCGTCATTCTGGTTCCCTCTCCATTCACCACACCAGGGGTCATCTCTGCCTCCGATCTTTTCCTTCCTTTTCCCCACGTCCCATCCATCAGCAAGTTCTGCTGGTTTGCCTCCAACATACACGCTGTATTGGATAATTTTCCTCTATCTCTGCTGCTGCCTGAGTCCAATCCAACCAACCTCTTGTCCACACCAGCGTGACAGTTTCTTACCTCTGGGTGATCCATTAGAAACGCAAATGATGTTACTTGTCAGTGTCTTGATTCAACCTACTCATGACTTCCCTTTGCTTTTAAAATGAAAGCCAAACTCCTCGAAGGGAGCTGATGGTCACGCTCCTTGAAGATGCCACACTTTGGGCCTGGGCACTCTCAGGTCCCATTTGGATGCCTGTCCCTCAGATCGTCTCATGTCTGGCTCCTTTAGGTTTGAATGTCACCTTTCTTAAGAGGCTTTCCTCAATACTCTTTCTAAAGCATCTTCCTGCCCCACTCCCCAAAAAACGATGCATCCAAACCCTCTTTGATTTTCTCCACAGCATTTAGCACTGTCTGAAAATATTTTATTTATTGTTTACTGCTTTATAGCTGCATATCGCTGCTAGAGCATGAGTTCCATGGCTAAGAGACAGTTCATGTTTGCCTGTCACAGTCCCCCCATCACCAAGTAAAGGTGCTTGAAAAACACCTGTGGAATGCATGAATGAATGACAGGCATGATGTCCAATGATTTCTATATCCTGTGTTACTGTTCTCCCTACAATCCTATGAGTTAGGGACTTATTTTCACCCCCATTTTATCAGTGAGGAAACTGAGAGACGGAATATACAAATGGGCGGTGACCAGATCCTATCTGTCAACAGAACTCTGACTCACAACCTCTGTCGCTATCAGCCTGGGACACCAAACCACAGCTTCTGCAGCAATTGGCCTCAAATAATCAGGACTTGGCCAATAACAGCCAGCTTCCCTAATTTTTGCTCCTGCCTCCAACTGGGGACCAACCAGAGAAAGCCAAATATACTCCCCTAACCAATCACGTTGGCTCCCCACTTCTAGGGAGCCCAGCTCCACCTTCCCCCAGCCAACAACCTCCAATCAGGCATACCGGAAGTGCCTCTTCTCCTGCATGAAGGTGTCCCACTCCTCCACCTGCCTTTGGGTCTCTGCCAAACCCAAGTGATGGTGGCTGGTGCCCTCGCTATAGCCAGCTGCGAATGAATATCCTCTCTTTGTTCACTTTTGGGTGGTCTTTGTTATTTCCAGAAAACTAAGGCTGCTTTGAGGAACTGGTGATTTCTCAAGGTGACACCGAGCTGAGGAAAAATTGGAGTAGGATTTGGGTCTCCTGCATCTGACTCCACAGCCCCTTTTCTTTCATACTACAGTGCTTTATTTCATAGAAATTTCTCCCTTTCTCTGCCTCTAACCTAAGGAACAAATGGTGCGGCACAGAAGTGGGAGAATGCGGAAAGAGAGGCAGGCAGAAGGGTGGCAGCTCTGAGGGCAGTGGACAGGAGAATGGCAGAGCGGAAAGTCCCAGGACTGTGGTGGGCAGATTGGCACGGGCAGCTCAATTGTAGAACTTTAACTTCGCTGCCCTCTTCCTTATCCATTTAGCAAAATGAGTGTTAAATATTGAGAGTCAATCATTTGTTCTTAGATTGTTAGTTGTCTAAAGATAAGTATGACGATGGAGAGATTCGTGGGAAAGGAGCAATTAGTAATTCCCATCCATCTCAATGAAAGATAATAATAACATTAATTAATAGCCAACCCGGGTTCAGCAGAAATTTTTAAAGTCTACAAGTGAGAGATCTTCAGAGGCCACATCTTTTTCTAAGTGCCTCTCTGACAGGTGCCCATTTGTTATGGGAACAAGCAGAGACTGTCTGCCTCTCCCATCACCAGTAGCCGATTCCCAATTTCTCATCCTGTCATGCCAGATGTGGGCAAGTTTCAGGGACAAGATGTGGAGCCCCAGAAACTTGGTGGGCAAAGACTGGGGATGGGAGTCCCGGATGGAGTCATGCCCCCTGGAAACAATAGGGTTACCCAGCTGGACTTAGGAATGGAGAGAGACCTCTGCAAAGAACATCCGGTTGGGTTAGCATTAACTCTCACCTTCTTCTGACCACAGAAAAGCATTTTCCTTTGGGAGAGTTGGCTTTTTGGTTGGGTTAAGACTGCCCCAGTCTCCTAAGCCCCAGGGTGAAATATCATCCAGGCAGGTGTGAGGTGATATCTCAATGTGGTTTTTATTTGCATTTTCCTGATAGTCAGTGATATTGAGCATCTTTTAATACATCTGTTGTCCATTTGTATGTCTTCTTTGGAAATGTCTAATTTAGGTCCCATGCCATTTTTAAAAATTAAATGCATTGGGATATTAACAGTGGTTAATAGCACCATATAAATGTTAGCTGTACAACTTTATAATACGACATCTGTATACTCCACCGTGTGCTCACCACCTTAAGTCTAGTCTCCTTCCATCGCCATATATTAGACCCCCTTTCCCCTCTATCCTCCCCTTTCCCCTCTGGTAACCACCTTTCTGTTATATGTATTTATGAGTTTGTTTGTTTTTGTTTTGTATCACACATATGAGTGAAATCACATGGTGCGTGTTCTTTTCCATCTGATTTATTCCATGTAGCATAATACTCTCAAGATCCATCCATGTTGTCACAAATCCTTGTCATTTTTAAATGAGTCTATTTGCTTACTTGCTGTTGAATTGTATGGGTTCTAATTATGTTTTGGCTCTTACTCCCTTATCGGATATATGGTTTGCAAATACTTTCTCCTAGTCCATTATGATAGCTATTATTAAGATTATTATTAAGATTGACAGGTGTTAGCAAGGATGTGGTAAAAAGGGACCCCTTGTGCACTGTTGGTGGGAAGGTAAATTGGTGCAAAAAATGGAACTACCTACCATATGATGCAGTAATTCTACTTCTGGGCATAATCCAAAGGAAATAAAATCAGGATCTCAAAGAGATGTCTGCACTCCCATTTTCACTGCAGCATTGTTCACAAGATGTGCAAACAATCTAAATGTCCATTGATAGATTAATGGATAAAGAAAATGGGAGACACACACACACACACACACACACACGGATATTATTCAGCTTTAATGAAGAACCTTATCATTTGTAATATGGAGGACATTATGCTAAGTGAACTAAGCCAGACACAAAGACAAACACTACCTCATCTCACTTATATGTGGAATCTAAAAAAGTTGAACTCATAGAAACAGAGAGCAGAATGGTGGTTATTAGAGGCCGGGGGGCTCGGGGAATTGGGGAGACAGTGATCAAAAGGTACAAACTCTCAGTTATAAGATGAGTAAGTTCTGGAGCCTTAATGATGATTATAGTTAATCATAGTGTATTATATACTTAGAATTAAAAAAAAAAAAAAAAAAAAGGCAACGCTAACATGACCCAGACCTGGCATATTTCACTACCCTGGTCACCACTATCAGTTCAAAGAAGAAAGTTATAGGTTGTTGAAATAAGGGTTTGGGGGAGGCAGGAAATGAGAAATAAGAAAGACCTGGTTAATTAGTGGAGTCGAGGTATTCTTCCTGTGCACCATGCCTCTAAATCAGATGGCTCTGATCAGATGGATGGTGGTAACCACGTATTTATGGTTTGTCACCTCAGTAATTTAAATCGCGCAGGAATGGCTACTTGAGTGGAAGGAGACAACACCTAGGCAACTTTTTCAATTATGCTATTTGTAGAAAGGTAAGCTATCAAAATGATAGTATTTAATAGTAATTGCACAAAACTTAGTAAGAAATAGATTGGACATGAAATAAAATATGGAGGGAAATGTAAAGAAGTATTACACCTAGGTACATAGTACTATAGCTTTCTCCTTAACGGCAACTGCTGCGTACCCCAACCCCAGGCTCATATTATCACAGACTGAGGTTGAAAATCTACCTTGACTTAGGTTCTAGAGCAGTGTTTCTCAAAGTGTGGTCCATGGACCACCTGCATGAAACAAACTGAACCAGAATCTATGGGGCAGGCCAGAGCCTGGATTCTAAACAATCTCCTAGGTGAGCTTTTGCACATCAACGTTTGAGCACACATCCTGGGTTCATGGGCATGATGGTGACATGTTTCTCATGGGTCATGCACATCTGGACTCAGCGTGACTCTCATTATCAAGCTGAAAAAGTAGAGGACCAAGACTGGGTCACGATGAACCTTAGAACAAAGGCCAGAGATGAGCTCATAAAAGAAGATGCTATGGAAGGCATCACAGGTGAGATGAATGCTGCCTCAAAGGATTCAAGTGAGTATTAAAGAAGAAGGTTTGGAGTGGAGGTTTGCAGGATGTTGAGGTCACATGGAGGGAAAGAGGACTCCCCAAAAGAAAGGAAAATGTGTATATGTCCTGGGCAAAAAGAAATATAGCTCCCATCTGCTCCACAGGTTGGGGAAATAGCTTTGAGTAGGGATGGTGATAAAAGCAAACATGGTGTACATGTTGGAAAAGTAACCTGTCGTAGGAGCCTTAAAAATATGAAAAATATGGGGAATAAAGCTGGAATTATGGCTGAGAAACTAAATATCATGCTGACAATGCAGGGCCATTTACTTTTTTAAATACATAACATATACTTCCTAAGTAATTTTACAGTGTATAGTTCAGTGGCGTTAAGTGCTTATATATTCATATTATTGGGCAACCATCACCACCATCCGTCTCGAGAAGTTTTTCATCTTCTCAAACTGAAACTTTGTTCCCATTAAGTGTTAACTCCCCAACCCTATCCTCCCAGGCCCTGGTAAATGAATTTTTGTGTCAATGAATTTCTAGGTGTCTCATGTAAGTGGACTCATATAATATCTGTCCTTTTGTGATTGGCTTATTTTGCTTGGCATAATATTTTCGAGGTTCATCCATGTTGTAGCATGTGTCAGAATTTCCTTCCCCTTTTAAGGCTGAATAATATTCCGTCAAATGTATATACCATATTTTGTTTATCCATTCACCCATCGATGGACATGGTTTGTCACTTAGTGTTTTTGAACAGTGACTGTTATGTCTGGGCATTGATGGAAGAAATCAGTACGGAGGTGGGTCATTTAGGGGCAGGAGTTTAGAATGGGCAGGAATTGTAGACTCTCTGAGGCCAGATGAGGGTTCTGCGTTCTGGCTAATGAGGAAAGATAAATAGATTTAATGGGACTCCTACCAACTGGTGGTGAGTTGAACACAGGGGAAGAACTCTGTGATGGATTCGCTGTGTCTTCCATGCTCAGGGAGTGATGGAGGAATGCCCTTTATTTCCACTCCTGATCTGAACTATTTGGCTAGTTACATAGCCCCATAGGGTAAGGAGTTACTTTCTCTAGCTCTTTAACCAGAGCTGAGGGAGCCTGGGCAGTGCCTGAAGGGTCATTTCCAGCTTCAGATGATAACTCTGGTTTAAGAGGCTTGAACAATTCAGCTTCTGCCCTTGGCAATATCTCCAACCGAAGGATCAATAATGTTTTGTTCTGTTTTCTTTTTCCTCTGCTGAGTCATCAGTAGTGAGAACAGGCGAGCCCTGGAATTCTCCATGATAGTCCTTCTTCCAGAAAATAAGCACCTGTGTGTTGACCCAAACTCATGTCAAAGTGAATTGTCAGGGACTGGATGCTTTGAAAGACAGGGAGTCTCCCATTTGTGCTTCTGACCTGATTTTGATTCACTTGCATCTTTGAAATGGGATTCCCTTGTTTTTGCCTGCCCAGCACATCTTACCTCTTCTTCTGGTAACAGTCCTTGATTTTTCCCCAGGAGAAGTCCCCCTATCTTATCCCCTGTGGCTTCAGTGGGGCTTTCAGTCAAGATGCTCTGCCCAGAGCTGTCTACGTCCCTCATCACAGCCAGCGATGCAGGGAGAGAACTGGAGAGAACCGTGACCCTGGAGGGTTTATACCTGCACATAGCAAAAGGAGGACTCTTTCTTTTAGATCAGAGGTTGACAAGTGTTTTCTATAAAGCTCCAGGTTGTAAATATTTTAGGCTTTGAGGACCAGATGGTCTGTGGAAACTACTCAACTTATCTGTTGTGGTGTGAAAGTGGCCCCAGACGGTACATAAATGAATGGGTGTGGCTGTGTGCCAATAAAACTTTATTTATAAAAACAGGCAGGGGGCTGGATTCAGCCCATTGTTAACCCCTATTTTAAATGAAAACCATTGGAATGTGGGTATATAGGACCCATCTTGTGAAGAGAGGCGTCTTAAAACCAACGCAGAGGAAAGCAGAACCGAAAGGCAGAGAGAGTGAGTTCTGACAACGGCCACTGACCCCTGGATTTAGCCATGCCTGCAGACAGCTCTCTCTTTCTCTCACTCTTTGGAAGGCCAGTTATACAACCCAATATTACCCTTTATTGTTTAAAGTGATATATATTTGCTTAAAATAATTTGATGCAACCTTTTTGTCATCAAAGAGAGTGTGGACTCGTATGGAACCTCTTCCGCAGTCTGCTCTTGGAGCCCTACTATTGTAAAATGTCTAAGCTGGAAAGACCCATCAGTGACCTGGGAAGCAGGAAGAGGGAAAGGGCTTTCCAAAATCTTAGCTCAGAGGCCTCCATTGAGCCTTACTAGCCAGAAGCGGGGAGGCTGATTCCATTTATCCACAACCCACCCAGGTCCCCACACGCTCTTTCAACCATTTACTGAGCAACTACCATTTGCCAGACCCTGTGCCCTGATCTGGAAGGAAAAGAAGAACAGAATTTATTGCATTGTATGTATATGTACAATGTGTGTACTGTGTACACATAACATTTCATGCCATCCTTACAACAACCTGAGAAATAGGATTGTTATCCCTATTTTGCACTTAAGGAATCTGCAGTGAAACCCAGAATGGTTAAGTGATTTACCCAAAGTCACCAAAACAGCAAGCGAAGAAGTTAGGATGTAACCCCAGCTCTTGGAGGCTCCCAAATCTAATTTTCTCTGCCCAAAACCATTGCTATCTCCCCTAATGAGAGGCCAAGAGTGGGGGGCTTCGGTCCCTGTCATAGAAGCAGCGTGTTTATGATACGTTGCATGTTACACAGATGAGGAGTGGAATGAAGAGAAACCAGTGGCATCTGTCATCTCTTCAGCAGGTGCGTTATAAGCACACTGAGGCCCGTGAGCTGTAAATACAGACTCCTGCTCTTCTTTCAAGTAAATTGGTGGTGTTGTACTGGAAAGCTTCCCTCTGCAAAATGCTAACAATGCAGCAGTGCTTACATTTTATGTGTGCAAGATTAGGGCTAGATACATAAAATGGGAGGAAAATTATCTGCAACTGACAAGACTCGGGTACACAATTATTATTTTTCTTCCAGCCTCTTTTCCAAGCAGTGCTGGAATGGAAGAGTGTCCTTAAGGAGAAAGTTAACAATAAAACTGCTGACTGTAAGCTGGTACATGGCACTCATAAGGGACGCTGAGAAGCTGGCAGTCTCTGCTTTTCTGGAGAAGAATCAAAAGCCATCACTGGGAACATTGCAGTCTATTTAAAAATAGTGACGGTCCTACCGAATGCACTGGCATTTGGTATATGGAAGGGCAGGCTCTGCTTCCCTTATGTCGGGCACTGACTTGGCCACTGGATTCTCATTGGAGGGTATTGTGTGGGCAGAGCCTGGATGTGAACTCAGGTCCTGGACTGATGAAGAGAGAAAAAAAGGAAGGGAGAAAAAGTCACTGACCCTCTCTCCCCCTCTCTCTCCTTTGGCCTACAATGGAAGAATGAGAGAAGAATCAAAGAGAGCTGCAAGACGCAAGGAGACTGACATGGAATGACAGAGTTAGGGGGCAGGAATTAAGGGGAGAAAAAAAAAAAAAAAGGAAAGTTAAGAGCTAGTCCAAGCCAGAGTCCTGGAGACAAGTCGGAGGCAAAGAGATGTCAAGAGGGAAACAGACAGTCACATACACACACACACACACACAGAGAGAGAGAGAGACAGAGAGACAGAGAGACAGAGAGAGAGACAGAGAGACAGAGAGAGAGACAGAGAGAGAGAGAGACAGGGAGAGAGAGAGACAGAGACAGAGAGACAGAGAGAGACAGAGAGAGACAGAGAGAGAGAGAGAGAGAGAGAGAGAGAGAGAGAGAGAGAGAGAGAGAGAGATTCGGAGAGTGCAAAAAGAAATGTATAATATAGAAAGACCAGAGATGAGCCTTTCTTGATCCCTTTAATGCTGACATTCAATTTGAGAGAAAAAGGAAAGTGAACTCCATTTTTGAGCCTTTTAAAACTTATTATGTGCCCAGAACTTGAGAGGACGTTTGAACACTGCCTGAGAGTTTGCCCACAGCCTGAATGTGCTCTTCCGGCCTTGGCAGGCTGCCCACGGTCTAAGAATGTGAACCCCATTGTCCTGGCCAGCTGATGCCTCCCAAACATGGTCTGAGCCCCGAATCTCCTGAAAGGCAGACACCCTGGTGGTGCTGACCCACTCATGACCTCCTGGCAATCCGGGTTGTCCTGTAGCGCCCACTGGTTGGGGACACATCGACACCCCACAGTCACACTCTGGCATGACAGCGCCTCATGGCAGTGGGCCCTGATGTGACCCTCATGTTGTTTTGTGCCAACAGTTGGTGATCTTGGTGGATGCACCACGCCCTGTGCCGACCCTGTGACCACACAGGGGTACCCTGAGGGCGCCAACAATGTGAGCGTACATTGTCACTGCCAATATGTGCTGCCAAGAGAGTCCCATTTTGACAGCAGCCTCCAGTGACGCAGACATCACATGGTAATTGCTAGCAAAGCCATCTCCTCCCACCCCAAAGGTGCTACTGGCAGAGACATATGGATGGGCAGCTTGTTTTCATAGCTCACTTGAGAGACGAGCTTTGATGGGGAGAGATTCTTAGACGAAGCCTGCTGCCCTGCCCAGTAGGGAAGAACCTTGGGTTCCTAGGTGAATGAGGCACCTTTGTGGACAAGGTCACTTTGCTCAAACGCTCCTTTTTAAGAACAACCCCAAATATGCGTCTGATTAGGAACCCAGTAGGATGAGTAATCCTGGTATCGGTTTTCTCTGGACTGCTGCTGTACAGAAGCACTGTTTCATCTCACCTTGCCCTTCTCTCCCCTTGTAGTTCTGCCTTCCCCTCTGTTCCACACATCCAGGCTCTCTCGCTCACTCTCAAAATTGAAAGGGACTAGCAAATGCCTGGGCAGCCCTGACATGCTCTGGCAGCATCAAACACTGGTCAGTCTGGAGCTGCTTCTGCCAGGGGCAATCGGCCCCACAAGTGCAGAACGGTGTCTAACAGGCAGTTTCGGTCCTCGCCATCTGTGGGCTGGGGCGCTGCCATTGAGAATAACATCAGGCAGCGTATATCATCTTTAGATTCAGCCCAAAAAGAAAACACAATAAAGATATTTCCATTTGTAGAAACGAAAAAAGATCAGCTAAGAGCGGTGAGCTGATGAAGCATCTGAGCAGATCCAACAGGAAGGTTTTGTCTGGTGGTGATAGAGGGGGAACAGTGTTGGATCTGGGGTTGGGGCCCTAGATTCACCGCGTTGTAACTCTTTAAACTCTAAGACTTTTTTTCCCCATGTGTGACATGTAATCCTTGGTCCCTACCCCAGAGTTTGCAAATAAGCATAGATAAAAGAGAACAATACGTGTTCCACGTTTTCCGTTTTTGAAGCTCTAGGTTTGTGACTTTAATCTCTCTGTGCGTCAGTTTCCTTAAATGTAAAATGGGAGTCCCATTGGTACGGACCTCATAAAGTTGTGTGGATTTAGCACAAAGGAAACACTGAGATTAGTGCCCGGCAGAGAGTATGTGTCCAATAAATGTTAGATACGCAATGAGGTGCTCAGCAAGACTCTTGTTTGCAAAAGGTGGAGACCCATCTTGGCTCAACTAGGGCAAAAGAGCACGGTGGGTTATGTTTAGGCTTGAGGAATCAAACTGTGGACAGGATGTGAATACTGCCAGGGAGAGACGATGTCTTTCTCTCTCCAACACTCATATTTCTCCTCTATGACTACAAAGGTTATTTTGTTTCTTTGTTGTTGTTGTTGTTTTTTGTCTTTCTGAGAATGGCTTTCACCTGCCTCTGTGACCATCAGTAGGTAAAAGTTACATTTTTCTGGCTTCTCCACCAGGGAAGGTAAAACTCTAGTAGCTCCAACTCCAGGGAGAAATATCCTGGGAAAGAAGTGTGATTGGTTTGGCTTTCGTCGTGTTCCCTCCCCTGTGGACCAATCACTGTAGCCAGGGTAGTGAGGTCCTGTGATTGGCTCAACTTGACTCACATGACTGTTCATAGTGCTTATATGTGTGGTTGGCAAAAAAGGGGTTGTATTTCTCCAGAAAACGGAGGTGTTTCGCAGGTAGAAGCAGATTTCTCCTATAGTATAAATAAATACATACATACATAAATAAATACATCCCAGCATATTTTCTGGCACAGCAATAGACCCTTAGGGAACCATCCTCCATTCACTAGCCCTCACCTCAAAGATGCTTACCTATAAAATGGGGATCTCATAATTCTAGTAATGAGGACTGAGAACCTAACACTGCAGGTACATAGTAGGTGCTTCATAAATTGCTTTGACCTTCCCCTTTCCATCGCCACTAATGCAGGAAAACCACCACATAAATAATATAACGCTTCCTGAGCAAATTCACTGGAGCTCTGCCCCCCTGCAGGACCCCAGAAACTCTAAAGCAAATGTAACTTGAGAAACACCGTTCTTACCACTTAGTAATTAGGCCGTAATTGTTGTTTATCTGTGCGCTGTACTGTAACTCCCTCTGCCCGAGGCTGGTGCTAGAGCTGGGAAAATACAATTTTCTCCAAACTAATTTAGTTTTAAGAGGAAAATGAAAGTTTAAAGTAGTGTAATGTTTCGGCAAAACCGTAATGGCTGGGGAAGATTGGACGATGGGAACCAATAAAGCCCCCTAATTCTGATAATAACTCAAGGCTTAACTCTTCTCCACATCAAAACCCATTCTGTTGCTGACATCCATCCGTACAGGCCAACATGGATCCAGCAATGGATGAACAATCATTTTTTCTTTATTTATTTTCATTTGTGTTTTAAAATGAGCAGCTTCACTTTTGACTTTAGCAGCCCCGTAAGGACACAGCCATTACAATTATTTATGTAGCCCTGTAGTTATACCCTAAGAGACACCCCAGGATTTATGCATTTCCTTTCCATTCACATGTTTCCCTGAGATCTGGGGTTCTCAGGGTAAGAGTTCCATCCTTGAGTTGAACATGTGAGATAGTGGCTTAAAAGTCCTGAGTTAAAACATTAGCTCTAAAATGTGAAAGCTCTGGGAGCCTCAGTTTCTCATTTATAAAATAGAGAGAATGAGAAAAGCTTGTCGGGCTGTTGTGGGAATTAAATAGGATAGTGCTGTAAAGTACTTGGTCAATGACACACACAATCACACACACACACACACACACACATACGCACACACAGTGGGGGAGAAAGAGAAAACACTAAGCAAAAAGAAAAAACAGCATTTCCCCGAAAATAAGACCTAGCCAGACCATCAGCTCCAATGCGTCTTTTGCAGCAAAAATTAATATAAGACTTGGTCTTATTGTAATAGAATATAAGACCGGGTATAATATAATATAATATAATATAATATAGTATATATAATATAATACATATAATAAATATAATATAAGACCGGGTCTTATATTAATTTTTGCTCCAAAAGACGCATTAGAGCTGATGGTCCCGCTAGGTCTTATTTTCGGGGCAACACAGTTATTCATTTAGCATATTTCTTGAGTGCTTGCTGTGTGGCCGGACTCCTTCTGGGGGTCTACAGATTCATAAAGCCATAAGACATGGAGGACAGGTCTCAGCATCCAGATCATCTTTGTATCTCTTTGCCTCCTGCCACTTGACCTGATTATTCTGTATTTCAACCAATTAACTTTTTTATTTTTTAACCAAATTCCAGAAAAAAATTTTCTCTTTTATGTGTGTTAGCCTTTCTGTATTAGATGTATTTTCCCCTTTCTTTCACCTGCAAAACTATTCATTCTCCAAGATCAAGCTCAAATTTCATTTCATTCTGCAAAGTCGTCTCTGATTGCCCAGAGTTTCCTGCTCCCTTCACTGTCCTGCCACAGCACTGTGTTTATATCTCTGTGATAAACCATATTTTAGTTTTTATAAAGTATCTTCTCACATGTTTTACTGCAGATTGAGCTGGATATGCCTTAATTTTCCTGATATCTAGGTGCTTGGTACATATCTGCTCAATGAATGAGTGGGTATGGATGGGAAACACATGACATGCCTACAGCATCTCTCTAGTCCCTGCTCAGGACAGACATCACTAATCGACAGGTTCAGGCTCAGGGTTTGTCTCAACTTAAGGCTCCAGCAGATACTCTCAATCAATTATAGTTAACATGTGAGTGGAAACTTACTGACCATGCCTGAATCAGAGGGCTTTTCTAACTAGTGTTTCCCTGCTGTTCTTTAGACCTCTTACATCAGGGGTTTGAAGGTCTGGAGGTGGTACCCAATAATCTGTTTTTCAAAATAAAAGGTCAAAGTGATTTAGGGGCATGTTAAATACTGAGACTCATGGACCTACTGTATTTCCCCGAAAATAAGACCTAGCTGGACAATTAGCTCTAATTTGACTTTTGGAGCAAAAATTAGTATAAGAACCAGTATTATATTATATTACATTATTATATTACATTATATTATATTTATTATATAAGACTGGGTCTTATATTATGGCAAAATAAGACCAGGTCTTATATTAATTTTTGCTCCAAAAAATGCATTAGAGCTGATTGTCCAGCTAGGTCTTATTTTCAGGGAATTACGGTAAGTGTCACTGCCTTGTATTACTTAAATAAGGTAAATCTGCATAATTTAGTATTTCATGCATTCTTATTACAAAAAAGGGGGAAGGAAAAGAATGGCATAGGCTGCCCCCCTTCTTCTCCTGACTCCACAGGCCACTCAGCTTGACAGAGGTAATGCTCCAGGCATCTGATTTTAACCGATCCCACACCCCAAAAACTGTCATGAGAATCCCTTCATTTCTCCCTCTTCATTTTAAAAATCATATCAAGTTGCAGCCGTCTCTTTCTATAATGACAATTTCAAAGTCTAAAAATTTCTTTCACTGCCCTCTTTGTTTACCGGCAGTCACTGAGGATGTTTATTCTAATTGAGCCTTGGATGGCAGCCAACCATGGAGAAATTCTGTTGCAAATATATACCTATTTTCAAAGTTGGGAGGCTGCTTCTCTAAAAGAGTGAATCCACAAAGGATTCCACTCACTTACCTTTCTTTTCCTTTGGTTTCTTTGTACAGGTTTTTTTGTACAAAGTCAGAACGTCAGTCCCCAGCCCCTTCCACTTGATGTGTCCTCTATTCAATCACCCCAGGTGCACACCATCCTGGTTCCTGTTCTACTTCTGCTTCCCCACCCCCTCTCATCCCAACCGCTAAGTTCTCTTTCTCCAGTTATCCTGAACAGGTGATGGCAAGGGCATTCCAGATGGGATTTGGGAAAAGTGTTGGGAATGAATGATTGGTGGGCAAGAGTCTCAGGTAGGCAGTGGCGTGATTGACTAAGGGAAAGCAGCAGAAGAAAATGGATTCTTCCCTGCTGTTCACCTTGTTTTTTTCTGAAGGCAACCGGCCAGCGGGTCTACCTGACAAGCAAGGAGGTAACTGATGTTTGTGATGTAGTGACTGTGTTATTTGAAGCCTTTACATACCTCATTTCTCCATTTCAGTTACCCCTTATGGCCATCTCCCCATGACATCAGTTACTGTCTCTATTTTATTTTTACACCTGAGGAAACTGGGGGTCAGAGGATTTCATTCCCCATCTTTTCATTCCTTCAAGAACAGAATTGATGGAGTGTGGACAGAAAGCTAGTCTCCATGCTGCTTCTTGGGGATAAAACAATGAACTAAAAAGACACTTTCTGTGGCTTCATGGTACTTACAATCCAGTAGTAGAAAAGATAGTGATCAAATAATGACAGGGAGGCACATAAAATGGCAGCTGAGAGAAATCCCACAAAGGAAAGGCCCTCACTAGGCACGTGAAGTGTAACCTGTCTTGTCTGGGGAACTTCTTAGAGAATGTGAAATCTTGGCTGAGCAGGAAAACCAGAGAAAGCTGGGCAAGAATTTTACAGCCAGGGGGAGCTCTGCATGAGTGGGCCATACAACACGAGGAAACTTGGTACGTTTTTTTAAAAAAAAATCCTTAAAGGAGGCCAGTGAGCAAGAGACTGGTCAGTGAGAAGGGGCCTCCATGGAGGTGACAGCAGAGATATTTGTAGGACTCGGGCCAGGCAAAGCCTTGTAGACCCTTGTTCTGAACGACTTTACAATACAAAAATGTTCTCCAGGCAGCAATGTGGTGGTTGAAAGCTTGGAAGTGGGGCAGAAAACTGACTTCTTGGTCACTCCAAGCTGAGCTCCAAGCCCCAACATCTGGCCCTCTGGAGGATGGGCCCTGCCTGGGGACAGTGCTGCAAATTCACAGAACTAATGGCTAAAGCTGTTAGCCCATCCCTTCTCCACCCCTCCGGCCCCCCACCTTGTTGTGACAGCACACACACGTTCTGTCCGGGCTGCCTCTGAGATCTAGTTCCCTCATTGTCCCCTTGTCCAATATAATGTTCCTTCTCCTGACTAGGCCAAGCCCACTTAGGACATTCTCCCTTTTCATTAACTTGAGGTTAACTGATTAGGGACCTTGATTGTATTTGCAAAATCCCTTCACCTTTGCTACACAATGTACCCTAATCATGGGTAGGGCACTTACAATGTACTGAATATTTGTGTCCCGCCCTAAATTCGTATGTTGAAACCCCAGTCCCAATGTGATGGCATGTAAAGATGGAGCCTTTGGGAATTAATTTGGTCAGCAGGGTGGAACCCTCATGAATGGGATTAATGCCCTTATAAGAAGAGGCCAGAGAGCTAGCTTGCTGTCTGTCCGCCATGTAAGGCTACAATGAGAAATTGGCTGTTTGCAAACCAGGAAGTGGGCTCTCACCAGGCACCAGATCTGCCAATACCTTGATCTTGGACTTCCCAGCCTCCAGAACAGTGATAAATAAATTGTTGTTTCAGCCACCCAGTCTATGGTAATTTGTTATAATAATATCATGTTGGTGCAAAAGCAATTGCAGCTCTGGACCGTGAATTTTAAATCATTATAACTCGGTGCAAACACATCTTTATTAATCAAAATAGGAACCATTGCAATCAACACATTTTTGCCAACGAGAAATAAGTGTGTTTATTCCTATAGTGTAAAAATCCATGCTTCGGGATTCAACTAACTCTTCTAAAGCATTTTCTGCATCCTGCTGGTTGTAGAAGCATTTTCCCTGCAAAAAGTTGTCAAGATGTTTGAAGAAGTGGTGGTCGGTTGGCGAGAGGTCGGGTGAATATGGCAAAACTTCGTAGCCCAATTCATTCAACTTTTGAAGTATTGGTTGTGCGCTGAGTTGTCATGGAGAAGAATTGGGCCCTTTCTGTTGACCAATGTTGGCTGCAGGCGTCGTAGTTTCAGAGCATCTCATCGATTTGCTGAGTATACTTCTCAGATGTCATGGTTTCACCAGGATTCAGAAAACTGTCGTGGATCAGACTGGCAGCAAACCACCCAACAATGACCATGACCTTTTTTTGGTGCTAGGTGGTTTGGCTTTGGGAAGAGCTTTGGAACTTCTTCTCGGTCCAACCACGGAGCTGGTTGTTGCCGGTTGTCGTATAAAATCCACTTTTCATTGCACGTCAGAATCTGATCAAGAAATGGTCTGTTCGTGTTGTATAGAATAAGAGAAGATGGCCCTTCAAAATGACGATTTTTTTTTATTTTCAATCAGCTCCTGAGGCCCCACTTATTGAGCTTTTTCACCTTTCCAATTTGCTTCAAATACCGAACGACCGTAGAATGGTCAACGTTGAGTTCCTCGGCAACTTCTCGTGTAGTTGTCAGAGGATCACCTTTGATAATTGCTCTCAACTGTTCGTTGTTGTCAACTTCCGATGGCCGGCCACTACACTCCTCGTCTTCAAGGCTCTCATCTCCTTTGCAAAACGTCTTGAACCACCACTGCACTGTATGTCATTAGTCATACCTGGGCCAAATGCGTTGGTGTTGCGAGTTGTCTCCTCTGCTTTACGACCCATATTGAAGTCGAATAAGGAAATCGCTCGAACTTGTTTTTTGTCTATTAATAACATCATTTTCACAGTCTAAAATACGTATAAAATAAACAGCAAGTAACAAATCATTAGCAAGAAACCATAAAGCGAGAAATGTGCATTAAAATAATGTATAACATAACCACATTTATTTAAGAATGTATTCCAATATCAAAGGCAAATTTCAACAATGCCGAAACTGCAGTTACATTTGCACCAACCTAATAGAAGAAGAAGGAGAAAGTTGGGGAAGAGGGCTTGGAGAATATTGGAGGATGGTGAGCTGTGTGGATGCAATTTTTTTATCTGGCTCTATCAACTGCTTTTCATTAGAGGAGAGATGATCAAAACTTAGGGGACATTTCTTTGGAGGATTTTGGAGGCTTAGAATTGGAGAAATATGATTCTCCGCCTTTTAATGGAATGGAGTAGTACTTTGTCTCCCTATCTTGAACCCAGCAGGACTGCAAGCCATGGGGGCTATTGGAAAGGGAATTCTTGGTGTGGACATTGGGTAGATATGGTCCAGTGTCGTCTGCAGAAGGAGAGAAGGCTAGTTATGTTCAGTTGTTTGTGGGTTCAGGTGGCATGACAAGAAATTCATAACTGGAGATCACTTTAAGTGGGGTTAATTTCCAACAATTAGGGGACACAAGTACCATAATTTGATTATTAAAAGGAAATGTGTTCATCATTAGGGAAATGAAAATCAAAAGCACAGTGAGATACCACCTCGTACTGACCAGGATGGCTACAGTAAAAAAGACAGACAATAACAAGTGTTGACGAGATGTTGAAAAATTGGAACGCTCATACATTGCTGGTGGAAATATGAAATGGTGGAGCTGCTTTGGAAAATAGTCTGGCAATTCCTCAAAAGTTTAAACACAGAGTGCCCACATAATCCAGCAATTCCACTCCTATGTATATACCTAAGAGAATTAAAAGCATATATTCACACAAAAACTTGTACACAAATGTTCATAGCAGCCTTATTCATAATAGTCAGCAGGTGGAAACAATCCAAGTGTCCATTAACTAATGAATGGATAAACAAAATGGGTATACAAACCATGGAATAGTATTCAGCCACGGAAAGGAATTAAGTACTGATATGTGCCACAATATGGGGGGAGCTGAATACATTACGCTATGTGAAAGAAGCCAGACAGAAAAGGCCACGTGTTTTATGGTTCCATTTGTAATAGTCAAATCCATAGAAGTAAAAAGCATCTTAGTGATTGCCAAGGGTTGCAAGGAGAGAATGAAGAGTGACTGCTGAAGGGGTAGACTTTGTGTGTGTGTGTGTGGGAGTGTGATAAAAAAATGTTCTGGAATTAGACAATGAGGATGGTCGCATACTTTTGTGAATATACTGGAAATCACTGAATTGTAAATTTTGAAAGCGTGATTTTTGTGGTATGTGAATTATATCTTAATTAAAACATAATTTTAAAAAGTAAATGTGACCTTATTTTGTGGTCTAAGATGCTGAGGTCTGAGACAGCTTAGTGACATATGGAAAGTCACAATTTCTAGAAGGTTCCTTGACCCTTCCCATGGCTATCTGGTTAGAAGCTTGGACGTACTCCAGCATGTATTCCTGGATGCCATTGTCGCTTTCTTGCTAGTGCCCTTCCTCCCGACTCCTTTCTCCCTAACCAAATCATTCTATTCTATCAAGGTATAGTGTAATCCATTTCTACTGGAGCGTCTTTAATATTCCCTTTCTCTTCTTCAACTTGAGGTATCTATATCTATGTAGGTATAGCTATAGATAGGTAGATAGTACGTGTGTCTCTCTGTGTGTGACTGTGGCTGTGTATTTACTTATGGCACTTGTATACTTATTATATAATAGTTCGCATTATGAGCAAACTACCTTGTTGGATTGTGAGATCCACAAAGGCAGGGCATCCATAAAGACTCTTTCTGTTGCGAGTTATACAAAGCCAGTTTTACTCTCATTAGCGAAAAACAGTCTAGAGACCGGGCTGCTTTCAGATATGGCTTCATGTGGAGCTCAGTTGTCTCTTTCCATATTTGGGCTCCACTTTCTTTGTCTTTGCTGCAGATTTATCCTCAGGTTCAACTCCAGCGGTGAGTGAACGCGTGGCCCACTCCCGATAGGTCTGGCTGAGCTCCAACGTTGGCTCTTCCCTGAAACCATCTCCTTGGATAAAAGGACGGGGTATACAGAATGGCTGGGGATTACATCATACACCCATCCGTAGTGTTGATGAAATTCAGATTGACCCCAGAAGCCAGGCTTTTGGAATAGAAAAGGGGGGGATTAGAGGGGTGTTGCCAAAGGAATGGGAGATGGATACTGCCTGGCAAGAACACAAGTGTCCACGGAGTTTCATTTCCGTCTCCCGAATACTTAAAACAGGACAGGTGTTTAGCGAGCATGTATTGAATTAAATAGTACCCGGAAATACCAGCTTCCGTATTACATCTGTAGGACAGAATGAAATGCTTCATAAGTTGGGCTGAATTGTGAAGACACATATTAAACCCTCGGAGCACTTGGGATTTTTATCAAAAAAGTTATTTTTGACCTTTCTTCTCAACCAGCGAAGGTGTTCCTGACACACTGAAAGTCCAAAATCAGTGGGTCCCACTCTTTTTGTTTAGTGACGTAGCTAAAGTTC
Source organism: Rhinolophus sinicus (assembly GCF_057876585.1). NCBI lineage: Eukaryota > Metazoa > Chordata > Mammalia > Chiroptera > Rhinolophidae > Rhinolophus > Rhinolophus sinicus. The sequence goes on along the minus strand of NC_142510.1, from coordinate 9,948,410 downwards.
CTCTTTTAAAATTCAATGGACGCTATTGACTTTTTTTTTGAAAGAGAGTTTCACATGATACAATAATTTACCTGACATTTTTGGGAGTTTCTGGACCCCTGGAAGTCCCAAGATAAGCAGCTTTGCTGTGAATAATTACTGGTGTTGGATTTTGTCTAGTTCATGATTTCCCATTGTTATTAAAATCTTTCCTCTTGAAACTACCCTGACTCAGGACTAGAGGGCCTTGCATACCTAGAAACCGCAGACAGTGTAAGCCCTCCTTAGATTTTCACACAAAAAGGCTTGTTCACTGCTCAGTTAACAGTCCTTCCCTGCTCCTAGGAGGGAATGAAGCGAGCCCCCCTGTGAAGAAAGGGATGGGGGAGACGGGAGAAGATCATCCTAAATGTTTCCCTCATTTGTATGTTGATGAAACGTTGGCAGTCACAGAGTTCAAGTGCCTGGTTTGCATTGATTTCCCAGCCAGGATCCCGGGGTGTTCAGATGTGCAGCATATTGGGAACATTTGAGGTTCAAAGCCCCAGCCTTGCCTCTGGCTTCCTGTGGGATCTCAGAAAGCCCTCTTCCCTTCCCTGTGCCTCTGTGCTCTTATTTGCAAAACGAAGGGATTGGATTAGCTTCTCCCAGACAATTAGCGCCTGTAATGCCTGGCGGGTTCAAATGTCTCAGGAGTGGTTGGAGAGATGTCAGGGGAAAGCACAAAGCCCGGGAGAGGGTGGCTAGACTCGGAAATGAGCCGATCAGTAGATCTCGTGAGGATGGGGGTGAAACAAATCCAGAGAAGGAATTTGGAGATACGAAATGGTTTATATATGAATGCAGTCTGCTTCTCTGAGAGGGTAGTGCTTCAGTAGGCAACTTCTGAGATGCCCCACTGTCCCTGCCTCCTTGTGTGATCCCCTCCCCTGGAGTGGGGTCGACCCAATGACTTCCTTCTAAGCAGTAGAATAAAGAAAAAGTGCTGGGATGTCACTTTGGAGATTAGGTTATAAGAAGCTGGTAAATTCCATCTTGGGCTCTCTCTTTCCCTCTAGCTTTTTGCTCTGATTAAGCCAGCTGCCATGTTGAGAGCTGACCTATGGAGAGACCCTGGTGGCAGGGAACTAAGTAAAATCCCTGCCAATCGTCAGTGAGAGACTATGACCCTCAGTCCAACAGCTCACATGAAACTGAGTCCTGCCAACAACCACCAGGATGAACCTGGAAGTGATTCCTCCCTCCGTTAAGCCTTTAGATCAGACTGCAGCCTTGGAGCTGTCTGTCCGGCCAGGAAGCCATGCTTGGATTCTGACCTGCAGAAACTGAGATAATCAATGTTAGTTGTCTTAAGCTGCTCAGTTTTGGGGTAATTTGCCCGATAGCAGTAGATAACGAATGCAAGTATTAGAGAAGCGATTTTCAAATTGTTCTCCTTCCTAGCAGTGTGAGTTCAGTAAATCTTTTCACTCCTCTGAGTTTGGGTTTTGTCATCTGTAAATGGTCCTTCCCTCAGAGTGTTGTTGTGAGACCTAAATGAGACGATGCACAAAGAGTGCTTGGTCAGTGTTTGGTACTTGAGCAATAAATGGCATTGTCATCATCAAGAGAACCCAGTAGTAGAGGGGTGGAAACCAGTAGCTACTTCAAAAATGTATCAGTCCAAAGGTCTTTCCTATCCAACAACAGACACGACAATTGTGTGCAAGTGAGAGGCCGATCAGAGAGTCGCATCCTCTGGCAGCAATGATTGCTCCAAGGAAAAGCCATTGATCTAAAGGCACACATGAGAGTCCTTTTCTGAGATTGACATAGGGCGCTGGGAGAGGAAGGCTTCTTCTGGAAGGGGGCAGAATTTTCTAGTGACCCAAGCCTTAGAGACAAATTCTCTAACCTTTTCTCCCAGAGGGAAGCCATCAGGAATTTCCAGCAAAGCCTTTGATATCTATTTTATTTCCATTAGAGTTAAATTCCAGTGATTAATGAAGCCTAAAAAAGCATCCCCAAAGACATAAACAAAACAACAGAAAGGGATCCCTACAAACACCCTCCTCCAAGTCTATCTGCAAATAATCTCTCATGGTTTAATTGGCTGTTTTAGGTAAAACCTCTCACTGTTGCAACAAAAATGGGTTCTTTTCACTTCTGAGACTGCTCAGGGCTGATTACCTCTGAGGAGTGAGGCCTGAGGACGTACCATACAGTGAGCATTTTTATCTCTCCTCGTCTTGGACAGCGGAGGATGGGTAGGAAAGCACTCCCACGGCGCAGATTCCCTGGGAGTCTTCTAGAAACCTTAGTGATCCTCCCAATTTGCAGACACGGATGTTTCCCTCCTGGGTGGCTGAAATGGAGGAGGGCGGATTGCCAGGGAACACACTGAGGTATAGAATCATCCAACTAAAAATTCCCTCCTTGGAAATTAGAAATGACGTACTTGTGTGCAGTTTTTGCTGTTGTTGTTGTTGTTTAAAGGGGTAAAGCGAGAGTTTGATTTTGGACATGTTGAACTTGAGACACCTAAAAGACAACCAGGGCAAAACTGGCTGGGTGAACCTGTAGGTGACGGAAGTGGCGGAATGTATGCCTTTGGGAATGACCAGTGGGTGGAGGGCATATGGAGGCATGGCATTGGGTGAGATCATGGAGAGGAGACACATTCTGCTCCTTCTGACCTTGGAGTAGGCACCTGTCCTTTGGCAGTTGAGCTGAGCAGAATCCCAGATATCCCATGGGTATCAGTCAGCTGCTTTCCTTGGGTTATCTGGGAAATCACTCCAGTCTCCCAATGTTCTTTGTGCTTTAGACTCTTGTAAGGGAGAGTGTGCCAACATTAGGGGCTGTGGAAGACAGAGATGAAGAGGGGCACATCATTGCTCGTGATGGTTCATTTTATGTGTCAACTTGCCTGGGCTAACAGATGCCCAAATAGCTAGTAAACATTATTTCTGGGTGTGTCTGAGGGTGTTTCTAGAAAAGATGAGTATTTTGTTCAATAGACTTGAGTAAAAAAGATCTTTCTCACCAATGTGGGTGGGTGTCATCCAATCTATTGAGGGCAATCTAATGAGGTGAGAAATGGAAGTTTCTAGAGCTTCGGTGTTTCGTCTATATATAATAATAACCATCCAGGTGATTCCCATTTCGACCCATTTCACTGTGATACTTGTTTTCTATTAATTCCAGCTGGTTAAAAACCAGCAAATTGTGGTATGTGCCTGAGCTATGACTGAGTCCTAAAAAATTATGGCAAATAAAGTTTACTGGGGTGACAATTGTTCATAAAGTTACATAGATTTCAGGTGTACAATTCTGTCACCTGAATACATTTTAATTAAAAAAATTATGACAAATATAATACCATCTGACCCCAATCTTCAGTAATTCTACAGACGCTTCTAGTGACGCCCTCTGCCTTCTCTCTGTATCCAGGAGACATGGGTGACACTGAATTCTGTCGTCTCTACTCACCCACCCTTTATGGTGGATCATTAGAATGCGTTTGCCGTGATTGATTGAGAAGAGGGGACTACGTTCCGATATTAACGCAATTCTGTATTAGTGACCATGTAAATCCCCCTGGAATATTTTATGTCAGTCAATATAATATAATGTGAGTGCTTCTAAGAGTTGAGGGGGGTTGTGGAGAAAAGACAGAGACACTGTATCCAACCCAGAAGAAAAGATGATTTATGTAATAAATATTTAATTAGCACCTACTGCGTCCTGAGCCCTGTCTTCATGACACCAAACTTCTCAGGCAAGAAAATCATTCTGGAGTAGAAGCTCAAGTCCCAGACCTAATTTTTGCCTCTTGGCAGCTGGCTGACTGTGGGGCAGGTTTCTTAAACGAGCCAGCCCTGTTTGCAGATCTATAAAGGGGGGATCATAAGATTGCCTCCCTCTTAGGGTTATGATGAAGTCCAGGGAAGGCCGTGTTTGCAAGGTGGTTAGCTCACTCTCAGTGCAGAGAAAGCTCTCTGTAACTGGTTGTTACTTATTATCGCATGCCAGACAGAATGCTCGATGCATTGCTTAGGCTGCTGCGTTATGCTGACTTATGTCAGCTCACGGCCATCCGATCCAGCTCTGCTATCTTGTAGATGAGAAAATGGTCTTTCTTGAGGTCATACAATGCAGGACCACAAAAATTGATGGGTGCCATACTCAGGTAGGCTCTTGGGGCCACCTATAAATCCTTTTTTAATTTGCTTTAGTATAGATTATCTCATTTACTCCCCATAGGAAACCTATGTACGTGGCAGGTGCTAATATTCACTCTGTTATACAGATAAGGAAATGGGAGGCATGAAAAGGCCATGTCGCAGGTGATATTTTCATTGGGCAGACTGAAAAGCTGAGGGTTGGGAAGAAGCAAATGGCCTCAAGTTTCATGGAAAACATAAGGTAGAGATGGGATTCAAAGCATAGATCTGATTCCCAAACCATGGTCTTCCTCCTAAACAATGTAGCAGACTGATGAACAGTTTCAGTTCTGGAAACAGATGCCCTGTGTTCTAAAACTGTTAAAAATGACAGTGACGAATACTGTAGCATCCCTCGTCCCCTTGCCCTCACCTCCCATTCTCTATTAACCTTCTCTGCTTAATTTTTCTCCTCAACACTTATCACCTTCCTACAGGTTGTATATGGTATTATTTCTTTTGTTTATTATTTTCATCTCCTGTACTAGACTATACGCTCTGTGAACGTGGGGTTTTTTTAGTTTTTTTCATGTCTGTTTCATCCATTGCTCTGTCCCCACCCCTGGAATCTTCCTGGCCCACGGTGGGCAGATCCATAATAATTTAATCCCTGAGTAATCTCAGTACCACTTAGGAGCTGCCAAGTTGCTTTGGTCAGTTACTTATTCTCTCTGCACTTGAATTCCTCAATAGCAACATGGAGAACATGGCGATAACCATCTCCCACAGTGGATGTGAAGATTAAAGGGGTTAATACCTATAAAAGATTTAAAGTAGGGTCAGGAACACAGTAGGCACCCAATAATTGTTTACTAGTACGTAACCCCTTGCATGCCAGTACCTTAATGACGCTAACTAGCCCTTAATGACTAGTGACAGTCTACCGTGTCCATATTTGTTTTACATGTATTACCAGATTGACTTCTTTAAACAGTTATCATCTTCATTTGAAAGATGAGGAAACGGAGGGATTAAAATGTGATGCCTTTTGCCCTCATGCTCTTAGTTAGCACCCATTGAAGGCATTTTCATTGTATCCGACAAAGTCAATCTCTCCAGTTTTCCAATTACGGAAGCTAGCTGTACTGCCATATTGGCATGGCTAGTTTCCATTCATTGAACTCAAAAGCTTTACAGAATCATTGTTGGTTTGCAAAATGCCTGGTCACATCCTCTGTTAATTAATGCCAGTCTTAATGTAAAAGTACATTAATAGGACAGTTGTATCTTGAGGTCCTGGGTGATGCAATGCCCAGGACAATCTATTTATAGCCCAAGTATTTAAAATAGTTTCCCTATTTAAAAAAAAAAATCAATTTATACTAAATGCTGTTACAAAACCAGATTTATCACCCAGGGCATTAAGAAAAACGAAGGGCCAATTTAACAACAGGATTTAGTTTATTATTTATCTCCTAACACGTAAATTAGAGATTGTCATACATTTTTCATTCTTTGGGTGCCCACTACCTAATTCCAGAAAAAACAAAACCAAACCAAAAAGCAGAAGTCTGCATTACAAAGAGCAAGTGTCTCCTCTCTGGGCACAAGAGCCATGTCTACTGCCTTCTGAGGGACGATAATGTGTCAAAATGAAAAATTAATGGCCGCTCCCTTAATTCATCATTGCCTGCCTCTGTTTTATTAATGCCTCCCCTCTTCTTCCTTCCCTCCTTCTTCTCTCTGTCTCCCACTCCCCTCTCCGCCTGCACCCACCCCCACAGCATGACTCCATTCACTAGCAGTGAATTGGAGGCAGGGAACTGGACTCGTGGTGAGAACAGAAAAAAAGAATCACATCCATTGACCTCTGCACCCATGGTGCATCTGTTAATGTGGGAGAGTAGTGGTTCTACTTTACTCGTTAAATATGGCAGGACCCCGTGACATAAATGTTGATACAATATGTGAGTACCACCAAAAGCACCTTGGACACTCTAGTCCCCTAGAAGACATACTGTGACATTGGGTGGGCGGTTAAGCAGTGTGGTATTTCAATAGCCCCAGAGTCACTGTCCAAAAGATGAATCTTGGGATTTGGTAGGGAAATTTATAAGCCATTTGATCCAACCCTCCTGTTTTACAGATCAGGAGACAGCTTCAGAGAGGAGATGGGTTTTGCTAAAGGTCATGCAACTAGTGAGATTGGCAGCACTGCAAATTATGGATGTCAAACTCAGCTGGGCTATCAAGGCCACCTATCGACCCCTTCATTTGTCTGAAATCATCTTTCTTCTAATTCCCTTCAAGATTCTTCCAAATGCTATTCAACTTTCCTGACTCTGTAGAAATCACACTTCATGGTAACAATCATTTATGCCATTGACCAAATATTTCTAGCTTAATGGACAAATGCTAGGGTTGCATGTCTCCAATCACCTTGCGATCAGGCTTGCTAATGTGGCTTGCTGTGGCCAATGAAATGTGAGTAGCAGCTTTAAGAACAGATGTGGAAGGTTGCCAGTTCAACTCCTCGAGTCCCACAAGGGATGGTGGGCAGCACTCCCTGCAACTAAGATTGAACACGGCACCTTGAGCTGAGCTGCCTCCCAGATGGCTCAGTTGGTTGGAGCGCGTCCTCTCAACCACAAGGTTGCTGGTTCGACTCCTGCAAGGGATGGTGGGCTGTGCCCCCTGCAACTAAGATTGAACACGGCACCGTGAGCTGAGCTGCCTCCCGGATGGCTCAGTTGGTTGGAGCGCGTCCTCTCAACCACAAGGTTGCTGGTTCGACTCCTGCAAGGGATGGTGGGCTGTGCCCCCTGCAACTAAGATTGAACACGGCACCGTGAGCTGAGCTGCCTCCCGGATGGCTCAGTTGGTTGGAGCGCGTCCTCTCAACCACAAGGTTGCTGGTTCGACTCCTGCAAGGGATGGTGGGCTGTGGCCCCTACAACTAACAACTGGACCTGGAGCTGAGCTGCGCCCTCCACAACTAAGACTAAAAGGACAACAACTTGACTTGGAAAAGGCCTGGAAGTACACACTGTTCCCCAATAAAGTCCTGTTCCCCTTCCCCAATAAAGTCTTAAAAAAAAAAAAAAAGAATGAATTCTAGTTTTCTGATATATCAAGCTGCTTTTATTTCCTTTCTGAAAGAAAAGCGTTATTGATCAAGGGAAGAGAACCTATCGTGAGAAAGCAGAGCTGTTGCTCTGAGGTTGCAAAATTCTCTGGGTAACTCTGGGAAAATCCCTTCACCCGTCCAGGCTCCTTCCCGTTGATAAGTGAGCAAATGGGACCCAGGGATTTCTATGGGATTTGCTGCTCTGGTGTCATATATCAGAGCAGATATCTCAATAGTGCTCCCATAGGCTCTGAATCCCTTCCACCTTCTCAAATTAAGATGCAGGTATGGTTTCTGGGTTGAAAGTAGAAGTTATAAGGTGGCATTTTTATGGGATTGGAGTGGATAATGGAATTCTGCAGTACTTAAGGTCTATGGAGCATAACTTAGCTACCTTCCCTAGAAGATAAGAGAAGGGACAGACGGAATGTGCTGGGGCAGCTCTTCCTGACTTTCATAAGCTGACCACACTGGCTGGTTGCAAATACTGGCAATTTTCAAGTTCATGTTGGAAGCAGGTTTTTAGGCTCTTTGATTATAACCTTTCGAACATGCTCCATCAATCTCCCAGTTCCAAGTAAAGCTGGCATTTGAGGCTCATAAACCTGGTCCCCAGCCTTGCCTTCTCTTCTACAAATCTCACTGGTCGCACCCAGTGTACTTGTTGCCCTATGGAAGAGAGGAAGGTGGACAGACCAGATGAGGGGATATAGAAGTGAGGGGGGAAGTGGTGGGGTTTGATGCGAGTATAGCCATGGTCACTCCCACATGTAAGCCCTGACTTTCCTTTCCCTATGTCATCCCTTTCCTGCCTTCCATCTAAGTTCAGATAACCTCAGGCAGCCAACTGAGAGACAGTATACCATGATACTCAAGAACATAGACTTTGGAGAGACATGTGGCCTGGATTTGTATCCTGGTCCTACTACATACTAGCTGTGTGACTTTGAGAAGGTTACTTTCCCTCTCTGATGGGATGTCCTCATCACAGCTCTTCAATTCAACATAAATTCCAGTCTCCATCATCTATGATATCAATTGTCCTCCAGAACAAGTTTTCACCTCTTTGTTTAAGGCTGCTCAACGTCTCAGGCACTTTGGGTACCAAATTCTGTCTCCCCAATTGTATCTATCATCTGTGACCCTCTTTTTTTGAATGCTGTTCCAAAAGCATTGCCTTCTTTTTCCCTTTGAAAGACAGTGTGGAAATATGGCAGTAGGGAAAGAGCATAGATTGTGGAATGTGAGTTCAGTTTCCCTTACTAGCCGTATGACAGATCATATACTCTAGCTGAACCTTTTCCCAAACTGTTCCCCTATTTTAAATTAAAAATTAAATTCAAATTTAAATGAAAAAGTCAACGATACCCTTTTTTATCAGGGTTTTTCTAAGTATTAAGCATGATAAGATGTATATGTCCTGGGTTTCATCTGTCTGTGGGTACCAAGTGAAGTCTCATTAAAATTAAAACCTGACTTCTTGACTATGGAAAGACAACCCTCACCAAATAATTTCATGAATCCTTATGGCACCCAGGTGTGCCTGAAAATCAGACTTGATTTTTCTCTGTGCCAGCCCAAGTGTGCTAGAATGTTGCTTCCAGGGGCCCACGTTCTCAATTATAGCTTTGCATCATCTAGATTTCGGAAGAGTTGGAACTCTGTCACCAAGAAATGCCACTTCTGAATTCCGATGCCCAAGATGCAAGTCATAACTCTTAGAAAGAGAGAGGGAGGATGCTTCTGTGCCATGCTCAGGTAGGCGGCCCCCCAGTTGGGTTGCTGTGTCTCTAAGTATTACAGGGCTTGGTAATAAAACCTTACCACTCCCTTCCATGCCTTGCTAGTCCAGGATTCCATTGCTTTGGGCCCAAGAGTTTCCTGAAGCTGGGGCTCTGTTCCCACCCCCTCACTGGTGCTCAGGTGCAGTGACACTAGAGCCCAGACACAGTCAATGTTGGTGGATTGGAAATGCCAGCCCTGGGCCTCATTCCTGGAGACTTAAATCATATCTCATATGAAATAGAACAAACAGGTCGAAGTGCCCCACTACTAAATTACTTGCGACTCACAGTGTTATAGCATTTATCAATGCCCACATTGTAAATCGCTTTCCTGAATGCACAGGAAGGGTACATCTCCTTCCCCCTGTAGCTAGAATTCTCCTTCCTTCTGATGCTCATGCCTTGCTGTTGAATCTGACTTGCAATGCTAGTCTCTGTCTTCTCCTTTAGTGGTTCTCCCAGGAGTCCCTTGTTCCTTCTTCTAATATGACCTCTGGTGGGGCACCGTCACCCATCACCTATACCTGAATCCCTGCATTGGCCAGGGCCCTCTTCCCAAGTTGCTCCTCAGCCTCTGACGAGTTGCAAAGGGGTAGGACTATCTTCTACCTCCATCCACCAGAGGCAATCTGAAGCCCAGCCTCTGCCCAGCTAAGAACCCTGCTGCAAAGCTCAAGCACCACACAGGTGCTCAGAGCTTAATCAATCCCCTTTCCTACCTTTTTTCGATGACGACCTTGTCTCTGAGAACATCAGCAGTTGTGAATGTTGTCTTCTTCCTCACAGTCGTCTGTCTCACCAGTGCTTTCCCTCCTCTCACTTGAGTGAAACAACATAAAAAAATAGACTGGCTTGATTTCTCAATAAATTGCCATTGCGTAATATTTGTTGGAATATTCAGGGGGAATTAATAATATTGTTGAGTGGCTCCTAAGATTTGTGTGTGGATGCAGGAAGGTTGCTTTCTTTCTAGTTCCCCCCACCCCTTAAAGTAACAATAAAGATTACAAAAGAGAAATAAGCAAGGAAATTTTATTTGAAAAGAGTCTTTAATCAGGTTTCATCTGTGAGAAGCCTTTGTTTGAGTGCGGCTGCAGAGGCGCAGCCCGGAGACACCATTTTGTAGATGTATCCACAAAGTGAAAACCATTCTGACAAAAATCAAATGAGAAGTAATTTCTCCCCGAAGGCATTCTGTTTTCGCTTAACGATGGCTGGAGCGTTCCTGTCAAAATGGCATAATGGGGTTTTTTTTAATTACAACTCATACTGTCCGGTTTAATGGCAAGACTTGTATTTATTTATTTTCTTTCCCTGAGCTCAGAAGCTCATTTGTTGAGTGTGTATTGCCAAATGCAGAATTTACCCCAAGGTGAAGAACTGAATGAACTACTCAAAGCTGACTCCTGCCCAAATTTTCCCCTTTATGGAAGAAGAGAGGGAGCTTGACCTTGCCAATGAGACTCTACAGGGTCAAGCTGGAGTGGAAATTTATTTCCCAAGACCACTGGAGAGGCACTAATAAGAGGAATAGACTGAGCCAGTAGAGTCAGATACTCCAGGTCAGGAATCCAGAAATGAATCTAAAGCAGCCATAAAGACCATGGTGTAGACCAGGCACCCAACCATTCCAACAATTCAAAATATTCTGGTGCTGTCATGGAAAGAACACTTGCTATCAGATGGATGGATTTGTGCTGTCACTCCACGGAACACTGGGGTCAGTTAACCACCTTGAACTTCAGGCTCTAATGCTGCAGATGGAGACTTCAGTTAAGGGAGAAGCCGATCACAGCAGAAAAAGACGTGTAGGCCCAAGTCGGAATCCACTCATTACCTCTTGCCCGTCTTCAGAGTTAATTACACTTTCCAAGTAGCCATTGTATTGGAGAAAACACAGATGCAGAAACTCTTATAAATCATGCAATGTTCTTCTGTTAAATTAGAATGAACACAACCTATTGAAACCTAGCTCTGTTTCCCATTTCCTGCTAGAAAGAAGGCTGATGTTATCTTAGGGTCTCTTGGCTTTGAATGGCTGGACATCTATGTAAGGACTTCCCTTTTGTTTCTTGGCTGCCTGATTAATTGAGTTAGAGTATTCTTGTTAACGAATAGGCCTCTAGGCCTCGGCCTGTTCACAACCATACTATAGATACAAGGCTATAGGTGGGCACGGTGAAGAATATCTGCGTTTTCTGATTTGTTATAGAAGGTGTAGAATTCAGAATGATTCTGGCTGACTTGGGTGTTGAAAAAACAAGGTGGGGCCTCCCGGGAAAATAGGAGGAGAAATTAGCTGCATTTTTTTTTTTTTTTAAACTGCTAAGTTTCCTTCCTTCTACCCACCGTGCAATTCTATATGGATATATGTAGTTACTGGCGAGGTTGGGAAAGGTTGTTGGATTAGTGTAGGAAATTACTGTAATTTTGGACTTGACAAAATTGTGCAAACCTCCCTCTCTGTATCAGGTTTGGCTTAGAATGTTACCTGCCTTCAGTGCATGGGTGAGCTGGTCAATAATAATACCTCAATTTCCCTGCTAAGCCGTCTCCGTCCTAATTTCCAGCACCCTAGGACCACAGCAAAGGAGGGTGACGAACTTGAAACAGTAACAAATATTCCTTTAATTTTCATCCATTATAATACATGCTTAATTAAGCATCTACTGACTGGATGAAAACAAAATCTGTGAACGAACACAACGCTGTAGGTATGGTGCGCATTCTATAAATACTTATTGAATAACAAATTTCTATAGCTTTGGGTGACTTGATTAGCCTCACCAAATTTTATTTGTAATGACTTTTCCATCCGGTATTTTATGAATTTATAAGCCTGTTGGAGTTCATAGCTTTCTGTTTTATGAGTTAGGCATATTCCTCTTTTCTCGAAGGAGGCCAGGGAAATGAAGAAAGAGGAAGGAAGAGTAAGTAAGTATTTTGCATCCCATGCAGTGATATCTACAAAGAAGAGAAATTCCATAGGATTTCCTGGCACATTGGATATGGGGTTTGAAAGACAGCGAGGTATCAATGAGGATTCCAAGGGTTTTGCCCTGAGTAGCTAGAAGGATTGAGTTCTGTTAACTGAGACGGGAAAGGCTGTGGAAGGAGCAGGTTTTGGAAGAAAGGTGAAGAATTTAGTTCTGAGCTCAATGCTAAGAATGTAATGATAGAATAATAGGTTCAAAGAGTCTCAAGAGTCCATAGAAACTGTCCAACAAAACGATCTCGATAAGGGACCAGCTAGTCTCTGTTTAAATAACATCAGTGACGAGGAGCTCACTACCTTTTATTGTTAGACAGTTCTGGATGCTCTAGCATTGTAACCAATGTTTCTATAACTCTTAGACCCCATATGAAGTGACCTCTGTTTTCCCAAACAGTTGTTCACATATATGAAGTCATTGACCATACATGAGTTTTCTCCAGGGGAAGCACTTCCAGTTCCCCCAGCCATTCGTCATGTGGTCTGGGTATCAGTCATTCACACTTTAGTATGAAAGTTGCTTCTCTCAGGGGATTTGCACTGAGGACTGGCCTGGCGTAGCACACACATCTGATCCAGGGACAGCTGATTATGGTTAGGAATATGACCAGATGTCAATCAATTCTGGGAGGTGAGATGATAGAAGAATATACATGGGAGGCAAGCCATGGCAATTGGGCAGGCTAGAAATTACATAGGAGTCAAATATGGCGAAGATATAACCCCTTCATGGTCGGAGTTGGGTCTGTCTTGTTCAGTGCACTATCCCTAGTGCCTTACGTGCGGCCCGCCCTGTGTGCAGTGCTTGTTGAATGACTGACCGGGTACATGAGTAAACGTGGGGCTGAACACATCATGCAGTGCCCCCCAGCTCAAAGGATCCCTGCCTTAGGGAAGGCTACCCTGTCTTCACCAGATTAATTCCTCTGTTTGTAAGTTCTCATTCCTCCCGTTAACCATGGACGTCAAGAGGCTGAGACTGTCTCTCGTTTTGCTCTGCAATGAATTTCCTGTACTGTGCACTGTGCCTGGCACATAGGAGGCACTCAAAAATACCGAGTAAATGAACAAACAGTCTGTACCGCAAGGGTTCATTTCTAGCAATTATTGAGCTTGGATACACAGGAAGTAATACTCCCGAGAAAATAACTAGGGCGTATTCCCTCTATTAAATTAGAGGAGCGGGTTTACACCCGCCCAACTCCTACTTGTCTTATGGGGTCATTGTCCCTGGGTCAGTATTTGTCAAAGCCCTAAGAATAAGAGTTGGCTGCAGGTGATTTTGATGGCTTCTGCTTCTCTTATAGGATGCTTACCTTACTTACTATGTAACCTTGCTAAGTTTCCTCATCTCTGGACCTCAGTTTCCTCATCTGTATTACAGAGGCGCTGGAAGAGATGTTCTAATAAGGACCTTTCAAGGTTAGCAGTCAAGGATTCTATCCACTCCATGCATTTTAATTTTTACTGCACTAAGCCGAGCTGCCAGTGAACTCACCAAGCGACCTGTAAGGAAATCCTTCAAAGTTGTGTGAGCTCTACTTGGCTTCCGGAAAGCAGTGATAAAAAGAAATCACAAAGAGTTCTGAGCCTTGGGGGACAGCTGTGCTAGAACAAAGAGATCAATTGGCTGCTACTGTGGACAGACAAAAAAATAGGTGACAACAGAGATGCAGAATTCTGTTTGAGATGACAAGCCCCGTCTCCATTGTGAACAGCGAGGAGGAAGCAGCTGTGGGGCATCTTGGGGCCAGGAGCTGGGAAGAGGGTACAATCAGAGGCCCGAGTCCTGCAGAAAGATGACTTGAGCCAGAGTGGGGGACAGGAAGACATCCTCATCGACCATCCCCTCAATAAATGCTGGGGCTCTTGCTAATATCAGCTCACTTACTTCTCATAAGCGCCTTGGGAGGAAGCCTTTCCTATAGATGAAGAAACTGAAATACACGGAGGTTAAAATATTTGCCCAAACAGAATTACTTGGGGGAGGCTAAGCTGGTATTACAAAGAGGTCCCCCAGTTCAGAGGCTTAAAGAGCAAAGAAATTTAATTCTTTCTGCTGATAGAGTCCAGGGTGACTGTTCCAAGCAGATGGGTGGCTTGGCTCAAATTCTTTACAGTTATTAGTGGCCGTTCTGTCCTCTGGGGCCATATTGCCATTCCCAATAAGTAGTAAATCATAAATACAAGATAGTCACACATGCAAGGTTTTACTGGCCAGGCTTGGAAGTTACACACACACACACACACACACACACACACACACACGGTTATATTATTTTGGCAAGATGTTCCACCTATTTTCAGGAAGGTGCAGGCGATGTAGGGGGTGAGTCCCAGGCTGGGCCCAGGCTGGGCATCTTTGCTACAAATCTATTGCTACTGCAGGAGGGGATGATGGATTTTGGTGGATACCTAGCCGTTTCACCCCATAAGTGCCATGCACAAAGGGAATGGGGAACAGACTCTGGGTCCAAAGCCTTTGTGTGCTTTTCCCTCAGCTTTCTCTTAGCTCTTGAGTCTGTCCAGCTCTGGTCTTCTCACAGCTGTCCACTCACACAGTCTAGTCTTAGGTCCTCAGACATGCCAGGCTCTTTCCAGCAGCAAGGCCTTTAGATGCTGTTCCCTCATCCTTGTACATTATTCTTTCCCCAGTGTTTGAATGACTGGTCCCATCCTCACCTTCAGTTCCAGGTCACATGTCACCTCAGAGAGCTGGCACCTCTCTAGGCATAGATTTCATCGGGAGTTTTCTGTCTTCAATCTCAGCCATGTAAGATTCATCCATTGGAACCAGGGGACTTCCCGAGATGGTTTTCTGGTTTGATTTCCTCCCTGGGCTTGGGGAGGCCACAGAGAGGAGAGAGGAAAGCAACCAACCCACTTGCACATATTGTTAAAGACAAAGAAAAGAAAGGGCCGCTGGCTGAGAGCAGCACTCCAGCCATCGATTGGGTCACTGGAAGCCCTTGGTGTGAGTCCTCATTAAGGCTGAGGGGGATGAATCATTTTCTAATGACACCTCTTCGATCCCAGCCGCTCAGCATGCAACCTCCACGGTTGGGCTGTAAGTCAGGAGAGCCAGTGGGGTCCACAGGCAGGCTGCCTGCCACATGTTGTTTCTTACAATTAGCAGATACTGGGGGTGTGGGCTGGGCACCCAGAGGGCAAGGTGGCTGCCTGTGCCAGGGAGGTTCTCATGAGCCATCCCCAGAGCTCGGGCAGAGATAGAAGGTGGCTGGGGGTTTCATGGCTCTTATCACGCCATGAAAAGAGCTATAAACATATTAGCCCTTCTCTGAGTAATCAGTCATTAATGGTATTGGTTATATTATGTTCCCCCAGTTATTTATTTTTTTTGTTTTTGTTTACCGATTTTCCTTTTGATGCACACAGTGAAAAATGCACAAATCTTAAATGTACACGCGTCAGATTTTGGTAAACGCATACACCCAGGTGTAACCCAAACCCTTATCGTAATATAGAACTTTTTCATCACCCCAGAGAGTTTCCTCAAGCCCCTTCCCAGTGGGTCCCACCCCCCACCCACCAGAGGCAAATACGGTTATGATTTTTCCGTCATAGAATAGTTCTTTCTGTTTTAATATTTCACATGAATGGGCTCATGCAGTGTATGTGATTTTGCCTGTGCTTATTTCACTCAGTGTAATGTTTTTAAGCCTCTTCCATATTGTTACATGTATCAGCAGTTTATTTGTTTTTTCTTGCTGAGTGTTTTTCCATTGTATAGATGTACCACAGTTTGTTTACACAATCTCCTATCGAGAGACACCTCGCCTGTGTTTAGTCATCACCTATTATAAAAACTTTTTTGTACAAGTCCTTTTGTGAATATGTTTTATTTCTCCTGGGTAAATATTTTGGGATGGAATTGTTGGATCATAGGGTAAGTACGTGTATGTTTAGTTTTATAAGGAAAAGCTAGACTTTTCCCCCAAAGGAGTTGCATCAACAATGTATTTTCCAAACAATGTATGAGTTTCAGTTGTGGCACAATTTCACTAAGATTTGGCTTTAAAATAATTTTTTTTTTATTTGTCCTTCTGGTGGGTGTGAAGTAGTGTTTAATTTAGTTTTAACGTGTGTTGCCCTGTGATGACTTTTGATGTTGAGCCCTTTTCCTATGCTTATTGGCCATTTGAATATATGAAGTGTTTAAAAGAATCATTGGCACTTTTTTTTCTTTTCTTTTTTTTTTTTTTTTTTACTGAGTTGTTTGTCTTTTTGTTCTGGGTAGTGGATAAAACTGCGCACTCTGGTCTGTGAGATCAGCAGTCCATCCTGGCCCTTCCATGTGTCCGTGTGGCCTTGGGAAAGTCACTTTAATTCTCTGGGGTTTCATTTTCTCCTCTGTGAAAAAGGGTTAAACAATTGAACACAATTCATAGGGTTGTTGTGAGGAGAAATGAGACAATGCATTGAAAGCGCAAGGCACCGTGCCTGGAACATTTTGGGAGATCAATACATGGTCGCTTTTACTGTTGTTACTGTTTGTGGTCAGTGTGGCAAAGGTGGAGCTTGTAACTTTGCAAGATCTGCTACCTGTTCCTTGAACCAAAGGGAGTTGAAACTACCTCTAAGACCCCTCCTAAAAGCCTTAGGACTGATGCAGGGATGATGAAAAAAGGTATTGGAGGTTGTATAATCAGGCCATTCAGAGGACCTCCCCCACCTGTACACTCCACCTACTATTCCCACGGACAGAACCATTTTTATGGACACAGCCTTGAGAGAGCAGTGTGGTGTGGAGGTCGTCTGGCCCGAGTTCGTGACTGAGCCCATTAAGGCCTCTCTAGAATCTTTTAAGATTCTGGTGGGTGAACCTGGGGACCTATTTATCTTGCGGGCATTGGAGACAAGCCTCATGAGTAATTTCGGGGCCATGTTGAACCTGCCACCCACCGGTGTGGCCGGCCTCTCTTCAGTCTTTCCTTGCCCTTTGTGTTTGGGGGCCAGTTTGTGAACTAACAAATGTCCAGACTTTAGGGGTTTCAGCTATTTCACAGACCTGATTCCATTTCATTCTCATCACCATCCTTTCAAGGTAGGTGCTGTCATCCCCATTTCATAGATTGGGAAGCTGAGGCACAGAGAGGGGAAGTGATTCACCCAAGGTCACACAGAGCCTCAGTGGTGCAGCTGAGGTCTGTACCCACATGTCCCGACGCCTGATCCAGTGCTCTTTCTATCACCCTGGCTCCTGTGGCTCCAAGTCAGGCCATCATTGTCCCATCTGCAAGGTGGAGGGGCTGATGAAGGTGAATTCTGAAGCCCTTTCTTGCTCTCTGGATTTGTATGTCTGGGTTCATGATGTGGGGAATTCCGTAAGGCAGACAAATCTTCATCCATGGCAGGGGGAAAGTTTCCCAAATCCTTAAAGACAAAATCCAGGCCAGGATGCAGAGTCTTTTTATGCCTGTTTGGTAGGAAGTGGTGGGATTTGCCGCTGACCCCGTGGCTAAGATCTCGCAATCCACTCACTCATTTATTCAGCATATTTTTGGCTCACCACCATGTGCCAGGAGCAGTGCTGGGCACTGACAGTTATGACAATGAAAAAGAGAAATAAAGGGCCTGATGTCATGAAGCGTCCCTCCTAGTGGGCAGGAGTGAGTAGAATGGTGAGAGAAAGCTGTTTCCACAGGACGACGGTGACGACGCAGCAGCACCTGGGTGGCGTCTGCTCAGGTGTAATTACATCGTTTTGCACTTTTTTGTTTACGTGTTTGACTTTTCTCCTTTCAGTGTGCCAGGTGTTGAGGATTTACAATGGAGAAAACACACGTGGTGCTGCTTTCTTGGAGCTCGTGATGTTTGGGAGAGAAGAGCAAACACTTGGTCACATCGTCGGTGTGGAATGACAACTGTGAGAAGTGCTGTAAGAACGCGTGGCCGGTGTTGCCTTGGAGCATCAGGGAAGGCTTCATGGAGGAGGAAGGCATGTATGAACTGAGCCCAGAGGGAATGATGCTGTCCCGGGCATCAACAGGGTAAAGAAAGGAAAGACCATTCATTCCAGGCAGAGGGAACAGCGTGTGCTTCTGCGGCTGGTGGGCTCACGGCGTGTTCAGAGCCTTGATGAATATCCTAGCTTCCTCTCCTGTCTGTGCCCAGAGTGGACGGTGTGCCTGGGTCCTAACAGGTCTCTCGTTGCTGAACTATACTCAACTCGGCCCTTCTCTTTCCTTCTGATGGGAAAAATGAGAACACCAGGCAATATTCTGAAAGAAGAGGTGGTCTCGTCTTGGTAAGTCCATTGAATTTTCTCTCATTTAATTATTCAATTTTCAGTAATTACAAATACTGGTAGGTGTCATTTACTGGCATCAATGTTGTATCAGATATTTTACCATACATTTCACAGCCTAGCAGCAATGCTGCCTCGATTTGCATATTAGGAAGCTGGGACTCAGAAGATGTGAGGTCGGGGGCCGCCCGGTGGCTCAGGCCGTTAGAGCTCCGTGCTCCTAACTCTGAAGGCTGCCAGTTCGATTCCCACATGGGCCAGTGGGCTCTCAACCACAAGGTTGCCAGTTCAATTCCTCGAGTCCCGCAAGGGATGGTGGGCTCCGCCCCCTGCAACTAAGATTGAACATGGCACCTTGAGCTGAGCTGCCGCTGAGCTCCCGGATGGCTCAGTTGGTTGGAGCGTGTCCTCTCAACCACAAGGTTGCCGGTTCGACTCCCGCAAGGGATGGTGGGCTGTGCCCCCTGCAACTAGCAATGGCAACTGGACCTGGAGCTGAGCTGCGCCCTCCACAACTAAGACTGAAAGGACAACAACTTGACTTGGAAAAAAGGCCTGGAAGTACACACTGCTCCCCAATAAAGTCCTGTTCCCCTTCCCCAATAACATCTCAAAAAAAAAAAAAAAGATGTGAGGTGGCGCCATCAGCTCCATAAGACTGGGGAGTGGCTGTCCCAGGATACGTGTGTGTGGCTTCAAAGCCCACGTTCTTTTCTGCCTGTCCCTTGCTGCCTGCACCTTGGCAGGAGGTGGAGGGTAGGGAGCGGGTGGTCCCAGTTATTCTGCTCAAGTTAAATTTGGTTCAGATGGCTTCCTAATGAAAGCTGTCCAGCCAGGATCTCAGCCAGATCCTTTGTGGAGTGACTGACAGCCAGAGATTGCCAATACAAAGTAATTAATGTGGAGTAATGATGAATGATAAGAGATAGAGATCTAAAGTGAACTGTTACACGACAGTATCATTTTCTTGTCTTGTTCCCTTGCGCGTATCGACAGGAGGAGGTTGGCCATGATGATTTTATAAAATTCTCTGACGCTTCCTCAACTGTCCTCCCTTAGCTTCGTGTGGTAACTGGCAAGAACAGACACATGGGCATACGAATCACACTCTTGAAAGATGGAGAGTTCCTTCAGCATGTGCCATGGTACCCGTATGTCTCTTAGGGCCCTAAATTCTAAATCGGACTCTGAACGGTGTACTCAGAACTGTGGGCATCGCCTTTGGCAAGTCTGGGGTAGAAACGTGTACACTAGAATCGCAAAAGCAGAGGGGAAGAAAATGGGTTTTCTACTTTCAGTCTTTTACATGTCAGCCCCTGTCTGGGACCCCCTGCCTCCTCTCCTTGGCTCACCTCTATTTCACCCATCCCTCAAAGCCCAGCTAATGCTCATGTAACCAAGATTCCTCCATTACGTTCTCACTTCTCCTGACTTTAGAATTTGTCCGTGACTGTGGGTAGCACGAGAGCAGGGGTCTGCGATTTCTACTTCCCTAAGAAATTCTTTAGCCTTATTTTTATAGAGTGGTCTTCTCTTCTCTGCAGGGGAATACATTCCAAGACCCCCAGAGGATGTCTGAAACCGCAGCTAGTTCCGAACCCTACGAATACTGTTTTTTCCTATACATACCTATGATAAAGTTTAGTTTACAAGTTAGGCACGGTAAGAGATTAGCAATAATAACTAATAATAAATGAGGAGAATTATAGCAATCTACTATAATAAAAGTTACGTGAATGTGGTCTCTCTCTCAAAAGATCTCATTGCACCGCACTCCACCTTGTGACGCTGTGAGATGGTTTTGTGCCTACGTGATGGGATGAAGTGAGGTGCATGACACAGGTGTTTTGGGGCCACGGTTGCCCAAAGATGACTGACACTGTAGAAAGAAATCACATGCGTATCAAGGGAGAGACTACTGTATAGGGAAATCTGAGTCTAGAGAGGCTCAGAGTTTAAAATAAATGAAGTTTGTTGAGTCATTAGAATTGTTTTGTAAAATTGATTTAAAAAACTTTGCCTTCCGTCTCCACATTGCAAGTAGAAATATCAGTGTTATGGCATGGCAAGACCTGTGCCTCCCCCCCCCCACCCGCCCCCGACCCCCACCACCACATTCATAGGTGGAAATCTTAACCACTAGCAGCTCAGAATGTGACTGTATTTGCAGATAGAGTCTTTACAGAGGTGATTAAATTAAAATGAGGTCATTAGGTTGGATCCTGATTCAATACGACTGGCATCCTTACAAGAAGAGGAAATTTGGAAACAGCCACAAACAGAAGGAAGAAAGACACAGGGATAAGACAGCCATCTAGAAGCCCAGGAGAGAGGCCTGGAACACTTCCTTCCCTCACAGTCTTCAGAAGGAATGCACTGACACCTTGATCTCAGACGTCCAGCCTCCAGAATTGTGAGAAAATAAATTGCTGGGGTTTAAGCCACCCGGTTTATGGTACTTTGTTGTGGCAGCCGTAGCAAACCAGTAGGGTCAGCCAAATAAATAGTAATAACATTGCAATATGAATATCAATGCTTCTGATGTTATCAGGAGCATTATCTTTTACTGAGGGCCTTGTCTATGAGACCCATTAGCTCTTTTTTCTTTTCTTTTTTTTTGCCCTCCCCACCCCTCCAGTGGTGTATTCTCACTCACCTTCTTAAAAGACTATGCAAAAAAGCCTGGGTGTGTTCCCAAACCCCTTCCCATTTTTGGTTGGTTTTTTTCTTTTTCACTTACACTGAGTCTACAGAAGATTTTTCTAATTTTGCAGTGTCCTATCCAAAAGGGGACAACATTAATGAAGGTTTAACCTATGTTTAAATGAAAAGAAGTATAACTCGCCTACCATTGCATCCCACTGCCTCGAAAAGCATTTTCCACACAGAGCCGGTTACTTTAAACACTGAACCAAAGACACCAATGATCCTTTGTGGACTACTTCTCTTTCTCGGGCCTGTGAAATGCTGGATGATTAGGGGAAAGGAGTGGAGAGGAAACTCAGCTGCATCACCAAATAGACAGGACTTCAGCATCTGCCTCATGAGCTCTTTTATTAACAGTCTCCTGCCTTGATGGCAGCCCAGGTTTCTTGGGTCCGGAATATCACTGTGGACCAGCCACGGTGCACGAATGACAAGAGGCAGATTAGATGAGTCATGGGGCAAGTCTGAGTCCCAGCATCTGTTTGGGGGAAAAGAAGAAGATAGGACCAAACGGCTATTTTTAATCAGGTGGCTTGACATTTGAAGAGATTGGCTCCTAGCTCAGAGCCCTGGGATTGCATTTCTGCCAAGCTCTGGGATATATGGGTGAGTGAGACAGCCTTTCTGTGTTTTTCCAGACCCCAGAACCTGTCCAGGAAGCCCTGGAGGCCACTGCATGTGTGACTGGATAGTTCCTTCCTTCAATCAGTCACTCACTCACTCATTTATTCATTCATTCATTCATTCATTCTCTCATTCATTCATTGAAATAGACATTTAGAAAAACATTGCAGCATAATGGAAGGAATATGTCTTTGGATTAAATCCTTGGCTCTGCCATATGCTAGCAGTGTGACCTTGGTTAAGCCACTTGACCTCTCTGAGCCTCAGTTGCAGTGAATTAAGGTAACCAGCACCCAATACTGCCAGTGACCTTGACCTGGGATCTTAGGGTAGCATTAAGTAGCCAGAGACCTAAACGACTTGACAAACTTGAGGAAATTTTAATTGACTGAATGATCTACTTGGTGGAAAAGATGAATTATCCAAAAGTAGTAAGTGCCCACAAAATTTTATATAAATTAAGTTCCCTCCATGTTGCAATATCCTTTCCTTCCTTCCTTTTCTCTCCCTCTTTCTCTCTCTCAACCCTGATGACTTTTGGCTTCCAAAACTGTGAAAGAATCAAGTTCTGTTTTAAGCTACGTCGTTTGTGATGGAAGCGTTAGGAAACTGACATCCTTCCTTCAGGCAGCATTGCACTGAGACCCATGTAATGCTGATGCTGGACGGTTGGCTGCTTTGCCATCTTGGTTCTCGTGCCAATCTCTTACCGGCTTTACCACCCCCTCAAAAATTTTCTGCTGAGAATATTTCCAAAATGCCTAGAGGAGAACCTTGCAGTGGATTGCTATGCCCATGAGTGGCTCCAGGGCCAGACAATATTAACAAACCAGGAAAGACTTACCAAACACCACTTTCCAATGGGGAGCTTGGGACATATGAGTGACTTCCATCGACCATAGAGCTAGCATAAGGAAAAGCCAGCCCAGTGTTTCCTTAGCATTTTGAGAAATTGCTTGACCTCAGAGTGGAAGCAATTTACTTAAGCCTTCTGTCTCAAACACTGAGAGAAATCATCTTTTAGCACCCGTCCCAGTCGTGGTTCCTCCCGTCCAGAGCCTGCCCAGCCTCAAGCAGTCTTGATTCCAAATCGTTTGTGGGGCAAGGCAAGGTTGTACCTTGTCTCTCATCTTATTTATGGGCACATTACGACTACTAATCACAATTTAAACTAACGATGCCATCAAGATTATTTAAATCAGGGACAACCGATTGCAACTACTATTACTTCTAGATGGAATTATGGGTTTTGCTCTCTCTTCAGCACTTTGAAAGGACTGTTCCTTTCCATTTGTTCCTCCCTCAGACTCTTGAATTATACCGCGAATCCACTTAACATGTAAAGTCACTTCTAAATGAACTCTGTTCTGCTACTTTTGCTTCGTCTGTCCTCAAGTCCCTGTATCTCCCTTGGTAGCCTTCAAAAGTCAAGGCAGGACATTCTGAGGCCAACATCTGGTATTGTTCTTGTAAATAACATTTTTTTCCCCCAGGTAGAGGCTTCTTGGGGTGAGTCAGTGCTTTGCTCATCTGGGTCATTTACATGGAAATGGCATTCTGCAGTTGGTACTTCTAAGATGTAGGCTGTTTATTCTTAAAGCATGCAGGGTTTTCTCATAGTATCAGATACAGAAGACAAAGTCATCTCCCTTGTCCCCCGCCCACCTTTAGGTCCCTCGGGGGTAGGACAGAAAGGGAAGCTTCTCTACAGAGGTGAAAATTTACCTGAGATCTGAATGATGAGAAGGAAACAGTTTCTAGGGAACTTGGGGATAGCATTTAAGGCAGAGGAAGAGCAAAGGGTAAAATCCATGAGGTGGGAGCATACTTGCTGTGTTTGAGTACCAGAGAGAAGGTTGGTGACACCGGGACATGGTGAGAGAGCAGTGGAGCGGTTACAGACCCAGGCAGAGGGGTAGGCAGAGCAGACCATGCAAGACTTTGCAGGCACACAGACAACTTTGGTTATTGGTTCCTGGCGTGTAGAAGGCTGGAGAACTCATTGTCTGAAACTGACATGCATACGGGTGTGACAATTAAGTTTGCGAACTCATCCTAGAAAAAGCGCTACATACCTCATTGTTGAATATCACTATGGTCACCTTTGAAGTTCTCCCCTTGGGAAGCTATGCACCAACGCCAGCGCCTAGTTCACCCTTCAAAGCAATGTTGGAACTCTTTTTCTGGAAGGGCCATCAGAGCTGTTGTCATATTCCCCTTGATGTCCTGAATGTCATCAAAATGTCTTCCTTTCAGTGTTTCCTTTATCTTTAGGTAAAGAAAGAAGTCACTGGGGGTCAGATCAGGTGGGTAGGGAGGGTGTTCCAATACAGTTAGTTGTTTACTGGCTGAAAACTCCCTCACAGACAGTGCTGTGTGAGCTGGTGCATGGTCGTGATGCAAGAGCTCCTTCAGGACCATTTTTGCACACACCTTTCTCATGCCAAGATTTTCAGTTAAGATTTTCCTGTTTCTCTATCGATGTTTTCTTGGGCTGCTATGCTTCTCACAGTCAGCTGATGATTTTGACGCACAATTCGACGAATTTTTGCAATGTCTTCATCAGTTCTACTTGTTACTGGCTGCCCTGACCTCTCTTCATTAGTGACGCGTTCTTTCCCCTCAGCAAAACCTTGAATCCATTTGTACACTGCCATTTTCTTCATGGCATTCTCCCCATAAACTTGGACTACCATGTCCCTGATTTCCCTTCCAGTCTTGCCAAGTTTAAGAAGAAATGTAATGTTTGTTTGTTGCTCTAATTCAAGCTCAGACATTCTCGCGATGGTACACAAAAACACGCAACAACAATAATGAACGCCACTCAGTAAGACACCACCACACATAGACACGAACACAGCTGAGACCCTGATATACCAAGGGTATGAAACCTCACCGAGCTGTTCGTACATTGCTGCCCATGTAAACGTGTGATGGCAAGTTCGAGAACTTCATTGTCAGACCTCGTATGTGGGTTACCGTTCCAGCTGCGAGATAACAATTATCAAGCACAGTCGGGGGAAAGTGTCTCCTGTGGGAGTGGAGGAGTGGTCCTAGAAGGCCACTTGGATGGCCCCATTCAGCCCCATCAGTAACTCACTACATTCCTTCATGCACACGCCCCTGCTCGCTTCTCCCCACACCCACCCCGCCGCTGCCCTACATCTGGTCCCTTAAACTGGGGCCGTCACAGGGACCTCCTGCAGTCCTCCATCTCTTTCAGCCCATCACTATCGTCCATTCTTCACTCTGCTCTAAGAAGCTCAGGCAGCAAGTGCCTCCTATACCTCTTCTGCCACTGACGACACAATGGAATCCACTCTGGTATTTCTGTCTCCCTGGGATTGGAACTTATCCACTTCCATAACCTCCCAGCTCCTTCTGCACAAACGTACTCTCGCCTCCCTTCAATTTTCAAGCTCTTCTGATTCTGTTGCCTTAGGCTGGACTCCCCCACCCATTCCATTTTCTGCCTAGAAACTGTCATCCCATTTGCCGTGTACAATGGAAGGGCCACAGGAGGGGGAGGCAGGAAACCTGAGTTTGAATCCTGGCTCTGACACTTCTTAGACTCTGTGAGTCTCAGTGTCCTCACCTATAAAGTTGGGACAGTGACACTGTGTCATCTAGGATACTACTGGCTGCAGGTGACATGAAACATATTTAAAAGTGGCTTGCCCCAAAAGTCTGGGGTGGTCCCAGAGGTGGTTAATTTGGCAGGCCAATGTTGTTATCAACTAGTCCAGTTTTTCCCCCCATCAGTCTTTTGGTTCTGATATGACATGTATAGACTATTGGCTTTCCTTCTTAGACTGGCTCCAATAATGGCTCCCATAAGCTTTAAGATGGATCCGACTTATTAGGTAATATGTGCAGGTGACAACACTCAGAGGCAGCAGGGAAAACATCAATGCCTTGTGTCTTGGTGAATGAATGAGTAATCCTTTTCCAGAAGCTCTGCAGTAGACTTCCCATCATATCTCAACAGCCAGAGCTGAGTCACAGGTTCGTACTTTATCAGTTGCTTGAGCCCACTGTCACTGGCTTAGAGAAATCAAGGTTCACAACTCGGGCTGGGAAAGGGCCCAATTGTCCATGGCTGCGAGGAGGACGGTGAACAAGATGGTGGATCTCTAAGGGAAGAGGAAGAGGGCAGATGACTATTGGGTAGGAAACCAAGTGTCTGATACAGAAAATTGCCTTAGAGGGTTGTATGCACAAAACGAGCTGAGGTACCAGTATAGCATTCAGCCATCATAGGTGTTCGTGAAATAGTAAAGATTATTATTATGGCTGATCTGAAATGTTTTCTCCTCCTCAAAGCCTTCTCCGGTCCTTCTGGATGCAGTGATTGGAGACTCCTTTGATATTTTCACAGAATATTGAGCACATGTTGGGTGAAGGGAGTAGAGTACCGGAGTTCAAGCCATACATTGGCTTTCCACCTAATTTCCAGAGAGTACTGGCATTGGTGACCGATTACACATTTCTCTGATATCCCAGTGCTTGGCATGCAGTTGGTACTCAATTAACATAACCTGACCTGAAAATAAGTGTTGAATTTTGAAAGGTGCAGAGGAGGAGGTAAGGGGAAGCAAGTCTCAAATGAGTGAAGGCCCAGCCACAAAGTGATGGTAATAGTGTCAGGGTCTCCAGCAATAATTTTCTTCAACTTTGTTCTTCCATCACCCAAGCATTTCTTATGTTTATTGCTCCTGTGAGTGCAATGATGAGAAGAGACGGGCCCCTGGCGCCCCCCCACACACACAATATAGAGCTCCAACCACCTGAGCCACCGGCCAGCCTAACCCCCCCCCCCCACAATATATAAGAGAAAGCTGTGCCTTTTCTCAGTCAGCCACCTCGTGCCCTGCCCCACTTGCTGGTGTTTAAATTTTTGCTTTAATGTGATCAATATTATAAAATCCAGGAAAGGAACTTAAAAAAATGGGAATTTATGAAAAAAAGTGACCAGTGACAAAACACCAGGAAAGAAAGGTGGATGGATAGAGGCCTCCAATGCTGGGGAGCTACATCTCCGATCACCCATGTCCCTGTCTTCACATGGACATACCAGGTTGGACATGAGAGTCTAGGGTCCTTTACAGTGGCAAATCTGTGGGACAGGCGCCACCATGCTGCCACCATATCTTCTGTCTTGTATGTTTGTTTCCTACCACGTGGAGTAGCCTTTCTGTATGTGGCAGTCCAGGAGTCCCATTCTTTTTCCAGGGCATCAAACTGAGGTCCATGAAGCATTTTATGTATTTACTTTTAAAAAAAAATATTATGTGAATGAAATCAATCAACTTTCTGGATATAATCCAGGGTCTTTAACACGACACGAGACGCACTTTTTTCCCCGTCTTAGCATCATCCCCCAATCTTGTATGTTCAGTACATTCACAAGCCATAATGAACATTTTCTGGTCTCTTTTACCTGTGTCCTGCACGTGTTGACACCTCCACCTGGAACACATTTCTCAGTACCTCCCAGGCATGTGCGTCTGTCTGTCTGTCTGTCTGTCTGTCTGTCTCTCTCTCTCTCACAGGTTATGATCCTGCTCTCTCTGTAATTGCCTTTTACTCTCCTGCCAGTTAAGTCCCTCAAGGGCAGGGACTGGATTTTTTTCTTTGTCATATCTCCAGCACCTGACACAGGGCATGGCATTTAGCAGAAACCCAGTAAACCTTTGTTGAATGAATGAATGATGTCTTCAGCAGGAGTAATGGACTGTGGCTATGGGATAGTCGTTCTGAAAACATCTCCTCATGGTAATTTCAAGATGGAATCTCAGCAAGGAGATGCCACCTCCCTCTGTCTTTGTCCTCATTTCTCCATTCTTCATTTTTTTTTGCATTAAATGGCCTTTGAACACCTCCTCTGTAGCCAGTCCTGTGCAGGTTACAAGGATACAATGAACAAGACAGATCTGGAGCCTGGTTTCACAGAACTTAACATCCAGGGACCTTATTTCGGGGCTTGGTTTCCATTCACTACTCTTTCACCAGTGTCTGTCATGGTTTTTGGCATTCAATAAATAAGCTAAACAAAGTAAAAATGGAAATGGTTTCAGGGCACACATATCAGAGTGGGCATATACGGGAAAAAAGCAAATGGTCTTTCACCTAGAGAAACAGTTGGGGTTTTCAAGGGAGAGACAAGGCAGGCCCTGAGTCGCAGTTGTGAAGGCAGCACAGCCACTGCAGCTGTGCTGCTGGACGTGCCGGGGTTCAAGTCCCATCTCTGGCACTGTGTCCTCTTTGACAGCCATTTTCACCTCTTTATACCTTTGTTTCTGCATCTGGAAAATGAGGATGACAGCAGAATTAACGTTGTCAGATCTGTGTGGGAATTCAACAACCCAGTCAACGGAGTGCTTCCAGCATAGAGGGAGCTTCATTACAGGTTAGCGCTTTATAATTATGAATAGAGGCTTCGAATGAAATGCTGTGCTTGGGAATGGCAGAAAGTGGTGTGTGTGTGTGTGTGGTGGTACCGTGTTTCCCCGAAAATAAGACCTAGCCGGACAATCAGCTCTAATGCATCTTTTAGAGCAAAAATTAATATAAGACCCGGTGTTATTTTCCTGTAATACAAGACTGGCTATAATATAATATAATATAATATAATATAATATAATATAATATAATATAATACAATACAATACAATACAATACAATACAATACAATACAATACAATACAATATAATATAATATAATACCAGGTCTTATATTAATTTTTGCTCCAAAAGACGCATTAGAGCTGATTGTCCGGCTAGGTCTTATTTTCGGGGAAACACGGTATTAGGGGGTGAGACTGGACAGTTGACAGACGTCAAGCTCTAATGTTTTCCATGCCAGGGGGCTTTGTTGGCCTCCATGGGGACCCCTGAGGTTTACATGTGGGGGAGTGTCGTGCTTACACTTGTCCACCTGAGAGATGAGAAGTATCTTCCCCTACACCGTGGCAATAGGAATTTTTTGAGAAGGAGGAAAGAAAGAAAGGGAAAGAGGAAAAGAGTCAGAAAGCAAAGACAAAGGAAACTGGAGGACGAGGTCAAGAAAGCGTGGAGGGAAAGCAAGAAAAACGGCTGGAGCATCTATCTGTTCAGTGCCAGACTCTATGGTTTGCATCTGGATTAGTGAGGCGTCTCCAGGTGGGTATTAGGGCTCGAGGAGAAGGGAGGGGAATTGTCAACGTGATTTAGAGGTTTCCATCCCAGGGGCCTGGTTTAAAGGGGAAGAATGAACTCTCAAAGGCGCCCTCCCCCAGACTATGCAGTCAGGGCCTCTTTGTCTCAGGGTGTACCTGGGGCTGCAGGCCTGTGTCAGTTATGGGGGAGGGGAGGGGGCTTCAAAGCTCAAGAGCAGTTTGCCCTGGGGTGTGCTTTGCAGCTTCTGGACATCCAGCAGCTCTTGCACGAGAATGTCCCAGCAATGCCACAGCCCGGCTGCTCAGTACAGCCCCCATGACCCTTCCCTTCTGGCAGTAAATCCTAGGATATTTTCCTAGCTTTAATTTATTTTTTAAAGTAGCTTTATGAGCCTGTTAATAAAAGGAAAACTTGCTCCTTGCCTGACTGTCACTCAGCCTCTGCTTGTCTCCTCTCGCCTGAGAAACTCGTTGGTGACGATGCTGGCTTCCTTCTGTCCGCACATAGAAAGGTTTATAGATCTCTAGGTCCCTACAATTCAGCCCAAAGTAGCTCTCATTTGACAGTCTTCAGAAATCACTGTTGTTCCCCGTTCCACCAAGCTGCCACCCCTGCAAGGTCAGGCTTTGCTTCGGGAAGGTGCCCGCCATTTGAATCAGACTGGCCAGGGCTGCCTGGCCCCCTCACTGGGATGTTTCTCCTTCAGATGACACCTCATCTTGGAGAGGCTTGGAAACCTTTAACAGCACTGATGAGAAGCTTACACTTATCAAGACAGACTCAGCTCCCTGCTAAACTACAGCTAGGGGCTCTGATGTGAGAAAGGGGTCTGGCCTGTTGGTGTCCCATTCCCTCCATTTTATTTCATTGAAGGGTTATGGGAAAGATGGCCATTTTGTGTCTAGGCTGGCTTCCTTGTCTGGTGTTCAATCCCTGGGCCACAGGACCCCAGTGGGCGTGACAACAGCCATGGGATACATACATCCTCTGTGCAGTTTCCATGTTTATGATGTGGGTCTGTGACTGGAGGTCTCATAGGTGTGAGTCCTGGCCAAACTGACATATCATTTAACATAAAGAAGAATGAGTCAGTTCTTTTTCCATGTCCATATTGGATCCCCTGGGTGGTGAGCACACAACGTGAGATATAGATGATGTATTACAGAATTGTACACCTGAAATCTATGTAACTTTACTAACGCTTGTCACCCCAATAAACTTTAAAGAAAAACAAAAAAGAAAGGATTGGCCTAAAGCTGGGGGTTGCGACCTCCACACTGTGGACATTTGGGTCCAGATCATTCTTTGTGGTGGGAGCTGTCCTGTGCATTATAGGATGTTAACTGGCCTCCATCCCCTAGATGCCAGTAGCACCCCTTTTCCAGATGTGACATCCCAAAATGTCCCCAGACGTGGCTAGCTTTCCCTTGAGAGGGTGATGGTCACCCCTGGTTGTCAACCAGTGGTTTAAATCATACACTCTTTTATTTTTTTTTTAAGTGTATTGGGGCGGCAATTGTTAGTAAAGTTACATAGATTTCAGGTGTACAATTCTGTAATACATTATCTATATCTCACATTGTGTGTTCACCACCCAGAGTCAGTTTTCCTTCCATCACCATATATTTGATCCCTTTTACCCTCATCTACCACCCTCCCCCCTTACCTTCTGGTAACCACTCAACTATTGTCTGTGTCTATGAGTTTTTGTTTCTCATTTGTTTGTCTTGTTCTTTTGTTGTTTTCAGTTTTATTTATTTTTTTTTAATTTATTGGGGTGACAATTGTTAGTAAAATTACATAGATTTCAGGTGTACAATTCTGTATTACATCATCTATAAATCCCATTGTGTGTTCACCACCCAGAGTCAGTTCTCCTTCCATCACCATATATTTGATCCCCCTTACCCTCATCTCCCTCTCCCCACCCCCCTTACCCTCTGTGTTTTCAGTTTTATATACCACATATCAGTGAAATCATATGGTTCTCAACTTTTTCTGTCTGAATTATTTCACTTAGCATTCTTGATGGGTGTAATATGGTACCCAGCAAGGCAAAGCTTGGTCCTTTGGTGGTGAAAAATCTTATTCTTTTTATGTATAAAGTACAGATATGGATACGGTACACAAACAGATATGCAGTATATCCGTCGTGTTAAAATTTCACAAGGATTTTATTAAAATTCAAAAGGGGTTGTGATTAGGAAAAAAGGCCTAAAAAAGGCTCCTTAGGGAAGTGATATCGAAAGAAAAAGGTTGAGAAACAGTCTAGAGAGATACACATTGAAGTACAAGCAGGTTTTATTTTTCCACACCTCTAGGAAGCTGCCTTTGGTATAGGAATTCTCTCTGTTGTGTTGTGACCTCATGGAAGCTACATTGATTTTTGTCCCAAATGTCATTATCAGAAGCTATAGAAATAATAGTGTCTGCACCCAAGTTTTACGATGTCACTGGGCCTTTCAGTGGTCATATTCCATCCCCTTTGATGCCCCACTTGTTGATTCCTGGCACCACCTTTGGTGAAGAGGGAGGGAGTGATAATTCACTGACTACCCTAAGGCATTGATCTTCTTGGGTTTTCTTTCCTTGAATATGCCAACTGAATTGGCTATAATTAGAAGGAGCATGACAAGCAAAGTTATGATAGATTTAAAGCTGTCCCCTTCTCTCCATGCCTCAAATATTTATCGAGCATTTACTGTATTTTATGCTCTCTCTTGGGTTAATGAGACAGACAGGTCCCTGCCCGTGTAACGCTTACAGTCTAGACTTTTTGTGTCCAATACAGTAGGCGCGAGCCACATATGGCTCTTAAGCACTTAAAATGTGGCTTGTGTGACTGAGGAATTGAATCTTTAAATTTTACTTCATTTAAAGAAAACTGATCTTCGATTCAGTTATTGAAAAGCTTTTAAGTATACTTGCAACAACTTGTTGAACTATCTTTTCAACTGTACATTTTATTAAACCTTACTTCAGATCAGTTATTTCCAGTGAAAATGTAGTGTGTGAATGGAGATGTCTGTACGTGTATAATACACACTGTGTTTTGAAGACTTTAGTGCAAAAGAAACCGATTTCATTAATAATTTTCAAATACGGATTACATGTTGAAATGATTGTATTTTGGATATAGCAGTGTGTATGAAATACGTTGATATAAATTTCACCTTTTTCTTTTCAAGTTTTTAAACGTGGCTATGATAAAGTTTGAAATCATACTTTTGGCTCACATTGCATTTCTACGTCATGACCCTAGGCTAGAGAGTCATGGGTGAATTTCCTTCTTTGACATAACCGTCCTGCACAGACTTGCACAAACTCCTTCTTTCTAAGCTTTCATTTCCACTTCTGTAAAATATAGACAATGAGAAAACAGTGCAAAAACATTGTACAAATTAAGTGAGATAACGCATACAAACTTCTTGGCATATTGAGTGGCACATAGTAGGAATTCAGTAAATGCTTGTTAAATGAATAAATTAGGCCACTGGTCTGAATGGGGAGGGCTCAGTAATATTTTTTTCTAATTGAATAAATAGTTCACGCTCATCATAAAATAGTTGAAGAATACATGAAAGTCCATGAAAAAAGTGAAAATTGCCTGGAATCCCACTATCCCCTTTATACAGACAGCAGACATAGCGCTCGTGAGTCCAGACTCTGGTCTACAATTTCAGTTCTACCACTTAGTCAGCTTGCCCAAGTGATAACTTAATTCTCTGTTTCTCAGTTGCCCATCTGAAGAGTGAGGATAATAATGGTAGCTGAATAGGTAGTTGCTAGGAGAATAGATTAGTTAATATTTATAAAACACCTAAAATAATGCCCAGCACATAATACATATTATGTAAATATGTATTAAATCTTTAAAAAAAATACATTGTGCTCTCCCTGCCCACTCCACGCCCACCCCGATGGTAGCCGATATTAGGATCTGTTGTGCATTCTTCGTGGCCCATATGATCATGTGTGGTTGTTGGTAACTGCTTGTTTTAGAAACATGTGATCATATTATATTCACCTCTGGAACATGACCCTTTTTTACTTGCAATACCTAGATTGGGGAGTCTGCTTTGTCAAGTTAATTGGGGTCAACAAATGACAATCTAATAATTCCATAGCAGAGATGGAAATCCTTTTACATAACCATCCCCGTATTAACGGACGTTTTCTTTGTTTGCAGGAAAATTCTAAGCATTAAAATGTTACATTGGAAAGGCAAGGGTAGAGGCCAATCTGATTAATTATACTTCCAAACTTGAGTAAGCTTTGGGGGTTGAGCTATGGATTGCATACATGTGACAAGTGGTTCACTTTGAGTTAAGTAACTATCTGAAATCACCCAACAGTTAGATAATTGACCCGATTTAATTTTCCTATAGAAGGATGACCGCTGGTTTGTCTGCTGGATCTATAGGGATGTCACCACGCACATTACAAACCAGTTGGCTAAGCATGAAGCTATTATTACTAATTAAAATCACTTCCCTGCAGAGCCCTCACTTCCTCTGACCCTCTAGCCCACCTCCCCACATTACCCAGGATTCACCCCTTCAGGAACATTTAATGTGAGCCAAAAAATCAATAGCTCAATTAACAATCAGGATTGGGGCTTCCAGGCAACAGAGATCAGGATCAATAACTTATGTTCAGTGAAATTAAAGGCAGTTGTTAAGTCAAGTGTTTAAAAGCTGCAGACACCGACTGTGGGGATATCTGTCAAAACCCGTTGGGCTCTTTCTCCGGAGACAATGAGAAGTACATCTTTCTTTGGCCCATCTTCCACATGAATGGGCACCTAATGAAGCAGGTATGTCCTCACTGATTCTTTTCTGAAATAAATCCCCCAGCCCTGGGACTGCCATGGGCATCTGAGCTGACTCGAGAGAGAGTCTGCTTTCATTGAGAATAATGCAAAAACAGAGCTCCAGCACCATCTCTCCATATCCTCTTCTGTGTCTTCGGGCAGTGTGAGTCAAGTTCTCCCATGTCTTTAATTTGTGCGATCTGGCCAGCATCATAACCATTTAATCATCGAAGCAGAATTTAATGAGCACTTACTCTGTTCCCCTAAGCGTGACTTTTAAAGTTTTCATGAGTTGAACCCCATTTATGGTTTTAGTATTATTACTTGTATTAGTTAGCGTAGGCTAACGTAACAAATAGCCCCAGTCATGTCATGGACCAACACAACAGCAGTCTGCCTGTTATGTAACTGTCCTTGGTGGGTTTTCAAGTTGGAGGGGCTTCTCTAAGTGGAGGCTGAGGCTGCATTTACCTTGTAGCTCCTCCATCCTTTAGGACCTAATTATCGTCTTCATCTAACTGATAGAAGGGACAAAACAGCATGGCAAACACACACATCACTTCTTAAAAGCCTGGGCTCTGAAGGGCATTCAATATTCTTGCTTCCATTACCTGGCCTAGATATTAATCACCATCCAAGCTGCAAGAGAGGTTGGGAAGGATAGTCTAGCTATTACTCCCAGTAAATAAAAAAGAGAACAGATTTTGGGAATCAGCTAGCTTTATCTCCCTTATGATCATTACTTCCCATTGTGGATATCTGTAGTTTTACCGGCCCATCATGTCTCCCCCTTTCTTTTTGGCACTAGAAATGCTCTTTCCTTTACAGAACTCATTCCATCAGATGGTATGAGGATGTGCACGTGACCCAAATAGGGCTCATCGTCATCTCTCTTGGGATA
Organism: Rhinolophus sinicus; assembly: GCF_057876585.1. Lineage (NCBI taxonomy): Eukaryota > Metazoa > Chordata > Mammalia > Chiroptera > Rhinolophidae > Rhinolophus > Rhinolophus sinicus. Next base: position 9,913,913 of record NC_142510.1, on the reverse strand, counting down.
TTCCTGTTGGCTCCATCAATAAAAGGCCCTCTCTTTCCACTGGAGTTACTCAGTTGGTAGGATGTGTCTTGGCCTGCTTCGTACAACATACCGTCAATTTGAATAACACTCGCCTAAAGGACAGACAGTTGTACCATTATGTTGTCTATGCTTGCTTGAGTCCTTGGATCCAGTTGTCCCCGAAGCCAGTTATCTCTGGACTTTCCCAGAGAACAACATCAATAAATGTTCATAAATTCCTTGGCCTGCATGGGCAGCCATGCTGACCGGAGACAGACTCTTGTCAGGAACCATGTCTATTCAGCAAGAACAGAAATCCCACATCAATGTAACCAAATATTAATATATGCCTTCTTTCTTACTTAAGGTGGTTTTTATCTTGGTTTCTACCACTAGTAGCCGAAAGAATATTGATCGACATACTTCTTCTCATCATATGCCAATTATAAACACGGGATCTTATTTCACAATAGACCTTTCCCCATACTGTTTTACATGTGCCACTTACTTTGCCTGGAATCTCTTTCCTTCTCTTTCCATGAAAGTCTGACAGAGCTCTGTCTATTGGACTTGTATGCATCTTAAACACCAATCTAATTCAGCTTTCTTCAATTCAGTAAATAGATATAGCCTGTCTGTCATGTGCTGGACCAGATGCTGATTACTGGGAAGCAGAAATGAGTAAGAGAGAAGTTTATGATCTTGTAGAAAGACAGTCATAGACACAGACAATTGCAATACAGATAAACAATAATCATTATCATTAGTATTTGTTGAGTGCTATGTACCAGGCATATAGTTTCAAAATTGTGTGTTTATTCACCATGACATGTGTCCCCCTCTTGCCCATAATCCACACATGATGGAATGGAGGTGCAGAGGGGTTTTAAAACTTGCTGGGGCCACTTAAGTAGCAAGTGGTAGAGCTAGAATTCAAACCCAGGCAGTCTGGCTACAGGCTCTCGCTCTTAATCGTTGTGGACACTGGGCCTAAAATGCTCATGGAGGTGTGTAACTGATGTGGGGTGAGGGTGATCAGGGAAGATGGTGATGGTGGCCATGCTGTCCCGGAATTCCTCACGAGCTCCTTGAGTGCAGGAGCAGGTTTTATGAGGTGTGAGCAAAAAATACAGTGCATGTTTAAATTAAAAAAAATGTGTTACAGTGAAAAAAAAAATGCCATTAACTCCCCTCAAAATATTTCCCCTCGCTTCTAACACACTTATCCTAGTGGTCCTTGCCACTTTGTGAAGCGGTTCTGGAAGTCCTCTTTCGTGAGTGTCTTTAGTTGCACTGTCGTGGCTGGCAGCTTTAGTTTGTGTCTCGATGTCCTGAATCAATTCAAAACGTTTACCTTTCATGGTCATTTTGAATTTGGGGAAGAGCCAGAAGTCACACGGTGCCAGATCTGCTGAATAAGGTGGATGGGGACACACTGTAAGGTTTTTATTTGACAGAAATTGCCATTTACCAGGAGCGAAGTGTGACACCGAATGTGGCCATGATGGAGGATGATTGACGGCACACTTTGAAACACACTTTGTCTCAACCGTAGCTCACACCTGACTGGACAGAACAAGTTGAAACTTGTCACACACTGTTACTAAGCTCTGAACGCCGCTTCCCATGTTGAAGATCGTGACTTTCTGTTGGATGGCACTTGGCCTCAGCATTCACCGTATCTTGTGACCACACCTCGTATTATCTCGAGTTCCCTAGCACTCTGCCCCAGTGCACCGAGTACATTGTAATCCCCTTTCCCCAGGGTTATTGAGCAGGAGCTTCAAAAAACTCTGATGGAAAAAATGAATACGCAGTGGTAGACGAAACAGTTAGAAAATGTGGGCAGTCTTCCTTGATCACTATTAGCTCAATCATTTTGAAATCCTCAGGTTCAAGAATGGCAATGGTGGGATTTCCAAGATGGCATCACTTGCTTCTGAAGGTAACCGTGATTATAATGTGGATGTCCAGATTCTGCTGGAGGGGTCAGGACCCAGCCAAGTGACACACCCTGTTCACCTGTCACCCATCCTGGAAATGATGCATTTGGTCTGGAGCCATGTGACTAAACACAGTAGGAACTAGCATTTATTACTGGATAAGCACTTTCCTTGTATCCTGTTATTTAACCATCAAACCCCCCTCATGGTAGGTATTTTATTTGTTCCTTCTGTTATGGTCAGTGCTTGGAGACATGGCTAGTATGCAATGGATACCTGCACGGACACATAATGCACAACAAACCCCACAAAACCTCAGCAGCAAACAAACACAAAAGTAAAAAATATCTCAGAAATCTGGGGATAATCTGGGGAGACTATTTTCCTGACTGGCACAAAACAGGCACACCTCTAATTTAGAGGCAGTATAGATTAGCAGTGAGAGCCCCGATTGTGGATCCAAATGGCCTGGGTTTGCATCCTGCGTTTGCATTAGGGATGCATCACTTAGCGGCAAGTTCATTAATTTCTCTGTCCTTTCATTTCCTCCTCTGTTAAAGGGGGACCCAGTTAGTATCCACCTCATAGAGTTGTTGTGAGGATTCAGTACCTAGCTTCTGGCATGTGCTAAGCACTCTGTGACTGTAAACTTCATTGATTCTTTCTGAATGAGAGGGGTCAGTGTGTGGGTTAAAAGTGTGGGTCTTTGGAATTACGCAGCCTTCAGTTTTGTGCCACTTCCTGCCATGAGAACTTCAGATATCATTTTACCTCCAAGCCTTACTCTCTTCATTGGTAAAATGGGCCGTAATCCTACCTAACTTATGGTGTGACTGTATGTGAAGATGAAATAATGTGATGTAAGTTAAGTGTTCAGTGTGCTTCCTGGAAGCTAGGAAATGTTTAATTAAGGGAACTATAATAATTATTGTGGAGGCAATACTGGCTTGTTGCAACATATCCCGACTCCATTCTCAGTAAGAGCCAGTGTTAGGAATTTGATGTGTCCTTGTAGACATTTTTTTTTTTCTTTTACAGTCATAGACATCTGTGTGTGTGAGTATGGTCACCATTGCTCCTCTGATTGTATTTTTCCTGTTCTCCTTTTAACCCACTGGGGGCTGGGAGGTCTTCATTTTATTTCTGTCCTGGAAGCAAGTCCTGGAAGTAGGATGAGAGGAGATGTCTTTATAGGCACTTTTCACTTGCATCTTCGCCCCGTGCAGGATGGGATGTATAGAAGCAGAGGGCTGGTGAGATCGCCATGAGGGGCACACAGTTTCCTTCACCATCTGCCTCATTTGTGTGCATTTTGCACTTCCAGATGGAGATTTGTTCTATTGGTTATTGAGAAAGGGGTATTTAAGTTTCTGGATATAATTGTGGATTTGTCTATTTCTCCTTGACGTTCTATCATGTTTTACTTTATGTATTTTGAAACTCTGCTAATTAGGGAAGTAAACAATTAGGATTGTCATGGCTTCTAGATGATTCGACGCCTTTCTCATTATGAACTGACTTTCTTTTTCTCTCGTGATATTTTTTGCTCTAATATCGACTTTCTTTTGACCAGTGTTACCATGATATATGTGTTTTTTTTTTCATCCATTTACGTTAAACCTGTTTATGTCTTGATATTTAAAGCACCTTTCTTGTCAGCAGCACGTAGTTGGGTCCTGCTTTTTCATCCAATCTGATAAATCTCTGCCTATTAATTGGGGATATTTAGTCCGCTTAAATTTAATGTGACTTTTGATACAAGTAGTTTGAGGATTTCACTTTGCTACTTGTTTTCAATTTATCCTATATGTTTTTTATTCCCTTCTTTTCTTTTTCTGACTTCTTTTAGATAATTGAAATTTTTGTGGTTTAATTTTATCCCCTTGATGGTTGATTAGCTATGACTGTTGTTTTAGAGGCTGTTTTAAGGTTGTAGTTTATATCTTTAACTTATCACAGTTTATCTTCAAGTGATGTTATACTACTTCATATATAGTGTTGGCCTCTCTGGCATTTATGCAATATTTATCATATAATATGCTTACACATATACTCTAAATGTCAAAACACATATTTCTTAGTTTGTTAGAAGGCAGTTATCTTTCAAAAATATTTAAGTAATAAGAGAAATTCTTACATGTTTTCTTCTAGTGCTGTATGTTCCTTTGGGTAGATCCATATTTCTATCTAATGTCATTTTCCTTTTTCCTGAAGGGATTTCTTTTAACATTTCTTGGAGTGAAGCTCTGCTGGAGATAATCTTTTTCAGGTCTGAAAATATATTTTGCCTTCATTTTGAGAAATATTTTTTGAAACAATATTCTTTGAGAAATATTTTTGCTGGGTATAGAATTCTAGCTTGATTTTTTTCTTTCATGGCTTTAAAGATGTTGCTCCATTATTTTTTTGCTTGCATTGTTTCTGAAGATAAATCTGTTAAAATTCTTATCTTTGTTTCTCTTATGTCACATGTCATTTTGTTCTGGCTGCTTTTCAGATCTTTCTCTTTATTGCTGGTTTTGAGAAATTTGATTATGATGTGTTTGGTTGTAGTTTACTTTCTTTTTCTTTCACTTTTTTTTTTTTTTTTTTTTGTACTTAGGTTTTGTTGAATTTTCCATCAACTTTTTCCCCTGTGTGTATTCCATTTTAGACACGGTAGTTTTCATCTCTAGAAGTACTGTTTGGTTCTCTTTTTATATATCTTCTATGTCTTTACTTAACTTTTTAAACATATGAATATATTTATAATAACTGTTTTAATGTCTTTCACTGCTAATTCTAATATCTGTGTCTGTTTTGGGTCAATTTTGATTAATTATTTTTCTCCCCATGGGCTGTATTTTTGTTTGCCTACCTGGTAATCTTTGATAGGATGCCAGACATTGTTGGTTTTGGATATTTTTGTATTTCTATAAATCTTCTTAAGCTTTGTTCTGGAATGCAGTTGATGTTTGGAAACAATTAAGATTCTTTAGGGTCTTCCTTTTAAGATTTGTTAGGTGAGACCAGAGCAGTGCTGCTTAGTGTAGGACGAATTGTTCCCCACTACGGAGGCAAGATCCTTGTGGACTCTGGATTATGAGGTTTACACTTTGTGTGGTAGGAACAGGCATTCGTCCCAGCCTTATGTGAACACCTGCTATTGTTCCTTCTAATCCATCAAATGGTTCTTTCTTTGGCTTTGGGAAGGTTCCTTATACATATGTACCAATCAGTACTCTGCCGAATACACAAGGAAGACCTCTTACAAATCTTCAGGTTTCTCTCTCTGTGCTGTTCTCTACTCTCTAGTACTCTGTCCTACAAATCCTAGCTTCTTTGGTTTCCCTGGAACTCAGCTTCTCACCTCAGGAAGTTCACTTCTCTACTCCTGGATTCCCCCTTCCATACTGTGGCCTGGGGCATCCTTTAGGTAGTATTCTTGGGAAGTCCTGTGGCCCACCTCATTTGTTTCCAATCTCTGAGGGACCACTGTCCTTTGCTTCCTGATGTCCAGTGTCTTCAAAATTGTTATTTCATATATTTTGTCTTTTTTGCTGTAGTCATGCTGTTGTTTCAGGTGGGAGAGTAAATCAGGTTCTTGTGACTCCATTTTGGCTAGAAGCAGATGTCCTCTCCAGGTTAAGTAATTTTCCAATGCAGTTAATTTGTTTTTCGACTTGGAATCAAATCTCTGTCTACCATCTCATCTTTCAGTTCTTCCCCCACTGTTTTTGAAGATTTCTGCTAATGTGTATATTCTGTTGTCTTTGTTGTCCATATTTTTAGAGACATGATTTATTTTTCCTACAAAAATTTTGTTTTGAGACGAGGATGTATTCCATTCTGTTTTATAAATATGAGACAATGCAAATAGGAAGAGCTGAGTAAGATATCAATGTGGTAATTTTAGCAGTCCCAGGGATTTGAGAGCTCTCTAATACACTTTAGAAAATCTGCTGCATTGTCAGCAGCCATTCCATGTTTCATGTTGCATTATTCTTTTCCTAATTGCATTTTTAAAATATATGCTTGATGAATAATCAGCTTCATCTCCCACTTTCAATTATATTTACTGTATAGCATTTCCCAAGGGAACTATTAAAAACACACACTCATTAGCTCCATCAAGTATTTTCACAAAATAAAATTGATGTCTCTTTTCCTTGAGATTTTAAACTTAGGGAAGAGAGTCCTAGCAAAAGCCTGGCAGAGGCAATCATAGAGTTTGTGCTGAACAATCTCAGAGTGATAAAAATTTTCCTCTTTTAATTTATTTTCTCCTTGAAAAGAGACTGACATCGTTGAGTTTGAATTGAAACTTTTAAACATTTTCCACTGAGGGGTTAATTGCCCATTTTCAAATACACCATCTTGGAGTATTCCTGCTGGAAAATTTATAGCTTTAATGGTTAGTTAAATTATTTTTTTTTCTTAATAAGAGCCTTAGACTGCTGATGCTTTTCTACTGCAGTGGTTCTCGACTCTGTCTTCACATTAGAATCCCCTGGGAGCATTTAAAAGATGTCAGTGCCAAGAGCCCCCACCCAGACCAATTAAATCAGTATCTCTGGGCGTAAAGCCTAGGCATCTGTATATTTTAAAACTCCCTTGGTGCTTTTAGTTTGCAGGCAGGATAGGAAACCACTGATGTAGTGACAAAGCCCTCATTTCACAGACGAGCAAATGGAAGCTGAGAAGGAACAGCTGATTGTCTCATGTGGCACTGAGAAAGGGTCAATCTATGTCAAGTGCACACTTGGTGCACTGCATGCAAGGTACTGTAGTAGTGTTTCCAAGACATTTTATATGCAGTCCTTACAATGACCTAATTATTATTTTTTTTTTTTTACCCTATTTTATAGCTAAGGAAACCAAGATTCACACATGCTGAGTAACTTATCCAAGGTCATATTGTTAGAAACTTGGATACACATCTGTCTCTTGATCCTTAGCGTCGTGCTTTCCTCATTAAATCTCTCTGTGTGTACTGTCACCGGAATTTCTTTGTAACCCTATTCACAGAGAGGCATCTTGGGATTTCATGCATTGGGTTTAGTTAGGGATGCCTCAATGGATGGAGGCTCTCATGGTGCCTATTTACAGAAGGTGCTTGAAATGTTTGTTAAATAAACAAAGTGCAGGTTATATTCATCAGACTTGTTGGTTTTAAATAAAAGAGAATCTCGATCCAATTGGCTTAAGCAACAAAAGAGTATGTTGACTTACCACTGCTTTTCAGTCTAAGTATCCTCAATCTAGGTGCTCAAATTCTACAGTAAGGAGTCTGATGTATCCTCATTTCTTGTTTTAATTTTCTTGTGTTTTGGCTGTGGGCTCATGACGGATATTTGTGGGCTCTGATTGGCTTGGTTCAAATCATGTGTTTGCCCTCGAACCAATCATTTTGTGGAAGAGAAGAGTGTTATTGGCTGGGTTTGGATCACCTGACTGCTCTGGAGCCAAAGAGATGGTGGCGTTACATCGACCAAGCTACATGGACCCAAGAAGGGGGTCTATAGGCTCATTTCCAAGAAAGTAGGGGTTGGGATGTTGTCAACAGAAGCAGATATATTCTGGAGAGGCAAAACAATAGGTGCCCATGACATTGGACTAGGAGGGATATGACGAAGCTTTGAAAATTGTCTCTTGGGAGGGCTGGATGTCAGAGAAGAGCCCGGACAATTGTAAGGTCTCATGGTCTCCCAACTTACCTGTCTAAGGCTTTGAAAATCCACCTCCCCAGGGGCCCACAGAAGGACTTCATCAGGTCTAGAATACTGTTCACATCAGTCTAGAAACCAGTCACCCCGTTTTTTTTCTGTGCCAAGACGGTGATAAAGAGCCACAGGGAGATCATTGTCTGAGGAAGTTTCAAACATTATAAGAACAAGGTTTACTTACTGTGTGTGTGTGTGAGAGAGAGAGAGAGAGAGAGAAAGAGAGAGAGAGAGAGACAGACAGAGAGAGAGAGACAGACAGAGAGAGAGAGACAGACAGAGAGAGAGAGAGAAGTTTTGAGGCTGACTTCTGAGAAACCATTAGGAACTTGGGAGCACCCAATGACATAATTACTCTGAACATTGAATAAATAACACCAGTATCATCGTTTATTGCTCCAATGATGAACATGTACAGATGCTAGATGTTTGTGATGAGGCACTGTTTGAAGAGAAATGATCAGTGTGGGGACAATGCTGTTTTAACTTGAAGTAGCAGCAGGTTAGACCTTACAGAGGCGGCTGGAGCCGGAAGGGCTTCCAGCTCAGGCATCAGAACCCAGTAACATGTGAGACAGTGAGGGGAAGCAACTGGGGCAGCAAAGGCATTGGAGATATTTAGCTATTGGTTATGGAGTCCTCCAGAAAGTGACACAAATAAAGGGCAAGATATTTATTTACGTCATCAGGCCAGGCATATAAAAATGTTGATGGGGTGGATGAGATTTATGTACAAAAACGTTCAGCCCAGTTACCACTCATAGTATGAAAAATGGGCATAACTCAGTTGTTTCTCAATTATGTAACAATAGAGGATTGAATCAATTATGATTCATTCATTTGTAGGCTGTTATATAACCATCACGAATGATATTGTGAAGAATGTGAAATAAAATGGGGGAAATACTCTCAATCCATAAAAAATTAACAGGAGACACAAATAGAACATTATCTCAGTCATATTCTTGGTTCCGTTTTGTGGTCCCACCATCTTCTTTCTTTCTCATGCACTGAATAAAAACATATTTTGTTTTTATGCTTACGAAGTCAATACATCGTGGAAACTCTGGAAAGCATAGAAAGGTATAAAAAAAAGAAAAATGACCCATAATTCCTTTACCTACTGATAACTACTGCCAATGTTTTTGTGTATTTCCTTTAGGTTTTATTTTTTCTCCCTGCATGTATTACCTTAGACTTGTCAACTCTCCAGAATTTTGGGAAACACTCTTGCCTTTGGAGTTAACTTAGCTTGAGTTTCTATTTCTTAACCTGTGGGTGGTTTAGTCCTCATAAAGATATCTGTGGATTTAGTATGTAGTGAATTCACTGTATTTTCTCTCATTCTGTCTCCAGGGATCTATCACCTCAAGTAGGGCACATTGGCCCCTTTCCATGTAGCTTTTCAAAAAGGCTATTGTGTGTAAAATATCTACGATAAGCTGGGGTTAATCACAAAAAATGTTAAACATCACTCTTCTTGGGGTTCGTTGACTACTGGCTACTGGAAATTGCTCACTGTCTGGCTTCTCTGTGAGCGCTAGCCTCCCAACATCCCAACTGCTGTCTTGATCAACTAGCATTCAATTAAATAATTCCTCTCAGTATATTCAGTGATTTAACTGTCCCTTTGTCTCATTCCATTATATAGACATATATAAAGAACCCTGAGTTTCAGGTTCAAAAGTTGACCATCCAATTGTTCTCCTAAAGTGAAGAGAAATTATTTCCCTAATATATATTCTTATTCCTCTAGCACAACCAAATTTTACTTTTTGAAATTACATACATGAATACACACACACACACGTGCGCATGTGAAATATTTGTCTGTAAAACACACATACATATTAGGTATATATATATAGAGTATACCTGTATTTGCATGTGCGTATATCCAGGGGTGCCAAAAAATGTACACATTTTAAGAGGTGTTATCTATGTATTACTTTTCGAGGTTGAATTGAATTACGGTAACAATGTGTCACGTTTGCTCAAAAGATGGCATTAATCAAATGAATGCTAGCGTCATTCATTGTATTACAATTTTAATACAGTTTTTTCCTTTCTTAAAATGTGTATACAGTTTTTTTGCCACCCTCTGTACATGAATTTTAATGGACAAGTACTGTATATATTAATTTAGAACTGATTTTTCACTTAATGGTTTTCATAGGACCTAGGGTGCCATAAAATGTAAATAAACACCATTCTTTTACATACCACTAAGACAGTAAAAAACAAAACAAAACAACAACAACAACAACTGCCAAAAAATGATGGCATGCCATTGATTATAAGACACATCCTGACTTTAGTGATGTTACAATGTGAAAACATGTGTCTTAGAATAAGTGGAACACGGCATGTATCAATCAGCTATTGCCACAGTAAAACTACATCATAAACCATCCCCACCTCAATTCAGTAGCATACAGTAACAAGAAACTGTTTATTGCTCTTACATCTGTCGGTTTGCTTATGGGCAGGGAGGACTCTGGCCCTGTGTGCCATTTTGGGGCCCAGGCTGAAGGGGCAGTGGCCCCCATGGTATATTACTCCCTTGGCAGACACTGGAGTACAAGAGGGCAAGCCCAACAAAGCAAACATGTTTGTGTCTCTGTTTGTATTATATATTGTTAACATCCCATTAGCCAATTACATGGCCAGTTCCAAAGTCAAGAGGTTTGTGTGTGTGCGCGTGTGTGCTCATGTATGTGTGCACGAATAAATATATATTTCAGCCATCATGTCAAGAGTGTGTATACCTAATACACTACTGGGGAGTGAAGGATGGAGACCAGTAATTCAGTCAACGGGGTGTTTCAAAATCATATGTCATGTATTTTATGCCCCATTGGAACCTACTGCATATACTTGTTGGAACAAAGTAGGTCATAACATACATAAAGTGGAAGGGGAAAAAAGGAAATAAACACACCAAAAACATTAACAATGATTGTTTTTGAGCGGTAGGATGAAAGATGGCTTTTATTTTCTTCTTTGTCCCTTGGATTTCTCTAAGTTTTCTGTGAGGAGTAGGTGTTACTTTGAAAAGTTAGGCAATAAACCTACACCTACATAGTTCATTATTTCCTTTAAAAAAGTCCACATAGGAAAGTAGTTAGGGAGAGAAATAAGTAGTGGTTTCAGAGGAAACTCAGAGGATGGCATTGGCCTTTGGGGAGGGTGGCATCAGTATACACAATCAGGTTCCCCTATGTTAGAGAAATTAGGGATACAAGGCAGTTGATTCAGATAAGAAATTCTGATCCTGGGGAGAGAGAGTAGCGTGGTTATCAGAATGGATAGGCTAGATTGGACCTGGGTCTCTGAAACCAGAAAGATGGGCTCTATGCTTAATCTCAGAGTATTGAGCCTGGATGCCTGACATCCTTCTGACCTCAGGTGAGAATTAGGTCTGGATATGAAGGGGAGGCTGAAGTTAGAGGTGGAGCCAAGGCGTTGTTAGCAGAGTTGGGAAGGAGAAGCCGAGCAGGACCTCAGCTACATCTGTTAACTCACACAGTGCATTCCCACACCGAGGACCCCCAGAACTGACGTTCTTAAACTGTATTGTGCATCAGAGTCACCTGGACAGTGTGTGAAAACACAGATTGCTGGGCCCCACCTGTCGAGATTAGGTCTTGGGATGGGACCTGAGAATGTGCATTTCCGCTCAGCACCCTGGAAGGAAGGTGCTGTCGGCCTGGGGGCCACACTTGGAGAACCACTGCACGCAAGCAACTGTTCTCCACTTGCATGCGCTTTATACCACCAGGAGAGCTTTGAAATCTCCCCATGCCTAGGTTGCACCTCAGAGCAATTAAACCAGAATCTAGGGGAGGGACTCAGTCATCAGTATATTTTTTTAAAGCTCCCAAGACGAGTACAATGTTCAGCCAAGGCTGAAAACTGCTGCTCTAAGGAGAATTAATTTAATCTGCTTAACTACTGAGTACATTGGCAGCAGGTACTAAATTAGCACATCACCAACCGCCACCTTTTTCTCTGTGGACCAAGGAATTGCAGTTGTGGCCTGTGGAAATCTTCTGGAAGAGTGAAGCTTAAAACTTGGAACTCACCCACCTTCCTGGATCCCAAAGAATGAGGCAAAGCTCTTGAGACTTGGTTGAGGAGAGAATGAGGAGACACGTGGGGAATCTTGGCCTGGTCCTGTCCTCATTGGACAGAGATAAAGGTCAGGGTCAGGTGCAGGCTGCTTTTGATGCAAAGTAACCTTGTGAAAGATGCTGAGGTCTAAACACAATGTGACATGTACTTAGGAAGCCAAAGTACTTTGTCAGCTCTAGGTCATCCAACTTGAAGGAGGTGGGATTAGCCCGAGGTCTTGTCTCCTTTATCTTTCTCGCCTGATTCTGTGAGGCTTTCTTTTGTCCAACCCAGGCATCCATCTCTCGAGTGGTTTGTTTTTCTTTTTAAATCTGAGACGGCAGCCAGCTCTGTCCCAATGAGCCGTTGGCTGAAAGCATACCTCTTTCCGTGGGGGAGGTCTTACACCCTTAGACTTTACCCCTCGATCAAGTGCACCCTGGAAATCAAGGACACTTTGTTCAGGTGGGAAATGGCTCTTGAATGGAGACATTATGGGCTTGGCAGCAGAAGAGATACAGTCTTCAAAGACTTTTCATGAGATGAATGCCATCCCCTTAAAATTCCTATGTTGGCGTCCTAATCCCCAATACCTCAGAATGTGGCTGTTATTTGGAGATGGGGTCTTTATAAAGATGTAATTAAGGTAAAAGGAAGTCATACGGGTGGACCCTAATCCAAGATGACTGGTGTCCTTATGAGAAGAGGAAATTTAGACACAGACACATACAGACAGAAGACCATGTGAGGCCACTGGGAGACGACGGTCATCAGCAAGCCAAGGAGAGAGGCCTCAGAGGAGACCAGTCCTGCTGACACCTTGATGTCAGACTTATAGCCTCCAGAACTGTGAGAAAATAAATTTCGGTTGTTTCAGCCCCTCAGTCTGTGTATTTTGTTATGGCAGTCCTAGGAAACTAATACAGATTTCAATGGATGATTTGTTGAGGAGATAGCCAACTTACTTTCCATAGGACTGAACCAAATGATTGGAAATTAGGGGCAGATGGATTTGCCTCAAGGTAAATATAATTGAACATTCTCAACTGGCTGCTGCTAACATAAATAATATCCCCCTTTTACATTGTTTGTCTCTATTTATGAGTATGGAGTTTTGTTTTATAATTGGGAATATATATATTTTTTTTGTGGTGTTTTTTTTTTTGATGGGAGTTGGAGGGTCAAAGTGTGGAAAAGGAAAATAGAGGAATGGAATGATATTTGTTCTTCATGGAGTCCTTTGTGCTTATTTTGAACCCCTTTGGAAAGATGAGTTTAGATGCATACATTGAAACAATAGAGCTGATGTAATGCTTTCTAAGTACTTCCTTCGCACAATGCCTGATACACAGAAATACTAAAAAGTGTTAGATGCAGTATCAGGTTCTCCACTATCCCCTTCCCCTGTATCTTTGTAGCAGACACCTTTTGGTTGCTCTTCTTCTGGAAACTTCCCTTCCCCATCCAAACAACCACAAAGGCAAATCCCCAAAAGCCATGGTGAGGGTACTGTGTGATCCCAGCTAATTGGAGCGGGAGTGCTCGTGTGACCCAAGCTGGGCCAATCACGGTTTCCCCCCATGGAATTTGGAATTGGACCTAAAAGACTCATGATTAAGCTGAGGCATCCCCTTTATTGTTATTGGTGTGAGGAGGATGGTGTGTATGACAGGTTTGCCGGGACAGGATGGCTCTAAATATTAGAAGTACAGGTGATAAGTGGAAAGAAGCTTGTGACTGATGTATTTTCATTTTCCAGCTTCTTCCAGTGGTACATTCCTAAGACTTACCGTACAATACATTCCTATTTGACTGAAGTCTTTCCATCAGGACTGTTTACTGGACTTAGTAAAATTTTGCTGTGATGGATGTGAGGACCATCAGTTCTGCATCTTTTTATCTGCACAAATGACACCGACCAGGTCACTGTTTACTTGCAACCAAAGCTTAGTGACTTAGAACTCCCCTGTTTCCTCTTGACCAGGCTGAGATGACCTCACTCATTCCCAGAGGGAACACCCAAATGTGCTAGCATCGCTTCTTCCTGTATTGAAGACCGACCATAGCTTTGCAGAATAGCTAAATAATTTCATGTGTCCTTAGTCAAAAAACTGAGATTCCCCTTTTAAAACTAGGGATTCGGGGTGCCCTTAGAACCATGGACTCAGTTTCCAACCCGGATGTAAACTAGAAATCACTTGATTTGGCCTAAGGGGCTAATTAGGCTTCATTCATCATTTATTCCAATCTTAAAGCTTAACCCTCAACCTGATGCCACAGCTGGATGCTCGGAAACTTTAATTTATCCTGGTGGCCAATTAGCAACTTCCTTGCAGAAACACCTTTTGGGTGGCTGACTTATACAGGATGAATCACGTGACGTTCGTTGGGTTGACTCTGGTTCTGTTTTCTAATCTCTAAAATGAGGCTATGATGTTCTCGGAATAGAATGAGATTTTGTACGTACAGAGTTTAGCGTGGTGCCCAGCAAGTGGGAAGACCTCAATATATGAGCTGTTGTTATCATTATGTTAACTTCGGGGAGGCCACGAGAAAGATACTCCAGGGTAGCCACCAGAGATCATTCTTTCCCCGTCTCTGGAGGACAGGAGGAAGCAGAGAGAATTGATGGATGGACCAGGTTCATAGATTTTGTCTGTCCCTTTCCCCACACTGAGGATTAACTAGACCCACAAGTTGGCACCTGACATGAGGCTTTGTAGCTCCTTTCCCGGGGTGGTGGTCGTATATTTAAGCCTCTGGCTCAGGAATCTTTTAAGACCAATTATTTGGCTACTCCCTGTTGAGCTGAATCAGCTATTATTAAATCAGGAAGGGCAGACTGGCGAGGCTGATGGGTTTGTAAGAAAAGTGTGCATGTATCTGCATACATCTCTCTTGATTTGTTTATCTCTTTTTCTATCTTCATGTCTCTGTGTGTGGGGGTGGGTGGGTGGGTGTTTTGTTTTTCTCTTTGCCTCTCTTGTTTTCATTTGGTGGGCTCATATTATTTGCGTGTGTCTGTGTCTATGTGTATATATCTGTGTGTGTGTGACATTCTTTGTCTACCTATGGTGACCACATCCAATTTATGAAAATAGGAAAATAGTACCCTCGCTTTTTCTTTTATAAGTAACTCATTTGTTTTGCACCCTCCTTCTTTTGTTTAAAGACTAAATACTTCTTTCCTGGCGTAGAGATTTTGATAATGATTTGATAATCACTTTCCTTAAAGTTCTTTTAGAAGAATACTTTGATTCTGCCCATTCTCGGGTTTCCCTTATAGCCAGAAATTAAACACCTTGATCACGATTCCATAAAAACACACATCACATCAATTAACAGATATCGCCAGGGGCAGGCTCCTGTTCAACATCTGCTACTTTATTACTAACAGCACCAGCAGAATATATTATGGGGAGTGTGTCCATGGATTTCCACTGGCCTCCAAAGGTGCACAGAGATTTCCACTAGGCCTGCTCACTTTTCTAATGAGCCACATTAAAACTTCTTATTGAAATTGTGGGGTGGCACTTCTCCCTCCCCACCATTCTGGCAAAATCATGAAGACTGTGGTGATTCTGTGGGGGAACTTGGTCTCTACCCTCAAGGAGTTTGTTTTCACAAAAGACATCAAGAACAAGAAATAATGGTGAGGAGCGAGGAGAATTGTATCTCTGGAGAATTTACTGTATGTCAGTCACTGTGTTAGGTACTTCACATGCGTCATGTCATTTAATCCTAAACCCCTCCTATAGGGAGGCGTGACTATTCACATTTTGAAGACGAGGAATGGAGGGTTCAAAGGTGTTGCTCAAGGTCACATAGGTAGTGAGTGGCCGTAGTGGATAGTGATAGCTCTTTGTTCCCATCTCCACTTCTTTTGAGAATGACCTTGACCTTCTGACCTAAAGATTGGCATGAAATACAGCCAAACCAATCACCTTCTGGGATCTTCTGGGCAGTTATGATTGATCTTGGGTGGACACTGACCCAGCATGTCCAACAAGAATCTGTCTCTGGGATTAAGGTTCAGATGCTGGGAACAAGGAGGAAGTTTCCCTGTGGGTTTGCGAAGCTGGGTGCCAATGGTATTTTGCCCACTATGTGGAGATGTTCTTATTTATGCCTTGGGGGGGCCGGGGGGGCGGGGAATGAGATCAATCTGCAAAGAGAACCAGAGTAAGCAGAGATGAGGAACAAATGGAGAGAGAATGGAGAGTCGTGTAGTGTTTAGTCCCCAGTTCCAGTTCCCAAGGACTTGATTTATGCGGCCCTTCCATTTATATGGAGAGTTACAACACATTATCTTCCCCTGCTCTGAAGCTCACGAGTCCCCTTTGTGATTTAAGCCTGTTTGAGGTGGGCCTGTCGGTTTAAAAATATCCACAAATGGATACTGTCCCATTCAAGAGGCAGAGTCTTCTTTCCTTCCCTGTGGACTGGACTTAGTGACTCACTTCTAACAAATAGAGTGAAAGATAGTGTGCAACCTTAGAGGCTGGGTCATAAAGGCAGTGCAGCTTTCTCCTTGCTCTTTCTCTTGGACCGCTCACTTCGGGGGAAGCCAGCTGTCATGTAAGCAGCTCTGTGGAGAGGGCGTCCAGCCAACAGCCACGGGACGGAGCCATCTAGGAAGTTTATCCTCCAGCCTGGAGATGCACCCTCATGAGAGACTCTAACTCCTGATTCATAAACCCTGTGAAATAGTAAATGCTTATTGTTCTAAGCTGCTAAATTTGGGGGTAATTTGTTGTGTAGCGATATATAGCTAATGCAGTGGGTTCCTGTCTGTCCCTCAGAGTTGACAGAATCCAGACAAGTTGAGAGGAAGAGGTACCACTGATATTAAGTGGGTGCTTATTTTTTGCCTCACCCATATAGCTTTCCCCTTCTGCCCACAGAGCCCTGATTTTTGTCTTGGGTTAATTGATATATTGCCTGGTCTCAGTTGTGCATTTTGGGTGGGACATACTCTAGAGTTAGGGGTTTCTGTGTTTGGTTTCGGCAATGCATTCCATTTCCTGGCTACAGTGATGGGTTTGGTGATGGGTACCTCATCCCAAAAGGGTCAGTGAGATGCAAGGAGATAATCTTTGCATCTTTGACGGACAATGTCCCTCTCTTCTGGAGAAGTCTTCAGAAAATTATTGTTTTACTTCGTTGGAACACATAGTATGAAGGCGTGAAGGTTGGTGCTCCTACAGCCATTTTGCTGCCATGAGGCAGTGTCCAGTAGAGGGTAGTGATGTGTTTGAGAGACAAGAGAAGACTGACAGATACCAGGTCTTTGGTAATATTGCTTGTCTCACTAGCATAAGCCTTACCTGAAGCCTTCCTATAGATGTTTTAGTCATGTGAATCAATGATTTCTATTTATTACTGAAGCCACTTTAATTGGTGTTTTCTGTTCCATGAAATACAAAGGTTCTTAGCTGATACACAAATTCTATCTGCATCCAATGCTCATCCTCTTAAACTGCCCAAAATGCTATAGTACCATACCGAACAAGATCAATGGACTTCTGTTTAAAAGTTGTATTGGACACAATCTTTTCCAGCCTCATATTAAAAAAAAAAAAAACAAAAACAAAAAACAAACAAAAAAATAAGCAAACAAAGAAAAACCCACAAAAAAACAAGGAGACATAGAAAATGGAACCTCACACAACTTGGAAAACCAAAACCGATACTGAAACTGTTGTCAAAATCCATGAGAACATTCCACTAATCGTAAGACCGATGGAGCTGAATTGAGAACTATAAAATTACGGTTGACACATATTTTGATGCCTAGAACTGGGCAAGCCTGACATCTATAAACAGCAAAGGATAAATGTTCTTCTTGCACTTTGCAGCCTACTGACTTCATGCCAATGGCTTGTCTCAGCTTTGTGGCTGCTGTCATGACAGAGCATTACCTAAAATGTTTTGTTTTGTTTAAGTCTTTTTGTAGTTTATGCTCAAGTAATTGGTTATTTTAGGTTATGTAATAGCTTGGGGGAAAAAACTATTTCTTTAAAACAATACTTCAAGATCCACTCCGGCCAATTGGGAGAGTAATTAGAAAACTCAAGAATGAGAATATTTTGGCATAAAGAAACAGGCAACAAAATTGAGTGTGAATATTGATATACTTGTTGAAAGATATGTTTTGGAGAAAACAAAAAGAAGCAGAATGGGAAAGGAAAGCATACTAATTCTTTCTCTTACGTAGAGGAGTGTCAACAGATACCATTTCATTCCAGTCTTTGATAAATAATATTAATGATAATTTAAAAATAAAAGTTATTAAGTTTTTAATATGTTTTAGGCACTATGCTAAGTATTTTACAAGAAAAATCTTAAGAAATATATGTTAAAGTAGTTTTTAACAATAATTTAAATGTAACGCATCACATAATTAAGTCCAATAAATACTATGATAGATCCAACTTGACTGAGGGACATATTTGAAAGAATGTATCTTTTTTGAGATTAAATCTTATCAAGGTATTAATTATTTGAGAATTTATATATAAATCCACAATATTCCCAATTAAAATCCCATTGGGACTTTCAGAGATCTTTCAAAATCATTTTAAAGTTCATCTGGAAGAATTAATGGGTGAGATTATCGAAGGGCATTTTGAAAAAAAGAAAAATCATAATCCGATGACATTTTGAAAACAAAGGTACTTGCCTGACCACATTACAAAATGTTTTATAAGACTGTAATTATTGAAACAATGTGATATGGTACAAGAAACAGTCAATGGAATAAAAGAAATACTACTGACTAAAACCTGAGCATATGTCTCATAAAAAATACAACCAAAAAGCATCATAAGCCAATGGGAAACAAGTAAATTCCAGAAGTCATATTAGGAGAATTGGTTGTTTAGGGGAAAGGAAGCAAGTTACCTCTTCATAATTATGTTATGCTCCCAGATACATTCCAAAAGAAATAAAGAGGTAAATGTGAGAGGAAAAAAAAAAAAAACGTAAAAAATAAAAGTAAAAAAGAACAAAATGCACATAAGTATTTATTTCATTTAGAGATACAATTTTTTTCTTTTCTTTTTTAAATTAAAGTTTATTAAGATAGCATTTTTTCAAGCATGAAACTCAGAAGAAATTACAAGAAAAATACTAAGAGATTGAATTTGAAAAATTGAGAACTTTGAGTAAGTGCTGGTGATCTAATGTAGCATTGTAAAGAAATCTGAAAACTTTGTACAACAAAGCACAGAGAGCAAAATTAAAGGGCAAGTGGCAATGGGAGATGGCTGTTGTAAGAAATATGGTAAAGGTGAATAGTTTTACACTGCCAAGAAATCTTTAAAAATGCAAAAGAAAAATGTGCAGAGGGCACGGAAAGCTGATTTCCAAAGTGAGACATACAAATGGTCTATAAGCATATAAAGAAAATGTTCATCTTTAATAGGCATCAAACAATTGGAAACTTGGAGGACAATGAGACATAACTTTACCTATCAAATTGGCCAATTAAAACATTACAAGGTGTAGTGCCAGCTGGGGTGTGATGAATAGACACTCTTATGTGCTGCCAGTTGTTATATAAATTGATGCAAATTGACTTTAGGGTCTCCAGTTATCCCTGTATAAAACTGGGACGATCATACCTCTCCATTACGGCAAGGGTAGGATGAGATAATAAATGTAAAATACCTCAAATGGCGTACATGTTAATTACCGACATTGGCGATGATGGCCGTGGAGTGAAGAACGATTTCAGAGGTTTGAAGAGCAAAGTATTAGTGTGTGAACTAGGCCACCAAGTTATACGGGCCAAAAGGAATGGTGCCTGCAGTAGGAGAAACCAGAAGTGCTATTTCTGTTTGCCTCCTGGATTTATTGACCTGGAAAGAGAAGCTGTGTGACAAGTGCTCAAAGAGAAGGGATTTATTGGGCTTTGGCCATGGTGGATGACATATGCAGGCTGAATCCCAGGACAGCCATCCCCAGTCAGGCTCCCGTGTGACAACTGACCTCTTTCAACAGCCCTGCTCCAAACCCAGAGACCTGTGCCTCCCAACCCCTTGTCTCATACGTCCCTTCCTTATCCGCTAGCTTGGTTTATCCAGAAACACCTTGATGAAGAAGACAGCACCATTTATACATCGCACCTGATTCCAAAGATAGGCGTTGAATCCGCTGGCTTAGGACTTCTCCAACTCCAGATGAAAGGTTTGCTCTTTCCTTCTACTCTCTTAGTGTTGGATTCCGGACAGCAGTAGCCGCTGTGTTGATTGGAAACATACAGAATCCACTCTTACCAGTTGTGGTCGGCACTGTCTTGTCAAGAGAAGAAAGACTTTAAACATCATCCAGTGATACCTTGGACTTCAGAATGAGCGGGCATTGAAGACCCAGCCAATGTGAGTGAGTGAAGCCAGTGGGTCATGATCTCGGAAGTGGTCACAGGAGACTGGTTACACCTGCACCTCCAGAAACTAATTAGCCATCCCACCCCCTCCGCGTGTAGCCAAACTGAGAAAGCAGCATCTCGGACCAGACGTAGCAAAATACAACCGTCTGTAGAGATGCCCGGGCACGCAACTGAGCTTGCTTGAGACCTGTTCTCATTGGCACCTCAATTTAGAGTAACAGGACGGCAGGTGAAAATGGGAGCCTCCATTTAGACATCTGGAAGGAATTGCCAATTTGGAGGTGGTAACCAGTTTTGATTTTTATTATTTATTTATTTATTTATTTATTTATTTATTTATTTAGTTGGGGGGGAATCGTGGAGAACGGTGTGTTTTACCAGGACCCATCAGCTCCATGTCAAGTCATTGTTTTTCAATCTAGCTGTGGGGTGGGAGTGGGGGGGGCGCAGCTCAGGTCCAACTCAAGTCGTGTTTTTTTCTCAATCCAATTGTGGAGAATGCAGCTCATTGTGGAGAACGCAGCTCACTGGCCCATGTGGGACTCGAACCGGCGACCTTGGTGTTATGAGCATGGTGCTCTAATCACTGAGAAAACCGGTTGCCCACAGGTGGCTCAGCTCCAAGCTCAAGCCGTTGTTTTCCATCTAGTTGTGGAGGGCGCAGTTCACTGGCCCATGTGGGACTCGAACCGGCAGCCTTGTTGTTAAGAGCTCGCGCTCTAACCAACCGAGCCCCCCGGTTTTATTTTTAAGGGGGAGTTCAAAATTGGCTTAACGGGCCATCTTTATATTTCCTTTGGAAGGACCATTTTGGAGGACACACTAGATGTGTGGATGGCAAGCAGATCCATCCCCAGAGTCCGGGAAATCTACAGCCACACAACTTTCAGCAATCTAAAACGGACGTAGGGGCAGAACCAAGCCACTTTAAAGTTAAGATTTTATTTTGTGTCTGAAGATAGACTGCCATATGCTTGGAAATGCTTATTGGGTCTTGGACAGATGTGTGTAATTTTGTCCTTGTTCATGGTCCATGGTGGGTAGAGTAGGACTGTGGCGGGGACGACCAGCCTGACGTATTGCATTAGAGGAAAGGTGACTTTGAACTTGACCCAGCACACCTAAGTTCACTGATGTCCTAGATGGGATGCTGTTAAAGTGGAATTGGGCTGTGTACAGGTTAGCAGTTAACCAGTTGGCGAGTTCAGTAGCCTTCTTACTGGTCCCCTGGCTCACCATTGTAGCTCTCTCCTCTGAATCCATTCTCCATAGCAGCTCAAACAATCTTTAGGAATGTTAATAAGCTCGTGATGACCTCCTCCCATTAAAATTTTCTCAAGGCTTTCATCACATGCGGAATGAAACTCTACTTTAAAATTTTCCTTGATATTCTTGTATTTGTTAAAATACTTTATAATTGAAAAATCTATTCCCATGACATGCATAATTAAAGTGAAAAGAGAAAGATGAGGTCTTGAATTGTGTAGATTCATACTGATGAGTCTCGAAGAAGTGGGTCGTGATGGGGCAGTGAATGGGCCCATGCCAACATGGGGCGCCTGCATTGTCACATGCGTGTAGCAAATCCACTTGTTCAGTTTAAAGCCAGAGAAGCGCAAAAGCTGCAGTGCTATATCCTCTGGGGGATGTAGATATCACTGCAGTGGCCCCGGAGTAACTGAGGTTATTCTGTGTCCTGAGGGTCGGGAGAGCCTTATGCTCTGCCCTGAAAAGTTCCTGCACCAAGCAGAGTTTCTCAAGGTGTGTTCTGCAGACCGCTCTCATGGGTGTGACCTGGGGAGACTTATTACAGAGTCAGATTCCTGGGTCCTGTCACTGATCGACTGAATCAGAATCTCTTAAGACTGGGCCCCAGGAGTTTGTGTTTTAAATAAGATTTCCAATTCATTCTAATGCACACTGAATTTTAACCTATAGCTGTGCTGTCCACTACAGTATCCACTCTGATAGCTGCCAGGCACTTGGGGCTTTTGAGCGCTCAAAATGGGGTTAGCGCCACATATTGAGATGACAATATTTTGGATCACTTGGGTTAAAATATAATATCACTTAAAATTGTATATCACCCATCTCATTTTACTTGTTTAATGTGGTTCCTAGAAAACTTAAAATGACATATGTAGTTCACATTATAGTTCTATTACACAGAGCTGCTGTAGGATCTCGTATCTTAGAAACCCTCAGAGAATTATTGGAAGGATGTTCTGGAAAGTTCTGAAGATGGAATGAGAGGAGTTACCTTTAGAACTCGGGGAGGGGAATTCTGGTTCATTTCCTAGATATAAGGCTCAAATTCAATTGGGTGATATTAACCAAAGGTCTCTGCAGACTGAGATGGCATAGATGGTATTCAAGAGCTTGGCTTTTCCTTTTGACAGGTCATGTTCAGACACTTCCCCACCAAGTGGCTTTGACCATGCTACCTCCCTTCTCTGATTTCCGTGCTTTTGTCCTTAAAATGAATGATTCTAGTAATGACAATATAGTAATAGCAACACATCCACATAGGATGCAAATGCAGTAGCTTTTGTTTCCTGGTGCAGAGCTTGGGGTGCACCAACCATCACCCACTGCGTTCTTGGTGTTTATTGCTGTCATTACTGAGATGAGGTCTAATCCAGCCCTGGTCATTTTTGGCCATCCCTTGTGTTTTTGGGTTGTGAGTCCGTGGAACTGGAGGTCCCAGCTGACCTGCAGGCCATTACTGATGGCCTGGGTGAATGACTGGGTTGGTGTTATAGGCTGAACCCTTGGGCCCACCCAAAATTCATACGTTGAGATCCTACTTTCAATGTGATGGTGTGAGAAAGTGGGACTTTCGGGAGGTGGGTAGGTCACGAGGGTGGAGCCCTCCTGTGTGGGATTAGTGCCCTTATAGAACAACCCCAACAGAGCTCTCTGGTTCTTTTTCCACTATGTGAGGGTAACTGAAGTTGGGAGCCTGCAACCAGGAAGAGCCCCCCCCCCCCCCCCCAGATCCTGACCATACTTGCACCTTGATCTTGGACTTCCAGCCTCCAGAACTGTAGTAAATAGTGTTGGTTGTTGAAGCCACCCAGTTTATGCCATTTTGTTACAGCAGCTCAAGCTGACTGAGACAGTTGGATTTCTAGTTATAATGCTCACTGGAGTTAAGAGGGCAAGTCCCTAAGGCGCCCTTAGCTTCAGTTTCCCACAGTTAAAATGGTCGTAGTTAACTTAAAATGGTATATAATTAAACGGCCACCTTGTTCCACAACTCCAGAGGCCACCATTCACATAGAACACAAAGGTAGCCTTGGAGACACTCTAATTACAATAATATGACCTCTAGACAATGGAATATTATGGTCCTTAAAAAGTCACATTTTCTTTTCTTTTTTAAGCTTATTGAGGTGACAAAAAAGGTCACATTTGCAAGGAATGGCATGCGAAAATACCGTAGTCAAGAATTGAGTAGACTTCAGTGGTCAGGCTGTCTACTCTTAATTCTTGACTACTTGCAAAGAAAAAAAAAAAGGAATTAAGAGTAGAAAGCAAGGTGAAAATTTATATATGGTATGATGCCTATTTTGTTTTAAAACTAATCGAGATTACAACGAATGACCAACACGTTAACAGTGGTTGCCACTGATTGGTGAGATTACTGGTATCTTTCCCATTTCTCTGCGTTTTGCACATTTTCAGTAGTAAACATGTGGAAAGAGAGGGTCCTGTGTTCTCTCCATTCTTGTCACAGATGGGTGGGCTCTTTAGCTTCATTCTGGATAGGGGCCTATGCAACTTGCTGACCTCAAACAGAGGGTCAAGTGTGTTTCTCAGGACAGAGAAGGAGGAGGTGGGGGCAGGGAGAAAGGAGGGGCTTTAAAAGATCCAGGGAAAGTGAGTTTTGCCTGCTGCTTTTGCTTCCAGGAAGAAAACCAGTTTCCACACCAAAGCACCAGTGGGGTGAAAGTCCAAACCAGGAGAAATGGCAGACTCATAGGAGAGGAAGGAGCAGGGAGGTGAGAGCGAGGGTCATTTTGGTTCCTTGAGAGGGGATACTTAAGCCTGAAAGGAGACTTGCTGGTGGAGGCAAGGCATAGTTTGTGCCACTCTCTGGATGCTGGCTGTTTGTGATAGCCGAAGGGTCCAACCTGGTTCATTTGGTCTGCCTGCATCTACACCCCCTTCCCGACAACCTGGCCCAGCGTGGCTGCATTGTGTACATACTGTCTTGCAGAAAGAAACAAATCAAATCGTCCTACAAATAATGGTCCCTGCCCTACCTACCTGACAGGGTTGTTGATGAACCACGTTGAGGTAATGCCCATGCTGGTGTTCTGTAAAATGCACCTGGACGTAACCGGGAGGAAGGCATTCCTGGCTGGGTCTAGGCAGCATTTCAGCCTAGAAGCTTAACCCAGGGTAGCAGAAGGTCTCTTGTCTTAGCAGAGCCAGGTCCCTCGTTAGTGTGTTCTGCTGCGAACAGGGCTGCACTCATGCTTGGCTGTTGACCTGGGGCTCAGTTCTTTGTCACTCTTGAGGACTGCTGCCTTGGGGAGATGGAAACTCACTTCTCAATGAAGCTTTGCAAAAATTTTCTGAGTCAAACAGACCCTGCCTGCCACAGTTTTGAGCCACTAGCTGGGGGTGTGGAGTGGGGATGGGGCCCTCTGATGACCGTCTGTGCTGTAGGCAGAGGGTGAACAAATGTCTCATTAAGAAGACTCCCGGGTCGGAGATGAATCACCTGGGTCAGTCTCTGTCCAAATACGCCCTTGGAAACAGATCTTTATTCCATCATTGGCATTTCTTCTGTAGCCTTGACATACGATTCCAATTCATCTGAATTTAATACATTTCAAGGTTTTTTTCAATCGCAGCCCCGTGAAGGAACAGGTTGACCTTTAATTTATAATCCTCGTGTCATGGAGTTTAGCAGAGCTTAACCTATGTCAGTCGTGGTTCAAAACCATCTGCCTTGCTTTGGAAAAGGCAGGCCATGCTTTCAGTGTCAGTTGGAAAATAGGAAAATACACACCAAGTAGGCAGAGGCGGACTAGACAGGAAAGGAAAAACTGTCCAGAAAGAAGAGGGAAACCCAAGATGTGGATGCAGTTCTGAAAAATGAGCAAGATGCTTCTTGGGTAAATGAAAGTGTGTGGGGCTCTTGGGAACTTGACAGCAGCCAAACCGAGCCCAAGAGATAACAAAGGGCAGAAACAGATGCAAACAGGCAGGTGATGAGAAGGGCCGAGAGGGCTCCTCGAGAAGAGATTCAGCGTGATGCTTTGTATTTAGTAGTAATTAAGATGCATTTTATTGTTTTGAGGCTCTGACGCCCCCTCTGGAGCGAAGCCTTGTTTCCCTTGGGACTGGGAGCATTGCCCAGGGTGCCCCTCAGCTCTCCGCCCTTTTTGAGGATGGTTTTAGCTGGATAAAAGAACAACCTGCCTCGCCCAACGTGACAGCCTATTCCTGGGCATCCTCGTCTTGTGCTGACATGAGGGTCTGTTGCCTTCCCCCAGCTTGGGACCAACCTCACAGACATCCCAGCTCCAGTGGAGTTGTCTGAGGCCTTCGTTCAGCCTGGGTCACATCTTCAAGTTTCCTTCTGGCCAAATCTTGCCTCCTTCCCCATTTTTCAGTAGGTGTCATTCCCTAGAGCACCCCCCCCCCATCAATGTCCTTCCCACTAATCCCCGTCTCAGACTCTGCTACTCGGGACCCCACCCATGATAAGGTGCTATTTGGTACCCAGTTTCTAAATTCACTAAAAAGTGACGACAGCTTGGATGCTGAGCTTCTGGTGAATGCATCCCCTCGGTATTGTTACAGGTGGAACGAATACGTGGTGTGGGAGGCACACCAATGGCCCAGTGAACGTGTTACCTTACATGGCAAAGGGAAATTAAGGCTGGAGAGGAAATGAAAGTTGCTGGTCAGGTGAACATAAAACGGAGAGGTGATCCTGGGTTATCTGGGCCCGATGTGCTCACAAGGTCCTTCACGTTGAAAGAGAGAGGCAGGAGAGGAGGGCCAGAGAACCACAAGGGATGATAGAAATGCGGGGAGAGAGATGCTAGATCAGCGACTTTGATGAGGCGGGGCCACGAGCCAAGGCGTATGGGTGGCCTCTAGAAGCTGAAAAAAAAGTAAGACAAGGGATTCTCCCCTAGAGCCTCTGGAAGGAGTGCCGCTCTGTCAGCCCCTTGATTTCAGTCCACTGAAGCCCAAGTTGGAGTCCTGTAAAGATGTAAGATAATAGCTTTGTGTGGTTTAAAGCCACTAAGTGTGTAGTCATTTGTTACAACAAATTATTACCAGTGGTCTGACACTTTTTGGAAAGCCAACGGGCCATATGCATCAAAAGCCATAAAAATATTTCTGAGTTTTTTCACTCCCCAAGTAAGTACCCAAGTACTTACCTATCCCCGAAATTTATCATAAGGCAGTAACTGAAGCAAATCCTACACACTTGATACTAATTACAGCATGATATCGATCCGGCTTCTGGGTAGAATATTAGATAGCCAAATTTTGTGAATTATGAATCTGACATTGTCAAGCACTGCAGAGCCAACAGGGTGGGGAACATTCCCCAGGGCATCTCAGATTATACCGTGAACACACCTGCACAGATCTGTACAGGTCTGGTTATTTAAAAAGAGGAGGGCCTGGAGAATATCAAAGTGATTTGCAAAAGACGAACTTTTTCCTCTCAATACTTCAAGGTCTCTCTGGTTCATCTGAGGAGTTTTCATCAACTTTCTGTCTTGCGGTTTCCTTCCCTAGACCTCACTGATCTTGAAATAGGTCCTTATTTTTTGAAAATGCAGGGTACCATTTGGCCTTAGATCAACAGGAATAATAACTGAAATGATGCATGATTAATTACTTTGCATGTCAGTGTCAATCTGCAATATTGATTGATTAAATATTTCAGAACCAGTGTTTTCATTTATCTATAGGGGTGTGTGTGTGTGTGTGTGTGTGTGTGTGTGTATGTATGTATTTTTTTTTAATTACATATAAAAAAATAATCCAAACCACTAAGCCTTTTCCCTGAGTCTGGTGTCCAATTTTGAGAAGGCCAACCAAGCTCCCACAAAGTGGGAAAGTTCACCCTCAAGACATAAAGTCTGGAATGTAATTAATTCCATGGAGAGGGTATTCATGTGGGAGGAGAGAAATGTCCTCATGTCAGCTTATAGTGCCATAGGTCACCCAAGTGTCTGATGGGACACCAGTTATTTCCCCTTTTTTAAAAAATTTCATCCAGCAAATTTCTACTTTGTGGCCTCCTCCACTCCCCAGCATCTTAACTGGTGAGCACTAAAATTTGAGAACCATTGCCCCACTGTTCAAATGATAAGCTCTCAGGTTTGATCCCTAAGAGATCGGGTCTAAATAGACCTGAGATTGTGTGTATGAATCTGCCTTTTTATCAGGCACTCCGGGAAATTCTGATTTAGGTCGTTTGTGGCCTATACTTTATGAAACTCTGCCCAGTTGGAACCCCAAAACAATCTCCTTCGCAGGATTATTTTGTGAAAGCAGCTAATGAATTGGCCTCCACCATCAGGAGGCAGTTGGAGACCTTCCCCTCCAGGGAGTTGCGTGGGTTAATTCACTTTGTAAATAAAGTTTCAGTGGCAAGTCAGATATTTATTTCCTATGTGGAATAGTAGAAGCCCCTTTGCTCTGAAGCCTCGTCATGACACACGTTGGGATGGTGCCGATGAAAAGTGATTGCACTTGGGGAGATTTTTATTTTGCGATTCCCGCTAACAAAGGGAAGAGAAAAATCCAATGAAATTCCAGGAAGGAATGACAGCGAGGGATCATGTTATGGGACAGAGAAGGAGCCGTATAATTCCAAACAGCTTCCCCCGCCAGAGCTGAGGCCCGGGGCAGAGTTAGCTCATCAGCAGAGTCGGGATGGAGGGAAAGGGCCAGGAGACCAGCAGGCAGAGATTAGGGCCCCTCAGAGAAGGGAGTGACCGAGTTCTGAAAGACACGGGCACAGTGTCGTCGTGTCTCAAAAAATGCACGAGATTCAGAAACTTAATAGTAAAAACTGATTGTAACGTAATGCAGACTGTAGAGGTTCTGCCTTTTCAGCCTGGAAAGAGAAGGACTAAGAAATGGAACATACTGAACGATTTAAACTCATTATAACAGGAAAATAAGTGGTTGCTGAGCAGCGACAGAGGGATCTGTGGGTGGGGGTGGGATTTCTGACTTATTACTAAACAGAACTGGTAATGAAGGTGATGACGGTGACGGTGAAGAGTAAGAAAATGATGACACCAGTTTGCACCTGTGACAGGTGTGCTCGTCAATGGATGGGGATTGAATCGGGGGCGCTGGGTATGTAGGACATAGGACTCCGTGTTTATGCCACAAGAAGCAAGAAGCTCTGGGGACAGAGACTCTAGGTGGAGGGCACCTCCTGGCACCTGGACGGTTTCCCAGGGGCTGGGACGCCAGCACTGGTAGAGTCTGCTATCAAGTAAGGGCAGGTCTTATCGCTGCCACTGAGTAGGAGTCAGGAGTCTACAGAGCCTGGGGTCGGTGGTGCCTATGTGACTTTGGACAGAAGAAGACTTGAGCATATGTGCTTCCTATGTGCTGGGTCTGGGGAAGTGCTGTGTGGTCTTCGATGGTTCTGTGGCCCTAGAGGATGAGAACCTTGGGCTTGGTGAAAGATGCACTTGAAAGTCCAGGTCTGAGGTCAGCCTCAGTAAAAGCATCTCTCTGGTGCCTTGAGGTACAGGCCCTTGATCTCACTTGTTTTGCATTTATAATAAAAGGTATATTTGTAATCCAAGTAGTAGATGCATATTGCAAAACAATCCAAATTATACACAGGGCTTCTAATGAAAAGCAATTATCGTCTCCCCAACCCTTCCCACACTAAATCTTTATCTTCAGAACCAACTCTTCCTTTGGCTGTTTCTCCTGGGTCTGGAGCATCGCTTGATGTTCAGAGATGCTAGCTGCAATGACATATATTGTATATCCAGTAAGAATCAGGAGAACCTGGCTAAGCAATTTACAGAGATGAATCCTTTTTTTGAGCCTCTAAGAATTGCTCGAGACTCATCACATTTTTCTTCTGAGGGATTA
This sequence comes from Rhinolophus sinicus, assembly GCF_057876585.1. Taxonomy (NCBI): domain Eukaryota; kingdom Metazoa; phylum Chordata; class Mammalia; order Chiroptera; family Rhinolophidae; genus Rhinolophus; species Rhinolophus sinicus. The sequence goes on along the minus strand of NC_142510.1, from coordinate 9,884,649 downwards.
TTTCTCCCTGATCACTCCGGTAGATTACAGAGTCAGGCTTTGAGCCCCAGAATTCTGACTTCTAAAGCTGTGCTTTCATCCTTCTTTTGCCATTCCTCCATGACAAACAGAAACTAAAAGTCTGAGAAATCAGATGAAGAACCGATGGTCATATCATTGGGGGGGGGGGGATGGAGCTCATTCAAGAACCAAGGTCTTCAGACTCCAAATCCCGAGTCCTTTCCAACCTGCTACTTCCCTCTCACAGCCTAATCTCCAAACCACTTCCTTTGATCCAGGAGAACTTTGGAAGAATCCAAGGAAATTAAAGAATGAAGTCTGGGCTGCTGGCCCCTCCCCGGTGTACTTAAGTAAGCTGCTGAGAAGGCCAGGCCATTTATTTTCAGAAATGGCCTAATGATCACCCAGCAAGTCTAGTTACAGACGTGGTTCATCAGGCCCCCTGGATATACTAGTGCAAAAAGCTCACAGTCCGTCTCGGGCTGATGGATTGCCCGAGTTATTAATATGGAAAGGGAGAGAGATTTACTTTCGGTAGTGGAATTAAGGTGCTTCAGTGCACCCTGGGCCGGTTGTTTTAAAATAACTGGGGACCGAGTTTCTCTTGGAAAAGGACTTAATTTTTATTGAAAACCTACCACCTTCAAATGGCCGGGAAGTTGAAGAACTATAAAACTGTCAAACAGCCCCATTATTAAAAGCTTTATTTGACAAATCTTCCACTGCTGGGTTAACTCGTGCGTTTTCCCTCCTCTCTCACAAGAAATAAAACCACTCATTTATGCAAACTGCTGACAAGGAATGGAAACAAATGGACTTCTAAACATGAACAGAGACACCCCAGCCCCTTCCCGCAGCCTAATGGACGTTAGAGCCATTCATAAATCTACGGCTGCTTGGACAGAATGGTGGTTCCACAACTTCGTCTTATTGGGTTCAGAGCTTAGAAAATGTCCTTGTTTCTGGAAGGCTCTGTGTCCGTGGGAGGGATTAAAGTCAGGAAGGAATGCTTTACTCAACAGTCCTCCTGTACCAGTTTTCTGTTGCTGCATCACAAGTTGCCACAAGCGTAGAGGCTTAAAACACTCATGTTTCTTCTCTCATGGTTCCTGTGGGTCAAGGATGCAGGAAAAACTTGGGTGGGTCCTTGGCTTAAGTTCTCAAGAGGCTGTAGTCAGGATGGCTGCCAGGGCTGTGTTCCCATCTGAAGGTTCAGCTAGAGAAGGATCCATGTCTCCATTTGTGTGGTTGTTGGCAGCATTCAGTTCGATTCCTTGGTATTGTAGCTTGAGTTTTTGTTGGTTTGTTTGTTGTTTCTGCCGGCTGTTGTCTGGAGGTCACTGCCCTCAGCTCCCCACCATGCAGGTTCCTGACACATGGACTTCTCCAATATGGCCGTGTCCTCCATCAAGCCAGAAATGGGAGTCTCTAGTGAGTCTGTTAGCAAGATGGAGTCTTCTGTGATGTAACATAGTTACGGAAGGGACAGCCAACGCCTTGGCCACATTCAATTGGTTAGCAGCAACGCATTGAATGTGGGTCTTGCCCACACTCAAGGAGAGCGGATTGTACAAAGGGTGAGGCTACCAGAAGGTAGGGATTGTGGGGGGTCACCTTAGTGATCCATGGGCAGATCAAGCTGAGTATGCTTAACCTGAGCTTCCCGGAAGGAGGAAGGGAAGGAGGGAGGGAGAAAGGAAAAAAGGGAGGGAGGAAGGCCTGTTTATGGGGTGCTTTCGATAAGAAAGCAGCAGTCCTGTTTTAGAATACCATCAAAAGAAGAAATGAAATCCTTGTTTCTGCAAGCTCTCATTCTGATTCTCAATAACAATGACTGTGGTATAAGCTTTGGGTCTCCAAGCCAATCCGATAAGATTCACTGAATTTAGGGGTGCTAATGAGCACCCTTGAAACAGAATGATCACCATTAGGACTTCTACATAGTTTACCTGGCTTGGAAAACGGTGTCTCCAATCCAGGTTTTTGAATAATTGGTCTTCCCGTTGAACACGGACCTTCTTACTGGCAATCATTTTGTGTATGCCCGTTCTGCATGTTTGCTCAGAAGCTCTGATGAGCAGTGAGAACACGGCAGCTTCTAAATGAGCTTTCAGCGAATTAGTATGGGTGGGTGTTTTTTTTTTCTCCTTGGGGTGAATGAGTGAGCAGATGGATTAGGAAGGAAAGAAGGAGGGAAGGTAAAGGCCAGGATGAAGGGAGATACACAATCAAACCTCACACACGGTTGATATAATTCAGGGTTTCTCAGCCTCGACATGACTGACATTTTGGGTCAGCTAATTCTTTGTTGTGAGGAGAGGGGTTAGAATTTTCAGGAGCATCTGTGATATCTACCCACTAGATGTCAGTAGCACACATACCCACCCCTCTCCAGACATTACCAAGTGTTCCCTGGGGAGGAGAATAAAATCTCCCTCAGTGGAGAAGCACTGATACAATTCTAGCACAAAGGAAATGACATTGATTTTTTTAGGTGGCTTGGGTTATTTTACCTGGACCAATATATATAATTGTTTAGGTTTTACAAATGCTAGAGCAAGCTCATGGGCTTTGTAAGGTTTTGAAGGTGGGCATTCTAGCATTTCAGTTCTGGTTCTGCCAATTGCTAGCTGTGTAACTGGGGGCAAATTTTTCTTTTTTCTGTTTGTTTTTTTTGGGGTTTTTTTTACTTATTCCTTTTCTTTCTTTCTTTCTTTCTTTCTTTCTTTTTAAAATTTATTGGGGTGACAATTGTTAGTAAAATTACATAGATTTCAGGTAACGGAGCAATTTTTAAAAATGGCCTCTGTCTGGTCTCCATATCTGCAAAATGGAGATAGCCCATCTAGCTGCTGTGAATATACACGATACACGTAGAATGCTTAGTGCAGGGGTCATGTGTGAAAAACCACACAATGTGTTCGTTCTGTTACTGCCTTTAGAATATTTAGACATTTGGGCTGTCTTAGGTCGGCCATTTTTCTTCCTTCGCCTCCCCTAGATTTCGGGTCTTGTTAGAATGGAGCAATGGAAATAGGAGAGCCTTAACTGTGGGCCCAGTGACCTTGCTCAGGTGAAGATGACGGGCAGGTATTGGGACATAGGGCAGGCCAGCTGTGCTGAGAAGAGGAGGCATGTTTGTGGGGGAATCACAGTGCCATCCAGATGTCCTGTATCATTGGGGGTAGGGTTCTCTGTGATTACGTCTCTAAGATCTCCCTCCTTTCCTCCGAGCAGATCTTGCTCTCTGTTAACTGCAAAGTAATCTTCATGATCCCATGGATGGGGAAGCATTTTCATGCGTTAAACCACGATGCAGTATCTATGTATTATTGTGGTTAAATGTACATGACGTAAAATGTACTATTTTAACCATTTGTAAGGGTTCAGTTCTGTAGCATTAAGTGCATTCACATTGTCATGCAAACATCACCACCATCCATCTCCAGAACTTTTTTCATCATCCCAAACTGAAACTCTGTCTCTGTTAAGTATCAATTCCCATTTCTACTTCCCAGCCCCTGGCAACCACCCTTCTACTTTCTGTCTCTATGACTTTGACTGTTCTAGGAACCTCATATAAAGGGAATCATGCAATATTTGTCCCTTTGTGACTGGCTGCTTCCACTTAGCGTAATTTCTTCAAAGTTCATACATGTTGTAGTATGTGTCAAAATTTCCTTCTCATTTAACCTGAAAAAAATTCCAACAAATACCTGCTTGGTCCCTGCTTTCACTTCTTTCGGGTATATACCCAGAAGTGTAATTGCTGGGTTATATGATAATTCTGTTTAATTTTTTTTTTTGAGGCACGCCATGCCGTTTCCTACAGCAGCTGTGCCATTTTAAATTCCCACCAGCAATGCACGAGGGTTCAGATTTCTCCACACCCTCGTGGTTTTGATTTACATTTCCCTAATGACTAGTTATACTGAGTGTCTTTTCATGTGTGTATTTTAATAAAGAACTTTGGAAGACTCTGAAAGTTTCTGGTGGAATTTCAGGCAGCTATAAAGAAGAGACCGTTTTAGGCAGTGGGACCTCTCCAGTTCCAAACTCCCCGCCGTCCAGAAGTGCACACGACCCTGTGTCCTGCCTGCATGAAGTGGTTCCTGATACCGCAGGCTCTGAACACTCCCCAGTATCAGCTCTGCTCATTCATCTTGGTTATCAAGTGATACCCCGCCTACAAAGTCTGCTGAGGAAAGCGCGGCCAGCTGCCATCTCTTTAATATTTAGAAATCTGCCTTAATAAATCCCAGTTCTTCCTGCATGTTGCTATCTGCAATCGTGGTCTCCAGTTTTCTGGGAATTCACTGGGATGGTTTCTTATCTGTTAGCTTGTCAGAAACAGGCGCGAGGACAATCAAATGTTCATCTATTCACATCTGGTGTTCTGCGGGGAGCAGCGTTTAGACCCCTACCGTGTTTAACTGTATAAATGGTTTCTATCTATCATCTAAATCAGAACTGCTTATGTGCAGAGTGAACCGCGTCAGATAGAGAGCCACACAGCATAGGCTTGGGGAGGGGACAGAGTGTCCGCCCTCTTTAAACATTGGGAATTCGTAGAATTGTCACCATTCTCTTTTCTTACTTTTTACATTCTGATTTCCTAGTTTCGCTTTTAATCATTGCACTGTGTGATGTACGTGTGTGTGTGTGTGTGTGTGTGTGTGTGTGCATGTATGTGTCTTTGGGTCTATGCATGTGCATCTCTTGTATTTCTCCCATGCCTGTCTGTGTTTGCATTTATGTGTGTTTGTGTCATGCATCGTCTTCTGCATGTGTCGATGTATTTTTTTCTCGGTGGACGTGCTTGTGCGTGGTTTTTTGGTGTCTGTGTGTCATGCTGTGCTTATTCGTGATGTTTCTCTCCTTGTCTTTATGTCTCTGGATGCGGGCACTGGTCTGCATATCTGCGTGTGCCTGGGATTGGCTGTGTCTGTGGGTCTGCCTCAGTTTCTGGGTTCAGTGTGTGTCCTGTCCCTTTCCACCTTAGCCCTCTTCTTCTGTGGATGGAAGCAGACTATCCATTTTCCAGCCAGAGAACAATGATTGGCCTGGACTGTGGTGGCAGCAGGCAGCCGTCCGTGCTGGTGATGTATCTGAGGCTTGGTTGGCAGGGCCTCCTGGGACAGTTCTCACTGCGGCTCGTGCAGCCAGCCGTGTGCTGGACACACTCTAATGGGGCAGAAGTACGTGTGTTGAAATCAATGCCTCCTTCCTCTCTGCAGCTCACGAGGCCTGCACACAGGTACCTCCATAACCACATTTACTGGACTCCACAAAGGAAGGTACCTTGAGGTGGTGAGACTGAAACAACTTATATCCTCCTGCGACCTCCAGGTGGCTCCCTGCCCTGAAATTTCCTTGTTTCCAGGATAAACAGCACTATTCATTCAGTTGACCAAGTTCCTGTCTCTTTGTTAACCAGCTTGCCCTCTGCTTACCCTGTAATTTCCGTTTTCCCAGAAGCAGCTGGTATTGACTAAGCAAACGCAAAGACCGATAGGATGCTAAACCCTTTACCTGAGTTAAATGACATAATCTGTAGCACAACCCTGTAAAGTAGATATTGTTATTCTTTCCATTTAACAGACAAGAAAGTGGTTACCAAGAGAGGTTAAGTAATTAGTCTGAGATCACACAGCTTGAAGTGGTGGAGCTAAGAAAATAACACAGACATTTGGGATGCAAAGCCCATGTCCTTGACCACTGCACAGTGGAGAGACTGATCTGGCCTCTAGCTGGGCTTCTTTTTTGACTTTCTTGGGACGAAGGACACTGAGGATTGTCTTATAACTGTGCACAGTGCCTGAGCTGCTGGTCTAGCAAAATACTCTCCCAGAGGCCTCCCTGTTCTTCCAGATTGATTGTTGATTTACACACACACATACACACACACACACACACACACACCCTGCCTCCAGCTCTGTCTGGCCTACACTGCACCCATCGACTGGCTCTCCCCTCACTTTCTTTATTCAACAGTAACCCACCCTAAAATTTCAACTTCTCTTCACCAATCCATCGCCCATTACTTTCTGCTTTTCTCCCTTAGCGCGTACGACTGGCATACATGGCGATGTATTTTATTTATTTATCCTGTTTATTTTCTATTTCCCTGCTAGCAGGGGCGCATAGGGTCTGCTGTCTGTGGATTGCTGCTATGTACTGGGCACATAGTAGGCACTTAGTGTATGTTTGTTGAATGCTATATCCATGGCACCACATGCATGTCATACAAAATTTAAAAGATACAGGAGGGAAAATTTGCTTCCCCACTATCGGCTTTAGCCATGCATTTTCACTCAGGATGCAACTGCTTTGTCTGATTTTCCTGTGTCTTTCCAGAGGTATTATATACAGGTAAACCTCGGGTGTATGTGTGTCTCTGTCTAGCTCTCTCCCTATCTATCTCTAGGTATCTATATGTGTAGCAGCATCATATACAGACTGTTTCTCACCCTCCTTCCTTTACTCAATATCTTGGCAACGCTTTCGCATCAGGATGCTAAGAAGAATTCAATCTTTTGAATGTCTGCCTATTATGTAATTGTTCGAGTCTGTGTCTATTGTTTCACCCATCCCCTCGTGATGGACTTTTGGGCAGTTCCCAACATTTGGCTCTTGCAGACGTGACTACAATGAATAGGGCGGTGCTTGCATCATTTCTCACAGATGCAAGTGTGTCTGTGGGATGGATTCCTGGAAGTGAAATGGTGCTGGCTTACTTCAGAGCAAAAATCAATGCTTGGCAAGTTCAGCTGCCTTGAGAGTGGTGTACATGGCAGGGCTGACCCAGAGGGTAATGGGGCGAGGGGGTTGCTTCATGTCAGAATTTAAAATTGACTCATTAAATAGTTCATGGAGAACTCACAATGACCACTAGATGGGAAGCTTAGCCCTACCGCTCCCCTGCCCCACCCCTACCTGGAAAAGATGCCAGGAGTCTCAGAGGCTGTAGATGGCAGAGGGTTGCATGGGACGATTTTCTGTTTTTTTGTTTGTTTGTTTTTTTGTTTTGTTTTTGTTTTTTTTTTATTTTATTTTATTAAATTTATTGGGGTGACAATTGTTAGTAAAGTTACATAGATTTCAGGTGTACAATTCTGTATTACATCATCTATAAATCCCATTGTGTGTTCATCACCCAGAGTCAGTTCTCCTTCCATCACCATATATTCGATCCCCCTTTACCCTCATCTCCCACCCCCCACCCCCCACCCCCGTTACCCTCTGGCAACCACTAAACTATTGTCTGTGTCTATGAGTTTCTGTTTCTCATTTGTTTGTCTTGTTTTTTTGTTGTTTTTGGTTTATATACCACATATCAGTGAAATCACATGGTTCTCTGCGTTTTCTGTCTGACTTGTTTCGCTCAGCATTACTCTCTCAAGATCCATCCATGTGATTTTCTGTTAATAGTAGCATAAGACCTAATTACCTTTACAAGCAGCCCTGAGGTTGGACTTTTCTTCCATATTGCAAACGTCTCTCATTTTGACTTTGGCTATTGTCTCAAAGGTGGTTTTTCCTCCTCTTGTGCTGCTGGCTTATGGGGTGGGGGGTGGGGGTAGGCTGAGGTGTGCATAGTAGGTCTGCTTTCCACAGCAAGAGACAGAAGAGAGAGAGGGGGAACTTGGATCATCAGCCATGCTTAGGCATCGTGCCAGCGTCTTCTGAACCTTCCTGTTTCCCTTTCTGTGAAATGGGGATAATAATATCTACCCCTCCTGGGACTGGTCTGAGGATTTAATTAGCTCGCACATTCGTTCGTTAAAAAGTATTTACTACATACCAACCACATGTGAGGCTCAGGGAATGGAGATAAAATTCACCCAAGTCCTTGACTGCATGGACCTTATTAGCATGTGAAGGGCTCTGTGTTGTGTCTGGAGCCTCGTAAGGGTGCCATGCATGGGGGCGCTGGCACTTAGCAGAAGGTAGAGAGGGGCTCATTCTGTTTGGGAGAATTGGTATAGACGGAGAGGTATTTGACTTTGCCTGGAAAGATGAGGGCTTGGGTTTTCAGGAATGGAAGGGGGATGGGTGCTGAGACTTTCCCAGCAGAGGGGACAGCATGGGAAAAGGTGTGGAGAAGGGAGGATGCTGGAGTGTTAGCAAAAGGGAAGCATCTGATCCAAGTGAAGCGTAGGGGCTACTTCCTCCACCCCGATGCTGGACTGATTCCCAGGTCTCTAGGTTCCTCGGCCATAGTTAAGGACAGATTCCATGGGTCACAGCCTCACTTCCTGTTTCCCAGTGTGCAGTTCTTTCCTTGCCTGGAGAGCAGCCTAAGCATTTCTGACACATTGCTCCATATCCTACTGTGCGTCATTCTCCCTAAGACCCCGAATATTTCCTCCACACCTTCCCACTCTATGACCTGGTATTTCAGCTAAATAACCCACGACAGGCCAACTTTGGCTCATGTGTGTTCTTTGTCTGTTTCCTTATGGTTTTTAATCATTCTCTTTTGATTTGATAAATGAGTCTTGGCTTCTCACCACTTTCCTGAAGACCCAGGGTGAAAAAACATCCTTTCTGGGAGCGATTGCAGTGGTGAGGGAAAAATGAGCCTCCTCTATAGTCAATAAATCACTTTGTCAGCTTAATCTCTTATTGATCTCAATAAAAGTTGTATTTTGTTTCTTAACAAAAATCCACCAGGGAAGACATCCCGTACAGGTGGAGGCACGATGGAACTAGTGGTCCGACCATCACCTCCCATTGTTATTTATAGGAGAGCGATGGATTCGAGGGGGCCAAAGTGGGGAGGCAAGAGACTAAGAAACCATTTTTGTAAGTGATGTATCATATTTTAAAGGACCTACTTGACTCCAGGTAGCCTACTCACAGACAGGCTTCTGAAGCTGCATTTTATGCAGACTTTTCTAAACAGGTCATAAACGTCCTGCTTTTCCAAGTCAGGAAGGGAAAGGCTCCTTCTGCTTGCAAGTAATGCATCTGTGCGGTCAGTTAAATTTAGACTATGGCCATCATGGTGCTCAGACATGGCTCGATCTCTAGGGCAGGATTGTGAAAACAGGTTACTCATGGAAGAATGAGTGACGTTACATCAAGGCTTGGAATCAAGCTCTCGTTATGGCTTGGGATAAATATATGTCCCCCTTGGTGCAGAGGTAAAGACATACTAATGAAAAATGATCTCCAATGTTCATGTTTGTATTTTGCTCATATCCCCCCAGGGTGTGGGTAAAGGGAAGGTTTGTTGATTCGGGCTTTGAAAAAAAAAAAAAGAAAAACCCAGCAAGATAGAGCAGTGCTCACACGCCACGCTTTTCTCTCTCGCCTACTTTTTCTGTCAGACTCACTTCACTGTCACCTCTGTCAGGGCTCCATCTCTGGGATCCCAATTTTTATTTTCACCAAATATCCCGTGATTTCCTCTGTCATCCTGTTATCTCACGCTACCGTATGAATCAAGCAAGGTCCCTGACTTCATGGAGTTTTACATTTTTGGGTGAAGCAACATACAACTAAAATATAATACAAAGCTTGGCACATAGTAGGTGCTCAAAACACAAAAGTTCAAGTTTGTCTATTTTCATCTGGTTGATGGTTGTCACAGCATCTCTGGGTACACATTTTTTTTATTTTTTTGGGTGTTGGGATTAAGGGCTCATAGCTCTTAAAGGAAAGAAATGAAACAAATGATCTCCAAAGAACAATTTTGACTCTTGATATAATAATTGCTAATATTAATTGTTTTTACTGTGCCAAGAATCATGGGATCTTATTAATAATAGTTGGAGTTTATCGTGTGTATATTATGTGCCAAGTGCTTCACTAAGTACTTTTCATGGATGTATCTTTTAATCTTCATAACAATCCTAGGTGGTAGCTACTGCTATTATTCCTATTTTCCCAAAGAGGAAGCTATGTACACAGAGGTTAAGAAGCATGGCCAAGGTACCACACTAGAAATGGCAGAGTCAGATGAGGAAGGCTCCCAGGCAGCATGGCTGCCATGCTCATCACCAATTTTTTATGCATCCCTTCAAAATGTTATTAGCCTATGTCTCTTAAAGGTAAAACCCTCATTCATATTCATTCAAATGCTCACCTGTCCTCTTTAACATTCCAACCACGATGGGATATGTTCTGGCATCAATTTGGCCAATCTAGGATAATGCATAGGAACGTGTTTGCAATTTAAAGTTTGATCTCTTTTGATCGGCGGGACCTCAGAGTCCATGGGACACATCCTTATGACTGGGTTTCAGTGTGGATGTTACTTAACTGTGTTTGATTGGGAGAAGGAAAGATTCTTCAGTAGGACCTACCCACACACCAATGAAAGGAGAGATTCCACAGGCCCCCAAATACCGTGCTCTCACTGGACCGTATTATCTCCTCTTATCTCTTCTCTGATCTTCTGGAAGTGGGTTGTGTAAACTAATTAGCACGGCTAGCCTGAGATACGCCAGAGGCTAGGGAAACGACGCCTGGAGACTTCTCCTTGTTTTTTTCTCCCTCTGCAGACACAGCGATTTACCCACTTGCAGATTGTGGAAAGCCCAGGCCTGCGTACATTCGGAGAAATATAAACCACTACATAAAAGAAAGGGAATTGTTAGGAAAACAGATGCAGTGTTAATTGCACTTGTGAGAGCAGCGTAAATAAAACAATACATGTACTAGAAAATCCTTGTATGATGCTCAGATTTTTACAAAGCTGGCTTTTCCGCAAAGGTAAAGAAAAAATAAATAACGGCAGAATGACTAGAATGACATCTTTTTAAACATGATTCAGATTGATGCTAATGGAGTCAAAGAATTTCAGCATCTTATTCTTTTTTTTTATTCAACAAATATTTGCTGAAGGCCTGCTCCCTGCTAACCCAGGGGGCTCGGTGCTGATGATAATAGTGAAGAACTCTCTAGTCTTTGCCCTCAGGGAGCTACAGCTTAAATGTCCAACTCAGTCTTTAGGGCAGTGATTCTCATTGAGTGGGGGGGGGGGGAGTGAGCAAAAGGGAATTTGGCATTATCTGGGGACATTTTTGGTTGTTGTACCTGGGGAGAGTGTGCTACCAGCATCTGGTAGGTAGAAGCCTGGGATGCTGGTAAACATCCTACTGTGTGCAGGAGAGCCCCTCCCAAGGAAGTCATATTTGTCCTCAAATGCTAGTAACACCGCGGTGGAAAACTCCTCATTCAGAATATTAATGAGTTCCATAATAAGCTACATGCGTGTTCTGCGGGAGCACGGAAAGAGCAGCTCAACCCGCCTCTGGCATTGGGGACGTTTTTATGACAAATGTAACATGGGAACGCAGGCTTGCTAGATTAATCAAAGCTTACTTGGTACGGAAGAAGAGGAAAGGCGTTTTTAGCAGTAGAAACAGGATGGGGAAAGACCTCAGGGTACCCAAGGTAGATTTAGCGAATGACAACAGCTTCAAGAAGGTTGAAGCTGTGTGTGTGTGTGTGTGTGTGTGTGTGTGTGTGTCAAAGCCATTGGAGCAAAATTGTGAAGGGCTGTCAGTGCCATGCTCAGGGTTCAGGAGCCCTCAGTTAGATCAGGGGTCAGCAAACTATACACAGCCTGAGGGTCAAATCCAGGCCGCTACCTGTTTTCCAATGACTCATTAACTATATGAATGGTTTTCACATGTTTAGCTGTTCAAAAAACTCAAAGATGAATAATATTTTGTGACATGTGAAAATGAGATGCGATTCAAATTTGACTGTCCATAAACAAATTTTATTGGCACATGGCCACACTTACTGGTTTATTTTATTGTCTATGGCTGCTTTCACACTACAACAGTGGAGTTGCGTAATGGTGACAGGGACCATATGGCTTGCAAAGCCTGAAATATTTACTGTCTGGCTTTTTAAAATAAAGTTTGCTAATGCCTAAGTTAGAGATCAGAGAATGATGCGATCACAATACAGAAATCACAGTCACATCTTCCAGGTTTAGAAGAGGACCTAGAAGTTTAGAAATCGAGGGGGACACTTTTGTGATCCAAGGAAGTTATTTATTAAGGTAATTTACCAATCAGGATATGCTCGGTTGTGCTGCTGTAACAAGTAAACCTGCATCTCTCAGTAGCTTTCAAGGCAGGTTTCTTTCTTGTGGTACATGTATTAGGGTAGTGTATCAGGCAGGATATGCTCGGTTCTGCTGCGGTAACAAGTAAGCCCTCAAGTCTCAATGGCTTGCAAGGCTTTCTCACTCAAAACACATGTCCATTATAGGCTGTCTGGGGTTCTTCTCCATTCCTTCCTCACTCCAGGACCCAGGATGAGAGAGAAGCCTCTTTACGTGGAGCATTGCAGCTGTGGTGGCAGAAGGAAAAATAGTCCTCCCACAGGCAGGGCACCAAAGGCAGTAGTAGACTTAACAGAGATGAGGAGACTGATCTTGCCATTTCAGAGAGAGAATGTTGGAAAGAGGAGGGAGAGGGCGGAGTCTAGGGGACATCCTATTTGCTGCCATTGATGCTTTGGTGCATGGTAACCCCATTCACCGATATGGGCAGCCCAAGAAGAGAGGCTGGGAAATAAAATGGTGGATTCATTCAGGGTAAGGTGAGCTTGGGATGCCTGTGGGACACTCAGGTGAGGGTGCCTCGTGAGGCTGCTGGGGAGGTAGGTCTGAATAAGACAGGCGTAAGATACTGAAGCTTGCCATAGATCTTCTTTCCCCGCATGCTTGTAGAAAATGACTGTTTTCCTCAACTGGGGGATAAGGTAAGTGACGAGCTTACCACAGTGCCTGTCACAGAACCAGGTCTCATTAAAGGTGGCAGCAATTCTTATTTTTCTTATGAACCAAGTGAAACCATGATTTTCCGTGCGTAACTTTGGCTACATGGTCACTCTAAGGAAACAGCCAGATGGTACACATATTTTGATTGTTTCCTCCTGACCTGTATGTTATCAAGCACACACTTTGCTAACCTACATATTCATACTTAACCCACAGCCATTCCCATGTCTGGGTAGGACCACAATGTACTAACACAGAGCAGATTTCTAAATAAGTTGAATTCTGTTAGGATTTGTATCTTTCCAGTAAAATGAACAATAGGTCAACCCTTACCACCAGGTGTTTGAGAACTCCAAAGCCTAGAGATAGCCAGTGTTCTGGACCAGTCAGTGTTGCAGAGACCATCTATACTTTGTATTCCCCACCTGGCTAGGGAGGGAAATAACACAGCCCAAATTGTAGCACTGTTTGGTTACCTTGGGAAGAGCACAGTTTCACTGTTGCTGGAAATAACAGGCTTAGTGGAATCTGAGTTAAGCTGAGCAAAGTTAAAACTAGAAATGTATTGATTTTAGTTTTCTAAAGCTAGTCTATGTCGGGAAATAACACCATTCATTCATTTATTCATTCATTTATTCATTCCTTCATTCCTTGAGTTCCCACTATATCCCAGGATACTGTTCTAAGATTTGGAGAAGGTGTGGTAAATGAGAAAAATTCCCTGTCCTTACTTTCTGGAGGGGGAGGTAGATATCAACAGATAATCAAATATGTAATATAACGTTAGGTTATGATACCTTCAATGAGGAATAAAAGCAAAAAAGGGCAAAAGGTTCATGTGATATGGGAAGTCGTGTGTCTCTGTGTGGTGCCCAAATGTCTCTGCGTTACTTTAAACAGGACTATCAGGAAAGCGGTCACCGAGGAGGTACCACTTGGGTAGACATCTGAATGGAGAAAGACCGAACCATGCTGAAACTTGGGGGAGAATTGGTACCATCAGAGGAAAGGATATGTGCAAAGATTGTGGGGTAGGAAGTTACTTGGCATGTTCAGAGGGTGCCCAACAAACCCGTGTAACTGGAACAGACGGATCTGAAGGAGAGGGCCGTCCTCAAACTTCCCATGTCTCCGAACAATTAAATAAGTTCCTCAAGTTTGCCAGGGAGTAGGACAAGGGATGGAGCCTGGTTTGATGAAGGCAGCTGCGAAGTGATTGGAGCCTTGAGAGCAGGGGAGTGACATGGCCCAATTCTCATTTCAAAAGGACCACCTGCCTTGGCTGCAGTGTGCGGAGGAGATGGTAGGACAGCAAAGGTGGAAACAGGGAGACCAGTTAATGTGGCTGTTGTGGTTGTCCAACAATGATGGTCATTGGAGAGGAGGTGGGAAGTATACTATTTAGGGACCTATTTTGAAGTTAGAATAAATAGAATTTACTGAGAGATTGCATACGGCAAGTGGAAGAATAAGAGACATCCAAAACGACTCCATGATTTTTAGACAACAGCAACTGGGTGCTGTCATCTACTGAAACGAGGGCCAGGAGTGGACTTCGCTGGGTCAAGAGTGCTGTAGCCCTCTACATACCGAGAGCCATGTCTCCAGGAATGACTTATATCCTTATAACACTTGACATTTTGCAAAAACAATTTCATGTCAGCCTTAGGAGCTAGGCAAGACTGATGGTATTTGTTTTCCATTTTGCAAAGGGAAATAGCCAAGGCTCAGAAAGAGTAAGTCAGAGATACTGTAATAGAGAGGACTATTTTGAAACAGAAGAGAGAGAAAACAACTGCAAGTCACATAAGCATAAAAAAAAATCTATTGGCTCTGGCAAACGAAGTCTCTAAGGGTAGAGCTGGTCTGAGTCTTGGTTGACTAGGATTGATGGGAAGGACTATCCCCTTCTCTGTCTGTCTGTCTGTCTGCCCAACTTGTTACTTCCCCAGCCCAGATGCACGTTCTGAGCCCCTAGAAAGAGAATTCAGAAGACTGTGCATATATTCTTCCAGGATGACCTTTCTTTCATTTGCGACTAGACTCCTGCAATAACGTCAAGGCTAGCCCCATAAAGAGCAAAGAATGAGTGTTCAGCGGGTTGGCTGACAGGCTCTCGTTTCATTCTGATCTGGGAGAGGGAAATCCATTGGAACCCTGTCACCTCGCTGCCAGAAGAGACTGCCTTCCTGCTCCAGAAAGATAAACTCCCTGCTTCTCCGAGAAGCATTTTCCCTGAATCCAGTTACTGCCTGACCTTCTGCAACAGACCCCTCCTCCCCCAACTCAGCAGCAGCTGGAGCCAGACTTACGGGGAGGCCACTATTGCTGTGTTGGGAGGAGAAATATTCTTGGCGAGGTGCCTCCATACTTGGAATTCTACCTTTCAGAAGTTGTCCCTGGAGTCTGGAGCTGTCATTGTTCTCTCTGCCTGATCCTCTTGGAACACAGACCCGTCTTAAACTCGGTGCCATGTAAAGTTATTTATACCTTCTTGGGGTTGACAGCCCTTCGCACATCCCTCCATCTTCACACTGTGGGTCTCCATGACACCACAGCCTGCTTGCTTTGTTCCCACCTCATTGGCTATTCAGTCTCAGGCTGCCTTGCTGATATCTCCCCACCCCCACCCTCCCATCCCCCACCCCCAACTTCCAAATATTGGTCATCTTCAGGCATCAGTGCTGAGTCTTCTTCTCAACTCTCTCTGGACTCCCCAAACGAGATGTCTTCAGAATGGATGGTGGAGACTACTGGTCATCCTCCCCCCTTCTTCTCTGCTAACAACATTCATTTGGTTGAAGTCTGGGCAGGCACGTGTTCAGGGAAGATGGACAATTCTTCCATTCCTGGTGGATGATCCACAGTGGGTTCTAAGCCAATCACAGGAACCTCCTTACCCTTCGCCAGTCATTGGTTCAGGAGTGAACATGTGACCCAGTTGTGACCAATGGGATCTTAAAGGAAGCCAGGGATTCAGAGAGCGATGTGTTTCACTCTAATAAACGGGGAGAGTGAGCCATACTCACACTCAATCATTTCAGCCATCCGAAACCTTTTCATATCGCCAGACAGTTACCTACGTTCTTCCCAGGCCTTGATTGTTGTTCCCCATGGTCTCAAGATGATGGAGTTTGACTCATGCTTCAGGGTCCCACGCAAATGCCACTTCTCTGTAGTCCTTCTCGTTCATTCATCATCTCTTCCCTTCCCTCCCCTGTCCTCCCTTTTCCTTTTCTTCCTTCCCATGCCAGACTTCCTGCTCTCTGTTATTACAGCATCCCACACTTAGCTGTGTCATGAGACCTCATAGGTTCCATCGTGATTGTGTGTCTTTCCTCCTCAACTTTGAGCTGTTCTAGGACAGAGAGAATGGCTTCCTTAGTTAGGAAGCCGTCCCAGTGAATGGCACTCTACCTGACGTGCGGAAAATGCCAAATTAAAGTGTGATACATGCTAGAAGGACCTGACGTTGAATGTCAACTGTAGTTGAAAAAATAAAAATAAATAAATAGGCAAATAAATATTGCAGAGAAAAATTTTAAAACATAAAATCATTATCCAACACCCCCCCCCCCCGCCCCGCCAAAAAAAGAAAAAAAAAGAAGAGAAAAAAAGAAAGTGTGACCTGGAGCCACAAGAAAGGATTGGCGATATTGATTAGTGAAAGAGCAGAACTAAGTAGGGAGTCTGGACGTAACGCATAGCCTTATTTTCCTGTTGTTTGCAGGATGCTCCAACCCCTTATCATGACATTCAGGGCCCCGCGGGCTCCCATCCCTAATTACCTCTCTACCTGTAATTTCTTGCCCACATTCCTGCTGAAAGCATGAAGTTTTGTAGATACACATGTGCTGTGTTTTTCCAGGTAGCTGTGCCTTTTCACTTGCTATCACCTTGCCTGGAATTTCTGCCCATCTTATTCACCTTGTCGAACTCCTATCCATCTTTCAAAACCCTGTTCCAATATCACCCTTGTAGAATGTCTTTGCAGACCATTCCTGAACAGGCTTAATTATTCCCTGTTCTGGCTACCTTTGCACTTTGAACACAATCTCGAATGTGGTATTGTGTGTGTGTCATGCTTTTTGTGTGGCTGGTTCCTCTTCAGGACAATAGCTTTCTCCAGTGCAGGGCCCATATTTTCTCCATATGTGTACCCACTGTCTAGCTCAGAGCCCTGCACGTCATGGGCTCCATAACTATTTGCGTGGTTGAGTTGAATCCTTGCTTCCTAATTCCACTGAGGCTACTTCTGATATATCAGTTTGGAGACTGCCAGGCTCAACCCAGATTTAGTTCTTTTTCCAAAGGGTAAATATAATCATAGGAATAACCTAGCATTTTGAGTGTTATGTGCCAACATTGTTTCAAAGCTTGACATGTGTTATCTCATTTTATCTACACCTCTACCCTATGAGGTAGGTACTGTAGCTATCTATATTTTACAGACCAGGAACCAGAGGCCCAGAAAGGTTAAGTAACTTGCCCAAGGTCACAGAGCCAGTATTCAAACTCAGACAAAGTGACTTTGAGCTGGAGACACTTTGGGGATTGATAGATCGTACTGACCTATTAGCAGTACTGGCTACCATATTTCCTGTGGCCCTGTCCCAAATCTTTGCAGCAGAGCTTTTAAATTCAGAATCCTGCTGGAATTATTCCTCCTTCCTCCGGCTGCATAGAGCACGCCAGTGCACATCACTGAAAGCCTGTGGCATGGTCTTCAATCTTTTCCACACTCAGCCACTTCCAACCTTGACCTTAGAGCCGTGAAGATGATACTTATGGGGCTATTACTCAGAGGAAAATTGAAATGGTCCCTGTGGGAAGACTGTAGGATTTCAGTTCCAGCCTTCTAATTTCAGATCAGCCTAGAGAAAAGAATGGTGCTAGACACCCGATTTGCAAAATTAGGTGAGCTCCGTTCTTTGTCTCTCTTAAGAAATATGGGTGCTGCTCTAAAAATCTTTTTTTAATCTCCTCTCTGGTCCATGTAACAGGAAATTGGTCTCTGTCATAGGCCAATAAATCTCCAGCTTTTTATTGAATATTAAAGAAAGACTTCAAGTCAAGTTCAAGTCTCTTTGCTTGGAGTTTCTTACATAACGCTGCAGCTCCAGTACCTCGGCTCACAACGCTTTAAAAAGAAGGAGAAAAATGGAAAAGCTCTCCAGGTCAGTGGCATCCAGGGATGACTTCTTCTTAGAAACAATAGCCTATTACTCTAAAAAATCTTAGCCAGGGCATTCCTCTCTGGCTTGCACTTTATAATTGAGACAGGAACTAAGAACTGTTAGTCTCTAGATGTATCTAAAATGAGCATGTAGCAAATTCTCTTGGAAGTCAAGGAACAGAACTAAACGGGCTGGGAGTAGGGGAGGGGGAAAGTATCTGAACGTAACACAGAGCTGATTAGTCCCGGATCCTGAAAGAACCAGGACCTATAATAGCGGGTGGGTGGCACTGCCCTGATACCCTTTCAGAACAGAGGTTTTCGTTGTCCCTGCTGCTGAGAGCATTGGTGGCTGACCCGGCTCAGCCTGGTTGCCCTCCTAGAAACGTCTTTGGCCTGAGAAAGCTGGATCACCCAAAGTCACACTGTATCCCTAGCAGCAGCTCCTGGACAGCGTAAAGAATAAAGGTCTGACTTCTTGCCTCAATTTGGGACCACTCTGAAGACCACACCAGCTCCAGAACCCTCCAGGGGTCAGCTGAGGACTTCACTGCAAAATGCATTGCTCCTGAATCTTGCTTTTCCCATTCGCCCACAGAGCATGATTCTGCCAGCATTCCCCAGTAAACCTCACACATGTGAATTTCAGAGTCTGTTTCCCAGTGAACCCATCCTAAGATAGACTTTATGCACCAGCATCTTTGAGAAACTTCGTAAATTTTGTCTGGAAAGACCTTTAGAAGGAAACGTGCAGAATGACCCCATTTTTATGTTTAAAACCATACGGAGGCATACATATGTATACTTTTTGAAAATATATAAATAAATGCATGGGAATGGTAAATACCAAATCCAGAATATTTACCTTTCGGGTGGAGGGAGCAGTTAAGGGGAAGAGAAATGGGGTCTAGAAGGGGGACACAGGTTTTTCATCTCTGTGTCTTGGGGAAATTTTATTTCATGGTCTGGGTTGTAGGTCCATGAGTATTTATTATTCATTGTGTTTTGGGATGTAAAAATATTCCACAATAAATATAAAAAGCAAGGCATTTTTAGAGCTGCACATCTGAAATCTGGCTTTCCCATTTAAGAGCTGTGTGACTACAGGCAAGTGACTTAACATCTCTGAGGCTTCAGTGTTATAAGGAACAGAAACCAGCTCAAATCAGCTCTAATGACTGTAAGAATTTGAAGGTCCAACTTAAAGACCAACTGAAAGAAAGTCTTCTCTCCTCTAGGATTTCAGGATCTCTTCCTTTAATGTCCCTTTCTTCCCCCTGCCAGGTGTCTGTCTTATTGTCTTTATTCTGCTGATGAGCACGTTGCGTCCCCATCAGCTGACATGTTTGATTGCTCATTCTCTCCCTGGTCTACATCATGACATTTCTGCTTCAAGTTCCAGCTTTGGGTGTTCTAATTCCAGACACTGAGGAGATGAGCTTTGAGCACTTACCCACAGTCCAATCAGCGGTGAGTGGCAGCTGTCACGGGTGGGATCAAGGGGAGATCACAGTATTGTAAAATATTTGGTGTCCATCCCTTCCCAGGTCCTTGTTATTGGGTGTTTGTCTGGGGTTCTACTCCCCCCCACCCCCAGATATCAGCCTGGCTCTGTGACTTGCTCCAGCTAATGATATGTGAATAAAGTAACAGAAGTGACTTCTGAGCAGACATTCTGAGAGCCATCTGGTGTCACTCTTTTATGTCTGTCGTGAAAATAGTAATGTCCTAGACAGTGCTGCTCCTTCAGACAAGGAAACAGAGCCACAGCTGGCCTTCCACCAGCTTATAACGTGAATGAGAAATAAACCTTTGTGGTCATAAGTCCCTGAGATTCACGGGTGTTTTGTTACTGTAGCATAACCTACATAAAGCTGACTAATACAAGGGCATCACATAAATATCAGAGGCTGTGATGGGGACAGATTCTCAGGCAAGAGGGCAAGGGTGGACAGGTACCTCCAAACATGTCCTTGTAGAGTCTTCACATAGTTGAATTAGAATAATAAATATAGTTTCCAATAAGGCTTGGCATTAGGAGGCACTCTGTACATTTTGAGACCACTCCTCCTAGGTAAGTGTCATGTCAATATACTTTGTATCCATGGTGATATAGATTAACAGTTAAGAGAGTTGAGAGTTGAACTTGTCAGACTTAAATTCTGGCTTCATCCTTACTGTCTGGTCAAGTACTATAACCTCTTTGTGCTAAGATGTCCCGTTTGTCAAACAAAGATAATAATATCCCTCCAAGAGCGTTCTTGGGAGGCATAAATGAGCTGATTTATGTTACATGCTCTGTTGGTGCCTGGCACAAATAAAGCACTTTATTGTTGAGCCATTACTTTTACTATTATCAATAAACTTGTGAATCGCGAAAAATGTTCTTGGACAAAGAATCCACATGTAGATGAAATTTGGCCATTGCAGCCATGGTCCACCAAATCAACTGGGGACACATTTACTAGAAATGTCTTGGGCAAGCTACAAACCCCCTAACTCAATCCAGCACTCATTTCATTACCGTCATCCACATGCCACAGAGAGCATGAGGCTTAGCTCCCATTGTCCAATGCTTACCAAGAAACGGGCCCTGTCTTTCAGCCAGACTGAATGACTCACCCATCATTCCCACTAGTTTATAAAGAAAAGCCTCAAAGATAGAGTTGGTAAAGTTAGATTGGCATCTTAAGTTGGTAAAGATAGACTATACAGTATACAACTCTCTTGGAACAGTGCCTGGCACATAATAATTGCTATACTATTGTTACATTACTATTATTACTTTATTGTTATTTTTACTATTGCTCTTGCCATCATTATTATTAATAGTGTCTTCTCTCGTGGCCTTTCTGATCTGCTTTTTCCATCTTTGCCCTCCTGCTTTTTAAAATATTTCATCTTCTAGGTCGTGTGTCCCTGGTTGTTTCTTTAGATCCTCTGGATTTAGTGCCCATTGTCTCCCCAGCATTTGAGCTCTTCTTTCTTGGTTGCCTCTGTGGTCTCCTTGTCGCCTGATTTCTCCGTGTTCTGGTGCCCAGTCTGGCAGAAACATCACTTATCCCGGTTCCTAGAGCCAAGATCTGGACTCTTCCTAGAGGAGAGGGAGATGGGGATTAGGACCCACTCAGATTAGATCAGATTCCTTTCAACTCTTTCAGTGGAGGGGAGAGGTGCTTCTCAGGGCAGGCGCTCCAAGAGAAGGTTAATTTTCAGGAAGCTTCTGAAGGTACTATTTCACCACCTTCTCTCCAAAATGTAATCTGCAGAAGATATCCCTGCAATATTAGCATGACCTATATTTGTGGCAAACTTCCCTACTCTCCCAGGAGAGGGTTGCTAAGCTATTGAGACTCCCCCATACAGATGGCTTTGTAGGCTGCCCTCCCCTTCCAAAAAAAAAAAAGCAGTGCCTGTTTGATTCCACTCAAACTCCAGAGTAATATTCTGCTTGCAGTCTTCTCCCCTCCCCCCAAAGCGAGTTATTTGCCAGTTCCCAAATGGTCCTCAGTTGATGGATGGCGGGTGATTTCTACATCAGCACACCTTGGAGCCCCAGAGCTAACCCTCTGACAGCGTTAGCATAAAAGATTTACATTTATGTTACGAGGGCCACACAAGAATAATAATTTTAAGATACATTGCCTTGGCTGCTGGTGCACCCTGGGAAATCTAGTAGCGGCAGGCGCTCAGCCGCACTGTAATTACAAAATGGCAGTGCAGGAGAGGTTTTTCTGGAGACAAGCAGCTAGAGACCAAAGCCATCTGCATGCCTTGGTAGAGTGAAATTATAGTAATATATGAAGACATTACCTGAAAAACCCGGCACCATTTAAATGATTTACTCTTCAGCCCCAGCAAGCTTTAATTTAGGGATAAAGTCATTCAGAAAGCTAATCTGATAGGGGAGGCATTATTTCACACAGTTAAGTTAATTTACAGTAGCTGATTGTTGTGGTTGCTTTCGGTATTATTATCTTCCTCCAAACAGCTGATCTGCTAGGCAGACACAATATACTGCTTAACCCAGTGTCTTCATTTAGCAGGCGAGCTATCTGTGATAAAGGTTTTGTTTATAAGCAATAATAGGGAAGTCATTTTGAGGCCAGGCTGATAACACTGATGGGAAGTATTTTTTAAGGGGAAACTGTACAATGAAATAAACACACGAGTCGGCAAGCCTTGGCACTGGTGGGTCTGAGTGTCTAGAATCGCTGTCCTGCGTGGTCCTTTTCCAGGGGCCTGACCCTCCTTTTCTCCTTCATGAGTTTCCTGCCCCGTGGCCATTTGCACACTGACTCCAAGTTGTCTCATTTCTGGCGACGCCTTCCGCCCTTTTGCCAACTTGAGTTCTCTGCCAAGCCTTTGAGAAAATCATGTCTTGGGAGCCCAGTGACTTCGGCTGCCCAGTCAGCTACCTGCTTTCCAAGGAAAAACTGAGCTTTGATATTTGTTTTTCCTGATTTTTTTTTTTTGCATCTTTGAGAGACCAGGAGTGTGTTCACATGGGTGTTGAGGTAGAAACACCTCAGGAAGTGGGTATTTGAAACGGAGCTAACAGATTAGGTGGTGGGTGAAACTGGAGATTGCGAAAGTGTTGGGTAAAAAGCAACTTGCTGTTTCCTCGGCAAAACAAACAGGGGTGTTGACTCAGGAGGCTGAGGTGATTCAAGGGTTCTGTGAGCACGAAGGGTCACATTTTTCTAATGGATTTGCCTTTACCTGTTTAGAGATGTTTTCTTCAAAGATGAGCATTCTCTTGTCCCTTCATGAGTTTGTCTCCGCAGGAGAGGCATAACTTTTGGAAAGGAGCAGAGGACATGCTATCCAAGCGATGTCACTTGCAAATGGTCTAAGAAAGGAGTCCATTATATGAGCGTCTGTCAGAAGGGACCAGAAAACTGTACAGATTCACAAAGTGAAAGGGGCTTAGTCTAGCCCACTCACAGGCGGCTGTCACTTCTTGAGTTCTTATTGTGGACTAGGCACTCTACTAGACGGGTATTATTCCATTTTTGTGTCTAGTTTATAGAGGGATAATCCTGATTTAAGGGTGCACTTAACTAAGTGAAATAAGTCAGGCAGAAAAGACAAATACTGCATGATTTCACTTCCATGTGGTATCTAAAGACAAAACCAAACCAAACAATCACAGACTCATAGAAACAGAGACCAAGAGGATGGTTACCAGAAGGGAGGCGGTGGGGAGATGGGTGAAAAGAGGGAAGGGGAATATAGTCAATAATATTGTGATAAGTTTGCATGATGACAGATGACTACTAGAATTAGTGGGTGATCACAGTGTAAGGTATAAGAATGTAGGTGTGTGTGTGTGTGTGTGTGTAGGGGGCGGGGGGTGTACTGTTTCAACTAACCCAAGTTGGAGAATTGGGCTGCTTCAAAGACTACTTGGTTAATATTACAGCCCATACTGTGCACGTACTTTAAAGTCAGATGCGTCCGGATGTGATGTCAGCTCTGAACTCTACTTACCAGATGAGCTGTGTAGAGATGTTTATTTTTCTGAGTCTGGCAAATGTGACCATGTTAGGATCATGTTTAAAGCCTTTTCATGACTTCCCGTGACTCTTAGATAAGTCTATAATCTCTTCTATGTCTTATAGGACTTTGCATGATCCAAACCCTCTGGTTTTATCTTGGATCACACTTCCGTTCACACATAGCATCAGCTGGCCTTTCAGTGCCTCAAGCTTGCCCAGCTTCTTCTTGTCCTGCCTCAGGGACTTTTTGCCTGTTCTGTTCCCTCTGCTAGGTAGGTACATTCTTCAATCTCCTCTTTATCTGGCTAACTCTCACTCGGTATGGAGGTCTCAGACTAAATGTTGCTTCTTTCTGGAATTCGTTCATGGCTCCCCCAGACTTGTCTGGGTCTCCACAGACAAGTGCAGCATAACACCCTGTGCGTTTCCTTCTTAGCACTTATCACAGTTGTAGTGAATTACAGTTGGCCTTTTGTGTCCCTGGGGTCCACATCCGTGGATTCAACTCACTTCAGATGGAAAATGTTTGAAAGGAAGTGTTACGTTGTTGCTGATGTGTACTTTTCACAATTAGGCCTGTGATGGTTGCATCTGTACTGATCAGGGACCGATTTTTCTTTTTTGTCATTTATTCCCCAAGCAATACAGTCTAACTATGTACGTAGCATTTACATTGTATTAGGTGTTATAAGTAATCTAGAGGTAACTTGAAGAATATGGAAGGATGTGTGTAAGTTATATGCAAATATCACACCATTTATATGTGAGGGATGTGAACATCTGTGGATTTTGGTATCTGCAGGGGTTCCTGGAACGAATCTCCCTCAGATACCGAGGGATGACTGTAATTGATATTAGTTAATTAATTATTAACTGGTGTGATTATTTGATTTGTTTTAGCTCCTTCACTGGACAATAGGTTAAATGAGAGTTAAGGGGAAAAAAAGCTTGGCTTTCTCACTGATATAACTCCAATACCAAGCATATTCCTTAGTATCGAATATTCGCTATATAAAGATTTCGTGAATAAATGATTGAATGCATAAATAAATACATGGGTTTCCTGAGCTGTGAGAAGGGCTTGCTGGGAGGTGTTAGCAAATAAATGTCTCCTTATGTAGGAGGCATGTCAGTGACGCTTTTCTGTTCTGCCTTCTGCAGCCCCACACACAGGATGTACGCCTCCGCTTCTCCCAGTGATGCTTTGTGATGTGTCAGAGGGGACTGCTGCCTTTCCTGACTATTTTACATGGAAGCCAGAGGGGTATTGACGTTGCACATATCATAGCACCCAGCTTGCGCCCCGTTTGATATTTCCCTTCAGCCCAAAGTCCCTCCTCAGTAAGGTCATCAGGAGAGACCCTCTTTTTCAGTCTTTTCTAGAGACTGAGAAGTTCTGCAATCTGCCTCCTACCTTCTCCTGGAACGTTAAATCTTTCCTCCACTAGCAGACACAGCATCTTCCCTTACTATATACCTGGTGCTTGGATATAGCATCTAACCTCTAGCAGGCTTATCACATAACGCCGAGGACGGTGACTCTCTAAGATCATTCTGTACTCCTTTCGCTAAAAAAAAAAAAAAAAAAAAAAAAGGCGATTTCTTCATTTAATAGCCCAAATTACCAAGCCAGGGTCTGGTTCATATTAAGTCAGCAGAAACATCTGTTTTCTTATGCCACATATGAAGGTATGTGGAAAAAAACAAAATTAAAAGTAGATATTAAAGAAGGGGTCAGAAAGCAGGGGGGACCCCTTCCTCCTGGGATGGAAAAGGAAATTGCTTGCTTTGCACATAACGGTTGTCACTCACTGTATGATTTCTATCAGTGAGGGCTGTGGGCTTTAAAATAAGATTTGGTTCCGTTTCAAGCCCCTCTCTTCAGACTTGGGGTGGAGGGAATGGATCTGGGGAACAAAGGTTGATGGGAATTGCCCACACTCGAGGGCAGAGACCCTGCCACATAAATTCTGAGACTGGTTTATCCCCCAGTAGCAGACTCTTTGTTCAAGTGCAGGCTGGTGGATTTTATTTCTGACCCAAATACCCAACAAAGGAAAGAAAGTATCTGACACAGCTTGGAGAAGTTAGGGTGACCAAGCTTTTTCTAGAAAAGGTCTGTTCTTTTGGGACAGGGACACAGATGCATGACCGAGCATGACATCCTTTCCTAATCCATTCTTCTTTCAGCCAGATGTCAACCAACATATACTGTGTACCAGAAAATATGCTTTTTAAATCGATGGTCTCGGTGCTAGACTATGATCTCTGTGAGGGCAGGCTGTCTGTCATACGCACCATTGTTTCTCCGGGGCCTAGCGCCATCCCTGGCACGTAGTGAGCAGTCAATTGTCGCCACCCTCAAGCCCTTTTCTATCGTGACAGCTCAGAAACTCTGATTCATTTGGCTATCCCTGACTCCCACTGCCCCATCTTACTCCTCCAAAAGTTCTGCAAGCCACGTCCATTTCCTTTTGGGCAGCCTCCCCAGTCTGAAAGGCTGTGATTGTCCCATCAGATGAATTCTATTATATATGGGACCCTAATACATTCAGAAGCACCAACTGTGTTCCACATACTATGTCTGTTTGACAAGAGCACAGTGGATTAATTAACATGGTGGGTGTATCTTCCAGCCAGCTGTCGCATGCTGCAATGGAGACCAGGAAAAATCCATTAGATTACACTGAGAGATAGCTGAAAGTTTAGATTAAGTTTATCTCTGGAGGCAATTTTATTAGATAGATTAAGTTTCTGTTCCTCTCTCCAAAGATCGTAGTAATAACCAGTGTCATGACTTTCAAATCCTTTGGATTGCAGAGGGTAATCAAATATGGTTGTCTTTTTATCCCACTCGTTTACTTCTTAGTATTCTACAATCCTGCCTCGTTCATCTGTCAAAGGGATAGTATTAAGGGGATCAGTGTTGACAAGTGATAGTACAAATTATGTAATGCTGATGACATTTCACTGTTTCCTTTTGATCTGCAATTCCCATTCTCAATCATTCCTTATTCTCTGAAAAGCACTGCAAGCGAACGGCAGCTCTGGAAGTCCTTGGCTCCTGTCCCTGAGCCCCAGGGGCAAAAACAGGGTGAATTTGAAGTGTACAGACGGCTGATGAATTAGACATGGAGCCTGGGAAGATGGCCTGACTGACAGAAGGGGAAATTGAGGTCATCTTCATACAACAGGCCTTTGGCAGCTGCCACTTGGGACCGCACTGCATCTGTGGTCATGCTCTAGTCCCAGGAAATACTTGATGTGTCAGGCCTGCAGTGGCCATGGCTGTCTATTCCAGGCATATATACCTTTTGACTTCTTTTCCATGGGGCATTCCACCCTTCCTTTTGGGGGATTGATGAAGGATCATTTAAAAGGAAGAACTGAGCTGGTTTAGTAAGAGGGGGAGAAGAATAGGGTGACAGGGACAGGTACATAAATGACCGTCATTCTTGGGGTAAGGGAGGTACTAAGTTTTGGGCCAAGGAACCAGGGACCAAATAAAAGGAAACAGGTTCCAACTGTAGCCAAAGGGACTTTTGGGGGGAGGAACATCTGTGTGGCAGAATCTCAGTATCACACGCTTGGCCTTTCTGCGCACTCTCTCACTGCATCCCCCCTAAACAGACCTAAAGAAGAATGGCTGTTCAAAAAACACGTGCTCCGAATCGAGGCAGACATGCCACTTTCTGAGTATGCCCTTAGATGGTTGCTCAACCTCTGTGACTCGTGGTCTTCTCATTTGTGAAATAACAGCAATAGCAGCAATCTTGCAGGAATGCTATAACTGAGGAAAAAGGAGTCACCCAGAGCCTTGCCCCTGACAAGGTACTGCTAGGAGAGTTCACAGATCTTGATGAAAACCACTCCTGTGGAGACAGATGTGGTGTGGGTTTTACCGGATGCCTGTGATTTGATCCGTGTCATGTGACCAGTAAAATCTTTTACAATGGGATTTGCCTTCAGACCTCAAGTCCCAGGCTAATGGGTGAAGGGATACGGCTTGATTGTTTTAGCTTGGTTTATTGCCTAACTATTCCAACAGATTCCTTTATTGCACCAACATTTATTAATCGGTTACTATGGATGAGGTGCTTTTCTAAGTATGTACTGATGGTAAACAACACGTGTAAAGTCTTGACTGTCAGCAGTTTGTCAGCTCATTGGGGGAAGTAGCTCTGTTTCACTCACATTGGTATTTCCATGATGTATCATGGTATCTGGAACTCAGGGGTGCTCAAATAATGTTTTCTGAATAAATGAGCAGATGAATGCATACAACCCCTCATATACTTCCTAACCACTACCAGAGTTACTGAGAGGCTGCTGAGTCATTACTGGGAAAGTTTCTCAAGACATGAGAAAACCCCCTCACTGAAGACCGGCACTCAAGGCGAGGTGGAAGAAATAGGACGCAAGACCACATTTCACCACGAAGTATTCTTTAGAATATAAAATAAAAACAAATAGAATGTTATTAATCTATTTGTCACCTACAACCCAGAGAAGCCCTTATGTCAAAAATACCGGCCCCTAAATTATGCTTTGTCTTTCCAGTATACATTTTATTAACCACTCTTTTATTAGCAATCTTATTACAGTTGATCTGCCCATGAATAGAAGCAATTTACAAATGATCAGGGTTGGGTTAGAGACACCATACACTCCTTGCAAATTGTTACAAATTATTTACTGGCTTTGCACAAATCTGCATATAGATTGAGAAAGTCAATCAGAAAGGAACTTTCAGGTATTCTTTACAAAATATGATTGTGACGATAGTTGCAGACTGGTACGCATGGTGCGGAATAGAAATGAAAATAAATAGATTCATTTGTCAAATACACTTAGGTGTGGATCTCCTCATTTAATCAGAACTGGTGCACTGGATGTCTGGGAAAATGGAAAAGAGTAAGGAAGGTGGAGGCGATGAAATCGGGCTTATTCTAAAGTCAAAAATCAGACAGATATAAAGGGATGTTGGAAAAAGGAAAAAAGGCGAAACATTGACCCAGCGCGTTGGAGGCTGACAGGGTATTTCTCATGGTTCCTGTTATTACTCTTCCGGCAACCCTGTGAAATAAGGAGGATCATTACTAATATTTCTCAGCTGAGGGAAGTGAAGTTTCCTAACTAGGTCAAGGTCACGCACTGAAGTTTCCTAACTAGGTCAAGGTCACACAGCCATCAGGACTTAGATTGGCAACTGCCACCTCCACGTCTTAGGGACCAGCAATGGAAGCATTGCCTGTGTCCCCGGGGACTGCTTTCTGGGGGAGTTGGGGGTTCTTGGGGACAGCTCTGAAGTCCTAACTCTGCCAGGATCATGAGACTTGAATTCATCTAGCTTGTCCCTTTACGTCTCCTTTATGAGAAAGATAGCATGAAGGGGTGGCATGATTTAATGCAGAGAACCCAAGGTCAGGCATTTGGAGGGGGTGAGGGCTTCTGTTCCACTTGCTATGTGACCTCGGATAGTTCTTTTACCTTTTCTGGGACTTGGTTTACTCAGGGGGATAGGATTAGGTTTCTCTAAATTCTCTGCAAATTTACTGAATTTAAACCGCAGGCCAAAAGACGTGACTACTAGTATATATTTCCTTGGCAAGGGAGAAATTGGGCAAAGCTGGAGTTCGCATCCCTTATCCCCACCTTTTGTGACGCATTACGTATTTCCTTCTCTTATAATGAATAATGTTCCTTCTTTAGTCAAAAACTACTCAGGTTATTTTTCATTCCTGGTAACTCAACTCTCCTCCCATGGATACCTGACTTTTAATGGCTTTCAGAGTCTTCACCTATGTGGTAAAACCCTTAATGGTCACATTTCTGATCTTTCCATGAAATGGGAAAAATGTTGAGGACTTGGGGACTTCTCAGGTCCACATGCATTTACTTGTTTGTTTAGATTCCATGGCTGGCATTGTGGAGCTGGGGGCTGGGAATGGAGATGGGGGGGCGATATCATTTCACCTCTTTCACGGAGGAGATGTTCTCTGCCCTCCTTGTTGTCATTGTTTCTGGTGTCAGCGGTGAGTGTAAGAAATACAAAATTGGGAAACATTTTCCCTCTTCTGTCTCCTTACCAGCTGGGGGGCCCATATCACTTCGTATGAAAAATGAACATCATTATATTAATGGTAACAAGAGTCACATTCATTAGATGCCAGCCAGAGACCACGTGTGAGCTCATAGCTTACATGTTTTATTTTATTGATTGCTTATAGTAACTCTACGATCCGGGATTATGTTATCCCTCCATTTTACGTACAAGACAATGGAGACTTGATTGGGGAGGAGATTTCATTGGGATAATTTATTTAATTGCACACCGCTAGGAATTGGAAAAGGTGGGACTCTATCTCAGTTCTTTCTGACTCTGAAATTCTACATCCTTAACCAATAAGCTATATTAATGTTATGAGTTTGAAATATGTGGCACTGGACAAGACAGAGTTCACAGATCTCTTCCATCTCACAGATCTAACTGATAAAGTCCTATAGTTGGACAATTCCTTTCAGAGCTTCTGGTCTAACACTATAGATATGTTGTAGATAAAGAAACTGGGGCAGTAAGATAGACATTTTTTACAAACAGATACGAGGACAGAGCGTGGCGAATGACATTGGGAGCGACAGGGAAACGGGCAGGCAGAAAATCTTGACTCTTGTCCCTTCACCCAGCCCCGACACACAGTTAGGAGTGTGGCACACTGCGCAACTCGGTAGGGTACCATTTACATTCAGCGATAGACTGTCCTCTTTTTTCAGTTCCCCTCCAATGTCATCTACGACTAGGACATTGTCTTATCTTTCTGTAATTTTACTTCATAACCATTTCAAAGGCAGAGGAAGGCTCGCCTTCCTCTGTCTTGTCTTTTCTTTTTTCCTGAAAAAGAAGCTAAGAGCTTGCCGAGACTCGGGTTGCTGGCATCACTGACTTTGGAGCTTGTTAACTAATCAATCCGGAGCTGCAGTGTGAATGCTTGGCATGGATTTTTCTTTTCTCATTTCATTGTGTGTGTGTGTGTGTGTGTGTGTGTGTGTGTGTGTGTGTGTGTGTGTGTAAGAGAGAGCATGTGCATGCAACTTTGATGCCTTTCCACCAGCAAAGGACTCAGGAGCTGGATGTAATTAATCAGCCACATTACACTGTGCTCAGCCTCGCTCTGTACACAGATTTCTCCCTTGTCCCTTTACAGGTGCCTGTGCTCTGCATTCATTAAAAATCTCTGCACCCGGGCTCTTTCAGAGGCTGCTGACATGGTCTCCCCACGATGGCCACCCAGAGTCCAGGGCCACGAGGGAATTCCAGGAGGTTATTCACTGTCTTCTAGATCACGCTGAGGCGATGCGGAATGAACTGAGCAGAGTCGGTGGGACCTCTGCAGGAGCTTCCGGTGGTGACACCAGGGTTAAGAATTTGCTCTTGTCATAGTCCTCAGCCGAATTCCTCAGGAGCTGAATTCGGATGAAATTGAGAGGTAAACTAGTGATAGTGGGACCATTTGTGCTTCTGTGGTTCAGCTTGTGTCAGCACTTCCAGGCTACACTGAGTTCTTTGGGGATTTCAAAATCTGCTTTAAATGTCTTTTCAAACCCTTATTCCTGTTCTCCCTGGTTCTGCATCCAGTTCTGATATTTAGACAATTGGATTTTATCATCACTCTTATGGGTGGCTCAGGCGCAAACTTCTCTCTCTGTCTCTCTCATGAAAAAAAAAACACACAGATGTATATGAATGCTGTATTCATTCAGGATGGTTATAAGTGACAGAAACTTAAATCAAACTGGCCAAAGGGAAACTTATAGATCGCGTAAGTGAGAAGTCCAAAGGTGAACGTGGTGTCAGACTGCCATTGTGTTTGGCTCAGGGATAGCCACGTGACCTAGGCTGTCAATCATACTCCCTGAGTTCAGGATACAGGCCGATCAGTCCCTAATCCCCCCCACAACTATTGTGATTGGCTCAAGGTTAGGCAAGGCCAGTCATCATCCTCTGACATTAATATTGAGAGAAGGGCACTTTTTACTCTGTGGCTGCTGGTAGCTAGCTATCTTGTCTACCATGGAGTGATTGCCCCTGTGAAGAAAGATGTCCACTGAGGTAAGCAGATGTGAGAAATGCAGAGCCAAAAAGAAAAAGTCCTAACAACACGTTTGAGTCCCAAATCAGGGATTTAGGGACTGGTCAGCTTGTATCATGCACCTAGGGACTGTGATGGATAGCCTAGATCATGTGACTATCCCTGAGCCAATCACAATAGCTGTGAGAGGAATTAGGGATTGCGGGTCCATGTCACACACCCAAAGAGTATGACTGACAGCCCTCCCAGGACCACAGGAAGTGGAGAATTTAGGGCTCTGTTGATTCCTGGTGGGGTGACTGTCCAATACCCTTAACATCTCTGCTTTTTAATTTCTCCAACTGTGGGAGGGGTGGCATACCATTCATTTTACAGGGACTATTGAGGATGAAATGAAATAATGATACTCATATCACCACTTACAGGGGAGCTACTGGTGGTAGACATTAGATACTTAAAAAGCACTTTCTTATCTTTATTTATATCCCAGAGCATACAGCATGAGATGTGAATAAAAAGGCCCAGTGCTCATAGATGTGTGCAAAATAAACAGGTTTCCTCACTAGAGCACTACTTAGAGTCTTTACCGTGATTATCTCAAACCAATTGCCAAACCAGTTTTGACCTGGATGCTTTTTGGTCATGGATCGTCATGGGATAAGGGTGTTACCCATAGTCTGGTTTTAGAAGCGTGTTCACTATATTTTAAAGTCTAAATTCTAACTAAAGGCAGACCAGGAGGCTTCATACCTGGCTGGTCTTGTTTTGGACCCTCCTAATTCTTTGTACTGAATTTCTTTGACACATTTCACTGTGAGATAATATGAAATTCAGAAGCAAAGCCAGTGAATGCATTTTTTGGTGGGATGTGGTTGAGGTCATAAAACAGTGTTCCCCTCAGGACAAACTACTCTCAGGTTTCAGTATCTGGGAAGTGCGTACCTCACCCAAACATCTGATTTTTAATTTTCTGTTTCCCTTGTTGCTTTGGCTGCCAGGAAGCTCAAATTCAAATGTAAGCCCCACTTCTCACAAGTGCACCGAACTTCTGTCACGCATTTTGTGCATAATTCTTTCCCTGAGTGTATCTTCTTTTCCGATTCTTTACAGTAAGCTTACTCTGATTTAAAAAAAGAAAATCACTTATATTTATTTTATTTCTCTAAGTGACTCCGATATTCATGGGGTTGAGATGGGGCTACATGCATAAATAAATACATAAATTAGATAAATGCAGGCGGATTTCAGTAGCCTTTTTCTGGAAAGATAATGTTGGCTGCGCTAATGCCCTTTCTCCTTCACTGCTAATGTTTTGGCTCTGCTTGGAGCTGCTTGTTCAATTACGGTGCCAAGTTCCTGTTTTACAAGGCTTCCTTTGAGCACATCTAATCAGGAACAGCTCCTCACCGCAGTCTCTTTGTTCACCGACTGGAACCTTGAATGCCTTCCTTTGCCTAATAAATAACCCAAGGGTTCAGACGTGGCCTTAGACTTTGTTTAGAAGATGGACCTGATGCAGCTCTGACGCATGTTGAAAACCAAGTCTCTTGGAAGGTCAGGCATCTCTCAGTCACTTTAGGAAGGTTGAATTCTGCTCTGTTTCCCTCCACATTTAGGGGACAGTGTTTTCCCCCCTTGAGCACGGGCAACAGTGAGTAAAAACACTGGTGAAGGGATTACTTGGTGACTTATTGTTTCTACTCTTGGGCATAGACTCAAAAGTGAATGCCGGCAGTGTCAGGGCTGGGTTAAGTCTAAGTAACCATCTGTGAAATCTTGATGACTTTCATCCCCTTGAACATTCGATGACAACTATCAAGGAGATCTGAAGGAGCACGTGACATCCATCAGAAAGAAGCCACCATCTGAAACTGGCCCCAAGCTGGCTCCAGAGCTTGGTTCAAATCCTAGCTTCATTGTTACGAGTTGTGTCATCTTGGATGAATTACCTTAAGTCTCCAAGTTTCCACTTCTACATCTATAAAGTACCACCCTTATTGTGTTGTGAAATTAAGTGAGATTGTGCCTCTTCTCCTTCTGCCCCCCACTTACCTAGTTAAGCTCTCTCTTGAATTCTTGCTTTAGGAGATGCGACCTCATGGGAAGATGTCCGTGATCTTTCTGACTGGGCCATATCCCTTCATTATAAGTTCCCCTTTCACTGAGTAGCCTTCCTCCCGACACCTGTACTTTGACATTTGCTTATCTGATTATTTAATGTCTGTCTCTGTCATCAGCCTGTAAACTCCATGAGGACAGGCCCTGGGGTTGCTTCTGTTCACCATTGTAACCCCAGTGCTTGCCTCTGGGATGGACACATAAGAAGGGTGCAGTAACGAGTGAACAATGAATGAATGAATGAATGAATGCATGATGGTAGGTTGGTGGTGTCCATCAGAATCTGCAGAGAGGAGGCAGGAGGGTACAAATTTGGACGTCTACTTTCTGCAAACCAGGCATGGTCTAGGTCAATCCAAGTATTGTGTTGTGTTTACCTTAGATCCCCAGAACCATCCTCAACACCAGTGTAAGGTACGATGAATGTTGTCTGAATTCCAACATTAAATAAACGAGCAAACACCTATCTATTACACGTACAGAGCTGGAAAGTCACCTACAAAAAAACTTCAACAACTAAGATGGAGATTTGAGTCCTGACCCCCTCATTTCTTGGAGTTACCAGGCTAAAAATAGACAGCTTCTAATTCAAAACGCTGCCACCCCCACCCTTTGCCTACCCCCAGCTCCTGTGCGATGGTGTGCCCTTTATTTGTTATACATGTCTGCATATCGAGATAATTGGGTTGTGTAATACAGCACACAGACTAATCTGAGAATGATTTCTGCCGAAGAGAAATTACTTATTTTGATTCCTCGGGGGTTTGTTTTGTCAAAACTCATGTAGTGTTTAGCAAAGTAATCATTGTTCAATTGCCGAGCACAGGAAGTGTAAAATTAACCTAATAAGAAGGAGAAGAATGAAGAGAATGCATACTGCTGACCTCGTCAACTTGCTCAGTGATGGCGTTTCATCACATTCTCAAGGCCTAACCTCAAACGCTACCTGTGAAGATCACCGTGTACCTCTTTATCTCCCCGGCCCTAATTAGATATGCAATTTGTCATATGGTCGTTGAACCAGAATAGAAAAAAAAGAAAAAGTATCAGAGAAAAAACGTACGGATAGTGCTGAAATTCTTAAGGAAACTGCTCAATAGGAAATCAATACCCAGACTGGAAGGGGAGTGTTGAAAGCAAGGAGACTGGTTTTCCAAATATAGATGCGTGCTGTGTGACCTTGAATTAGTCACTTAACCTCCCTGAGCCCAAATTACTCATCTGTCAGATGGGGTTAATAATAATATGCCCCTTATGATAGCTCCTTATAATCAGGAACCTTTCTTTTTCATCTGCCTCATTCCAGAAGGGTGTTGACTGTGAGGCCGCTTCTTGCTCCGTGGGCATGTTTGAAGTAAAACACAACCTTGTGAAAATCTTGAGGCACCATCTAAAAAGAAACATCCATGGAGGAAAAATAATGTTTTCCTTTGATATCTTCATGTGGAAATGAAAACGATCACAGTTGATTAAAAAAATCCTTCCTTTGAACTCTCATTTCACACATGTGATGTCATTCCGAGACGGGTTGGAATGCTTAAGGTCACACAGGAGAAAAAGTGGGATACGGGTCTCTGATCTTCTATCTCTTCCCTGTTCCCCTGACTGGCACTGATAACAGGGGGCCCTTCAGATGGTCCAGATAAAGCGATTCCGCCACGGTGTTTGAGGACTTGCCGTCAAGAGCTCTGAAAGGTGCTTTCATCTCATGGCCCCCATGAGGGTGGCTTCTGGTTTGATCATGGGTGTTATTCATCCCTGCATTCTTGGAGCCTAATTCAGGCCCGCAGAAGGCAGTGGACAAATGTTTGTTGAATGACTAGGTGACGATGGAGGCTGGAAGAACTACTCCTAGTCGACTACATGAGTTATTCTTAGGGTCCAGGGCTTTTGAAGACTCATCTTAGCTGCTGTTACAATCCTAGTGAAACTAGAGTAAGAAAATAAAAGGTGAGGGGGTAGGGAATTACTTCAGGGCTTCGGAAGCACTCATGGAGGCCCTGAGAGCCATACCTGAGCAAGAGTCAAGCAACCAGGAAAGCCAGCAAAGCTTTCTGGTCTCTCATTTGTGATTTTCTCTATGTATGTGATCTTTTTTTTTCCTCCCTCTGCAGGGGAAAAAATAATTTTTTTTTGTTTGTAAAATTACTCTTATTTTTTGCTTCTTTGCCCATTGCATAGGCAAAGGATGGCCTCCAGAGTTATCCTGTCTTCGTTCAAGTCCCAGTGCCAAATTCCCAGGAGAGAAAATCTAATTTCCCCAAGTTGGCTGAGATGTTAATTATTGGTCCAATTGCCAGTTGCCTGAGTACAAACATGGTTGGCAGAAGCCCTGCTCCCCAGGTTGAGGGGATAATTGGGGTGTTTGGTGGGGGGAAGATACGTCCAATATGAATACCCATGGTTGCTGAACCAACTTCAAAGTAGATCTGACTTAGGATATCTGAGTTAGAGAGTACAAAGGGGTTTGCTCCCATCAGCCTTTCTTTACAATAGAAACATGCCAACGCATCCTGGGCAATATGGCACCCTACAAAGGAGGCCCTTCAGAATACGCCAAGATCAGCTGAGAAATTGAGATGTGTGGGGGCCATCTTTAAAATCAGCTTCTCACTGTTGGGAAACAGTGACGCATACACCGTGATGCGTCAACAGTTTCCAACAGCTTATGCTCAGGGAAGTCTGACGGAGACAGGGCCCTACATGGCAGGGACCACATTTGCCTCCTCCATCCTGGACATAGCAGGAATATATGTTACACACATAGGAATTCATTTGTGAGGTCACACTGCATTTGCAGGCTTTAATCTCAGGCATACTTTAGCCTTCACCACAGGACCTTATGAGCCCTGGTTAGTATTCTCTTTCCACTTTATTGATAAGAAGTTGGAAGCTCAGTGAAGTTAAGCAACTTGACCAAGATCAGAGTTAGTATATTATGGGGATTAAGTCTTGGTTTATCTGAATGCATATCCTGGCCTTTTTTCACTACTCCATAAAATCTCTCTGATCCAAAATGAGCGTCTTGCAGGGAAAAAAGAAAAGATAGTAATTTATCTTCCATGAGAGTCGCTGGAGGAGGTGAGGGGCCTCCAGGTACCTGAGCACCTAGCATATACGGGAAGTGTTCATAGAAGTCTGGACTAATTAAGCTTAGGTCTAATCATTGACACTTTTGTGCTTTGGCTCTGCGAGTGAAAAGCCATGCATACCAAAAGACTCAGTAAATGGGGTGGGTGCCAGGGCTGGCTTAGCGGTCAGCAGGAAATCTACAAAAGCAAGTTGAACGCCAAGGAAGGCAAAACACCCAGAGGACAAAGAGAGCTCATGTGCAAATGATCAGTAATACCATATCCAAGGAAGGAAAGATAGTAAGAAAAGATGCCAGGAAATGGATGGGAAAACAGTGTACTCATATTCAATGTGTAGATTCCAGGGGAAGATAAACCTCAGCAGATGTGATGAGATTCCAGACCACGAACCTGTGTCTTTGAAGGTGTTTTCAAGGTGCTGGCTCTGCCATGCCTCTGTTCTGTTCCTGTTCCCAGAGCTTTTCCCATTTTTTTTGTATCATCCTAAGAGACACAGAGTGGATTTGCCCTGGGTTTCAAAATGACTCTTTTAGAAGTTAACGTCCAACCAATTTGTCACCCAGGGAATCATCTTTACACAATTGTTCTGGTTGGCTGAATAATTAGAGCTGAAGTTACATGAGGCAGGACCGATTAGGGAAGTAATATTTGATTGGTCTCTAAAACTGATTGTTTGCTGACGTGTTATGTTTGGTAGGCGGGGGACTCAGTTGCTTGAATAAAGCAGATTGTGTGGCTAGGGGGAGTCAGTCTCGATGAATGAAAAATTGTAAGAGTCATCCTTAGCTCAAAGCGTTGTCTCAAGGATTATGTGAAGTGACAGATGTCCTCAGCCAACCCAATAAATGGTTCACGATTGTTCTCAACTGAGTGGGCTTCTCTCAAGGTGCATTTGTTTTATTGAGCACATATATAGTGTTTAGTGGGTGTTAGATACATTCCAGATGTTCATGCACACAGCACTCCTATCACCCCTCGGAAGTAGGCGTTGTGATTGCCTTTGTGTTACAAGTGAGGAAACTGAGGAACAGTGCTGCAAAGTCCTTTATGCACAGCTCGGAAGTAGCAGAGCTGAGATTTGAACGTGGACACTCTGCTTCCCGCCCCTGCTCTTACCCACCCTGCTAAGCCACCTCAATGAATTATGCTGCTGTGATGGTCACAGTCCCTTGAAACATGTCTTTCGATATGCTGGGGCGCCTTTGAGAGGGGACTACTCAAAGGGAAATGGGATGAGATATTCTTGCAGTTTAGCTCCATGGAGGTTCCAGTTTCTGAGCAGTGCTGCGATGGCACAGGGTGGCATCATGGCCAGTGACCTGGAAATGCTCAGGAGCAGACGCTGCCTGGACCCCCTGGACCCCCACGGCCGTGGGCTTCAAATGACTTCTCGCTACCACTCTCTGCGTCTGTACTTTTGGCATCTTCTGGAAAGCCATTCTGTTCATGTGCAAGGCAGGCTGGATGGGTCAGGGACTGAACACTCCCCCAGCGTCCTCCAGGACCAGCCCTCACCCAGCGCCTGACAGGAGTGGATGTATCTATAACCCAGATCCCCAGGACTGAGTGAGCCATGTGTTTTACACCTTTCCCCAAAGTTTCCCTGCGGGATTTAACTTCAGCCACCCACTGTGGAAACAGGCTTGTTAATGTACCTTTTATGGGCTGCCTTTCCTTCCATTGTTCCATGAACTTTCAGAAAAGCAACTTGCACTCAGGTTATTGTCTCAGGGGTCTGCTTCTGGGGGGAACCCAAACAAAGACATGCTCCAGTTCTGCCCTGACAGTCTCTCCCTCCCAGGGATTCCTGAGTAAGGCAAGTACAGTGGGTGCAAAAAGCAAAAGCTAAATGGGAAAGAAAGTATTGCTTATTTATTTATTTATTTATTTATTTATTTATTTAATTCATTTATTTATTTTTAATTGGGGAAGGGAACAGGACTTTATTGGGGAACAGTGTGTACTTCCAGGCCTTTTTTCCAAGTCAAGTTGTTGTCCTTTCAGTCTTAGTTGTGGAGGGCACAGCTCAGCTCCAGGTCCAGTTGCCATTTCTAGTTGCAGGGGGCGCAGCCCACCATCCCTTGCGGGAGTCGAACCGGCAACCTTGTGGTTGAGAGGACGCGCTCCAACCAACTGAGCCATCTGGGAGGCAGCTCAGCTCGAGGTGC
This sequence comes from Rhinolophus sinicus, assembly GCF_057876585.1. NCBI lineage: Eukaryota > Metazoa > Chordata > Mammalia > Chiroptera > Rhinolophidae > Rhinolophus > Rhinolophus sinicus. The sequence goes on along the minus strand of NC_142510.1, from coordinate 9,845,753 downwards.
CGTGTTCAATCTTAGTTGCAGGGGGCGCTGTCCACCATCCCTTGCGGGACTCCAGGGACTGAACTGGCAACCTTGTGGTTGAGAGCCCACTGGCCCATGTGGGAATCGAACCGGCAGCCTTCGGAGTTAGGAGCACGGAGCTCCAACCGCCCGAGCCACCGGGCTGGCCCCAGTATTGCTTTTTTAATAACTAGGTAAGCACCCAATACGTGGAGGTAAAACGCTAGATGGGGAATGTGGGTTAAGCCTGGAAGAGGGTCCTTTGAGGTCCCCTGCTTGCTGTTCCCTGTCTAGAGGTGCTGACAATGTGGGGGCAGGAGAACCAGAGGGAGAGCCGCTCCGGGATGCAGACCTTTAAGGCCCAGAAACCACATCCAGCAGTGAACGTGATCCACTCGAGGTACAGGACTGAGAACAAGCAAATTAGCTTCTCTTCCTCTGTCAGGGGAGCCAGTGAGGGATGTGAGCCGAGGGTCTGCGATGTGGGGAGAAAGATGAAGGCTCCCACCCCCTCAGGTGATGCTCACGCCCGCCTTGGTTTGCCTTCTTCCTTTGTTCTTCCTCAGTGTCACGATGCTCATTGATTGGCTGCTGCCCAGGGAGGTGCCGAGTTCACTAATAGCATTTCCTGGCATGGTCTGGGGCGTGGTGATTACGAAGGAGTCAAATAGCTTTCTTAGGAGTCAGGCAATTTGGTCTCTTGCACATCGGTCAACTGTCTAGAGCACTGGTGCTTTTTCTGTTGTTGTTTTTTTCATATTAATGGGTTGGCTCTGTAGATTATAAATTTTGAAAAAGCCACAAAAATAGAAAGGGTGATGATTATGATGGTGATGAGAGTGGCGAGCCAGAAATAGCAAAGGACCCGCATTTGGGGCATGTCCTAGGCAGCACAAGAAACCCTTTGTATCTATCTCATGAATGCAGCAAGTCTCAGAAGTGGGTCACCGTGACGTCACTGTGCAGAGGAGGGAGGTGACATTTGCAGAGGCTAAAGTACGTGGCTTACTGACACAAGCTTCCTCATACGAGGCTCCCGAAACGTTCCATATTTTCAGGCTTTCTCTTTTTCTTTTCTTTTCTTTTTTTTTTAAGTTTTAAAAGTTTATTTAAGTGTGTTTTCCCAGGACCCATCAGCTCCAAGTCAAGTAGTTGTCTCCATCTAGTTGTGGAGAGCGCAGCCCACAGTGGCCCATGTGGGGATTGAACCGGCAACCTTGTTGTTAAGAGCCCCGCGCTCTGACCAACTGAGCTAACCGGCTGCCCCTTCAGGCTTTGTCTTGGTAATGTTCTTGCTTGTGGCATATTCAGGCATTGGGAGGAAGCCAAATGGAGAAGGGGCAGGAGAGACGCCGCCATGTGAGCGTTGCAGGGAGGAGCGGTCTGAGCTTGTGTGAGAAGTTGCCTTTGTGATATGGCTGCCAGCGGTTCACCACACACTTCCTTAATGAGGTGATGGAAGGACTGTCACTGTTCCCCAAGCCTCCCCACCACGTCATGCACAGAGCTGGGGAGTGTCACGTCATAGAATGAAGGAATGAATGTGTTTCTATTCTCTTCTTTAATTAAAATATGTCTTGAACTTGAAATTCCCTGAGAACAGAAAACACCTCCATGAAATAACTCTGAAGAGCTGGTGGCACCACGGGCTCCTTTTCAGGGGTGAAGAGGAGAAGGGGTGGGGTGAGGGATGCGTGTGAGAGGACCCAGCAGAATCCTGGTCTTTTGGACAAACCTTTGCAGAGGCACTCTGGCTCTGTCAGCTTTGTCTCTCTTCTTGCTCTGAAAAGATTTGACCCTGGTTCTTTCTCCCCCCTTGTATGATGTCTATGAACTATAAAGGAGGAAGATCATAGCGTTCTCATTTCAAAAAAATTTTCTGGGGAAATGGAGGCCTAAATGGTAGAATTAATTCCGGGCTTGGCATTGGTGCCAGTTCTAAGGGCAAAGGGTCATTTTTCATGCCCCTTGCTGCACTGGCACCGCCTGTCCCCCTGGCCTCTTCACCCTGTTTGGAAGCTGAGATCTGGAATGCTGGAATGCCAAGAGGCATAGGAGCTGGTCACAGTTAAAATGAGTGAACCATCTGAGGAAGAGCTGGGGATGGAACTGAATTCTCCCATTTATCAACATCTCCACCCAGGCGCCCCTGGTCACCCAGACAGCTCCCTGCGCCATGTTGGTCCCCACCACGGTGGCTGGATGAGCCCTGGATACTGCTGAAACACCTGGTAAGTAATGAGTAACAACTCACGCCTCTATTCCTCTGGTAGATCTAAGCCAGTTAATAACCTTCAAAGCGAAAGCGAATCAAGTCCTATTTTAAACATTTTATTGACAAGTACAAAAAGGCTGCTGTCTGTGGCCCGGGTAAATTTATCACTTGGTTTTATTACTTGTTTCCAATTCATGCAACAGACAAGAGCATTTAAGTCATCCAGAACCTTCCATCGTTCCAAGACGGGGAAAGTTGGAGCAGAGGAAATGGGATGAGAGGTAGAGAATGTGCATTTTTGAGTTCCTCCTGTAAGACCAGGATTTCTCTGGGCCCTTTGTATACATTGACTTGTCTGATGATCAGATAGTCCCTCATGGTCCCATATTTGAATCCCAGTTTACCGTTGAGGACGCTGAGATACAAGGCGTGAAAATGCCTTGCCTCAAATTGTTTGGCAGCGGTGGAGCCAGGATTCAGAGCTTCATCCGGCATTTGCAATCACACTGTTCCAGTCAGGGTCCTAAGTCAACACAGATGATGCATTCACATTAGGGGCATTCCAGGATATTCAGTGAAGGGACCACTTTCATAAGTGAGAGGGAGGTTTAGGGGGCCACAAGGATGGGTGCCGTAGCCCAGGACTTGGAATTAGTAGAATTGTTCCTACACCTGAACTTGGCGATCAAGGGAAGGAAGGGAGTGGTTACTACAATCCTGGAAGACGTCATGTAAGTTTGGTCATTTGGAGAGCAACAGTGACTTGTGGTCAAAGGATAGAGCCAGTCCAATGTGATTTTCCATGGAAAGAGTCATGGAAGGAACCCCATTGGCTGACCCAACTGGAAGCCAGGGACCCCACGGAAGCGGCCCATCCTGGTCAGTCTCCCAGTGTGGAGGGTCGGGTGACAAGGGTCCAGCATGTTGCCCATTCTTCTGTTCTAGCAGGTCCCCTAGAATATATGTTTTTCTACAAGGCAATAGTCACCAAGCTGTACCAGCAAAAATCACTGCTCTAAAGAAAGCTGATAAATATCAAAGCATTTCTCCTTACATGTAATTGAAATAATCTCAAACCACATTACTTGGATTTTGGCCATGACCTAGAACCTGTAAAGAGCCGATCTCAAGTAACACATTAAATTCATAAAGATAGACACCCAGCAGAGGGGACGAAACAGACAGGCTGGCAGCTGCGTGGGTCATTAAAAGTCACCTCCTCCATTATTTACTATAGCTTCACAATACCTTGGGGCAGGCAGGGGGAGAGTTTCTATAAACTGTGTCTACTTTACAAGCAGGTCTTCAGAGGAGAAAATAAATGCCATTCTTCCTCTTCAAAAAAGAGTCATTTAGCTGCACGGGTTCAGCTGTGTTGCCGATCTGGCAGCTTGTGGAAGCTCCTTGCCACTGGTACAGAGGATTTGGGGAGAAAATCAACCTCAGAATTTCCCTGGCACTCTCGACCACATTGTCCCTCATACTGCCCCATCCCGTTGGGCCACACATCCCAGGAGAATGGCCTGACTCTTTGTTTCACACCAAGGAACCTCAAATTCAAAGCACCAGTGAGAGTCAGTGTTTTGTATCTAAAAATCAGCATTTTGAGGAGACCCTGTGTGCCAGGCCCTCTGATAGGTTTTGTAGGTGCAAAAATGAATGCAGCACAGTCTTCATGGCTAATGAAGGAGAGAGACTTGTATGAATTACAGATGAACACGGTTGAGGAGGCCATGTGTGACATGCTCTGGGACTGTACTGGAGGGAGCAATTGCATTTGTCCTGGGTGGTCAGGAAATTGCAAGGTTCAGGTGACCTTGGGGGAGGAACTCCTGAGGCAGGGATGGAGAAGGGACATTGCAGACCTGAGCAGAGGCAGAGATATTAAAGACAGGTGAGGGTGCTGCAACGTCTAAAGGTGTGTCTGGAGCAAAGACTTGTGGAGTAGAGCTAGAAATAAGAGCAATGTCTCTAACGTGTTGTTAAGGCTGGATGTTGAATGGTGTTGATGTTATGCCAATGGTTGGTTATAGCTTTGGGCAGCAGGAATTATGCAAAGTTTTTTTAAAGAATGGAAGTGATAGAGTTAGATCTCTGTTTTAGAGAGATGATTGGTGTTATGTTGAGGGCAGGTTGGAAAGGAAATGCCTGAATGTAGTGGGGGTCAGTTAGGAGACTTAAACCAGCAATGAGGTGAGCTGAGACGAGACTATGAAAGACCTTAAATGCCAGTGCAAGGCTCTCAGATGATTTCTATGCAGGAGGGACTTTTAAGCTGGTCTCCACTGACTGATTTCATAGCCGTCATGATGGCGACTCATTCAGGTTGGCTCTACTGGCACAATGTATCCACCCACGCCTTCTGTGAGTGTTGGGTGCTGACAATGAAAGGATTTACCCTGTGCTGTGTTGGTAACTGGTAACAACCAGGTTTCCAAAGGAAGAAGAAAATCCCTGATTTGTAGCTTTGGCCAAGATCTGTGGTTAAAATACTCCCACCATGGCCGATTCCAAATTACTAAGACGATGCCACCAAATGCAGCATTGGAATGAGATGCATATACTCATGGGCTTCTGTGAGCTCATGAGTTGGTTCCAGCACACCACTGGGTGCATCCTTCTGTGGAGAATGGCCCTTGGTCCATGGTTGCTGCCTTGACTAAAAATGCCTGGAAGAAAACGATGGCCCCTTGGGGCGGCCCTTAGCCAATGACTGAATAGAGGGGGATTCAGAAGCTCAGCTTGTTGGCTTCACAAAATGGTGAGACCATTTTCTGGTCATTAACACACTCCAGAGCTCCTTGTGAGATCAGGCTGAGCCTAGACTTCAGCGGAACCCATTTCTTTGCTTAGGTGCTTCTCCTGCCTCATCCTGCTTCCTTCCTTTCCTTTCAAGTTTGTCCCACAAGCTTTCCATCAATAAATCACTCACACAGGGACCTTCACCTGCTTATAGGGAGTCTAAGCACAGACATAAACCCCAAGAATGAGGTACAAGTCTGGCGTGCATTCTCATATCTGTGTCTGTATCTGGGATAAGGTCAGTGGCTTCCATCAGATTCTCCAAGGAACTGATGACCCAGAAAGGTTGGAAACCTCTGCCGAAGGTGATGGTATGCATTGTGGGTGCTCCCTGAGCCCAACCTGCTGAACGATTGAATGAAGGTTTTCATTTGCAAGAAGTACCCTGTAGAGGGCGGGCTTATTTGCTTGCAATCCCAGCTCAAATCCCCCTGGAAGGTGAGAGAATTCAAGCAGAGGGAGGATGCTTGAATTGACAGAGATCCATTTGAAAGGGAGGAGGAAATCACAGTTCCAGGCAAGACAGAAAGTATTAAGCTGCACTTCAAAGTCCTAATGAAATGCAAGCAAAAGCATTTTCAAAAGCAAGAGTAATTGGTCACCGAACAAAGCCTTCTTTTAAGCCACAAACGTTTTCCCACACCCAGGGACTGATAACGGGTTTTCCTTGTCCCAATCCCCTCCCGGATAGCTACTTAAAGTTTCAGCACCGTTCCTTCAATGGCACCTAGTCAAGGCGTAGAACTTATCGTTGTAAATTCGAAGCTTTGGTTGTTTTGGGGATCGATGATGTCACAGGGTTGGCCAAGGAGGCTGGGGTGCTGGCTCTTTCACAGGCGTGTACACACACACACACACACACACACACACACGTCATTGTAGACACTCATGCTACCATTCTTTAGCATGTGTCATGAATAATTCTTTTCTTTGGCAGGGGCCTCACCAATCCTGTGCAAAGCTCCTCCTTCTGGGACAGGGAACACTCTAGTCGTCCCATTGCCAGGCGTCCTGAGCCTTTGGGGTGGGGGGAGGTGGTCTTTCATGATAAAACCATCTTGCTTTTCTTCACCAGTGATGATAAGAGCTACTTTCCTTTATCGAGTGCTGACTGTGGTTTAGGGATTGTGCTTAATGAATGCCCAAGAGGACTCGTGAGGCAGACGTAGAAGATAGTCCCATTGCCAAGATAAGGGTCATGAGGCTAAGATGAGGATAAAACACCTCTCCTTGGTCAAACAAGAAGAGGCAAAGTGGGTTATCCAGAACCATAAGTGCTGCTGACATTGGAGCTGAAGCGACAGATGGACAGGGCAGAAGGTCAAAGGCAGACACACACACACAGTGGTGACTTTGATGCTAGACTTGCAGGGTGGCCCTTCCTACCTATAATCCCCTTTGGGAAAGTAGCTCTTATCCCATCACTGGGCTAACTTCCCCTTTCACCCACAATGCATTTCGGGGCAGTTTGATGTGTTACACATCTTGTCACTACTCTGCATTCTGCTTCTTTGAGAACAACACAGAACAGCCCTGCAAATCACCATCTCGGTCAGACCCAGCTCTCTTAGCGACCCCATTTTACTCTCAGAACACAAGGTGGGGGACATTAAAGGCATTGCCTATCAGAGACATCAACTGGTTGACATGGGTCAGGCTGTTAGAGCGCCTGTAACATCTGCCTTCCTGGCCTGGCACCCCTGGCACCACTTTCCTGTGTTTTCACACTCAGCTTTCAGCCCCTCCACGTCTTCACCAGGAAAGTAGTTCAGTAGACAAGAACAGAGCTTTCAATATATGGAAGACCAGGTTTGACATCTCAGCTCTTATACTGACCAGCTGTGGCATCAGTTCTCTTGTTCCTTACTTTCTAGTCTGTAAAATGGAATAGTAATAATAACAATTAATACTAATAATAATAAACAACAATGCCTGCCTGTTATTGGGTTGTTTTAAGTGTGAAATGACTATCAAATGCAAATGGCATTTTTATCATACTTTTACCCGACTTAGTAATGGAAATATCAATATAAAGATCTTGGCCCTGAGAAGATGGTTGCTCCATGGTCTGCCTTCTGAGCAGCAGGCCCAGAACTCTGAAACCCCCAACCCAGGAAGCTGGGTGCTGCCAGCAAGCCTGTGGGAGACAATGAGCCATTCCCCTCGGCCAATGAGGAGACTGAGGCCCGTGAGTTTAAGGGGGGTTGCTCAAGACCTCCTAGAAAATTGATGGGAAAGCTGAGGTTCCAGATCCAAGATCCCTCCTACCTCACCATTGCGGGGGGGGGGGGGGGGAAGGGTTCCAGGAGCATTAAACAACCAGGCGGGGTAATAACAAAAATAACAATTGCAATTGCCATTAATTGTCACTGCTCTTAGGAATAGGAACCATGATTATCTCCACTCTCTGGGTGGGCAATCCAGGCCCATCTCAGTGAGGCTAAGATATTCATCCAAGATTACAATGAACCATAGTCATTGAAGTTCTAAGTTCATCTTATAGGAAAAACTTTGGGTGACTTAACTTCAGGAGATGGATGGACCCGACTTAATTGAAAGAGGAAGCTCCGTGGTGCCAGAGGTTTCTTAACCTCCTTCGCAGTTCATGGGCTCTTCTCTCCGTGGCTTTGCTCAGGATGCCTCTCGCTGACCTGGTCCACCGTCAGCTTTGTGCTCTCTTTCCTGTGGTTTACAGCTTGAGTGACAGACTCCCAAGCCTGTTGTATGCTGCTCTCTGCACTTCTAAACCTTCACTGGGAATAATTCTTCTCTGTCTCAGTTCTTCCTTCTTTATTTCAACACTTGAGCTCCTAATTTTTACTGTCTTTTCTGTTTCAGAGGGTTGAGGATCTAATATTTCCTGTTTCCTGGTCTTGCCAGCCATCTCCCACCTCCTCCGTTTCTTCACCTCATTTTTTAAATTAGTTTCAGGTGCACAAAACAATGTACTAGTTAGACATTTATCATTTATACACCTCACACAGTGATAATCCCCCCCCCATCCACTACCCCTCTGACATTGCACAGAGGGGATTTAATACATTTCCACTGTCTCTATTCCTAATGCTGTACTCCACTTCCTGTAACGATATATATACATATATATAAACTTGTAGTTGGCATTCATTATTGTTCAGCTTCAGCTGCAGGTGTACAGTGCAGTGATCAGGCATCTACATCATCCCTGAGGTGGTCTCCCTAATGAGACAAGTGTCCATCGGATACCCTACAACATCTTTACAACATTATTGATTATATTCCCCAAATTGACTTTTGTATCCCCGTGGCAATCTTGTGGTTACTGAATGTGCTTTCTAATCCCCTCATTTTCCCCCTATTCAACACCACCCATCTAGCAACCCTCAGTTTTTCCTCTATGTCTCTGAGGCTGTTTCTGATTAGTTTGTTCATTTGTTCTTTTCTTTAGATTCCACATATAAGTGAGATCATATGGTATTTGTCTTTCTCTGTCTGACTTATTTCACTTAACATAATGTTTTCTAGGTCCATCCATGTTGCAAATGGTAAGATTTCTTTCTTCTTTATGGCTGCATAATACTCCATTGTATAAATGTACCACAATTTCTTAATCCAGTCATCTACTGATGGGCATTTCGGTGGTTTCCATGTCTTGGCTATTGTATATAGTGCTGCAATAAACACAGGAGTGCATAAAGATTTTTCAATGGGAGTTTTGGATTTCTCTGGATAGATACCCAGGAGTGGAATTGCTGGATCATAAGGTAGTTCCATTTTCAGCTTTTTGAGATACCTCCATCCTGTTTTCCGTAGTGGCTGCACCAATCTGCAGTCCCACCAACATCTTCACCTCACTCTTATACTTCATGGGCTTACAATGAACTCTCAATCTACAACACACTGTTATGTAATAAAATAACTCCTATTTTATTTTATTTAAAAATGTTTATTTTGTCATTCTTTTTATCTACCATCCCCAATTCATAGGTACTCTCTGTACTGTCTTAATGTATGACTTTCCATGTATTTATTTAGATGTGTGTGCATCATTGCACATCGCTTTGGGTGAGTGTGTTTGAGGTTTTGCGTAAAAGGCATTGTGATTTAATACTCCATGTCTGTTTTGGCTCAGTGTTATAATTTGAGACCCCTCTTTGTTACCATATGTACATCTACTTCGTACTTCTAAATGCTGCATGGTATTGAAAATACCACATTTGGTATTGCAAGGACCACACATCACATACCACCTTTGTCTGTCATCCTAGAGATGGATAGCTAGGTGTTTGTTTTTCCTCCAACTCTTTCTACCACCTGACTTTTTTCTTATGTGTTTGCTTGTGGACCTTCATGAGAATTTCTCTAGGATATGTATTCATGAGGTGGTTTGATGGATCATAGATATCAAAGCCCATGTAATTTCTCTAATACTGTCCATTTGGAGAACTGTAAGCGTCGGTGATACAGTAAAAGTTGCATTTTCTCCATATAGGGAATTAGAATATCCCCACCCCCCAGATAGACTTTGTTTTGCCCATCTACAGGGTATAAAATGGTACTTTCTTGTTGCTTTCACTTTTATTTCTCTAAATACTGGAAGTTGCAGGCTCCTGTCATTTGCTTTCTAGTGAATTTGTTCTCTCCTTCTGTGAGATTGCGAATACCCTCTTCCCATCTGCCACCTGTCAATGATATCTATTATTAAAAACACCTCTTATAATTTGTCATAAAGTAAGCAAATTATTAATTCCTCCCTAAACTTTGTGCTTTTGAGGTCCCATCTAAGAAATCATTTTATATGCTAAGACCACAAAGCTATTTCACATTTTCTTTTGTTTAAATATGAGATGAATAGCTTTCATGTATTTAGAGCTTGTTTTTCTATATGGTATGCAGGAGCGCTTCAATCATATCTATAAATAAATATATTATGCACGTAATAATTGCCAAATAGCCTAAATATTTATAATATAACCTATTGTTTACCTCCGTAGATTTGTTATGCCACTTCAATTATATGTCCGATTTCTTTCTCTTTCTTTCTATCTCTCTCTCTTCTTCTTTCTGTCTCTCTGTCTCATGCTATAAATTCTGTTCCACTGACCTATTTGCTTTTGTACTAGTACCACATTGTTTTTGTGACCATGGTTTTGTAAGATGTCATAATAGACAGTTGGATGAGTCACCCTCTTTCCCCTCTCCCGTCTCCTTCTTAACCTCCGAAATTTCCTTCGCCATTTTTGGAATGTTAGTCTTACATCCACATTTTTAACTGATTTATCAAGTTTCTTATAAAGTCTGGCTGTGAGAAAGTCTACCCCATGGGGCTGGTGGGGCAACTGAATGAGATAATGGATCACACAGCCTTTGCAAACAGTTACACAGTCTAGAAAAGTTAGTACAGTGTTGAGATAAGAGCAGGGCTTCGGGGTCAGCTAGACATAAGTTGAAGTTTCTTGGACCTTGGGTAAATCATCCAATTCCTCTGATTCTCAGTGTCTTCATCTGCTTTGCTGAAGTTGGTATTAGCCCACTTCCAGGTTTGAGCACTGGGGGGAGGTGGCAACAATTCTATAGGGCACCATCGCCTGGTACATTGGAGGGCTGGAGGTCTAGGGTGGGGGTGGGCGTATCACGGAGGGTGGAGGAAGAAGAGTGAGAATGCTGAGCCTGGCTTCATACAAAAGATCAGGGCTGTTCTGCTGTTGATGGGCTACAGGCTGCCAGGTTAATGAGATCATTCATCAACATTATGTTCTGGGCCATGATGGATTTATCCAGATCCCCTGCCTGAATCTTCTGGGGGGAAAGACATTAATGGTGACATCTGTAAGCACAGGGCGGTGTGTCAGGCTCCTGGAGTGGTGCTGGGGAGAAGACTTGCCTCTCTCCTTCCACCTCTTTCTGCTGCAGCATCTTAAACTCAGCAATGCCTGTTGTGACCTGCTGGGTTATTACTTATCTGCCCTAGAATCAACCAGCTATGGGAGAAGCGGCTGCGATGAAATGTTCAAACAGGACTGGGAGGCAAAAAGGTAAAGTGGAAAGGACACCAGGTTTGGAGGAAAATGCAATTGGGTCTGAGCCTGAGCTCTTCCACTTAGCAGCCGGCTGGGTGACCTTGGGCTAGTCATTTTGCCTCGCAATTGTACCTACCATGTAGAATAGTTGAGAAGGTGGTGTGATAATGAATGCCAAGGGGATATGATAAAGGGTAACATGTCACAGAGGTGCAAGACATCACAATCATTTCACAAAATAATGATGTGCTGCCTTTCAGGTGATGATTTCCTTGTAAGTTTGACTTCAGCCTCGCGCTGGCTGGCTCTTGCGGTACCTACCTGGGAAATATCATAGACTCTCATAACAGGCTTGGACAATGGGATTGAATGCTCTCTACACGTTGGCATGTGTGTATGTGTATATACATGTGTGTGTGTTTATTGGGGAAGAGGAGGATTATAAAATGATAGGTTTTTAGGGATAGGAAAAATGACAGCCAAAGGTTTAAGGGATAATCAAATTAATTTGGACTTTTCATGTAAGTAAAATGGCAGCTGATGGTTGTGACTCTAGAATGATCTTATGACTAATAGTAATGACAATTGACAATACCAACAATAACAGCTCAATATATTCCAAATACTTAATCGATTAGCATGTATTCCTCCATTTACTTTTTTTTTTTTTTTTTTTTTTAAAGATTTTATTGGGGAAGGGGAACAGGACTTTATTGGGGAACAAGGGTCAAATTGTTGTACTTTCAATCTTAGTTGTGGAGGGTTCTGTTCAGCTTCAAGTTGTTCTTTCAGTCTTAGTTGTAGAGGGCGCAGCTCAGCTCCAGGTCCAGTTGCCAGTTGCTAGTTGCAGGGGGCGCTGCCCACCATCCCTTGCGGGATTCGAGGAATTGAACTGGCAACCTTGTGGTTGAGAGCCCGTGCTCCAACCAACAACTGAGCCATCTGGGAGGCAGCTCAGCTCAAGGTGCCGTGTTCAATCTTAGTTGCAGGGGGCAGAGCCCACCATCCCTTGTGGGACTCGAGGAATTGAACTGGCAACCTTGTGGTTGAGAGCCCACTGGCCCATATGGGAATCGAACCGGCAGCCTTTGGAGTTAGAAGCACGGAGCTCTAACTGCCTGAGCCACCGGGCCGGCCCCCTCCATTTACTTTTACAGCTATGAAATGAATCCCTATCTTCCAGATGAGGAAACTGAGGCTTCCAAAATTTAAGTGACACAGATGGTATGTCGTTGGAGCTGGGAATCAAATATCCAGGCTCTTAATAATTCTGTGAGTTACCCCAGGAGATTGATTTGGGGTTCTTTTCTCTGTCATGGGCACAGGGTCCAACCATGTCACTTCTGAAAACAGCAATTTCTGGAACTGAAACTTCAATTTTTCAGATTGGGAGGCTGACATTTGAGATGAGGTTCATGCTAGAGCGTGTCATCCCCCATCACAATTGTGGAGGTGCTTGTTGCAAAGAAAGCAGTGAGTGAGTGAGGCAGCCAGCTAGAAAATCAGAAGAAAAAAAAAAATCAACAACCCAAAACACAACCAAAGAACCACGGCTTCACTTGGCAGACAATTTGTATTTTCTTCGGTTCACGGGCACCTGCTCCCTTTTCTGGTAAGTTCCCACTCAACTCCCTTTGGAAGACAACCTCTTCCTTAGGCCACTGGATCTTGTGAAGATTCCCTCCACCCGACTTCTTCACCACAGACTTTGACCACAGAATAGGGCAGGCTCTTGTCATGCGACCAAGAATTTATTTTACTATTATTACAAATATTTTTATTGTCGCACAATCTTTAAAAAAAAAAACCTACCTGGAGGGAAAGAAAGAGATGAAAAATAATCCACAGATCTTAACTGCCAGAGGCATCTTAGCTTAGTTTAAAGACAAAGACGTTGGAACCAATCCACACTCTGCTCCTCCCAAACTGAGTAATCTCAGGAAAGGGTCTTTGTCCCCCTGAGAAAGACTAATATATCCCACAACTCCAGGCGGCACCACTCCCCCCCGAATTCCTGGGAGGGTTTCACATAGAATATTCTTTCCGTGGCTCCTACTGGAGCATGTGGCATAATTTCCTTGACTCTGAATATCATAATCTTCCTTTATAAAATGAGGATGATAAAATAACATCTTCTTCATAGGGTTGTTTTCAGAATTAGGTGGGACAATGACTGCAAAGAGGGTCACAGGGATTGGCACCATAGTGAGCGTTCAACAGGATTCATTGTCTTCTCACAGTATTTTTTCAGAAATTGGAGGAAATGGAGATAAATAAGATATAGCACAATCCAGTGCTTGGGAAATCAAGCATAAAGATAAATGATGATACGAAAGTTGGTGAAACGATATAAAACAGGAGATTACAAAGTGATACTTGTCTAAATATTAGATAAGTGACATAGTGAATAAGTATTATGACTTCCTAACAGAGAGGTTGTCTTAGGTGAGGTTCCTCAGAAGGAGAGGCTGAGAGGAGGATTCATGTGCAAACAATTAAAGAAACGCGCCCAGTAGAAACTGGTAGAAGAGGGCAGATAGCAGGACAGGGCAGGGGTATGATTTCAGTGAAATCTCAGACTTGGTCTCATCCTGCAGAGATGCTCTGGAATGTACATTGCATCTCTGAGTTTGCCTCTATTTGCAACAAGGAGCTTTCATTCTCTTGTCCAGTCGGTTATTGGCGAGGGCTGCCCTAGGAGGGCTACCCTCCTGGATACTTCTGCATCTCTCTGATGTTTTCTAAAGACCGTGACAAATATCAGCCATTAAAAATAGCACAAAGAAGTTGATTAAGGGTGCGTGTTCCAGAATCATATCTTTCCCAAAATGGTCACAGTAATATTTCCCATTCTATAAGCTCTTCAAGGACTTTACTAGTCCTCTTCAAGAGCTATAAATAGTCTACCGACTTGAGGCATTGGTGACAGCCATGGTGAATAGACAATAGCAGAAGGAATGCTGTGACATATGAGGCTAGGTCATCAAAGGTTCTACAGGTCTGTCTTGGAGCACTTGCCCTTAGAACCCAGTCATAATGCCTTAAAGAAGCTCAGGCCACATGGAGACCCATGGAGGGCGGAATCAGGAACTCCAGCCCTCAGCCTTGGCTGAGCTCCTATTGACAGCCAACATTAGTTTGGCAGCCATGTGTGTGAACCTTCTTAGATGTGGAGTTCCCAGCGGAGCCACCCCAACTGGTGTTGCGTGGAACCAAGTTGAGCCTCCATTGCTGTGCCCTCCCTGCCCAAGGTGCGGAATTATGAGCAAACTGTTGTTTTAATCCACTAAGTTTTGGAGGAAACTTGTTTTGCAGCAGTAACTAGAACAGGGAACGAGGAAATGGGAAAAGGAACCTGAGAATGTGGGTAAAGCACTAACAGTAGATGCTTTAGGTGCAGTTGGGGTCATGTTCAGATTCTCTTTACCATGCTAGTGTACCATTTCTGAGACCCCATGAGTGGTGTTGTTGGTGCCCTGTTTTGGGGGATTGCCCTGGGTCTTAAAATAGGAGCCATCTCAACTGGGAGGTATCTTTTCCTCTGGGAAGTCCACAGCCAATGACTGACTGATATGAGTATTAAAAGGCCTGTCCCTTGTCTCAGGGTAGCACAAAGTCTGTGGAGCAGTTGTGTTTCAGAGCTCCCAAGGGGATCCCACTGAGTCTGGTCTCCTCACTCTTGTCTAGCTTCCATCCCCTACTCTACGTTTCTTCCCCCACTCCTCCTAAGAGGACTCAGTTAGTAAATCACTTAGCACAAGAATTCTCCAAATCAGGCTCTGCTCCTGGGAACTTGACTTAGGAGAGCCAGTGTTTTCTCTAGAGGCATTGTTATTGGACTAACACGTCGCAAAATTGGTATGTTTTGTATAAAATACAAAATGCAAGATGATGCTTCTGTAATCTGACAAGATGCCTTAGCAGAAATTTTGTCAGTGTGTACTTCAAATACCCTGGAGGGTTATACTAGGATGAGCATGTCTTTATAGCTGAGGAAGGACACTGGTCTTTGTGTCCGAAGCCTGGGCTAAACAATACTGGATTGAGAGACTTCTGGTTCAGCACCACAGCTTGTGGATAGCACCATTCCCCAAGGTGTACAGACAAGGTACACAAAATTAAAATGATTTCCAATTCAGCACCACAACATGCGAAAAGCAGATGCCTCAATTAAAGGGCAATTGTTTCTAGTAAGTCTTGGTTGTAAGGTCTTATGCTGTTTTTCACATATCAAGCCCCGGTCCCTTGACACCATCAGGATATTAGAAAAATCCCAGCGCCTGCCAGGGGATTACTCTGTTTATTAAATTTAGCTTCACAAACAGAGAGGCTGTGCACTTTGTATCACCCTTGAGAACTTGAGCATTAAGGCATTCTATTGGCTTGAAACCCAGCAATTTCACAAGACAATAAAACAATGTATGTTCTTTTCAATTCTTTTTCTTGTATACTTTATTTGCTAGGGGAAGTAAAACGTCGTGCAATGATACACCATTACGTGATTTGGAAGCCTTCCGCCGAAATTAAATCTCACCATTACAGGGTGAATATCCAAATCCGTGGTGTTCACGTTTTTGCTTTGTGCATGCCCGTGGCAGAGATGTGATGTGATACTTTATTCCACTGGTGTTGGGAATTTTTTGTTCTAGTCTGGAACTTTGCAAATGAGGCGAGTACACAGCTTAATGTTCAGAGAAATGTAGAATGCAGAATTGTCGGAAACCTCAGAGACAGTTCAGCTTAGATATTTCCTTTTTAAAGGCTGGGAGACAGATGCCCTGAGAAACAAAAGCATTTTGCCTGTGGTCACAAAGCTGGTTAGTGAGCCAATAAGGCAGGTATTTGGGCTCTAAGTGCCACGGTCTTTCTGCAGGTCACACAGCCCTCTGCGTCTGCTGTCCTTTAAGGGTAAGTGGCTGCTAGATGAGAGTCATTCAGATTCATTTATTGTCTGCCTACTGCTGCAGTTGGGCAAGCCAGACTTTGCTCCATGTAGAAGCAAACTGGTTGGCTGTGTAAGTCCTAAGGGAGGTGAGGATTCTGAGCACTGTAAAAATATTTCTCCCAAGTGCTAATATGCTCTGCCTTCATTGCAATCAGTGTTCAGTTGTATACTGCTCATAAAGAGCTTAAGCCTTAGCAGAGTCTCTTAACTTACATTGGGGGGGGGCGGCATCATAACATACTTGCTGAGGGTGTAGGCTTCAGAGTCTGGCACCTGGTGTTTGAATCTGGCATGCCACATACCTGTTTTGGGGCAAGTCATTCAACTTCTTTAAACCTCAGTGTCCTATGTCTATATATTGATGATTTTAGTAATGCCTATATCGTTTGGTAAGTTTATAGATTAAATGAGATCATCGAAGTAGGCCCTTGAGTACAGGGCCTCCCTTTTTAGCAGTTACTCAATAGATGTTGGCTCTTTTTTTGGTCAATCATAATAAGAGCTGTCGATTAGTGACTGGAAGTTCCCTTCAGGCAGAGGTCTCGGCAATGTCCCGGCGTCCTCGTGAGCTGAGGATGAACTGCTTGCGCTGCAGATGTCGTGCAGTGGTGGACAGAGGGGAAATGACTTGCTCAAGCTCCCCAAGTTCATTGCTGGAGCTTCAAGGTTTTGAATTCAAGCCTGTCAGCTCCCAGAGCCTGTGTTCATGTCACTCCATTTCTGGACCTGAAAGGGATCATTGCAGTCAGTGTGACTATAGCATCATGGGCTCACATGGATCACATAAAAATAAGTGTTTCACGGTCAAATACTTTGAAGACAGGGCGCACTCTATGTCCTATTGAAGGGTTGCCCTTAACATTCATGCATTTCTACCTTTATGAGGTTTCAGAGTAAATACACTTGTGTAAGTATGTTAACCTCAGCATCTCCGTAGAGTATCTCCTAGAACTAGCATCCTCTGGAATATTCTTTGAGATATACTGATACGGGCTGGCATACTCAGTTTGTAGATGAAGAAGAAAGGTCACAAGGGCTTAGTGGCAGTTATGAGATGAGCCATGACTGGTTGTCAGGGCTCTGGGTCCCAGGCTAATAATCCACCCACCGCGATGCTCTGCCATCCTTTCCGCCTCTATGCTTTTCTCAGCATTTATCAGCTAGACGGTTGGGACACCTTGTATTTCACTGCTAGGACCTCCTCTTCAAGCACAGGATTTCCATTCTTCCTACGCGCTCTCCTCTGTTACGACAGCCCCATCTGTTGATGAATCTGTCACCAGAGTGACAGCATTCTGATGATGCTCTCACATAATACATTATCAAAGTGCCAGTCCTGATGGCCCTGTGATGTATGAGGCTGGCATTTGTCAAATGCCCTGCAGTTCCAACAGAACCATCCATCACAATGGTGTCCTCTTCATGGGGGCACTACACAGAGATACCGTCCCAGGGAAAAGAGGAGCTGTGGGGGATTGAGCAGCCAGGTGAATGTAACAACAGGAGGCATCCAGAGAGATGGGCAGAATGCGTATATTTAATCCCTACATGGAGAAGAGTGTTCTCTTGGCTACGCTTTCTGAGCCTAGCATTCATTCAGATGCATTCATTCATATCAAGCCAGACATGCTTCTAGGTGTTGGGGATTCAAATAATAATACTGATAACAGTCAATGTCTCTTGAGCTCTTCCTATGCATCAGACAATGCTTCGTAGATGTTATTGCATTGGCTTCCCCCTATCGTCCCATTTATAGAATGACTCCATTTTTAGAAGAGAAAACTGAGGCACAGAGACTGTAGGCAGCTGGATGTGGAGGGTCCTCATTGGAACCTTAAGTGTTGATCTCAGAGTCTAATCCCTTGTCCAATAAGCCTGTTCTGCCTAACAGGAAGCACAGGTCCTCCTGTGAGCTAAGAGCTCAGTACTAGCTGTGCTATTTGCATACTCGCATGTTAATAGCAACCTGCAAAAGTAGGTTGTATGAATGCCATTTGGCAGACGTGGAAACCGAGACAGGTCATACTGCTGGGAAATGGTAGAACCAGTGATTGTTCTCAGGAAAATCTGACTCTAAATCCACTTATCGTATATTCCCAGGCAGAGTGAGTGGGCAAGAGTGAGGGGTCTGGACTTAGATCTGGGTTCAAAGCCAACTTCATGACTTCCCAGCTGTGTGACAGTGGAAAAATTAATGAGTCCCTCTGGGCCTTGCTTTTCCCATTGATCAAATGGGAATAAGTACTAGACTATACGTTTTAGGATTTGTTGAGGATTGAAGGAGAAAATGTACACATGGATGTAAACACATTAGCTTCAGGCCTGGGGTTGGGTGGTGTTTTAGGCAGTAATTTTATTGGAAGAGGGAAATATATTAGGAATCATTATGAGAACTAGACTCATTAAAATATAACTAGTGCTCAGATCTAAATACCATTCGCCAACCAAGGAAACTAAGTTTCCTTAGAGAAATGCCTGAATCTAGGGCTGGGGCAGAGATGATGGAAATTGAACCCAGAGCGTCATCTGTAACGCTAGAAAGTAAGGCAGGGCTAAAAAGGAAGACAGGAAAAGGATGGGGGCAGGTCACAGGGAACGAACAGCCAATCTGATAGAGCTTCTAGGCACTAAGCGGGACACATTTAAGCAACAAAACGCGTAATGATAGTGTTGGATTAGAACCCAAAGAATGAAATAGGAATCCATGAGTCTATCCTGGTAGAGATGCCACTGAGCATCTTGTGATTTTGCTTGAGGTTTGGTCCCACTTAGTACCAATCAAGCCAGCCTCCAGGAGTCATTGTGGCCCTTCTCATTCTGAATGTCCACATTGTCACCTGGAAGGGCCTTGGGATTGGGGAGCAACAGAGCTCATTTTCCTGAGTGTTGGCATGGAGTTGGAGCCATGGTGCCCGTGCAGTCACATAGCCCTGGGTGTCCCTTTGATTGCTCAGGAGGGCGACGTTGGCCTAGAGAAGAGAGAACCAGGCCCACCATGAGCTCGGTAAACCAAGCGGTGGTTGCCATGGCTCTTAACAGCACCGCATGAGGCCCAAGATCAAGGGCTTTGGAGTCAGAGTGCCTGGGTTCAAATCCAGGCTCCATCACGCAGTAGCTTTGTGACGTTGGGCAAATCGTCTTAACTTCTTATGCCTTAAGTTCTTCATCTGAAAAACGGAGAATTCATAGTATGTCTATCATAGGATTGTTGTGATAATTAAATGGGTTACAATGTTAGTGAATCAGGATAGTATCTGGCATATAGGAAGCACTCGAGTGAGGTTATTATTTTGGTGCTATTCCGACTGTGCCCCTTCCTGCTACTGCCACTGCTGTCAGCACGACCATTACTGCTACCAAATGCAACACCACTTCCCGGTGTACTGACTGGTTTGTTGATTGACTAATTGATTCAATATCAAGAGAAATTGGTACAAGAGGAAAGGAAGCTTGGGCTGTGGTTTCTCATCAGAAAAATAAAGTTCCGTTGACATCTCTCTATCGGGCCTTCAATGGGAGCAGTGGATCTGATGGGACATCGCAGGCAGATCTGTTTTTCCATTGACCGGGTTCTCTCAGCCCTAGTCGACCCCATAGCTTTCTCTTGGCCCAGGAGCCACAATCATCAAATAACTCTCAAAATAAATCACATGGAAATTAGACTATGCTGTCCATGGGTAATGAATCCTGGAAGATAGAACGTGGGAACTTCAGTTGCTTTCTTCCTTTAGATACTAGATTACCTACAAGACAAAAATATGAATTCTTTTTCTTCAATGATTAGGTCCCTGCCAACCTTATCGCATGGTAGTCTGCCCAAGTATTATGTGACATTACCCAGGAGAGGTCAGTAAAGGTGCTTGCTTATGATACACTTAAGGAGCTATCCTGGTTTCTAAAATTTCACCACTCAATATGTATCCTTTTAGATATTACAGTTGTGTCATCTTTAAGCACCTCCTTGAAAATGTGACTACCTCATTCGAGAGACTTTCCAATAATGAGGAAATTAATTTTCAAATTGCATTCATCTCTCTTAACTCCATCTGTCCTCACAACAATCCCATTTTGCAGAGGAGAAAATCGATGAAGAGAGGTTAAGGGGTATGCACCCAAATATTAATCCAGGTGGTACTTGAACTTGTGTTTCGTCAACTATAAAACACTTTCCATTCTTCTACATGGGTTTGGAGGGAGAAACTTCTGGGTTGAGATTTTGAGATGTTAAAGGGCATGGGAATGAAAGCCACATAGATTTAGATTTTAGATGCAGCTAGTAACAGCCATGTGACCTTGGTAAGGAAACTGAGCTCTTGGGACTATAATTCCTCCCTTGTAAAAATGACGACAATGATAATCGCTTCATGGGATTGCTGGAGAGATTGTGGTTTATGAGATGAGACAATTAAGTTCGCAAACTCATCCTAGAAAAAGTGCTGCATACCTCACTGCTGAATATCACTATGGTCATTTTCAAAGTACTCCCCTTGGGAAGCTATGCACCGATGCCAGTGCCTAGTTCACCCTTCAAAGCAATTTTGGAACTCTTTCTCTGGAATGGCCATCAGAGCTGTCATCATATTACCTTTGATGTCCTGAATGTCATCAAAATGTCTTCCTTTCAATATTTCCTTTGTCTTCAGGTAAAGAAAGATGTCATTGGGGGCCAGATCAGGTGAGTAGGGAGGGTGTTCCAATACAGTTATTTGTTTACTGGCTAAAAACTCCCTCACAGACAGTGCCGTGTGAGCTGGTGCATTGTCGTGATGCAAGAGCCATGAATTGTTGGTGAAAAGTTCAGGTCGTCTCACTTTTTCACACAGCCTTTTCAGCACTTGCAAATAGTAAACTTGGTTCACTGTTTGTCCAGTTGGTACAAATTCATAATGAATAATCCCTCTCGTATCAAAAAGGTTAGCAACATTGTTATAAGTTTGTGAACTTAATTGTCATATTATAGGATTGTGTTGATTCCAAGGCTTAGCTCATAGGAGGTGATCACTAAATATTTGTTTCTCTCCTTTTCACTTTTTATTTTTTACTGCGTATCTCTCTGGATTCTAAAAGAACAAATGTTGAGCTAGTTCAGTAATAAAGATCGGCCTCACAGCATCCCAGAAATATTTTATTTTGTTGGTTGATGATATGTAGAGTGAAGACAGAGTTGACACATCGTTGTTTATTTCACTTTTCACTAAAGCCCCTGATTCTGTCTGCCTCTGCCCCGGTCACAGCGGAGAACCACACACTGCCTTTATATGAGAGCTGGCCTCTAAGACAGGGGCCAGAGCTTGTGAGATTCCTCTTACCTGGGCAATGTGCTGTGATTTATACCTGATCTGTCAGAAGTCACCAAGAAGCTCAAAGCTAAACTGAAAGATTAAGAATTGATCCAGATATAATAACACCCCTGAACAGACATCCAGGCTTCCAGTACAGGTTTTCACTCAGTGCCCGTGAGGCACCGGGAGGCAGCCTGTTTGCTGGGGGTGGAGACAATGCTCTAGCACTGTCCTGGGGTCCGCTCTTCATCTAGGGCCGAACTATGCATCCTGGGCTCCCTGTGTGATAAAGTGGTATGTTTTGAGGTAACGGGAGCACTGAAGGAACGTGTAGTATTTTTATTCGTTTATTCAAACATATACTGAGAATCAAATGCCTCATCTAATACTGGACTCACCATCCAGTGCAGAATTCTAAACTTGAAGTCTGTGGAATCCTGAGTGCAGAGTGGTCAGTAACTCCCTCCCCCCGAAACTAATGCAAAGTGGGGCCTGCCCTCCCGTTACCTTGGTACTGATTCCAGTTTGGCCTCAATTCCTTAATTTATAAAATGAAGTTAATGGCAATATCTACCTCAGGACTTGAACAGATATTTTTCCCAAAGAAGATATACAAACGCCCAACAGCACATGAAAAGATGTTCAATGTCGTTCATCATTAAGAAAATGCAAATCAAAACCACAACGAGATGCCACAAGAATGCCTATAACTAAACAACACAAAGAAAACCCCCAGAAAATACCAAGTGTTGGTAAGAATGGGGGGACATAAGAACGCTTGCACGTTGCTGGAGGGAATGTAAAATGGTATGGCCGCCATGGGGAAACAGTTTGGTGGTTCCTCACAAAATTAAACGTAGAATTACCACACGACCCAAGAATTACACTCCTAGAGAAATGAAAACAGATGTCCACACAGAAACCTGTAAATGAATGTTTATAGAAGCGTTATTCATAACAGCCCAAAGGTAGAAACAATCTGTCCATCAACAGATGAATGGATAAATAAACTGGGATATATATATATATATATATATATATATATATATATATATATATACACACTGGTATATACAAAAAATGGAATATTGTTCAGACATCAAAAGAAATGAAATACGGTTATATACTACAACTAGGGTGAACCTTGAAAACACGATGCTAAGTAAAAGAAGGCAGACATGAAAGGTCACATATTGTATGATTCCTTTTGTATGAAATGTCCAGAATAGTGAAATCCATAGACAGAAAGCAGATGTCCTGGCTGCCAGGGGCGGGGGACATGGGAGTGAATACTTAAAGAGTGCACTGTTCATCTGGAGTGATGAAAACATTTTCAAACTAGAGAGAGATGTTGGTGGCACAATACTGTGAATGCATCACTACCACCAAATTGTACCCTGCAACATGGTTAATTGCATGTTATGTGTTTTCTCAGTTAAGAAACAGCAATCCTTACCTTTAAAGGTAGTCGTAAAAATCAAATCACCTAATACATGCACCCAGATAAACAAACATTGATATTATTTTTCTCAATAACTGTTATTTTGTATGATGATTATGATAATATTTACTTTTTCCGGAGAAAAAGTTCCAAATGTCTCATCAGATTCTCTAAGAGACCCTTGAGCCCCAGAACACTGGAACAAACAAATGAAACATTGGCCTCAGGAGTCTAGATGGGTGCAGCCGTTCTGCAGAACAGTTTGATAATGCTTGGTCAGTCACAATGGAAATCTATATGCCCCGTTTCCTGACAACTGCATTTCTGGGTCTATGCGTCTATCTTGAAGAGATTTGTAACTGGGCTCCTGAGGGGCTTTACACAGCAGTGTTTTCTCAGACATTGTGAGGTGGGGGTTGGAGGCAGTGACGGCATTGTCCCAGCGGCCGGGGGCGGGGAAGGGCAGATCAAGGTGAGCGATGCACGTTGTGGAATCAGCTATGATTTTTCATTCTCATTTTTAAACATTTTTGTTAAAGTGTAGTTGGCATACAATATTATATTCGTTTTAGGTGTATAACACAGTGATTCAACATTTATATACCTTATGGTATATACCCAGCTGTCACCGTGCTAAGTTATTACAATATTATTGACTACATGGCTTGTACCGTACACCACATCTCTGTGGCTTATTTGTTCTATAAGTGGCAGTTTATACTTCTTATTCCCCTTCACCTTTTCATCCATTCCCCCCCCGTCCCCCTTTCTGGCAACCATTAGTTTGTTCTCTGTTTACTACGAGTCTGTTTTTATTTTGTTTCGCTTGTTCATTTGTTTGGTTCTTTTAGAGTGCCCATATAAGTGAAATCATACGGTATTTGTCTTTCTATGTCGGATCTATTTGACTAGTATAATACCCTCTGGGTCCATCCATGTTCTCGCAAATGGCAAGACTTCATTCTTTTTTATTGCTGAGTAATATTCCACTGTATTCCATCAGTTATTTTAGTGGCAATACAGAGTACTCTTAAAAACATAGTGCTGGGTGCAAAAAGAAAAGGCTCGGAAGGAAATGCATAGCCCTTTATCATATATGCAGTTAAAAATGGTGTACACAAAACCGATATATGCGATTTATAGGGCCACAAACAAATGAAAGGATACACACAGCAAATGCCGAAGAATACGTGCCTCGGGAGAGCACAGGGGGATGATATTAGGATTGGTAATAAAAGGAATAAAGAAAGAAAGTCAAAAAGGGACGTGCCCAAGCACACTCATGCGCTGTGTCATGAACTGAGGCACCAACAGCTCAAACTTTTGTGCCCAAAGTCCAACAACACAGAAAACATAAAACCAAAACACATCGGTCTGGGTCACCAGGATGTTGAAAGGCAACTACAATGTGGGGATGGGTTCCACCTTCCATCCTGGCTGCTACTGATCTTCCCCTGTGCTTCCCAGACTCATGACATCCGACTCTCCAGGAGGTCGGGTTGGGCACTACCATCTTTAGAAGCTGGTGGAGCCCTGGGTTGTGTTTCCCGGGTCAAGGTCAACACAGATTGCAGCAGCAAGATAAGCCATGGGAGAGAAGAAGCCAGAAGGAGGGGTGAGGCTTGGAGATGAGAAGGGGCCTCTGGACCCTTTTCCAGAAGTTGGTGGGGAAATAGTGGGAGAGTTTTAGTTGGGGAGAGACACGACCAATTCGCATGTTAGACACATTGTCTCGGATTGGATGGGGCGGGGATAGGAGAAGAGTAAGGGATCCCATTGAGAGAACAGTCAAAATACTCCAGGTAACGTGGTAAGAGTCTGGTCTTGGGGAGAGAAGGTCAAGGCAGGGAACAGCCACCCCTTTTATACAGAGGCAAACAAGGGCAGAGGGGAATTAAATAGCTCTCACTCCATAGTCTAAAGTGGACGTAATGAAAGCCTTCTGCCCTTGGCCTTGGAGCAGTAGTTCCAGTCTGAGTGATGTCTCAGTGGATAGTTTTATATCTAAACGCACCGGGCACATCTAGGAAATTACGACATTGTAACTGCTCGGGCTGCCGTATAGGACAGAACAAGGTTCTCAATGCGTTCTGAGTAGCCCAGGATTGGGCTGGGGCGGCTGTAGCCTGCAAATCCATGGAGTCACGTGAATAAAGCAATGTGTCTCTCCTGTCACAGCTTCCGGGGCCATCCTGCCACTGCTCGAGCCTGAGCTGGCATTGTCTATATCAACATGCAAACCCATTGATAAAGGTTGGAAAGTTAATACGCAGTGTGGAGTGATGGTTGGAGGGAGGCAGGTCTTGTAGGACCTGTGAAGGTGATAGAATAATACTAGCTAACATTTAGGGGTTGTTTATTAAGTGCCTGGTACTATTCTTTACATATATTATCTTTTCTAATCATTTCAACAACCCAGGGAGGTCAGCTGTAGGTCCTGTGAAACCCAGTGCCCGTGTGATGAGAAAAACAAGTCTCAGAATAATTTACTCTTTGCTCAGAGTTGGTGACAGACCTGACACTAGCTGGGTGGGCACTTCTGGCCTCAGCCCATTTCCACCATAGCTCTCAGGTATCACCAGCCATCATCATGTGTTATTCCTTGTAAGGCTTTGTCTCTTCTAATGCAGCAGGAAAGATGAGCTTCATTATACTTAGGTTTGCCAGGGTCTATAATGGATGCTCTGAGCACTTTTGAGAATGACTAAGCCAAGCCATCGGGCTGGTAAACCTGGGAATGTGCCATTTGGTCCTCTCTGAAATGCAGGCAGAGGAGAGAGCATGGGGGACAATTTAAGAGCTTCCAGAAAAACAAAAAGAACAGTTCCCAGAAGAATGCGGGGGCTCACACTGTCACAGTGGGGCTGCCCGAAAGACCCTGCATTGCTATGGAAACAGCGCATTTTCTTTTTTTATGGAGCTGGTACATAAAACTCCCAGAATGTGTCATGAAATAAGTTACTGCTATCCCGAGGCTGCCAGAGATGTACACCCTCATTAGGGGAGCGATGTGACAGTTTGGGGTTTATAATGAACAGTTTGCAGTCTCTGAGGCCGAGCTAAGCTTACCCTGTTGGGATCACACCCTCTTGGTTTGGGGGACACCTTCCTCAAGGTGTCCGTAGACCAAAGACCCATCAGCTTTTGTACTGAAGCAAGACATCTAGGTGATGTAATTACGGTGCCTGCATAGCTCATTTGCATGCAACTCATGAACAAATTCTGGCGTTTCCGTAAAGACACTCCTGCTGAAATGAAGCGTTTTATCACCTTCTTTTCACCTGGAGCCCTTAATTGGGTAGCTCTGCTTCCATCAAAGTTTTATTTACCTGGTAATATGCAGATGTTAGTTGGCCAGCTTAGAAATAGAGAGGAATTCAAAAGAGAGGGAACGGAACAACCACACAGGTGTGTTTTCCCCTTTGTCCTGGAGTGATGCAGCCCTTGAACTTACACCCCGCCTCAAATCTGGAAGTGTTTTCTACCATTTTTTAAAATCTGTTGTGTCTCTTCTTGATTGATAGTGTCTCTGATAGTGCTTTTGAGAAAGGTGAGCTTGTTTTGGGAAACAGACCATTAGACTGTGCAGTCAGGGAGGTGAAAAGGTAGGAGGAGAGACAATAAAACTCAGGAAACACCTGGACGGTTATCAGTACGTGCTGGTTAGCCAGGAAGGATTTGTCATTGAAGAGATGACCGTTCATGCTCAACACTGATGGAGGGCGTGGGGCACCACAGGAGAAGACTTCTGTGGCTGTAAAGAAATAGCTGCTTTAATAAGAGTACCACCCAGGCACTCGAAATATGACAATGGAGCATCTCCCTTGGGGTTTGTCTCATTAAGTAGGGAACAGTCTAGCAACATGGTTATGAACTTAGGCTCTGGCATTGCGACGCTTGGGTACAATGCTCTGTCCTGCTCCACTCGTATTTTTGAGTGCTTTCTGTGTGCCAGGCTCTGTCTCTGCTAGCGTCATGATCTTGAGTAAGTTTTTCAACTTCTCTAAGCCCTGGTTTCCTAATTTGCAAACTGGGAATAGCAATCATAACTTTCTCACTGAATTATTGTGATGGTTAAAGGAACGCGTGTGTGCAAAGTGCCTGTACTGTGTTAACAAATAATGTACAGGCTCACAGACAAGCTTGCAACGTTCAGCAAATTGGTCACCACATTGATAGAAGCACTTACTGAGGGTTACCCGGCTGCCATGCTGTGACTGTCAACAGAGTTGAGTTACTCCATTGGGAAACTGTTCATTGAGTATAAGTACACTGCTACCAAGTGGCAGTCAAGAATCTATGGCCCAGTCCAAGGAGGGAGTGGAAAGGGAAAGAGATGGAGGGCAAGATAATTAATTTATTGAGAACTCACTAAATGAGGCACTTTCCCCATACGATCTTGTTGAATTTGCGGTTTATGACGGGCACAATGATTTCCATTTTAGATAGGAAACACAGGCTCAGAGAGTTGATATGATTTAGTCAAAGTCACACAGCCACCAGAGTAACTGGGCTAAGGTTCAAATCTGACTTCAGTGTCTGTGTCATCCTGAATTCCTTTCCATGTCGGGTCATTAAAAATCGTGAACACAAACTAGTTTTGGTTCAAATTAGAGCGCCCCTCCATAAATGAACGAAAACTAGACCAATTATTAAGTATAGCTGAGAGCTTTAGCTTAGTACTCTGTAAAACAATGGATGTAACGCTCTGTGAATGTTCTGGTATATGAAACATGTTTCTTCAGTTTTACAGGAAGCATTTTTCTTCTTCTTAAACCAGCTAGAGAACCAGCCCCCGCCCCTTCCTTACCCCAGGGGAGATTTGGCAAAATCTGGAGACATATTTGGTTGTTATAACTGGGGGTGGTTGTGTTACTGACATCTAGTGTGTAGAGACCAGAGATGCTGCTAAACATCCGGCAATGCACAGGACGGCTCCGCACCACAGAGAGTTACCCGGCTCCAAATATCAGTAGTGCCAAGGGTGAGAAATCCTGGGTTAAATGCATCTGAGGTGGACATCATCTTGAACATGGCATCTCAGCCCCAGAACAGGGTTTTCTTTTTCTAAAATGGAATCATTTATCTCACCATTAAAATACAAAATGATGCTGGCAGGATGACCTGGGCCTTGGAGTCTGAAAAAAAGCTCTGTTCTGCCCTTGCTAGCTGAGTATCCTTGGGTGGTTGCTTAATCTGAATTTCTGAACTCTGAACTTGACTCTCTTACCTGTAAAATAAGGTATTTCAGTGTGTACATTGCTGGGACTCTGAGAGGATTAAATGAGAGGAAGTATGTAAATAAATCATACAAGGCATAAGAGGTGATTAATAATTTTTGTATCTTCCTCCCTTTCCCTTTGAGATACGTATTATAACATCCTCATTCAATTAAAAAAAAATACAGGGCGGTCGGTTAGCTCTGTTGGTTAGAGCGCGGTGCTCTTAACAACAAGGTTGCCAGTTCGATCCCCACATGGGCCACTGTGAGCTGCTCGTTCCACAACTAGATTGAAACAACTACTTGACTTGGAGCTGATGGGTCCTGGAAAAACACACATTTTTAAATAAACAAAAGTTGAAAAAGAAAAAAAACAAAACAAAAAAAAAACAAAATAAAAAAACAACAACAGCAAAACATTGCTATAGTAGGCACCCACTACGTATTTGAATAAAATAAAATTGTAAACTTTAGTTCTAACTTGGTTATGGAAAATGGAGTGAAAAAATGGGTGGAAGTTATACCACGACCCAAACCAGGCAGGTTCCAACCTGTCTCACCACACTGTGCCAAATTCTGTACTAGACGGCGGGGAGATAAGAGGAAGAAATATGTCACAATTATGGTCATCAGACATCCAGGTATATGAAAGAACAGTGAAAACTGAAGGAGAGGACACAGGAAGACAGAGTTAAATTGCTTCTTGGAAGAAGGTAGAATCCAACAAGGGGGAAAAAAAAGTCTATCCATTCAGACACTAAATAGAATTATTTCACTGTGAAAGTGAATCTATGTAATTTATGAAGCTTCCATTTTATTTTTCCTGCTTAAACAATAAAAATAGACAGCCCTGAATGTGTTTTAAATCCCAAGTGGGGTGAGAATATCCTCAACAGTGGAGAAATTGAATAAAGTTCATGGTGAGGTTTCCAATCCGGGCTAGGAGCTTAAACTCTTTTTTGGTGGAACCCCGCCAGTGCAAAGGACATTTCTAACATTTTGGGAAACAGTCTAAGAAAATTATATGTTTATGATGCATGAATTGGAACTATCTCACCATTAAGTTTATTTTTAATTTTATTGTGTGTGTGTGTGTGTGTGTGTGTGTGTGTGTGTGTGTGTGTGTGTTTAAATGCTTACACAATTTGGAACAAAGTGCATTATCCATTTATAGCCTCCTTTTCACTTCCAAGTACAGCATTCTAGTAAAATGGAAGTCCCACAATTTACTTTGAACTATACCCTTATTGAGAGGCAATTGGATTATTTCCAACCTGGGGCTATTGTAATCAGCAAGTAATGGATGTGCGTGTGCATATGTCTTTATTATTTTACGATAGGTAACCTCTAGGTTGACCCCACCATGGTCCTTGCCTCCTGGTAGTGAAGGCCTTGTATAATCTTCTCTCCTTGACTAACTTGCTTTTAGCCAACAAAATGTGGCAATGTTAAGGGGATGTCACTTCTCTGATTAGGTTATGAGAGATTCTAACTTCTGTATTGCTAGAAGACTTTCTTTTGCCCTCTCAGTTTGCATGGTTTGTTAAAGTATGGTGCCATTTGGGGAGGACCATGTAGCAAGGAACTGAGGCCCTCCACCTAGAAGCTCTCTGAATGCTGACAACAGCCACTGAGTGCATTTGGAAGCAGATCCTTCCCCGGTCGAGCCTTCAGATGAGACCCCAGCTCTGGCCGACACTTTGCAGCTTTATGACAGATCATGAGACAGAGCACCCAGACAAGCCATACCCAGATTCCTGATCCACAGAAACTTTGAGATAATAAATGTCTATGGTTTAAAGCCCCTATGTTTAGACATAACTTGTCCCACAGCAACAGAAACTAATACAAATAACTATCAATTCAATAGAGAAATGGAAGGGTAAACAAATAAAGCCATTACAGGGTAGGCTGTTACAAGGGCCAACAACGTTTCAGGGAAAGGCCTGTGGGGATTCTTGGGATGAGCAGGGGCTAAGAGTGCTGAGAAGGCTGAAAGACACTCATTCATTTATTCAGAAACTATGTATTTGATCTTTTCTTCATGCCAGGCACTGGGCTAGGCTCAGGGGCTAAGATGGTGAAAAAGACAACACTTGTTTTCTCTTGATGTTTATACCCTCTGGGGGCAGAGATAGAAAATAAAGGTAAATAAACAAGTGGAGAAGATAATTTCTAGTAGATACAGGCCATAGGAGGGAACGTGATAAGGAGTAATCAATAAAGCCAGGTGGTCAAGGAGGGCATCTTACTGAGGAGATGATACAGGCTGAAAAATATCTTTGCGCTGCACCCCAAACAGGTGCGGTTTCCATAAACCCAGATGGGTGGAGGTCGTGCCCTCCCACCCCAGTGCTGGCTGCTGGGCTCCCCTGTTCCAGGCAGCCGGTGCCAACGGGAGGTGGGCTTCGCCCAACCAAGGCGGCGTATTGGTTCAGGCTTCTGCGGCTTCTAACGGCTGGATGATGGATGTCACCGTGGAAAGGGGAGCCTGCTTTGATGTATGAGGTCTGGTTTGATTAATGAGTGCCTGTGCCAGGAGGCTACGCTGGGAGTAAATTACTCTTTTCAGAAATGGCTAGATCGGCACTATTGTACTAATTATTTCACAAGCTTGAGGTCAGTTCCAAATTCCCTGACACACACAAGGGAACAAACACCCAGGCTAACTGAAGCCGACAGAGCTCTAATTAAAGAAGAGATTGTTTGTGACTGTCCTCTCCCCTTGCCCTCCACCCCACTAACCCTCTTTTCCCAGAGGAGGAGCTGTCAGACACATTTCTTTCCTGCCCCTGGTGTGGCCCAGCACGAACCGAACCATCAGCGTTCCAGGAAACAGCCCGTGGCACCCCAGCACGTGTGCTGAACACTGGCAAAGAGGGGGGATCCGGATGGAGGTTCCAGCGTCCCGATTTCTGGTTTCTTTCTCCTAATCACATGCATAAGTGTTGTAACCCTTCCTTCCTTCCTTTTTTCCTCCTTTCCTCCCTCCCTTCCTTCATTCCTCTGTTTTCTCATCTGTTTGTTCATTCCACACATATTTATTAAATGTGTTTTTTGGGCGAGGCACTATGCTGAGAATTAGCAGGATCCTAGCCTCCAAGAGCTTACTCCCTGGTGGGCAGATACCTTCATCAGATAACCATAGAGATCCATATAAAGTTGTCACTGGGAGAAGTGTCATCATAAGGGACCTGTAGCTTTGGGGCTGGGTAATAGGGGATTGGACTTGGTTGGGGACTCAGATACTTGAGGAGGTGGTGCCAGAACTGAAAAAAATTTAAGTAAGTAAAGGGGAGGGGGAGGGGAGGGGGAGTGTTCGAGGTGGTGGAGACAGGATGTACAAAGGTCCTGTGGTACGGATAACGGTGATGTGCTGAAGGCACAGAGAGAAAGGCTGTATGGCTGGGACTCCAGGATGGAAGCAGGTTGGTCTGGGTTCATGCTTCTGCTATGTGTGTGACCGTGGGGGTCCTTAGCCTATCTGCATCCCAGTTTCCTCACCTGAAAAATGAGGATAGAATTTATAAAGGTTTTCATACACATTGTGGTGGCCTCCCAGCAAGTACTACCCTTGACCTTCCTTGGCAGTCTTTTCTCCCACCAATTCCAGCCCCTGCTAAACTGCTCCAGCTAAACTGCACTGTTGACTTTTCCCCATGGGTTCCTCACACTCTCCAACATGTGTTGGAGGCTTCCCCGCCACTCCCTACCAACCTCAGAAAGGCTGGCCTCCTATAACCCACCAACAGGGGCAGAAATGGGATAAACGCTTGCATGTGCATCTATGAATGTCACATAACTTCAGATGTTACTACTGCTGATCACTCCCAATCAGTGTGTCTTAGCCATGCACTTTTATATATGTTTTATTTAATTCTCCTGAGAACCCTTCCTGGTAGATAGGGAAATGTCACTGGAAAAATGAATAATTCTAAAGCCCAGCAATGCTAAATAATTTGCCCAAAGACACATATCTAGTAAGTATGTGTCAGTGCTGGGGTTGGACATTTTTTTCAAAGCCTTCTTTTTTGTTTGTTTGTTTGTTTGTTTGTTTGTTTTTTCATTTGATCAGGTATTACTAAGTTTATTTGTTTTAGAAACAGTAACAGTAAACTCTGATATATTGAATGCTTATTATAGTGTAGGTATTGTGTCAGATATTTTCCGTGCATTAACTTATATGCCTCCTGTAAGGTAGAAATCACGATTATTCCCATTTTACAGATGCGAAAACTGAGGCACAGAGGGACTCAGTAATTTGCCCAAGATTATACAGCTACATAGTAAATCACAGAGACTGGATTTATGCCCAGGAATGAGACGCCAGAACTATAATCTATGAGAGACTGTTACCTCCTTGTCTCTTTCGATCCTCAGATAGGAAAGCATCTTTCTTCTGACGGACCACAAAGCTACCTCTGAAGGTGGTCAGCGTGGCTGGTTAAGGTAGGCCCAGAAAGGGTGTAATGAGGCAGCATTCACTTAGATTCCTTTACTTGGAGGAGTTGGGGATTTTTCAGCTCAAGGCTCCTGTGCACCATCTCAAAAGAATAGGCTAAATGGGAAAATCAATAATGCACACAGATGGTCCCAGAGATGTTTACACTATTTAAGAGAACAAATTATTCTGAAGCACCTGGGATTCATTCTTTCCCAGACAAAAGGAGAAAGGGAAGGGGAATTGCTGGTCACGCTTCTCTCTTCACTGAAGCTGACTCCCTGAGAGGCGAGTCTTCTGTGATTGTATTAGTTTGCATTGGTCTTTTTTTTTTTTTTTTACCACGGTCACTAATGCCAATTAAAAAAGTTTCACTTCACTCCAATTTCCAGTATAGTTAATATGTGTAAAAGAATAGACTTTCTGCAACAAACATTTATTGAGTGACTACGACATGCCAGATACTATGCCAGGGGCTGGTACTGAGGAGAAATAACCACATATGCCACAACAACCATGACAAACACTAAAGCAGCTAACTCTGCCAAGTTCTTGTCTAAGAATTCATTTAATCTTTACACAGACACGCGAAGTAAGTGCCGTGATCACAGCCTTTTTATAGAAGAGGAAAGGAGGGCCCAAAGTCATACATTTAGGATATGAAAGAAGCAGGGTCCAATAAAGAAGTCAAATAGAGTCCTTGCTCTAAAATTGCTTGCTTAGTTAATGGGAGAGGCAGACAACACACACACACACACACACACACACACACACACACACACACACCAAAAAAGCAGGCATATAAGAAAATACACAACCCATACGCAAAGAAAAAAAAGCTACTGCCAAAGCGTAGTGTATTATAAATAACTAGAGATAAGCCATGATGAGGGCAAGGAGAGTAGGTGGTCCCGGAAGACGTGAGACGTTATAATGAAACCCAAAGGATGAGAAGGAGCGAGAGATGGGATATTGGTAAAGATGCTAGTGGGGGTGCGATGGAAAATTCCAGAAAGAGGGAACTAGGTGGAGAAGCAGTCTGAGGTGGAAAGAAGCTTGGAGTGTCCAGGGACAAAGAGCCATGTGGTGAGGATTTTGTGGCTTTGGGTAAGGGGAGTAATGGAGGTGAGGTGGGAAACGGTGGCTCAGACCAAATCGTGGAGGGTCTTAAACCCAACATTTTGGGGAGGATAAAATGAGATAATCCATGTAATTTGCATCTTATAGTGCCTGGAACTTAATGAGCTCTCAATTTAATGTTCATTTTTATGATCCTTAGGGCCATTCCATATCATGTCCCATTGCCTTTGATTTCCTTTAGGAAAAACAATTAAGGTTTTTCTTTTAAGTTTTGTTTCTTTCTCTGTAGAGTTTATGCTTATAGGATTCTGAAAGAATTGTAGCTAAGAAGGCCTCGGGCTCATCCCAGGGACAGTGACCCTCCCGACCCTCCCTGCCCAGAGCATGCCAGAGACGATGTGTGTGTCTGGAAACAACCTAAATGTCCGTTGACGGATGAATGGCTAAGGAGAATGTGGTGTAGACATGCAATGGCATACTACTATGCCTTGAAAAAGGAGGGCATTCTGCAGTTTGGGACAACATGGGGGAACTTTGAGGACGTTACATTAAGTGAAATAAGCCAGTCACAGAACGGCAAACGTCGCGTGATTCCACTTATCTGAAGACTCTAAAATAGTCAAACTCACAGACTCAAAAGTGTGGAAGGGTGGTTGCCTGGGACTGGGGGAGGAGGCGATGGGGGAATTTCTAATCAATGGGCACAAAGTGTCAGTTAAGTAAAATGAATGTAATCTAGAAATCTGCTGTAAAACATTGCACCCAGAGTCAACATTGTTCACTGAAAAGTGTGGTGAGAGGGGAGATCTTGGGTTAAGTGTGCTTCCCACAATAAAATAAAATAAAATGAATAATGAAGCAAGTGGGCATTCAGATCTTCAGTGGAGGGACAGGAGGGCAAGAGGCAGGCCAGGGGCTACTTCTCGTTCACATTTGTGTCCCTACTCTGCCCGCTAAGCCTCCAGGCAGAGAAAAACCAAAGGGCTTTAACACATCTGTCAGGAAAGGCCTTTTGGAGCAAAGTCAACCACTCAGCCAAAGGTCAAACAACAAGACCCTGAAGGTCAAACAGCAGCTATATGATCTGTTGAATTTGGGGGAAAACACTGAAAAAAGAAGAATGAAGAGGGGGAAAAAAAAAATCATACCCATCCTAAGGGATCGTGTTTGTTTTTACCGAGATAGCGGGAAAGCCATGAGAAAGTTCTGGTAGGAAGGAACGAAAGGGACATAAAAACCTGCCTCGTCAGCTACTGTAGACATTGTTCTTAAATCAAGCCGCGGTTTTTTGACGGGGCCATGTAATTGATTGTAAATGTTGGAATTTATTTCAATAAGCCCTGTCATCCCTCAGCGGCTGTTTTGCTTTATAGCAAACCAGCAAACAGACAGAGGTTTTGGTTGCAGCCTGTCTTTTGTCTTTACCTTTGACGAGTCTGACTTGTCTGGTGCTTAGATGCTTCTGGCCGCAACTTGTAGAGGAGAGGCCCTTGTTTCCTCTCTCCGGCAGAGGGCAGAGGGAACAGGGAGGAGAAAGGGGCTGTCTTCCAGGAGCCGCTGGACACCAAGATTGGGCACCACTCACTGTATCTCCTTTTCCAGAGCCGGAAGGAAGTAATGGGATCTTTATCCCACATTTATCAGCCCCAAGAAGCCGTCCGCATGTTCAGAGAGGAAACCCATCTTTTATTCTCATAAAAGCAGGGAGAGGCAGGGAGAAGACTGCAATTTTTAAGGTATAAGTCTAGACTCTGCTTCTCTTGGGCTCTGTGAGGGTTTCCTCCCTCTAAGATGGGGGAACGATTCTGGCAATAGGAACTGTTGGGGAGATTAAATTCCTTGACCCAGAGATGAAAGCACTCAGTGAGGTACCGGGCAAACAGTAGGCACTCAATAAGTTTCTAGCTGAATCTCAGTTTAAAAGCCACCTTCCATCTGCTCTGGCTCACGTGGATGGCTTCCTCTACTAAACCTCCGTGTCATCTCGCTCACTCGTTGCTTAGTGTGGGACAGTGAAGAGCTCCAGATGCAAGTCTTTTTTTTTTTTTTAAGATTTTATTGGGGAAGGGGAACAGGACTTTATTGGGGAACAGTGTGTACTTCCAGGCCTTTTTTCCAAGTCAAGTTGTTGTCCTTTCAGTCTTAGTTGTGGAGGGCGCAGCTCAGCTCCAGGTCCAGTTGCCGTTGCTAGTTGCAGGGGGCACAGCCCACCATCCCTTGTGGGAGTCGAGGAATTGAACCAGCAACCTTGTGGTTGAGAGGACGCGCTCCTACCAACTGAGCCATCCGGGAGGCAGCTCAGCTCAAGGTGCTGTGTTCAATCTTAGTTGCAGGGGGCAGAGCCCACCATCCCTTGCGGGACTCGAGGAGTTGAACCAGCAACCTTGTGGTTGAGAGCCCACTGGCCCATGTGGGAATCGAACCGGCAGCCTTCGGAGTTAGGAGCATGGAGCTCTAACCGCCTGAGCCACCGGGCCCCCCCCCCCCCAGATGCAAGTCTTGATTCTGACACCTGACTCTGGACCTCTCACTCTCTAACTGCACAATGGTGAACTTATCGGTTACCCATCTCCCGAGATGGTTGCTAGGCTTAACACGTTGCGTATGGCGGGGTTTAAATCCTTCGTGAAGATTCTCATGATCCGTACACAATGTGTTAAATGAGTTAATAGAAAGGCAAGCATTTTGAGGTCTTCAAAAAAAAGAACATGTTATACAATGAATGGGTTATATTATATGCTATCTTCTGCTGCTGCGTTTCCTCCTGTTTGTTAAAAGCTGGTTTCCCGTCTAGGTTGTCAGATTATTTAAGGCAGGCACCACCTCTTCGACCTTCTGTGTGCTCTGGATCCAGCTCACTGATTTGCTCCTTTCATGAGTCACAAAGGGATTGGGGAGTTATCAACTGTAGGGCTCAGAAGTCAAGGATCCCCTAATGTCCCCTTCTCTGCTGAATCCCCGGCTTCTGTATTTCCTTGCACACTCTCCCACTCTCTTTTCCCACTTCAGCTATACTTCCACTGTTACTTCTTGGCTCAGGACTTTCAAACATACTGTTCTCTCTTCTGGAATTCTCTCTTTTAGGTTTTTGCATGCATGACTCTTTTGGTCATTAGGTCTCATGAAAAAGAGCCTTCCCAATATGTCACTCCCCTCACTCCAACTTGCTACTCCGTACCATCCTATTTATTTGCCTATCACGATGTGAAATGCTCTTGTTCCATTATTGTATACATGTGTGTGTTTTTTGCCCCCTTTCTTCCACCAGAATGTAAGCTCCATGAGATCAGGGATTTTGGGTTTTTTTTTCATTACCACATCCCTCATGTCTAGAACAGTTCCTGGTACATAGTAGGTACCCCAACAAATGATTGCTTAATTCATTAGTTACCTTTCTTATACAATCTTAGGTTTTCTTCCTCCAGGGAGCCTTCCAGGATTGTTCAAGTACGTGTTGATTTTTCCCTACTCTAAGATTTTCTGCTTTTAGAGTTAACAGTGGTTCACAATTTGATTTGATTTTGTGATGGTCTTCGGAT
This sequence comes from Rhinolophus sinicus, assembly GCF_057876585.1. Classification (NCBI taxonomy): domain Eukaryota; kingdom Metazoa; phylum Chordata; class Mammalia; order Chiroptera; family Rhinolophidae; genus Rhinolophus; species Rhinolophus sinicus. Next base: position 9,808,788 of record NC_142510.1, on the reverse strand, counting down.
GTGATGGTCTGAGATGGTCTTACCTTCCTCTCTTTTATGTTTGATGTGGGCATGGAGAAGGCCCTCAGAAAATGTCTGCTTGACTAAGAGAAATCTCTTTGCTCTGCTGGAGTGGAGAATAGGAAACAGAGAGCTCTGGAGCATCTGAAAGACAGAGGAGGAAGCAGGAGAGCAGGGCAGGTCTCTCTCATTCATGCCTTAGGGTTTCCATTTCTGGACAAACAGCAAGTTACGAAGTAAGGACGTTCTTACATTTTCCAGACCGGTAAAATCTGGAATGATACTCAGGGGTAGGGTAGAGTCCAACTCCCTCATTTTTTCAGATGAGAAAATAAGAAAAGCTTGAGGGAAATGAAACATAGGCGAGGCATACAAAAATGATTAAACGTTTGTGTTTCAGGTTATTTTCTTGTCCATCATCCCCTTTAATCCTCACAACGTAACGAGACCAGTGATGTCATTCCCATTTAACAGATGAGATAACTGTGGCTCAGGAGAAGCTAAGCGACTGGCTAAAAACACACAGCTAGCAAAAGGCATCTAGCTCGGATTTGAACCCGGGTCTTCTGTGCTATTTTCCTACCACATTTAGGGTTTTATAATTAATCTCCCACCTTCCCCAATGGGGGTTCTACGTCTCAAGCCTCTATCTTTAATAACCTGCTAGAATTCACAGGTGGTGGGGGCAATATCTTTTTACCTTTTCCAGGCTGGTTGCTGAGTTTTAGGAGAGGTTCCTCTAGGTCCCAGGGAACTCTGGTATAAGATCTGCTATTATGAGCTTAATTAAATGAATATTCTTGTGTAAAGGGCTGCTGGGAGCAGGGCTCTGTGAGGCTCATCTGATTTTCACATACAGGGGAAAGTTTTCTGCACTCCCACTCCTCAGGCTGCATGAAAAATGCATGACAGAAGTAGTATTGTTGCAAGTGCTTGCAGCAGTGGCATCTCCATGCGATGAAACCCTTTAAAAGTTTCTTTCCTCTTACCCTTCCCTCGCCCTATGCAGAAAACAATGCAAACAAGGGGGTTTTTATGTGAGATGGGCAGAGTTTTCACTCACCCAGCCTGGCTGGCAGAGTGTCCTGGAGACAAAATGAAGAATACCCACCAACAAAAGACATGTCTGAGAAGCCTGGTGAGGACGTTCGAGGAAGAACAATGCTTGCGTGAAAGAATAGACATCCAAAGACAACAGAAAGAACAATGCAACAGACTTGCTTCGGGAGTTGCTAACTCCTGGAAGTAAGATGGAGCTTATGGGGGCCTTGTCCAGGAACGTATCGTTGAGATTCATGAGTGAATGCATTCAGATTGAATGCTTTTCCCAATGACACCTAGTGTTATTAATTGCTTACAATATGCCAGACACTGTGACAAGCCCTATTAACCATCTGAATCGTTACACCAGCCCTCTGAGATATACATATAATTATGATGGTGCATTGAACGGTGGCTCCCCAAAGGTATACCCACTCAATAGCCATAAGTGTGACCTTATTTGGAAAAAGGGTCTTGCAGTTATAATGAAGTTAAGGGTCTTACGATGAGAAGCCATCTCTGGGTGGATCCCAGATCTGGGTGGATGCTAGAAGACACACAGAGGAGAAGGCCATATGAAGATGATGGCAGAGACCCTAGTGATGTAGCCCCCAACCCAGGAACTTCTGAAGTTGTCAGAAGCTGGAAGAGGCCAGGAAGGATTCTCTCCTAGAGCCTTCAGAGGGAGCTCAGCCCTGCTGACACCTTGACCTTGGACTTCTGGCCTCCAGAACTGCAAGATAATAACTTTCTGTGGTTTTCAGCCACTTAGTGTCTGCCAATTTGTTATGGCAGCCCTAAGAAAACGAATACAATTATCATCATTCCAATTGTACCGATGGATGAATGAATGCACAGAGAAGTTAAATAATTTGCGTAGTCACACACTCGAAGAGCAATAAATCTGGTGATTAAAACCAGGTAGTCTGGCTCACAGGAATAAATAGGATTATTAGGATGTAGGGAAAATTAAAATGCAAACGTGCTGTATAACTTTGTCCGGGTCACTGAACCTCTCTGACTTCTAATCATATTATCTATAAATGGTGATGGCTTACTGGCTGTAGGACTCTAAAGAAGGCTTGAGAAAGTATGACTTATGGGCCAAGAACGGTTTTTGCATTTTTATTTATTTATTTATTTATTTATTTATTTATTTATTTTAAATTTAAAAAAAATTTTTTTTTTTTTTCATTTTTAAAGGGTTATATTTAACAACCTTTATTTTGCCTCTTGGTCTACGAGCTTAAATTGTTCACTGTATGACCCTTTAAAAAAAAAAAAGTTTGCTGACCCCTGTTTGAAAGAATGAGGGATCATAGTACTTTCCATTCGAAGGATGGCTGTTCAATTCCTTTCACTCATCAGTTTATCACACATTTATTGGGTGCCTGCTAATTGTCAGGAACTCTTCAAGGATCTGGAAAAACAAAGATGACAGTCCAGTGCGTGAGACCAACGTGTAAGCAAGTCCGCAACAACGTGCCAATGTCATTACTGATGTGGGTACAGAATATCCTGAGGACAAGAAGGGGAGACCCCAGGGTGGTGGTTTTCAAGGGAGTTGACGTAATTCTTGTATCATTGTACGCGTCGCCCTTGTCCCAAGAGAGCACAGGTCTCTGTCTATCATAGAAGCTCTACAAACTTTAGTCGAATAAACAAAGAACGAATGTTGCCTGCTGGACTTAGAGAAGTCTTTCCCTGAAGAGCTGAATTCTGAACTGAGTCTTCAAGGTTGAAAAAGACAGGAGGCAAGGGCGAGTGGTCCTGCTGGCCCAGGATACATCCTTTTCAAAAGCTTGACTGCAAGAGAGGGCATGGAGGACTTGCGTGCAACTTGGTTGGTTTCCATGGGATGTCAGCAGGAAGAGAGAAAAATGGAATAGCCTGAAGCCAGATCCCAAAGGACCTTGGAAGCGCCAGTGAAGACCTTGAATGTATTCAGAGAGGCAATGGGAACCACCAGGCAGTTGGGCCCTCCCCTGTTCCTTCGGAATCTCCTTGTATCACTCTCCCCCTCATGCCTTCACTCTTTCCATCCCAGCCTCAGATGGGCTTTCATGTAATGGTCAGGCCCCTTCTAGTCTTAGGTTCTTTTCATGCTTTTCTCGGCCTGAAATTCATAAACACACACACACACACACATACAGAGGGTGCCAAAAAATGTATACACATTTTAAGAAAGGAAAAACTATTAAAATGATGCTGATGGTAACCACTTTGAGTACCTCTTGTAATTGCAGGAAACAAATGTGACTTGTATTCATCTTCTGTTGTCCAAAAGTTATCTTTTGTGTTCCATGTATTGGGTAACATCTTTTGTTACCCAGTATATATTGTGTATTACAATTGTAATCGTTTTTTTCCTCTTTTAAAATTTGTATACATTTTTTTGGGCACCGTGTGTGAGTGTGTGTGTGTGTGTGTGTGTGTGTATTTGTTGACTCATATTCTCCTTTAGGTCTTGACTCTAATGTTGCTTTTTCAGGGAGGCCATCTCTGACCTCACCCAGACCAGACCAGTTCCTCCTGATAATACCTGTCTATATCCATATCTATATCTGTATTTGTATCTGTATTCCTATCCTTTCTATATCCATATCTCAATCAGTACCCATATCTCTATGTTGATATCGCTACCTATATCTGTATCTATTTCCATATCTACAAAATCTGACAATTAAGTTATTCTCGAACTTATTGCTCCGATGTTGCTAACCTTTTTTTGATATCCCTCAAACCGTTAACCAAGTTTACTATCTGGAAGTGCCGAAAAGGCTGCGTGAAAAAGTGAGACGACCTGAACTTTTTGCCAACAATTCATGGCTCTTGCATCATGACAATGCACCAGCTCACATGGCACTGTCTGTGAGGGAGGATTTAGCCAGTAAACAAATAACTGTGTTGGAACACTCTCCCTGCTCACCTGGTCTGGCCCCCAATGACTTCTTTTTTTTACCCGAAGATAAAGGAAATATTGAAAGGAAGACATTTTGATGACATTCAGGACATCAAGGGTAATACGACAACAGCTCTGATGGCCATTCCAGAAAAAGAGTTCCAACATTGCTTTGAAGGGTGGACTAGGTGCTGGGGTCGGTGCATAGCTTCCCAAGGGGAGTACTTCGAAGGTGACCATAGTGATATTCAGCAGTGAGGGATGTAGCCCATTTTCTAGGATGAGTTCAGGAACTTCATTGTCTGACCTCGTATATCTCCCCGTATGTTGTCCTCCATAACACTTACCATGCTTACACATGGAGGTGTATAATCATTTGACTAATTCTTGTCTCCTGTACTAAATCGTAAGCTCCGTGAGACTACATATTAGCCTGCTAGGGCTGCTTTAGCAAAGCACCAGATTGAGTGGCTTAGACAACCGAAATTTCTTTTCCCCCAGTTCTGGAGGCTGGAAGTCTGAGACCAAGGTGTCGGCAGGTCCCTTCTGAACCTCTCTCCTGCCCTTGTCGCTGGCCTCTGTCTCCCTGAGAGTTCACCTGGTTTTCCCTCTGTGCGAGTCTGTGTCCTAACCTCCTGCTGTCTTGAGGACACCAGCCACAGGAGGTTAGGGCCCACACCAGGGAACTCATTTTAAGTTAATCACCTCTTTAAGACCTTATCTCTGAATATAGTCACCTTCTGAAGTACTGGGGGCCAGGACTTCAACATATGAATTTTAGGGGGACACATTCAGCTCATACAAGATGGTGTCTATTCCTTTTTCTTTTCTTTTCTTTTTCTTTTTCTTCTTCTTCTTCTTCTTTTTTTTTTTTTTTTTTTTTTTTTTTTAACAATTTCTTCTCAATGCCAAGCATAGTGCATGCCACGTAGCAGGTACTCAATAAATATTTGAGGAAGGTAGAAGCTACCACAGCAGTTCTAAGGAAATGGCTTTGGGGCATGTTGGGGGAGGCAGGACAGATGCAGAGAGAGAGTGAGTGAGCAATGACTATAGCTCTTGGGATGAGAGGTGATGGTGGAATGTACTGGGGCAGTGGCAGCCGGGGCAGAGGAAAGAATACGGATTTGAGAGAGACGGTAAGGGCAGGGTGAATTGAACTTGGTTGCAGAGGGAGAAAGAAGTGAGCAGGCAGAATTAATTCACTGTAACTGTCACCATGCACAATCAACTTGTGAATGTTCGCTACCCCCACCTGGACATAAACGAGGCCCATGGAGGCACGTTATCAGCCTCCAAGTTCAAATTCACAAGCAATGCTCTGCTTCTAGCTTTTACAATTCCAGCAAGGCGGATGGATATCTCTTCACTGATGCCTCTTCTTCCCCTTCTTCCAGCTTCCCTTTCTTAAGACGAGAGACTATTATTACCTGCTGGCAGTTTATCTTAAGCCACTAAGGGTGCAGCTGTTGGGCTCTCGAGCATTCTACTCCAGGAGAACAGGGGGATAAAAGATGAATGCCAGGGAACATGAGTTTATGGGATTTAAGTAAGAAGTAACTAGACCCTAAAATTCAGAGCTCAGAGCAGAGGCAGGGAATCTGCACTCAGGTTGTCACAGCTGACCTAAGACTTTCTGTCATATCTTGTTAGGCCTAATCTTCCTTCCCCGGATCATATTGGCATCTCCACGAGCTGCCTCAGAAACGTGGGCACTGCAAACGGAAGATTAGGAGTGGTGTTGAATGGCACGTTCACCTTTCACAAGCTTTGCTGCTTCAGACGCTTATAAAATAATTTGCGCCTTTATCTGAAGGCAGGAGGGTTTTTTCCCCCCGCCAGCTAGTGTTCTGGATTTTTTTTTTTTCTTTTCTCCATCTTTACCACGTAATAAAAAACCTCAGCGCGGTGGTTGCTGGTGTAATCAGAGCTGTGCAGCCTGCACTACAGAGCACAGTGGGGGAAGGGAAGGAGACTTGGGAAAGTAATGATGTCTCACACACCAGCTGACTCCCAGAGGTGATAGCCTGGCTGAGTTGCTTCTGCCCTCCGTACACCCCCAGAAAAGAAGTCTGGCTTACTTACCATTTTAGAAAGTTAGACCTTTTCAAAGAGATGCCCCAGGCAAAACATCCTTCCTTTCCTGTGTCTCTGAAACTAATGACTCTTCTCAGAAAGTTTTGACAGGGAGAGTTGTTCCGACAGCTGAGGGAGGATGCTGGGAGCCCGGCTGGCACACACCTACAGAAAGAGCTGGTCTGTGTGCTGTTGGCATGGGATGCCTGACCTTAAAGTGCAACAGGTTTGACTTTCTGGAATGGAAATGGAAAGATAGGAAAGACGCCACGAGCTAGGGAAGTCTCCAGACTGGTGTCACGCATTGGAAGTCAGATTATGGAGGGGGGGCTTCATGTGTAAGCTCCTGAAATACTTGGATTATTGCAACAATCCTAGTGATGATGAGATTTAAAAGAAGACTAAAAGGGCATTACTAGCACATGCAACGTCTCACCAGCTCTTTAGAATGATGACAATGGGTAAATGCTTTAATGGCTCCTTTTATCCTGGAGGTGAAAAGAGGCTCAGAGAAGACACTGTAACCAGGTTTTGTGGGCTTTCCACTTGTTTCCAGAGAACTTCCTGGGAAGGAGAGTGTACCCAGAACATCTGTCCGCCGTGGCTGTGTCTGATTCCATCCCACCTTCATCTGAGTTATTCAAATCCTCTGTATCAGGGACGAACTCTCCTCCCAGATCTTCCAAGAAGAGACTTGCCGATTTTATTTGCTATGGAGGCAGAGGGAACACACATGCATATTCCACCTTTGCAAGAATATACAATGTGTTCTTGCCTCTGTGTGTTTCCTGAAACTGGCTGTAATCAACTGAGAAGTTTAAAACTACAACAAAAATAACAAAAACTCCATATTCCCAGGCACTGATCCAGACAAAACAGAATCAAAGTCTCAGAGATGGGTCAAAGGAATCCATACTCTTAAAAGCTTCCCATGGGGTGCAGCTGGTTTCTCAACTGCCAGTTTGAGAGCTACCGTTACAAGTGGAAGTCCAATGTCAGTGATAGCACATTATACAAAAGGCATAAAGCAAGGAAGCTTTGCAGCCAGGAATACCTGACTTCAATTCCCTTGTCAGCCTCTGCCCGATTTGGTGACCTTGGGGAAGTCCCTTCACCTCTCTAAATCCCTAGTGGTTGCCCCAAAGGGTTTTGGTTGATGTTGGATGTGAAGCACTGATTCATAGCCATCCATCCAAATTAAAATAGAGTCAAAACAGAACAAGTCATGCAGTTCTCACCTGTTTCCATGGTATCCCTACTGCAAACCGAGATGCTGGGAAGTTATCTGCTCTGTCATCTCACCATCTGTGAAATCTGAACCAGCATAAAAAAGCACTCAGGTCTCCGCGTAACAGAAGTACATTGCTATCTGCCAAGTTGAGAGGTGAGCAGCCATAGGAGGTAGGAAGGAGAGCAAGCAGGTGGGGACACAGCACAGAGTTACACAGCCTCGCGGTTACACCACAATGCTTAGAGTCTGGTAGACCAGGAATCTAAGCACTAACCAACTTTGGGACTTGATACCACAATTTCCCCATCTGTGAGGTGAGATAATCATTAATCACAAGGGAGAATAATTGTCAGGATTCAAGTAGATAATTCACGTAAAACCCAGTATCTAGCGTAAAATGTGTTGTGATTATTATTACGACAACTTGGGGATTGAATCTTGATGACTCTCTGGGAATAAATGGAAAGACAAAAGGAAACCAACATGTAAGACAGGCTGGAGGAACTTTAGGAAAAAAGGTTAGAACTACATTAGAATGGGTTTGAAAACAAGACAGTATCAGTATCCTACAGCTGCTGTAACAAATGACTGCAAACGTAGTGGCTTAAAACAACACAAATCGATTATCTTATAGTTTAGAGGTCAGAAGTCTAAAATGGCCTTACTGGGCTAAAATGAAATCAGGCTGTTGGCGGGGCTGCGTCCCTTGTGGACACTCTAGGAGGAAATCCATTTTCCTGCTTTTTCTGGCTTCTAGAGGCTTCTGCATTCCTCGGCTCATGACCCCTTCCTCCACTTTCAAAGCCAGTAGTATAATAAACATCACCTCCTAAAATCTCCTCATGTCACGACAACATAAGCTAGCTAGTGTAATGTGAGATGACACGAGCCATGAACATCAATTAGGTGTTTACCTAGTGATAGAGATGCTGAATCTAGAGGAATGTCTGATAGGAATGCTGTCACATCCCGAAAGCTGAAATGGATCCAATGAACATGAAGAGTCCCCTGCAAGAAGAGACTGGACTTCGTATCGGGTGGGGAGGTTGTAAAAAGAATGAAAAAGGTCTTCCAACCTGAAGAGTGACGATCAATGAACTGTGGCTTGTGTGAGGCATTTTATGAACTCTGGGCCCCCAAGTCAGGCATTAAGGCTCAGGACGAGGGAAGAGAGATGCATGGACCTTCATGATGGTTCCTCCAGGGAGCCCAGATGGCCGTGGTTCTGTATCCTGGCGGATAAGGTGGGGCCAGCTGGTGAGGGCAGCTTGGACTGAGGGTGGGCTTGTGGAAGAAGGCCGGGGTCCGAGAGGGAGAAGACTTCTTGGAGAACAAGCAGGAACTTTGGGGGTTGTGGCAGCCTATTAATATGATCTGTAGCTCTGTGCAGGGAACACTAATTTGCCACTAATGGCAAAGTGTTTAAGCTCATCTTAACTCTCCTGGAGCTAATCTAGCATGTAGGCTGTCTAGTAGGGGTGTGTGTGTGTTTGTGTGTGTTGAGGAGCATGGTTGGCAGAAACAAGGGAAAATGGGGTGTCAAGAGAGCCCATTTGAGAAGAGAAGAGAGTATACATGTATAGTAAACAGAGCTCATCTGCTGGGTAAGGAGCTGCTTTTCAAAGATCCTAGAACGTAGGTGAGAAGTCTAGCTTGGTACAAGGTGACTTCTGTGCTTTATCCCCTTGAATCGTCCATCAGCCTTAGTCAGTATCATCTTTATGTCACAGGTGAGGAAACTGCAACTTAGGCTAAGAAATGCACTCAAAGAGAGAAATGCATAGCAAGAGAGAAGATTGGGTGAGATTATACAAGAAATTGAGGGCCAATGAAGGATTCTGGGTTTCCAGTGAAACGGAGGAAAACTATGGATGAGTCTTGAGCAGAGGGTTGACCAAGTATGGCTCTGGCTGCTGTGTGGTGATGAAATGGAGTGGGGGAAAGGCCGACCCAAGAGCTGATTAGTAGTCCACATGAAGCAAGAGGTGGCTTGGACTAGCTTAATTGTAGGAAAGGGGTTTTAGTTATATTTTGAAGATAGACTGCTTAAGGGAGATTCTTCCCAACTGAAGAGTACTCTGCAGTTACTCACTGGGTGAATAGAGTGGTGGATGTGGGTGCTGAGAAAGGGTCAGCCTTTGGTAGTTAGAATATTCTGGAATATTCTGAGGGTCCCCCATGAGTCTCCTGTATAGACAACACATGGTTATCAATATCCCAGGAGATGCTTCTCTACAAGAGACCCTCCCAGTACTCAAAGGACCTAAACTTTCAAGGATGGAAACTGGCCACATGCTAGGATCAAATCTCTTCTCTAGAGCCTCACATACCCCCAAATCCTTTCTAGAGCAGGAAGAACAAGCTCAGAAGAGGCCAGAATGGTTACGGAGACAAATGGCGGAAACTGAACATTTATTGAGCTTCTGTTACCTGCCACATACTGGTCTAGACACTCACATACAACTTCTGACTTCCTCCCCAGGAGACGCCGGCTTGCTTACGCTGACTGTGGACCAGGAAGCTGAAAGTCAGTGATCCTAAGACCTCGCCTAAGGTCAGATGGCAGCTACCGTAAGTGGCAGAGCTAAGACTTGAATCTGTGTCTGTGTCCAAAGCACAAGCAGTTATTACCACAACATACTGTGATACGCCAGACGTGAAGGGGTTCTGAAGTGGCGATGTGTGTGGGTGCTGGCCGTGGTCGGCCTTGGGGATGGTCAGGGACATTCTAGACCATACCAGCCCCCCACCTCCCCTGCGTGTGGCCCAGGTTTACATGACATTTATTGACTGAGACCTAACGGTAGATCAGAGCTGACACATTTCTCATCAACATTGATTAATATCCATTAGCGCAGAGAGGGCAATTTGGGAGGGCTTTTGGGAAGATGCATGAAAGAGGAAAGAAATATGTAATGATTTTACCAAGCGTTCTCTTGATGTCGGAACCTTTTGGCAGTAACTTTGACTGGTGCTTAAGATCTCTCTCGGGACAAGATTCGCTTGGGGTCTTGCTGGGCCTAAGAGAGGGGTGCGAGGAGGCTGCTTGGAGCAGGGTGGAGGGAACTGGGCTGGCCTGGGAGCAGAGCTCTCCCTCCCTGATTTGTGGGCCCCACACTGCTTGCAGCCCCTCTCTCCGGAATTACAGGTAATAAGGTAGAGCTGATGTTAATGGTTTATGACATGAATTCATTTTGAGAACTATATGCTTCACCCATCGCTTTTATTTTTCAATTTGGATCTGTTGGGTATTAATAGCTTTGGGGCCGTGTTTTCCATTTTAATCTTGCTTTTTCTCATTTCCAAGTAGATTCCTTCTTTCAATTTACACAAACATTAAACCTTCATTTCCTGCAGCCCCATATGCCCCCCACCTTTCTCTCTCATTCTCTCTGCTGACCTTGTGAGAAAACTTTTCTTGAATGTGTGAATTTCCCTCACACCAGGCCTACCTTCCCACCCCGACCGGCCCCAATTCCTGATGCCTAAGCCACACTTTGTTGCTTAAGGTTTCTCATAGACATCACACTTGGTGCTGCAAGGAAGAGATGATTCAAACCAACAGAGGCCTGAAACACACAGCTCTTTAATGTCTCACATAATAAAATGTCCACAGGCAGACAGTTCTAGAGCTGGTTCGCTTGGAAGCCCTATGACCTCAACAAGGGTGTGGATTCTTCCCATCTTTCTGCTCTACCTTCTTAGGGTAGCGCTGTTTCCCTCCCAACTGGTCTCTTCATCCTTGTAAGAAACCTGGACCGCTTCAGGTATCCTCTCCTCCACAGGAAGGAAGGGGACTTTCCCCCTTGCTTATTTCATTTTTAGGGGCAGAATATTTACCCCAGAAGCTCCCCCATTGGTTAACACTGGACCCCATGGCATGACCTCCATGGTCCAGACCAATCGTAATTCATTTTTCGGGGCTGGAAGTGTCCTCCCTGAGCACCTTGTTGGCAGATACCCGAACAAGAGTGAAGGGGGAGGGGGGGTGGCTATTGTACCAGCCAAGGTTTGCTGCACACAGCAGGTCTTCTTCCCCATATGCCTTTTTTCATGCTGTGTCCTGTTCTGCCATTTCTTCTGTCGCCTCTTGACCTCAAACGTGGCTTACTCCTGGTCAGACTCTATGAACATCAGCAGCGTACCCCATTGTGTGGGTTGTCCTGATGTCATTGCTTCTCACCTGTACCCCCATAGTGCACCAGGTGTACATCAAGCACTGCATTTGCAATGCCATCCTTAGAATAATCTGCTTCCCACCACCTCCCAGACTGGGAGCTCTTTGCAGGCAGAGGCTGGGTCTTACTTACCTCTGTCACTTCAGAGCCTGGCACAGAGTGAGTGCTCAGTAAAATTGCTGAAAGGACAAATGGCCCCAAGGAAGGAGAAGTTGGGAGACGCCTTTGGCTTGTCCCTGCTTTGAAGCACTGTCTCCTAAAACATTTGGCATCAGCCGTGTAGAGATAGATACCAGTAATTCCCCAAATAAATCACGCTCTTCAGTGCCCGAGTGTCTCAGAACTTTCTTATCTGCTGTCTAGGCTTCCACTCCCATGACTCAACCATTTTCTTGGCAAACCCTTCCGTTTTTAAAAGGAATCATCTCCAACATGACCAGGTCTTTCTGGAAATCTCTCACATTAAAAAAAAACTCTTTTATGGCCCTATTGCATTTTGCATGTACTTCCATTAACTAAGAAACATTTTAAAAGCTTTTCTGTGCATTACTTTTTTCATCCGATAAAAGGAATGATAAACCACTTGTTTCTGGTTTTGAGGAGTCAGTGGGTTCATTCATTCGTAACACTTAAAAGAACACAACACAAAATGAGGCGTTTGCTGTGTGTTGTCAGTGGTGGTTCGGTGGTGGCGGTTGCAGCATGCATCCCTCTGTGTTGTACATATCTGGTTACTGTCCTTTGTTCCCAAATACACCATGGAGACCCTGCAAACAAAGATCATATCCTGTCCATCACCAACTCCTCAGCTCCCAGGCAAGAGATGGGGCACATAGTTGACGCTCAGACAGTTTGCTGGGGACTGAGTGAGTGAACGTGAAAGATTTCCTCTGAAGGAAGGCACCAGCCATTCTCGATCTCTCTGGAAAAAGCAACAAGGAGGAAGTGACTGCAGTGGAAGGGATGGAAATTGGACAGGAGGAAATGATTTAAGACTTTCTAATCCTTGTCTACCAAACCACAAAACCCAACACAGACAAGTAAGCATCTTTGTAAAGATCACCTCTCAGCATGTTTCAGGTGAATTACAAACCAGAGGATCCAGATTCTAATCCTGCTTTTGCCACAGCCTCTGCTGGTGGCCGTGGGTGAGCTTGTGAAACAAGGTGTTCGCTTCCCAGCCCATAAAATGTGGAAGAACGGGTTGAGTGATAGCTCAGGGTCTTGGCATCTTAGACATTTAAAAAAAAATAAATAAAAGAGTGATAGAATAAAAAGGAGACATTCTAATGTGGTGCTGAGAAGTTCATAATCTTCCATGGTCCTGATAGATGGGAAAGGACAATCATTAAAGGCTGTAATTAGTGCCAGAAGGGCAGGCCTGGCCCTGGGGACACTGAGATCTGAGAGATGGGGAGAGCACGGGCTCTGGTTCCAGGCAGGCCTGTTGTCTAGTCCTCATCCAGTCACGTTGGGGCTCTGAGCCCTCAGGAAGCCACTGAAACTCTCCAAGCCTCAATGTTCTCATCTGTAAAATGGGGAAGTAAAGTTTACCCCATAGAACAGTTATGAGAGTGATGCGTGGACCCGGTTCGCAGTAGCTCCCTCCCCATTTGGATTATTAATGGTCAGTCCCTGTTGCCTGTAGTTATCAGCAGGTGGGATTTGAGAGGCAACATGAAAAATGGATGCTGATCAACTAGGCACAGACAGGTGAGGAATGAGACATGGCCAGAAAATGATGGTGGTGGTGGTGGCTTATTCTGTATCACATGGTCTCATTTGATTCTCAAAACAACCCTATAAAGTATATGCTACGATTTGTCCCGGTTTATACATTTGAGACTAAGGTTCAGAGAAGTTAAGGAACTTGCCCAAGGTCACACAGCTATCGTGTTTTCCAGAAAATAAGACCTAGCCGGACCATCAGCTCTAATGTGTCTTTTGGAGCAAAAATTAATATAAGACCCAGTCTTATTTTAATATAAGACCAGGTATAATATAATATAATATAATATAATATAATATAATATAATATAATATAATATAATATAATATAATATAATACCGGGTATAATATAATATAATATAATATAATATAATATAATATAATATAATATAATATAATACCGGGTCATATATTAATTTTTGCTCCAAAAGACGCATTAGAGCTGATGGTCCAGCTAGGTCTCATTTTCGGGGAAATACGGTACGTAGCTGAGTTGAGACTAGAGTGCATGTAGACCTGTTCCAGAGCTCCTGTGTTCTCCCGTCTCTATAAGAGTCTGAGAAAAGCTTCTACTACCAAGCTGACATCTTTGAATACTCAGCAGGCGTGATGTGGTGTTCTTTAAAGGACAGTTAGTTTGTGCTGGACTGGAGCCGGGCTCCAGATTCCCTTGTCCGATTGAGGAAGGGCAGCGCAGCCCTCCCTGAGATGCCTCCACAGAACCTGGGGTGCCTGATGGCTGAGTCACGGCTCTCCTGATCCCGGCTAGCAAATTGGAGACACCCTTAATTGGATGCTGTAAAAACTCCGCCTGCTGCACAATGGCTCAAATAGAAGAGTTATAGCTGTTTACTGTAACACACAGACAGTCCCATTAACAAGAATGATGGCAGGCTGCTCTGTGGCATTACTCTTAGCAAAAGACTTGACAAATATGCTTTGTAAATGAAGGCGCTCCAACAGAGAAAACATATCACACTCTGTCTCCCCCCACCCACCCTCCCATCCCCTCCCCTTCCTAGGGAGACTTTGCATGTCGAATCCTTTTATACATTATTCAAGACTCCATATTCTGACGATGTTCATCAATAGTGGTACCCATGGCAGGGAGACGCTTGTATCAACTGACAAATGTAGACAAAGCAGGCTACTTAACCCAGGAACAGTGGGTCAGAGAACAAACAGGGAAATTGATTGTGCCCGCCATATTTCTGTGGGAACAGAGGAGTAAATGAACACCATACGTCACAGCTTATCACATATGGTAGGAGGCGATTGTGAATGGAGCAGCCTGGCCTACTTAAGGAATGCTGATGGATCGTTCGCAGACTGCTTTTGTTCTAGGCTGGGGTTTTTCTTGTCTACAGAGGGTCTGCGGCAGCTTCAGGATGGCAGCCGTAGGAAGCATACCCTTCCCGCTCTAGGCCTTGGAGGTAGCCTCTACTGAATGGAGAGGGCCGGAGGTGTCCACTCACCATGGCTGCTGGACACAGGGATGAGTGTGCTAGTGCATCCACTGGACTCTCGTGGGTCCCTGTAGACATACAGGTTGTACAGTTCCTAAGGGACAAGAGAGTGCAGTGGTTATGGTCTGGACTTGGCCATCAGTTAGAGCAGGTCCTGGTGTGTCATGGATTAGCTTGTGGACAAGTTCGTGAACCAAGATCTCTCACTTGGGAAGTGGGACAATAATGGCACCCGCCTCCCATGAGTGGAGTCTGGGTTGGTTGCGTTAATATGAAGGAGCCCTTGGAACAGTGTGGGGCACCCCGTCCTATTCAGTAAATGCCAACTAATAAATGTCTTGTGAGGTAGTGAGTTTGCCGTCACCGGAGGCTTTAAGCAGAGGACAACCTGCCGTTCTGGGATGATGCTGGGAGGTAAGAAGGGAATGTTTAGCGTGCTTGTTTTGGAGTCCTGGTTTTGCCAGCTTGCTGGTCATGGGAACTTGTCAAGAGTTCTGATCTCTGAGCCTTAGTTTCCCCTTCTGTTAAAGGGGAAAATAAATAGATAGCATCTATAAAGCCCAGGAGAGGGTGTCCTCCCCAGAGAAAGCCTTTGGAGACTGGTGGCCATTGATAATTTCTGTCTGAAGAACGGGGCTTGGGGCAGAACCTACCGAGTTGTCTTCAGCCACGAGGGCCCATGATGCTGGCGAGAAGAATTATGGGTCTCCCCTTCCTCCCACGCCCGAGGAAGTGAAGCCGATAATGATAAAATAAAATAAAAATACAATGCATTGAGTACCTATTGCTCATGAAGCACCTCCAATCATCTCTTTCACAGCTCCCAAAAACCCTTTCAGTTGTTAATATTATCTCTCCGTTTTGCCGACTGCCACAGCACCAGACTCTCAAGCAGATAAGAAGGGGAGACCTCATAGAGGCAATTCTGAGTCCAAAAGCAACCACGGAAGGCATCTGTCCCCTGTCCCCGCCTCGGTGTGAAGGAGAGATATCCCCCTGAAGTCTCCCCATAGAAATGTCCTTTTTTTCCTTCTATCAGCTGGTTCCGAACAGCCAATTTCAAGCGAGGCTGGATAAGCTCATTCAGTTCCCAGCCAGACATCGATACAACAGTAAAATCTCCTAAGTTGGAGCGAGGAAAATTGGCTTTTGTCTCGTTCAGTGAGCTCACGTCTAGAAAGAGCCACCGCAGCTGAAAAAAGGGGGTGCATATCAGAGGCAGGGCCCAGGGAATGAGCACAGGGCTGATCCTGGCAGCTGGGTGCTGGGGTGGGTGGAGGGGACATACCACCCCCAGGAGCCAAGGGGAAAAGGGGCTGATGGCCCAGAAATAGCTGATTTGAGACACTGACTGTCCAGAAGGGCGGGGCAGCTCCATGACCACCAACACACCCACTCTATCTCATTACCCCATGGCAGGTAAGACAAAATCCTTAATGTCAATTCATTCCTGCTCATTCCTTTCAACGCCCACAGGAGGAAAGGGATAAAGAGACTTGTCTCACCACCAAGGGTGCAGGAACCTCCCAAGTTCACACAGCCAGCAAGTGGCACAACCCACGATAAAGACGCTTTCCATTGTTCTAGCACTTTGAACCTTTGCATTTGTTTTTCTTTCTGTCTGGAGCAGCTCTGTCCAGTGGAAATATGATGTAACCCATGAATGTGTGCCACATAGGCACGTATAGATTTTGTAGCAGGAAAAGAAAGAGGAAATACATTTTAGCGATATATTCTCTTTCACCCCAGTTATCCCAAGTATCATCTCAACATCTGATCAATGTTAAAAAAATGTTGATGTGCTGTTCTACATGCTCTCCTTCCTACTAGGTCTTCGAAATTCCCTGTAGCTTCTACACTGATGGCAACCTCAATTCAGACTGGCTGTATTTTGAGTGGCCACATGCAGTCAGTCCATGCGGGTCTGCAGGTCTGGAGGACAGCCTCTCATCTCACATGTCACCCCCTCAAAGAGCCCTCCCTCAACTCCCAAACCAGCGTGGCACCCCATTCTCTTCCTGTGTCCCCCACCACATCATCCGTCGATTATTTCTGGTTATTTTTTTTTTGTTTTTAAAAATATTATTGGGAAAGGGGGACAGGACTTTATTGGGGAACAGTGTGTACTTCCAGGACTTTTTCCAAGTCAAGTTGTTGTCCTTTCAATCTTAGTTGTGGAGGGTGCAGCTCAGCACCCTCCTAATTGCTGTTGCTAGTTGCAGGGGGCACAGCCCACCATCCCTTGCGGGAGTCCAACCGGCAACCTTGTGGTTGAGAGGACACGCTCCAACCAACTGAGCCATCTGGGAGCTCAGCTCAAGGTGCCATGTTCAATCTTAGTTGCAGGGGGCACAGCCCACCATCCCTTGCGGGACTTGAGGAGTTGAACCGGCAACCTTGTGGTTGAGAGCCCACTGGCCCATGTGGGAATCGAACCGGTAGCCTTCAGAGTTAGGAGCATGGAGCTCCCACCGCCTGAGCCACCGGGCCGGCCTATTTTTTGTTATTTTCTAATTTTTATTTTTCAGTTACAGTTGACGTTTAATATGTTAAGTTTCAGGTGTACGCATACTGGTTAGACATACAATTTACCAACTGATCCCCTCGTTAAGTCTAGCACAGCCATTGTTATGTTTAATTACCTACGTGGGGCATTTCACTACCTACTGGTCTTGCTAGTGTGTGTGTGTGTTTATTTTTATTGCCCGTCTCCCCCAACAGAATGTAAGCTCCAAAGGCTGTGTCCTCGGCACAGAGAACAGTGAGTGGAACACAGGAGGCACTCGGAAAGCATGACTGTGCATTGGATGGCTGAGTGAATGGACATCTGAATCAAGGGATGTCTGAATCCAAGGCTGATCATAAGGGGGAAATCGGGACCCACCACACTACTGAGCACATCTTTTGCCCCCTCCCAAACAAGGGAGCTTCTCCCCACTCCAGTAATTTGCAAAGTGGGGATCCCCTCTCCCCGCTCTGTCCTCCATATTCCAGGAGTTGATGGCCTGTGGCCTAGGCTACATTCTTCGAATGCAGCTACTTAATGAAACAGAAGGATCCAGGGCTCCTGTGTATCTACTCACCATTTATGCTGATTTGCCCATTCTTATGTAATTGGGGGGGTGGCAAAGCCCTGACTTACACTCACAGTCTGAGAAGCCAGGGCTGGTTATCAGCTGCCACCTTCTGCAGCCATTGAATAATTCTTGGCTGCCTGTAAATAGCAATCCACCAAGTTCATTAAGTTCGACGTGCACGGCCATTCTGTACCATAACCTGGGATGCAGGTTCCTGCAGATTCAGAATTCCTGGAGTCGCTTTTTGCCCCTCAATCCACGAGAAAAGAAGGATAAACTTCCCTGGGGGGGGATGACAACCTTTGTTGTCAAAGCTTGAATTAGAGACCTGTGCTATTCTTATTGCCAGGTGCCCAATGTAGTGATAACCTGTGTGTGTCCATCGCTCTGGGCTGCCTTCTAGCTTAGAAACTGTACTGGATACGCCTGTCTTTTCCATTGGACGCTGAATTCCTTATGGGATGAAAACATGTATGTTCCTCTTTGGAAACCCAGCTCCTAGATCAGGGCCTGCCCCATCATATGTTTGTGGAAAGAGGAAAGGAACCAAGTGAGTGTACAAACCATTCAGAACCCTTTATTGAGCATCTGCTGTGTGCTAACCCTGTGCTAGGCGCCTGAGACAGTCCCCAGCCCTTCTAGAGCCTACCTGCTAGCAGAGTTGATTTAATTTAGGGATTTTTTACCCCCTCTTCTCCAAAATACCAAAGACCCAGCTTGCTCCTTTATTGTTACCAACAGCCCTGTAACCACTGAGCACAGAGGTAAGAAAACGGACTCTGCTGTCCCTTAGCCCCAGGGTCACTTCCTCTCTGGTCCGCTTCCCCATCTGTAAAGGGTGACCGATAATGACAGTCCCCACCTCAAAGGGGGTTGGGGGCATTGAATGAAACAGTGCTTGTGAACTGCAGAGCGTGGTTGCTGGCGGACATTATAAACACACGATACCATGTTTTCTATACTAGGTAGGAGTGTGTTTGGTAGGAAAGGAATGAGTCTGGGGCTGGGTCAAAGGAACCACAGACTGGCCCAGATAGGAGCTATCTGGAGGTTGGGATTGCTGTGTGGGTTCTGTATGATGGTGGGAAGGGGCTGAGGAGGTGACCTGGCAACAGTTGCAGGATTTCTGGTGTCAAGCAATTAACACTTGGATGCCACGAAGATGCAGAATTATGAAGAAACAGGACAGCAAGCCCCTGTGACAAAACAGCCACAGGGAGAGCTGCTGTCTCCACATTCCTAGAGATGGCAGTTCATCAGCTTCTGATGGGGCAAGGCGCGGGGACAGGACATCTCTTACCATGGTTCCGCCATCTCTCCAGAGCACGTGGATTTCCGGAACCCTGGTGGGGCTAGGAGGGCTGTCCCAGGACAGGGAGAACAAACGTCTCTGAGAATGCAACAAGGCCCAGAATGTTCTGGAGCATTCTGGACTCTTTAGAGCTTGTGCTCCGGCTCCAGTCAGGTGGTGCAGGTTGGATTCCTGGCTCTGTCACTGATGGCGGGGCAACTTGGGCAAGTCACTTACCCTCTATCACTCTCAGTTTCCCATCTGCAAAATGGAGATGGTATTAATACCCATCTCCATATGTTTTTTTGTGAGGTTAAAATGGGATAACTTGCGTAAAGCACTTAGGACAGCGCCTGGTACTTAGGAACCTGCCAGTAAGTCCTTTACAGATGTCCATTTCCCCCCCTAATCTCTCATCTCCTTTCTTTTGTATCCCCACCCCTCCAGGGTCCTCATTTTTCCTCATGCCTTGTCTAGGATTCAGGCCAGTGACGCTCATTGTCGCGATGCTCAGAGTTTCTTCAGGGAGGTACAAATACAAGAGGCATCGATCTTTATCTTACTAATATTAATAACTACTTATGGCGTAACCTGGCTGTATTATTGGACTGTAAGCTCCCCCTGCCCCCTAGATGTAAGTGGGGGTGGGGGTGGTGAGGAAGATGAAAGAAAAATCAGGGAGAAAACGGATCTCTATCTCAAATCAAAAAATAAGTAATTGCAATTCTCTGTCTATTTTTTTTTTTTTAATTTATTGAGGTGACAATTGTTAGTAAAATTACATAGATTTCAGGTGTACAATTCTGTATTACATCATCTATAAATCCCATTGTGTGTTCATCACCCAGAGTCAGTTCTCCTTCCATCACCATATATTCTATCCCCCTTACCCTCATCTCCCACCCCCCACCCCCCACCCTTACCCTCTGGCAACCACCACTGTCTATTTTTATGTTCTGTTTATTATTTAGTACCACGCAATTCCTAACAGCTTTAGCAAAATTAGAATTGCCAGTGACGTGTATGTGGGGATTCTTTTTATCAAATTAGTTCTGAAACATCCAAACAATCATATTTTAGGAAAGAAAAAAAAAATGTGTATTTGTGACAGGCTCTCAGGAAAAAAATTTCAACTGAAAGAAAGAAACTGATGATTATTATTTTTTTAATAAAAGAGAAAACAGGAAAGAAATAAAAAAATGAGCCTGGTATCTTAAAATAAAATGAGATGCTAGACTCTTTGCTGGCAAATTTGCAGTTTCTCTGTTGGAGTTTGGATCTGGCTTTTATTATTAAGGCTGGTGCTGAAAGCTGGCATTTTGACAGGAACATGGGGCTTTTGTCACTATCTGGGAAAGAGATAGATGTTGAATGACATTTTGGAAGAAATGTATACATTTTAGGTCTAAATACTCTCTCCTTACTGGGAAAATTCCACTAACAAATAACTGATTGGTTATCTGGAGTTCCCAATTCTCATGGCTATTTAAAGGAAAACAAAATTGAAAGTTTTTTTTCCCCTCTTTAAGCTTTGGGAAAAACAGAAAGGAGTTTTCTCCACAGGCATCATCCTTTCCATATAAGAGCATTATTCCTGGCTAGAAAACCCTGAAAACCCTGATGGCACCTTCTGTGTTCCCAGAGGTGAAATAATTATTTGTTTGTTTGTTTTTGGTTTTACTAGTTTTTTTAAAAAAACAAACAAACATTTTTTTATTAGTTTCAGACGCACAAAACAATGTACTAGTTAGATACTTATCATTCATATCCCTCACACAGTGACAACCCCCCTCCCCCCATCCACTAACCCTCTGACATCGCACACAGCAGTGAAATAATTGAATACATCCCTGGAGGAGTAGCTTAAGCCCACATTTAGGGGCGAAATTGTTTCCGTTCCTAAGCCCCACTTATTCATGCAAATACCTCAAGGGACGAACATGGCAGAGAGGAGAAAGGATCTCAGGAATGCCATTCAGGAGCCCTGGGCTTCTCTCGCTCAGCCACTTACCCGCTGTATGACACCGGGCAGGTCGCTGTCCATTCCTGGCTTCTTCATTCACAAGAGACAGAGTGGACTTCTTTGCCATGAGGATAAAGAATGATGAAAGCTTGGCAAAACTCTAGAATGCTAAACAAATGTCTGCTGCTGTAAGTAAGAAGCTAAGTTTGTGGTCCTGAAGGGGCGAGAGAAAGAGGCAATTAGAGGGAGGAAAAGAAACAGGAGGATGAAGACCGGCCTGGAGACCTAATTCTTCGCAAGTCGAGAGGTGGCCATGTGTGGCTGTTATACCAAACTACATTTGATTTCTTTCCTTGGATTTTACTCTACCGATGGCTCAGACACTGCCCTCCTTGTCCAGATTGCTGAATCGATATACTGACCTGCCATACATAAGTGGTCAAGGGTTCTGCTTAGGAAGTCAAAGTCCAAATTCATGGCAGCCTAACTCCAGTGGGTGGTAGTTTTGCATGATGGCCATTTTTGGCCTTTCACACAGGGTTTCTCTCTTACTGCCCTGGCCTTCTTTCCCTTTCGCCACGGTCTTCTATAGCTCCAGGTGGACCAGTAAAAGCGAAACTCAAAGCCGTTGAAATGTGGGGAGGTCATCCTTATGAAGACAAGAGTCTCCAGGGGGGGAAAAAAATCAAGTGATGAGTCTAACTCTTCTCAAAGGAGAGAGTTTTGGCTCAGGTCTGTCTGGGTTACAGGGATCCCCTCTCTCAATGTACAGCAGTACTTTGGAGATTTAGATGTTAATATTTTCTGGATTGAACATCCATGGCAAAGGGCCCCTCAAGGGTTTTGGTAACCATTTCCAACTTTCGGGGGGCTAATTTCTGCATCATGTTTGTGAAGATCCTGACAGCGTCAGACTTTACCCAAGCCCTGTACTCCCCCTCAAAAACAGTGTGTCTTAGGAAATGCACTCACCCTCTTGTTTTCCGGGGAAGTGGCTAACCATAAAGGACCACCTCTCTCTTGTAGATTCCAAGATCAGATCCACCTCCACTTTCCTCATTGACTCAGATAAGACAGTCTCCATCCTTTTTCGTGGTTCCCATGAGATCTGTAAATGATTTCCTTGACTGCCTACCTCTATAAATTCCAGGCTCCCTTCCTTTCCACGGAGACAGTCTCATTAATGAGTGTTCTCCCTATTGCAGACGTCTGAATAAAATCACCTCCTTAGTCGTCTGGTGCATTTTATCTTTGACAATTCCAAGTTGAATATTTTTCCAAACCAGAGGAAAAAGCAGGTCCCCATTAGGGCTATACATGATTAGAAGCAAGAAGGTTATGGGGAATCAGTAAGAATATCTTTTAAAAATGAGCTAGAGCTAGACTGAAGAAAGAACACCAGGCAAATTTGTATGAAAATGGAGCATCACACATTTCTGTGTTGAGGTAAGCACCATATCCTTGGCAAAGGAACGAGAAAGTGTGTGTGGTGACAAAAGCTGCCCTTGTTGACCCATAAGCTTTCTCTGCGTTATTACAATCCACAGTCCTACGACATATGCCAACATTCTGGGGGCCCTGGACATCAATGTGAACTCATGCAAAGGCTGGGACAAGACCATTAGACTGGAAATTGTGGAATATCTCCAAATTTATTGACTTTCCGAGAAATGCCCTTGGATGCTAGAGTTTCCCAAGATTCCATTCTGAAAGCTGGATGTGTCTGGGAACTTCACCCCTCACCCTAATGCTGCTGCCAGTGATGGTGGGAAAGTACAAAATGTAGTGCCTTTGCCTCAAGGGCTGGGGATACATTTTTGGCCAGAGATGGCCACGGTTTCAGGCTGAATTTGGAACTTCACTGCAACTACTCTTTGATTGGTTCCTTTCCTTTCTCTGTTCTAATTTTTCCGACCCCTATCAGTTTCTCCTGGATCCTTTCCCTAATGAATCAATTGCATTTGAAACCTTGGTTCAGGGTCTGCTTCTGAATGACCAGAGCTGACATACTCTGTTGACCCCCTAGTGAAGGAAGAAGGAAGGAAGGAAGGGAGGGAGGAAGGAAAGAAGCAAAGAAGGAAGGAAGGAAAGAGTAAATGCTTTCTTTGTAGGAAGACAGCTGAGAGACAATGAGGCGAATCCTTGATTTGCGATTGATAGCCCTGCATTTGAATTCCAGCTTAGCCACTTTCCAGCTGTTTAATCTTGGACATGTTACTTCTCCCACTTGGGTCCCTTCTCCCTCTTAGGAAAGACTATCACTGACTCAGCGTTGGTGCAATCATTAAAGTAATGATTTTGAGTAGACCCATCACAGGGCCAGACCAGCTCACTTGAACAGGCTGTGGCTTTTCAAGTGAAGTCCCTAAGCAAATCTGTCTTCTCTAGTGTGAGTTGATCCCAGCATTTCCTCCCAAGTTCCAAAGAGAAGTGTTTACTCACATCTTCCCCCTTCCTGGACTATTGCCTGGGGGTCTATGTAGTATAAACTGAAGCAGAAAGAAGCAGTGTGGTCTTAGTTCAACAGATTCCAAGTTCTCAGGGGCACAAAAATCACTCAGGGTCTTTGTTAAAAATACTGGTTTCCAGATTTCCCAAGAGTTTCTGGTTCAGTAGCTTATGTGATGGCTCCAGAAATCCAAGTTTATTATACACTCTGTGACAACTAAGTCTGGCAAGCCACAGATTTTATTTTTAGAGACATGGCCGTAGGTTAGGGCTACTGTTGACCAGCGCTGTGCTGGACGTCTTTGATACTCAGCGGTCGGTTGGTCTGTGTGCGTCAGTGTCCCTGCCAGCTCTGTCCAGCCTCCCCCACGCTGGACACTCTGCCATTCCCCAGACCCCTGATGCTTAGCTGAGCTCTCAGATTTAACTGCCTCTTGGTGTACCTTGACCCATTGGGTTGACACTTTGCACATCGATGAATTCTTTCATGGACATCAATGAGCGCTTGTCCATTTAGTGAAAAACAAATGGCTGAGATGACACAGAACATCAATCACAGCACATCGTGGGCCCACCAGCCCTGGAAGGAGACAGATCCATTATAGCCGATTAAGACCAAGAATGACAAGAAGCCAAGGCTCTTGTGAGGAGGCCAGAGTTCATCCTCTGACCTTGACCTTGAATGTTGTCACCACTAGTTATCACAGTTGTATTTGTAGTCACTTATGCCTCAGTGTATTGGCTCATTATATTTAGTGCCAACTGCAGCTTGGTCAACAGTGACACCCTCCCCGCCAGGGCCCAGCTCCCACTCAACCCCTACACACCTCAAGTTCCTGAAGTTTCTAAGATACAGCCTCCTTTCCCATCTACGTCATCCTGATGGACGTGGGACAGATATGGGAGGAAATGCATGTATTGTTTTCATGGTACCCATTTCACCTCTTGAGAAACACTGAAATTTAGCCCGGGGGTCAGCAAACTTTTTCTGTAAAGGGCAGTGGGGCAAGACAAATACAGTCCCTGCTCTCATGGCGCCTGTAGTTTAACAGTGGGGAACAGATAATAAATAATGAATAATACAATGAAATGCTTGATTGCTATTGTTACAGGGGCGCTGAAGGAGAAATGTAAGCTATGATGGAAGGAGTAACATGGGGGTTTGGAGAAATGAGGGTGAAGAGGTGGGGCGAGGAGGGGATGCGCCATCCAGCAGAAGGAGACACAGCAGGTCCTGAGGTGAAAGGAACTTGGCACCTCAGGAGAGTCGTGGTCACTGTCACCCAGACGAGGGAGAGAAGTGTCAGACCCAGAGTTTGGTGCTTCTAGCAAAGTCCTTCAGACGTGCCCCTAGAAGCAACGGGACATCTCCGAAGTGTTTTAAAGCAGGAGAGTGACACGAGTGGACTTAGGTTGCAGAACAATTTATCTGGCTGCAGTTTGGATAACAGACAGGAGGTCATAAGAAATCCAAGGCAGAAAGAGCGTTCCTGTTGTACTTCCTCAATTTTAGTATGACACAAACTCAATTTACATCTCTTTCTTTTGGCCAACCTCATCCACAAAGTCAGGGATTTGATGAAATGTCCGTGTCTGAGGTCACTGTGTTGAGGCACAGCTGCCCACTCCTTGTGAACCCCCGTCACTGGTGACGACTGTTCTTGGGAGACAGTGTTTCGGAATTGTGCTGGCCATAGGGTTCCCGTGGACACGGGTGGGCACTGGAGCTGGAGAGCTGGGATGGCGTCAGATGGTACAGAGTCTGTGAATAATAAGGGATACAGACTTCTCAAAACCAGAGTCCTTCCCTCTAGGCACCATGAGGATTTAGATTTCAAGGCCCCCTGGACCTCTGAAACTCTGCTGATAGCCAGTGCCAGCGATGGTGATTTTGTCAATACCTTTTGCAGATGCCATAATGGGGCGGAGTGTGAGCACACTCTAAGGCATTTAATACAATTCCTTGGGATGCACCGATACGTACATTATTAAGCAGAACACTCCTTCCTAGTGAAAGGAGTACTTATTGCCGTTTTCAAATGCCATTTTCATTTGCTGTTTGTTCATTTCAGACTGTCAGCTGTGTGGCTATTTGGGCAATGAAGAGAGGTATAAAGCCAGCCTCTGATGTCACACACTGGAGAGTGCCCTCTTCGGTTGCACCGAGGTTGATGTGTGTGACCACCAGCATTCAGCAGAAGTGGTGACGTTACTTCCAAGGTCAGGTTATGGAAGACATTACAGTCTCCATGTTGGTTACACCCACTCTCTCGGATCACTCAGGGAGAAACTGGTCTCTGTGTCGTGAGCGGCTCCATGGAGAGACCCATGTGGCAAGGAACTGGAGCCTCTTGCCAACTGGCAGGCGAGTGGGCTTAAACGAGGATTCCAGCCCCAGTCAGGCTTTCAGATGACAGGTCCCAGGCAACCCCTTAAGGGCAATTGCGTGAGAGATCTCAAACCAGAGGCAGCCAGATAAGCTGCACCCAGACTCTTTTTTTTTTTTTAAAGATTTTATTGGGGGAGGGGAACAGGACTTTATTGGGGAACAGTGTGTACTTCTAGGCTTTTTTTCCAAGTCAAGTTGTTGTCCTTTCAATCTTAGTTGTGGAGGGTGCCATTCAGCTTCAAGTTGTTGTCCTTTCAGTCTTAGTTGTGGAGGGCGCAGCTCAGCTCCAGGTCCAGTTCCTGTTTCTAGTTGCAGAGGGCACAGCCCACCATCCCTTGCGGGACTCCAACCGGCAACCTTGTGGTTGAGAGGACGCACTCCAACCAACTGAGCCATCTGGGAGGCAGCCCAGCTCAAGATGCTGTGTTCAATCTTACTTGTAGGGGGCGGAGACCACCATCCCTTGCGGGAGTCCAGGAGTTGAACCGGCAACCTTGTGGTTGAGAGCCCACTGGCCCATGTGGGAATTGAACCAGCAGCCTTTGGAGTTAGGAGCATGGAGCTCTAAACGCCTGAGCCACTGGGCCGGCCCCTGCACCCAGACTCTTGATCCCCGGAAACTGCAGATACTAAATGTTTGTTGTCTTCGGTAGGACATGGTGAAACTGGAATTCAAGCTCAGGTCTTTTTTTTTTTTTTAATATTGATACAACACCATTATTTAATATATTGTTCATATTCAGAGATCCCAGTTATTCCAATCCAGTAAATTAATGCCAAGTTCAGGTCTTTTTGATTCCAATGTTCACGTTTTAAACCTCTGGCCATAAATCCTTGACTGAGAGCTCTTTGAGGGCGTGTGTTATGGCGTTTGTCTTGGTCTCCCCAGGAATTAACACTTAGTCATAGCTCCAATATTATCATAGTCCCGGTCAGGATGCTTTGGATTGCCAGTGACAGAAATCTAACTCAAACTAGCTTAAGAAAGAAAGCAAGAGAACTTGCCCCTTAGCTGCTAAGTCTGGGGCCGAACATGGGGGTATAAGCAATGTTCGTGGAGCCCTGTTGTTTTCACTTACGTGCCCTGTGGTTATATTCTCAGGCAGCCTCTCCTCACATGGTGGTAAGAAAGGGTCACTGGCAGCTATAATCTTACACCCTCCTGGCTCAAAATCCAAAAGGAAAGGAGATCTTTCTCCCCACAGTATCCATATAACGAATTTTAAGGAAGCCTCTAATTGGCCTGAGTCATGGGCTTTCTCGATACAAACTGTCTGGAGGGAGTCCTCTGATTGGTCGGTTAGAGTCATATGACCATCTCCTAATGGGTGAAGGGCAGAGAAGGACACCATGATAAACAGCTTCCTTAGGACAATGTCGAATTTCCAAAGTGTGGTTCCTGAAAGAAGAGTTACCAAGAGGAAGGGGTGCTGGGCTGATAAGCACATTGGCTATACACAAAGCCTAAAGATAAAACTCTTCAATCCTCTCTGCATTGGGCAAAATGGTTGCATACATATCTTTGAATGCGTATGGATACTTACCTTTCAATTGCTTAGAACTGAGACAGTTAATACACACTCCTCATTTTGTTTCTCAATTTTCAAACATCCCAAGTATTGGGATAAGGGCTGGGGACAGGACCCAATGCATTGAATGAATCAATGATGCCCTTCCCAGAGCTAATTATTTCAGAAACTTTGGAGGCAAGCTCATTGTTGAGATTGAAATTCATTAACCTTATCTGAGCGTGGGGAACTTTCTCCATGGTAGTCTAGATTTTTAAATGAGCTTAACTTCAGGCGAGCCACATTACACACATTCTTTCTGGTAGAACTTAATAGTCTGGTTTGGAAAAGGTAGATGATATCCTTAGGGTGGGGCTAACCTTTATTTTATGAGCATTTCAATAACATAATGGAGGAATCCATTGAACAGGGTTGATGGCAGGGTCAGGGTACTAAATCCTCTCTTCGCTGGGAGACAGTTCCCTCTGGAAAGTAACCCCCTAATTTCTGGAAAGCATCTCATTTCTGTCTATTTTCTTGTCTCTCTCTCTATGTGTGTCTATATTTCCCGTTTATACAAATCGTGTGGATATTTTCTCATTTTGCTCTCAAAAGCTTTTAACCTCATTTCACTTCAGCTGCTTTTTTAAAAGTATTTTTGTCAGTTACAGTTGACGTTCAATATTATTTTATATTAGTTTCAGGCACACAGCATGGTGGTTAGACATTTGTATAATTCGTGCAGTGATCCCCTGATTAGTTTAGTACCCATGTGGCACTAGACCTCATTGTACAACATTATTGACTGTATTCTCTATGCTATGTTTCCATCCCTGGGACTAAGGCCTTGCATTTGGGAACCTCTCTAGAGAGGGGACTCAGGCGTCCTCCAAAATCTTGCCTGAAAAGGATTCAACAGTTGTGAGAAGTCAGAGATCTTTCCATCTTTTGCTTCCATAGAGAGAGGAAAGCGGAACCATGGACAACTTTCTATGAAATTTAATTTTCCGAAGTGGTGACTCCAGCTGTGCATGGAGGAAATATGCCGTGTGAAATGCTGGGGTGTTATGCGGACACCTGAGGGCTCCCCTCTCCCTTGTTCTCATCCAAAGCTCACTGACCTCCTTCACTCCCTGCTGTGCACACTTTCCCAATCCTATCTCACCCATTCCACCCCAAAGCCATAGGAAACAAGCCTGGGTGGGAACAAAAATAAAATATGCAATTAAAATGGGAAGATACAGAAGCACGA
Organism: Rhinolophus sinicus; assembly: GCF_057876585.1. NCBI lineage: Eukaryota > Metazoa > Chordata > Mammalia > Chiroptera > Rhinolophidae > Rhinolophus > Rhinolophus sinicus. The sequence continues at coordinate 9,780,237 of NC_142510.1, read as the reverse complement.
GCTGTGTCCTGTTAACAGATGAGCTCAATGGACTTGCTTGAGTAGTGAAGGCTTTTTTCATGTTTCCTGGTGTAGCGGTAGGCAGCCTTTGTCTCCAGTGACCTCCCCCACCTGGTATTCAAACCCTTGTGCAGCCTTCTCCCTTTGCATGTAGACTTGACCTAAAGACTTACTTCTAACCAGGAGAATATGGCAGAAACTATAGGATGCTACTTCTAATAGGTTTCACAGGGATTGTGGCTTCCAACTTGAACACAATCTCATTGTCTCTCACGTGTCCACTCTGATGGAAGCAACCTGCCAGGTTGTGAGCTGCCCTGTGGGGAGGCCTGTGTGGCTGGAAACTGAGGGTGGGCTCTGGCTAACCGGCAGTGAGGAATTGAGGGCCTCAGTCCAACCATCCATAAGGGGCTGTATCCTGGCAGCACCATGGTAGAGAGTTTGGAAGTGATTCGTCCCTCAGGTGAGCATTCGGAGGAGACTACAGCCCGGACCAACAATTGCCTGAAGCCTTGTGAGGGACCTTGAGGCAGAGAGACCCAGCTGTCCTGCACTCAGAATTCCAACCCACAGAGGTGGAGGAAACAAATGATTACTGTTTGATGCCACTAAGTTTCACAATAATTCGTTACACAGAGATAGATTATGTATGTATGTATGTATGTGTATCTATCTATTTCTCTATGGCTATCTATATGTACCTATCTCTCTCTCTCTATGGATATCTACCTCTATATCTGTATCTCTAGCTATCTGTCTGTCTGTCTGTCTATCTATCTATCTATCTATCTATCTATCTATCATCTATCTATGGCTATGTCTTTTTTCATCTCTTTATCTCCATCTGAGTATCTATTTATGTCTCATCCCCCCCCCGCCCGCCCCGCCAATCTATACACTTGCCAGGTAGAGATGCTTCCCTTTCAGAGAACTGAGGCTCAGAGATGTGAGTAACTTGTTCCATCTCACATAAGAGGCAGGGCTGTTCCTGGGTGAGACGCTCCTATTTACCTGACACTGTTTTCTGTGCCTCATGGTGCGCCCTTCTTGAATCCTCATTTCGTCCCTGTGAAGTCGATATTTGTATCCTCCATTTAAAAGTGAGAACACTGGAGATCGGAGAGATTCAGTATCCTTCCTAAGGCCACACAATTAATAAATAGAATAGCTAGGCTTCACCATCTTTATTTTATTTGGGGGGCAGGGGTGTTGCACCAATTATAATACTTTTTCTATGAAGAGACTGCCTCATTAGCCATTTCTTTTTAGTGCACACTCTCCCTCCACTTTATGCTGTAAGTTAGAATTGAGAGATGTATAAACCTTTCATTTCAGAACATGCTCAGAGGAGAGTCAGTATCTTAAATCACAGGCTGCATCCTTTCTGCAAATGAAACATGCAACTAGCACTTGAGCACTTACTGTGTGCCAAGTAATATTGTTCTCCCCATTGTATAGATGAGATAACTGAGGCTGAGAAGTGTATTTATCTCCTATCAGCTAGCCAGTAAATGGCAGGTTCAGAATTCAAGCCAGACTCCAGCACTGCCCTGCTGTTTAGCCGCTTTCCGCCTCCTGTTTCTGGGGTCCAAAAATGGGTGTGACTCTCAAGGAGGGTCCTCTGTTGAGGACCCTCATTATTTACCTGCGTTTCATACATTTACCTACACGGGTAAAAACACAATATCTGTCAGCCACCTGCGTTCAGGCAAGGGCTATGAAGCATATTATTTAGAAGAGTTCCCGTAAAGAATAATCACCGGGTACAATGTGACCTCTTATGAAGGCTATCATTCTATGAAAAGGAACTTGCAAGAGGCATTTCAGGCTGACATTTCACAGGCAGACACAAAATAATAGCTACAATAAATGTGAGGCCCCTGCAGGCAAACCAGACCCAATTACAGTTGACTAGACATGTGTGACATGACATCCCTAATGAATTTACCTCTCACTCTCAGTACACATTGAGTATGGGGTACTTACTATGTACCCATCACTGGGGTGGCTATGAGGGTGGAGAATAGACTGTGGGTTCCACCTTCTGGGAGTTCGAAGGGATTGGGCAGCCAACAGAAGCGTATATCAGCAATTTAACATAACACACTTAAAACATACAGAAGACAGAGCTATAAAGTATATAAAGACTAGTTTCGCCTCCTAAACCCTCCCCCTACCTGTTCGCCCCATCTATGTACTTGGAACCCTCTCTACTCTTTTGCTGTAAACGGGTGCCCCGGAGTTTCCTGTTTAAGTACCGTTCTTATTTATCAACTTGAGTTGGTTTCTGTTTTCCCATTTTTAGGTCCTCTGGTCACCCCCCACCGCCCTGCCCCTGACCAAGGGACACTTGACAATGTCTGGTTTTGTTGTTCCAACGGGGGGGGGGGGGGGGGAGTGCCACCGGCATCTAATTAGTAGAAATCAGGGATGCTGCTAATACCCCACAGTGCACAGGACAGCCCCTCTCAAGTAGATATGATCTGGCCTCCAATGGCAATTGCCAAGGTTGAGAAATGCTGACCTAGACAGACATCTGAGGCAGAGGAGAAACAGAGATGGTGTATTAAAAAAAGAATGTCCCAAGAAACTAACTCACTGTGTGACTTTTCAAAGTCACTGACCTTCTCTGGACCTCAGGGTTCTCACCTCTGAGAAGACTAGAACTCCTTCTAGGTCCTCAATTCTCTTCCAGTTCAGAAATGTTATGAATTTGTAACTCTCCCCCCCCCCCCCGCAGGGTCTTTTTATCATGTCTAAGGAATTCGTTTTCAGTCTTGCACATGGATTGTTTTGGGAGAGATCATGTCAGGTGCTTCCCTTATGGACAGCTTGACCCTCAAAATTATTTTGAAAAGTTTTCCATTGTGTAGAAGGACATTAGATGCAAGAGTTATGAGTTCTTCTTCTCCTTCCCCTTCCCCTTCCCCTCCTCCTCCTCTTTCCTTTTTTTCTTCTTTTGGAGAAAGTTTTGTTCCACTTTTTTTTTTTTCTTCTGAAATTCAATGGCTTGAACTCAACCCCACTACCCAGGAGAAAACGAGGAAAAGAGACTAGAAGCCAAGAACTGAAATCTGAGAACCAAGGTTTAAGAATCCAAAGAGTCTTTAATCCATGCTTTCATGCAAAATGGGGAATTTGACGTTCCCCCTATTTACCACCACGTAAAGTTGCTGTTTAGATGGAATGAGACGTTACTCAGATAATATCATGTGAAGAGTTTCAACCAACGTTTATTGATGAAGTGCCGCGTACCAGGCATGAGTTGTATATCGAGAAGCATTTTGGATAGTGCCAAATATTAAATACAGGAATCGTTATTAACAGCTCGTAAAATGTGCAGAGTGGGTGAGAAAATGCCACATCATGAGGGAATTAGTTAGAGTGCAATTTCCTCTCTTTGTTCTCCTGGGGTCACCTCACACTGGGATGTCTGATCATTAAATATGACCCTCAAAGGCACAATGTCGAGAGCTAGAGTAAATTACTCAATTTTAAGACAAGATTTTAAACAAGGGCCTAACTGTTTTATCTACTTGGATTTGGGTCACTAATTACATCCACTGATCTTCAAGTAATGAACCTAACAACGACCTCATAAATTGTGCTGTGACAATGAGTTTCCGTTCTGTCCTTTTTCATCATAAAATGAGACTGATGCCTTTTTCAATTAGTGATGGCAATTATACATCTATCGACAAGATGAGACAAAGGAGAAAAATCAGTGCTATGCTACGAGGATACTTGGGAGTCTCTCTTATGCTAATGCTGTGTGTCCCTGAAGCTGCCCTTCAACATCTCTGATCTTGTGTCCTCATTGGAAAAAGCATGGTGTTGTATCACATGATGCCTCCAGTCTTTCCTGACTCCAAAATTCCAGGATTCTGCGTAAAATTTGACTTGTGACATTAAAGGAAAGGCACTGTTAAAATGATCAAACCCTGCACTTTTCCCAACGGAAGATTTTTTTTTTAATATATATTGTCCCAAAATAAGGTGGTATGTTTGAACTGCACTAATTTATGGTCGTAAAAAGTAATAAAATGGGTTTAAGTGATAGCAGTGAACATTTGGGACAGAGAAGAAAGGCTGTCTTCGTGGTGATTTTAAGGAGGGTAAGCCATTGACTACATGTCCAAAGATATAGTATGGTTTTTACTAGATGAGACTGTTAAAGGGAAGCTAGAAACCTTTTATGATGTTTTTGGCTAAATGAATGTTATGGTCTACCTGCTTGCGTCCTACTCAATTCATATGTTGAAATCCTAATGGTCAATGTGATGAGGAGATATAGGCCTCGGAGGTGATTCGGTTCTGAGGGTGGAACCCTTTGAATGGGATGAGTGGTCTTATAAAAAGAAACCTGAGAGCTTGCTTGCTGTCTCTCTGCTCTTCACCATGTGACAACACAACGCGACAGTCACTGGTGAACCAGGAAGTGGGTTCTTACCAGAGATGGATCTGTTAGCACCCAGTGAGAAAGTCAATTTCTGTTGGTTAAGCCACCCAGCCTATGGTATTTTTGTTTTAACAGCCTGAACTAACACAGTGCATTTCTTTCTAGAAGGAAGAGAATTGACCCTAGATCAGAATGTGGAGAGTTTTTGGTGGTGCAGCCCAGCCCCAGACCCCTGAAACTGGCTCATCCTATCAGATACCTGCTTGCTTTTCTTTTCTCCATGAACTTGACTTTGTGACTTCAGTATCTATTTCATGTTCTCCAGAGTTCTGCCTCCTGGAATCTAGACCTTACATGGCCACTATTTATGTATGAATCCTAGTTCTTTTCATGTCTCTAACCTCTGGCATATTGAGTGGAATGACCAGACCAGACCTGCTGTGGTTTCCTGGAACCATTGCTTTTGACGTTAGGTCACAAAGGAAAGCGAAACACCTGTATTGGTTAGCATTCTCTAGAAAAACAGAGAAACAGGATATTGCTGCTTCTCCAAAGGACAAGAGTTATCTGCAGTTGATGGCAGGCCTTGCTCCCAATCCTAAAGGCCTTCACTGCGATTCACCGGTGGGGCTGCCACGGACGGCCAATAGCATCCCTGTCTGCCACGGCCACTCACGCACCATTGGACCTGCTGGATCTTACGGTCCACGTGGTCCACGTGGTAGAGCAGCTTGAATAGCAGCCAGATATGCTGCAGAATCTCTACTTAGGGAGCCCATGTCAGTCAGTCCAGCCTCATCCAATTTTACCTTCCTTCCACCATAACCCCACTCCCTTAAGTATCCATTCTGACACACGTTCCCTGAATTGGAATTCCTCAGCTCTTTTTTTTCTTTCTCCACTTTATCCAGTGACAATAGGAGCAACTAACTAATATAATGACATCATATCATATCATATCTCATATATCATGTCTCATATCTATCATATCATGTCATATATCATATCGTGTCATATCGTATCATGTCATTATGTTAGTTTTCCAAAAACGTTTGAAAGTATCACATACAGAGTAATCTAACTCGTTACTTCTTATCAGTGGTTGATTAGAAGTAGCCAATGCAGAAATTTGGCGTATCTTTATAACCTTTAACTTCTTGGACTCTCAGAGTTCTCTCTACTACTGGAAATAGAGTCCTTACTGTCTTTAAATCTAATTAGGTTAAAGGGCTAATTCCAGAACCCCCAGAACCAGTTCAGAAAAGCTATCCTTCAAATTCTGTTGCTGTAGAACTAGGCCTGTCCTGCTTTCCTGGAACCCGGTCATTGCTACTGACATTAGGTCACAGAGGGAAGCGAAACACCCACAGACAGCTCGGAACCATCCTGGAAAAAAGAATGAGCTTTGCATCACACGTTTGTCCCTTACACAAACCCCCTCCTTGATAAAGGGTTTCAATTCAGTCTTTTGAAGGCTTCTCCACCCCCACTTGGGAATTCCTCTTCACTTTCATAAAGGAAGTTAATGGGAAAATGGGTTCACTTGCAGGTAATTTTCTGGGAACACTTCTATTCTAAAAACTAGGATCAAGACAATTCTAAAGGTGGATGTTTTTAGTAAATAAAGACATCTAAAATGGTTAAGCTAAGTTATACTAGCGATTTCCTGAAAGATAAACAAGCAAATGCACTGCCCAACACAGTGGCACGTTTCGTCACAGGGAACATGTATTAGGTTAAATAGAGTAAACGGAGAGAAAAAACAAAAATGCATGTACACAGCTACATTTTAAAATTCTTTTGTCAACCCTACTGCTTTTGTCTTTCCTCCTGCGCCTTTTCTTCCCCTCCCACCCTCTCCTGTCCCCTCCTTTCTCTTTCTGTCCCCTTCCATCTCCTCCCATCTGCTCTCATTCTTCTTTCTAAGTTGATTCTGATTCTATTGTGAGAAACTGATTGGCGGGGGAGCAGGGACTCAGGGAGATCACTTAAGAGCCCATCAAAGACGTCCAAGTGAGGGATGATGGCAGCCTGACTGGGAAGGTAGCAGCGGAGTTAAAGAGACATGGGTGGCTTTGAGCAGTTTTAAGATTATCTCAAGGGTTCTTAGTGATGGATTGGCTATGGGAGGGAGAGGTCAGAGGGCGAAAGGTGCGTCAAGGTCACACTGCTATTACCCATGCTGGAGGCCAAGGGGAACTCTGACTGCCTGCTGCCAGGACCTGGGAGGAGTTTTGGGACGGCACCACCCACACAAGCAGCTCTGTGATGTACCATCTGAGGGACTGTGACGAAGGGCTACGCTGGGAGCCCTTCCATGGCCGATGGCCTCCTATCAAGAGGTCAGACAACTAGTTCTCCAAGGCACCTCTGGTGAGAGGGAGAGAAGTAGAGGGAAGAGATGAGAAGGAAATGAAGCGTTAATTCAACTGATTATCTCACACACACACACACAAATTGTCCCTGTTTAAAATCTTTTAGTGACTTCTCCTAGGGTTTTCCTTAAGAAAACCTATAAAGCCATGAATTAAAGGCTTAAAATTTGGTCGCTCTTTCAGTAATTCCCTAAGAGCGTTTCGATTCAATGCATATGTATATACCACGTATTAAGTGTCAGACTTTGGGTTCACAGAGATGAACAGGACACAGCACACCTGCCCTGTTGGACCGTAATCCAATGGTGTGGACAGATGTGTAAACTAATTTACACCACAATGTAATACTTGTACCAAAAAGACTTATAAGACAAGGAGGTAGCTGAATGGTAATAGTGATTAATTCTGTCAATCGTGCAGCAGTGGGGAAATCAAGGAGGGCTTTATAGAGGAGGTGACGTCTGAGTAAGTGTCATGTCGAATAGAAGTTTTTGTGTCAGTCAAGGTTGCTGGAGGGTACGTTCTTTTTTTTTCCAATTAAAATTTGTTTTTTCACTCTTTGACCCTGAAATTTATTTAGGGATTTTCCTCAATGAAATAAAAACTGCACAAGTGTGCCTGTGGTTGTCCAAAGATGTTCTTTGCAGTGTTGTTTATAATAAAAAATGAGAACCAACCTAAAATGCCCTTGAGTGGGGCAGGGAATTTTATAAACCACAGTACATGCATGAAATATATGCATTAAAGTGATATAGATCTATCTTTAGTCCACAGAAAAGTTGCCCTGAAAAATTTTTGGCTAAAATACAAGTGAATAAACAGCAACAACAACACCTAGCTAACAGAAGCATATGAGTGGTATGACACCATTTTGATAATATTTTGGGTATTTCTTTCGGGCATCAGAGATATCAGGGTTCCTTAATTCTTTAAGGCAGAGGGTAGATGCTCAGTGCACGTTCACGGAATTTATGATAGAAAGATGGCAGATAGGTTGCCAACATGGGTACAATCAGGAAGCAATTAACTGATTTTGGTATTTTGAGGCCTGGAGCTGCCCTGATTTCAGCTTGAGAAAACACAGCCATGGTTGGCTCGGTATTTAATCCCAGCTGAAGTCCTTCAGAGTGGAAATTTTCCCTGTGATTTATTTTTTTTCAGATGTAAATATATACCAATAATGCAGTTATAAAACAGGCATTGTATTAAACCATAAATTATATTTGACACATAATAATGTTGAATTACTGTGGAAGTCCATCAACACCGAGGGGCATTGCCAACACACAGGCCACCACTGCTCACACGAGCGCTACTGCTCGCTCTGCAAAGAAGATAGATGTGGGGAATCTTTGCTCTCAGGGTCAAAATGGAAGAAACTCTCACTGAGAAGAAACGTGTCCGAGTCAGGCTGGGGCTGAGGTTCCCAGAATACAGGGCCTCATTCCTTTGCTTATTTTTTCATGCAGAACATCTTTCGTGAAGACCTGCTTGTGCCATGCTAGGCTCTGCTGGGGGGTAAGACAGATATGGTTGGCCTCCGCCCTCCAGCAGAAAACACAGAGATGTCAAAACAAAATGCACAGCCCGTTTCTTAATTACGGTGAATTCATGTAGTAATTCCTTGGGCATTTGGCCTCTTCTCACTGGCACAATCACGGGCACTGGCAAAGTGGGGTAATGGGGCCAGTCCAGATGGAGTGGGCGAAGTGAAGCAGAGTGGGTGGGAATATAGTTCAAGCATAGGCACGCTGTCTGCGTAGGGCCAGGTCAAAGAATCTGAACTGGTCCACAGACTGAAGGAGTCAGGACTGGTGAAGAGATGCTTAGACCAAGGATTTCAGCCAGTTCATCAGCAGGGGAGCCCAGGAATCCACACCTGTGTTTGGTGTGTTTGGTTTTAATTGCTGGTTTCCCATAGTCAAGGCCAATGTCTTACTTGGGGAGCATTTAATAAATAATTATTGAAAGAGTGAAGGAACTATGCACACAGCATGGAAGTATTGAGTATTATGAGGGCTTCATGTGCTCGGTGAGGATTTGGGGACAAATCATCTAGAGGTCCGTTTAAAGGACTGTCACTGAAGCCTGCTGGGGAAGGGTGTAGCCACCTTTGCAGCTGACATCCAGATTTCCTAGAGGGCTAATCAGTAGCATTTTTGGAAAAAGAACCGAGGGCTCTGAACCCCAGGGGATGGTGGAGTGAATGAGTGAATATTCATGCCGAGGAAGGAGGACAGTGAAACAAATCTGACACCACTCATGACTGTTGGTGGAGAGGCAGGGGGACATTTTTAAGGGTTTTAGCTTTCTGGGGAAAACACTGTATACTTGTTCTGAGAAAGAAATCGATGCCATAGAAGGACCCAGGCTGCCCTTTGGAGGAGAATATCAGTCCATGTCGTGTGAGAGGAAACTCGTCTCGTTGACCATTTCTTCAGAAGGAGAGCGTTGCAATAGCAACTAAGGGACACGGAGAAGTCGTGCGGGGGCACCGCGTGGGTTGGAGGCCCGCAGTGGAGCTCAGGACTGCACGTCAGTGCAGGGGCACAGAAATAGGTAAGACCCAGGGGGTTCCTGTCCTCAAGCTGGTTGCAGTCCTGTGTTGTCACGCTCTTCTCAGCGTGTCGTGGAATGAGGGGTCTCAAGGTCAGCATGGTGGTGGGTGCTGGGGGAGGAATGTTTAGGGAAAGCTTCCAACAGGAGGGGACGACTAGGAATTAAGGGAGAAGCTGGAGAGGGGGATAGCACGCTTCGGGCAGGGAGGTGTTAAAAACAAAATTCAACGGAGTAAAATTTAAAAATTGTATTGTCTTGATTCAGAGATCCATGATCAGAAAGCATCCCATCTAGCAGATAGAAAGGAGCGCCAAGGAACTGTGTACGATGGGAGATTTTGTAGGCAGAGGGAATGGGAACAAGGAAGTTGTTTATAGTGGCAAAAAGTGCATTTGTTGTGGCCGGGTCGCTTCCATTTCTAGGAGGGCACACACTGTGTGTAAGTCTCGGTTTAGTGACACGGGGCTCAGCATACGTGACTCCATTTGGGGCCTATTACCTTTCTTTCTTTTTTTCCTAACAGAGGTTACATTTATAAAAAGGGGGCAGTAGGTGAGAACGGGTATGGTTGGTGGGAGGGATTATTTTATTCTCAGCAACAGTTGGTGTTGCTGAGAATAAAATGGGAAACAGAAGGAAAGAGGAGGGGAGAGTGGGGACAGAACAGGGCCAGGTTTTCTCAGTCTGCAAATGTTCCCATGGGCCACACATTGTTCTCGGAACTGAGGATATTGTGGGGCTTAGACTCCAAAGGGCGTTGACCGCCATGTTTAGGAGTTTGGTTTTTCTCATCAGGGCAGTGGGGAGCCATTGATGGTTTTAAGCAGGAGAGCTGTGTGACATCATATTGCATTTTGGAATCCTTCCTCTGACCGCCATATGGAAATCGGGTTCGAGGGGGAGAAATGGAGGTGAGAGACATGAAGAGAAATGATGAGGGCTTGAGCCAGGAGGAAGGTCTCCCTACCCCCGTCGCTCCCCAAGGGGGGTGTAGAGCTGGGAAACAGGGCTGTTAGGGTGACTGTGGGCTGAAGGATGAAGTCCCAGCCTTCGTTTCTGTAGGAGCAACAATTAGGTGCGGAGGAAAAGGGAAAACATTTATCTGCCCCATCTCCTTGGCTGTGTTTTCATGCAGTGAGAAGTCGATAAGTAGGAGGTATGATTTATTTCATCCAGCACTCCCCAAACCAAGTGTGGTCAGGGCAGCCATGCAGACCGCAAGCTGGCCAGGGGAGATGAGAAAACCAACCCCAATTTGGGAGGCAGGCCGCTCCTAATTGAACTGTTGAGGGAATTTTGATAAATGACCCCGCCAAAGCAGTGAGATTAATAAATTATGCTTCAGGCGGAAAGACTGGTTCCTGAGGGACAGCCATGGTGCAGAAATCCTGTGGATGCTGGTGGTTTGGAAGGTGGCAGGAGACTCAAATGCTCTTTCTCGGCTCTCCAGGTGGGCTACAGGAGCCATAACCCTAGTTAGCGTGGTCACCATTCAGTTCTTTCAAAAAGCAGAAAAAAAAGTTGTACTACGCGAGCAAGGAGGGAGGGTCAAGCTGCTACCTAAAATTGAAGGTTAAAGACATGCTTTTCAGACTTAGCAATGGGTGAATGGATTCTGATGGAGAAGACGGCAGCCTGCATTCCTGCTCAAATCACATGCCAGAGAGAAAATGGGAGCAGGGCCCTTTGCTAGCTGCAGGGATCTCTGGTTCTTCTAAGGGTCCGGGCCCCCTAGGATCTTTGCCTTTTCACGTATGGTCTCCAGGTTCCTGGGCTCTGAGTGGGTACACCCTGCCCCACCCCGTCAAAGAACTTGCAAAGGAAAAAAACCGTCAGTTCCAACTTGGCACCTGACCTTTCCTGGCACTGGGAACCAATTCCAACTGCACCGTTTTAACATCTGTCTTTTTTGTGCAGAAGAACAGAATGAGGTCTGTGAGAAAAGGAGACGGAATGTTGTCCTCCTAAGGTTGCCATCATCATCCCCATTGGACGAATGAGGAAACTGAGGCTGTGCAATTGTGATTTATAATAAATATATGTTTTGGCCTTTGTCCCCTTTCTGGCACAGAGTTCCTAAAACCTTTGGAATTCCCTAAGTGAGGAGAGGGAACAGAGGTGTCTTTTGTTATGTTAATTGGGTGACTTTGGGATCACACCTCAGGTTGGGGGCTGGTGTCAGTGGAGCCAATTAGGTGATTTGAGGATGGGAACTTTCAGTACCTCCCACCCCACCCCACCCCACCTCTGGGGAGGAGGAAGGGCTGGAGATTGCGTCCAATCACCAATGGCCAGTAGTCCCCTGTGCCTACGTCATGCAACCTACATAAAAGCCCAAAGGACTGGGTTCAGAGAGCTTCCGGGTTGGTGAGCATTTAGGAAGAGTGGTGCGCCTGGCGGGGGGATGGAAACCGTGCCCTTTCTCCACACCTTGTCCTCTGCATCTCTTCCATCTGGCTTGTTCCTGAGTTATATCCTTTTATAAAAAACAACAACAGTAATCTAGTAAGTAAAATGTTTCTGAGTTTTGTTAGCTGCTCTAGCAAATTAATCAAACCCCAAAATGGGGGTCTTTGGAAACTCCCATGGAGAGCCAGCTGATGAGAAGCACAGGTGACCACCTGGGCTGCTATCTGGGGCGGTGGGGGTGGGGCAGCCTTGTCCTCTAAGCCCTTAACCTGTGAGATCTGGTGGTATCTCCAGGTAGGTGTCAGAAATGATTTGAATTGTAGGACACCCAACTGGTGTCCTACAAAAAAAGTCTGAAAATTGCTTGGTGGTGGTGGGGAACCCTCTCCCCACCACACACACACACACACACACACACACATTGGAACTGATTCCAGAATCTTAGCTGGTGAGCAGAAATGGGACCAGTCAGACTCTCAGAAGCTAAGGGAGGTTAACTTAACCCATGTGGATCTGAGATATTGACAAAGCCAGAGGATGATAACTGCAGGAACTTTAGGATTGATGTAAGTTTTGGAAGGCAAGGGCGTCTTGTGTGTGTCTCTTGCCAACCACCCTCGAGTGCTCACGGCCTCCCTCACAAATAATATCTTTGTCCATCATTTTCTGGTAACAACTATGAAGATCCCAGGGCAAAGCGGACTCTGAAAGGAGTTTTTTAATTAAAAAAAGTAATGAGCACCGTATTTGCTCAGAAAATAACCTTGACGGCTCTGGTTTAGGGCACAGAGGACGTAAGAATAGGAAGACCTGCCATTCTTGTAAAGGAAGAATTTCTGTTAGTGCCAAGACAAGAGAGAGAAGGGGCAGGAGAGGGTGGGGACAGTGAGTTGGTTTGCTTGTTGCCATTAACAGAAATGGGGATCAACAGACCGTCCCTGCACCCCCCCCCCCATGGCTTCCGTAGCTCATGCCAAGAGCTAGCGTGGAATGCTGGTAAGGTGTCGCCAGAGGAAAGGCTGTCATTTGTGTAGGATACATGCAGAAGAGAATAGTGTGTGGGTCTTCAAGATTGTGCATGGGGAAAAGCAGAGAGAAGCATGACAAAGTGGTCCCTAAAATCCTCAGAAATTGAAAGAAAGAAATTTGGGCTCTCATCGCTTATAGTATTGGGGATCCAGGCAAATGTAAACAAATACATGGGGTGAGGGGCAGGGAGACTTCAGCCCATGTTTGGGTTACATAAGCTGTTAAATTCCTTGTTATTTTGAACCACGGTAGGCAGGTAAATTGTGCATAATGAGAGATCCGACCCGGTTTGGGGGTGGAGGTCAGAAAAAGCTTTCTGACGACTAGACCATTAGCTAAAATGGAATAAATGAGTTAAGAGTTAGAAGTGGAGCAGGGCTTGGGGGACACATGCAAACAGAGGAGACACTTGCAAAGCCTGGTGGGATGGGAGACGGAAGAGCTCAGTCCATTCTAGGAATTCTGAACGGAAACACAGAGCTGTGAAGCTTGACTTGCAGCCCCCACTTATCTCGCATTCTACAAATCAGGTTATATGTGAGGACTGATTCATTTGTGTTCAAGCTGGGGGAAGACTTTTGCCATCAATTAGCTCCTCTATGCTTAGGGATAAGAGGCAGGTAATTTACTGTAATTGTGTGGGCTAAAGCCAGAGTACGTGTGTGTGTAATAACAAGCCTATGAACATATGTATTCATGAGTTGTACTTTCAGAATTCTCTGTAGCATCGGAAGGGAACAAATATAGTAGATGAACAGTATTTTTATTGTCATATTTAAGAACTAGTGAATATTTTAATTCAGAATTTGTTCTCTTTTGGCTTGGGGAGGCATAGTCAGTTCTCAGGGGGGCACTGGGATAAAAATCATAATTTGTAGGTTGCGTCCATATAACAGTAAAAAATCATTATCTTCTGAGAGCCCCGTGAATTCATTAACACATGAATTCATTCATGTACTCATTCAGCAAGTATTCTTTGAATGCCTACTATATTCCAGGCATGTTTTTAAGCTCTGGGACCGGGGTGCCTATAACAGAAAATGTCCTTGTCTGCGAGGACCTAAGCATGTAGGTGGGGGAAGGCAGACGCGAAAACCATGAACGAACAAGTAAATACGGAAGTGTCAGCAGATGGAACAATGGATGGTGTGAGATGATAGCCGGTGGGTGGAGGCGGGGGGATCGGGGTGGGGGGCAGTGAGGACCTCTCTGAGGAGGTGACAGTTGAGCTGAGATTTAAAAGACGAGGAAGAGTTGAGCACGGGAAGCTTGGGAGAGCTGAAGTGAGTTAGCCTGTGTTTCAGGAGGTGACAGCACAGACGGGAAATCTCAGAGGGGCCGAGTGGCTCAGCCAAGGTCACACAGCCAAGGGATGGGTGTGCTGGAGAATCTACATTAAGTCTTTGACTCCAAGTCAAGGGCTTTTTTCACGTGCGATTCTCCCAGGGCTCACTTTCGATGAACCCTGGCCAAATCTTGGTATTGTAGGAGTATAGGGTCCTGTAATTTTCATTCCCACTCTCACTATTTAAACATCAATGGTTGTCATTTCAGGTGGTGCAACTGACAGAGCATAAATATTTGCTTAATAGTACAGTTATGGAGATGCGCCGGGAATGGAGAGGAGATAACTTTCTCCCAGAGGGGCTGATGGCTTCCCAACAGCCTCCAAGTTCCCTGCAGGGGATTCTGGCAGCATGAGAATGCCTCCCTTCCCATTCTCAGAAACTTTACTTTTATCATTTTATCATTCTTGACCCATCTCACCTAACTTTTCTGTAATTCGATCTGTTGTAAGTATCGAATGCAACAAAACCCCAGAATGTTCTACAGTATTAGCTGGGGGATGAGGTGATGCCAAGGCAAATTTCCCAAAGCATCTTAAATCATTGGTCAGCAAACGTTTTCGGTACAGCGCCAGATATAAAATCTTTTCAGCTTTGCAGGCCATGTGGTCTCTGTTGTAATTCCCCAACTCTGCCATTGTAGTGGGAAAGCACCCATAGTCGATTTGCAAAAGATGGATAAGGCAGTGTTCCAATAAAATTTTATTTTCAAAACAAACAGGTTGTGGACTGGATTTGGCCACCATCTGTTTTGTAAAGGCTGTGGCTTACTGACCCTTGCTTGGAGTTATACAATGATTCTGTGGAATCGTACGGGTGAGGAAACTGGATAGTTAGGACTAAAATATAACCTAAAGATTTGACAAACTGTGTTAGACTGGAAAGAGTGTTAAATTAGGAATTAGGAGACCAGCTGGCTCTGCCTTTAATTTACTATGGGGTCTTGGACAGGTCTTTTAATCCCCCCAGTTCCATTTTTCTTTACTGGCAACATGAGAATTGAATTAACCGAATCCTGAAGTCCGTTTCTGGCTATGGTGTCTTTGAGCTCATTTAACACTGAAAGCAGCAGGTTTTGAGGGGCCTTGGCTTTACTGAAACATTTCCCTGCGTTCATCTGTCACACGCATTGTCATTTCAGTGTTGGTTTAGCTCCAGCAAAATATGCCACGTGGATATCTGTATGCAGGTGTTGCTGCGATTAGCCAAATGCAAAGTCATTTAAACATTTGCAGAATTCCTCGTCACTTTGCTGCAACTATGCATTTTCTCAATCCACAGACACTAAAAATGCAACTAAGTACTACCTGAGGGTCTACTTGATTTTAATGTGATGGGGGTTCTCATACTCAAAGTTGGGGATCCCAGGCTGTGTGGGATGGACACTGCCCTTGGAGTCAGGCCCACACCTGGCCTGGGTGCCAGCACTGCTCTGCCATGGCTGTGACCTGTGATCAAGGCACCCATCATTTATCAGTGAAATGGGGACAATGGGAAGTCGTTCCTACATTTATTTTTAGAATATGATGAGAGAAGATTGACAACACAGTGAACGCAGCGCCTGACATATAGGAAGCACATATGAATGTTAACTATTATTTTTTAGATGATGCTTCTTGCTATTAAGTTATTACCAGTGTAACAACAACAGTAGTAAGAATGATAATAGAAGTGGTATTATCAAGAGCTACGCAAGGTCATGAGAGTAGCAGTAGGTCATTGGTGAATTTTCCCAACAATTGGTGACTCAAATGAGACAGCACCAATCTACTGTAGCCTCTCCTAAAGACTGCTGTCTCCTAAATACCTGAACTCAGACCTCGAGGGTCAGGACATTTCTCCGAAAGTCCCTCCCCACCATTCTGAACTTTGTACTTTGGAGGACTGTTGGATAGAATTCCATGTGTGCAGCACTGCTTTTATAGAAGAAAACCATACGTGCAGTGAGTTTTAAGCAAAAATGAATACATTACATTGTAGTCCAACAGGGAGATCAGCAGGGGATTCCCAAAGGCTGACTGAGGATACAAAGAAATAAATCATGGACAGCGGGGGTAATGAACAGCAGAGGGCATCCAGCCTGCCTGAGTACCCAGGTAGTTTCACGTGTGGGTGTTTGATTGCGGGTGGCGATGGCTCAGACCACTCAAAGACTGGGAAAGTATGTAATGGCTCTGTGCGATGTCAGAGGGATAGTGGCTGGGAGGAGAGGGGTTCACACAGTGTGAGGGATGTAAATGATAAATGTCTAAGTATTGCTTTGTCTTGTGCACCTGAAACTAATAAAATTTAAAAAAAAAAAATTCTGTGGAACAGGCAAAAAAAAAAAAAATAGACTGGGAAAGTAGACTCTAGTCTTTGAAAATTCCCCCCATGAGTTCTTTTGTGTCTATGGAGCTTGAAGTTCTGGTGATTTTATTATACATTTTAAATAAGTAAAATGTCTTATTAGATGGAAGTTGGAGTGAGCAGTTGTATTTATATGTTAGAACTCTGGAGGGCCTAGAATTTATTGTGTGTCTTTGTGTTAACGCTTCATTTTCCATAGTTTTATATAATCTTTGCAACAAGCCTTTGGGCTGTATTTGTATCCCATTATGCAGATGAGGAACCGATCAGAAGGTAGGGAGACATAGGATGTAACTGTCAGAATCCAGGTTTGACTGACCCCACAACTTTTCTATTTCTCAACATCCTCAGCATTCTTCTATTTCTTAACATTTGATTTGATGGACCACTTGTGTCAAATGCCTGGGATTTCTAGTAAAAAATGCAGATTAGTGCACTCTGCCTTGGATTTACTGATTAAAAATCTCTACCAGAAATCTGTATTTTTAGTAAACTCCCCCAGGAAATTCTTGTTCATACTAGTATCTGAGAGTTACTGCACTATACTTTGTCTTTCACCCAGTATTCCAACCCCATGTTTAGGCATCTGGGAAGTTCCTTAGGTTTGTGGTTACTGTTAATCTTCCTCCAAGCCCAGGATATGGAAAACAGGACACCTTTTCTTTTCCTCTACCCTGGAGGATTTCTAATAGTATGATCTCAATGGCTCATTTACACAGTGTGGCCAAGAATATCCTAAACATTTATAGTATATGACACTATAGGATATCTCTTATAAATCATTAGAAAATATTACAACTTGGAGGTAACGTCAAAATAGCAGGGAGTTCCTTAGGATTATCTTGAAGCAAAATTACTGAACAATTAGACATTAAACTTTGCAGTTATAAAGTTAGGATGAATCCCTTAAAATACTATGCTTGTAATTTAAGTGAGTTGCCACCAGGGGTCAGTGATATGTATATGTATAGTTTGATGGTCAGATAAAGTTTTTCCCCTGATAAATTAAACTGAGAAGCATAAATTGGAATAATAGAATGGCAGGTGGTTGGATCTTGATGGAATCAAGGAATATGAGAGTTGATGGAAATCTGTGAACAACAAATAATTAATCAGCTAAATATGACTTTATGAGCCCTGAATAAGACTCTGAAATCTTTTGCTTAAGCAGACAAAAGAGTGGGACCCCAACTAAAAGTGACTTCAAAATTTATTCAAGAATTCTCCTTTTATTTTTGCCTTCCTTTAGTCTTTCCCTCTTCTAGTAGACTTACCTGGATCTCTTAATTTACTCTGTCCTTTCCTTTGTCTCAGTATTTTGTCATGGGCTGAAATCTGTCCCTCCTAAGTCCATACATTGAAGTCTAACCCTCAGGACCTCAGAAGGTGACAATTGGAGAGAGCATCTTTATAGAGGTAATGAAGTTAACATGAGGTCATTAGGGTTGATCCTAACCCAACGTAACTAGTGTCCTTATAAGTAGAGGGAATTTGGGTATAAATAGGAACAGAGGGAAGATGATCTGAAGACACAGGGAGAAGATAGACACTATAAGATGAGGAGAGAGGAAGAAACCAACCCTGTTAACACCTGGATCTCAGACTTCCAGCCTCCAGAACTGTGAGAATACAAATGTCTGTTGTTTAAGCTGCCAAGTCTGTGGCACATTTTTATGGCAGCTCGAGTTGACTAATACAGCATTTCTTTGTACTGTCACTCTCTGGATTGCTATGGCTCTTGATTTCTCCCTGTATCTTTCTGGGTATCACTGTGTATTTTTCTGTATTTCTGTTTCTCTGTCTGTTTCTGTGCCTCCCCCTCATATATCTGTTTATCCTGTTTATCGCATCCTCTCTTTGTATCTCTATTTCTCCCCACCCTTCTCTCTCTTTCTAGGTTTTATCTCTCTATCCTATCATTCTCTGCCTTCGTTGGATAAAACAGGATAACCCATGTGAGATGCTTAGAACAGTGACTGTACATAGAAATTACCAAAAAAGCTAATCCCCCCCCTTCACTATTTCCCATCATTCTCTTTCACTCTAACTGGACATAAAATAAAACTGGAAATTTATTTTTCAGGATTTATTTAAGTCTTTACTAAATAAAGTTTTATGGCCCCCACTTCTAATTTGAAAGCAACTCACTTACTGTTTTATATTCCTCAAAGGGGGAGAGAAGGGGAGGCTAAATTGAATTGCCTTTTGTAAGTGACCCCAGTTTGATTTTTTGTTTGTTTGTTTCTTTTGGGTAAAAATTATTAGGTCAGTCAATCCCAAATTTTACTAGGCCTAGACTTATCCAGGGAGCTGGATAAATATGCATATGTTTTGCTCTCTTGCCCCAAGTTTTGATTCAGTACATTTGTGTTGGGGCTTGGAATTCTATGATATAAAAGATTTCTGGGTAATTCTAATGCCGGGCATTTTTTTTTTTTTTTTTTTTTTTTTAGCATGCTCTGAGAATCACAGTCTTAGAAAATAAAAAAGGACTTCCCCTCTGAGCCCGCCTAACCTTTGTTCATTCTAAACAAAGACTAAAATAAAGCCAAGCTGCACTTCAAGAAGAGGTTTTAAAATATTCTTTCTGAGTATCAAGGTGTGGATTTTTCTTCTTTTTTCTGTTTCTGACGTGGGAGCCCATAGCCTCCAAGCAGCTGACATTCATTTGCAAACAATTTAGGTAGATGGGAAGGAAGAGCAGGATTTGAAAAATTAACAGTCATAGATTTGCTTCTTGGCACCTGTTTTGATTATTGAATTAAGGAAGTTCTGGCAGTTACAACTGGTGCTGCCAGATGTTGAAGAGTACATTTCAGGGAGAATGGAAGGGATGTCAGGAGATGTAAGGATCATTCATTTAAAGAGTAAACTGTCCGGATCAAGTTCGGTTTAGGCTGTCAGAACTGATCGCGAGCGTAATAGAACATCAAGAACAAAGGGGTGAGGAGACACTGACAGAGCCTAAACACATCGCGAAATATAAAAATCTGCTGATTTTAGGTCCACATCCCTGAGTGTCAGCTTATCGGCTTGTGGAAACCACCGGCCGGCTTGTTGACAGGAGTCCATTTTTCCTGCAGTTTGGTGCAGGTTCGTCCACCGCTTTTATAGAGGCTGTAAAATATGCCCTGAGGGGACTTATCTGTCAGCCTCAGGGCACAGGGAGGGTCACAGCAGCTGAGAGATCTGTGAGAGATAGATCACGATGGGAGAAAACGCAAGCACCCTGTCAAGCCCTGTAGAATAAGTGAGCATCTGTTTCCATGCCTCCTGAGCACCCATTACAAACACACATGCACGTGCACACAAGCATACACACACATATCACACGCACACACATACGTAAAATGTGCACACACACACAGATGTACATGGATGCACGCTCCGTGCACACGCATGCATTCCTCCATTGCACAGGGCAAACACAATCTGACGTTTGTCCACAAACGCATGCATGGACAATACCACACACAGCATGGAACAAACACCTTTCCCAGACGTTGACCCAGCCTGCCAGTGAGATGTGGAAGGTGGGACTTAACCAGTGTGTAATGCTGTGAGAGCCAATAGATGCCTCTTCCCCTGACATTCTGGGAAGTTATTCCATTTAAAAAATGTGCTGGTATAGGGTTGCTTTCGACATTCATTTCTTAGGATAAATTGGGGCACGATCCCACCCTGTTAGCCATGTCTTGCAGGGGTAGTTTACATGCCCAGCACACGTATTTCATGATGTGGAGACTAGGAAGCCCGTCTGGGGAAATTGGCAGGGTCTCGGCAAAGCTAAACGGGCTTCAGTTTCCCAGGTTGCCTGTGTTTCATCATGACGATGCTGAGGCTGTGTGTCCATGATGACAGTTGTCCCTGAGGATAATGGGCGGTATACCCAAGATTATGCAAGGAGTAAGTACAACACGTCTTCCAAAAGCACAAGTAACTGCAGATGGAATCGAACAATTTAAAAATCATTTTACAGTTAGTCAAACTGTTTGATCAACTGTGTACAGTATGGAGCAGAATGTGAAATTTATGTGCATTTTTAAGGGGAAAAACGAAGTGACCTGAAAATTGACTGGATCTGGTGTAATTTTTAAAGGTGGGTCTTTGATTACTATTTAAATTTTATGCTTTGTTTTTCTCCCTCTTCTGGAGGAACTTTTTTTGGTCATGTATCGTTTTAGAGTAAGATGCTTTTATCTGTACTTCAAATTTGCTTTTCTGTATTTATTCATAGTATGTTAAAAAGACGTCATTGTTTTAGAGTAGTTTGAGAGAAAGGTACGGCGATTTCCCATATACCCCCTTCCCCTACACAAGCAATAAAATGATAAGCAGTAACACATGAGAATTTCATGAAGTATCGTCATTCTTGCCAACACTTAGTATTGTCAGCCTTTCCGTTACAGTGGATATAGAATGATATCTCATTGTGGTATTAATTTGTACATCCCTGATGGTTAATATGTTGAGCTTTTCATGTGCTTCATATATCTTGTTTTGTGAAGTGTCCACTTAAGTCTTTTGTCCATCAAAAAATTGTGTTGTCTTTTAGTTATGAAGTTACAGTTCTTTATATATTATGGATACAACTCCTTTTTCCGCTGTATGTGTTGCAAATATTTTCTCAAAGTTCTTGGCTTGCTGCTTTCTATTTTTAATACTGTCTTTAATATGAGAAGTTTTTAATTTTGATGAATCCCAACTGATTCTTTTTTCTCCTACGATTAGGGATTTTCTGTTGTCTCTAAATTCTTTATCCTTAGGCTATTAATGGTCGTCTTTTTTGTTTTTATCTAGAAATTGCATAGTTTTAGCTAATATGTTTAGATGTATGATTTGCTTTAAACTATGTGTGAAGTAAGATAACTGTTGAAGTTCAGTTTTTGATGTTATTAATTCATAGAATTTAAAAATATTTTCCAAATTTGTGTTGGCAGTCTGTGAAATATAACTTTTTGCATACTGACCTTGAAATCTGTGGGCTTGTAGAGATTATTATTTTGTTTGCTTGGTTTTGGTAGATTCCTTAGGATTTCCTTGTAAGTAATCATGTCATCTGTGACTAAAATACTTTTATGCTGTCCTTTCCAATATTTCTTCCATGTATATTGTACTGGATAAGACCTTCTGTATAATGAAATAGGAGGAAAGGGTTCAATATTTCACCATTAAGAATGATGTTCACACTAAGAATTTGTGTGTGTGTGTGTGTGTATGTGTTTGTAGTTGTTACTCGCCTTTTATCAGACAGAAGAAATTCCCTTGTAGTTCTAGTTTGCTGAGAATTTTTATCAATGGACGATGAATTTTATTAAACACTTTTCTGTATCTGTTAAGAGGTTCATATAACTTTTCTCCATAATTTTGTTAACATGATATGTTATGTTAATTATTTTTCACATGTTAAATCAACCCTGAAGTCCTAGAATAAACCTCACTTAATTACGATATGTTATACTTTTTAAATAGTGCTGGATTTAATTTGCTGATATTTAGTCAGGAATTTCTGCCTTTATGTTCATAAGTAATATTAGCGTGTAATCTTTTTTTCTGTTTTGATGTCTTCATGAAATTTTGGGATTAAAATTATGTTCACATCATAAAAGAAGACAAGAATTGTTCCCTCTTCCTCTATGTTCTGAAAAAAAGTTTTTGTTGAGCTGGTATTATTTCTTCCTTAAAGGTTAGCTATGATTCACCATGAGGTCATCTGGGGCCTGAGTTTTATTTGTGGGAAGGTTATTTAAGTTACGAATTCAACTTCTGTCGTAGTAAAGTACTACTCAACTTCAAAATGTCTTCTTAAGTCAATTTTGGTTATTTGTATCTTTCAGGAAATGTGTTCATATCATGTAAAATAGCAAACTTACAGACACAAGATTACTTGTGTCTTATCATGCTTTTAATATCTGTAGGCTCTGTAGTCGTGTCTTCTCTTTCATTACTGATATTGCTCTTTTTTTTTCTCTCTCTATTCTCGATCATTCTTGCTTGGGGCTTATCAATTTTTATTAATCTTTTTAAAAGATAAATTTGGGACTGTTAATTTTCTTCATTTTTAAATCTCTTCTATTTTATTGATTAATATTTTCTTCTCTTTCATTTCTTTTGCTTATTTTGCATTTAATTTCCTCTTCTTTTTCTAGCTTCTTTATGTCAAAGTATCTGATCATTGATTTTCTGCCTTCTAATGTACTGAAAAAAATGCTGCTATGGCTTGGCCTGACACTCCCTCAGGAAGTGACCTCAATTTTTGCCCTCAGGCCTCACTCTCTGCCATTGTAGGTGAGTCATTCTCTCTGCTTCTGACCCAGACTTGGCAGCTTTAACCCCCTTTGCCTGCTGGGCAAGAAGGGGATATCACAGAGTCTTTAGCTGGCCCATTATAAGCATTTGTTTTGTGTTACCATATTTAGTCTTTAAAAATGTACATGACAAGCCTACAATCCTCTTCTTTTTTTTTTTTTTAGTTTGAAAAAAGAAGTAATACCGAGTTATTTGTCTAAGACTTATGCCGGTGCTGAAATTTAGATTCAATCCTTTCTGACTCCAAAGTCCAATGTAAATTGCTACATGTCTCTGCTTCTCATGTTACTGGTGAACATTTATTGAGACTCTACTAGGGGGCTACACTGTGATAGGTGAACTGTAGACTTTACATCATTTAATTCACACAGTAGTCTATGCGGTAGGTATGAGTTATAATTTTTTAGAAATAAGACAGTGGAGTCAAGGACTTGAGATGTCCTGCCCTCACTAAGTGTAATAAACCCAAGATTCAATATTTGATTTTCTTTTTAAAAGACCAAGCCCTTTCTCTTGACCACTACCTAAGATTGTATGTTCTACACACCAAGCAGACATCTTTGGTATTAAGACCGTGTGGATTCATTGAGTGACCGTCCCTTTTACAGACAGGCAAAAAAGAGATGGAATTTCACATCTCATAGGGAGGAGAGTTAGTATCTGAATCCATACTAACATGGATTCAGAGAGTATAGTTTAAACTTGACCCCCTAGGTCTGGGGATCTTACAAAGTCCAGACCTCTTTTAAGATAGAGTATGTTCAACCTCAGAGGGTTAAGGAACTGAACCCAATTTCATCAGCTAGTAGGTGGCAGAGCTGATATTTGAACCTAGATGCATCTGACTTCAATACCAAAAAGAAAGCAAGAAAACCAAATAATACCAAGAAGCTCTTTTTACCCTCATGCAGTAGATGGGTGGTACATCTTTGAGACAACGTGATCGGTTTCCCATATTCTGAAAATGCTGATCATATATTCTCAGCATTGAATGGAGATAGAAATGACAAAGATGGCTGACCCACCTCCTTCCTGAAGGAGTCTGTGCAGTCATGCTGGCCAAGAGATCAGATCTGGAAGAAAAGTGAAACCATCTAGGTTAGCCCCTTCTGTTTACAGGCAAAGAAACTGAGGCTTCAGGGGAGGCCCTCTTCTCTCCCCTGGGCTTATTTGATGTGGAGGCAATCTACATTGACATTTGATGCATAAATGTCGCTTCATTTCAGTTCTCACAAGAACCCTGTGAGCTGAGTGGAGCAGACACTTTCCCTCCTAGGTTATAGTTGGGATACTGAAAACTTGAGAAATGACTAACTCCTGTCCTGAGGGAGTAGCAGTGTCTGCACTTGAACTCTGGACTGCAAGTCCCTATTCAAAAAGACTTTAGAACCAAACACGAACTGTTGAGTGGAGGCTGGGGAAGGAGGGATCTCATTAAGAATGTCTAAGAAAACTTGGTTGGGAGCAAAGAGGGCAAGTTCAACCCACATCCACCCTGTTTGAGGCTTGTTTTCTACTTGAGGAAAAGCAGGCAAGACTGGAGAATGTCTTCACAGCTGTTGATGTCTTCTTCTAACCTTCACCCCATCTGCTTTTGCAGTGGGAAAAATCACTTTCTCTGTGTGACGGGTCTTCAATGTCTCCTGTCTCCTCCTTGACACTGTACTCCAAGATACTATACTAAATTATAGTGATTCATTATTCCTATTAAAACAAACAATATCCTCAAATTACCCGGCAAACTAAACAATTGTGAGCAGTAAATTCAAACAGTAAAACATAGGCACATATTGGGTAAATGTTATTTTCCTGAGCAAGAAAAGCTTTCGGCAAAGTGTTTAACTTGAATACAACAAAAGGCAATTTAATTTAGTAATACAGCTGGGTGAAAAATGGAGACCTCGGGTTTAATAAGAAGGGGGAAAAGACATGCATATATCATCCAAAAGGATAATTATGAGAAACTATTTTGTATGATCCAGCTAAATCAAAGCTTCTAATGCTTTCTTACTCCTGTCAAAATAGGGAGATTTAAGGCCTTAAAAATGGGAATTTTGCAGACTTCACTGCCAAGAAAACATGATTTGTCTCTTGATAAATTACTATTGGGCTTTATACTTGGGGAAAAAATACACTTACATTGAAATAAATGCCAAGGAATGGCTAGAGAATTTATATTATTCGTTCATATCTGTCACTGGATTGGTGGGAAGACAGCAGTCCCATTTAAAATGTCTTCTGGCTTGCTGACAGAATGCCACAGAAACAAGATGAAAACCACTGGTGTTGGGGGTGCGGGGGGTGCTGACGCAGACCCTGGGAGGCTGCACAGATCTGGCAGTGTACTGCTCTTCTTACTTTTCTCCCAGGGACACAAACTTCCTTTCCTCTCTGGGTTCCAAATTTCAAGAAGAACCCCCAAATATGGACGCGTGCCTTTTAATGGATTCTGAACGTTTCTGTGGGATGTCATGCATGTCCGAGACAAATTTGCCTTCAGACACAGAAGGGGAACAGAAAGAGGAAAGAAAACCTTTGGCAACCACAAAGACACCAGTTGATCAATAAAATGCGCCTGGCAAGGTCTGTGAAAGCATGGTTCTTCACTGTCTCTAGGAAAGGCTTGCTGGTCAATGATAACAGCTTTGGAGAAGACACTGGCCCTCGAGGTAGGGGCCCAGACTCCAGCTTCACTTCTTTCCCAACCTGTGTCGCCTTTGACAAAACAGGTAACCATTCTGGGCCTCACTTTCCCCATCTGTCAAATGGCTGGTTTGGACAAGAAACTTTTTCTTTACAAGTATTTCTGCAAAAGACTTCATTGCAGACACACTTTTACATAAAATTGCATTGTATATACAGATTCAAGAGGAAGTGCTCCAGTCAAAGCAAAGTTGCTTCTCTTTTTCTCATTTTTCCCCACCTCCCCGGGACCCCTAAGTCACTCTATAGAACTTAAGGGCTTAACGGAATATACTTTGAAATTCACAAAATTGGGTACTTTCTAAGGACCCTTCCAGATTGAATAGGCCATTGTTCTGGGCTGATCTGCTCCTGAAACAATTCACTTAGGCTATGAAAATGCTCCAACAGCTTTGCTTGGTCTTTTCTTCCATGTTGATGCCAGTGGTGGTGGTACTGGTGCTGGTGGTGGAGATGGTGTGTGTGTATGGGGTCTTCTTGACAAATGCCAGATTCCCAAAACATCATTACTACGGCTTACCACTGGGTACACATCTCCCTCCCCCACCCCGCTGAGACAAAAAATGTACAATTGAGTCTTGGGAGCTGTTTCAAAGTTCCAAATGAGAATTATCACCCAAATATCTATCTTCAGAAATTTGGAAGCTTTAGCCGTGCTTGCCAAAACTGATTGATTAGTGTTTATCAATCTCATATTCCAGTAAATTTTAGAGCGGGATCTTTTCCAAATGAACCAATACAAAAGCAGTCTTCCAATAGGTGGATTATGAGTCCTCTGCTATAAAAATAAATTAATGAAAGAACTAAATAAATGCTTTGGGAAAGGAAAGTTCTGGCTAATTCACTTCATTTTTTATTTTTTTGTCTTTCTTGGTGCTAAAAAAAAATAGAGCACTTTTATTTTTAAGTTGAAGATCTTTGTAAAATGTCTGGAGCCGTTTTCTCTCTGAGTAACACCCATTTAAAGTGTTTTCATCCTAAATCTTTTTTGTAGTTTACAGAGTACTACAGATTTCACAAAGCACTTTTTAGTTTGTAAACATATTTTACAATCGCTTTTACAGTTTATAAGGTACTGTACCTTTTCACAGTACTTGAAAGTGTACAAACCCTTTCATGGTTTACACCTCCTTTTGTGTAAGCCACTTTATCATTTCAAAAGTAGTTGGCACTTTATAAAGCCCTCTTATCATTACCACATACTTTGTAGCTTTTCAGATGCCTTGCAATTTGTAAAATGATCCCAAGCCCATAACCACATTTAGTTTTAGCAGACGCAAGTGACATGATTGCATCTTCCTTTGATAATTATAAGGATCGTGCTGGGAGTGAGAACCATAATTGCAAACTTGCCTTTCCTGCACGGAGACCAAGTGCCACATAGATGCTTGTTATTGTCTGATGGATTAAGGATATTATTGCTCTAGGTGATACAACTGATAAAGGCCTAGAAGTTTGGTCTTGATCAGTGGTTCCCCATGGGGGGGGGGGCGATTTTATCCCCCCAGGGACAGTTGGCAATAGGTGGAGACATATTTAGTTGTCACAACTGGGGGAAGGGATTCCCCTGGCAACGAGTCTTGATAAAGGTCAAACCATGGGATCATTTCATGCTATTTATCTCTTGCATTAGAAGGATGCTTTGAGTTGCAAGTAACAGAAAGCAGACTGAAACTGGGTCAAACATTATCATCTCCCCTCACTGGGAGTCAAGAAGAAGGTCAGGTGATTCAGATGCTGACCCATGCCACTGAGGACCCCGATTTCCCCGTTTTCTCCATTCTATTCATTCTCAGTTCTTCCTCAGGCTGAGTCATGGCTGTCAGCAGCTACTGGGGCAACCTGCCTTTGTTCATGTTTAAAGACAAAGAAAAGGACTTTTCTTTCCCAGCATGCCAGAGAGAGCTTCTGTGTGCAAATAAATACCCACATCATACAGTGACTTGCTTAATTGGGCAATGTAGACATTAGTACCAAGGACAGAGTTTTTTATATAGCTGGTTCTCATTAAATGTTCTCTCTGCACCTCCATCCTTTCTTGGGCACTAACTTTTGGCTGACGACTAGTGCTTCGGTGAGAACAAAAATATAATAAAATCACTTGTTGGTCCCGTTGGAAATGGTTCCTGAGTAGATTTATGCACAGCAATTCACACTGTTTCTCAGCCTGGAATTCTGAACTGTAAATCCTTCCCCAACACATTACACATGCACAAGCACATATACTTCTTGCAAATTAAAAGTCATATATATCATGCCCAAAATTTCTGGCACAGCCGCAGCTTTCAGAGCCTTAGGTGAGCTCGTGTCTACCATAGTGACGTGTCATTGTCCAGGGAGGTTACAAAGCCCAGAACTCAATGACTAATCAACCAGCCTTCAGATATTCCGGGCAAGGCTTGCTCTTACTTGTCTAAAAGTTCTTATCTGCAGGAAGGACCTTACCTAGGGACATATAGCTGAGTCCAGCGGCCTACATTAAAGGTGAAAAACGATTGGTATTGTAGAATCCTCATGACCAATCAGATGCTCTCAATTTCTTATTTAACCGTTTTCACATTTGCTTAGTTTCAGAGGTTAGTCATCAGGCCATATCTATGATATGAAATGGGGCCACTGGATCCTCGCCAGCAAAAGCCTTCACTGGTTCTCAGTTCCCGGTAGGACAACTCAGACCCCTTAGCCTGACTTTCACAGGCTGGCCCTCAGTACCTTGCTTTCAGCATTCTCTCTCCAATTACTATTTCCCTAAAAGTATCATCTGCTCCAGCCAGGTTGATTGCTTCGTTATATTTCAAATAAACTTTATGTGTTTCTGAGTTATAGAGCCTGGGATATTAAAAAGCAACAGATTTGGGTCTTAATTGTGACGCTATCACAGACAGGCCACACGACCATGGAAAAACTGCATGTGTAGTGAGATTCAGTTTTCTCCTCCAAAAAGTGATGATAATATCACCTGGTGGGATAGATGGGAGTATTAAATAAGATAATTATTTAATGTGCTTAGCTCAGTGCCTGCTCTGTAGAAGGTGTTTAATAAAGTTATTATTTTTTCTTTACTTTCTTACCTGCCCATGTTGACCTTCCTTGTACATTTATATTGCTGTGTTATTTTAAAGAAGGTGCCATTTATTTCTCTGTAAAACATGCAAAGTCTACAATATATCCAATTCTGTATTCTCCTAACTCATTGTATTTCTCCTCCAGCACTGAGCACACTGTAAATGTACACTACTTTGTGGGATTAATTGTGTAGTATTTGCTCCCCTCGGTAGAGGACAAGTCACTTAGGAGCAGAGAAGGTGTCTGTCTCGCTCCCTTAGATTGCACCTTTGTATTGCTCATGCCCAGAACAGTTTCTCACACATAATAAGCGCTAAGTAACTATTGAATGAATGAATGATCGAATGGACAGTCAAGGTGAATTGATTTCTCCATAGTACCAGACACTGTGCTAAGTTCTTTGTATATGTAATCTCACAGCAACCTACCATCCTAAGTATTATTTCCTCGTGAAGAGATTGGGATGTAGGGGGATGAAAAGTGAGGAAATCGCACATCTTGGAAGGAGCAGAGTCGGGATATGAATTTTTTGCTATCTGACTCCAAGTCCAACCTAACCATCTATCATGACACCTTCTCTCCAAAGATGGCAGGCAGTGGAAGATAGTAATGGATTCAGTGCTTGGGTGATTTGAGTGTTGGGTGATTTTGCTTTAAGTTAGTGTGCGTTGCCCAAACAGGATTCAGAAAACGTGATTTCCTTTTCTTCTTTTCAACAGCATTTCTAGTCATGACATACTTTGATCTTCACATGAGACTGTGCTCTGTCGATGAAAAAAAACGAGACATGGCAGGAGTAAGTGATTTGCTCAAGGTCACTCATGCAGTCAGTCATGTGGAAACGCACAGCAGGAGATGCCTAGAACCATCAATGGAGTAATCACACCCGGTCACTGCAGTCAGCCAGGCCTCCCTTCCCACGTCCCGCTAAGGAAGAGCCTGGTGCTAAGGAAAAAGTCATAGCCCTGGAGTCAGGGGGCCTGAATTCTGGAGGCAGCCATGTCCCATGGACCTGTGCTCATGGTCCCTATTTGCTGAGTTTTGATTTTCCATCTGAACCAGGAGAAGATTAGCGTAGATGTTTTCTAAAAGCTCCAGTGGATGTATTCATTGAACAGATATTTATTGAGGGCCTACTGAGGCCATGTCTGTCTTCGTCACCTCCGTATTCTTTGTCCCTAGAACAGTTTCTGATACACAGTAAATGACAAATAGTTATCGAGTGAATGGAGGATTGTGAATAAATGTGATAAGATGAGACAATGAGCAACACCTCGTTGGTCCCTGCCCTTGACTTGGCAGAAATAAATAAGTCACCTGCTAATGATCCGACAAGCTGCTGAATACTTTAATGAGTGTGCTGGTAATTCAGTTGGGGATATAAGGGGGCCTTCTTGAAAGAGGTGACCTCTCATTGCTGACACCATAAGGATGTGTAAGGGTAAGCAGGGAAGGGAGGTTTGTGTAGGCAGAGCTGAGAGGTGGAGAAGAAATCAGAAGGTTTGGTTGATGCGGACGGAAGGAAAAGTTTAGGGGAACAAAATGTAGTTCACTTGGGCCTGGAGTTTAAAGTTCAGGTGGGGCAGGGGAGACGTGTCTGGTGAGGCAGTCAGAGGAAGGAAAAAGGGTAAACCATCTTAAAAGGCTAGGGTGTTAGCCTGAGGTTTGTGGGAAGCCGTGGACAGATCCTAAATAGGGAGGGTGTTAAAGAGATCTGTGTATGCAGTTCTTTAGGGAAGGGGTTGTAGAAGCAGGAAGACCAGTTTGATGCTGCTGATGGGGTCTAGGAGAATGTATGTGTGTCTGCAGATATTCAAAGAGAAGAGAATGAAATAAGGGACTAGAGTGGGCCTTTGGCCTCCCGTACTCACCTGCTGTCCTCAAAAGCTTATAGAACCCTGGGGACATGAGCAGAGAGGACGGGTGTGGGGCCGGAAGCAGAGCTAATACTCTGGTCACTCTATTCCTACCTATACAAGTGAGAAAAAGAGCACCTGTGAGAGGCAGGTGATTCTGCAAAGCCTGAGGTCCCTCTTCTCTCCCACCCACCTGAACTGAGCTTTGGCCGGCATGGGGCCCACCTGCTGCCAGCAGGGCTTCATCCTGTGCTGTCACCTGCAGGCTCCACAGCTCCCCTTGTCCTCACACTCAGTGCTGGACTGACCCTGCTCATCCCCATTGTGTGACGGTCACACCCATCAGCATGGCTGCTCTCACCGGTTCCTTAAGGAGAGTCGTGGCTGCTTATTTCCTTGACGCCTCCAGTTCAAAGGCAAACCCTCTGTAGGTAGAGATGCTTCCCAGGGATTGGCTTTGGCTCTTCTTCAGCATTAGTTGGGAAGCAGACGACCCCACAGCTTTTTCAATACTGAGCAGAGAGAGTAGTACACACAGGCAAGAGTCCTGCAGTGGCAGGTGAGACGCTTGGTGTACCTGTGACCTTGAGAAAGTAGGTCAAGCCTCATCCAGTCTGTGGAGGGAGAAAAGGAAATAGCATTTACTGAGCCCTCATATGTGGCCAGTGCTAGCTTCCTTCCTCTGTACGCTCATTGCATCTTGAACACATTCCTGTTGCAGAGTTCGTTCACTCACTCATTCATTCATTCATTCATTCATTCCTTCGTTCATTTGTTCTTCATTTACTAGACGTTCAAGATCAGTTGTCCTGTGGTTGCCTGACTCTTCCATCAGTCCACAAACACTTTCAAGGACAGGACCATTTTTAAAAAATGAATCATTGTTATTTCTGACACAAAGGCTAGCACATAGTAGGTCCTTAATGTACAGTGACTAGATGACTATGATGCTGCCAGTTGTTTTGCCTTAGACTCCCACAGCCTGGATTCAAACAGAAACTGTTCCCTTTTAGCTCTGGGACTTTGAATAAGTCCTCTGAGCCTCAGTTTCCTCCTCTGTGAAAAAGACGGATGTGAATGGTACCTACTCATGTGTCCATGAAAAATGTACAAATTGATAGAGAGCAGGAGGGATATTTTAGCATTAGAACGCATGAGCTCAGGCTGTGTGAGGCGGTCAAGTCTAAGGAGGTGAAACCTGCTTTGCTAGTAGAATCTGCACGGTGAAGCCTCTGAAAGACCGATTATACGCTCATCGAGGATTGTAGAAGCCATTCTTAGGAAGGACCTTCTCCCAGGAGTGAAGGTCCTGTGGCTTTGGTATGTCCTGCATGGATAAGTGAAAGAAGAAGAAAGAGAAAGAGGTACATGGGACACCTCTTGAAGGCTGATTCTCTGTGGGCTCCAAGGAGATTTAAGAAATATCGTGACACCCCGCACAGAGTCAGTCTTTGGGTTTCACATACATTTATAATCGGCTGTTGGTTTGACTGTTTCTTCCTGTTCTGGAAGTTGCTATTCATGTAAAACATCTAAGACTGTGTCTGGCCACACAGTTATTGTTGTCCTTGGAGTATTCAGCTGTGATGAGCATCTCAGTGGACCCTTTCAGTGCAAACACACGTTAAGCAACTCAAAGACACCCCTCCCCCATCTTGGGATAACTAGATACCTAAGCCCTTCTTAAGGAATGCCATTGGGATTGTTCGTAGGAAAATAGACAGACATGACCTAAGTATTTTCAGGAACACGCTGGATTAGCTTCTCCAGGAAACAGAACCCATAGTATGTATATATGGAGATGGATAAGAGGCGATTTACAATGGGAATTGGCTCACACGAATATGGAGGCTTAGAAGTCCCACAATTTGCTGTCTGCAAACTAGAGAACCAGGAAAGCTGGTGGTATATTCAGTCTGAGTCTGAAGACCCAAGAATAGGTGCGCCAGTGCCTGAGACCAGGAGGAGATGGGTGTCTCAGCTTCAGCAGGGAGAGCAAACTCCCCTGTCTTCCTCGTTTTCCTTCTAGCCAGGTTTCCAATGGGTTGGATGATGAGGACTGGTGAGGACCATCTTCTTTTCTTAGTCAACCAATTAAAATCCCAATCTCTTTGAGGAGAAACACCCTCACAGATACACCCAGGTCTCTGGGCATTCCTAGCCCAGTCAAGTGGACACATAAAATGAACCACCATGCTCACGTTTTGCAAAGGGAAATCCATTGTCAAGTTGGGATGGGGACCAGGGAGGGCAAGAACGTGATCACACAGTGAAAAATAAGTAAGAGTCAGGCCTTCCCACTTCACGTTAGCCCCTTGGAAGAACACCCACGTCCCGTCTGGGGCATCTTTCATTGTTATTTTAAATGATGTACACACAGCAACGTCAAAGCAGAGAGAAACTTCTCTGTGGCTGACACATTTCACAGGGAGAAATGGATTTTAAAACTGTTTTCAACTAACAAATTGACAGTCTTAGCCTTCCCTCACCCAGGACTCACTCCCTGGAGTGAAGCACACGGAGGACGTGGATGAGTGTTGATAAAATCTAATCCTCTGCTTACAGAATTTGAGAGAGAGTTTTTCTAATCACCCACTAGAGGGTTCCCCCTCCTGACCCAATTTCCTCCTAAATCACATACGAGAGGTCAGAAAAGGGGGCGATAAGCTGTCCACCATGAGGTGGGTTGAAAAGGCCCGATTTCATTCCATCAGAGCAGTGTCAGAGTTTATAAACGGTCGTGTCTGTCTTTACCAAAAGGGATAAAATCTACTGTCTCACAAAAAACTGCATGTTTTCAACTTACATTTATCATCTTTAATATTCCTGAAGAGTGGGAGAGAGATAGAGACGGAGAGAGATAGAGACAGAGAAAGGTGGGAGTAAAGGCAGGGAATAGGCGGGAGCAGTGGGTAAGGAAACTAACAGGCATGAAACAAGGACAGCTGTTCCTTTTGCAAAGCAGGAAAAATGGCAGGAAAAGGGAAAGGTGGAGGTTTTTGTTTTAATTTTCTTTTAATTAAAGTTTATTGGGGTGACAATTGTTAGTAAAGTTACATAGGTTTCAGGTGTACAATTCTGTAATACTTCATCTATTAATATATATCCCATTGTGTGTTCACCACCTAGAGTCCCTTCTCCTTCCATCACCATATATTTGATCCCCTTTACCCTCACCTACCACCCCCCACCCCACCCCCTTACCCTCTGGTAACCACTAAACTATTGTCTGTGTCTATGAGTTTTTGTTTCTTCATTTGTTTGTCTTGTTCTTTTGTTGTTTTCAGTTTTATAGCCCACATATCAGTGAAATCATATGGGTCTCTACTTTTTCTGTCTGATTTATTTACCTGAGCATAATAATCTCATATATACACAATGGAATACTATTTTGCCATAAGAAAAGATGAAATAATGCCATTTGCAACAACATGGCTGGATCTTGAGATTTATTATGCTAAACGTAGAGTTTAAGAGAGCAGACTTTGGTGTCTAACTGTGTGGGTTCAAGTTCAGACTTTGCCACGAGGTGAATTTAGGTGAGTTGCGTCATCTCTCTGAAGTTTATCTTGGAAATGGGAGTAATGAGAGGATGAATATAACTTTGTGGAGTTTTCTGAGAATTACACAAGTCAATGCCATCAAGCATTGCCTGGCACACAGGAAGCACTTGTTCGAGATTGCCTTGGTTGTACAAAGCCCACTGAGGGAGCTTCAGTAAACCCCATTGTCATCAAGAATTAGGGGCTCCCATGGACACAGAACTGAAGGGGCAGGAAGTGCCACCATGTTTTACTGAGAACTACTGACTCTGGGAACTGGATCTCTCTCTCTCTCTCTCTCTCTCTCTCTCTCTCTCTCTCTCTCTCTCTCTCCCCATCATAATTATTTTCATATTTATTTCATCTGCTTTATTCTCCTTTCTAGAAAATGGGCTGTTTCTCTTCCTGAGCAAGTAAACAACCCATCATGATGGTCTCGAAATGGCACCCACCGCCACCTGATTAGGTCGGGTGTCTCATCCCAAATTTCCAAGACCAAAATCTGATTGGCTCAGCTGAGGTTAGCTGAACCCCAATCTCAAATTCCAGAAAAAAAGAAAAAGAAAAAACATTGAGGATTGAGGGGTATGGTTATACTTACAGCTCCGGTAGTGTCTCAGAATCCTTAGCGTCCTAACAGGCTCGATGGAAGTAGAACAGCACGGTCGTCAACCTCAAAAGCTCTGAAATCAGACTCCCTGGGTTCGAGTCCCAGCTTTACCATTTCCTCAACGCACATCCTCGTCAAACTAACTTAATTTCTCTGTGCCGCAATTTCTTCGTGTATAAAAGACTGACGATAGAAATTCCTATCCCCACCTTGTTCTTCGGATTAAATGGGACATTTAAGACACATAAGAAGCACTCAGTAGGAAGCACTTAATCACTGCTCTTATTTTTCTTGTTACTGTGAAAACAATGTGGCCAGGAAAGGCAACTGTGCAGAATAAGGGACAACGCAACATTTTGGTCTCATTGCAAAGCGACTCTGCATCAGTTTCGAAGCCAATCTCTCCATCCTCCTGGGCAGGGTTTCGATTTTTGTCTGTGCTAAATCTGAGTTTCCTGTTGATGTACACCCAGAATGCCTTTTCCCCTCGGGGGGCACATGCGGAGTGGGGAAACATCCTTAATCTGTGCTAACCACATGCAGCCCCGATGCCACCACCTCCTTCCTCCCCGCCCCCTCCGTCCCCAACTGCTTTCTCCTGCTGTGGTGTGTATGTCAGTGGTGGGAGGTGATGGAAAATCAGGAGAGATGGAGCCGATTAGACAGAATTGCGGGCGGGTGAGGTTTGCCAATTATGTTTTGTTTCTCTCTCCTTTCTCTGTGACTTTAGGATATACTGATTCTTTCCGGCACGCCTCTGGTTCTGTGCCCATAAAATAAGTTTAATGGCTGAATTTTCTTTAAGATAATCAGAGGCGGTATAATTTATGCATATGAAGAGTATTGTAGCCAGATGTAATTCTGCTGCAAGTTGTGGCATTACAGTTAGAAATGACTCTGCTGGCTGTGTTTTGTAGAATTTGCAATTTATTTAACAGTTGACTGAGCAGTGACCCCAGATAAAATAACCATAATCAGAGTAGTTTAAAAAAAAAAAGATGCAAAAGCAAAGGTAGGAGTGGGCTTTGGAGAAAGGCTTGGCTTGGTGCTGATGGGAGAGAAAAGCAGGTGGCGAGGATTGCAAGGCAGGTGAATACTCTCGAGTTAGTGCAAATGGCAGAGGGATCTTGGATGGAGGGAGGCGGTTGGCATCTTTGATTTGGAAATCTTTCCCCCACCCCTGGGCTTTCTGTTTGGAGGTTCATCTCCCTTTGGTTGTAAAGCAATAGATAATTGTTTGCGTT
Source organism: Rhinolophus sinicus (assembly GCF_057876585.1). Taxonomy (NCBI): domain Eukaryota; kingdom Metazoa; phylum Chordata; class Mammalia; order Chiroptera; family Rhinolophidae; genus Rhinolophus; species Rhinolophus sinicus. The sequence goes on along the minus strand of NC_142510.1, from coordinate 9,744,441 downwards.
TTTCCTGGAAGCTGTGATGTTTCTTGTTCTCGGTGTCCCAGGGTTGTACGGAAAAGGTCTAGAGGACACTTGAAAAAGGGGGTCCTAGCGGGGTAAGTCTGTGGTTTCTGTGAAGAGCAACCCCAACCTTTCCTAAAACCTGATGCTTCATAGCTGGGTTCATTCCAGTAGGGGAGAGGAAGACCCCCTTCTCTACACACCAAGACTGCCTCGGCCGACCTCATGCGTCTGTCCCCACTCCCAAGTCTTTAAAAATGGAAGAATGCTTGGAGAAGTCCAGGATACACGATGGACCTTACTTCACTGGGGGATGCTGTCAATGTCCATGCATCCAGGCTGCATCCCTTTACCCTGCCCGTGTCTGGCCCGTTGGAGTGGATTGGCCATCTTGTTATGCTTCCTTCCTCCTGAGTCCATAGGGCCGGCAAGCGCTGAGGACCTAATCATGCCGGAGACATGCCTACTGTCCAACCCAGTCTCCACCATGGAGATCTGTGCAGCTGTTGATCAAGATAAGTCTCATTCTCTGTTTCTCACATGTCCTGCTTCCTCATGGGAATGATTGGGGGACGGGTTATTAGGTAAAGAAACATGTTTGGTCCCTGGCCATGAAGTTGTTAACATAACCATCCACTTCTCAACCTGCAGCCTTAATGTATGCCACATTGTCATGCGTAATCTGACCAGGTCCCTCCTTTGTTTGAATCCTTAAGAGGCCTCCCTCACTCTTAGGATCAAATTAAAAATATTTCAGCCTGGCATTCGAGATCTTCTGTGATCTGGCTCTGGCTTTCAATCCATTTTTGATTCCTGGAGAACTCTGTCCTGCGATGTCCTCTTCCAAGGACACACTACATTTCAGCAATCCCCAAGTTCTCGGTCTTGTTCACCTTTCTAAACTTTTTTCACCTAGAGACTGTCTACTCATTGCTCAAAGCTCGGCTCAGCTCTCCCCCACCCTAGGAAAGCATTCTTTACCCCAGGAGGAGCTGTGCCCCTCCACACTGCTTCTTTCATGAGAGGCGTGTTCATATCTGTTATAGCTTTGCTCCATTACCTTTGTTTCCAGAAGGTGGCTGTGTACATAGGAGTAACTCAATGTATATTTATTAAATGAAGGCATAAATAAATGTTCTCTAGAAATTGTCATTGAGACGAATGCATAGGAGGAGGCAAGAGAGGGGAGGCAGGAAAGGAAGAGAGAAAACCGCACTCCAGGAATCACAGTACTTTGGAGAGGATTGAAAATAAGTTTACCGGCTGGTACATAGTGTGTGTGTGTGTGTGTGTGTGTGTGTGTGTGTGTGTGTGTGTGTGTATTACTTGCCACTAGGCTAAGAACTGACCTGTATCAGTTCATTCAATCTGTATAATGATATACCACAATATGGCAATTATGATTTCCCCAATTTAACTGATGAGGAAACGCTGAAAAATTACATAGTCAGTAGGTATCACGCCTAAGAGTCAAACCTCTAGGTTCTGGAATTTGTACTTTTTTTTTAAAACCCTTTTGGTGTTTTAAATATATATTTTTTAAAATTCTAGAATATTTTATATATTCATAAAAGTACAGCGACTAGAATAATAAATACCCACCAAAAAATGTGGACAACTATTAACATATTTTTTGACGTTAGTTTTTGTGGTTTTGTAATGGTTATTCTTTTAATATATCATGACCATTTTTTTAATTAAATTTATTTTAATTTATAGAATAGTATATGAATAATTCTTTTAAAAAAATTAATACGTTAAAAGGGGTGTCCAATTGGCTACCGCTTCTAATCCTGGTCTTCTCCCCTATGCGCTGAGGTAACTACTGTTTGAGTTTAGTGCATATCCTTCCAGATCTTTCTTTAAATACATCTGCACACATTACACACCCCCATAGTAAATGCACAGTGTTGTTTGTTGTTTGTGTCCATGTTCCTAAATAAATTGTGTCATACTGCAAGGATTGTTCTTAAACTTGGCATTGAATTTCTGAGATCTGTCTACACTTAGGAGCATATGTTTGGTTTATTCCTTTTAACTGCTGAATTGCATTCTGTCACGTAGATGTGTCCATTCCAGTATTGATGGACCTTCAATTTTTTGCTGTTCTAATGACTCAGCTAGCTTCCGTATCCGGTCTTCTTGCCTGCCTGTGAAAGTGGCTCCCTGGGAGAGACACCTACAGGAGGAAAGGCTTCTGCCAAAGAAGCTTCCAACGTGATTATCCTCACTTAGATTTCTTTCAACAGTGTTTGAAACTGCACTTTTTTCTACAGCATCACCAACACTTGATTCAGTGTTTTAAGTTTTCTTCTTGTTTTAGTTTGCATTTGGAAAGGTTCATCCATTAGATAGTTGAGCAACATTTTTTAACCTCATAAGTTTAACATGTTAGTTTGTAAATTTAAGGTGTGCAGTGTGTTACTTTGATACATTTATATATTGTAATATGACTGCCATTGAAGCAATATTTATCACATTACATCATTATAGCACAATATTATTGTCTATAATCATTATACTCCATTTCAATTCCCTCCTTCTCCCTCAAAGACAGTATCTTCAGCTTGTTTTGTTTTACCCTGCTTTCATCTTTTTTTTTTTTTTGCTTTTATATTTTCACTACTTGAGTAAACCTCAAGTATTGTTAAATACTCATTAACAATAAATGGTATTTTTGAGTGCTTTACATAAATGGAATCGTACTATATGCGTTCCTTTCCAGCTTATTCACATTCATTCTTTGAATTAGTTTTTATTTTGGAATAATTTTACATTTGCAGAAAAGTTGAGAAGATAGTGTGGAGAGCAGCTGCATACCCGTCACCTGGGTCTCCCCAGTTATCACGTCACACCGCGGCGTTACGTCTCACACCACAAGGCAAGGTCAACACCAAACCGACAACACTATTATCCAGTAACACTTCCTTACTCTCTGCCACTACAAACTCGTCTTTTATTTTCCATCTCATCTTTTCTTTTCCTTTTCAGTCGTTTCTCCATGGATCATTGACGTCTTTAGATATTTTCTATTGTGGTAAAATATATATAACATAAATTTGCCATTTTAATCATTTTACGTGTACAGTTCAGTGCCGGGATGTATGTTCACGTTGTTGTGCACTCACTGCCACTAAACAGATTTAATTCACTCCTTTTAATGGCTGCATAGGATGTCACTGTTAGAACGTAACGTATTTACTTACTCATTGGTGGAGAGTTAGGTTGATTCCAACTTTTCCATGTGTCAAACAATGCTAACATCCAGCATCTTTTTACCTGATTCCAAATGGGTGTGATCAGGAGCTTCTCTAGAATGTGTTTCTAGAAGCACTAGATGTAGAGATGTAGCCAACGGCCATCTTCAAATATTTCAGGCATTGCTAAATCTATCTCTGAGTGCTGTGTAGTTTATATTCCTACCGGCAGCAAAGCCTATGTTTTTACACATCCTTGCCATGACCTCTAATATTACCTTGCTACTCTGATGGGTAGGTATCTTGTTGTAATCTGCATTTTTCTGCTTAGAGAGCGGGATGAGCTCTATTTCACAAATTTACTGGCCACTCAGGATTCCTCCTGTGTGAATTGCCTCTTCTCATGTTGGGTTGTTCATCTTTTCTTATTGATCTGTAGGACTTCCTTTATATTCTGGAAACGAATCCACTTTTGGTTTTATGTCTTGCAAATATCTTCTCCCAACTGTGGCTTGTCTTTGAGCTTTCCTTTAGATATTGTATTTTTCACCCCTACAAAATACTTTAAAGATTTTCTTTTTGCTTATAGGCCTTTAATTCATTCAGAAGATAACTTTTTATATGGTGGGAAGGAGGAATCTAACTTTATTTGGCTTCTACACTGTTTTTACTATATGTCATTGATTCTGAGATGTACTTTCCACCCCCACATTTTACTATCTCCGAAATTGTGATGTGTTTTACTATCAGTGAAATACCGTAGCATTTTTTCCTCTCTTTATAGTATGTAAAATAGAATGTATCTTATAATCAGTGGCGTCTGAGATTCAATTAAAGCTAGAAATAGTCAAGGTTTATTTTAGTTCTTGATACCTAGTAGGACTAACCTTCGGTTTCCCTCATCCCAGCAATGAGTGGTCTTTTAAAATTGCATATGAGTATTAGAATCACTTTGTCAAATTCTGAAAATGACTTAGCTTTTTGTTTTTTTCCTTGATAGGAATTGCATATAGACTAGTTCTTTGGGGGGAAATAATCATGGTTAAGATATTTGCTTAGGACTAAGTTGGTGAAAAAGTTGAGGTGTCCAGGTTAAGTGACTGGGTCAAGTGACAAGGTGAACAGTTACACACCCAGATTTCTGTTTCCTTTTGCCCTTTCTTCGGTGGCATATCCCACTGGCTGGAGTAAGCCACCTCCTGGAACTGTGAGACCTCCTGTCACTGATGGCATCCAAATTGTGGCTGAGCGGCCACCTGATGGAGGGAGGGTTCTTCACGGAGGGTGGAAAGTCAACGTTGGGGTCTTCTGCATGTAAAACTCCATGACTTCCGGGAAAGCTGAACCACGAGGCAGAGGCAAGATGCTCCTGCTTTATAAGGCTGCCTGGGGCCAGCTCTGAGCTCAGACGATAAGAAGGAAATCTGTCCACTTTTTCACTCACTTCTTGTGGCTCCTGTGGAGGCCACTGAATGTCCCAGTTCCTCTTCAGCCTGTGTCTCCTCTTCTCTCCGTCTCTTCTTCTCACCCCAAGTGTTAAAAGAGTTTAAAGTAGGAACTGGCGAACAATAGCCAGCAGCCCAAAACCATAGGCTGCCTGTTTTTGTAAATAAAATTTTATTGCAACGCAGTCTCCCCTTTTTGTTAACGTATTGTCTATGGCTGCTTTCAGGCCACACACCCAGAGCTGAAGGCATAAGTCCTGTAACGTCTAAATTGTTTACTATCTGACCTTTTATGGAAAAAAGAATGGCCACACCCTTTTCCAAAGGAAGTAAGCTTATTTGTTCCCTGGATTCCAAACCTTAGGGTTGCTTTTATGGTTGGATGCTGCTAATGGTATAGATTTTTCTTTTCTTTGAAAAGGTTAGATGGCTCACACCTCTGAACCGAAATATGAAAATGGAGGTGAGAGTGCAGACCCACTCCGGGAAAAACGAACCCCAGCAAAATGTAATCGCTTTTTTCTAGTTTGAGGCTGTCCAGGGGAAATTATCTTTGGAAGAGGTGACTGATGCAAAGGCTGAAAATAGAACGGTGAGAGAGAATGTCAGAAAAACTTTCTCGCAGAATGAATTTTCTCTTCCCCAGCTCCATGTGGAGTGGATGGCAGTGAGGTGTTATTACAGTCCTTTATTCGAAACTCCTTTAGGCCAACTAAGGGATCAGGTGACCATGGGGCACTTCAAATTATTTGTGACCAAATGATTGGTTCTTGACAAGAACTCTCTCTTGGTTTTGAAATTTCTGACGGCCTTTCTCAGCTGCTCTTCTTGCACCAGTCTGCTTTATTTCCATCGCCTCATAACCATACTTTTATATATCACCTGACTGCTCTCCCCTAATGTGAGGAGCTTGAGAGTCAAGGATGACGGACCACGAACCTTTCCCTCCACTGTGGGTTATATGTGTTACACGTGGCTACCTAGCAGTATGCGGGTCTGTTTTAGGTGGCACACCAATAGACTTAAAAAGGAATCAATCAATGAAAGACAGAAATGAAATTTTAAAATAACAGAAAATTGGAAAAAATAATCCTACCTTATTGAACCCAGATTTCTTGAGTAGTACTGCTTGGGTAAAGTCAACAACCCAGTAAAATAATAATAGCGGTAATAGGCTGAATAATGCCCTCCCCACCTCTCAAATATGTCATCATTCTAATCTCTGGAGACTGTGAATTTGTTATTTTATGTGGCAAAAGGGACTTAGGAGATGCGATTCAGTTACGGATGCCGAGATGGGGAGATTATCCTGGATCGTCCGTGTTGGCCCGTTGTGATCACAAGGGTCCTTCTAAGAGACAGGAAGGAAATGTGATGATGGAACTGGAGGTGAGGCAGGGAGGGGGGTGGGGGTGAGGGTGGAGGGAGAGAGATTTGAAGATGCTACACTGCTGGCTTTGAATTTGGAGGAAAGAGCCACACGCTAAGGAATACAGGTGCCTCTGGAAGCTGAAAAAGACAAAGAACTTGATTTTCCCTCAGATCCTCTAGAAGGACCACGGCCCTGCCAGCGCCTTGATTTCAGCCAAGTGAATTTCACGACAGACCTTTGACCCCCAGAACTGCCAGATGATAAGTTTGTGCTGTTTTAAGCCACTAAGTTAATGGTCATTGGTCAGAGCAGCCATAGGAAACGAATACAATGGGTAACACATAACAAGCACTTTCTGTGTTCCTGGCACTGTGTGGAGTGTGGCATCTGCTTTACAATCACCATCGCTTGACAGGTAAGGGCATTGTTATTTCCACTTTAGAATGAGGAGGCTGAAACGCAGAGAGGGAAGTTACAGAGCTGTGATTCCATGCAGGTCTGTCTCACGCCCAAGTTTCTGTTTTCACCACAGGGCTATGGTGTAATAGGAAATCTCAGTCCATCCTGAGTGGTTGGCTCAAAACCTGACATTGACCTAGGGGCGGTCTCTCAGATATTTCCTCTGCTATTGACTCATGTTCAAGAATGGATGATGGAAAGTTTGCAAGAACGGATGATGGATAATCAGATATCGTCCTAGATTGGATGACCTTTTACTATCCTTTTTTTTCTTGGCTGTAGTCTCTTTATCTACCTGGGTAGGAGGATGTGGATAAAGTGACATTTACACATTCATTCATCTCTATGAGACTTTGGCCTGATAGTTTCAGTTCCTCCAGATTTGTGGACACAGAGTTGCCACCTCTGTCCCTCTCTAGGACTTTGTACATCCAACACTGGCTTTCCCATTGGGAGAAAATGGCTTTAAAATTTCAGCCACAGAGTGTTCAATTTACAGGCAAAGAGCAAAGAGAAACCGACACACATAAACCCGTGACGGAGAACACTGGGTATCTCACAGAAATATATTTATTTTGTTAGTGTTATGGAGAATATTTGCATAGCAGCAAAAAGAACTTTTAACTCGTTTCCTTATCTTGCCTTCTTCCGTAGAGAATATTTTCTCCCTGAAGGTGTAGCTCCCTATTGAAATGTCATCAGGACCGGTGATGAAAATTGAATTTTCCCGATGCCTAAGGTTGACTTTCTTTAACTAACTTAGCTGACTCCCAGCCTGAAATGGAGGCAGACATTCTGGGCTGCTTTGAATCTGGAGTTCTCTTCCTGATTCAACTTCTTTAATGGGTCTCATCTTTTACCCTCTCCTCCTCTGCTGCTGTATGTACAGTGTGCCTGTCCTGCCTTCCTTCTGTGTTCATCTCTCTTTCTTGAATTGGGAAGTCCCTAATCGTTTTCCTTCTGTGGCCGGTTGCAAAGTCTGGGACATAGGCAGTTCCTTTCTCTTGACAGTCACATCTGTCTCATCCCAATACCAGGGTTTCCCTGAAAATTCTGGGTGGATGGCCCCTGCCTTCCACACAGGTAGGAGAAGATGGGATATAGAAATGGAAGGGCTGGTGTCTTTTAACACTCAAGTGACCTCAACTTCCACTGAAACTTACTATTATGACCGTTTAAACAGCCGTTTAAGCTTTTGATCTGGGAAGTGTCAGCTTGTCATATGGGTGAAGGTTAGGAGGTATCAGATAGGTGTTTGGCCAAGTGATAGCGCGGGGACAGCACTCTACTCTCAGAGCTTGAGCCGGAGGCAAACTAGGCTCCCGAAGCTTCTTCTCAGTCTTCAGGAAAAGATTAGGAGCCCATGGCAACAGGACAGCTTCTACCATCACATGCTTTGCCCTAAAGGAGAAAATGCAAAATCCTTTCTCCTGGAAGCAACGCACAGCCCATGAAATAGAGAATGGGAAACACTCCACCCTCTGGGCTGAAGAAACAGCTAGGAAGTATGATGTCTGCTCAGGTTTTTGGTTTTTAGTCTCCTAAGACTAGCATGACCGTGACAAACACCTATTGTCCAAGCCAGGACACTTTTTCTTAAGGTAAAATTTCTGCAGAGTAAACGCACAAATCTTAATTGTACATCTTGATACCATTTTCCATATGTATTACGTATCTGGGTATAACCACCACCCAGATCGCTACAGAAAATATTTTTATCACCCCAGAAAGTTCCATCTTGATGCTTTCCAGTCACTAGCTACCTTCTGTGTCCCAGACGAGAGGAAGTGCCTTTCTGATTTCTGTCACCATAATTTTCCCTGCTTATGAACTTCACCTACCATGTTTCCCCGAAAATAATACCGGGTCTTATATTAATTTTTGCTCCATTAGGGCTTATTTTCAGGGGATGTCTTATTTTTTTCATGCACAACAATCCACATGTATTCAATTCCAGTCATGTCATCTTCTTCTGGAACATCGTCATAACGTACTAAATGCGTCCGCCTGGCTGAGATCCTAAGTGGGGCTTATTTTCAGGGTAGGATTTATTTTCGGGAAGACACAGTAAATTAAATCGTGTAATGTGGACTCTTCTGTCTACTCAACAATAACGAAGAACAAACACTTTGCAACAAGGATGGATTTCAGAAACACCATATTGTGTGAAATAAACCAGGGGCATTTGGGAGGGACAGCAGGCAGCCAGGGGATTGTTCTGAGAGCGAGGAGTGCCCACCTGATCTTTAGAAAATTAACGCCTGAGGCCGATGCTTAGTGTAGCACAGGTCTACTGCCTGGCAAACCCACCTTGGGAAATACGGTTTTGTTCTTTCTCCGCATCTCGGGCTTTGTTCCCACAGTGGGTCGGTCACAGAATCCCCTTTCCAGTGATTCTGTCCTCTCTTTGGAGATTGACCTATTTGGCAAGGGAGCAGTGGAGATGCGAGGGGGAGTTTGGACTCTCTGCCCCTTCCCTTAGGTGGCCCGTCCCCTCCCAGCCAAGCTCCCTGTCCTGTCCACGCCTGCAGAATTAATGCAGGGGGAGGAGAGGGGCTCTCCACCCACCCGCACTCTTTGGAAAGCTACTCTTCTCACCTGCTTCCTCGCCCCCAGCAGAATTCGGGAATCATTAGTGTTTGATGATCTTGTGTTTCAAGACTTCAATCTCTTGTACTTTGAAATTGAAATTCCTGAGCCTGCAAGGGACCCGGTGCTGACAGCTGACGTATTGAACTTTCTCCAGCTCCAACAGCTCAGAAAGTCAATCCCTCTGCTTTACTTCCTGCCGTACAAGACCTGTCAGGAAGCTCGCATGCAGGCTATCTTTGTGCAACCGGGAGCTGTGTGCATCCCCCCATCCCTATGGTGGCGACCAGATGACATCAGCTTGCAAAGTAATTAACAAATATCAAGGTGCCTACACACGCCTAGACTCTGCCTCTGTGAGTGACATCAGGGGTACAGGTACCCTTCCTGAAATCCATTTTCAAATTCCGGCTCTCCAGGATAACTCATGCTGCATTCAGCAATTGCTGGGTACTAGTTCCTTCTATAAATACAGCGCATTTTAATCTATCTGCTTTCAACAGTTTCCTTCCAACTTTTTACTTTACAAAGTCATTGCAACAAGCATCGCTGTACTTGCGCTTTGCATCACGTGGAAACCCAACAGGGGTTAAAAAAAATGCCTTCAGTGACCTCTCCAGTTTGGTGTGAGCTTTGCATCTGCGCAGTGCCCTCCTCTGCCTGGTGCCCGCATGGCATCTAAACAGAAGGCAAGCGTGAAAAAAGTTGCAAAGAACCTGGTTTCCCGAGAACTCCGAATGTGTAGGATGGAAACCCATTTACTTCCAAAGAAAATTTTCAGCCCCGCCTCCCAAATTCCCCTCTAACTCAGCTGCCACAAAGCCTCTTTTTAACTCATAAAGTGGGTCATTATCACCAACCCCTCTCGGCCTCCTGGAAATGCTTCTCCTCAGGTCCATAACCCTCTTTTTGTTCAGACACATCCAGGGAGAGCAGAATGAACCACCTCCTCTGTTGTGCGCCCATGACATGTACTCCCACGTGCGTGAGAGGCCACGGGTGGCTAGAACTTTCTCCACGCATAGCAGAAGGTGTAGGGAGCGTGCTGCTAGAACATTCTTCTGTATTGATTGTGACCGGGCAGAATGTCTTTCCCAATGAGCCAGCGTGAAACTTTAGAGTGGAAATTTCCAAATTGCTGTCAAGGTGAGAGCCCATGGTCAGAACCATGGAGCCAGGTGTGAGGGATGAAGCAAAGCTGTAATGAGGAAAGCAGATAATGAAAATGGAAGCTGAGTGGTTTGGAGACATGCGGGAGAAGCAGAGCACCAACGGGCAGCCTTTATATCGTCGGGCGCGTCTTGTTGGGGGTAAGCTCATTTTATTCCTTCTCACATATCACCACAGTTGTCAGTGTGTTCATCTTTATGACTGACCTGTGAGAGCCTCGAGGTCAGGGGCTGTGTTTTATTTGTCTCTGTCTTTGCACTCAACGGGAGGGTCTGGCTCACACCAGGTGCTGAAGTTGTGTTTGTTAAATGAAAACAGTGCCTTTCATCCGTGGCCCCGAACCTGGCTCTGCATCAGAACTGCAGGATCTCTGGGTTCAAACAAAACCCCACATCTCTGGGCTTGACTCCAGATGGAAATCAGACAAGTGCTGAGAACCAGCGGTTCACACAAGGGTTGTGCACCCAGCTCTCTCCTGCTCTGTGGTCCAGGGTATGGATGCCATCACTTTGTGACACCATGGTTCTCATCCCCCCAGTGTCCTGTGAGTGGCAAATATGACATTCTTTATGGAAGGACCCTGTCTTCAGACTGTTCCAGCCAGTTCCCCCTTGTCAAGGACTGCAGAGGAATTTGTAACATTCTGCCATGGGAAGCCAGAAGAAGGCATGTTTCTTTCCCCAGGATCCAGGCTCTATGAAGAGGCTGCAGCCCCGGTGTGCTTGGGTATTCCTCCCGGAAAGTCACATTCCTTTCGAGATATTTACAATGGCAGAGATAATGGGTTATTGATGAACCAATGAGCTGGGATGGCCCCTGGTGAATTAGCTGTTGGCCACTGGCCGGCCGGATAAGAAACTATTGCTGAGCTCAGCAGCTGCTGAAAAAGGTCTAAATCACGCCCATCACCTCCTGCAATGCCAGTAATCTCTGTTAAAGCCGCTCCCCAGCCAATTCCTCACATGGGGAAGCAACTTATTTAATTTACAGTTAATTGAAGGCTTGGGGCTTTGAAATCAGACAGATGAGGCTTTCACTCCTGGCTCCCCGTCTCCTCCCCAAGTTCCAGCTTCCTCTTCCTCTCCGATGAAATGTCAGTCCTGTTACTGACTTTGCAGCCTTTTGCAGTAAATACTACACACAATGATGAATGGAGAGCATTTCACAGTTTACAAAGCACTTTCACATTTATTATCTCATTTAATTCTCACAATAATCCTAAGAGGTGTGTATCGTTGACTCATGTTTATACATAAACAGTACAAGGTTCAGAGGGTTTGAGTATCTTACTCAAGAGCCAACCCCTCCCTCATCTCCACCACACACACACTTTATAGATGAGGAAACTAATATTCAGGCGGGCACGTGATTTGCCCAAGGTCACATGCTCAATAAATGGTCAGCTGAGGAGTTTCCAGCTAAGGACTATAGTCCTTAGAATAAAACCTAACCTGCATGTATTAGCCTTCAAGGACTTAATTGAACTGGTTTCTATCACATGTGCCTCTAATTGTGGAAAATTGAAAAAATGGCCCCAGTTCTTCCCACCTGATATGCAGGCCTTTTAACAATGTAGTTTGGTAGTACCCTCCCATTCCGACTCTGAGCTCAGCCACATGACTTGCCCTGGCTAATAAAGTGATGGTGCGACAGTTCTGAGCCCACGCTTCCATGGGCATTGCATGGGTTCATGCTTGCTTGTCTCTGTCATGAGAACATGTCTGGGTGAGGCTGCTGGAGGCTGAGAGACGTGTGGAAAAAAACTTAACAGTTGATCCCTGAGCTGACCCCTGTTCCATGTGCATCAGACATATTGTTGTATGTCACCGCAGTTTGTGGCTGTTTGTTACGTGGCATTGTGCCAAAGCTAGCTGATACACGAAGCCCGTCTCGCGGTGGTCTCTCCTTCCTGTGCTGCTCTCCACCCACATGGGCTCTCCTTCAGTCCCTCACACAAGCCGAGCTCGTTCTCTCCTTGGTCCCTGTGCGATTGTGTGGATTTGCCTGGAATGCCCCCTCCTCAATGTTTCTGTACAACTTTTCACTTCTTAGCCTTTACGTCTCAGCTTGAATGTTACCTCCTCAGAGAGAACTCTCCTGGCTGTTCTGTCTGAGTTAAGATGTAACATGACATTCTCCATGTTCTCTATTAGAGCACCTTGTTTTTTCTGCCATAGCCTTTATTATAATTTATAATCATGCAGTAATGTCTTTTAGGTTAATGAGGTCCATGATGGCAGGACTGGTGGCCGGGTGTTTTATTCACCACTCTGTTGACACATATAATTAACCATCATGGTAGAGAAGGGGTTATTCCCAACTCTCCCACACCACTGTCCCTGAGAGAGGAAGATCAGAGATGCATGAATTAAAAAGATTTACCAACGGTTACACCGTAACAGATAGTCAGGCAGCACCCAGGTCTTCTGACTCCAGCCCTTGCTTGTAAGACATTAGGATAAGAAAACCCGGGTACAGTGGAGAGCGGGAGGCAGGACAGGCCATCCTGGTTGTCCCTTCATGCAATTTTGATGGTCCCCAAATCAGTGAGATATGGCCACAATCACGACATGTTACCCAGAGAGAAGCTAACGACATAATCATGGTCTCTCTACAGTCAATTACTGTAATTACTGTAAGCCACTCTCTTGTCATATTTCATTTACCACAAAATAGCACCAAGGAGGCAAATGACACCAAGGGGCCTGGGCCCATTGTCACTGCCCTTGCTGGAGCAGGCATCTAAAAAGGAGAATGCCAACCCCAATAAACTGTTTCTGCAGAAGCCATTAGGCTGGGTGACATGTTCACTTAGGGTGACATATATTGATCATGTAAAACACGCACACTGTATAATGTGATTAAACAAACTCAGCCAGTCCCAGAGCGAGCCAGCTGGTCCATGTGTGGTGGCTGGCTCTGTACCAAGAGCCTCGTGGGCCTGTTTGAGACCGCCTAGCTCAGGGTAGGAACTACATACAGCGTGTTTCGGTCAGTGCCCATTCATTCGCTCATTCATTCATTCATTCAACAGGTATTTATTGAGTGTTCACCACATGAGGGGCATTGTAGGACTGGGAATAAAATGATGAATGAGACGCACAATTGCCCCTACCCCCATGAAGTGTGTCGTCTAGTGAGCGACACAGATATGAGCAGAGGGATCAGGGTAAATTACAAACAGAAAGAAATGTTCTGGGAAGAGGGGTCATGGCCCAACGTGTGTATATAAAGAAGGAATCTGACTAGGCAAAGGGATCATGGAATAATTGTAACAGCTATTATTCACTGTATACCTGCCAGAGCAGGTGGAATAGCATTCCCCAAAAAAATTCATGACTACCCAGAACTCCAGAATCTGATCTTATTTGGAAGGGGGTCTTTGCAGATTTCATTAAAAATCTCAAGATGATTTTGTAGTGGATTTAGGGTGGGCTTTAATCCAATGATTGCAGGGACGGATGTCCTTGTCAGAGGAGAGGACACAGAGGACACACACGGAGATACAGGGAAGAGGCCATGTGAAGACAGAGGCAGAGATTGGAGTGACGCTGCCACAAGCCAAGGAATGCCAGCAGCCCCCAGAATCTAGAAGAGGCAGTAGTGTTATTCCCTAGGGTCTTTGGAGGGCGCTGGGACTTGCCAACAGCTTGATTTAGGACAACTGAACTCCAGAACTGTGAAAGAATACATGTCTGTTGTTTTTAAGCCACCCAGTAGGTGATAATTTGTTACGGCACCCTGGGAAACCAGTACACCTACTAAGTGACTAGTGTTGGAAACTGTGCAGGAAGGCATTACTACATACATCGCCTACCGTCAGGCAGCTCAGTCTTGGGGAGACAGGCAGTAAACAGACACCTAAAATCTCTGTTAAACGCCAAGATCAGGGTAAGTCCAGGGGCCCTGGGGACACAGGGAGAGAGCCCTAACTCACACTACAGCGTCACCAATGCCCAGCGATGAGACTGACAACACAGTGTTCACAATTGCTGTCACGTGTCACCTGAGCCCTGGCTTACCCCCCCCCCATGACACTTTTAATACTGGAATTCATCTCTGTCATTCTTAGTTAACGTCCAGCATGTAAGACTCTCTGGCTACATCCTTACTTCCTATTTAGGCTGTTTTCATTTCTTAATCAACTTTTTTAAAATTTATTTTGCAAGCTAAAACGTCTATGTCCATGGCAAAGAAATTCCTCTGGATCCTTTCCCTGCACCTTCCAGGCCTTGATAAAGCCAGCAAGTCTGATGAAATTGATCAGACTTGGGTTTTGGGGGGTAAAGGGGGGGAGGCAAGTATGTTTCCCAGGTCTCTGCTTTGGGGGACGGAGAGGATAATACTGTTGCTTCACGGAAATATCAGAGGTCAAGTTAGGTGTGCCCGGGGAGCTGGGGCCTCAGACTTGCATGGGCTGACTTTGAACTATCTGTGGAATGCCCTGCTAGCCCATATGCAGCTGACTGGAGTAAGGAGCGACGTCTGAGCATTTTGAATTCCCTTATGGTCATCTCAGAGGACACACTTCTGTCTGAAACCCAGACTAAGCTATTATAAATTAATTGTATGTAGGGAAGTGAAATGTCGGGGCTCACACCACCCAAATAATATCATGTACTCAACAGGCTGCCAGAAAAGTGCAAGAGGTAGGAGGGTTTTTTTGTGTGTTTTTTAACAGGACTTTATTGGGGAACAGTGTGTACTTCCAGGACTTTTCTCCAAGTCAAGTTGTTGTCCTTTCAATCTTAGTTGTAGAGGGTGACGTTCAGCTTCAAGTTGTTGTCCTTTCAGTCTTAGTTGTGGAGGGCGCAGCTCAGCTCCAGGTCCAGTTGCCGTTGCTAGTTGCAGGGGATGCAGCCCACCATCCCTTGTGGGAGTTGAACCAGCAACCTTGTGGTTGAGAGGACGCACTCCAACCAACTGAGCCATCCGGGAGGCAGCTCAGCTCAAGGTGTGTGTTCAATCTTAGTTGCAGGGGGCGGAACCCATCATCCCTTGCGGGACTCAAGGAATTGAAGTGGCAACCTTGTGGTTGAGAGCCCACTGGCCCATGTGGGAATCGAACCAGCAGCCTTCGGAGTTAGGAGCATGGAGCTCTAACTGCCTGAGCCACTGGGCCGGCCCAAGAGGTAGGAGTTTTGACAAGCCATTGCATCCATCCACTTGACTCCTGGTAGATATTCTGTTAGAGTGAATGTCGCCAGGAACCTGTAGGGTTGGAAGATTTGCAATAATACAGTTCCCACAGGAAGTTGGAAAGTTTAGTCCTTAGAGATCCAATTTATCTTCTTCAAGTGGTAACAGTCTAAAAGTACTTTCTGGAATATCAATACTCTGCATTTTGTGATAGGGGTTGCTATTATTTTAAAGATAGGAATGTCTCCTTCAAGGAAATATTCGCCAATCTTGACCTTCCCAATGTGAGTGTATAATTAGCGAGGAATTTATAGAATTTTACCATTCAACATAATGGTGTTTTCACAATGTTTTTTGGTTCACAAGGGAAAAAAACCAGAAAGTGGACATATGTGTCTATCCATAGATAACAAAGATATATTTGGAAGGGAAGAGGGAAAAAACTTTACCTCTCAAATATAAGAGACGAAAAACATGCAAAGTTGGAGGGAGAAATGTACAAATTTTAGGCTGGGGGCTTAAGTGCTTTATTTTCTCATCTTTAAATGAGGATAAACTCTTACCACTGGGCTGGTTCAAAGGGTTAAATGAAATATTACTGCCAAGCTCCTTCCACAGAGACTGGCAGAGAGTAGTTCCTCAGTAAATGGCAGCTTTTACTTAAATTTTAATTACCCCAGAAAAGACAGCACTATTGATTGCAATTTCAAATAGTCTAGTCATGGATATTTTCCTGTAATATTAAATTGAGATTTGTGAGCTCCATGAGGGCTAGGGGCACGACCTATTAATCATCATTATATTAATGCTATGAATCATAACAATAATAATCGTCACAACGGCAAGCCTGTATTGAGCACCTACTGTTTGCAATACTCCGATGTGTGCTGTGCTTGAATGATCTCATTGAATCCTCTCCACAATGCAGTGAGGTTGATGTTAATTTTTCTATTTTCAGGTGCAGAAAAGGGGGTGGGGGGGAGGAAGAGAGAGAGAGAGAGAGAGAGAGAGAGAGAGAGAGAGAGAGAGAACCAACAACACTATCTATTTATTTATCTTGGTATTCCCAGTACTTTGAACAATCACTAGCTGAATGGAACTCCATGAAGGGGGGTGAATTAATGATTGAATGAATGAATGAGAAGATTGGATGGGTGAAGGTAAGGAACTAAGAGCCATAGGGGCCTAAAACCCAGACAGGCTTGACTCACTGTGGACCTACACTCGCAGCTCACAGTGACCTAGGCATTTCTAGATCATTCTTTGGGGTTTTCTCCCCTCTCACAGCCGAGCCAGGAAGTCACTGCACCATCTTTCTGCTTTGTGGCTCTAATTACACGCTCATTGGCATGCAAGGACCTCCCCAGCCCTGCTCCTGAGATGGACTGGACATTCTGTGAATCGTAGCCATTAAGGCCTTTTATGATCCTGTGGAATTATTGCAAGCTTTTTGTTTGAAGTGTAAATGTCTCCTCACACCCTTCTTCCTTGGGTGATTGCAATAGTTATCACTGAGCACTGTGCACTCTCTCAGGTCAGAGCCTGTGGTGGACAGTATCCCCCCACTTCTCAATGGAAACCCAACTTTGTTCTGGTACCTACCCTTCCCCCATGCGGCATGCACCTGGGGTCAGCTGGCCTCACAGTGTCAGACGACCTCAGTGGTCTGAGAACTGCGAAAGAGAAGGTGTCTCCTCCTCTTTCTTCTCTTCCTCTTTTTTCTCCTTCTTCTTCTCTTTACTCAGTAGAACAGTAGAAGGAAGCATGTTTTTGAAAGGGCTGGAGTAGATTTATTTACAGCAGATGGAGTGGTTGGCTGAGGTTGGAAGCCTGCAGCTAGTTGGTTGGTGTCCGTCTTGGAGAGGAGAGTCAGGTATCAGCCTCACCTGACAGAGACAGGAAAGGTCTTGATGCACTGTAAATAGCCCAGAGATAGGACAGTTCTGGAGTCTCTTTCTAGTAATAATAATAAAAAAAGTAAACAATCAAATACAAATACTATCTTATCAAGCCAGACGATACTCCTTTTGACAACTCTCTTGAAATATTAGGAGTTTGAATCCATCTGTCTTCTTTCATGCTGGAAAAATCTGGTAACCATATTTGACGGCTGCTGAAACTAAAGACCAAAAAGCCCTGTGATTTTTCTCTTTAATTTTCTGGTTGCTTTCTGTATCAGAATGTTCGCCATGAGACAGACCCCAAATGGACATGGTTCAGGAAGAGTTCTATGTTAGTGAGTCCATGGCCCGTCGGGTAGGGCAGCCTGTGAAAAAGCTCCGGTGCTTTGGGCCAGAAAAGGCGAGGTTTGAGTCTGGGCACTGCCCATTTTTAAAGGCATGTTCTCCACAGACTCATTTAACCTCTCTAAACTACCATTTTCTCATCTGTAAATTGGGAACAATAATGGTACCTCATAGGTTTGTTGGGAGGCCTGTGTGGGACCAAGTATGTGACATTTTTATCACAAGTCTTTCAAAGAGTGAATGTTCCATGAATGTTAGCTTTTATTGATTGATTTTGTTCGTCACCTGCAGTCCAGGCCTGGGCATCAGGAGGCTGGCTTATCCCCCCAACCATGGTCCTCCATTATTCCTGAAGTCCTCATCTTGAATTTGTTGGTGTGACACCAGTTATGCACGTAAAGGGTTAAAGGTAGGATGCGCTTTCTGGAGCAAGCTTGTAGTACCGCCTGGTGCCAGAGAGGGGCAGCATACAGCCACCAGCACTGAGGGTCCAGTGCTGACCAGAGCTCTTTTTTTGTAGAGGTTCAGGAGTGTAGCCAGGGGGCCCAAGCCTCAAGAAAGCTAGTTAAGGAATCTCGGAAGCTAAGATGAAAATAGTGGAAGAGCTGGGCAGAAGCGAACACACATGGAAATGAAGCTGAGATTCTGTGGAGTGGTGAACCTGGTCTGCCCGAGACGTCACTGCCCGCTCAGTCCTTCAAAAGGACACACTGTGCACCAGCTCAATCATACTCACTCCTCTGGCATTCGTTTTTCAAATCATTCTTCATTCATTCATTCATTCATTCAGTGCCAAGGACAGACTGCCTTTCAGGGCCCTGGACTCTGACAAGGGGCTGAGCTCTCAGGAGAAACATTGTAGGCCAACTGGATTTGTAGTCAGAGTCAGGGACTGGGGTATCCGACAGGTAGCCAGGCACATGCTGGGTGAGCGGCAGTGATGGTGTGGGGTCACCTTCCCTGGCCACCAGAAATAGGTCCGGGGTAGCCTGGTTGGGTCTCGTTCACCCCCTGGTCGTTATGTTTGTATAGTTATTACAACAATTTCCAGGAGATGGCAGTAAAGAGTGTTCAGGACGAGGCACCATTTTATAATTTCCCTATGGGTCCTTATGATGTAGCATCTCAAAGGAAAACGCTGAACTCTGACAGGAAATACTGCCTTGATGGACAGCAGTGTGGGCCCTGACAGGGAGTACTAAGGGTCCTTACAGGATACTTGACAAAAGAAAAACTTGGTATACATACATTTCCACCCCATTTCTTAATTACATGCCACCAGTGGCTTGAGCAGACATGAACATTATTTCCAAATTTAATACCGGTATTTAAATATTACATAACTATAGGGTCATCGGCAGATTACAGCAAGGTATTTTAGCTTACTAGTAAAAATTGTTATGCAGTGAATTTCATAGTCTTCAAAGTGAGTTTTCCACTCCCCCTTTGACTGTGGTTGGTTGACTTGAAAGAGTTTTGAAAGGTGGAGAGGAGTAGGTTGGGAGAACAGTGACGGACTAACTGCCTCTCCTTCGCCATTTCAGAGGTGATTACATAGCCCCATCCCGGCCAAACATTCTGTCCTGTTTTCAATTACTGGCTCAAAAATAGGCAAATGATCCCAGCCAGGGAAATGATAATAAATCTTCATTTAAGAAAGAAGCTCTCTCTTTACACAGGGGCACACATTAAGCAGGTAGGACATAAGCCTAGAGGTCCTGGTGGCCATTTTTACTGTCACTTGGGAAGAGCCCTGCTGAGAATAGACCGTACCCTAAGAAGCAAGAGCTGAAATCTGGAGGGGCACACATTCATGATGATATTATTTAAGCATTCAGAATATTCTTGATTTCTTGTGACACTAACCAGTAACTTCCTTTAAAAAATTGGGTGTTTTTTTTTTGTTTGTTTTTTTTTTGCTAAGTTTCTTGTTATTTTCAATGAAAGAATCTTAACTAATACAGTGGTACCTCGGTTTTCTAACGTAATCCATTCCAGAAGAACGTTTGTGTTCTGAAACTAGCCGACAGCTAGGCCTCAGGATCTTGCACTCAGCGGAAGGAGAGTGACATGTTTGACGTGTTAGAAAACCGAAGCATTGACTTCCGAGTTTACAGTGTGTGTAAACCGAAATGTTCGTCCACGGAGACGTTCGAAAACCGAGGTACTACTGTATTCTCCCTAAACACAGTGGATGAAGCAAGTTATATAGGTTTTTGGCCATAGTCACCTACAGAATAAAGTTGAAAAGCTCTCAGCATGGCCTTCCGTGCCTTGCAAGTTTTACGTCCAATATACATTTCCAACTTTACATTTGGGTCCCAGCCTTCACCCTACTTCCCCTCCTCTGCCCCCCAGTGTTATGCTGGACTGCACAGTGACCATTCATTCCAAGTCCACTCTGGACTTTCCTGCAGCCATGCGTGTGCTGTCTTGGGCTGGACGGTGACTCAGGCAAGTGTCTGCCCTCCCCACTTGAACATCAGCTCCATTAAAAGGGAGAGGAGCAGGGTGTCTTTATTTTATTTCTAGTGTCAAACACTGATTCTTGCACAGTGGTGGGTACTGAGGAAATTATTGCAGAACTGAACCATATTCTGCATTCAAAGAAATCTTCTCATTATGCACCGTGAGTGCTAAGACCCCTGGTAAACAAACCTTGTACAGTAGTACCTCGGTTTTTGAATGTCTCCATTGACGAACAATTTGGTTTACGAACGCCATAAACCCGGAAGTAAATGCTTTGGTTTTCGAACACGCTTCGGAAGTCGAACATGAAACACGGCTTCTGCTGAGTGCAAGATCCTGAGGCCTAGCCATCGGCTGTTTTCCAACGTTTCAGAACTCGAACGGTCTTCAAGAATGGATTACTTTCGAAAACCGAGGCACCACTGTATGTGGCTGCACTTTTGAGAAAACTATGTTGGCCTCTGTTTCTAGTCCCTCAGACATCATATTTCAGGGCTTCAAGTGGAAACCCAATTTTTTCTTTAGCTAGATCTTTAAATACTAGTCTCCTTGATGTGTTAGAAATGTACATGTGACACACACAACAAGTATCCTAGATGGATGCTTTCTTTAAGTTCATTTTACAGACAGGAAATGAAATCCACAGAAGTTAAGGAACTTGCATGATGTCACACAGCAGGGCTCAGATTGGAACCTCTACCATCTGATGCCAGAACCTTGGCCATCTTTGCTGCATGTGTCAATCTTAGCTCTTCTTAAAAGGAGATACTGTTTTTGCACTGTTCTCAAGTCTTCTTGACGCATCCTAATTAACCAGGAGTGTGGGCCGGCTGGTGGCGCAGGTGGTGGGAGCGCCGCCCTCCTAATGCTGAAGCTGCGCCCTCTACAGCTAAGATTGTGAACAGCAGCGGCTTGAACTGGGTTGGGGGGTGGGAAGCGGGTGGATCATGACGTCATGATTTTTTTCCCCTTTCTAAGCTCCGTAACCTTTGATAAGAGGCCAAAGTGTTTCCAGTCTTAGTCATTTGCAAAATAGAGATACGTACTGCTGTATGGACTTGCGAGGATTAAGATTGAAACGGGATGAAATGTTCCCGTTAGAGAACCTGGCACTAAGCAGTGTTGTGCCGATAGGAACTATAAATAATAGTGTGTCGCGTTCTAATTTTAGTGATGCCCTGTCCTACCTATATTGTCATAGCCAGTGGAGACTGTCTTGTCTGTATCTGTATGCTTACTGCCTAGCAGTGTGCCCTGCCATCTTTAGGAGAAAGTCTTTTAATCGCCTGAACTTTTGTTTTTCTGATTTTTAAAGTGGGGCAATCAGATCTACCATGTGGGGTTGTTAGGATTAAATGAGGGCCGTGTGCAAGGTCATAAGTGTAGGGACTGGCACCTAGTAGGTAAATTTAAACAAGTATTGAGGCGACCAGCAATACAGAATCCATCAGAGATTTCCCAAATGCTTTCTAAAGCACCTGTGCTCACCACCCCTCCTTGTGTCCGCCTCGTTCTTGAAGCCATTAAGGTGACCTCGGAGCCGTGCCTACCCCATCATGGGGACACAGGCATGTGCCTGTCAGTAGGACACAGGCAGAGCCCAGAGAGGGGACTGGAGCGGGATGCAGGGAGAGGAGACCCTTCTTATTAGATGTGACTCCCATTGTACAGAGTGGTGGTGAGGTATTCAATTTCCTAGTTGCTTACCAAAGGCAAGACCCAGGGTGTCACTGCTTTCAGCACATGCACAGAAGCTCTTGTCATAAAGAGGACGGTTTGCGAGGACATGTGCTCCACGTCCAGAAGCACTGCCAGGCCTGAATGCTCTTCCTCGGTGACACCACGATTCTATCTCCATGGAGTCCAGGAAAGACTCTCAGGCCTGCGAGCCTGCAATTTTGAAATGGATTTCACAGCTGCAAACTATAAGATGACCCAATTTGTCTTTTCCATTTCTGCCTCCTGTCCTATAACTATGGAAATCTGCATCCGCATCTCAGTGATGGGCTGCATAAAATATACAGTAGGACTCGGGCTGCGAAATTGAAGGACAATTGGGAGAGGTGTGTGTGCGTGTGTGTGTGTGTGTGTGTGTGTGTGTGTGTGTGCACAGATCCATGGAGGGGTATCTGCTGATTTCTGCTCCTCCAGACACAAAGGGGCTTCTTCTAAAATGCTGGTCCCAAAGGTAAGAGGAGAGCCTATGTGTGTGCCCTCTAGTCTTTTCTGAGGAACCCGGGGCTACCCATCCTCCAGAGAACATCCCAGATGGTAAACGGAACGGAAGTTTGCACATAAATTCTCCCCAGGGAATTGGTGGTTGGTGATAGCAGGCCTAATGAAATTTTTTATTGTGGTTATTACATACAATTTGTACAGTATATCATGCACGGAAATTTTTTTCTATTCCTATAAATCTGGAATTGCCAGCGTAAATGCCCAGGCTTACGAACTACGGCAGAACACAATTACCTCTAGATACAAACTCTCTTTAGGACATAAAAATTGTTGCTACTGAGAAGGCTGAATTGCACCGGCAATTTTGTAAATATTTGAGTGATATATTTCGTTTTGGATAAGTTTTCATAGCCTTGGAAAGCTGTCTCGTTTCTTAATGCTTTTGTTGTTGTTGTTTTTTTCCCCTTCTGAACATCACTTGCGGCCTGATTGTTTTTTTCAATCATGCTTAGTAAATCAGACTATTGGACAAATGTCATTTATAAAAGGCTCAGGACTGCAAGACCTTCTGCCGGGATTGACTTTATGGCATGTTTCTTAAAGATGGGAAAGGAAAAGAAAAAAAGAAAATACAATTCAGGCACATCCTGGGTTTTCTCTCCCTATATGGTCAGTTTTTCAGGTTAGAAGATGCTGGGGAAGATTTCATTGTTAATGAGAGCTGGTGCCCTCTCGTTCACGCTCCAGTCAGTGAGGGGAGTCACTCTTGGATATGCAGGGTTGACTTTCATGTTGGCAAAATACACCAGACACGTGAAGTGTCTGTACCTTTTCTAGTTAGACTTTATTACCAAGTATGATGGTGAAGGATGTCGTACCCTTGGATTGATTTTCTACAAGTTCTAATATTGGAGATAAGGAGAGTTCTTCCACCAGCTTCCAGCAAACAGAATGGAGGTTGTTAAAATCCTCATAACCGTTTCCAAAGAAAGACAACAGTGATGGATTATGGACTGCCCTGGAAGTGAGGAAACACTCGTTGAGCAAAGAGAAAGTGTTCCGATACAAGGCACACTAATGAAAAGGGGGGAAATGCCCTTTTCCCAACCCTTCCTCCCTCCTATCTTTCTAGCTCTTTCTCTCTCTTCCTATCTTGTCAAATTTAATTCCCCATAACAACCTAGGAGTTGCGTAGTACTATTCTGCATTTTACCAGTAAGGAAAACAAAGGACTAAATTCCTCTCTGGAGTCAGACAGCTTGCAGGGGGTGTAGCTGGGATTTGAACCCAGGTCAAATCAGAGTCTGATACACAAGAATGGGAGGTAGTCAGCTGCTGGTTTCTGCCAGCTTTCTTTTTCCATGTCAGTCCCAGGAGTTAGACTTACAGGCTTGGACAGCACCACCAGACTTCCCTGAGATGCCCCAGCACTGTGAAATGGATATCTGAGAAATGAAATGAGGATTGATACACTTCCCCCATGCTAACAGCATATGAAATTATGTTTTCCCTATGCATGGGAGCCTTGAATGAAATGTATTAAAGGTGGTAAAAACATCAGGGAGGATATGGGGGGTCAATATGTAGACCCTCAGTAAATGAGCACTGGATTTGTGTTACATAAACTGGGCAAAGGACATGACTTATTATGTACCCAGAACTAGTAAATAATAAATAAGAATAGGAAAAATTGTAATGTTCCTCGTAATTAAAGAAAGACAAAAATCGCTGTGAGCCAGCTCAAGAACCCTACTGTACTGACTGCTTAATGAAATCCAGGGCGGAAACAAACAAGAAAGGAACGCAAAAGAAAATAATTGGACCTCAATTTTTATCGGTTACAATCACTTTAGTTTTCTAATCATCATTTTCTTGCCGTATTCGGGGGTAAGTGAAGGTGCTGAGACTGATAAACATAGATTTTTGTACAGCAACAGTGGGCGTGAACGTTGATAAAAACCCAATGGGGAGACTTATGCATTTGTACCTCTGGTATCTCCTGAGCAGATACTGTGTGCCGGACTTCACCGGATGCTAAAATCCATAAAAATGAGTGGATTCAGTTCCTACTCTCGTGGAGTTATAGTCCAGTGGGGAAGAGAGGCATGAATCAATTAATTTCACTAGTGAGTGTAGAATGGCAAATTGAGAGTTGTTTGAAAAAAAACAACAAGGCATGTATCAAATATGACTATAACAAAGAAACCTGGGCTAGACCAGGTGAAATAAAATAAAAGCATTTAGAAAAATGAAAAAGCGAAATAATCTCTGAGGAAGTAGTGCTAGGTAAAGGTATTAAAATATACATCTTTGATTCAGGAATTCCATTGCAATCAAGGATTTGGAAATCACCGTGGATTTATATACACCGTTATGCACAAAGGTTTTCATTACTGGGTAGTTTATAATAATAGAGATAATATCCAGCAGTGGGAGAAGACTGAAAGTTTGGTACAAGGACACAATGGAACTAACTCCAGGCCTTATTTAGAAATCAGGATTTTGAAGACATTTAGTGATACGAAATTACATGCTAATATAACGTTAAGTGGAAAATACAAGCTACAAAACTGCACACATATTATGGTTTTAATTGCATAAAACAGAGAAACGAAGTGCAACAGAAGGGAACAGTGTGGGATTACAGTGACTACATATTATCTTTGTTGTAATTATCTGTGTTCCCCCAGATTTGTGCAATGAACCTGTGTTAATGCATTGTCAAGAAAATGATTAATTTTTTAATAGACAAGAGATTGAATTCTTGAGTCGATGACGAGTGGGGGCGCGGGGTACCAGGTCTACACATGCAAATATGAAAACAAAGGAAGGGTCCCCTCTGGTTGAGTGCGGTTTTCATCTGGGAGAGGAATGACTACCTGTTTCATATCAGATCCATGAGTGGCCCTACCTTACCTACAGCATTTGTGAGCGCTTCTCCCGTGAATAAGAAAGAATTGAGCTTGGCAGCTAACACAGGCAGCGAGACCTGTTTAATTAATTTAATTAACAATAAATAACTACTGTCCTAAATAACACTATTCGCCAGGTACTGCCCTGCAAATATTAACTCACCTGTCATATAACCTATGAGGTTATAAAATGAGGCAACTGTTTTGGAAAGCCACATACAGAATTACCATAGAACCCAGCAATTCCGCTCCAGTTTCACATGGATTCTGTACTGGCAAATCCACCTATTCATGAAAATTTATTTGTACCCCCCAAATCAATACTTGTGGCAATTTGGGGGTCATTTGCAGATATGCACATGGTGGCAAAAACTGGAGTTGCCCAATTCTGGCATATTCTCTGCTGAGGACAAACAAGGTGACAGCTGTGTCCCCTCGTTTCAGCTCTCCTGCAGAGATGACCAGAGGATGGAGACCGTAGGGGCAGTGTCACGTACAGTAAGAAGTTCCAGCTCTGGAACCCGTGGGATGAGGTTACCAGGGTGGCTTCAGACAAGTCACCTAACATTTCTGAACCTCATGTTTTCTTTTGTAAAGCAAGGAAAATAAAATCTCCCAAGAGAAATTAGTTTTAGGATTTCAGATTACAATCTATGTGCTATATATCTATATAATTCCCCTAGGAGCAAGGGCTTAGCACCTGCGCATTCATCCTGTGCTGCCACTCTATGGAACGTGACTCCAGCAAACAATGAGAATGGACTGTTTATACTCAAAGGAATTGAGAAGGATTTGAATACTTACCCATGAATGTTCCCAACAGCTGCAAGATGGAGAAACTCAAATAGCCATTAATGGGTGACTAAACAAACTGTGGTATATCCATTTAATGAAATATTACTCAGTCATAAGAAAGAATGAAATACTTATATTGGCTACAATGTGTGTGAACCTTGAAAACATTACATAGCTAAGCAAAAGAAGCTAGACACAAAAGGTTACGTTGCAGGATTCTGTTTATATGAAATGGCCAGAAGTAAATCCATAGAGACAGAAAGGCGAGTAGTGGCTGGCAGGGGCTGGGGCAGGAGAAAATGGGGAGGGGCTGCTTAATGGGATTTGGAACCATCCATGATGATTTCCTATTGTGGTGATCGACATATTTTGGAGCTAAATAGAAGGGATTGTTGCATAACCTTCTGAATGTACTAAACGCCACTTCCTTGTGTCTTTAAAAATGATTAATTGCATGAGGTAGAGATTAATAGTAGGCCCATTTTACAGGTGAAGAAATCAAATCATTTGGCCAAGGCGCCCAACTGCAAGAAGAGGGGCGGGAATCTGAACCCAGGACCCCTGAGTGACAGTGTACATGCACGTGACCACCAGGGCATGTTTTAATCTTTGTACAACAAAGCATAAACATTGGCCCAAAGTCGGGTCTTAGCAGATGTCCGTTTCTTCCCCTTCTGCTTCCTTTGCCAGCAGGAACTACACTGCCTCTATGGGACGTTTGCATATATTGGCTTGTTCTCTTCCTCTTCTATTGGGTTAGGCTCTAAAAACATGCTCAGTTGTAAAAATTGACCATGCAGAACAAAACGTGGCATGGAGCTGAAGAAAACAACCATGAACCAAAAAAAGGAAAAAAAAGGAAAAAAGTCTAGACCTGCACTTTTTGAAATGATGTAGGAGAAAAATAATGGGCCAGAGGAGAGAAGCCCCCAGTTCGTCCCCTTGGGTCCCTAAGATTTATCACCTACACATGCAGGATGCTACACAAAGGCGATCTGGTGACCATGGCAATAACTCACAAGCCAGCCGCGTAGCCTGCTACTTGCTGATAGTACCTGTGACGTGTGGCCCCCATCATCTGAACTGTCAGCGTGGGCAGGGCCTCGTTTCTAGCAACCCCACTCCCTCCTCTTCACTCCAGACTCACTGCGTATCTGTAACAGTAGTTCAGCATATTGGGGAGGAAGTGTTTCAGTTGCAGATTTGATGCTTAGAAAAATGCATCTTTTCCCACAGTCGGGATTGGAGAAACAAAGCAAAAGTAGCAAAACCAACCAAACTGTGGGCTTTACGGTGGGGAAATGTTTCACTCCTCCAAGAAAGAAAAAAGGCTCAAATAATCAGAGAGGTTTGTGCAGGAGGATCCCTTTAAGACTTAGCAAAGTATTTGCAGATACATTTAAACAAGTATCAAAAATTACTCTTTATCCGAGGTGCCCATAGTATGAATGAATGACAGAGAATCAAACATATAAAACAATGCTTTGGTTTTAGTGGTGGAAAGAAATTTGTATCCTTTCACTATGAACATAATTATATTAGCATAAGCAAAATAATGTTTTCATTGTAAACTCAATTGAAAATCACCCTGAACTCACAGATGATGAAATGTATTTTGCTCTCCTTCCTTCTCAAAAAGTCCTTATAAAAATGGACTTCCTATACCTCTGTATCTTGTACATGGCAGTTCAATTTCTGATCTGTTTTTTGACTCTTCTTAATAACATCGTCTGCATTCATTCATTCCATATTTACCATGTATTAACGAGGCTACAGGAGTCCATGACTTAGTGAGAGATACAGATATCCACTGGGAACACATTTTACTATGTGCTGGGCTCACCTCCCTGGATTTCACTATTCTTCTCTCTAGCAATTTCTGTTCTTTGGTCACAGAGGAGGTCACACAGTTCAGAGTGGGTTGTCCCAGATCCTAGAATCTCAGTCTTTTGGCAACAGTGACTCTTATATGCGCTGGTGAAGCTTCTGGAATCTTTTAGGGAGAAAACAAGGTAATTTTACTGAGAATATCTGTTGAAACCGCTCTTTGCTTTCACCGGAAGCACTTTGGTTGGGTGATGTCCCTCTATAATTTCTCCTGTGGTGAGATTTGTGGAACCCAGTAAGGTCCACCAAAATGTCACCCACGATGTCCTAGGCCTGAAATCCCACCAGTACATATGGATTTCTTTGGGATATTTATCATCTGTTTCTGAGGTTCTCCACCTCAGAAAAAAAAAACTAAGATGTGAAAAATATTCATTCCAGCTTTTAAAAATGTGCTCTTATTGGCTGGCACCGGAAGCACAGTAATTGGGGCCAGCACCTCGTCTGCGGGCTCAGACAGACCAAGTCTCAGTTCCGGTCCCGGCACTCAGTAGGTGCGGGACGCTGAGGAAGTGTCATAACTGCTGAAATTCTGAGGTCCCTGCAGTGCCTGCTTCCTAGAGTTGTCCTGTGGATGGCAGTAGCTAACGGGCCATGGCCTTAGAGGAGTACGGTGGGCCAAGGAAGAGACGGTGGGAGACCATGTCCTTGCGTGGACATCTCGGCTCTGTCCTTTAATAGCAGGGTCATCCTGGGCAAACAACCTTTCGGTGCCTCAGTTTCAGGGACGTGCTGGAATTGTCTTGCACTGTCTTGGGAGGGCTGATGGTTAAATATTCAGGGGTTTTGCGAACAGGTTGATAAATTCTTGGTAGCTTAAAATTGGCCATGGTGGGAGTCTCTACACCACAGGAATCAGCAAACATTAAAAAGCAGAGTTCTGCCCAGCACTGCCCCACTTTGGAGACCTGGTTTACCAGCACACCCCTGCTTCGTTCCGTCATAAGTCTCTTGAAACAATTATCATTAAGCAAATGTACGTAAAAGCCTCAGCACAGTGCCTGGAATGTAAGAAGCTCCTTTTTAAAAGTTATTCATTACTACTACCAACAATAATTATATAATAGTAATAATAATAATAAGTTATTATAGTGCTTTTCAAATAGTAGGTACTTGCAAAATCTTAATCTCTTCCTTATCTGTTCATTACTATAGTTTCTACAAAGGGATTATAAAGTGAATCTATGCCAAAGTAAAGATCCCAAGAGACCAGTTTGTCTTGCAGTTCAGGGCAGGCACTGAGACGTCTGTATAGCACACACACAGAAGGCCAATCTCATCTTCACATCCCTGTCTCCATCCCGCTAAGTTTCCCTCTCTGACCGCCTCCTCGGCTGAGTGACTGGGGGTTCCATTCTCACCACCATGAAGCTGTCAGCACCTATGGTGGGCCCTGCGAAGAATAAAGGACCATGTATCCAGAGGGCAGTGGCAGCATCATTGTTTATGAAATGATAACTGCTTCAGGTAGCAGCGAGTTCCAACATTAGCACAACAAAAGCTTTGAGCGGGACCATCTGTTGCCACGTGGACAGTCTGGTGGGCTTGCCAAACCCATTTATCCACGTCGAGTGCATATCCACACTGGGCAGTCCTCACGCTGAGCAGAAAGGAAATTTAAAGAAAGGCCCATCATTTATCACTGTAGACAGCTGGGCTGGAGTGTGGGCCGAGAATCCTTTTTTTTTTCTTTCTTGAGAAAAACAAAGACCCTGAATATGGGTAATGCTTGCTCAGCTCCAAGCTTCTGTTAACTGCAGCCCCGCTAGCTCACTGCTTTCTTCCTGCTTTTCCAGATTGTAGAGGGGGAACGGTAGCCATGGGTGCTTGCTTCCCTCCCCCAAAATCTCACCACCTGGTGCCCCCTGGAATTTTTCTAGTTTTGAGCTGGAGTTGGCATGTTTCTTCATGCCTCCTGAAAGGATCTCTGAAACAGAACCTTTCTGCTATGTCCTGGGAAATAGCAATGACAAAAGCCACTGCCCTTGGAGTTCACAGCCCTCAGTGTGGGCGGCTGCAGGCTCTGTCTGCTGTGTGGGAGGAAACTGGGACATGAGAATGCAAGTCTCTGAACCCCAGCTTCACGTTCTGCAGTGTGGGGTGGTGACTTCTACCTGGAGCCCTGCTTGTGCGTGCTAGGCCCCACTGTGAGTGTCGTAGGCCCCCCCATAAAAATATTAAACAACGTATTTTGTGACTGTGTTACTATAAAGGCAAAGGCACTAACATTATACAGTAAGGCATTTTCTTTAAACTGAAAGTCCACTTGTTCCTTCTGTTTCTAAAGGAAATGAAAACATTTTCCGGGACCCTTAGGTCCTAGCATTAGGATTAAACACATAGTTTAAGAACTAGAATTTCTGAGTTCAAATCCTGCCTGCCTCTGTTGCTTACAAGCTAAATGAGTTTGGACAGCTACTTCACTTCTCTCTCTCTCTCTCTCTCTCTCTCTCTCTCTCTCTCTCTCTCTCTCTGAAATATGAAATATGTAAAGAACATATGTATTATTTTCATATACATATGAAATGGTTACAAAATCACTACTACAATGACCTACCTCAAAGAATGGTTGTAAAGGTGGTATGAATTGATTGATATAAAGCCCCCAAGGCATTCTGTGTGGAATAGGATAAATCTTTGCTAAATGTTAGCTCCGTATTTGCTCCCTTTGCTAACTGCCTATGAGACAGCAAGCATGCTGGGAAGCAGGAAACCTTCTGGGTCTCTAGTCAGAAGACCTTTATGATTAAGAAATAAACACCTCAGAAAACACCACCATGCAATGAGATCCCAACTCAAGCCATTTCTCCGTGCAGCATTGTTCCCGGAACCCTGGTACAGTGCCCAGCATGGCACGTATACAAAAGTGGACAGGGGGTTCATGCGCCATGAACACATGCTATAGGAACCCACTTGACCCACGAGGGATCAACTCTGTGACGTGATTAAAGGCTCACCTTTCAAAGTCTGCCTCTGACCCCATGTTCATAGATAAATCTCCAAAACGGATAGACCCCGGGCCCAAGGAAAGGTGATATTCCATTTTCCATTTCCCTAATAGAGATGAAATAGACCCAGGCATGCAATCAATTTGCTGCGTCATGTTAGACAACTGTCACGTACTCACTCTCTTGGCCTCAGTTGCTCCAGTGGTAAAATAACAGAGTCAGGCTAAAGAAGCATAGTTACAGCTAAAGGACTCCAGTAGCTGCTGGGGAAGTCCAGTGGACATGACCCTGCCCTCGTCCCCTTCCAGAAAGTTCCACTGCCATCTCTATAACTTCTTGGATTTCACATGAGTTTTATGGCTTAAAAAAAAAAAATGTGTGTAAGACACTGGACTAGATAACATCTCTATTCAAACCTAATTAAGATATTTGAAAGCAGTGGGCCAAATCTGAGATAAAATTTGAGTAGGAAATACACATTAGATTCCACACTCAATTCCCCAAGGAACAGCATCCAGCTACAGAAGGAGGGGATATGCTGAGGAAAACAGAACCAAAAGCTACTTGGATGTTTCGGCTGGCAGAAATCTGAATCAAGATTGTGATGTTTTCAGGTGACAATGAGCCCCAGCAACCATTAGCCACAGCAGTGACCACCACGTCCACGGCAAAGTAATGTGTGTTGGGGCTGAATGAACAGAAAGGACAACTTTAGAATCACCCACTTTGTGCATCTAGCTGGTCAGACCACACTCTCTATATTCTAAGTTTTTCGGGGTGTAAACGTCATTGTGATGCTATTTCATGGTTTTGGTGAGAAATTCCAGGGATAGCCACAGCCTTTCCAAACACCTCTTCTCAAAGTTCCCTGGGAAGTCACAAGCCAGCGGAACTATGTGAAAATCAAAATCATCCTAAGCATTGATTTACAAGGTGAAGAGGGGTTCAAAGTGCATTGTGTATACTATCTTATTAAAGCATTTCATTTTCATAGCCACCCTGTAAGTTCTTTTAGCTCCATTATTTTTTTTTCCCAGAGAAGGAAATCAATGCCCAGTGATGTTGAGTAATTGAAACAACATCATAAGGCAAGAGGCAGAGCAAATGAAAATCCAAGTACGAAATTGCCACTAGCGAGGTCACCTCCACCAAGTTGCTGCCAGGAGGACTCCTGGCTTCCGCCTGAATCCTAGGCACGTTCTCTGCCCCATCCTTCAAACGTGCATATGCGTCAATGAATCTTCCCATGTCTGGCCAGCCCCATGGTACATGAACTTAGAACAGTGACCTTCCAGTTTATACAAGAAAACAGGGTGCCATTTTAAACGCTCTGGTGCAATCAGGCAGCCTTGCCCCTTTTACACTGTAGCAACGCGATGGAAGCAAAGCACATGAGAGAGGGATGCCTGGTTGCCTGCCTTTGAACTCCAAAACGCCCTTGCCCACTGTACACCTGGCCAAGCAATGTCTGCATTCGGAGCCATCACCTTGCTCTTTCCTGCCCGTGGAGGAGTCAGGGAAGCCAGCCAATGGGGTGGAGGCGTCCATTACTGCCCTCAGTTGCAATCAGTCCTGAAAGCTGGACTTCTTTGTGGGCTATTGCAAACTCGAGTGTGTGGACCAGCAGAGGAGAGGTGAGACCCGGGACAGAAAGCAGTTATCCTCATATATTCAAAAAACCGTCATGGGAAAGAGAAGAGTTGAGTCTTGCTGAATGTGGGTCAGAGGTAGAAACCTGGCCAGTGAATACAGAGACGCGGAATCTGGTCGTCAGAGCTGGCCAGCAATGGAACGAGCTGCCTGGTGAGGCAGGTAGTCCCATTTATGGGAGAAGCTCAGAAACTGGATGATGCCTGGCAAAAATGTGTCTGTCAGTTCTGCTCAACGTGTGGTCTGTGGACCAACCCCGGCCTACGCATTGTTACTTGTTTGTAGCGGAGTAAATATGGAAATTGAGAGTAAGCATTTAGAAAATGTATAGGAATTTGACACCGTAATTTTCATATCTGTCGACTCTAATAATAATGAAGATAAATACATTTGGGCTTGTAATTTGGATATTTTATTTGATTTTTTTTTCTAGTAACATTTAAAAAGTAAATAAAATAGGGGCCGGCCCGGTGGCTCAGGCGGTTAGAGCTCCGTGCTCCTAACTCCGAAGGCTGCCAGTTCTATTCCCACATGGGCCAGTGGGCTCTCAACCACAAGGTTGCCAGTTCAATTCCTCGAGTCCCGCAAGGGATGGTGGGCTCTGCCCCCTGCAATTAAGATTGAACACGGCACCTTGAGCTGAGCTGCCTCCCGGATGGCTCAGTTGTTGGTTGGAGCGCGGGGCTCTCAACCACAAGGTTGCCAGTTCAATTCCTCAAGTCCCGCAAGGGATGGTGGGCTCTGCCCCCTGCAACTAAAATTGAACACAGCACCTTGAGCTGAGCTGCCGCTGAGCTCCCGGATGGCTCAGTTGGTTGGAGCGCGTCCTCTCAACCACAAGGTTGCCGGTTCGACTCCCGCAAGGGATGGTGGGCTGTGCCCCCTGCAACTAGCAACGGCAACTGGACCTGGAGCTGAGCTGTGCCCTCCACAACTAAGACTGAAAGAACAACAACTTGAAGCCGAACAGAACCCTCCACAACTAAGATTGAAAGGACAACAATTTGACCATTGTTCCCCAATAAAGTCCTGTTCCCCTTCCCCAATAAAATCTTTAAAAAAAAAAAAAAAAAAAAAAGTAAATAAAATAATTGGTCTGTGGATGCAGAAAATAAATTGAAAAGCAAGTCCTTTTCCGTAGATAGTTTGAGAAGCATCACTGTAGAGGGTTTTCGGGTACTGGGTACAGACTGGGCTGTACAGACTTTAAAGTACCTAGTAAGCCTGAGTCATAAGCACTCTAATGAATAACATATGCAAACTACCCAGCACAGGTCCAAGCACATAGTAGGTACTGAACACCATCTTTCTCATCCTAATTTCATGATTTTATATGCATACATTGGGAGGTCACTCATTTGTACACACACAAAAATATTTACATAGGAGGAGACTTGGAAACTTAATTGCAATTACAAAGTGTTTACCTCTGTGACTTTTGATGCATGCTTTCAAGCAAACACACACACACACACACACACACACACACACACACACACACACTTTCTTTGCACTGTCAGCCTCTGAAAAGAACCCCCTTTCTTTTCTCCCAGTTTTGCTTTTTGTTTGTGTAGTGCGCATTAAATGGAATGAGGTCAAACAGTCATCAGTTATAAGTATCCCAGTATTTTCCTTCTTTCTGTTTAAACCTTTCTATCTGAGCTAAAACTGTGGAAGCAAACATTGATATTTGAGCTCTGGCACTGTAATGACTTAGAAGAATCTGTTATTCCAGCCCCAGTCTGGGATGACAAGATGGGAACGCGCTTAGCCATGTGGCCACTAGGTGGCGAACTCCAACACTCAGCCTTCCCAGGAAGCTCCCGTCCAAACACTGGCCAGGACGGGCTTAGCACACACAAAAGATGGACAAGACGTGAAGCATAGACTTCAGCAAGTTGGAACGCGTTATCCTACGCACACCTGACCAAGGACTTTGTCATCTCCTTAGGGAGGACTGGAAACGATGCTTGCGCTAACTCCATAAAAAAATTACTTCTGCTTTCCACTGCGCAGGGTGGGTTATGGAATGTTCAGCCAAGCCTGTCCTTATCTTTTTCATAAAATACTAAATTTAAGAATGCCTCCAAATATTCCTACCTACCTATGTATCTCATCTCTTGAGGTTAGCCACCATTCAGATGATTAGTAGGAAAATCAGGTGTCAGGCCACTTGACAATGTTGCTTTAATGAGCAAGGATTGTTTCTACCCAGGTGTGTGAGATACTGCATATGCGGCCAGTGGTGGTTAGTTCATCACTAACATCCAAATAAACGTGTGTGCTGCATTTGGACAGATGAGACCCCAACCTGCCACACTGTTGCAGAGAGATGGCTTTTCCATTTGAAGGGAGCCGTTCCCCACCATAAAGCTGGAAGGCAGCAGTGAGCCCATCCACTTTTGGCAGGTTGGAAGAGTCCAGATGTCCATCATGAAATGGGTTATTTAATGTATCTGTGGGTTGTTTGCAAAATGGAAATGCCTCCGCTTTTACAAATACCAAGTGGGCAAACGCCAAATGTGTTGGCCACCAACATCAACGTGTACTTGGGTACCAGACACACATAAAGGACCCTTTCAGTTCAAGCCAATGCAGAGCAAATGTTTTGCATTTCAATTCCTATACACTTAATTCTATTTCCTATACAGAAGCAGTTCCGTTAGGACACCCTGCCAAACTCTGGTGACAGAGGTGTCTCTATGGACCTCCTCCCAATGGGGCAATTATCAGACTTGTCTGTGTAATTTTTGGACATAGCATGATGCTGACCCTTACTCACCTTCATTGTAACTCATCAAATCCCACTTCCCCAAAAGGAACTGGAAAAATAACCCTGGTTTAGCTGAGATGCCTTCAATACCTGATTCTGAAGAAAATAATTCATTTTGGACAGAAACCAAACTACAGGCATTGTCAGGCTGCCAACATCAAATGCCTAACTCAATCCCATCCTCTAAATCTACGACAACACGTGTGTGTGTGTGTGTGTCCATGCGTGCACGCGGGTATGTGAGACTTACACCTTTGAGAATGTGTTTACAGCAATGGATCCATTCCCACAGGGTTGGGGGAACTGTATATGTATATATACTCAAAATCCTATAAACACTTTTAGGGGTTCCATGGACCTTCTAGATGTCTATAGATTGAGAACCCGCTCTATAGTTTCTACATATGGCTCAAATTACATTGGAAAGTCTATTAAGATTAAACATGATAGCCATCTGAATACCCATCTTTTATTCTCACTCAATATGGTAGACTTGATTTCATTTATCACACTTCTGTAATTTTAAGTGCATATTATTAAGGAAGGCACCTCTTCTAAAGGTCCTGATGGAATAGACATAAATGGAAAGGGTTAGACAGTCA
The DNA here is from genome assembly GCF_057876585.1 of Rhinolophus sinicus. Lineage (NCBI taxonomy): Eukaryota > Metazoa > Chordata > Mammalia > Chiroptera > Rhinolophidae > Rhinolophus > Rhinolophus sinicus. The sequence continues at coordinate 9,708,613 of NC_142510.1, read as the reverse complement.
CATTGGAACAGGAAGATTATTTTGATCAAATGCCATGAGCCAAGTATGTAGCTCATCTATATTGTCTTCTATGCGCAAAGAAACCTTGACCCCTTAGGAAATCATTGCTCAAGGAAGGGCTATTTGGGACATGCTGGTTCTATGTGCCTTATAATACTAACCCATCCTCAAGTCAACGAGTCCTGGGACCTCAACATCCAAGAAGACAGTGGGTTCAGCTACACTGACCAACATTTCACAGACCCCACTGTCTTCTGGTCAGCACACTCTGACCAATATAAAAACTAGCCCCTCACTCAAATTCCACATGACACATCTTTGCGGACCATTTTTGCCCACCATTACTCTCTTCTGAGTGCTGTAGAATGTGCCATCAATGTCATTAGGTAATAACTACAATTTGCAGTATTTGAATTACTCTGCGTTCTCAGTTTCCTCTCGTGTGGGTCCACTGAGGATTCTTCCTCCTGCCTTCTGCGTCCCAAACACATAGCAGTAGTCTTGTCCCAGTACCCAAGCCAATTTGGGAATGAGGCTAGAAATGTCTAAAAGCCTCATTTCTACCATCTTGCGATGGCTTTGTATCTGTCCTGCTTTTTTTCTCCCAGCCCAACTCCAATTGGAAAAGAACCAGCTCGGACATCACCTCCTCCTAGAAGCCTTTCTTGACTTACCTCCACTGAGTTAGATGCCGTTCCCTGCACTCTCATCGCACTTTCCCGTCTTCTCTGCAGCACAGTGCTTATTATACCATGTCATGCTTCTCTGTAAGTCTGTTCTTTGACCAGACTGTGAGCTGTCAGGGCAGAGATTGTGTCTTATTTTCTCGGAAACCCTAGCACATAACACAATGCCTGGCATATGGTCGCTATTCTGTAGAGACTGTGGACTTCTCAGATAATGCTTCTCTTTGAGTCTTTTCTGCAAGACAATGTCAGTCATGCCAGCTTCCCTCATGGCGTGGTCTTCGTTCTGGGTCATACCCTCTCCCTGTTCGCCTGCTTCCTTCTGGCTGGGCTGATTGAACAGACTTCTTCCCCATGGTCATTTCCATATCTGAGTTGTTTTTCCAAGTCCCTTCCTTTTACCCAAGTAGAGAAGCTTCCTCTGAATTCCATCACCTCCCTTTCCCTATTCTACCAGTTCAACATCTGGGATCCTAGCTTCCCACATTGCCAGTGGCATCTCCTACCATTTTAATGTCAAGACATTGATTCTTGTGAGTCTCACAAATTGACATCTTTCTGGGCCATTGACCTTTGTTTCCAGAACTGAGTACTGGGTGCCTGTTAGAACAGACTGATTCAGCTCACGGACCGGGAAGTTTCTCTCCACCCCAATGTTGCCTATTTTTAGAGAGTCTGCTGAAAAGGGCGCATTCTGCTTCCCACAGAGGACATGCCTGGCTCACAAGGAGCTTACCTCTGTATCCTCCTTGCAAACCTGCATAGACACAGAACAGTGGTTTGCAAACATCCACGTGAAACAGTCACCTGGAGATGCTCCGTGAGACCAGATTCTCAGGGTTCCCCTTAGAGGTCCCACATCAGTACTGCTTAGCTGGGGTTCAGGAAGCTGTACATTTGATAAACACCTGCAGATAATTCTGGTGACACTGTGGTGGAAGTCACAAGTTCACCAGTGTCGCTGCAGAATAATGATAGACTTTATCTCTGGGTGAAGAACAGGTAACAGGACAAGTCCCAGAGTAGGTCTATCTACATGGTCTAACGAGTGAGTGGTCCATCGGGGAAACTTACAAGTCACATGGGAGATGGCTGGAGCACAGATCATACAGGCAGACATTGGTGAGGGTCCTGGCTGGACCACCTTGAGAATACCCCTTGACCCATTTTAGCATCAATTTCCTAATAGGCAAACTGGGGTCTACTTTTCAGGGTTTTGGATGGGTTCAGAGACACTGTAATTGAGTAGTTTCTATGGTGCCTAGCATGTGGTCAGCGCCCAGTAAGTGGTGATTTTGTTTTCTTCTTATTATGGTCCATATCCCTTTGAATTCTAACGATCCGATCCTAGTCAAAAATGAATCAGAGCAAGGAGGGTCTGCTAGAATGCCATTTCCCTGCTCCACTTTCTGCTTCTCTCTCCCAGTTTCTCTTTGCGTGGTTGCTGGTTTCAGATGAGAAGTTCCCTTCATTTTATTTTAAATACCATAGGAAGCCAGATTTTGACAGCTCGTGTCTGCGTGGATGTGATGCCAGGAGGGGGATGAGGAGGAAAGGAAAGGCTCTCTGCCCACGTGGAGGTGTGCAAAGTGGCTGATTAGCCAGGTATTTTTAAAGTTTCATAGGTGTGAGGCAGCCTCTGCTAATGAGAGTTTTAGGGGATTTCTCAAATCTAAAGTGAAGGGTGCCAAGAGTGGAACATGACCTTGGGGCTTTCCTGTACATGTTAACTAATATTACAAAGAACGCTCAGAAAACCCTGTGAAGTCAACTTGTGCGGGAGGAGTGGGGGGAACAGGCGAGGCTCTGGGGCCCCGCCATGGAGAGTTAATGATGGCAGCTATAAATAGATTCGTCCCAAAGGCTGGGGCAGAACGTCTCAGGTACTCTGCTCAGAGCAGGAAATGGAGGGCTCTGAGCCAGAAATCGGGTTAAGGGTCCTCACCACAGGGTTGTATTTGGAGGCAAAATGTAAAGACATTCACGCGTGGAGCCACCAAAGTACATGGCGAGACGGGAGCTCCACAGCCCTCTAGGCCCCCCAACCTCCCCTGAGTCACCCCATCGCCAGCATTTTCAAGAACTCAGATCTGCTGAATGGGAGAAGATAACTGTCAAAATGATACATCTGATAAGGGGTTAATATCCCAAATGTATAAAACACTCATTCAGCTCGACACCAAAAGAACAAGCAACCCAATTTAAAAATGGGCAGAGCACATGAAGAGATATTTCTCTAAAGAGGACGTACGGATGGCCAATAGACATGAAAAAATGCTCAACCTCACTAATCATTAGAGAAATGCAAATAAAAACCAAAATGAGATACCACCTCACCCCAGGCAAAATGGCTATCATCAATAAATCAACAAACAACAAGTGCTGGCGCAGATGTAGAGAAAAGGGAACGCTTGTGCACTGTTGGTGGGATTGCAGATTGGTGCAGCCACTATGGAAAACAGTATGGAGGTATCTCAAAAAGCTGAAAATGGAACTACCTTATGACCCAGCAATTCCACTCCTAGGTATCTATCCAGAGAAATCCAAAACTCTAATTCAAGAAAATTTATGCACCCCTATGTTTACTGCAGCACTATACACAATAGCCAAGACATGGAAACAACCGACATGCCCATCAGTAGACAACTGGATTAAGAAACTGTGGTACATTTATACAATGGAGTATTACGCAGCCATAAAGAAGAAAGAAATCTTACCATTTGCAACAACATGGATGGACCTAGAGAACATTATATTAAGTGAAATAAGTCAGACAGAGAAAGACAAATACCATATGATCTCACTTACATGTGGAATCTAAAGAAAAGAATAAATGAATGAACTCACCAGAAACAGTCTCAGAGACATAGAGGAAAAACTGAGGGTTGCTAGATGGGGGGGGGGGTGGATAAGGGGGAAGGTGAGGGGATTAGAAAACAGTCAGTAACCACAAGATTGCCACGGGGATACGAAAGTCAATTTGGGGAATGTAATCAATAATGTTGTAAAGATGTTGTGGGGTGTCAGATGGACACTTGTCTCATTAGGGAGACCACCTCAGGGATGATGTAGATGCCTGATCACTGCACTGTACACCTGAAGCAGAGGCTGAACAATAATGAATGTCAACTACAAGTTTATATATACATATATAGTTACAAGAAGCAGAGTACAGCATTAGGAATAGAGACAGTGGAAATGTTACGGCTGTGTGACGTCAATGGGATAGTGGATGGGGCAGGGGGGTTGACACTGTGAAGGATATAAATGGTAAATATCTAAGTATTACATTGTTTTGTGTACCTGAAACTAATAAAAAATGTTATTAAAAAAATTCAGTCTGTTTAATGACATTAATGAACTTCCAGGCACATCTATGGTATTATAATGATGGTATAATAAGGCTAAGGTGGAATGAAGGTCGTTGCAAGCCTTGCTTCGCAGGCGTAAAGCAACAGTCGAATGTGGGCAGGTATTTGGTATCCTTCCCTTCCTCGTAGTGATTGATGGGAATGGTAGATAAAGGAAAGGTTTGGGCGTGTAGGGGAGGTCTCTGGGGGGACATACAGGAATGTTACCAGGCATGTCCAGACATGTCGGAGACACAATTCCTGCTTCTAGCTGCCTGCCTCAATTTGAAGAGTGCTTTTGTTCACCATCTCCGGGAAAATGGCTGCTGCAGGCATCCCTGGCCTGCCGACATTCATTAGAACTGAGAGAGAGAGACCATTGCTATTGAGGGTCTCCTAGGCCAGGGTTTCTGGGAGGAAAAGGAGAACTTGCAAGGGGGCAGGGAGACTCTCAGATGAGCGCTTCCAGAACACTTGTGTAAAACAGCAGCACCCCCAGCATCTCTGCTGCCTGGAAGAGACGGCAGCTGGCCAGGGTGAGAGCAAGGACAGCCAAAGATTCAATCAATGTGGGGAGAGAAGAAATGCTGCACTTGGAAGAAGGCTGCTTTTTTGCCTGTGTCCCTAACTTCCTATTTCAGGCTAGGATCACACTCACATCCCTGGAGCTAAACGTCGAGCACCCCTGGCCCCAAATGATTCTGACCAGGATTCCCAAAGGCTCTCTGGGTCGGTGGCCTCGGGTCAGAGATCTGGGCACGAGAAAGTGAATCCATCCCTGGAGCTGGATCTGCCCATCACTGGAAGAAGCAAGGTGACTGCGGGAAAACAGGAAGGGGTGTTTCTTGAAAAGCACAGAATACCACGTGGAGAGGGGGACCAGGAGTCTGCTCCCGATGAACTGAATCGGAACAACTGGGAAGAGGCACCCAGGAACCTCCATTTACAATTAACTTCTGTGTTGGTGCTCACGCTCGCTAAAATTTTAGAACTCTTGGGCTCTCCTAAAGGTCCTGAGCCCCCTATGAACATTAGAATTTGTAAAGGGGAACTTTAAAAAGTACCGATGCCCCAGAACCCACCCCCAGCAATCCTGATATAGTCCAAGGGCAGTGCGGCTTGGGAATGGGGAGCTTCACAAGCTCCCCAGATGATTCTAAGGTGAAGCCTACATTAGTTCTCGTCTAAATTAGTTCTTCAGACTCTTCCAGCTTCCACAATCAAATCTGGGAAAGGATTGGGAAGGGTAGGGTTAATGGCTAAGGTAGTCAGCCAACGGAAGGGGAATGGGGGAGGGGAGGAAGGAAGAAAGAGTGGGCCCCTGGAACCTTTGAGAACTTTCTACCGCAGCAAGCAAAATATTTTGAAAACTTAGACAACACTGCTCTTTACATAGTTACTTATTACATGGTGCTGATGTGCTGTTTGAATCACAAATTGCATGCTAATGGCCTAATTCATAAACCATTAACATTCTTTATGAGTCCTTAGCATTCAGAAATAAGGAATTTGTGTTCAAAATATCATTTGCATTGCAAAATTCAATAATTTAGTTTCTCATATTCATTAATGCCTAAAACCACAAGACATAGCTTATCCCATTTGAACTCCCTCCTCAGGACACTGAGAAAAGAAGTGTTTCAGCCAGGAAATCAAGTACTGCCTTTTATGACCAAGTTTGGGACTGCTCTGAGAGGCAGCCCAAGAGGCAGCCAGGCTGTTTTTCCTTCAGGAGCCAGCACTGAAGGGATCCTGCCACAGGAAGATAATTGAGTAAAGGGCCTCTCAACCTCCTGTTTATTTAACCTCCCCAATCTCGGGAAGCCCGTCTGAGACTAATTCCTGCTGAAGAGAGAGGTGCAACTTCCAGTGAAACGATCAAAGGAAAATTCAGTGAAATGATCAATGTAACATTCAATTGAATAGTCCATGAGATACCGGAAATGCTGTAAATCAGATATTTAATGGAAAGGGCTGTAGAATACTCTGTGAGCTGAAAATGGACACTATTCTCTTGACAGCTACATCTCCAATGAGAGGGAACTTGCTTCATCTCTATGAGGGACCAAGCTGGATTCATAGCCTGCCTAGTAGCTGTTTTTGCTTCCTATTACAAGGTAGGCATTGGAAATTATCGAAAGACAGCAAGGAGAGATAGATAGTTTGTGGAAGAGCTAATGGGAATTCTTACCTGGCTCACGCACCCCTTAAGAACAGACCTTTTGGGATTCGACAGAGGGTTCAGCGTCAACACATCGATTATATATTGGTTTGATAGGCATGATGGGAATGTGCTAGTGTAAATATTTTTCTTTTGAAACCAGATGTAGGCTCCTCGGTCAAACCAGAATGTTTCAGAATCCAGACCTGGGTGTTAAGACGATGAAATTGAACCAACAAAATTCCTGGAATCAGAAGACCTGCATTTCCATTCTCGTTCTGCTTCCAACCCGTGTGTGAACTTGTCCAACTCACGTCCTCTCTCTCTGGAACTTGTAAATAGGGAGGTTTAGATGTCATGATCCCGAAAAACTCTTCCAACACTGAAACCTCTAAGACTTCAGGATCTGACCCTAGTATTATGACCAAAATTAGACACGGGTTACCCCTGTCTGGGTGTGTCTGCCTGAAAGCTGGTTATTCGAGCCCCTACAAGGTCAAAGACCAAAGACCTTACTAGAATGTAAAGTGGTCCATTAAAAGGAACCAGATGTAGATACACCACGGAATACTGTTCTGTCATAAGAAAAGATGAAATAGTACCATTTGCAACAACATGGGTGGATCTTGAGATTATTATGCTAAGTGAAATAAGTCAGACAGAAAAAATCGAGAACCATATGATTTCACTGATATGTGGAATATAGAACTGAAAACAACAACAAAACAAACAAATGAAGAAACAAAAACTCATAGACACAGACAATAGTTTAGTGGTTACCAGAGGGTAAGGGGGGAGGGGGGTGGTAGATGAGGGTAAAGGGGATCAAATATATGGTGATGGAAGGAGAACTGACTGGGTGATGAACACACAATGTGATACATAGATGATGTATTACAGAATTGTACACCTGAAATCTATGTAACTTTACTAACAATTGTCACCCCAATAAACTTTAATTTAAAAAAAAAAGAAAAAAGAAAGGAGCCAGATGTGTTTCATTTAGTGCTGTATTCTCAGCACCCAGCACACATCACGCCCAGGGATAGTGCTCATGAAATAATCACTCATTCTGTCAAAAGATGTGTTCTGAGCACTGACAGTGTGATGGGCTACATTCTAGACAATAAGGAGACAGTGACGAACAAACAGCATCAAGTTCCTACCTTTATGAGACATGACAAACAACCACAGCACACGTAAATCAACAAAACGAACAAGTTGAAATAGTGATGAGTGCGAATAAAATAAGGTAACGGGAGGGACAGTGGTGGAAATGAAGGGCTACCTTAGATTAGATTCCCAAGCATATTCTATCCGAAATCTCATAGATGACCAAAGAGCCAGCTGTGGGAAGACGTAGAAGCAGAACATTCTGGGAAGAGAGAGTAGCAAGTACAAAAGTCCTGAGACAGAGACATGCTTTGTGTGTGTACAGAAGATGAGCAAAGGCCCATGTGGATGGAATATTGTGAACAAGAGGTGTTCTAAGTGTGACAGAAAACTCTGGAATGTTTTAAGCAGGTGAGTGGCACAATTTGGTCCATAGCATTAACGATCTCACTGGATGCTTCATGGAAACTTGAAATTGTTGCATGAATGGAGTACAAAGTACCTACTCGAAAGAGAATCAGCCTAGGAGGGTGTCACCCTTCCAGGAGAAGGAGGCAGTCAGGCATTCTGGAAAGCCCTGCTACAGTGATATTGGACCCCGAAAGCCTCTCTACCTGTCTGGCACCCAGCGTCTCTTTGTGAAAACTAAAGTATCTCTTATTTTGAGATTGGCTTGACCGCTTCCTCCTCCTGTCCCTGCAAGCTTGGCAGCCTGGTAGTGAGGCAAGGCATTCATCAGCAAATCTAAAATATTTATTGTGCATATTTTAAAGACCAAAGTGCTATATCATCGAACGCTGCCCAGATGGGGACAAGGCTTCACAGTCTGCTGACTGGGAGGGGGACATACCAGACAGGGATGCAGACAATTCATCTGTGCAAATGGAACTCTTCAGAGGGGACCACAATCCTTGCATAAGCACCAGAGACAAACCAGCCCATAATGACCACCATTAAAATTGAATACAATTTGCTTATTTTTTAAAAATGGAATTCCTCATGTCCTGTATAGGTATCATTTATCCCATAGGAAAAATGTGAGAGATCTAAAAATGTTAGCATAGAGGGCATAGTACTGCTTGGAGGGTGAATCTTGGGCCAAATTCCTGAGAATGGGTATTGCTAAGGCATCTATATTTATAGAAGTTCCTCTGTTTTGCTCCCATCACTATTTTCCCTTTGGGAGGGATAGGATAACATGCTTACGTGTTTGGTAGGTGTGTTGGAGGTGGAGGTGGGCAAGGTGGGCGAGGTGGGCAAGCTGGTACTGACTTTAGGACCCTTGTTTTAAAAATGGAGGTGAGCGGGAGAGAGAGACCCATGATGGTGGAGTAGATATATAATGTGCCTGCTTCCTTCCACGAACACATTAAAATTACAACCAAATTATTAATTTTGGGGGCGCAAAACAGGGCTGCAAAACAGGGCGGCCCCAATCCTCCGAGTGGGGGTTGAGAATTAGGAAGGATTATGTCAGCCACGGAGGTTTCCCCAGGAGGAGTGAGGGACACCAGCCCCGCTCCAGGTTCCCCAGCCCAGAGTACTAGTCTGGGAAGAGGAGCCCCCACAACAACTGGCTGTGACAAACAGTGGGGATTCCGACCATCCAGGTGGGACAGAAGGCTGTGGAACACCCAGACGTCCCCTTAACTGGCCCGCACACAGGCTCACTTGCTCACAGGCACTCATCCTGGGCGCTGGCGATCGGAAGGTGACTCAAGGGGCGTCCGAAGCATACAGAGGCAGGGGGGGGCAGACTGAGGTGTGTGGCTTTGGGGCAAAAGCTGCAGGACAGTCGTCACTTTCTCAGTGAGGTTTCCTCTTCTTGTGCAGCCTGCAGGAGGGCTCCATCTTTTCTGTGTTGAGCCCGCCCCCTAAGCTTATGGCCAGATCTGAATCTGATTGGCCTGGTGAGCTCTGCGGCTCCACCCTGCTGGTCACTGAGATTTCACCCCGCCCAACTCCCCCAATGCCTGAGGCACTTTGTCTGAGAACAGCCAGCCCCGCCAGCCAGCATTGCTTCTGGTCTTGGAAAACTATCTTAGTCCACAGGCCCCAGGCAGGTAGCTACTGGCCTCCGTGTGGTCTGAGACATTTGCTGAGTAGCTCCAGGCTCAGCACTGACACCAAACCAGAATTTACAATAACCTGGTGACTCCCTGAGGCCCTGCCTCACCCAACTTGCATACTGCACAAAGCTTATCAGTGGAGGGAGCTTTATCACCTTAAGGGAGCTGGCAGGGGGCAGCAGGCCTCGGGGTGTCCTGGCTGTTTGCGGAACTACCCCAGGCCAGGTACTGGTGGCAGCCATCCTCAGTTTGCAGCGTGGCCTCTCCCATACACTTCCAGGATTAGCACAGGCAGTGAACAACCACAGATCACTTTGTAGCTCCTACCAGGTAGTCCCCAGACAGGCACAGGCAGTGGGTGACCTGGGCCTGCACCAGAGCCCCTCCCAAGAGGCCCCAGAACCAACATACTTGGAAATTGACTTCAGACCACAGCAGAGCACCACCCAATTAGCCCCACAAGCAGCATACACAAAGGATGGGTTCAACAGGCACCAGGGCCACTGGGGCAAATCCCGCTCAGTAGGGTAAGCCTCCCACGGAGCAGCCCACAAGCTCTGGACATGGCCAAACCCCACAGCCAACCAGCCTGAGGGTCAGTCCCACACACTGATGTGCCAATAGCAATCAAGGCTCAACTGTAACAGGAGGGCACATACAACTCACACAAGGGACACTCCTGGAGCACGTGGAGAGGGTGACCAGGGAGGCTGTGCCCCAGGGCCCCACAGGGCACCTACTACATAAGGCCACCTGGCCAAGACTGGGAGACATAGCAGATCTACCTAATACATACAAATACAGAGAAGCAGCCAAAATGAGGAAACAAAGAAATATGCCCAAATGAAAGAACAGGAGAAAACTCTAGGAAAAAAATGAAACAAAATGGAAGCAAGCAACCTACCACATACAAAGTTCGAAACAATGGTTTTAAGGATGCACAAGGAACTTAGTGAGAACCTCAACAAAGAGATAGAAAGTATAAAAAAGGACATAGAAACCACAAAAAAGAAACTATCAGAAGTGAAGAATACAGTAATTGAAATGACGAATACACTAGAAGGAATCACCAGCAGACTAGATGGAGCAGAGGATGAAATCAGCAATTTAAAAGACAAAGTAGCAGAAAACACCCAAGCAGAATAGCAAAAACAAACAAACAAAAATAATCCAAAAAAATGAGGATAGTTTAAGAAAGCTCTGAGACAATATCAAGCAATCTTCGCATCATAGGGGTACCAGACGGAGAAGAGAGACAGCAAAGGATTGAGAACCTGTTTGAAGAAATAATGACAGAAAACTTTCATAACCTGACAAAGGAAATAGATACACAAGCCCAGGAAGAGCAGAGTCCCAAACAAGATGAACCCAAAGAGGCCAATACCAAGGCACATTATAATTAAAAATGCTAGGGTTAAAGACAAAGAGAGAATTCTAAAAGCAGAAAGAGAAAGACAACTGGTAACTTATAAGGGAGCTCCCATAAGATTGTCAGCTGATTCCTCAACAGAAACTCTGCAGGCCAGAAGGGATTGGCACAAAATATTCAATATGATGCAAAGCAAGAACCTACAACCAAGGGTGCTCTACCCAGCAAAGCACATGGGGAGCATAGTCAATAATATGGTAATAACTATGTATATATAGCGCCAGGTGGGTACTAGACTAGTCAGGGAGATCACTTCTTAAATTATATAAATGTCTAACCACTATGCTATGGATCTGAAATTAATATAAAATAATGTTGAATGTCAACTGTAATTTAAAAACTTAAAAAGTGGGGAAAGGTGAAGGGGAATAAGAGGTCCAAATTTCCAGGTATAAAACAAATAAGTGACGAGGATGTAATAGGAAATATAGTCAATAATATTGTGCATAGGAAATATAGTCAATAATATTGTGGTAGCACAATACGCTGTCAGATGGTTGCTGGACTTATCATGTTGATCACTTCTTTAGGTATAAAAATGTTGAATGACTATGGTGTATCCCTGAAACTAATAGAATGTTGTATGATAGCTATATTTTTAATAAAATCTTTAAAAAGAAAAAAAACATAATAACAGAAGAAACCAATAAGACACATTTATCTTTTTCACCCCCATAAAAAATAATGTTTATAAATTCGACTTTAAGCATTAAATTTAAGCATGAAGTGTGTCATTTCTCTGACTGGAATGTTCCCAGGAATGCTCTCAGTAAGAATCCTTGTACTCAGCACTTCGCAGGCTTTATGACCTTTTTTATTCATTGTTGGTTGGACTTGACGTTAGGGCTTTCTCCAGACTTGGGATGCAATTTGACAAAATGGAATACTTGTTTTTAAAGAAACACAAAAAACTTTGTGTTTAATATATTATTAAAAGAGGATGAAAGGAACACAGGTTTAAACACCTTTCTTGTTTACAAGCAATCCATGGCAAAATAATTCTCTCTATAAAAAAATGGAGGAGAGAAGAAAAGCTGTGGCCTGGGGTTGTGGTGAGGATTGAAGAGATGGTGCCTGCAATGTGCACAGCACTGTGCTTGGCCTCTGGCTAACATTGGGTTCATAAAACCATGGTCATCACCATCACTGTTACTGTGGCCATTGTTATGGCTGTACTGCTAGATACTGGCTTTGGTGAGTCTCCCAGCTTTCCCATAGAATGGAGTTATGATGGTCACTCCCCATTGGGTTCTTGGGAAGATTAGGCAAGGTAACGTGTGTCCAGCACTTAGGAGTGTGTAAGTTCAGCAAACAGCTGCTCCCATTGTCCTCACCATCTCCCTCATCTTCAGTGATGGACTTCATCCTCAGGTTAGGATTTAGCTTGGAATTGGGGTTGGTGCTAAGATGTTGTTGCAGGAAGGGGTGTTGTTGGAGGAAGACTAGACAATAGGAAGTCTCACCATCTACCATGTTTCCCCGAAAATAAGACCTAATTGGAAAATAAGCCTTAGCATGATTTTTCAGGATGACATCCCCTGCACATAAGCCCTAATGCATCTTTTGGAGCAAAGCTTAATCTAAGACCTGGTCTTATTTCCAGGGAAACACGGTAGGTGTCTGCTCTATGTCATCCTTGAGCTTGTTAGTGCCTCAGTGTGCCCACTCAGTAAATCGGGGGTCATATTAGACGTGCACTCTTCGCTAGCATTGTATTTAAGTAAAATGCAATCATACATACTAAGGCACTAGAAACGGTTTAAAAGCTCTGTATATTTAGAAGTTGTTGATGGTGATTCTTTTTAAGTAGGGAGGAAGATTGTTTGTTATTATTTGATTCATCCAGCCCTGAGATAGCAGATAAATCAGAGAAACATCAAGTCAGAGTGAAACATGGGTTGCCAGAGTACAGAGTTTCATAGGGATTTTTTTTTTCTTTCTGCAATCTTTGCTGAAAGACATTTGAAGTGGAGTTAATAATTGAAATGTAATGAATAATTGCAGCTTGGCGTCCATAGCACAATCATAATGGCCAGTTTATTACTTTTTTAATATGTTTGGCGAGTATTAATAATATTGAAATAATGTGAGAAGATTGTGGGAAATAAATGAAATATATTATTTGTCAAGGAAAAAACTGTCCCAACTGTAGGCACCACTCTTATGAGTTCTGTGATGCAGGCAGCATTGCACTGACCCCATCATCGTGGGGACATCACCCGCAAATTTGGGTTCCTGCAGAATTCTCATGAGGTCAAGTAAAGAGGAAGGTTTCCACATGATAGCCTGCCATCTTTTATGTGTTTCTTGCGGTGTGTGGAACCCATGCCAAAAAGAAACCCAGAGCTATGAATAATAATACCCAGGTTTTACTTCTGGCTCTTACGTAGGACCTTGGGCAAGTCCTTTCCCCTCTCAAGTCCTCATGGTCGTTATGGCAAAAACATGAAAATAGGATGAATGGGTTGGAATAGATCCTGAATCCTAACTCTTTCACCTCTGATAACCCATTTTGTTATTTTTCTCTGAACCAAGAAGCAGCCCTCATGCGATTGACAGCTTGGCATTGGGTTTCCAGCCTCCAGAACTATGAGCAATGGAGTTGTTTATAATCCACTCAGTCTATGGTATTTTTATTATAGTCACCCAAATGGACGAAGACACTGATACCAATATTTAATGAACATTCTTCTCAATTCTTAGAGGTATCTCTCTATACATGGAGATTCAACTTCACATAAACATGATAATGTACCTGCTAAACGACAATCCGTTTTTTGTGGTTGTTTTTTTCCTTTTTCTCTGTTTGATTCTATACCAGGAACTTCGTTCTGTTACAACGAAGCCCTGCAGAATTTTTCCATGGTAATTTACGGTTAATAATTTACCATTGCCATCCACACCGCTATCAAAAGGCAGCTGTAAAAAGAACAAGAAAGATTTTTGTGTGCTGATATGGAAAAATCTCCAAGATAAGTATAAAAAGCAAGCATAGAACACTACTTTTTGCTCCCCTTTGTGAAGAAAGAAGGAAGAAAGAGGAGAAGAGGAGAGGAGAGGAGAGGAGAGGAGAGGAGAGGAGAGGAGAGGAGAGGAGAGGAGAGGAGAGGAGAGGAGAGGAGAGGAGAGGAGAGGAAAAAGTAAAAAAGAAAGGTAGAGGGGGAAAAATATATAAACACATTTGCTCTGGAGGTGAAGGCAAAGAACTGGTGGTTCTGGTGTGTCCGGTGGTGCCGGGGTGTCCGGTGGTACCGGTGTGTCTGGGAAAAGACCCAGTGGGCAGGGACCTGAGGCAGGAGAGACAGCTCATTGCATACTCTACTGTATCTCTGGAATTTGGGACCATACATGATTGTATTAACCTAGTGCACAATACCTGTGTGTAGTGTTTTTATGTTCTTTGTACTTCACTCTGTGGGTGTATAATTTTAATATAATAGAGAAATTTGTGCTATATTTTAAAATTATATCATTTATAATATATGTATTTGTAACTTTGAAAAGACGTTTATCACTATAATCCTCAGTACCCAGCCAAGTGCCCGGAATATAAGGAATATAAGGAACAGCTCAATACATATTTATCAAATAGATATATCCATATATTAAAATATATTTGTGATCTTTTTCATAGTTACTTCCATTCTCTTTCAATTTGGGACGTTTTTGTCACAGTTTGGGTCACTTCCTGGGAGCGTGTCACACGTGTGAAGAAAGTCCACCTTGCATATGGGGAAAGCAAATGTTTGAGAATCCCTGGGCCAGTTTTGCTGGGATCCTCCTGGCTGATACGATCCAGAATTCTGAGATGGGATCTCGAACGCAACGAGATCCAGGTGTCTTTTCCCTGTGAGAAGGGAATCTGGTAGTGGGTGGCTGGGAGCATGAGTGAGGCGGGTGGAGGAAGCTTTGCCCAGTGCCCAGAACCTTCTTGTAGGAGGCAGAGGTTGAGAGAAAAAGAGCCCTGACACAGACAAAGCAGTCACAGGGGCCACAGGCAGATGCTCTGGGTAAGTAGGTCTCATGTTGCAACTCTGCTTCCAGATTCTCTACCTGGCCATCGTACGTATTAATCACTTGCTGTATGCCAGGCACTGTACGGGGCATGTTATATTATCTCATCCAAACTTATAACAATATCACGAAGCTGGTGCTATTACTATGCCCACTTTACACGTGAGAAGACAGGCTTAGGAAAGGTCATGAGGTTATCAAGAACTTGAACCAGTTATGTCTAGCTCAAAAGCCCTTGCAATCTTGGACTGGGAACAGCATACAAGTTGTCATACAAACTGGAACAGTGAAAGGGACATTACTAATAATGCCAGGACCGCAGACATCAACCGGGACCATCCCAGGATAATAGCTCAGGATAAAGAACATGAAAGTACTTTGTAAACAACAACGTTTATTAAGAGACCAGAGACAATTACGCTGACCACGGGATTCAGGGAGAGAAGTCTCTCTGTCAACAGAAGATTGCTTTCTTGAACAACAACTCCCTCTGCTGCAACAGGAAGCCCCGTTCTCCCAGGCCCACATCTTAAATATAGCTGACATTTCAAAAAAAAATTGTCGGTTTTATTAATGTTTTAAAATATAAATTAAAAATGTGACAAATGAGTGAGAAACGGCAGTCTGTTTTAATGAAAATTTCATACTCTCCATCAATAAATCACAGACCAAAGAGAACTTAACATGGGCCACAATATTTCTTGCCTATCAATGTAGGGGGTGACTGGAGTTTGCCCAAGTTAACTTGGCAGAAGCGTTGGGAACTGGGAAGGTTCTGGAATTCTGCGCGACCCAGGAGGCCAGATTTTGGAGGGATGGGGAGCTGGTCTCCATGGAGATGACTTGAAGATATGCGGCAATGGCCTGACGTGGACCTCACCACACAGGACACCATGGTGGTCGGGAAAACGTCCCGAATATTAGGTTGAAATACAGCAGGATGATAGCATTGCCCAGCAGAAGTCATCTGCGCTCACCTTCCTGGTGGAGATGTTGGGGGACGGCCCAGGTCAGGAGTCCCTTGTCTAAAGAGGATGTGAAAACAGCACCCTATCCCCTTCCCCACCGTGTTCCCCCCGCTGCAATGATAGGGCACTTTCAATGACAGGGCACTTTCCCAAATTTTTTGTCCAGAATCTTTACTAAAATTTTGTTTTCTCTTTCTCCAAGAGATGCCTTGTCTTATCCCTGGGTAGCAATAAACCAATCTCATCTATTTCATATTTTTAAAGAAATCCAGACAAGGGGAAGCTACGATCTTTCCTAGTCATCCATGCTAGATTTAATCTGGAAGTCTGCTGCTCCCTTCAACACCATTTTCATATTTGGGTTGGGGTTTCCAAAGCACGGAATCCATTCATTGTGCTCTGGACCCGCCATTCAAAAATTTCAAGTATGTAAGAATGAGGGGGGGAGGGCAGCGGGTGGTTGAAAAAGCAGTTTTCTGGGCTGGAGGTCTTACAATGCTGATTCGTGGGTTGGGGGAAGGGAGCAGGATTGTGCCTTGTACACAAGAATCCCAGGTGAGTCTCACGTAAGTGTGTGAGGGCCACACTTTCAGAAGCACCCAGCTGAATGAGCCTTGGCGACCAGATGAGGACAGTTGGTGGTTCTTTAGGGGAACAGGGGTATTTCCAACCAGAACCACATAGCATCAACTCCCCAATCTTCCTGCCTCTTCCCCCACACGCTCCTTCTACACCAGAGTTTCACAAACCCAGTGTTCTGAGGCCAGATTGAAATGCCAGAATGTATGGAGATTAATCACATAAGAATACAAACTGCCGCTTATCAGCTCCCATATATTTGACATAATTACCCTACAAGCAACATGAAAATGTTGTACTGTAATAACTCCAAGCCTGGAGAAAAGGCAGCACTACTGATAACATGAGAGTAGAGAAGAATACAGAATGGAACCCTTAGAAAACTTTTAATTAATTTTTTCCCCCTTTCAGCATAATTGATGTCAGTTCAGGCTTTAATGTTTTCAGCGTGCTCGGCCTCATCGCAAAGAAATTAGGGCCACTGCCAGCTGACTGCATAGCAAAGCTGAGCCCTGGTGGGGGGACCAAAGAGGAGCGACGTAAGGAGAATTAGTGCATCTTTTAAATGTATAACTTAAACTGCTTTACTCCCCCCATTTAAAATTCTTTCATAGCTCCCCATTTTCTGCCCTACAGAACCCCAAATCCAAGGTCCTCTTGGATCCTTCACTTGTTTGCTCTCCTCATAAATTTTACCTCTTGCCCCCCCCCCCCCTACGTGCTCCAGTCTTACCAAAATGCTAGTAATTTCTGCAATGCACCAGTCTTCGTCCATTTGGGCCGCTGTAACAAAGCACCATAGACAGTGTGGCTTATAAACAAGGGGAATTTGTTTCTCACGGATTGGAGATGAGGGTGCCAGCCCGGTCAGGTTCTGGTGAGAGACCTCTTCCTGGCGGCAGACTGCTGTCTTCTCATTTTGTCCTCACAAGGCAGAGAGAAGGCAAGAGAACTCTCTGGGGTCTCTTTTATAAATTTGGGGAGACACAAGCATTCAATCCAATCCCTTGCACCTGCATTTCTCCAACCCTTGCACGTGATGCTCACACTGCCAGGACAGCCCTGTCTACCCCTTCTCCACCTACTTCTTTGTGTAGCCAACAGAACTCTTCCTTCAAAACTCAGCTCAGATGTCACCTCCTCCTGAAAGCCTTCCCTGCTCACCTGCAGCCCAGGCTTCTGCATTGGGTTCCCAATGCCTCTTGATCTCCCCCTTGAACACAGAACTGATCCCACTATATTGTAGGAGTCGGTTTATCGCTCTCCTCCTCTAGAACGTACTGCAGTGGAATTACACCATACAGTGACCATATTTCCATGAGTTTTATTCGTCTCTGTAATCCAGCACATACAGTGTCTAGGATAGAATATATCTCAGGGAATATTTGAAGAATGAACAAATAAACATTCTTTGTAACTACTAGAGTAATGCAACACTTTGCTGATGCCCATTGTATAGGAACCTGTATAGTAAATTCCTGGGAGGAAACCACTCATCTCTCTTGATGAACTACTATTATTTATTGGTTAAACCAACTTATATAGCCCATTATTTTCCTTTTTGTGTAGACTGCCGGGAAGCTCGAAATTAAATGCCAAGTTCAACTATCACAATGGTATCGGTCTAGGATTTGTTGATTAATTTTTCTCTTTTCTTCTCTATGATTTTATCTTTTTTTTTCTGTTTCCAATAGTTTTGGCCCTATTTTCTCATTTTATTGGTCAATGGCATTGCAAACAACTTCACATAGGTGGGCTGCAAAGGATGTACCCTCTAATGCTTGTTTTATGACTTAACAGTTAAGCAAACCTTTCTGATAAATAACAAGCACAATTTCTCTAAGCAGCAAATAAATAGTAAATATTTGTTGAACATTAACTATGAGCCAGGCATTAAGCTAGGTCCTGCGCACACAGAAAAAGGAAAAAACATGGTTCCCCCACTCAAGGAGTTCACTGTCTAGAAGCAGATGTAATTCCAGCCCCGTGTGGGTACCAGCCATGACGGAGATGTGTCCTGGGTGCCATGGGAGGAGGGTAAATAAACCAGCTTAAAACTGAATAAAACTGAAGCTTCCTGGGGAAATTGGGGAGAGGTTTCCCAGAGGAGGTGATGTTTGAATGGAGTCTTAACAGATACACAAGAGTTCACCAATACAGGAAACAACACATGCAAGAACATGGAGCAATTTGATATATGATCACACATGGCCTGCAGGATTGGTGGAAAATCAACCTGTTACAGACGGCTAGATCACGAAACACACGGACAGCTCCTGCAGACAAGTTTAGATTTTATCCTGCAGACCATCTTGCCCTGAGGACCCCCATTTCGATGTTCAGAAATTTTGTGGCAGTAATTTTAGTGAAAATTATCTGAGAAAACACATTGCTATCAAAGTTATGGTAAGGTCAGCGATGCATTTAAATGAAGTTGCACTTTGTTCGGCCCAATCAAGTCTAGACATTTGAGAAACAGCTGCATGGAACAAAACATTCTTTGTTCTTATAGCTACGGGTTCAGACAATTAAGTTGGCAAACTTGTTGCAATGATGTTGTTAACCTTTTTTGGTATCAGAGGGATTATTCATTATGAATTTGTACCAACCAGACGAACAGTAAACCAAGTTTACTATTTGGAAGTGCTGAAAAGACTGCATGAAAAAGTTAGACGACCTGAACTTTCTGCCAACAGTTCATGGCTCTTGAATCATGACTATGCACCAGCTCACACGGCCCTGTCTGTGAGGGAGTTTATAGCCAGCAAACAAATAACTGTATTGGAACACCCTCCCTGCTCACCTGATCTGGCCCCCAATGACTTCTTTACCCAAAGAAAAAGGAAATATTGAAAGGAAGACATTGTGATGACATTCAGGACATCAAGGGTAATACACCGACAGCTCTGATGGCCATTCCAGAAAAAGAGTTCCAACATTGCTTTGAAGGGTGGACTAGGTGCTGGCATCGGTGCATAGCTTCCCAAGGGGAGGACTTCAAAGGTGACTATTGCGATATTAAGCAATGAGGTATGTAGCACTTGCTATAGGATGAGTTCGCAAACTTAATTGTCTGAACTCATATAAATAAAAACATGACTATCCATTTCTAGGTGGTTACTTTTCTCAGTGTCTTACGTTACGATGATCAGCCTTGACATATGGGCTCTGCAGGGTGTAATTCCACCGTGGTACCAATGTGGGGACTATTTGTGTCAGATGCTTCTCTCGTTTATTTAATTAGGCCCGTGCTGCACCTTTCCTTTCTCTTTCTGTTTTTCTCTTTCTTCAATGTTCGCTATCAATATCTATTGTTGTCCACTTGCATTCTGATGTGTTCGTGTAATTTGATGGTCTTCAAATTCTCACGCTTGCCAGCAACACCCAGAGATTCCAGTAGGTCTGGGTGGGACCTGAGAATTGCATTTCTAACAAACTCCCAGGTGATTCTGACACTGCTGGTCCTGGGACCACAGTTTGAGAATCTCTGAGTGACATGATCTGTCTTCTGATTTATTAACACATCATCTATGGCTCCACGACTTCTTACGTATTTTTACCTTTCTTAAAATTGTCAAACCCTTGATTTCACAAAGAAATGCTCAAAATATATAAAATAGTTAGATGCAGAAATAAACATCCATAAATGCATAGAGTCCTTATAAACAATTTTATATCTCGATGATATTTAACACAAATAGTGCACCTATTATAGGAATTCCTAACTCATTGCAAACTGATAAGTAAATATAAAACAGGCAACATATACATTTATAAATTAAGAGCCAAGAGTTTCATGTGATTGTTCTGTATTTTAGATTCATTATGAGAAACTGAATATACAAACAGACAATGGCCGGACCATATGCTTATATAACAATAGAACCCACAACCTACAGCAACCAGCCTGGGAAACCAACCCATTATGTGCAGTAACCAGCCCAGGAAGCCAGCTCACTATCTGTAAGTCCCGCTGTAGAAACCAGTCCAGGAAGCCAAACCTTTGTAACAACTGGCACCAAATGGCCAGGACTTGACCAGTAACTGACAGCATCCCTAATTTTTGTCCCTTTGCCAACTTAGGACCAATCAATCACCCTAATCAATCACACAGGCTGCTCCACTTCGAGGCAACCCATGTCCATCTTTCCCAGGCCAACAGCCTCCAATCAGGACAGACCAGAACTCTTTTCTTTTTTTCTCCTACAAAGCTTTCCCTGCTCTCTGCCTGCCTTTGAGCCTCTGCCAAGACACAAGAGAGTCGGCCACCATGACTGCATCTTGACAAGCTTTTATTTATTCTCCTTTGGTTGGTCTTTGTTTATTTCCACAGTTAGCTGGAGGAACCAGAGGAAAGCACAGCCCACTGAACCCAGGGGAGATGTCTCTACACATTCCATAGAGTTACATGTGTAAGACCCATTTGGATAACCGTCTAGTCCATAGACCATGGTTGCTGCACGTATGTGTTCTCAGGCCCCTTACCATACGTGTGTCAAAGGATTGTGTGGCCCAAGTGATGGCAACCATTGCTGTGGGCAAGGGGGGAGCTCTCCAGGGATTTTTGAGCTGAGACGTGTCATGATCTGTGCATCAAAAACATCATCTGGGCAGCTGTGTGAGGATGAGAAGTAAGGAAGGACAGTATATGTCAGCCAGGGTTCCTTTAAGGGGATTGAACGAGAACTTTAGACCAGATCCGGGCTCCATGGTGGTGACATTCTTTGTCCTGAAATGCATTCCCATTGCTTTTGAAGAGCCAAACTTTCACTCCTGCTCACAAAGGATGGCATCGGTGTCTTCCCAGGTGGGTCCTTGCATGCCTCCCTGCAAAGCAACATGGAGCAGCAAGCCACTGTCATGGTTCTTTAATTAGCGACAGACTTTCATCCGGAAGCCATGGGGCACGTTCCCAGCGGAGAATCCAATCTTAATTGCTGGGTGTGGGACGCCCACCATGCCTTTTTTGATGGGCCCGAGGCTCACTCTTTTGACCTCCAACATCTGGACTTGCTGGAGCCATGGAAATTATTCCTGGGCTGGGTAATAGGGATCCCAGGAAGGAGATTTTGGCCAGAACATTTGGCCAGGCTTTTTAAATTTCATGAGGAAGGGGAAATGCAACCTTCCCAGAGCTGCTGCAGGAAGACCTCCAGAAAAAACCCTGATCTTCAGATAAGTAAGTCAGATGGCCCGAGTTTGATCCAAGCCCTGGCTCTTACCAATAGTGGGCCCCTGACTGTTCATATGACTTATCATCTCCGCCCCTCGATTTCCCTGGTCGTAAAAAGGGTGCAATGCAAGGGTCTGCTTTGAGGTGTGAAACGATGCATTTGAAGGGCTTGGCAGCGTGCCTGACACATGGCAAACGCCAACATTTATGGCACACGCTTCTCGAGCTCTGGCGGCACTTACATTGTGATCTGCAGTTGAGGTCACCAATTCCCAAATGCCGACCCCAAGCCACACAGATCCACAGCCATGCTTCACGACTCCCAAATAGCCTTTAGTATTTTTTCTTCATTTCCACTCCCACCCCTGAAATTTTAATAGCACGGGTAAACTGTCTATTTATGTGGCATAGTCCTTTGGAGAACCAAAACTACAGTAATAGCCAAGATATTTTTTCACCCCCTCAAGAGCCAATTTTCTGAGCAGAGATGAAATCTTACTCGTATACACACCTTTTATTCTCTTTCCCGACACAGAGGGAAGTGAGCTAAAATTCACTGCGTCTATATGTACATAAAACATCTACACATCCATAGACTATGGTTAGTTTTGCTTTAATTGATGGGTTTGACAATGCAAACTGCTTGCATTTTACATTGTAAGTGGAGGAACTAGTGTTGTAAGAAATAAAGCATCTCCCCTTTTTTTAATAAAAGTCAATTTTCATTCATATTAAGGACGCATGATCTGAAAGTACATGAACTGAGAAAAATAAGTCCACATATATTCAACTCAAAGTTCAACCTTTGATTCCAAAATATTTCCTTTCTGTGAGTGTTTGTGTGTGCCTGTGAGCACATAACATCATCATGACAGGAAATGGTAGTGATTGTCTTTTTTATGTGGGTTTGTGTGTGTCTGCTTGGGTGGTTGTTTAATTGATGCACTTACTTAGCAAGATAAAGAATGGGTAACAAACCATGGGCCCCAGAATTTTTTTCCTCTTCTGTGAAATCTGAAATCTGGGTTCCTGTTAGCCCTCTACCTGTCAGGGAAGGTTCACCTCCCTTCTGCTGTCTCATTCATGCATGCTCATGGTCTTTCCACCGTCCTGTGGTCTTAGCTGGATCCATTGGTTAGAGCATCCACTGCTCCCCGGGAGGGAACCCCAGTAGAATAAGGGTGGGCTCAGCATAATTGGGCACAACTCCCCTGTACCTTGCCTTGTGCTTGGGATACAAAGATGGACAGTTCTGACCTTCTAGGTACCAACATCTAGCAAAGGCATTTGAGCTCTCCCGCCTTCCTGCTCCCTCACTCTTGTTTTGGCCCCAACCTCAGCCTCCTGGTTGCCAAAGCAAAAAGAGAAACTTCGTAAGTGACGAGATTCCCCAGTTCCCTTGGATAAAAACCTACTAAAGTTTGAAGAGAAGCATTGCTTTTCTGCCCCTGAGGCATGAGAGAAGTTCTTCTTGCAGACTCTTATAAAGAATAGCACAGCTGACTTAATATCTATCAATCAACACCCTTTCGTCAAATGTAACAGTGTGTTCCTTAGGGACATTTTTGGGAGGCCTCCCCATTCAAGCCCACGTACCAGTCAGTGAAAACAGTGGCCATATTGCTAAAAACAGAAACCACTCAAAGGTCCTTCAGTGGGTGAACAGACAAACAAACTGTACTGCATCCACGCTGTGGAATGCTAGGAGGGAATGCAAACAATGAGCCCGTGGTACAGGTGACAACCTGGAAGGATCTCGCAGGTATGCTGCTGAGTAAAGAAAAGCCAGTCTCAAGAGGTTACATACTGAATGAGTCCATTCAGGTAACATTCTGGGGGAAGCTGGGGGAGGCTGAGAGATGGGTTCACAAGACTCTGTGCACTATTTTTGAATTGTTTGTGTATCTATAATTATTTCAACATATGAATTTAAAAAAAAAAAGACAATGGCTGTTATCTAAGGTCCAATCTGTCACCGCTGAGTTCTCCACCTCTGAAGCCTCTGCCTCCTGGCTTGAAGGTGAAGCCGTGCTGTGTCAGCGCACCCCTGCCCTGACTTCCTACAGCCCTTGATTAACCAGCTGAAGCAGCTCCCAGGGCAGCTAAGCTGTGATTCTGAAGTGGTCTTTGATCCCTCACTTTAGGTCTCTTACCACTTACGCGTCTGTGTTTCAACTCTCCCTGAATGATCTCCTTCCTTTCATCAGATCGTTTGATGACTTACTTCTGGTCACTTGCTAATCCAGCTGAGGTTCCTGCTTCCTGCCAGTTTTGCTTCCAGCTTCTCATCATTTCCTTTGTTGCTGTTGCTTTGCTGAGCTGAGAGGCCAGGATGGAGACGCCATGGGAGCTCAGGGGTGCTGACCACCTCCGTTTCATGCTCTGGTCTAAGAAACACTGAGCTGACTCTCTGGGGTATCAGCTCAGTGATCCCATTTTCCAAACCAAGACCTGTGATTTAATTGGCATCACTTCATAATCCTTTGAAATTGGAGTTCTGGAAAATTCCAGCAACGGGTGGTTCCTTCTGTGGGAATCTGTGGCCAGAGAACTCAGTTCAGGAGAATGAAAAAAAATCCACGGAGTTTAAAGAATTAGGAGGTGGGTGGTTCAAGTAGTGGCATCACCATTACCAACAAATCTCTTTTCCTCTCCTGGAGATAGAAATGACTGTTCTTGTTCTACAGACGCGCTCCAAGCATCTAATGAGATAACGGCGGGAAACGGGTTTGCAAACAGGTCGGCACTTTGCAAATCAAATTAAAATGCAGTTACTCCTGTTTCTTCTTCTTCCTCCTCCAAGAACACTTTTTGGGTTGCCTCATTCGCCATCCCACCAACAGAATCTGTCATTAAGCACACCTAAGGTGGTCCCACATGAAGGCAAGGGAGCCAAAGTGCCTAAAAGCTCCATCCCTTGTGGATGGAGGCTGTTCCAAGGGGGTCTTAGCTGCCCAGCACTTCCAGCCTGTCTCAGTATTAGCCCAGCAGACGCCCGAGGCCAAAGAATGCCCTCAGGCAGAGGGTCATGGGTGCTTGTGGTAGAAAGCCATGAGCATGTGAGGGGACATGGTGAGGCCCAACAGGAGATGGGCAGACACTGTAAACATAACATTCCACAGCCTCACTGTCCCATTAGTGCTGCTAACAAACCACGCCCAAACTGAGTGACTTAGCACAGTGACATTTATTTTGCCCACCATGTAGGCAGGGTTTGGTGCAGAGAGCTAGTCTCTGATCCACTCAGCGTCAGGTGGTGCAACTGGAAGTCAGGGGTCTGGAATCATCGGAAAGCTCCCTCCCTGCAGAATCTGGTGGTGGGTCCTCAGCTGGGGCTGGAGCTGTGCAGAAGCAAGACAAGCCCAGGCAGTGAGAAAAAGCAACACCAGCTCTGACAATGACAAGAGAGTTGTGGGCTCGCGTCCTGGATTCCCTGA
Organism: Rhinolophus sinicus; assembly: GCF_057876585.1. NCBI lineage: Eukaryota > Metazoa > Chordata > Mammalia > Chiroptera > Rhinolophidae > Rhinolophus > Rhinolophus sinicus. The sequence continues at coordinate 9,683,634 of NC_142510.1, read as the reverse complement.
GGCTACTGCATCCAGGCAAGGACCCCACAACCCTGGGGGTGCCGGAGAGAGCAAACCTCACGAAGGAACATGGTGGAAGGGGACGGGTCGTCGGCTCTTCCCATGCCTAAATATTTTATGCGTCATCATATGCTTGTTCCTCCTCTGAGACGCCCAGTATTCCGTTAAATTAAGCATTTCTAATTGAGGAAATAGAAATAAATATGGAACGAATGCTGATGTTCTGACAGAATCCCCATGTCATCCTGGCAGAAAGAGGTCCTCACGCACTGCAGTGGCAATACTATTTAATGTGGTTGCTGATGAAAGGGCTGCATGTGAGTGAAACCCGGGCATCCCCAGCCCAGCGGCCTCAGCACCAGAACCACCATCAGAGCCATGAGGGGTCTTCACACCCCAAAGATGGCGGATGGGGAGGCAGAAGCACGTGGCTTGGCTTGGCAACCAGAAGACTGGGTTTAAGCCTCACTGCTGGCCAATGACCTCAGATACATTGTTGGCTGAATTGAGCTCCCATCAGTGGGAATGGGGTGGATGCCCCTCCTTGAAGAACAGTAGCAATAAACCTGCTTTGCAAACTCTAAAGTGCTGTGCTGTGTGAGAAAGCATGTGTGCCAGGTGACCCATCCTGAACAGTGCTCCCAGGAGGCTTCTGGAAACAGTAGATGACAATGACTTGTGCCTGAGCTCTGGGGAAATGCCTCCTAGAAACAGCGGGGGACGTTTGAGCATTGGAGGGCCTCATAGGTCATTGTGAGGTTTCAACTTTCACTCCAGGTAAGATTGGAGCCATTGGAGGGTTCTGAGCACCCTTTTCTGAAGATAATGCAGAGGAAAAGTGAGAGATGAAATATTGTCCCCATTTTACAGATAAGGAAACTGAGGCAAGACTTGCCCACACAATGCCCATGGCCCCCCAGGCCAGTGTGCTCCTAGGAAAGGGACCAGTATGCTATCTTTACCCACCAGGAAGTCATCCCTGCCCTCAGAATGTCCCTCAACTATGCAAGGCACCCAGGGCCCTGTCCTGAGAGACCCCACTCGCTGCCCCCTAAACAGTGCCCAGAACTGTCACCCTGGGCAGCATCTGCAGTCCCAGGAAAGTCCACACAGGATGGCCATTCTGTCCCCCGCTCTCTCTGACTCTGAGGATTTCTTCCACCAACTCATTCCTCTGTCTCTGCTTTTTCAGTTCTGTCTCTCACCTTTTGCTCTCTCTATTCTCTCTTTCTCAGATTCTATCCCCTTCCGTCCACATTTTTCTGAATCTCCTTCAGCCTCTTCCTCTGTCTCTTGTTGCTTCTTTCTTCCCATTTCCCTCTCTTCTTTCTCTCTGTAGGCAGCTCTTCTCTCTTCTCTGTCATCCTCTGCCTTCCTTCCAGCCCCCTCTTCCTCTACCTTCATCTGTAGCTCTGTCTCTTTTATTGTATTTATATACTTCTCTGGTCTCTCTGGGCCTCTCGTGTGTGTGTGTGTGTGTGTGTGTGTGTGTGTGTGTGTGTGTGTGTCAGCGTGTGTCTTCATCTCTCATTCTCTCTCTTCCCCTACCTCCGCCATCGCCGCCCATCCTCCATCTGCTCCAGAGAAGCCCTAACTTGTAAATATTTGAAAAAGCGCAGGCTGTTGTTGGAACAAGGCAGAGATTGTAAGTCTTTCTCTGACATTCACGGAGGCCTAATATCAGGGTCCCAGCTGCAGGGTGCTGTGTGCTGGAAATGACAAGTGAACTTCACTGAGAGGAGAAGCAAAGACCACGATTGCCCCGTTTTCACTATAAATTAAATCCAGGCATTGACTCTCAGAGGAGGGAGAGAGCAGGTGGGATGTCAGAGGGCGGAAGAGGGGGTGATGACACGAAGGCCTGGTTCTCTTACCTGCCGAGTACCCCAGAGCCAGTCCTTTCCTTCTGGCGCTTCCAGCTCCTCATCTGTAACACGGAGGTAACAGTGCCTGCTCTTCAAACTTCCCGATTCCCCTCGCAAGGCCCAAGTTCCCGTTCAGCTCTGAGATTTGTCTCCAGCAAAAGTCACCAAAGTTAGAGTGGGAGGTGGAGCCTGAGTGAAGACCCCGCCTCCAGGGAGGGGTCTTCACTCTGACCCTACAGGAAAGCCCAGAACATACTCATGGAATTGATTGATCAGCGTGAAATTACCGCCAAGAGGTACTGGTCTCTCAAGTTCTGCTCAGCCTAGGACCCGATGGGACATTATAGTCGCTGCATAATTCATGCTCCCCACACGGAGCCCTGCCCCCTTCTCCAGTCCTTTATAGGACTTCCTCCCAGGTAACATACCCTATGTTTCCAATGTGTAATGTCTGTCTCACACACACACGTGCACACACACATGTCAGCTCAGCTTCTTGAGGGCATTTTTGTCACTTGCATTCACTGTTAAATCCCCAGTGCCCCAAACAGCACCTGGCACATCAGACTTCCATCAAATAAGTAGTTGTTGAATGACTGAATATGTGAATGGATGAATGGAGTGGTAAACACATCACCTGGGGGACGTTGGCAAAATACCAGTGCCCAGGCCCACTTTTGAGGTTCTGATTTTATTGGGCTCACCCTGAGACCCAAGTGTGGGGACACAGTCCCAGAGAGCAGTTTCCAAGCTCTCGGCCTCACGTGGAAAGGTGCTGGCTCCGGTAGTAGATGGTCATCAGTTGTGACTAACTGGCCTCCAGTTGTTACCGGTTAGCCATTAGCCACTGATATAGCTGCCTTGGCTGAGCTAGCAAGCGCGGATTGCAGTTAGCACATTAGGTTGGCAGAGAAGCGGACAGCACATTGCGGGCTGTGTGGATCTTACATCCTGTGTCTCCAACCCAGCCGCCATCGAGACTATAGTGGTATGACTCCCCTACCTATGGCTCCGTGGGTGTTCCTTTTTGGCCTCACCATGTCCTGCGTTCTTATGTGGGGAGCGGGAGCTGAGACCCCGCATGACACCCTGCATGACAACCATCCCGCCTCCTCTCCCTCCTACTCGCCTCCCACCATTCTCCCTCAACGCTCCTTCCTCTCCTCCAAACACGTAAACCTGTTCCCACCTCAGGGCCTTTGCACCTACTGTCACCTGCCTGGCCTTCTGTTTCCCCACATAGCAGCTTCCTCCTTTGGGTCTCAGCTCAATGCCACCTCTTCTAAGAGTCCCTTCCTGACTGTCCTTCGGAGGGTAGTAGCATCTCTCCCGGCCACAATCCGTCTCATGAGCCTGTTTTATTTTCTTCATGATACTAATTAGCATAGGAATTTCTCGTATGTATGATTGGTTCACGTATTTATCGCCTGTTTCCATGTAAGTTAGTGAGGGCAGGGATCTTGTCATCCATCCCCACTAACGTGTCTCCAGACCGAATTGCAGTTCTTGACACACAGGTGTTTGATAAATATTTATTGAACGAGTGAGATTCTTTTCAACTGTGCTATCAGTTCCTTGAGCACATGCGTGTTTTCTTTTGTTATTTGTTTTTGTTCCTCTAACAGCATTTCTCAGTATCAACACTATTGACATGTGGGACTGGGTAATCCTTTGTCGTGGGACCGTCCTGTGCGCTGTAGGATATTTAACAATATCCCTGGCCTCCACCCACTGGATGCCAGTAGCACCCACCCCCGGTTAGTTGTAACAACCCAAATATCTCTAAACATCGCCAAATGTGTCAGATGGGAAGGGGGAGGGGAATCGCTCCAAGTGAGAAGCCCTGCCTTGCAGCGTTTGACCCAGTGCAGGGCTCCCAGAGGACTGAAAAACAAATGTTTTTGGACAGCTTAATCAAGTCCTGCCTGTGACGCAGTTCCACCATATGACCAGCAGGTGACAGCAAAGACCAACTTTTCATTAGTGCGGGTACTCTCACTTGGTGAAAACTTTCCTTTCTTTTCCCCAGCTTCCTCACTGTTTTTGCAACCTGTCCCATCACCCCCGTGGGACCTTGTGAGCAATCTGCTCAGCTTGCACTTTCCCAGACACACAGAAAGGAAACAGCAGCCACGTCCCTACCCAAGTGCAGACAGAAAGCCAAGTGGTGTAGGCGTTGGCAGGAGTGGAAAGAAACCCTCCTTGGAATCAGGCAGATCTGAATTTCAGTTCCCTTTCTCTCCTTGTGGCCTCACCAGCTAGCTTACCCTCGCTGGGTCATGCACAGTAACCATACTGCAGTTAGCCATGAACCTGCTCAGAAAAGCTGTGATAAAGGATGGAGCACTGTTTTGGAGTGAGGAAGATGCCACCAGCTTGCTGTGCACCTTGTGCAACTCTCCTAACCTCTCTGGTCCTCCGTTCCTTAACAAAGAAGAAGACTTAATCCAAAGGGCGGGGGAGAGGATGAAATGAAGTCAGAGCAGGTGCCCGGAGGATCGCATTCTATACTGTTCTGTTTCTGATCGAGGGGTTGTTTCTGTTATTTCGTGGGTTCTGCACTCCCTCGGCCTCTTTCAGCCCAGACGGACACACATGTATGGATACATGGCACACACCACGCCAGGCAGCACATGTACTGACATGACAGATGCAGGAAGGGATAGGAATGACTGATGGCAAGAGAAAAGGAAAAGAAAGGAGGGTGCATCGGGCAGAGAGAACAGTGTGGGCAAAGGCCCTGGGGTGGGAAGGAGCACATGTGTCGGGAGAGGCCAGCGTGGCTGGGCTGGGCGAGCAGGTCAGTGCCAGGGGGTTGATCTACTGTCCTCTGCTTCCCGGCAGCCCAGGTCACCCTTGCCGGCATCACCATCTAGATCGCCTATTCAGCACTGCCTCCCCTGAGGCGCTGTTTCTCCTGGAGGAGAAGGCTCTCCTGGGCCAGGTGGACATGCATTTCACCTGGTCCCTGGCCCTGGGCTGGATCAGTTTCATCGCTGAGCTGCTCACCGGAGTGGCCTTCCTGGCAGGAGCCCGTGTGCTCAGCCTGAGAAGGAAGTAGACCCAGGTTCTCTGAGCCTGGATGCCTGGTCGTGGTGGTAGGGAGGCTGGCCTGTGGCCTCATGGACCCGTCTTGGTGGACTGTGCCCTCCTGTTCCTCAAAGGCTACCAGTAGAGGCCAGGGGGCGACCTGAGAGCCACCGTGGGACTGAGCTCTGGGCCTGGCTTTCATCTGAGTACATGTGCTGTGTGCCGTGTATCCATACATGTGTGTCCATCTGGGCTGAAAGAGGCCAAGGGAGTGCAGAACCCACGAAATAACAGAAACAACCCCTCGATCAGAAACAGAACAGTATAGAATGCGATCCTCCGGGCGCCTGCTCTGACTTCATTTCATCCTCTCCCCCGCCCTTAGGATCAGTCTTCTTCTTTGTTAAGGAACGGAGGACCAGAGAGGTTAGGAGAGTTGCACAAGGTGCACAGCAAGCTGGTGGCATCTTCCTCACTCCAAAACAGTGCTCCATCCTTTATCACAGCTTTTCTGAGCAGGTTCATGGCTAACTGCAGTATGGTTACTGTGCATGACCCAGCGAGGGTAAGCTAGCTGGTGAGGCCACAAGGAGAGAAAGGGAACTGAAATTCAGATCTGCCTGATTCCAAGGAGGGTTTCTTTCCACTCCTGCCAATACTTACACCACTTGGCTTTCTGTCTGCACTTGGGTAGGGACGTGGCTGCTGCTTCCTTTCTGTGTGTCTGGGAAAGTGCAAGCTGAGCAGATTGCTCACAAGGTCCCACGGGGGTGACGGGACAGGTTGCAAAAACAGTGAGGAAGCTGGGGAAAAGAAAGGAAAGTTTTCACCAAGTGAGAGTACCCGCACTAATGAAAAGTTGGTCTTTGCTGTCACCTGCTGGTCATATGGTGGAACTGCGTCACAGGCAGGACTTGATTAAGCTGTCCAAAAACATTTGTTTTTCAGTCCTCTGGGAGCCCTGCACTGGGTCAAACGCTGCAAGGCAGGGCTTCTCACTTAGAGCGATTCCCCTCCCCCTTCCCATCTGACACATTTGGCGATGTTTAGAGATATTTTGGGTTGTCACAACTAACCGGGGGTGGGTGCTACTGGCATCCAGTGGGTGGGGGTCAGGGATATTGTTAAATATCCTACAGTGCACAGGACGGTCCCACGACAAAGGATGACCCAGTCCCACATGTCAATAGTGTTGATACTGAGAAATCCTGTTAGAGGAACAAAAACAAATAACAAAAGAAAACACGCATGTGCTCAAGGAACTGACAGCATAGTTGAAAAGAATCTCACTTTTTCAATAAATATTTATCAAACACCTACGTGTCAAGAACTGCAATTCGGTCTGGGGACACGTTAGTGGGGATGGATGACAAGATCCCTGCCCTCACTAACTCACATGGAAGCAGGCGATAAAGACGTGAACCAATAATACATACGAGAAATTCTAATACTAATCAGTATCATGAAGAAAATAAAACAGGCTCATGAGACAGATTGTGGCCGGGAGAGATGCTACTACCCTCAGAAGGACAGTCAGGAAGGGCCTCTTGGAAGAGGTGGCATTGAGCTGAGACCCAAAGGAGGAAGCTGCTATGTGGGGAAACAGAAGGCCAGGCAGGTGACAGTAGGTGCAAAGGCCCTGAGGTGGGAACAGGTTTACGTGTTTGGGGGAAAGGAAGGAGCGTTGAGCGAGAGTGGTGGGAGGCGAGTAGGAGGGAGAGGAGGCGGGATGGTTATTGATCATGGTCGTCAGGCAGGGTGTCATGCGGGGTCTCTGCTCCCGCTCCCCACACAAGAACGCAGGACATGGTGAGGCCAAAAAGGAACACCCACGGAGCCATAGGTAGGGGAGTCACACCACTATATTCTCTCTGGCGCTGTGTTGGAGACACAGGAAGCAGGAGCCACACTATTCGCAACCCTCACTCCGCCGCTTGCAGGCTCAGCCACCATCTTCTTGCTAGCCCCCATTTTTCTGCTAGCATAGTCCCAGCAGTTATATCAGTGGCCAATGGCTCCCGGGTTCAGCTGACGGCCAACTAGCCACAGCTGATGGACATTTACTACCTGAGCCAGCACCTTTCCACGTGAGGCCGAGAGCCTGGAAACTGCTCTCTGGGGCTCTGTCCCCACACCAGCTCTGCCACTCAGGAGCTGGGTTACTTTGAATAAGGCACTTCTCCCCTCTCTGAGCCTCAGGGGTGATTGTACGGATGCAGAACTTAAAGGCGGAGAGGCCAGCGGAGTGGCTTATAAATAACAGAGACTCAGGATATAGAGAACCACCTTCCTCCGTGCCCTTCCAACAGCGATATCCTCTGGAGACAACTGGACCAAGACTACAACGGTGTCCCCAAGATGGCCAGCTGGCTCTCCAGGTACTGTCCTAGGGAGTTCAGGAAACACAATCTGCTTCCGAAAGGAAGGAAGGAAGGAAGGAGGGAGGGAGGGAGGGAGGGAGGGAGGGAGGGAGGGAGGGAGGGAGGAAGGAAGGAAGGAAGGAAGGAAAGAAAGAAAGAAAGAAAGAAAATCTGCATTGCTCGGTCATCCTACCAACCCTCGTGCTTTATCAACAGTAACCACTGATAGGTCAGCCGATAAAGGAACACGCACCGTCAGGCAAGTTCGGAAAGCTTAAGAAAGTCTATTTTATTAAGAGAAAGTCTATCGGGCTGAGCAGACAGCTACCGCCCAGGCTGCACGTCTAAAGGAGCGCGGATGACAACGTCAATAAACGGTAGGCGGCTGAATGACAGCCCTGGCTCTAGAGCCCGATTACCCGGTTTGAATCCAAGCCTCACCACTTAGTAGCTGAGGGACCTAGGGCGAGTTATCTAACGGTCCCTCCCGCGCAGACTGGTCCCACCCGGGCCGGCCACCCCAGCAAACCCGGGCAGGTGAGGCCTGTCCCTAAGCCAGCACCGCCCTTGAACCTCCAGCGAACCCAGAGCTAAACCTGCACGTGTCAGCCGGCGATCCCTGTACGCATGCGCGACCCTCCCAGATAGGCGTGGCCACAGGGCGGTGCGGGCGGACGCACGCAGAGGAGGTGGAGCCGCGCCTGCGCAGGCCGCCCAACATGGCGGCCGCCTGAACCTCGCGGTAAGAGGGCGGGTAGGACTCAGGGTTGCGGCCGGTGGCGGGTAAGGTTTTGGGGGCGGCGGCGGGATAGGGTAGGATTCAGGGGCCCTCCTGGCACCGAGCCCTATCTTGAAATCCCGGCTCCCACGGACTTGCAGCCCAACGTCTCACTGTCAGCCTCACACAGAGCGAGCGCATAGGACAGTGTTGCTCATTGAGTGAGGCTGAGCGGTATGTGCTGGACCCTCAACTTAATTGTCTGTTTGAAAACTGTCATAGTAAAGTCGGAAAAAATAAAAAGGGGGGAAAAAAAATCTGTATCACTATAAATGGAAATTCCGAGTCTTTGCCATAAATAAAAGACCGCTGTGAAAAGGAACACAGTGTAAGCAGAATAATAACAGTTGTAGCGGGATTTGTTTCCCTCGCCCAGGTTGGGAGACTTTCTCCTTTAGGAAAAATGGAAAGAGAGCAGAAGGGAAGCACTAACCCTCCCCCCCCCCCCCCCCCCCGGTGATTGTCATGGGGGGTCTCTGCTCCCGCTCCCCCCAAAAGAACGCAGGACACGGTGAGGCCAAAAAGCAACACCCACGGAGCCATAGGTAGGGGAGTCACACCACTGTAGTCTCGCTGGCGGCTGGAGACACGGGATCCGAAACCCCCGTGCTAACTGCCCTCCGCCCTTGCTGGGTCAGCGATGGCAGTTACATCAGTGGCCAATGGCTAACAGGTCACAGCTGACGGCCAACTAGTCACAGCTGATGACCATCTACCACCCGAGCCAGCACCTTTCCACGTGAGGCCGAGAGCCTGGAAACTGCTCTCTGGGGCTCTGTCCCCACCGTGATACAGAGCTAGTTCCCACCTGTCAACCTTTGGTACCTGCTATACTGAGGACATCTTCTCACCTGTCAGGTGCTGCTGTCCCATGACTAACGTGGAGCCGCGGTCATGGTGGCAGGCTCCCCTACCAGCCATGGAGGAGGTCACCTTCAGAAGCGACACTGTGCTGTCAGACATCCACCTCTGCACCCCGAGCCAGAGACACCTCATGGTGAGGCTGAATGGCATGGGGCAGCCCGGTAAGGTCCTGTCGCGTGCACATGGGCCCAGCACCTCCTGGTGACCATTTTGTTTCGTGGTTTCTCATACTCATTGGGGGTTGGGAGGGGTGGGGGGAAGACGGGGAAGACCGGTGTGCTGACCTGTTCTGGATTGCGCACACTGCTTCTTTCATTGCGTAAACTGCGCGTTCCTGAGCACCCGTTTTGTGTGCCAGGCCTAGGACTTCATGCTGGGGATACAAAGTGAATGAGGTCTGCCTCAGGGAGCCCCGTGTCCAGTAGGGGAGACAGGGCACTGAGGTTCCATCTGCCCGCTTCCCTCCGTCCCCTCTGCCCCTATCCCAGTGAAGCCCCCTTCATCCCTTGTTGGCTGCCTCTAGCTACTCCCACAGGGCTCCCTGTCTTTTCTCCCTGTTCTCTCCCCCACTCATCTCCCCAGAAGCCAAGGGGATCTCTTGAAAATGCAAACCGCATCTCTGCCCTGATTTAGACCCTCCAGTGTCTACCCCTTGCTCTTAGACTAAAAGCAGACTCCTCAGTTGGCCTGCGAGGCCCAGCCAACCCAGCCCCTCGCTGTGTGTCCACACTTATCTCCCTGTCCCTCTCTGCTCTGCGGCCACTTTCTGCACCTCTCCGTCCCTTACACAAGGCACAGGCACATACCTTCCTCCTTCAGTGCCTTTGTTTTTGCTGTTCACTCTGCTCAGAACATTCTTCCCTCTTAGTCCTGGCTCCTCAGGTGCCATCTCAGACAGGCCCTCCCTGGCCGCCCTTCCCAGCTCCGATCATCCTGTTTTAGCTTGGTATTCTGGTGTGACTGACTAATAACACCCCTTTCCCTCGTGTCTCAGTTTGGATTCCTGGATTCTGGAAACTGAGGCTAAGAACAGATAAGTGACTTACTCAGGGTCACACGGCCTGGAGAGATGGAGGACTCCAGCCTAGGATTGGCCGCTCAAGTCCTTGCACCTCCCACCTGCAGCCCACCTGTCCTGGCACACATACTCTTACTGAAACTTGTCCCAGTGACTTTCTGGCCACCAGATGGTAAGGAGCACTTGGTGTCCTTGTCCCGTCCTCCAGACCTTCAGAAAGGAAACAAGTGTAGTGAGAAGGGCATCAGCTTTTAGGAGTTGAGCAGCAGCCACATTCAAAGCTGTATGACCTTCTCAGCTCCCTTAACTTCTAAGCCTCAGTTTCCATATCTGTAAAATGGAGCCGCTACTGCTATCTTCATAGCGACTGTGGGGATGGCATGAGATAATGTGGGCTGAGTATCTACACTGTAGATGCTCATCACATGGTAGCTGCTCTTGGTGGTGATTGTGACTGTTTTGTTTGGTGGCCCCAGTGTCACGGCTGAATCCAACAGGCCTTTTCTGCTGGTGTTAGTACGTCTCCACCTGGCCTTTAAAACCTTTTCCGGGTGGAAATCAAATTTTCTGAAAGAAGAAGGGGAAGGGAACAAGAAGACAGCTAGAAATATTCTTTTACATTTTGTCTTGCCTTTCAGTTTTCCTGTCGCAGTTCAAGTTTCTGTGGAACCAAGACTCTCAGACAGACTCAGGGGCTGAGGGTGGTGATCGCGGAGATGTTCCCACAGAAGAGACTCCTGCTGGGATGGGCAGCTCCGGGTCCCCTCCTGGGAGTGGCGGCAGCAGTGAGGGCTTCTCCCTCCAGGCCAGCGCTGACTCCACCGGCCAGGAGTGGGTGGGAGCTCCTCTGGACGAGGATGGGGATTTGGATGTCGTGAGAAGACCCCGGGCTGCCTCTGACCCCAAGCCAGCAGGGCCTCCGAGAGACAAGGTACATCCCATGATTCTAATGCAGGAAGAAGGTGACATCCTGGGAGACGAAGCACAAGAGGGCAGCACCTGTGATGTCATCAAAATAGGTAAATAAAGGCTCGCCTGTCCCCAAGGCAGCAGTGTCGTGTGTTTGAGCATCGGCTGTGTGTTCAAGCCCAGGTCAGGGTCTTGTAGCCATTAGCCCTCACCTCCTCCAGGACGCCTTGCTGCTGCTGCCTCCCACGTCCATGTCCTGACCCAGCTCAGCGAGTGGCTCGGGGTTAGAGGGTGTGGAACACTCGGCCAGCCTGACTGGCAGCAGGGAGCCATGAGAGATTCTGGAGCGAGTGTGGTGGGGGACAGGGAGGTAGACCCAGAATTAATCTGCAGGAGTCTTGTGGCTGATCAAATGGGGCGGGAGCTAGGACCGAGGAGCCAGGTGGGGAAGGGCTGGTAAGGAAGTAGCAAAAGGGGTGTGGGCAAGAGGCTTCTGCAGGCGGGATCAAGACTGTCCCCCACCCGGGCATAGGGGTGGAGCAGAGGGGTTTGGTGACGCCAGGATTTTAAATCCCTCGAAATGGAAGGAGCCAGGGCAGGAGGTGATTCAGTTCTGGTTAAACACCTGTCATGCTCTGATATTTTATCTACATCAATCTCGTAGTCTTCACAGTCTGCTCTGAGGTGGGTACAGATGAGGAATTGACAAGCCCAAGGTCATGCAGCTTGGCGGTGAGGAAGGTTCTGAATCCATGTGGCCCGTCGCCATAGCTGGGACTCTTGCCACCCCCAGCACTGCTCATCTGGGGGAGAGGAGCTCTGGCTTGAGTCTGTTCATTGAGATCCAGGGTCTCTGATGGTGCCTAAGGTCCCAGGTAAACCTGGGCACTGGCTTGGGTTGGGAGCATGGGGTCCATTGGGACACTCAAAACAGACAGAACAGCAGCTCTGATGTCTGTCCACCCACGTGTTTAGCAGTTACTGGGTGCCTGCACATACCAGGCAGGCTGTGTTCTAGATTTCTCTGGTGGATTCCCACCAGAACTGTATCCCATGCTTTCCATGGATTACCCCTGGTCCTCATGGCCTTTCCAAGGATGAGTATTCCCGCTTCACTGAGGAGAGAACTGAGGCTCAGAGACATTGAGGAACTTGCCCAAGGTTGCACAGCTAGTCAGTGACAGAGCCATGATTCACCCCCAGATCTGTCTGGCACAACAGCCTGTGTTTTCCATGTCACGTGATCAGAACATTGCAAAGTTTTTTTCTCAGGGGTTGATGATGGCTCATTTCACTCTCAACTCTCACTTGGACTCCCTGAGGAGGGGAGGGGCAGACTTGGTTATTCCACAATGAGTGTTTCACGCTCTGGGATTCACCATCCTGCATGTTAAGAACAAAGTCCCATAGCAAAGGGCTGGTCTGTGGGCTCCCCACCTGCCCATTCCCAGTCTCATTTTTGTTCCACTTTCAAACCAAATGGGTATGTTTTGGGCTTTGGCAATCTGAAGTTCTCCTGAAAGCGTACTTTACTAAAAGTGAGTTCTTCCAAATCTCAGTGTCAAATCCAGCCAGGATGCTGGTGGGCAATTATTTCTTACCTTTTATTCAGGAATCAGAATCTAAGTCTGCACGACTTAGAATCTCAGGTCAGATTTATCCTGGAGAAACCCTGAGCGTGGTGGCCTGGGTCCCCAAGAGGACTGCACACAGCCAGTTCTCAACTCACACTGGGGCCAGAGAGCTGCAGCTTCCGCTGAGCACCAGACAGAGCGGCTGGCTTATGTTCTGGACCCCAGTTGTAAGGGTGGCACTCATCTAAATGCTCATCTCTGCACAGGGAGATGCTCATACCTTGAGTGCTCGAGGGGACCAAAAACAAACAAGGGATGTCCAGGCTGCCCACGTCCCCTCCTGGGGCAGACCCTCCCGGAGGGGAACATGGTAGCCCGACCCATGCTGCTTCCTACCTTGCTACCCTCTCCCTTCCCTCAGTCCCTCGGTCCCTGCTCCTGTTTCGTCGTGAGCAGCTTGTGATTTGATGTTTGCCAGACCAGGGAGCATGGGAGGCTACTCAGCTATGCGTGTGTTGTGTGTTAATTTGACAGCCATCGTCATCTTGCTTAAAAGTTACAAGAGCTCAGTCCCATTTCACGGCAAAAATATTGGCCATTGTTCCTTTTTCTCCTTGATCTCACATTTCTAGTCTCTTCCCCCAGCTGCCACCACCAGATTTTATCCTAACCTGTTTTGTGCTTGAGAACATTCCTTATACTTCTCTTCACCTAAAAAAGGATATAAACTCAAAGTTTATTTTGTTAACTTCTCATGTGGTTCTAAGTATAAGAAAAGATTTTGAAATGAGTTGTGATTATTATCAGTGTGCAGTTGGTCAGAACAATATAAACATGACAATTGTAATATGTAGTTACTGAACGTAAAAAATGGAGGTGTGGGGGTGTGTGTTTGATTAAATTGGGCCAAGACCTGTTGTGACCCTAGTCTTCAGACTGTGGGGCACAGAGACCCAGTTACCTGAGACAGTGAGTCCTGGTGCCTGGCCTGTGAGTGACGCTCAAATGTCCCTCCCAACTGGGAGCATGTCCTGTGTTTCTGCTGCTCTTTAGACGCCTGACTCTAGTGCCCACTGTGTGTGCAGGTCGCCGTGTGCCCCATCTGTCTGTGTTCTCTCCATCCCCATTTTCACAGTGGCCCTTTCTCTTTTGGTTTCCATCCTGTCCAGAACACACCATGGCCACGCCCCTGGAAGATGTTGGCAAGCAGGTGGGTAGGTCCTGTCCACTCCCCATGGCCCTGAAGGGACTTTCCTGAGCCTCACATTTTCGGTCCTTCCTTGTCCGTCTCCCTCCAGGTGTGGCGGGGTGCCCTGTTCCTGGCTGACTACATCCTGTTCCAGTGGGACCTCTTCCAGGGCTGCACCGTACTGGAGCTCGGGGCTGGCACGGGGCTAGCCAGCATCGTCGCAGCCACTGTGGCACAGACGGTGTATTGTACAGGTAACGCCCACCATCTCACAGCATGTCCTGACTGTAAAAGAGTGAGGGAGTGACACTGGAAGTGGGATATTGGCTGCTAGGGATTTTGCCATCCTGTTGCCCTGGTTTTCTCCATAATGTCAGAATGTCCCAGCAACACCATGTCCTCACGGGCAGCAGAACCCAGCAGGTGCAGGACCATGTCCACTTAAGAAGGTGCCAGCAGCTCTGCCGGAACCTTTGCTCACTCATCTACCAAAGAGCAGACATCTCAGAAAACTACGAGGACATACCTTTTATAAGGCTTAAAAACAAGTTTGTTATTTTTCCCTCCCCAATTCTCTAATTATAGAAACCTTGCTTACTCTTAGTGGAAAACATGTAGAACAGCAAATAGAAATTACTCATAATTTTATAACACCCCAATTCAGCCAACCATTGCAGTTTATTGAGCACCTACAATGTGCAGACATGGTTCTGGATGTAGGGGATCCAGGAGTGAATAAAACAGGTCAGGTTGCTATCCTTAGGGAGCTTAAGTTTTAGAATCTATCTTTTAACTGTGTATTTCTTTGATAATCTTTTTCCTTCCCCTTTGTGTGTACAGACTCCCAAACAATAATCTGAAATCAAACCATGTGTGTATGTATGTATGTATATCTGTATCTTGCCAAAACTGTTGAACAACATTTTTGGGAGTATTTTTCCATGTCATAAAAAATTATTTACAAATACGATTTCAATGTCCAGATAGTATCATCTTTTTTTTTTTTTTTTTCCATTTTCCTTTTGCTGGGCATTTTGGTTGTTCCCATGTTTTGGGGGTGTTTTTTGTTGTGGTTTTTTTGTTTGTTTGTTTGTTTTTTGCATTTATCAATTGCACAGCAGTGAGCACCTTTGTGCATCATTGTCTGTTATTCCTTAGACTAGAAGTGTGTGACCTTTCTTAAGCTTTTACTACATATTGCCAACTGATTTATTTTTTAATTTTGAAATAATGTTAGAGTCATAGAGAAATTGCTAAAATATTACAGAAAGTACCATCTACCCTTTACCAGCTCCCTTCAGTGATAACATACATAACTGTACTTGATGAAAACCAGCAAATTGACTAGTGCAGTACTTTCAACTCAACCCCAGGCTTGCCAATGTGCGTTTTTAGAAAGAGTGTACCCGTTTTTAAGAGAGGAGTATCTCATTAAGTAAGTATTATTAAATTTTAAATCTTTAATATCTGCTAGTTGAAAATGGTATCTGCCGGTATGGTTTGCAATTTGTTGATTCCTACTTCATGTTTTCATGGCCCAGGTCTTTTGCTGCTGAGATAGCAAAGGGGAACCCAGGGGTTGCCTGTGATGAGGGCATCCCGTACTTTTCAGATACCCTGAGTTAACCACTGGTCAGGACTCTGCAGGCTGCCCCCCTATTGGCTGCTCCTTGACCGTTCCGTGCAGGTTGCCAGTAAACACTTCTAAGTGTCAAGCCATAATGCGATGCCGGAGAACCATACTCAGTGCCTAGCGCTAGTAGCAGGATGCAATTGTGTGTCATCCTTGAGAGTTACCAGCGTGAAGAAGCGAGCTTGTGTTTGGATGGTACGTTAGTTACTACAGCCTTTCACATCCATGAGCATCTGATTGTCACTTCACAGGGAGCTTGTCTGTCGCCAGGAAGCGTTTTACCATCCCTTTGTCCAAGTGCGCAGACTGAGGCTAAGGTCAGATGTCTAGCCAAGGTCATAATGTGGCAAGGGGGTGGGGGAGTAGCCCAAGGCTCCATCCAGGTCTCCCACCCCCACAGCCAGCTTCCCCTCTTTTATCTGTTTCATATTTTAGACTCTCACGCAAGGTCTGTTTTGACCAAAACTATCATAGAGGCTTAAAAACTTCCGAACCAGTTGTGTGCTGTCAGACACACACCATCAATATTGTCTTCACCCAGTGGCCCAGGAAAAGAGACAGGTGTGTCCCCCCAGTGAGCAGGGAGCTCCCCACTGGCCCTTGACCAAACTCTGTGTGGTCCCTTGGATGGAGACAATGGTCTCGTCCCCTGGGAGTCTGCAGTGGGTGGGGTGGCGCATCCACAGCCACAGTGGGCCAGGCGATGTCATTAACAAGACTCTCTACCTTCCACACGTACATTTTCCTAACTGAAAATTAATTTTTGGCGAAGCACTCTCCTACACTCCCAGCAAGGATTTACTGCCCTGGGGCTCATTTCTGCTGAAATGCTAGGAAACCACACCTGGTCAGAACCAGCAGGCAGCTTGGGGTAGCTACAGACGGCAGTGACGTGCGCCACATGCAGGAGAGCGTGCCCCAGCCTGTCTGAATCTGCTCTGCTTACCGATTGATCACATCCAAACGCCCTGCTGACTCTCGTCAGGTTTCTGGGGGGTCAAAGAGCAAGCTTAGATTTGGAGTCAGAGGCGCCAGGATCCACATCCCAGCCTTTGCTCTTACTAGTTGTGCGACTTTGCTCAAGTCTTTCATCTGTGAAACGGGATCCACGATCCTGGCTCAAGGGGTTGTTAGAAACACTCAGATGGGCTGGGAGAAGTACATGTTTCATGGACTCCAAAAATATATAAAAGGGGTGCCCTCACCCCTTCCTTCTGGAGTGCACACACGGTCTGTCCCCACCGGGATAATCATCTCTTATTTAAAGAAAAGATCATTAAAAAGCCTTAAGTTGACCATATTTAATTTTGGCAGTAAAACACACAAGAGACACTTTAGTTTTAGTTTTGCACGTTTCTGCAGTCATGCTGCTGACCCCAGCTCTCTCCAGGCGTGAACGCAGGGAGAAAAGTGTCGTCATGCTGGCGCTTTGTGGCATGCCCTTCTCTCATTCCAGATGTCGGTGCAGATCTCTTGGCCATGTGCCAGCGAAACGTTGCCCTCAACAGCCACCTGACTGCCTCTGGAGGTGAGGCCCGGCATGTCTTCTGCCTGGGAGGGAGGTATCTTTGTTTGGCAGGTGGGACAAACACCCAGGACCATAACCCTGGCACACGGGGTTCTGCCTGCGTCCCGTTATATCCAGGTGAATGCAGGGAGCAGACACAGTCTTAGCTTCACGGCGCTTCAGACCCTAGATCACTGTCCTTGCTTCATCTCCCCCTTCCAACACTCACCGCCACGTCCTACTTCAGCTCTCTGCCCCCTGGACATCGCAGTGGCCCACTACCTGGTCACCCCACTCCTTGTCTGACCTGCCCAAGCTGCCCTCCACGTAGCGTCCAGAGGGCCCTTTCTAGATGAAAGACTGACCCCTTCAGAGGTAAAGTCAAGTTCTTCCTTTGGCTCCCAAACCTCCTGGTCTGGCCCCTGCCTGCTTTTCCTGCCTCCTCTCCTGATAGTCCTGCCATCCAGCCCTGCATCCAGCGAGCCAAGGGCTCATTCCACCTGCTCTCCCCTGCCCAGAATGCCTCCCCTGTCTGCCCATCTGCTGGATGGTCAGGTGCCTGCACCACCTGCAGGAATGCACTTACATGATAGATGCCAGCAGCTGACTCCTCACTGGACCGCCTGTCCAGACCTTCCTCCACCCCGCAGCTTTGGGGCACTTTTTCCAGGTCACTCGAGCTCACCAGACCTTTTTGAGGTGTCCCATTACTCTCCGACTCCGGTGCTTGTCCTGAATCCTGCAGGGCCTGTAGGCCCTCCCCCTCAGGCGCGCCTCCACTCCAGCCATCCAAGCCTTGGAGGCTCCCCTCCCCTTGGGGCCTGTGTACTTGCTGTTCCTTCTGCCCAGAAGGGTCCTCTCGCCCTGATTATGCTCAGGTCTCCAGAATCCAGAGGAGTCACAGTCCCCCAGCCGACACTCATGACACCTTGAACCATTGCATTTGACATTTGTTTGTGCAGCTAGTGGATTGGTGTCTGCCACCCTGCTAGACCACACGTTCCATGACGTGAGGGACCCTGTCTGTTTGATGCCCGCTGCTGAGTTGAGTGACGAATGCCCGGTCAGCAGGGTCAGAGGGAAGGGGCAGGCGTGAATCGCCTTTTCTGAGCCTTCCCTGACACCCCTGTCTGACACAAGAACCCCTCTCTCCTGTATGCCTGGTACATCCCATGAATATTGCCCTGACCATGCAGCCTTGCCGGTGTCTGCTAACTTCCTAGCCTGTCCTCGGCTGCAGCTTCCCAAGGCTGGGCACGTGTCTCCTAAATCTTTGTGTTCCCTGTGTCTGGCACAGGGACTAATACTTAGCACTCAGAAAATGTGGGATCGATGGATGGAAGGAAAGAAGACAGGATGTATATGGATGAGTGGGAAGATGGGTGAACAGGAAGGAGGGAGGGAGGGAGGGGAAAGATGGGTGAGAGGATGGATGGATGGATGGATCGATTTGGGAGTATAGTATAAAAGTATTCTTTTCTCCCTAATCGTTTATAGAGTTTGGGGAATTCTGTGTGTGTTTTTCCAGGTGGTGTAGTGAAGGTCAGAGAACTGGACTGGCTGAAAGACGACCTCTGCACAGGTGCGTGTCTTCCTCTCACGTCCCTTTTGATTCAGTGGTTCCCAGTAATACCTCAAGGCCATCGGCCTCATGGCCTTAACTGACAGAAGAGTCTGGCTGCTGCCACGGTCCATGGCTCACCACAAGTCCTCTCTGTTGGCTGAAGAGTGACAGGTGTCATTCTTGGAGCCCGGGTTGGCATCCCAAGAGCCAGCGTGCTGGGCACCTTCCCTTCACTCTGTTGTCAGACCTCCCAGTGTCACTGCACAGTCGGTGCAGTAACCCCTGAATAATGAGTGAAGACGGACGCTCAGGTTAGTGCCTGCGCAGGTCCCTCAGCCGGCACTTGGCAGGGTCAGGGTGTGAACCCAAGTCCGTCGGACTCCAGGGCTTCAACCGTTTTCCTGCGAGTCCCACTGGGCGCACTGTCCTCTGCCCACAGCAGGGAGTCAGCCACGTGGGTCAGAGCCCCGTGTGGGAGGGTTTTCTAAATTCTTGACACAAACTATTTCAGACCCGCATGCATGCTTGCTCTTTCTGTGTATAAAAATTTTCCCCTGTGAGCTGTCAGGCGAGGAAAAATCATTGCTTGTTGGGTACCTGTCACTTGCTAAGCATGTAGCATACTTTAGGTTCTGTCACCTCCCCAGCCATCTTGTGAGGGAACCATTCTTATGCCCATTCTCGTACAAAACTGAAACCCAGAGAGGTGAAGCCCCTTTCTCGGGGTTACACAGCAAGTACAGGGGGCAGGAACCAAGGACGCACGTTTCACATGCTACCGGCCGAGACAGCAGGTAAGGCCAGAACCCATGTGCCCCTCGCTGGCTGCAGCCACCCCCTGACAGAAAGGGCACCTCTTTCCCTGTGGGTCTCCTTCCAGCAGCCGTGTCCCTAAAGCGGGGACCCTGGGATTCAGGGATGCCTGGCAGTGCCCACTGCCTCTTTCAGTTGGTCTCAGTGAGAGGCCGTGGCCCACAGAGAAAGGAGGGAGCACAAAACGACCTTTTTCCTTCTTTCCCAGATCCTGACGTCCTCTTCAGCTGGTCAGAAGAGGACATCTCCGACCTGTACAACCACACCACCATACTGCTCGCGGCCGAAGGTAAGAATAGCCTTTGCTCACTGCTGTGTCCCCGTCATGTGTAGCCCAGCACGCGTCCCTGCCCCTCCACGGAATTCTCTGTGTTTTAGAAGCATCTTTCCAGGACATCCTGCCACACCTACGTGCACTGTTCATTCTAACTGTTGCTGCCATGTTTCTAAGGACTCAGTGCACAGTGTCCCTGAGGGTCCTCTGAGGAAGAGATTTCTCTGCTCTCTGCACGTTTGCCCCTAATGCTGTGTTTCCTCCCTGCAGTGTTTTATGACGACGACTTAACGGATGCCCTATTTAAAACACTTTGCCGACTCGCTCACAAATTGAAAAACGCCTGCACAGCCATTCTCTCCGTGGAGAAAAGGTGAGCTTTGCAGCGGGGGGCTGTGCTGGCATCCCCAGAGCTAGACTCGTACCTTTCACACATGCTGTCATCAGTGTCATCCTCGTCACTCAATTCGTGAGCACCCGTTTCAGGTCCTTTGCACACATGGCCTCATTTCACCCACACACCAGCCCCATCCCCCTTTCTCAGATGACGAGCAGAAGGCCAAGAGACATCAGGGAACTTTCTGGGCCACAGCTAATCCCTGAGGAGGCAAAGTATTTGAGTGCAGGCCGTACACCAGAGCTGACGTGTGGGGCCACCACAGTCTGTCGAGGGCCTCTCCTCTTCCTGAACGTTCCCTCCAGGATGCCACCTGTCCCGCTGGTCCCGCAGGTCTCTGTCCTCTCCCTGATGCAGACATAGCCCCTCTAGGACATTCCTGTTTGAGTATCCTACAGCGTGAGGGCTCCCACTGATGGAGTGTCCATCTCGCGACAGGCGCAGTGCTAGACACGGGCTTTTAGGCTAGTCCACACTTTTCTGAAGGCAGTTTGGCATGTGGAGCAAAACCCATAAAACTGAACGTGCTTTAGTGACCCAGCAATTCAGCATCTAGAAATTCGCCCTGTGGAAGCGATCACAGTGCTGTACAAAGCCATCCAACAGGCCTATGCGTTTATGCCGATAATGTCTGGGACTTCCTTCACGGTACACATGACCGATGGCAGCATGGGAGCCTCCATTGGATTCTGCTCTTACAGACTATAAAGGAAAACATCGAAAAGTCAGGAAAAGTTGAACACTGACTGGATACTTTATGATAAAGAATTATTAAATTTGCTTTTAGGTGAAAAGAGCCTTGATCTTTTCAAGATACACATGACGTATTTATGGCAGGAGTCTGGCTTTTGCTTTTTAATAATCTAGTGGGGTGGGGGACAGAGGTGACAGAGTATCCGTGAGTTGACAGTGGTTGAAGCTGGGCAATTCATCAGACTGTTCTCGCTCCTTTTGTATCTTTGAAACTTTTCATGATAAAAGATTTTGGAAAGAAAATGGAAAGAGGTGAAGAGTTTGAATTTCACGTTAACACGTTGCATACGGATCACGAGAATCTTCACGAGGGATTTAAACCCCGCCATACGCAACGTGTTAAATCGTGTGGCAGATTCAGGGTGTGGAAAGGTGCAAGTGGCCGGGCTGGGGCTGCTCTGTGAGGACTCAGCTCTGAAGTCACCCCCTCTGAAGTGTCCCCAACCCCACCAGCTTCCCAGCAGCGTTCTCTCCATTACCAAGCTCCCCGAGGCCTCTGCCTTTTCCTCTGCCGTTCATTGCATTCATGGTCATGGCCCAGCCGCGTGCCATGTCTGTGCTGGTGCAGGGGGCAGTGAGCAGGCCCCCACACACAGCCCTGGCCTCAGGTGTGGTCTGCAGGCAGCCCTTGTACCAATTTGTAGCTCCGGGGGCAGTGGTGTTACCGTAGGCGTGTGGCTTCACCTCTCTGAGCCTCAGTTTCCATATCCGTAAAGGGGAGGTGGTGCCCACTTCCACCTCCCAAGCTGCCCTACACATCAGGAAGGAAGCACGGTCAGAGGCTAAACACACAGGAGGCACTCGCTGACTCCCACCCCGCAGCATGAGTGAGATTGGAGACGGCAGGAAGTCAAGCAGTGGGCAACGGCCAGGCCTTTCCCCATGATGGGGCGTGTGTCGGCTGCTTGTTTGCAGGCTGAACTTCACGCTGAGTCACCTGGACGTCACGTGCGAAGCCTACGACCACTTCCGCTCCTCCCTGTACCAGCTGGAGAGGCTCGAGGACGGCCAGCTGCGCTTCGCTGTGGAGCCAGTGGAGGCCTCCTTCCCACAGCGCCTCGCGTACGAGCGCATCCAGCAGCTGGTAGGTGCGGCCCCGTCTGGGCCTCTGGTGGCTCCGCCGTGATGCTATTGACTCCCTGGCAAAGGGCTCTCCTTAACGAAACCTGTGGTGGGATCTCACCGTGTCTGGGGGTGGGCCTGCCTGGCGACTGTCGACTTTATAGCTCATTCTTTTCCTGTGGGCAGTGCAGGCTCAGAGGAAGCAGGACAGGACAGAAGGTTCTGGAAGCAGGAAGTGAGTGGGGTACTTGGTTGGGTTGCAGCTCTCGATGCAGGGACTTCTGGTGCTGATGGTCACATCTCTGCGGAAATGTGCTGGCCTCTCAGACTCGGGGGGTTTGTCTGATGACTGGTGACCCTTAGGACCCTGAACGATGGAAGCCCATCATATCAGGCCTCTGAGGAACCACCCTAATAATGGTGCCTGTGCCAAGCGCCAGGCCTAGTTCTCATCCACCGTCTCAGTCAACGCCCCAGTAAGGCAGCTGGCCGGGAAAGGGCAGAACTGGGACTTAATCTTACAGCCACGTCACTTCCTATTACTGTTTTTAAACCCAGCACTTGGGGAAAATTTGAAAAGTCAAAATTACCCTTAAAAATCCCTTAACATGACCAGGAGCTGGATTCGTAGAAGTGGAAAGGACGGGAATTCACGTCTTGTTGTCTTTACCTTTTGTCTGTGGCCGCCCTTTCTCTGTGTCTGTGGAGCCCTGGGCCTGGTTCTCAGGAGGAGAGTACCACAGGGCCCTCTGTCCCACGCTCCCATCCCGTGCCCAAAGCGAGCACAGCACTGGCTTTGTATGGCTCCCGTGTGTGAGGAGGTGGGTGTGCTCTGTGCCATGGAGTCAGGATAAGCGACGTCCTCACAGCCCCGGGCTGGGTGCAGCGCCTGCAGACTGCTGCCCATCGCTCTCTTATGGACTCCGTCCGTCTCATCCGTGGGCTCCCTCTTTTCCTGCTGCCTTCCATTTTCCCAGCATTACTGTCTTTTCCAAAGGCCCCTGCCGTCTCGTGGTGTGCTCAAAGTAGGAGGACAGCGTCAGTGTTGACATTTGTGCCTCCAGCCATGTTTCAGGCTTTCTTTGCTCTAGGACCCCCTGTGTGTCTTTCTGTCCATCCAGGGTATCTGTAGCTCTCTCCTCCAACACATTTCAAATGATTCTGGTTTTTTTCCTATGAGCCTCCTTCACTGTATAGCTTTCCCTTGTTTACTGCCCCACCCTCTCTGGGCAGCCTCCCTGCCCGTCAGCCTTCCAGTAGGTAGCAAACAGGCTACTTCTGCTAGTGAGGACACGAAGCTTTCACTAAGAATCTGGCATGTTTTTGTACCGTCTCCACCTGCCAGCATTATTAAGAGGCCAAAAAAGGCAGCTACTTCTAAATTCAGCAGCCACGGTACATGACGCTAAAGACGTCCCCAAATGGAGAAATTGTGGCGACTGGCTGCCATTCTGGTCCCTTTTGATTGGATGGTGTCCTGATGCCTCCTGGATGAATGCCGGGACTTCTCCATCCAGCTTCTCTGCCACAATGAAGCAGAAAGAACAGCCGAGAGTGACGGAGATCAGAGGAAGCCCCCACGTGGTTTGCATGTTGCCCATGGCCCACATGTCATTTGTTCTCTCGCTAATTATCAGGTTGGTGCAAAAGTAATTTTAACCTTTTAAACCGCAGTTACTTTTGCACCAACCTAATACATCCCTTTATGAAAGTATGAAGCCTCGTTTGTGAACCTGGGGAATCTCGCCTTTCTCTGTTCGCTGCAGGAGCTCTGGAAGATCTTTGTGGAACCAGTAACGTCACCCATCGCGTCTGCAAGCACGTCTCCTTGACTATTCTTGTAAATCAGTTCCAATAAAATCAGAGGCTCTTGGACTGATGTGCTTGAGATATTACTTTTAAAATGTGGCAGATGGACCTTATATGACCCAAGACGGTTTTCTGGAGTCTGTCGCTGCCTCCCAGTATCAGCCAGAGAACATGACTGCTCTCCTCTGCTAACGGCTCGCAAATGGGTGTAGTATTGTCGCCACAGTTGCTGTGTAGAGCCACACAAAGCAACACACAGAAGCCTCATTTCCTTCAAGGCTGTGGGTGCTCTGTCCCTGGCCCCCTGGTGTGGTGACAACCAGGGCCCATGGGAGGAGGAGGCAGGAAGTCACCTGCCTAGTGGCCTTTGTTCGCTAACTAAAATCAGGTACGCTCAGAACAGACACAGAGCTGCTTTTTTGGGTCTTACGTGGCTGACCCGCGTTCCTGTGAGGATCTGCCTTGTGGGCGTTTGTTTCTCGTGCTCAGCTGGGGCTGGTTCCCTGCCTCCCCTCCGCCTCCCACTCCATGTGGGGTCACGAGTGCCTGTACCTTGTCTGTCTTGTTATCTTTCTCTGTGTCTCTCCTATTGCCACCCTCCCTGTCGCTCCACACCCCTCTCCCACTCTCTCCCTCCTTCTCTCCAGTTTGGGTCCCATCTACCTGCTGCTCTTGGCCCTCCCTGCAGCACCCTTCCCCCCACCTTGCTTCTGCGTGCTTTCCTCCAGGGCCTGGTGTGGCCCGTCCCCACTGGCCCTCACAGTCCGGCTACTTCCTGGACAGCTCCCGCTGTCCCTGCCCACTCTCACTTCTCCTCAAGCACCCAGGTCCATTTCCCAGGCTCATCATACCTGCAGTCAATGGCTTATCTGGACAGTAGGGGCCAGGTATTTGCAAGTCTTAACTCATTTCATTTTTCCCAACAACTCTAGGTCAGCAACCAGGTTATACCCATTTAACAGTTGAGAAGACTGAGCCTCTAAAGAGCAAAGATCTCCATAAGGTCAAGGACCTTGTTTGTCTTAATATCACTATATTCCTGGCATGTGGTCTTGCTCAGTGTAGGTACTCGGCGTATATTGAATGAATCACTAATACGAATTACTGCCAAAACGGTTTTTCCTCAGGGACACTGGGCCACATTTGCGAACATCTTTGGTTGTTACAACTCAAGGAGGTGGGTGCTGCTAAACATCCTACCGTGCACAGGAAAGCCCCCCACAACTGAGAATGATCCAGCCCCAAATATTAATAGTGCCAAAGTTGAGAAACCCTGACCTAGAAGAAGAGCATTAGCTACCTGAGAAAAGGAAAATATGTCTTGGCTGAACCTGCAGTGAAGACGACTCGGGACAAAGTCCCACCACTCCCCTCTGGGAGTGGGGAGAAAATCTACACACATTATCCCTAAATCTAATAAAGACCCTAAAAGGCAAAAGTGAGCCCCATTTTACTTATGAGAAATCTGAAGTTCAGAGAGGTTTAGCAACTTGCCCAGCATCACACAGCCACCAAGTGGCAGAGTCAGGCTCGGAGCCCACGGCTGGCTGTCCCTCATTCCTATGCACACCCTACATTCCCACCGGCATCAGTGATGGCGACCTCACCTGGGTGCTTATTAGAACCGCGGCAGCAGTCCCAGGCCAGACCTGAGTCAGAATGTGCGTTTTTGACAAGGCCCCAGGGGACTTGTGTGCACAGTGGTTCTAAGAATCATAGCCTTTGAACTATTCCCATTTTCCAAGGTTTCTACACAAAAACCGCCCCTGACAGACTTGCTGTAATTGAGCAGAGTCACAGAGCACTACGGGATATGTTAATAATGAGTCTTCAAAAGAAAACCCCGCTAGACAGAGGCCTCCACTGGCAGTATGTCAGCACTCACGGTGGCATTTTCCTAGCACTCCAGGGGACAAGCCCATAAATGTAATTTGGCACCAAGCAACAGAGTTCTCATGCCTTTCACCTGGCGCATTAGGATGAATGCTTTTGAATCTAAACCACTCGGCCTAAAAGCTTCCTCTGAGTAGAGCCTGGAATTAACCTTCATCCACTGTAATTCGCAGCATCGTCAGATTGTGAACTTCTCAGAATCAAATGCACCCTTATCACCGTGATTTATGGCTTTGCTTGAGCCTAAGTGCGCGTTTAGCAGCAGTATTTCAAAATTGTCAACCCATTGAGATGTTCTGCTGGGGAATTAACCCAGGCCATTGGACTCAATTCTCTTTGGACACATTCTAATATTTTTGGGGTAATATATAAACCAAGGAGGGAACTTGGTTGTTCAAGCCTTTGCGGGAAAGAAGCGATAAAACCAACAAATAGTGGTTTGCCATGGCCCCCCAGTACTTCTCCAATGACTGTGCCCACAAGTCGCTCAGGGTCTTGCCAGATTGCAGGTTCTGACTCAGTACTGGGTGGGGGTCAATACTGCAATCCAACAAGGTGGCAGTGAAGCCTTATAAATCATGGAAATGCTCCCAAACCAAAAAACTGTTAGGACACTTTCTAAAATCTATGGAAAATGTCCCAAGGCGTCTTACACGGATCAGCAAATATCTTCAGAGTAGCTCTGTGAAGAGAGGAGTCTCACCATTTCACAGATGAGGAGACTGAGGCTCAGAAAGGCTATGTCATTTGTCCAGGGCCATCTGGCAGGTCCATGGAAGAGCCAGCATTTGAACTCAGGTCTACCCAACCCGAGTGTGTGCCCTTAATCAGGAATGACACATCACAACCTCCCTCTTCAGTGCAGTCGCTGGGCCAGCAGCAGCAGTGTCACCGGAGAGCTTGTTAGATTGCAGCCCAACCCCTGTCCTATGGGGCTGTGCAGAGGGTGGCTGGTGATGTGACAGCAGCCTTATCAGAGCAGGCCCAGGAGAAGAGCAGAGAGGGTACCAACACGACAGTCGATGTTTTGTAACCTGGTCTCAGACATGACATCCATCACTTTTGTCATCTTCAGTCCTTTAGAAGTGAGTCACGAAGTCCAGCCCACTCTCAGAGACGGGACCCCACAGGGTGGGATTCCCCAAAGGTGGGCTTATCAGGGGTGTCTCGGAGGCTGAATGATGTGGGAGGGAGGAGGCAAGCCTGCCAGCCACACGGCGTTCTCAGTCACAGCTGACAGCCTTGAGTGCCAGCTCCCACCCAGCTTCCAGTCCACCCCGATCTGTTCATTTTCTTGCCCACCTGAATGAATGTGAGCACTGAGATTTGTTCCTGAGTCACTTGGGGGTTGGGTGGCACAGGAAAAGGAGGAGGCTGAGGGTGACACCCAGCTTTCTGGCTTCGGTGACTGTGTCTTCTGACAACACATAACTTAAGAGCCACCAGCACCCCTCCACCAAGGGGCATTCTCCTGATGACCCCTTCTTTGCTTTAACACTTTGCTTCCCAAAGTGTGGCAGTTTATGACACCAGTGGTACCTGGATGGTTTCTCCTCCCACAGGTTCCAAGGCTTGAGGTGGTAGGGCAGGGTACCTTACCTTGGGGCAGGCTCGTGGAAGGGCTCTTGCCATGAGGGCGTGCTTCAGCCTCAGGAATGACAGCAGAAATGCAACAAGGAATCCAGGGCGTAGTCATCAGTCCCCTTAGCCACTGGCAGCGGCTCCAAAGTGTGGGTCCCCAGTGACTTGGGGGACCCTAACTAACCTGCTGTAGGTTATACAGTGGTACACTAGCTTTGAGAGCCACCAGCACCCAGCTGGCCCCACACCCTAATTCAAATCAAACCCACGTTTGTAAAGCGCCTACCATTGATTTCATCTATCAGCACACCAGACCTGTGCCCATTTTAGAGATGGGTAAGCTGAGGCTTGAGACGCGTACTGTAGACTATCTGAGGTCACAGGACTTGGAAGTAACAATGGCGGAGTCTACACCCAGGTCAGTCTGACTCTGGAGCTAGCATTCTTTCCATTACCCCCTGCCCAAGGTAGGGACTGTTGATTTGAAGGCAGGGAGGAGCTGTGTGTATTGGAGACCATGCTGTGTCATTGTCCTGGGATAGATCAAAGGGTTTGACATGCCAGGGCTGAACCGTGATTCTGCCTTAGACTTTACGAAGCAATGGACATCGGAGTCATGCAGGAGCATTTGTTTGGGACAGGAGTGTCTGGACCAGGAGGGAGCCAAGCTCAGAAATGGGCTCCGTGGGCAGGTGGTGGAGTTTCTAGCTTCAGAGCTCACCAAGAAGAGAGCCTGGAGCTGATGGTTTGAATGTTGGGGCCAGGGACAAAAGGAACTGAGCCTTCTCCCCCATCTTCCACTGGAGGTTCCTGAGAAGCAATAAAGCTTGGTGGTTAGAGCATGGTGCCTGGTGTCTGAACGGTGCTCTAACCAGCCCCAACACTTACCTATCTGAGCCTCAGTATCCATGTCTGTAAAATGGGCACACTGCTAGCACTTACCTCTCAAGGTTATACTTGATGATGCATGCAAACCACGAGGTTGGACAATTAAGTCTGCAAACTCATCCTAGATAAAGTGCTATATGCTTCATTGCTGAATATCACCTTCGAAGTGCTCCCCTTGGGAAGCTATGCACCGACGCCAGTGCCTAGTCCACCCGTCAAAGCAATTTTGGAACTCTTTTTTCTGGAATTGCCATCAGAGCTTGATATCCTGAATGTCATCAAAATGTCTTCCTTTCAATACTTCCTTTATCTTCAGGTAAAGAAAGCAGTCACTGGGGGCCAGACTAGGTGAGTAGGGAGGGTGTTCCAATACAGTTATTTGTTTACTGGCTGAAAACTCCCTCACAGACAGTGCCCTGTGAGCTGGTGCATTGTCGTGATGCAAGAGCTGTGAATTGTTGCCGAAAAGTTCAGGTCGTCTAACGTTTTCACGCAGCCTTTTCAGCACTTTCAAATAGTGAACTTGGTTAGCTGTTTGTCCAGTTGGTATAAATTCATCATGAATAATCCCTCTGATATCAAAAAAGGTTAGCAACATTGTTGCAGCAAGTTCACGAACTTAATCGTCAGTCCTCGTAACTTGACTCAGGGGAGAGCTCCACCACCACCATCATCGTCACTATTAGTGATTATTGGCTGTTGCATTTCCATTAACGGCCTGTCTGGGAGAAATGGAAACTCTTCCAGCAGGCGCCTTTCTCAATAGTTAATGATGGTAGAACAATCACACTTGCCTAACCACTTCATCTAAGTGTTACTTAACTGACAGGATAGGTTATTTTAGGGAGAAAAATATCCATCAAGCTCTTAAGTGTGCCAGTCCTTAAAGGTTTCCATGACAACACACACCTGGATGTTCCCGGGGGAGGGCAGCCACCTCAGGGAAGAGTCAAAACTGAAATCAAGAGATGCGGAGAGGGCCCTCCCACTCTTGCTATTTTTCTGGCTGTGTGTACAGCCCTGGGCAGAACGCTTTACACAGGTCATCTCTTATAAACCCCACCACAACCCTACGGGGTAAGGACTATTATTCGTATCCCCATTGTACAGATGAAGAAACTGAGACTCAGGTTTAAACTTGCCCAAGATGAGTCTTGTCAGCCTAGAGGACTTCTACTAGAGCAGGGGTTCTCAGCCTCGGCACTATTAACATTTTGGGTCCGATAATTCTTTGTTGTGGGACTGTCCTGTGTGCTTAGATGTTCAGCAGTGTCCTCGGCCTCTACACACTAGATACCAGTAGCATCTCCCTCCTCCTCCCAGGTGTGACAACCCAAACTGTCTCCAGACATGGCCAGTTGTGCCCAGTTGTTCACCCCCGGGCTAGGCAACCATCATTTCTAACACTTGTGCCGCATTCTATGTTTATAAAGCTCTTTCACAGGACCTGTCTCATGGGATCCACATGTGATTATGTGACTTTGGGGTCCTTAATGGTGAGGATCCTGGGACCCTGGGATGAGCCCAGTCCACGAGTTAGGGTAAGTGCTCAGAAATCAGGGTCAAACTAAATTGTCTGTCCTCGTTGGACAGACATGTCTCTCAGTATCACCTTCTTTTATGGGCAAGGGAACTGAGGATCAGAGAGGAGTAGGGACCCCAAGGGTCCCACAGCCTGTGAGCTGCAGGCCTGTGTGGGGACCCAGGTGGGTCTGACTTGAAGCCAGTGGTTTCCACTGTAGCCTCTAAGGACTTCTGATCCCAAAGGCATTTATTTTGTTCTCACACGACTGCCCAGCTCAGCTTACTGTGTTGTATCACAGAAACAAGGAGGGGCCCAGGCAGCCCAGAGTCATGTCCCCACCGCCTGCTTAGGACCCAAATGTCCTGGCCGATGTCAGGCCCTCAGTGACACATAGGAAAGTGGCATGAGGAGAGGGCTGTCATCTTCCCGCAATTACAGAGGAGAATGAAGGATATTTCAATGAAAGCAGCTTTGATGCCGTCAGTGGGCCTCCTAAGGAGGTTGGGGGCATTACGTGGCTTGGGCATTGATTGCCCAGGCTACACGCACAAGCTCCCTTAATCTTCTCAGCAGTCAGCAAGGATAAGCTATCATATCTCCATTTACAAAGCTGAGGCCCAGAGTCAGTGACAGCCCCAAAGTCACACAGCTGGGGAGCAACGGCCTGTCTGCGACTAGCGCCCTGGTGAATCCATCCCAGGAGCTGTTCCCAGGAGCCATGTGAGGTCTGGTGCCTTCCAGGCAAAGCTTCTCTCTTGACCAAGAACTAGTAGCTGGTGTATAAAGACCCCAGCTCCCTCGCCCCTGAAGTGATGCTCCATGCTGACTCCCAGCCTTCCCCAGTGGAATGCAGCTCCAGTTGCCCACAGCGATCACTTCATTATCTGCTTTCCTTCCCTATCTCACTCCCCACTCCCCAACTGGAGTCTCCTGGGAGCACTTCCCAGATGAAGCACTCGCATCCTTGTCTCAGGGTCTGTTTCCGGAGGAAACTACGCTATGAGAGTGATGATTGTAATGGTCATTGTAATAGCTAATATTTGTGGAGTACTTCCTACATGCTCTACCGACACTTTTCCCATTTAACACTCACGAGAGAAATCCCCCGGGTATTATCAACATCATCCCCATTTTATAGATGAGGAACTGAGGCTTGGAGAGCTTAAGGCAGCGGTATAAAGTCGCACGACTCATAATGATCACAGCTAGGATAGGAACCCAGATTTCTGGAACTCCACAGTTTGAAGATACCACCTCTGCGCCCCACTGTCTCCTGGTTTTATCTTCTGTTGTCTGTGAAGAGGAGAGGAGCATGAGGGGGAGAAAGGGCTGTGGGTTTGCTGGTCCTGGAGGAAGAGTTTTAGCTCAGTTTGGGTTTTTTCCTCCTCTGTGAAGTTTCAGCAGGGAGTTGCTGGACAGCTCCTAGGGCCAAGCGCTCCCCCAGGGAGGGGTGAGAGAAGTCAGCACTCTCCCTCAGGATCCCGCTTAACACTGCCCTTTACCTGCAGTGTCATTAATTAGTATTAATAGAGCACCTACTGTATGCCAAGTACTGTCCTCCGAGATCTCAGACATGCCAACAAAGTTTTCACAGATCTCTGAAAAGACAGAGATCTGTGCTGTGTTCTCCAGCACTGGAGACGATAGTGGAAACTACGCCCCTCCATCTGAACCCCTGAGATGCCCTGGCATGTATTGACAAGAAGAATTGGGGTGAATATGAGGGCACCTCTAGCCACAGGAGGAAGGGAGCTAGTATGTATTAATCTCTCTCCACATTCTTGGAACTGCATTATCTAATGCAGGGTTTCTCAACCTCAGCCCTAGTCACATTTTGAGCAGGAAAATTGTTGTCAGGGGCTGCCTTCTGCATTTTTCTGCCTCTGGGAAGCCGTGCAGGGCATGGGAGTGGCACTAGGGGATGACACAGTACCCCTGTCGTTTCAGTGTGTCCTGAGCAGGAAGGGGAACTGCACTGCCGTGTCTCTTTTGGATTGGCAGCTCTGAAGGACTCAGTCATCCAAATGACAGCAGAATATATAGCTGTAACATGTCTGGGACGTGTCAGATATAACAGCTGCTTCTGTCAGGCATGGCACACTGCTGTCCCCATCTTACTGGGGCCATTTAGGTAAGGAAAGCTGGAGGCAAACCCTGGGTCTTCGAGGAGCCCAGCGCAAGGAACAAACACATGGGAATGAGCATGAGGAAATCTCATCTAGGCTCCCTCTTAGCATTCAAACCTCAGCTTAAATGTCACCGCTTTCCAGGCGACCCCTTGACAATCATGGCTGATGTATCCACTCACATCATCCTGTTTCTCATTTCCCTCAGAGCACTTACTGTCAGAAATGAGCTTCCTTCGTTATATGTTAACGTTTTTTACACGCTGTCTCCCAACACTAGAATGGGGGCTCCATGGGGTGGGACCAATCTGCTTTCTGTCTCTATGGATTTACCTACTCTAGATATTTCATATACGGGTAAATGGAATGATATGGTATGTGGACTTTTGTTTTTAAGATTCATCCATGTTGTAGCATGTATCAGTCCTTCATTCCTTTGTCTGACTGAATAATATTCCATCACGTGGACATACCACAATTCGTCTGTTCATTCATCCATTGAGGGACATTTGGATTGTTTCCACTTTTTGGCTATTGTAGTGCTACTATGAACATTCATATACAATTTTTCGTTTGAACACCCATTTTCAATTCTTTTAGGTATCTGCCTACCGAGGAGTCAAGTTGCTGGGTCCTATGGTAATTTTATGTTAAACTTACGGAGGAACTACTAAACCGTTTCCCATAGTGGCTGCACCATTTTACATTCCCATCAGCAATATATGAGGGTTCCAGGATCTCCACGTCCTTGTCAACACTTATTATTTTCCTGTTTTTCTTTTTTATTATGGCCACCCAGTGAGTGTGAAATGATGCTACCTTGTTGTGGTTTTGATTTGCATTTCCCTAATGACTAATGATGTTGAACATCCCTTCATGTTTGTTGGCCATTTGTATTTCTTCTTTGCAGAAATATCCGTTCAAAAAAAAAAAAAAAAAAAAAGAAATATCCATTCAAATCCTTTGCCCATTTTTAAATTGGGTTGTTTGTCTTTTTGTTGTTGAATTGTAAGAGTTCTTTATATATTCTGGATACTAGACTCTTTTCTGATATATAACTTCTAAATATTTTCCCCCCTTAGGTGGGTTGTCTTTTCATTCTTTTTTTTTTTTTTTTAAGATAATGGCCATTTTAATGCCTTTATTGTGTCATTCTTCGATGGATTATGTTGGCTGTGGATTGAAACAGGTATCCTTTATCAGTTAGGATATTTTCTATCTTATTGCTTGTTTGTTTGTTTATTTTAAGGAGGGCGCAGCTCATAGTGGCCCATGTGGGGATCAAACTGGCAACCTTGGTGTTATTAGCACCAGGCTCTACCCGACTGAGCTAACAGGCCACCCCAGTCTTTTCATTCTTGATTGTATCCTTTGATGCTCAAAAGTTTTTAATTTTGATGAATTCCAATTTATTTTTTCTTTTTGTTTCTTATGTTTTTGGCATCACACTTAAGAAACCATTGCCAAAGATCATGAAGATTTACCTCTGTGTTTTCTTCTAAGAGTTTTATAGTTTTAAATTTTATATTTAGGTCTTTGATCCATTATGAGTTAATTTTGCACATGGTATGAGATAAGGGTCCAACTTCAATTTTTTACATATGGATATTGTGGCAGATACTTTAGTTATCCAGTTTACAGGTGAAAATACAGAGGCTGAGAGGGGGTAAAAGACTTGTTCAATGTCACCTGGCCACTGAGAGGTGAAACGGGAATATCAGGTCCCAAGCTGGTCCCCTTTCCATCACACCCAAATGCCCTCTATGATATCCCTTTATTATTTTGAGAGCAGGGAGTATGGAAAACACAGACCTAGGAAATAAGTCACACATTCTATCCTGGCTCTGGGCAAGTCCATCTTTGTCTCTGGGCCTCATCTTCCTCTTCTGTACAAAAGGGTGCTGATCTCTAAGGGTCTTTCCTGCTCTCATTACTGGCGCCCTGAGAGCCTCACACTCCCATCGCCCTCATTTTTCCTCTCTGGAGGTGCAGTGGGAGCCCTCCCAGTCAGAGCTGCGCCTCTGGAAGGAGCCCCCATCTTGGGCCTCAGCCAGCCTCTGGAAAACATCCTCCACATCCCTTGACACAATTGCAGCCCTGAGCAGCCCCATAGGAAAACTGTGGAACTGCAGAAAATGCAAGCGAAGAAAGGCTTTCTCACCCTGCTGACAGTTTTCTTCACAGGTATCACAATGAAGCTATTTGAGCGTCAGCTGGCAAAGCACCTGGCTCTAAATAGCCCTCTCACACCCCTCCTTAACCAGAAACAGTGCAGCCCCACCCCCACCCCCCAAATGCCCAGGACCAGGGCCTAACCCACAGTGGAGCCTCAATATGTAGTTGAATGAATGAACAGATGAATGATGACTCCACACACTTTGTTTCCCCTAATTGCCTTTGACGAGGGCTTGGCAAACTTTTTCTAAAAAGGCCAGATGGTAAATAGTTTTGACTTTACCGTCTCAGTCACAACTACTCAGCTCTTCCATTATATTCCCAAAAAACAGCCATCGATGATGCATAAGTAAGTGGGTATGGCTGTGTTTCAAAATAAATTTTATTTCTGCACACTGAAATTTCAACTTCCTATATAATTTTCATGTGACTGAACTGTTCTGCAAGCGAGGTGACAGGATTAACATACCAAAGAGATTCCTGAAGCTCGCAAGGTTTCAGCAGAACGGTGGATCCATTGTATTTTCTGTCTGTTCCTTTCAATTATTCATTCTTGTTGATTGTTTCTGTTTGACCCGAACAGTCATAGACCACACTAGTGGGGCAGGTGGTTTGCTGGTAGTTTTTATTTATTTGTTTGCATTATATTTATCCTAATTTCTTAATTCCTAGGACTACAGTCCTCTTTGCCTAATCAGGAATAAGGCAGCCTGGATTCCTGGAAGGAGAGAAGGAGGGACCTTAGAGTTCTGCAAGATTCTAGCCGACTAAGGAAATAGTTACCTGATAAGGCTTAGTGGGGAAAACCAAGCTGTAGTCTTTCTTGGCCTTTTAAGGTCTGGCATCTCCATTATGAACACGTGGTTACACTGATGGGCAGTCTCGCCTGTCTTTGATTTTACTACTGAATGAATGTATCCTCTTTCCAAATATTTGTAGAAAGCTACAGGGGCTATCAGTCATTCATACTTTAATATTAACTAGTTTTCAGACAGCATTTTAATTTTTATTAAAGCACCTTCATCACATCTCCAATATCATTTACGCCCATGAAGGAGGTACTATTGCTATTGTCTCTGTTTACCATTGAGAATCCGGGAGGTGGAGCGACCTGCCCTAGATTTTGCAGAAGGAGCCATGGACTCCTAGTCCAGTGCTCTTTGCACCCACGATGCACAAGATATTTGTCTTCCGGAGCTGGTGGGCCAGGAGGTGTTAAGTGAATGGCAGCTCAGGAGGGCGGAGCGTGAGGGCCCTGAGCGCCTGCATTGGGGGATAAAGGAGGGCAGGGCATGATGCGCTTTCCCCTCCTTTTCATAAGAAACATTGTCTGACTTTGACTCTAGGGTTCCGGAACCCGGATTCTGGGGCATGGGGTGCAGTTGGGACAGCTACACTCACCCGTAACCCCAAGGGTCCAGAAAACCGATAGGGAGTAATTAAGGTCTAAGTTAAATCAACCAATAGAGCCCAATAGGGCCGCCCCCCATTTAAAGACGGGCTCCTCACCCCACCCGCATCACATAGACTCCCCTCGGCCTTGATTGATGGAGGTCCTCGGCCTCCTCTTCCACTGCCTCAATCCTCGCTCCCCGCCCTCCCGTTTCCTCCTCCAGGACCCCGACTGCTGCGCAGGGGGAGGCCGGACTCTGCCCCCGCCCCGCCTTCCCCCTCCCGCTGGGGGCGGTGGCCCATGGCGGGCGCGCTTATTGGCTGCTGCGTGAGCGAGGGCCGCGGCCGGCAGCGCTGATTGGCCGGCGCGGCTCGGCGGAGCTTGGGCGCCCCGCGAGTCGCTGGGGGAAGCCGGGCAGACGCCGGGCGCAACCAGAGCGCAGGGCGCGGATCCTTCCAGTCGCGGCCCCAGCAGATCCGAGCCCGCACACCTCCGAGCCGGGGCCTGGAGGTAAGTGCGAAGCGCCGGGGGGCGTGGGGCGGGCGCTTCGGCTCTAACCCCAGGGAGCAAACACCGAGCATCTTCTCCCGGAAACGCGGCCCTCCGCCTCCGGAGTCCTGGGTCCCCTTCCCCGAAAAGAGAGGACCTCCCACCCGCCCCAGAGAGCAAATAGCTTTCTTTTTCCTTCAAAATGGGTCCTTCCTCTTGACCCTATGCTCTAGGGATAGGCTTCCCCTCCCTAATTTACCCCTTGAAATGAAATGTGCCACCCAAAAGTGGGGTCCAGCCTCCCCAGGTATCTATGACCCCCCCTTATATCTGTGGAGATCCGCGTCCTTTCCCCCTCCCTAAAAACTATGTTTGGATTTCATCTCCCCACCCTCCCTTCGGAATGGTGGGGGTCTTCTCAGCTCACACATAAGGTGTGCTCCCACCATGGAAAATGGAGGCCGTCAGATATCCTGGGAAATAAGCCTCTCTCTCCTTAAGGCACGGAGCTCCCAGGGCCGAGAGACTGCATGTCACCCCCCTGCTTCCCCCTCCTCAGAAACCAGACTCTGGTGTTTTGCCTTTAGAGGTGATTCCCTCCCCTTCCCCCCACCCATAAGAAAGGCATGGTTGCCTCAGACACCATCACACTAAAGGCATTTTGGAGATTTCCCCCCTTCCTCCAGTAAAGATGTAAAATGAGGGACTTTTAGCCTCAGAAACTGGGCAAGGGTCTGGATACCCGTCCACACCGAGTCACCCCCCCTCCACCCCTATCTAATCCTTTCACACAAGTCCCATTCCATTAACACCCCACCTCTCCCATTCCATCCTTCCCCAACTGTACTCCCCCACCTCGCTGCTCTACCTAATTCCATCCCACCTTTCCTCACCCTGGCCAGAGACTAGGACTCGAGGAAGAGTAAGTTTTAGTAAGACTGAAGCCCTTAAAGCTGGGGGCCTAAGCCTAGAGACCCTTCTAAGAGCCTCCAAACTCTGACAGCAGAGATAGCCTCTCAGGCAGCAGAACCAACAGGGACATCCCCACCCCCACCCCCCACCCCCCCCCACACACACAAAGGGCTGTGTTCAGAATATTCTCCCCTGAGGCAGTCCAACCCCTCTCCTGGAGAAGGGGGTGTCCATGCAGAGATAAGGGCCCCAATTTGCACCCTGGGGCTTCCCCATGCCCCCCCAGCTCCTATGGTCATTGCTCAATGGAATTCTCTAGGTGTTTGGCTAAGGGAGATGGATGCTGCAGGAACCATCCTCTGGGCTGGAGATAGTGTTGGCTTTGTTGTTTTCATGAAGCTGGACTGAGGGACAGGATGTCGGTGACCTGGGGGGGTCTGAGAGCAGCTCTCCTCTGGCAAGCCAGGTGGTGGTGGGGAGCTTGCTCTTTGGAGCTGCGCCCTTGACCTGGAGTATGGAGTGTCTCCTGGATGCCCAAAGAGGTCAGCCCTGGGGCGAGAGAAATGGCCCAGTCCAGAGCCCTAAGACCTCAGAGGGCTTCTAGATCAAAGATCCTGCCCTTTCCTTTGACAGTTAAGCAAACAGAGGCGCAAAGAGGGGAAGAGGCTTGTTCAAGGTCACCCAGCCAATAGGTTGCAAAGCTGGTCATAGCCTCTCCAGGGCTTGTGGTGTACCGGGGTCCCGGACACTACCTCCAGTCCTCTCATTTACAACCCAGACTGCTGGGGGCTGCTGTCCCCACTTGTCAGAGAGGTGCCAAGGCTCTGCCAATGTCACATAGCTAGGAATGGGCAGAGCTGGAACTCAGTGCCTTCCCCCAACAGGCCACCTTATAGGATCCATTCCTGGGAGTTTACCCCCAGGTGATCTTTTTATTGAGCCCACCGCCAGGTGTAGGCTTGCCAAAATCCAAATCAACCCAGAATAGCAAATAAGATTGTTTGCAATGTGCTGGAGCCAAGACTGCTGCAGGAGCCTCCGTTGCATAGCGGGGTTTGCTCCAGGAACTTTGATCAGGGTCCCAGGAAGTCACATCCCCTTCCTCCAGGGCCTCTTTCCTGTTGGTACCTGGACATTCCCTTTGGCCCCGAGCTCCCTGCAGCAATCTCCCATCCCTGCTCAGAGCACGGCTTCTTTTCCTGAGGCATCAGACCAGACAAGAGCTGGAACTCTGGCCTGTCGTACTTCAATTTAGAGCAGGAACGAAGTTCAAGGTGAATGTTGAGAGCATGAGGGGGAACCGTAGTGCATCGGGGTTGAGAGATTGGTCTCTGACCCCTTATCTGGATCTAGAGCCCAAACCTGCTACTTAGTGTGTGATCTTGGGGAAATTATTACCCTTTCTGTGACTCGGTTCCCTCAGTGTCCTCAAGGGTAAAATGAGTTAATCCTCATAAAGAGCATAGCACACAGTAAATAAAAACAATGCTTATGATTACTAGTGCAAAGTCATCTCTAAAACAGTAGGGAGGTTGTGCTTTTAGGTAAAATGGATAACCCGCCCTAGAGGTAATCTGCCAAGGGCCTAGGCAATGAACAGTCGGCCGGCACTTGGAGACAAAGCTGATGTCTTCCCAGAGAGACAGCGCAGTCAAAAGTCGACTCCTGGCTACCGCTGGCTGGGGGACCTTAAGCAAGTCAGTCACCTCTCTCTGAGCCTCAGTTTCTTTATACTTGAACGAGGTTTGTTGTGGGGTAGGCATCCGATTAGAGACAGATCTCGAGCAGGGTTTCTCGTCCTTGGCACTGTTGACCTTTGGGGCTGGATAGCCGCATTTTGTGGAGGCCGCCGCCCTATGCGCTGTTAGGAAGGGTGGTTGACATCATCCCTGCCCTATACCCATTAGACTCCAGTTGCCACCCCCTCTAGTGACAACTCCTAAAACCGTCTCCAAACATTGCCAAATGTCCCCAGGGGGGCAAAGACACCCATGGTTGTGGTCCTGCTGGAAGTTGCCAGTGGCTGAAATTCAGGCCGTTGAGCTTCCTGGGACCAGGAGACAGGACTCTGAGGCCTCATCGCAACTGGCCGAGCCTCTGTCCCGGCCATGAGGAGTCGTTCCACCAGCATCCC
The DNA here is from genome assembly GCF_057876585.1 of Rhinolophus sinicus. Classification (NCBI taxonomy): domain Eukaryota; kingdom Metazoa; phylum Chordata; class Mammalia; order Chiroptera; family Rhinolophidae; genus Rhinolophus; species Rhinolophus sinicus. The sequence goes on along the minus strand of NC_142510.1, from coordinate 9,645,119 downwards.
TGTGGCTTTTGGGGTCAGACTGACTGGAGCTGAACTGGGCTTCCACCGGCCCGAGGGCCTCAGGCCACAGCCACTTTATCTCTCAGTGTCCCATCCCCGTCTTTAAAAAGGGAATAATAGTAAATTTTGTTTGAAAAAAGGAGGAGAAGGAGAGGCAATGGTAGACACTGGGTGCAATTTCAACTCAGGCTCCACCTCCCTAGTGACAATCATCCATAAATAATGGCAGCTGTATTTGCCGAGTGTTCGGTGGGTATTACGGCTGTTCCGAGGGGCGTTTTTGTATATTTACTCATCTCATTGCTCACAACAACTGGAGGAGAAAAGACTGATCAGATTGCAGAGAAGGGAAATAGAGACTCCAAAGGGATGACTGCCTCCCCTGGGCTCAGTTTACTCATCAATCAATGGGAATAACACTGTCTTATCCCTTGACCATCACAACAGAGTCTGGGAGGACCAGCTGCCACAGCGAATGAGAAAACAGGGTCAAAAAGTCAGAAATGCTGAATGAAATCAGTGGTAGGTGGAGAAAGTCCAAAGTGCTTCCTTCCAACAGCAGCCACCCCCCCACACACCTGAAATCATTTGCAGGAATTGATCGGACTTGACCCTGTACAACCCCTCGACGTCCTGCTATGGGCTTGGCTTGGGGTCTGTTTCCCAGCCGCTCCCATGGAGTCAAGGAAAAAGTCCCATATTTGGAAAGCAGATGTATTGCTGGGTGCCCTAGAGATGGTGACTCCTGGACCTCAGGTTTCTCCTCTGTAAAATGGCAGCATCACATTGGAGGTGTTTAGATTGGATAAGAGCAAGCACAGTCGAATGCTTTCTACCTGCAAGCCACTGAGTGCTATTAGGAAGAGCTCATTTAATGCTCTCAATAACCCAGGTGGGCAGGTCCTCTTTTGTGGATGAGGACACAGAATCAGAGAGTTTTAAGTTTCTTGGCCAAGGTCACAGAGATAGGAAGAGCCCCAGAAGCTGAACTTGAACTTGGCCAGCTCCAAACCCAACTCTTCAAACATAGGTTTCGCTGGGAGCCTCCAAGTCCAAAGAATTGGACTCCCTCCTCCTTCCCTTCCATGTCTTTTTCACTCCGTCTATATGTATGTACTGATTCTGCTTTTTAATGATAATTTATTTCCTGAACAGGTGGAGCAGTACATGGTAAAACAAACAGTACAACTGGGTTTACAGAGAAAAGTAAAATTTCCTCCCTTATCCCCATCTCCTGGGCCCCTTCCTCTCCCGAGAGGTAGCTCTGTATTTTTTAAATGGTCTCAGTTTGGCACTTTGTTTTTCATCCTTAATATATCACAGAGGTATTTTCTTATCCCTTTTCATGGCTGCAGAGTATTCCATTGTGTAAGGCACTTAATTGATCCAACCACTCCCCTGTCGATGGGTCTCTAGGCTGTTTTCAATATTTTCCCATCACAAAGGAAGCATCAACTGACAACCATGTCCATAGTCATTTCACACATGCAGGTATTTCCATAGGATAAATTCCTAGGAGTGGAACTGCTACATCGAAAGATATGTGTGTATTTTTCCTAATGCTTTCTGTAAACCATTTTCTTATAAAATATAGCATGCCTAGAGAAACACACACAAAACAAAAAAAGAACAGCTCAGTGATTTTTCGCGAAGCTAACCGATAACCGCCAACCAGGTTTAGAGTAGAGCCAGAAACAGCAGACCCCGCCCTCCCATGCCCTTTTTTTAAAAAATATTTTTTTATTTTTCCATTACAGTTGACATACAATATTATATTCATTTCAGGGGTTCAGCATAGTGATTAGACATATAACTTCCATAGTGATACCCCAGTTAGTCTAGCACCCACCCAACACCATATATTGTTGTTACTACCATAGTTCTGCCTAGATTCCCTGCGCTGTACGTCACATCCCGCATTCCTGTGCCTTTCTGCATTATTACCGCATCCCCACGTCATCCCGTCCGTCTCGCACAGACACCTTCGCTTGCTCTCTTTGTAGTCACAGGTGTACTACCTGAGAATGCGTCCTTCCGTACAGATTGGTCGTGCCTGGTCTCCTTCACTGTATACTTTTGTGTCGCGCTTCCTTTGCAGACTGTAACATCTGTGCAATTTAGCTCCGTACTTGGTCCATTCATTTTCCTGGATGAATGGTAGTCCATTGGGTGAATAGGTTATGATTTACTTACTGACTCCACTGCTGGTGGACGTTTGGGTTGTTGGCAGTTTGGAGTTTATCTCCGTCTGCTCACACTGTCCTAGCAAACTACTATAGACTGGGTGGCTTAAATAACAGGAATTTATGTTGCATCATCCTGGAAGCTGTAAGTCTGGATCAGAGTGCCAGCACGGTCGGGCTCTGGTGAGGGCTCCCTACCCACGTAAGCACCTGCCTTTTCTATACTCAGTTTCTAACGTTTTCAGAAGAAGGGTCTGTTGGGGAGCATATCTCTAACACCTTGTCTCTGGTGATTGGTTCTTACTGGGTTTCTGGGGTTTTATTCGGCTGGGGTGGCAGGACCTAGGCGCCACACTGGAGTCAGTAAAATGCCTTACGTAACATTAGTAAGGAGGGCACAGCTGACCCTGTGATGTTTGGCTCACGGTAGATTTTAAAAACTCACCGTTCTGGAACCACTCAGGGCATTTTCAATACTGTGAATTCACCTCTGCGTTGATAGGGGGGTGAAGAGGAAAACCCCCCTCATAGGGGCCTGAAACTCCCACTGCTTGTCATGTTATGTTTTTTCCCTTCCTCTGGGAATGGAGAACAGGAGTAGATCCATGCGCTTGTTGCTCACCTTTGCCACGGTGTGCCAAAGGTCACTGCATTCGTCCAGGTGGCCTCTCTGCACGTTTATCTCAAGGGAATGAGAAAACAGTGCAAACCTCTTGCCCTGTGTGTCGGGGTGTTGCCTGTCCCACAGAATAAACGCTGCCCCCAATATGATTAAGGAGAGATTTGCTTGGTTCAGACCTTTGAAGGTTCCAGTGCTATGTTGTAGGAGATAGTACATTGCAACTGAATTTCACCCGGACTAGTAATCTGTAATCCAGAGACACTTATAAAATGGGGTGCGCTCCCCTTACAGGTGCTGGGGTTGCTGAAAGCGTCTTTACCAAGGTTCATCTGGGGCTGCATCCTGCACCCCACCTTGAATGAGAAGGCCAGCTGCAGGCTCAGGGACGTCCGTACACGAGGCTGCCACATTTGCTTTCAGGGGTAGACCCTGCAAGCAATACCGATAATGGAAGGGCTGCTACTCAGGGTCTGCTTTCAACAGGGAACAAAGGGGCACTGGATTCTGTCCTGAGCACTTTACCTGTATTATTGTTTAACCTTCAAGGTAGGTCCTGTTCTCATCAACATTTTACAAGTGAGGCAACTGAGGCATAGAGGTTAAATAACTGCCTCAAGACTATATGCAGCTGAAATTTCCATCTTACACAATGAAAAGTTCAAGTCTGGCCCACAGAGTCAGCCCCTTAGGGTGTGGCATAGATGCCCTTTTGACACTCCAGGCCGGTTGCCCACCTTTCTTTGGGGAAGTTGCCTGGGGCTGCCTCTCCTGGGTTTACCACGCTCTGTTGTAATTCTCTGTCACCAGCACTAGACTGTGAATCCCATGAGGACAGAGCTCTTGCATGGACTTTCTGTGTCCCCACCATCATCCCAGGGTCTGGCATAAAGTGAACGTGTGATCAGTGTTTGTTGAATGAATGCGTGAATACATTAGTTGGATTCACTTTTGGAGAAGTTCCTGAGGTTTGGTGTATATTTAATTCCCAAATTTTTTGAGAAGGATTTCTTTGTTTCATTTTGCCCGTTGTTTTTTTTTTTTCAAGTAAACATTTTATTTTGAGATCGCTGTAGATTCACTCCCAGTGGTGACAAACAATACTGAGATTCCAGGTGCCCTTAGCCCCGTCTCCCCCAGTGGTGACATCTTGCTAATGATCGTACGACATCAGTCCCTGAAAACTGACATGCCGTCCACTGAACTTTATTTTCCTAAGCTATCATATCCGTGCATTAATAGTAACGTGGTTTTTTTCCTTAATATACGTGAACATAAAAGGATTACCATTAAAATAAATGTCTTTTATATGCTGTCTAATATTATCTCCAGGGCAATGCAGTTTGAGGCCGTAGAATCTGGTGGCACAGTGGATGCTGTCTACCTATGTGTGTTGGGCGAGCCACGTGACCCTGAGCCTCAGTTCCCTCATATTGGAGAATGGGCGGGATAGTAGCTCCTGCCTCACAGAATTCATTGTGAGATTTTGGTTGTCAAGGCTCGTCGTAGACCTTCAAGAAATGGAATCCTATTCCTTGCCCGGAGCCTCTGAAGAGACATCAGACGCATTGCTTGTCTCCTCTGAGCCTCGCTTTTCCACTCTGTTATATGGGAGAGTTGGACAAGCTCTCCAATGTTTTGATCCAGCTCTGGAAGTCTTTAATTTGAGAGTCCCGGTGGCAACTGCCACTTTGCTAAAAGAAGGGCTTGCGTTCTGGTGGAATGGTGGGAATCTGGCTTTGGGCTGTGTCGGGGCAGGGACTCACGGGCAGGGAAGGAAACAGAAAGAAAAGGAAACTCTGGAAGGCTGCCATGTCCTACCTAACCCCTGAGTTCTAATTTAAGGCGTCGTGAGTTCCAGTTTGGGGAACTCTGCCCCGTACTCCGTTCCCCACCCACACATTGCCATGTGCTGACCTCCTTCCCCTTTGCAATGTGTGTCACTTGAACACAGGACCCAGCAGGCCGTGTTCTGGGGAAGCCGCTGTGCCAGGGACACTGGATCCATCCCTGTCTGACCAGCACCGGTATCCCCATGAGCTCAGCTTTTTGTTCTGAGTCTGTGAAACAAAGAGTCCGAGCTTTGCCTGGGGATGTCCTTTGGAAGGGAGGGTGGTGTGTTAATGCCACATGGTTTCAGGGGAAAGTTGTTGAGTCTACAAGACTTGAGTTGGCATGGTGAGAGGAAGGAGAACTCCTCAGAGATTTCTATTCAAAACCCAGAATGAGAGGCAGATGGTTCATCCTGGCTGTGATAAGAGGCTGGCATCTTGCTGTAGTCTTCATTTTCTGCAGGCGCCAAATGATTGTAAAGATCGCAGTTCTCCACCTCTGTAGAATCACCCTGTAGCACCGTGCTCGTGATTCCGCAGAAAAACTAAGCAGCCAGAGAGACACTTACTTGCTACAAGAGTGGGGATGGGTTGTTCCATAACATAACCTTTGCTGAGCCTCAGTTTCCCCATCTGCAAAATGGCACTATTATAGCATCCCAGGATGATTCAGAGTATTATTGATATCTGGAAATCAGCACAGGGAGTGTAGATAAAGCCTGACTCACCCACGGGCCCTTCAGCTTTCTTTGCCTTGGTTTTCTCATCTGTGAAATGGGGAGAAGTCTTCCCTGGGGTGGAATGATCTAAGTCTCAAAACAAATAGTACTCGTGGTGAGTAGAGAGACACTGAACAGTCATCTGTGCAGCTAGCTGGACAGAGCAGCTTGCCCCTGAGACACCAGCTCAGTTACTATGGGCAGGGCAGTGGGCCCAGGGAAGTGGACAGTCTGTGCACAGAGTCTCAGAACCTGGGCCAGGAGGAATGTCCAAGCTGGTCTGATCTAACCAAGCCCCTTCCCGGATGCTTGAGGCTCCTGTCCTGTGTCGTAGATGAGAAGACGCCCAGCCTGTGGAGGTGAAGCCACGCCAACGCAAGGGGCTTTCTTAGTTATTGAGCCAAAATCAGCCCGCTCTGGTCATTTCTCTCTCATTTTGTCCGTGCCTCAGTTTCCCTTTTGTAAAATTAGAATAACAGCCGCTGCGTCATTTCGCATATATCAACAATCAAAATAGACACAAAACTCTGTACTCACGGAGCACGGGTTCTTCTGGGGGTGTGAGGAAGACAGACAACTTTTTCAGGGAAGCAAAGTGGTGACACACGTTAAGCAGAGAAGGGAAAGGGGCCAGGAAGGCCAGGGTGCCACTTAAAATCGGAAGGCAAGGGAGACAGGAAAGGAGACCCATGATTCTCTGGGGAAGAGATTTTGGGGGCAGTGGAAAGGGCAAGAGCAGAGCTTTTGGGGTGAGTTCCCCTGGCATCTTTGAGGAGCAGCAGAGGGCCAGTATGGCTGTAGCAGACGGGGAGGTGGTGGGCAGACAGGAGAGGTGACAGGACAGAGAGGTGGAGGGTGGCGGTGTCGTCCTGGGCTTCCCGAAGGCCACTGCCATGGCTTTGGCTTTTTCCCAGTGTGGGGCCACTGGAGGGTTTGAGCAGAGTGAGGACTGATGCGATCTGATCTGACTTCTGTGTGGTCCACTCTGGCTCCTGTGCTGATTACATACAGACTGCAAGAAAGGCCCCGGAGGCTTGGATAGGAGTCGCAATGGGTGAGGTGGGGGAAGTGGCCGACTCAGGATCTGTTTCTAAGATGGAGCCAGCAGGATCTCCTGATGGATTAGATGGGATGGATGCGCGAGAGAGGGTACCTGGGAGGGTAGAGTGGCTTAGAGCCTTGTGGGGATGTCAGAATTCAGGGAACGTCGCCCAACACAGCTCTGTGGTCACTGTGTTGTTTTTAGGGGGAACCTTCTAGTGATAGCAAATGATACTGCTGTTCAGACAGAATAGTGATGTAAAACTTTTCGCTTAAATTCCTTTCTGTTAAAAAGCAGTATCATTCCAAGGGGGGAAAGTCAGTAGCTACAGAAAAACCAGGCAGACGGTACATGCTGACTCTGGAGAAGCACAGACCTTTGGTGTTGGCCAGTGGTCTCAGGAAAAGGAGATGGTTTCTGATGCCAACAGTGGCTTTTCCAAACCAGGGTATGCAGACTTCCTCTAAAACTTGAACGCTTGTTGAAATGGGGTGACATGGATCGCCAGTTTGTCGTTAGAAACGTAGGACCGACCTGTGGTTTCCAGGCTTGGCACACCCAGATCCAAGTTCAGCAAACTTCTTCTGGAAAGGGCCAGATGGTAAATATTGTCTTCTATGTGGGTACAGCTACTCGACTCTTCCATTGTGGGCACTTCAAAGCTGCCTCCGCAGTCATAAATGAATACGTGTAGCCATGTTATAATATAATACATCGTTATTTACCACATCAGGCTGCTGGCCATAGTTTGCAGACCCCTGGACTAGAATTTGAACTCCCAGAGCAGCAAAGCCTCAGAATGGCCTCTTCCCTGGCCTTGCAGAAATTCTAGACTTCCTGACTCTAAGCTTCCCCCTCGCCTCCCCTGGCTCAGGATGAGCCGGGAAGTTGCGCTGTCACCTTGTGTGGACTGCAAATGCGCTAAACTCCCTGTGTTGACCTATTTTCAACGTTTAAGTCCTTCCTTTTGAGGATTGGAAGCCACTTGGACCTGGCACCGTGCCAGGACACTACATGTGCTTTTTGCAGTCCATTTGGGAGCTTACCTCCTCTTTGCACACCTTAGGAAACCCAATCCAGCACAGACCAGTTTTTCCAGAGCTTCTGGGCTCTCTGTGAATGCCCTAAGTTGCTTAATAGTTGTTTTCCTATAATTAAGTATCTGGACATATTCAGCTGCCCTCAACTGAGGTTGAATTCACTCCTGTTGTAGTTTCTCTCTGTTACAACGGAGCCACAAAGAATCAGGGGATAGGACCCTTGCACAACCCAGGGGTTAGGGACGCCAACCCCCGTGTGGTTGGAAATCCACATATCACTTCTGCCTCCTCCAAAACTTAACCACTAACAGCCTACTGCTGACCAGAAACCTGACCAATAACATAAAACAGTCGATTAACACATATTCTGTATGTCATATGTATTATATACTGTATTCTTCCAATAAAGGAAGCTAAAGAAAAGAACATATTATTAAAATCATAAGGAAGAGAAAAATAAATGTACAGTATGGGGAAAAAAATCTCCGTCTAAGTGGACTTGCATAGTTCAAACCCGTGTTGTTCAAAGATCAGCTGTATCTTATGCAAGAAAGCTGGAGAGGCCTCTTTGCTCCAAACATTTGAATAAATTAGTAATGTAGGTCATGAGCGTTGGTTCACGAAATAGAGAAAGGTAGCAAAAAGGAATCTGCCACCCCATAGCCCCGTACCCAAGATAAAACAGTGCTGAACAGGAAATACATTTCTTCCCAGCCTTCCTTTCTCACGTATTGGTTTATGGCTTTGTTTCTGTGCCTCTACGAAATTAAAGCCAGGCTATCTATAAAATTTTATGGCCTTTTCTCTCTCATTATATTGCTTCAAAAATCACTTCCCTGCCTTGGTACATCATTTTTTGGGTAAATAATTAAGTTGTAGCACAGCTCATTGGAGCTACTGTTGGTTGGTGATGTTGTTCTCAGCCGTCCATTCTTCTAATTGACGCTTCTCCAAACATCTCTGAGCACAGAGATCCTTCCTTGACGTCCTAGATAAAGATCGCTTGCCCTAGCTAAGTTTCTAGAGGTGGAGTGATTTGGGGTTCAGATATTTAATATCTGTTGAGTCCTGGTGGCTACATTGCTTTCAGAGAGGGGTGGACCCAGCTACCCTCTAGCATTGCCTGTCTGGAGAGAGAGCCGGGCGTGATGTTCTGACCCTCAGACCTGAAATCAGCAATGCAAGGAGCGTGACTCAACGGTGGGTGGGTGGGTGGGTTTTTCTTTGTGGGTGTCATTTCAAAGAGAGGAAATTGACTCCAGACCAAATACACACCCTCAATTTCACAGAGGAGTTAGGAGAAAAGGAGGGCTTCATTGTCCCTGTGGCAAATGATGCTATTTCTTGAGTATAGCTGGGTGCTAGCGAATGGGCCCCATGTTTCAGTAGAGCCTCTAAACCCTTTGGGTTCGGTTGGGGCTCTCAGTCCTTTGAGGCTGTGAAACCCTTGGCCCCTAGTGCATAAAATAAATAAATACAAAATAAACCCTTTGGGTTCAGACTAGGCACACAATAGGATGTCAGTAAATTTTTTTATAGTTGTGTCATTTGGGGAAGTGTCTTCTCTGCCAAGCCCTCAGTTGTGCCATCTGTAAAATGGGAATAGTACAAATTCATTCCACTGAAATTGAATGTGCCATCGTGCGTGCCAGGCACTGTGCTATCTGCTAGGGACGCACTTCATCTCTGGGGAATGGGGACTAGCATGGAAGGCGTGCATTAAGAAATTACACAAAGAAATGTGTAAGTGCAAACTGTGATAAGTGGAAAGAAACAACACAGGGAAGCGGAAGAAATGATAGCAGGATAAATGTATTTCCGTGCAGTTAGAAAGAAAAAAAAAAAGCTTCTCTGAAGAGGGAACATGTGATGTTTGAGACCTAGAGGCATGGCCAGTGCAAATGCCCTGAGGCCACAGAGCTCTGTGCTTCCAGGAGTCAGAGGCTGGAATGGCCAGAGAGAGTGAGCAAAATGCAGAGTGGCATGACCTGCGTTAGGAGAGCTGAGCAGGCAGGGGTGGCTTGGGCAGAGCCTCAGAGGCCCCATGACACACTGGGAACCAACTCTGACTTGAAGAGTGACAAGCTAAGGCTGTGGAAGCAGGAAGGTGACTGTCCGCGCAGTAGTCTTGTGGAGAGATGACCGTGCTGGTCTGTAGAAGCTGATGGAAATGAGGGAAAGAAGCAGATGAATGAGAAACGTGTTTTAGAGGCAGATTAGAGTTCCATTTCTTCCTCCCTTCTCTGGTTTCATCCTCAAACTGATGACCACGTCATTGTGACCATGTTCAAGACGTCAGCGCTAAAGCCTGGTTGACGTTTATGCTAGTTTGCAAGAGGCAAAGAGAAGCCTGCATTTCTGAGTAGCAGCCACAATTAGGGAACCAAAAAGCTGGCTGAACTGCACTCCGATGCACTGTAGCCAGGAGTCGGGGATATTGGCCACCTCAGAGCATGTAATTCTCAGGCTTTGAACAGGATTATCCAGAACCAGTCATAAGATCCCCACCACCATCGCATCCCCAAGAGAACATAGCCAGGACGCACATGTCCTCATTGAAATCAGTGACCGTATTTTGCCTGTGTGGGAGGAGAAAGCTGGAGCCAGCTGGCCTTCCCCCACAGACCCCATAAAAGAATGAAGCCACCCTTGTGTCCACCTGGGAGCTGCTCTGAGGGGGTGGGACCCTGAATTTGATCGGTCTGTCTCGTTCACTTCCCACCAAGACAAGAGGAGGGACGCCGGCGGGGAGGTGCGTTCATTGCCCAGTTTATTGTCAGTTCTTGAGGTCCCACGCTGGTACAAAGTTCAGAGTGAGCTGCTTACTTTTTAACCAATGCTTATTTGATCTTCTGTATTGATTCATCAGATTGTTTAAAATTAAAGTGCCACGAGTCAAATCCTTTCCTCGGGAGTTTAAATTTTACAGACTCATGTGACTAACATTGTAACAGGAGATCCAGCTTCGGTGACTGTTTGAGGGGCCAGGTTTCTGGATGAACTTCGGTTCAAACTACAGCTCCTCAGGGGATTAGCTCTATGCTCTAGGGCCCTTTGCCAGAACTACCTGAGCTTCATTTTTCTCTTCTGCAGCTCCTAACAGCACCCACTTCCCAGGGTCTTGCAAGTAGATGGAGTTAATATATGTGAAACAGAACAGGACCAAACATACAGCAGGTTCTCAATAAATGGCGGTCAATATCATTATTTAAGGTTTTGACTCATTCTGGAGATAGATAGATAGATATCTCATTACCCCCCTAAGCTGCATTCTCCAATAAGCCCCACGTGGCTACTAAGCACCGAAATGTAAGCTAGTCTGAACTGAAAGGTGCTATAAACATCAAATACATATCAAAGTTTGAAGGCATGGTATGACCAAAAAAAAAAAATTACTAAAATTTTATTAATTAGTTTTTATATTGATGACGTGTTGACGTGATATTTTGGGTATATCCCATTAAATAGCACACACACCTAACTAACATTAATTTCATCGGTTCCCTTTTTTAACATGGCCACTAGAAAAAATGTTAATCGTATATGTGACTCACATTTATATTTCTTTTTGGTAGCCCTGGTCTAAAGGTCTGATTTAAGAAGTCAGCATGATTAAGCAATGGGAAGAGCAGGACTTTGCAGTAAGAAAGATTAGAGGATTGTCTGGGTGGCATCAACCTCGTGCTGTTAGGGAAATCCTGTAACCTTCCTGTGTTCAGCTTTCTCATCTGTAAAATGGGAACAAGAATCACTACCACAAAAGGTTGTCTTGAGGCTTAAATGGGATCACATGTGGGAAGTGCGTAGCTCAGTGCTTGGACCAAATAGGTGCTCAGACTAAAAGAAAGATTCTAGATTCTGTTACATGTGCTGGGGTGTTTGGTATTCGGAAGTGGGCTGAGCAGACCCTAAAGATGAATAAATAACAATAACTCTCCTTTGTTTAGCAAGATGACTGGGCATGCTCTTTTCACCGCCATGGCCACATTTGACCTTCACAATGACCCTGAGAGATATAGTCAGCCCCGCAGAGAGCTGGGGAGACTAAGGCCCAGGAGCTGTTTGAGGTCTAAACAGGAGCTGAAACCAGGCATTTTCTTGTCAGCCCTGTCGTGCTTTCCTGAAACTTGTCTGCCTCCAAGGTGTATTTCAGTTTTTGCTTCACCCTCTGGTTAAACAGCTTCCACAGTCACGCTCTGAACAAGCGAGAAGACCAACACCTCAATCACCCCTGCAGCCTGCGGGGCTGACCTTGCCCTGTTTCCCTGAAAATAAGACCCACCCGGAAAATAAGCCCTAGCATGATTTTTCAGGAGGACATTCCCTGAACAGAAGCCCTAATGCGTCTTTTGGAGCAAAGCTTAATATAAGACCCGGTCTTGTTTTCGGGGAAACACGGTAATGCTGTGCTGTGTATTAGCTAGGAAGATTTGGAAGGCATTCCTGGGCTTCTCCTGTTCCCCAGCCTGGTGGAAAGCTGGTGTTGGCACTTGTGACGGAGAAGAGGCAGCTCATAAAGCCACGTTCCCAGGACACCTTGGTACCCACTTATGTCTCAACCCAACTTGATACCCAAGTATAGGAGACACACAGGAGACATTGCATCATACATGTTGCTTGCCAACCTCTTTAACTTAATACACTAAACCCTTTCTTATATCAGTACATAAAGCACTGCACCGTTCTTTTTATTGGGTGAATGTTATTCTGTATTATGTGTGTACCGAAATGTGCTTAGCCGTTTAGGTTAGATATTGGTATCCATTTACACCCCCACAGGCCATGTATGAGGTGCCAGTTCCCCGACACCATCAACATGGCCAGGTGTGTCATGATAATAAGTCCGTGTGGAGAAAGCAGAGGGAGGGTGAGATGGCAGTTGAGAGACCAGTCAGGAGATTGGGCAGCTGTCCAGCTAAGAAGTGATGGGTGTCTGAATCTAGGACAAGAAAGAGATCGGAGAGGAAGAAGGCGAGCTAGTGTGGGAGAAAAATCCTGGAGCGTGGGAGTGGAGTAACCAAGGATGGGGCTTAGGTTTCTGTCTTGAACGAATGGATAGACAAATGGTTCTGTTTACTGAGCTGCTGAACGTGAGAAAGGGAATATGTGGAGTGACAGGAAAACGATGGTTTTAGCTGAGAAGATACTGAGCTTAATATGCAGGATGTCCTATTGGGGGTCTCTACTGAATCAGGGAGGAAGGTTCAGGGATGGCGAGTCATTCATGGAAATCATGGGAGCTCATGAGATCTCCCAGCGATGCAGTGACGGTAGGGTGGGTGGATGGATGGACATATGGATGGACGGAAGGACAGCTGCATGGATGGATGGATAGATGGATGGGGACGGGTGGGTAGGTGGGTGGATGGATGGACATATGGATGGACGGAAGGACAGCTGCATGGATGGATGGATGGATGGGGATGGGTGGGTAGGTGGGTGGATGGATGGATAGATGGACAAATGGATGGCAAACAAATCTAGATTTTATTCTATTTAGATTGAACCACATGACATTGCTATTTTTGTTCAAAAATGATCAAATACTTAATTTTACGCAGGCTGTGGTGTTTGAGAGGGAAGGGTACTGATGTCTGCAATTTACCTTGAAATGAGTCAAAAAATAGCATCAGTGGATGGATAGAGGGGTAGGTTTGTGAGCAATCAAGCCTGGTTCAAATGTGAAGGGCAGAAGCCAGGCGGTGAATATGCAGATGTTTACTGTCAGATCCAACTTTGCTGTGTATTGGAAATTTCCATAACAAATTCCTGGGGAATGCTTTCCAGTGGTCAAATGTGGGCGATTTCATGTGGTTTCACCTAATATTTACTCCTCATCTGGCCAGGAGATCCTCCCAGGTTCCCATGCTGTAGCATCAACAGACCTATAGAATCTCCTTTGGCCTTTTTCTTCCAGAGTTGGGGCTGGGGGTTGGCATTTCTCCCTGCCAGAGTTCAGGTTGAGTTGCCCTAACGCGCTGATTCCTGTGCCTGCTTGGCCGCTATCTGGCTTGTAATAATCATACATTTTCTCTGTGACTTGATTTCATTGGTTGCCACAGCGACAGCGTAATAGCTCAACTGAAGCGCTGTCATGGTGATTTAGAACCTCCTGTCTCTCTTGCAGCCTCCAGGCTGGGTGCCTCCACCCCCTGGCCGTCGTCATGGCAACTGATGAGCTGCATGTGACCAAAAGCTCTGTGTGTCCCCTCCCCCCCCATTCCCACTTCCTCTTCTGGGCCCCCTGTGGACAGGCATTGACCCCAGCTTGGGTTATAGTGGGGGAGCCACAATGGGGGGGCTAGAGTAATCAATTCCCCAAGCCCCCCAAGGTGGCAGGTGGGTTGTTATAGTCAGAGCTGCCGTCTGCCCCCAGAGGTCTTGAGGACGAGTTCATGGCTGTGGCCAGCGTAGGCTGGATCTGCTGCCGCCAACAGCACCACCACCACCACCAGAGTCCTGGGGAAGGCATTTAGGAATCTAAAGCCTCGGCTCTCTGCTTTGTAACGGCAGCCATTCCTGAGCCTCTTTAGAGAAAAATGTAGGAAGAGGCCCCTGGAAGAAGAAAGGGTGGGCAGATGGCCTGTTCAAAAGGGTCCCAGATCATCTCTCCGTCTTAAAGTAAGCTGGGCTTGAATCAGCTTTTTGAGAAATCCATGTTCTGTTTTTCTCTCTGTTTATCTCTCTTTTTCTGTTTCGTTCTCTTTGTTTCTGTGTGAATTTTTCCTTTCTGTTTCTGCCCGAAAATCAATCTCTCTCTCTCTCTCTCTCTCTCTCTCTCTCTCTCTCTCTCTCTCTCTCTCTCTCTCCTGCCCCCCTCCTTCATCTCCCCTCCATCCCTCTGCCTCTGACAGTTGCTGGGAACTAGCCGAGCGCATCATTTTCCCAAAGCTGCTTTGCTTCCAAGGAGTCTTTTCCTCCCTCTGTACCTGAGCCCATGTTTTGGGGAACCGCGTGGAAGTCCGGAGCATCTTCCTGATGGGGAGCTGGGCCCTGGCGCATCTCTTAGGATGGGCCAGCCAGTCGTGTCTCTGGGACTCTGTAGAAAGGCATAGACAAGGCTTTTTAAGCAGACGGAGCCAGGCGCGCTGTGGGACCCTGACAACGAAGCACTGTGAGTGCAGGGGTGTGTGTGTGTGTGTGTCCTCGTGTATTTGCATATATCTGCTGGCATGTGGAGGTGTGTCTCAATGGGTGCCAGGGGCTGTTATTTGTGATGTTAAGTGTGCAGGTGTGCCTGTGTTGTTTTTGGTCTGAAGGACTCAGTCATACATGACAGATTTTTCAAAGATGCTTTGTGGAAAGAACACAGCGGGCTGAGCCCCTTCAAAAGGGGAACAAAAGAAACAGAAATGGGTATGCAAATGATAGATAAGGAATTTGCTTTTGTCACACATGTGTCTTCTGGCCCAGGAAATGAAGTGAAGTCACCTTGAAAAGGCATTTTTACTCCAGCGCCAAAATAAATCTTTCCTTTCCATTCTAAGAGCTAAAATAGTACACACACCTCTTTCTCTTTGAAACTCAGGGGAATGGAAGACTCGGTCAAGGGGGGGGCATGACTGGAACACCTGCAGTGAGAATCTCTTGCTTGACAACCTGGGTGGCTTATGCTAAGAGCAGTTGGAAGGAAACAGGATAGCGACGGCTTCCTCGTGCATCTTTTCCTTTGGTCAATTAGAAGTTTGTTTTGAATTGTTTCATGGAAGCAGCCCGTGCCCCGAGAGGCAGCAAGAAGGGGTGGGTTTAAAAAGCGAACTTACGTTGGGAGGGCAAGATACTCACATCCTGATGACTTGCCATGTAAGATCCTGCAGTTGGCGTGTGAGAGCTGGTAGCCACGTCAGCCCTGGGAGGGAATCGCCTGTCACTGCGTATTTAAGAGACTTGGTGGCTGGTCACTCTGGGTGATTGCTGATTGTGGGCTGGGCACACCCTGGGTACCTTGAGGGAGAGGACAGATCCAGAGATGAGAACCACCCTCAGGAAGGTTCCGGTCCAAGTAGGAACAGACCCTGGTCACTTGGTGTGGTTCCCTCACTCTCACTTGTTGCTGCGACTTGCCCTTCCTCCGGTATGCCACTCTTTGTCCCTTACACCATGACCTCTGTCTGCCATGGCCCTTCCCCTGGGTCCACCTGCCAAAACTCTAATCTCATTTCAACATTATCTGTCACTGCTTCCAGGAGATCTGTAACTGTCACCTGAGCAGAGCTGCTGCTATACACCGTCCTCTCCTGCCCCAAAGACCTTGTACCTCTGGTGTCATGTACCCTCCAGTCCTCTGTCTCTTTTCTCTAATGAGCTGCAGTTTGTTTTACGAGGACCTAAAGAAAAATATAGATAAAGATGAAATACATGCAGAGTGACTGGCCTGGACTCTTACAATGTCTGTGTCGTAAATGGCACAGGGGCTGAGAAATGGTTCCAGGGTTCAAAGAGACAAAAGCGCTGTGCAGATGAATGCGGTGAGTGATCCGCGGGGGGAGTCTGAATCTGGGGAACCAAAAACAGCCACACAAGACGTTTTGGGGACAAGCAAGGGAATTCAAACATAGACTCTATATTAGATAATAGAATGATATCAATGATAAATTTCCTAAGCATGAAGTACCTTGTATCTCAGATAATTTGTATGGAGGTCATATAGGAGAATGTCATTCTTAGAAGATACAGGCTGGAGGGTTTAAGGCTGAAATATCACAGCGTTGACAACTAACTCAAATAATTCAGAAGATAGATGATGGATGGATGGATGGATGGATGGATGGATGGATGGATGGATGGTAGATTGACAACAAATATGGCAGAGTATTAACAATTGGTGGTTCTAGGCTTATGGGTGGTTGTTGAGCTATGCTTGTGACTTTTCTGTAGGTTTAAAAGTTTTTGAGTGCCCACTCTGTGCTGGCACTAGTTTTGTACATGGATTGTCTCATTTAATCCTCAGAGCAGCCTGGGAACAAGGGAGTTGTATCAGACCCATTTTCCAACTGAGAAAACAGACACAACGCCAGATGCCAGCCCAAGCCAAAACCCACATTAAGCCCGCTGCCCCTTTGTCCCCATTCACCATTATTGTGAAATTACCAAGGATAACTCGAAAGTCTGTGCCTCTAGAGGAAACATTTCTGCTTTGACTTTCACTCTTTACTGTGGTGTAAAGGATCTAGAGCTGGCCTGGGTTTGTATCCTGGCTCAAGTACTTCATGGCTGTGTGTTGTTGGCCAAGTCACTTAACCTCTCTGTGCTTCCATTTCCTTTTCTTTTTTGTAAGAGAGGATGATACTAGTAACTACTTCAGAAGGTTGTTCTGAAAATTAAACGCACTATTAATGTAAAAGCTTAAAACGGAGTTTGGCCCAAAGTAAGTGATCAGTAAATGTTTGTTGTCAGTGTTGCTATTTTTCTCATTCTTATAATCCCATCAGCCCCTCCATGGATAAACCTGGAAGATCTTTCTCTTCGGCACCCAGCACTGGTTTGCTTCCTGGGGCTGGCCCCTGGGTCAGCCCCTGCCTCTGGCAAGTGGCCCCTAAATGAGTGCTCCAGAGATCTCAATGTGGGGGACAGGGGTGGAATAGGGTAGAACCCGCCTCATCCCGCTGCTTCCCCTCAGGACTGCCTCCATAACTCCCCCGCAGACCAGTCACTCAGGTGTTCTGTTAAGACCTCCGAGGAAACACACGGCTGTTTTGTGGAGCCCACAAATGCACAAGCTCAGCTGAGCCTCCCAGACCTGCCCCAGAGGGCTGGAACCAGCCTCTTGTATTTTGTTTGTTTGTTTTGCGTTGCTTTCGCCCCTTACGCATTACATACATTATGGCTCCTCAGAGTGATCAAGAGAGAACCCAGGCAGGGAGTATTTCTGAATCCACTCATGGCTCTTGGGTCTGCCAGCCAGATGTTCACACACTTGACAAGTCACCCTGAGAGCTGGCTTCAGAAGGGAGGTGGTCTCAGTTCTGTAAGGTTGGCTATTGGTCCTCCTGTCTCCCTTCCAAGGGGGAGGAAAGAAAACGATTGTGGCCATAGTGACCACAGAACCCAGGCTGCCTCTGTGGGACCCTGTGGTCAGAGCATTGAGCTCCGGGGGTGTAGCTCAGTTTTGGTGTCTTCTCTACATGTGATGTGTGGTGCTAGATGCTGGGGGTGCCAAGACGATTCGGTCACGCTCAAGTTACGCTGATGACCCTCATCACGATGTGAAATGATTTCGCATGTTTACTGAGTTGTGGTGTATCTCATCCACCTGAACAGAATGCAGAGACTATGCTGTCTGGTCCCACCAGCCCCACCTGGGGCCTTAGGATTCGGTGTTGTGTGTCTTCAGGCTGTAGGCCATCAGGACATAGTGCTGGCAATGGATCAATCCATGAATGAGTGAATGAATGAGTGAATGAATGAATTTCACGTTCTAAAGGGAGAGACAGATGTGAACAGATTGTCACATTGCAGATGAACTGGAAAAGATATAAATTTATGCATAATCTAAACACAATAAGTGTTGGCAGTTGAAACTAGGGGGTAGGTATAGTCAGGTTTATCCCGTGTGTTTGAAAATGATTTAAAAAAGATAGATTGCTGGAGAAATACAGATGAGTGGCATCTAACCCTGAGTTGAGAGTCAGGAAGCCTTCTTGGAGGAGGTGGCCGGAAGTGCACTATGCAAAGGTCCACAAGAGTTAAGGGAATATAAACAGAAGGTGGGGGCAGAAAGGACATTCCAACAGACGTTACCACATGAGCAATGAACTGGAGGCAGGAAAGAGGGCAGGGGAACGCAGGAGGTACATGTGGGGGTGCTGTGTGGCCAGCCAAGCAGCTGGCCTTTATCCAGGGCGTAGTGGGGAGACAGGGAATGTCCAAGCAAGCGACTGGGTCACCTTGTTATGTGCAAAAATAAAATGGTTTAAATATAAAGCCCTTGACCTGTTCCCTCAATCCTTATCTTTTCTCCTGAAGGATGGCTGGCTTTTTTATGCATATCTCAGAGTATCATTTCAGAGTTTTCTTTATTTTTTAGTTAGAACGTTTGTTTTCCCCAAAAAGAGTCAAAAAGTCATAAAATGGAGGCCGTTTTGTCACAGGTGAGGGAGGTAGAGAATGCCTGCTGATGCGAGTGGAGGAACCAGAGAGATTTAGATGCCTGATGCTTCCCTTTCACAGAGGACGCCAACCAGGAGTCCGTCAGAATTTTATTTACTCCAGATATTTGTCTCTGGGCGGACAGAACATTAAGGAAGCAATGGGAGTCTTGCCATGACTGATGCTCAGTAATCACCAGCATCCTGTGATCGGCCCTCCTCTCCAGGTTCACGGCCCAGCTCTTTCTCTGGTACCACAGTTTGTCCTCTGGACCCCACTCCTTTCGCTAAACAAGCTAAATGAGGCACTGTCAGCGGCACGGTTCACAGCTCCAGCCATCTGCCCTCTGGTGTCCCTCGGGAAGAGCTGAGCGCTCTCAAGTGGACAGATTACAGTTTATGTCTCAGGGAAAAACAAGTCACCAGATGGGGAGGTAGGGCTGGGCATGATGATTTTACAAATTGACGCACAAGTGCCATCCAGAAGGTCTGACTGTTTGCCCAGGGTCATGTGACTGACGGCCATCATGGCCACGTCCAACGCAGGGTGAGTCTCCCTGTTTGGCTGGAATAGTTCTTTGTGTTTTTTCCAGAAGGTGATGAATCGGGGTGCTTTTTCATTGTTATATTCTTGGACCGCCCCTTTGCTAGCTCTCGTGCACCAAAATGTTTAAAGAGTTTGCTGGAAGAATTGAGAAACAAGAAAGAATTGGCAAACTCTTTCTCACAGATTAATGTTTAAAACACCCAGCAAGCATTGTCCGTTACCTGGAGCTGTCCTACGTACTGTGGAGCCAGAACAATGCCAATTCTTCCACCCAGAGGACCTCAAATTCCATTGGGTGGGACAGGGCTCCACGTGGAATTTGGGCCTCTGCACCCTGGAAGGGACAGCGGGGACAAGAGTTGGGGTGTAGAAGTGCCAAGTGTGAGCTAAGGTTGGAATTGCTGTTAGAGCCATTATAGGCCACCAGGAGTGAGCACGTGGCCAAAAAACCACAGACAGTGTTAACTTGAAGTTCTTTGTTCCTGGAAAAGAGACATGTGCTGGTCTGAGTTGTTTGAGGAGGTTTCTGGGTATGGACCAAAGCCACCAACCTAGAATGTGCCCAGATCTTGGTCTTCAAGCCCAGAAGGCCCTAACTTAGCGCCACTCTCTCCAGCTGTGTGTCCTTGTGCAAGTGGCAAAACCTCTCTGGGCCTATCGCCTCACCTGAAAAATGGGAATAGTAGTATTTGCCTTCAAGGATTGGATGAAAGTGTGTGTTAAGCCTTGATGCAGTAGGTGTTCATTCATTAAATCATAGCAGATCACTACATACACGCATAAATGAAAGATCCTTTGAATTACTGAAATGTTAAGGTATTTCCCAGGGACGGTAGGATACTGTCAGGCGGAAACCCTAGCACTAATCACCAACATGGGGTTTCCGAGTTGCCCACCATGCAGATCTGGAAGGAAAAAAATGGTGCCTTTGCTATACACTGGTATTCGCATACTTTTCAGTTCCTGGAGTCCTTAAAATGATTTGTGTTCTCTGAACAGGACACGTATCTCTTCCAATCAGTCTGCTCTTACTTGTTTGTTTGTTGTTGGCCCTCCCACGGGGATGCAAGTTCATTTCCTTCAGCATGGTAGTCACAGGGCTTGGCACAGGTGCTCCGTAAAGGTTTGTAACTGAACTCGCCAATTTTAAAGGCCGGACGGTCTGTGGCTTTGGCCTGGGGTAGCTTATCCGCATTGTCATAAGCGCGTTTCCTAAAGCAGACACTGGCCTTTCACTCTTCCTCTCTCGTAGGGTTGGGAATCCAAAACTAGCTCATTTGTTCACAGATGCTTCTTTCCTAATTCTTTCCTACCCCAGAACATTCAGAGGGCCTGCATTGCAAGGCTTGTCTGTTCTTTTCCTCCTTCACTTTGTTCACAGACTAGGGGGGCTACTTGTCTTATGGCAGCGCTGTGTTCATCCTCCCTGCACGTGTGATTTAAGTTCCCCTCATTCTCCCTGATGGAGCCTGGCAGGTGGGGGCAGAGGAGGCAGGGCAAACTGGGACACAGGTGGGTGAGGATGGACCAGGTCGGGGCAGACCAGCTCCTCTCTCGTGGAACCTGGAAGTTCAGGCTCATAGCAGGGCCACCACATATGCAAATAGCCCTTCCCAGTCCCACAGGCCCTAGAAGAAATGCCTTCCCTACATGGTAGAGGGTTCTTTGGAAGGTGAGGTTATGGCCTGCAATGACCTTCTCTGTCCTGTGTATGTTCTTCAGTTGGCCCTAACCAAACTGAGTGCCTCGTGACCTCGTGGGTGGGTTTCATTCTTCCCATTTGACAGATGAGGAAACTGAGGCCCTGATGAGTTGAACAACTTGCCCAGAGTCATCAAGCTAACATATGGCACATTTGTACCCAATTTCTGCCGCATGTGACTTTCTCAACTACATCCTCCATCCTTCTTAGAAATCAACACTTGCCTTTTTCCAAGGACAGTATTCCTCGCCCCTTATACAATTAACCAATGATTGTATGATGCCCCAAAAGGCAGAGACTAGGAAATTAGCAATGCAGGGAAGGGAGGGCTGGGGCTGGGCTGCAGAGAGAGCCAGGGGAGGCTGCAGGAGCTGGGATAGAGGGGGGAAGCCGGGGCCAAGAAGAAGCCTCTGTTCCAATGTGCCATCATCACAGCCCTAAGAATGGGGCCCTGTTAGCCATCTGCAGAGGCCCAGGGCTCTGTCTTTATTGGTTGCCATGGCGACCCCTGGCCTTGACAACAGAGGCCTACTTGGCTGAGTGTGTCATTGTGTCCCATTGAGTCTGCAGAAAAGCCAACGCCTGGGACTTCAGACTGGAAAGGAATGTCCCCAGCCTCTGGCAGCACTTTTGTCTCAGCCTCTAGAGCAGATAGGAGAATGAGAGAGTGCATCTGTGGTTCCCCAGAGAGGTCTGGTGGGTCCATTTCTAGCCAACGATGCATGCAAAGCTTTCGTGTTCCCAGGGCAGCATAGCAGAGAGATGGGTCAGACACCATCTTCATAGGATGTCTGTGGAGCGTTTACTATTTATTCAATGATTGTTTGCAGCCAGGCAAACTGTTCTGGGGCTGGGGATACAGCAGTGCCCCAAGTCGCAAGTCTCAGCTCACCACCCTCTGCTAGCCCACGAGGTAGGTTCAATTGGTACTCTCCCCATTTTACAGATGAGGAAGCTGAGGCACAGAGAGGTTACTTAATATGCCTGAGGTCACACAGGAGGTAAAAGAGGCTGGGTTCATATTCAACACTGTGCGTACCACTTCCTGAAATGGCCAACATGGCTTCTTTCTCCCTGTATCTTTGAAATCTTAACTTTCAAAATAAGGACCCTTTCCAGGGACTTGAGGGCCGTGTAGGGTCCACCATCCACCCCTTATGATGGTTAGTTCTCAACTCGCCTCAGGAGCTTCTCCTATGCCCAGATACACCGGTGGGAGGGCGGGGGGGGGGGGGGGCAGATGGTCTGGGTGGGGCCCTGTCAGAGGTGCAGAGCTCCCAGCCAGATCACTAGTTCTGAGACCTTGGAGAAGCCCCTTAACCTTCCAAGCCTGTCATACAAGGCAAACACAACAGGAGACTGAAATTACATGTGGAAGGTACATGGCACGTAGTGCGTGAACAATAGGCAGCATGTAGTAAGTGAACAAAAAACAGTGGCTGATTTTCCAACCATTATTCATCTCCAGAACAACATGGAAGGATTTTGTAACATATTTATTTTTTGCCCTTTCTGATCCTTTTCTGACCATTATTCATCTTCCCTCCAGAGCAACGTGAGAGGATTTTTTTAATATATTAATTTTTTGCCCTTTCACCTGAATCCTCTCACCTTGTGGATTTAAACGTTGCATCCACCCATCCCATCCCACCTCCAGACGCTCAATGCTGATAAGAGGGAGTATAGAAACGAATTAGCATTTTAATTGAAGGAAGAATGATGGGGAGAAGGGCCAACTGGAGAATTGGTGGAGAACTGGCTATCGGGTTGGATCCTCTTGTTCTGACCGAGACCCACAGTAAGAAGCAGCATTTGCAGGTCCATTGCACGCCTGAAAAACAGAAATTACCTTCACTTGCCACGCACATGGATGGTCTCTTTGCTACTTAATTATTAGTTGATTTAAATTTCTCTTTCAGTTCTGATCATGTCATGGAAAAAAGTCCCTGTTTGATGCTAGCCTGCCTTTCACCGCCGTCTCCCATTCCAGCAGGGAGAGAGCTGAGCTCAGGCCCGAAACCTTGGACCGTCAACTAGACCCAGCTATTAGTTTCATAACCTGCTTCGACTTTATACCGTATTTTATCCCCCATCACCTTTGTTTGTGGCAAATGAAACTTTGAGGTAGGGTGGTTGGGTGGTGATTGGAAAAGTTTCCAGGAAATGCACTTTATTTAAATTTTCAAAAGCAAGTTGATTTCCAAGAAATATGTTAAGTAAACCTCCCAGGCTTCCAAGGTGCGTCTCAGGTAACACATTACTGTCATCGCAGCGCCGCCAGAATTAATCTCTCTGTGTTCCCATGGCTCCTGGCTCATACCAGCAGATACTCATGATTCTGTTGTTCCATTTTGTCTTATACAGAAGTAGTTGTTGACAGTGAACTGGAAAATTTTTATAGACCGTACATATCTTGCCGGGTTATTTGAAGAATTTATTGACACGACGGATGAAGCAGCCTACTGTGTTTCCCCGAAAATAAGACCTAGCCGGACAATCAGCTCTAACGCATCTTTTGGAGCAAACATTAATATAAGACATTGTCTTATATTATGTAAGACCCGGTCTTATATAAGACCCAGTATTATATTATATTGTATTATATCATATTATAATACCCAGTCTTATATTATAGTAAAATAAGACCAGGTCTTATATTAATTTTTGCTCCAAAACGTGCATTAGAGCTGATTGTCCGGCTAGGTCTTATTTTCGGGGAAGCACGGTAGTACATTTCCCCCTTCATTTCTCCATTGCTAAATTAGGAGCTTTGGAAAGACAGAAGCGTTGTATCCATCTTCGGTTCTCCTGTAGCTAAATAATGCAGTGCCTGGCCCGTAACAGGAGCCTAATTAATTTTTGTTGATGGAATTAATAGACTAGGGAAAATGAACAAAAGACGTTAACGCTGCTGATGTTGGAAATACATTATGCTGAGAGTTCACGTGTGATAGAGATCAGGTTTTGTTATAAGGTGGATTTCAACTGCGGGCCATTAAAATGTCACCAATATATTTCACAGTGTGACATTTTGTAATTGAAAGTGTGCAGGTGTGACTCTCCCCTTTGCAGAGCGTTCAGATATTAATATGTGAGTTCTCTGAGATTCTCCCATTTTTAAAAACACTTTCATGGAAATTGGATTGTGTGGCATCTTAAGTGCTCCCATTTGAGACAAATGGTTTTAAGTGAGAGACAGCAACTGCTCTCTCCGTATAGTTACTGTGCTGCTAAATTAACAGGCTTGCATTGACTTAGATATTCTGGAATAGATGAAAAAAAAAATCAAGAAAAGAGTATGTTTTCTCAGTTAATTTGTGGTCACACTTTTCCAAGCCCATGCTTTTCTCAACAATATATCCTCTAGTGAAGAGCCATAAAATTTCCTCTCTGAAATAGATCATTTGCATTCATCAAGCCCCGTATCTACTATAGTTAGTTATTCGCTGAATTAATTGGTATGTTGTAATGAATGAAAGCAATGGCTTCGGGGGTCACACAATCCCAAGTTATCCTGTGACCAAGAGCAAACACCATAATCCCTCTGAGCTTCCATCTGTTCATCTCTGAAATAGGGACCGTGACTCCCTGTTGCTGTGTAGAGCGCCTGTCCAGTTTCCCTGGACTCTTCCAGTTTCAAAACAGAAAGTCCCACCTCCCGGGAACTGTCTGTCTTGAGCAAACTCGGGATGGTTGGTAGTGCTGGAGATGGACACCTTCCCCCAAAAAAATGAGCCACCAGATACTCTCCTGGGTCCACAGGATTCCCAGACAGCCCAACAATGTTCTGTGTGGCAAGAGGGCAAAGAGGGCAGCTTCCCACACTGATGTCTGCTCTGACGTTTCCTCCGTCTCGGTCCTTCCGTTGTGCAGAACACAGACTGGCTTTGCTTGTCCCAGGTGGAGGATGCACTGAGCTTGCCTACAGAGGGACCTCAAGCCAATTCTCTCCCCTCTCTTTTTTCATCTAGAAAATGGGCGTAATCATCCTACTTGGTGTTAACTTAAAAATGAAAAGGCTTTCAAAGTGAGAGGCAAACAGCATTTATTTGAGATCAATAAGAACAGCTATTCAGGACGCACTGATTCAGGCAGAAGCCCACATACTGTCCCGATTAGGAGACAAAGGTGATGGTATTTATGAGAAGGGGAAGGGGAGCCATTACATCAGTAGAAGCAAGGCCTTTCTATTGGCGCAGTAACATACTGACATTAATTCTACACAATGTCTTTAATTTTCAGTCCGGGAGTCATCTCTGCTTTTTGTTATCTTTGCAAGCGAGTTTTTTTGGGAAAAAAGTTTGCTTTAGTCCCAGTCCAAAGTTTATTTTGTCCTATTGTAACATTCCAAGATTGGAGGCATAAGACATGCAAGGCAGTCCCTCTGGCCGGGCAGCTTCAGCTCCATTTTAAAGTGGCTCCGTTTTTTTGGGTTTTTTGTTTGTTTGTTTTTTGACCCTGGGGTATCGTCAAGGTCAAATGAAAATGCACATGAATGGGCTTTGATTTGAAGTGTATATTCAGTGGAAAGCAAAGGGTTTAATGTCAGAAGAACCTTCTCCACTATCTGGTGGGGGGCGGGATCCTGGGTCCGAGGGGAAGTGGTCTTCACTGGCCTAACTCGGCATTTCTGGTTCTTTCAGGGCAGGAGTGTGTGACGGGGGTCTCTATTCCTGAAGGAGGGGGCCATGGCCTCCATGTTGCTCACCCAGAGGCTGGTCTGCAGCTTCCAGCACAACTATCGCCTGTTTGTACCAGGTAAGCCCTGGGGGTCGTGGCAAGAACTGGTCCTAGCATTAGCTATAATCCAGACTAGGGATTCCAGTGAGTCCTTGGGGATAAATAGACTGGCCAGTCAGTGCTTCTGGGGCTGTCCCACCATTCCCCATAAAACGGGCCTCATCACCACCCCTTCCCCTTCCCCCATCTCTGTCACATGCTTCTGACCCCAGGCGGACAGCTCTGCAGTGGGCAGGGAGCTGATCCCTCCTGGAGCCACACTTGCATGGAGATGGTGGTCCCAGCTAGAAGGACCCAGGCTATCCCCTTAGGGACCGTCGGGCAAAACACATAGCTTGAGCTGCTGCCAATAAACAAAAAAGCAACAAAAGTCCTTGTAATTGATGTGAAAGCCAACTGTGCTTCATGGGCACTGGACAGGAAGTGGCCACCCCCCCCCACCTCCTCACACCGCGCACCCAGCCGGCCAGCAGCACCGGCTCATTGTGTCCTGCAGTCTCTCTCAGATGCTCCCATTTCTGTCTGTCTCACTGCGTTCAGGCGACTTAGCCAAGTAAGATTCATTAGTGAGCACCCTACAAGAGACCTCCCTCCTGGTCGTCCCACAAGGAAGGTAGGAGTGAATCCCATTTTACAGGTGGAACAACTGAGGCTCAGAGAAGCAAAGTCATTTGCCCAAGATCCCACAGCCACCCGAATGCAAGTGAGTCTGTCTCCAAACGCTGAGTTAGCCCTCCTCTGGGTGCTTCCAGGAGAGGGAGAGGCTAGCAGTAGCCTCCCTTCAGACAGCCTGTGCTCTCAGTCTGCCCCCAGTTCTCCGAGAGTGCACTGCCTGTCATCGAAGTGTCCCCTTATTGTTGTCAGTCCCGTCTGCCTACTGAAGACAAATTGCTGAAGACAAATGTGGACTGCTAGTATTTGTGCCCTGGGTAGGATAAAAAGCAGGCATGTTCACTCCTCTCCCCGGAGTATTAGCAGGCTTTATTTTTAGGTAAATGTGCTATTTTGGGACAATTTTAGATGTACAGAGAAATTGCAAAGATATTCTAGAGAGATCCCGTATGCCCGTCACCCACTCAGTGTCCCCTGTTGTCACCATCTTACATCACGAGAGTGCTCTTGTCCCAAACTAAGAAACTGACCTTGGCACATCACCATTAACTAAACTCCAGTCCTCTCTTTGGATTTCACCAGTTTTTCTCTTAATACCTCTTTCTGTGCCAGGATCCACCCCAGGTTTCCACATTGCATTTCGTTGTCATATCTCCCTAGTCTGCTCTGCTCTGACAGTTTCTCAGTCTTTCCTTATTGATCGTGACCTTGACAGCTCTGCCGGGTTATGAGTAGGTTTCGAGGTTTTGTTTTGTCTTATTTAATTATAAGAGCAGCATACCAGTGCTTACCCATTATTACCTTAAAAATAACCCGAAACCAGAACAATGCAGGTCTGGTGTGTTCCAAGTAGTAGGAGGGAGAGTCACGGGCATGGAAGGTTCATTCATTCCAGAAGTAGTACAGCTGAGCAACCTACCGTGTTTCCCCGAAACTAAGACCCAACCGGAAAATAAGCCCTCGCTTGATTTTAATGCATCTTTTGGAGCAAAAACAAATATAAGACCCGGTCTTATTTTCGGGGAAATAACAGTACTCGGTGCCGCGTGCTGCTGATCTAGGTGCGGAGGATATAGCAGAGAAAAGAGCACTGCCTGTTGTTACTTAACAATAGTCCTCGCCACAACTCCATAAAACAGGAAACTGAGACTCAAAGAAATTAAATAACTTGCGCAGAGCTAGCAAGGGGCTGAACCAGGCTTTGAGCCAGTCTGGCTCCGGGACTCACACACTTACCCACTGTATTAATTACCTTGTGACATATAACAAATAGCCCCACACCTAACAGGTGAAAGTC
This sequence comes from Rhinolophus sinicus, assembly GCF_057876585.1. Classification (NCBI taxonomy): domain Eukaryota; kingdom Metazoa; phylum Chordata; class Mammalia; order Chiroptera; family Rhinolophidae; genus Rhinolophus; species Rhinolophus sinicus. The sequence goes on along the minus strand of NC_142510.1, from coordinate 9,617,699 downwards.
ACACATATTTATCATCTCATAGTTTTTTTGGGTTAGGAATCCAGGAGCGGCTTACTGAATGCTCTAGCTCCAGGCATCTCCTGAGGCAGCAGTGGATCTGTTAGCTGAGGTTGTGATCTCCTCTGAGGCTCCCTATCAGAGCTGGGGGTCCACTTCCGAGCTCACTGATGTCAGTGTGCTGGACTCAAGGCCACGCGGACCTCTTCCTAGGGCAGCTCACCACATGGCAGCTGCGTCCTTGGAGTGAGAGAGAGCAGGAGAGCGCCCTGGTCAACAGCCTCAGCCTGGAAGCACACCTACTGTGTGCAGATGCTTCCGTGTGTCTCTACCCATCGGAGCGCTGAGAAGCCATTAAACATAATGAAGCCATTCAACACTGTTCATGGCCTGAGACAGTGTTCCAATGGCATCGTTTTATTCCACCACCACCACCACCATCTTATATTGACAAATAGAGTACAAGAGACTGGCAGACTAGCCAGCAAAATGGTTATCTCTAGGTTCTGAAACTAGATGGGTTTGGCGGTTGGTTTTGTTTTTTGATTCGGGGTTTGTGTTTTGCTGTTTTCATTGTTGCCTATTGCTATTTTCCTCAATGAGCATGTTATCAAAAAATAAGTGGGGTGGATAGTTGGGGGTTAGATGAGATTGTTTAAAAGAGAGGAGAGCAAACAATTCCAGGTGAACTTGACTTTGGCCAGGCTCCTATCCTTGCTGTTTGGGAAAATTACATTCATTTATTACCCTCAATATAAAGATCAAGAGGACGTTAGAAACGTTTGATGGCTATTTTTATAGTTTGGAGTTAAAAATTGACTCTGGAATGGTGCGCTCACTGAGGGTGGCAAGCATCATTATTGGACCCAGAGGGCTGTGTGTCAGGGCGTCTCCCTGCCTCCTGGGGGTGCTGTTTTATTCATGAATGAAAATTCTGGATCATTCACTATTAATTCAAACTTCTTTTGCTTTCTTGTGCTTTTGATAGTAATTTGCCTTTCGGAGAAGTGAATTGTTTTGCTGCAAATGTTTCATTTCAAAGATCCACACTAGATGAAATCGAAAATAGCATCAGTTACAGTCACAGTATCTGGGAAAGGAGAGGTCAGACGGACAAATTTCCAGCGTAGCCACTAGCCAGTTGTGTGACTTTGGGCAAGTTAATTGACCTTTCTGAGCTTTCGTGTCTTCTTCTGTAACAGGGGAATAAGAATATTTACCTCCTAGGGGGTTGTGAGGATTAAATCCTTGTAAAGTGCTCCTGGTACATTCACCACAAGTGCTCGATAAGTGGGCATCTGCTCTTGTGACTTGATGTAAGAGATCTCAGAAAAGGCTTCCTCGATCACTCAAATCTTGTTTTTTTTCTCTTCTGGTTTATGACATCATCAAGAGAATTAAGAGGACATTATATATCGTCTTTGGTATTGTGTTGGTATTTGGTTGTATTAGTATTTGGTTATTTTCCTCTATAAAAAGTCAAAATTGAGACACAGTAGGAAAAGCAGAAGTATTAGACCTGGGTTCAAATCCTGGCTTTGCAACTCATTAAGCAGTGTGACCTTGGGAAAGTCGCTTAACCTCTCTGATCATTGTCTATAAAATGGGGAAAATAATACCATCTCATGAGTGGGTTGTGGATTAATTAAAACAGTTGGTGAGAGTTTGCCTAAGTAGGGCCTGCCTGGCACACAGGAGGGGCCAAATACATGTTGGCTTCCCCATCTTCCTTTCTCTGATGGCACAGTTGCCAACACACTTACCAGGCTCTGATTTTCAGGAGCTGTGCCCAGCATTCTTGGCCCTCTTCCATCCACACCCACAAAGACTTGGCACATGGTAGGAAGCGATGAAGTTCTTGGAACAGACCCACCTGCCTCGCACCTGTCCTTCGCCATCCCCATCCCGGTGGACCGGTTGTCACCTTCTCTCCACCTCCTCTCCCCACCTCAACTCCCAGTTCCCACTTAACTCCTCGTCTTGGCCTCCTCGTAGCTGCAGCTCCCACTGCGAACTGCTTCCAGTCCCATTATTCCCACTTTCCAATTCCCAACAAGTCTGATTGCGACACTGTGATGTCAAGACATTTTCTGGAGAAAGGAAGGACTGAGGTGTCCTCATTTGGAGGACCGCTTGCTAATTTTGAATATTCTGCTTTCCCCCTTTACTGAAACAAAGCAAGATCTTCACTAGTTAAGGGCTATTTTTATCCAGGATTGCATCCCTGTTTTATGCAGGCCTAGCTGGAATCAGCTTTGACCAGTAACCCTGAGTTCTGGCCAAGGAAGAGAGAACCAGTTGAATGTAAAAAAAAAAAAAAAAAGTGATCAATATGTTCCATGACCCTTAACTCTCTGCTAATAGAATCAACTCTTTAGAAATTCTCTTTTCGTTATAAGATCAAACAGAAGACAGCAAAAGCTGCTTTCTTTATGCCTTAAAATAAGGATGCCGTTGGATTTGAACTGGACTTGACATTCAAAGGACTTCATGATTTATTACATTACATAATGAATTCAGAAACCTTCTTTGATATCCAAAGCAATTGTGGAAAATTCAGCATGAATTTAAATATATGTTCTAATATCATGGCTTTGTATGGTTTGGCAAGCTCTGTGTGTGTGTCTGTCTGTCTGTCTGTCTGTGTGTCTGTGTGTCAGAGAGAAAGAGATACTAGCATGTTTCTTTGCCTCTCTGAGTTTTCGTTTCCTCTCCTATGTAATGGAAGCAATAATGACTCCCCCTAAAGGTTGTGAGGATGAAATGAGGTCACATGTATGATTTATATAAAGTGTCTAATGATTCCTTAGTGTGATACAATTATGGCAACCGAAGTAAGTGGAACTAACATTTCAAAACGACCAAGTATGTACCAGGAAAATAAAAGAACCCCAGGGACATGAAAGGGATTTCTAGGGGTTACTGGCTGTAAATCATTGCACACTTCTCTCACACTCATAATGCTGCCTTCCACTCAGGGATCCATGAGACTTAGGTTGAGTCTACCCTTTATGTCTCAGCCACATGCTGAGCTAAAAAGCTTTGTAATGGTTAGCCTGGGAACTCAGACACCCTCTGTAAGGTTATTACTATGCAAAAAAAATGTAAAATGAATTTCAAGCATATGACTTACGCCCCAAACTTTTCTTTTTTAACAAAAAATCGTCTGTAAGTGGGGACCACCTGAATTTAGACATCTGATTATTGTCTCCTGAATGATTTTTCATTGTTCCAACTGGATGCACAATTTGAGGACTTGCTGCTGACATCTAGTGGGTGGAGGCCAGGGATACAACTAAACATCTTACAACACACAGATGGGCCCCCACAACAGAGAATTATCTGGCCCAAAGTATCAATAATACTGAGGCTCAGACACTTTGGTCTCTATATATGTTTGGCTATAGATGAAATTTTTTCAAACTTTGGATGATTTTTATAATCTGATTTTTCACATTCTAATACGGTGGGTACCTTTCCAGGTCCATAAATATGCAAAGTGTCTATCTTGAAACTATTAACAGATGCATAATAGTCCATTGTCCACACAGTGGTAGAATATGTCATTACTCAATGCAGCTACCCTCCATTGTTAGACATTTAGGCTGTTCTCTCTTTATTATTGTTTGAGACAGTACGACCATGAATATTTTAAACCTCCATCTTCGTGCACTGGTCTCACTTATTTTTTTAGGATGAATCCTAAACTATGCGATTGCTCGGTCAAAAGGAACAGGAAGCTGGCATCTGCTTACACTCCCACCTGCAGCTCATTAGCATGCCTGTTTGCCTCCACCGTCACTGGCACTGGGCTTTTCCACTTTTAAATCTTCAGTGTTTTTGTGGTACCCAAGTCTGGCCAGACCCAGTGTCCTGGGGCAGTCTGGCTCGGACAGGGTTGAGGTTCTGGTACTGCCTCTGTTGGGGACATTGGGTGTTTGTTAGGACACAATTCTCATTATATCTGCTATCACCAGGGGTTCTTATCACCTTTTTTCACTGCAGGATCCAGACATATCAGTCAGGCTGCAGCCAAAGTTGACGTTGAATTTGATTATGATGGGCCTTTGATGAAGACAGAAGTCCCAGGGCCCAGATCTCGGGTGAGTTGAACACATCTGAGTGATGTGTTTCAGAAACGAGCAAAAGACGTCCATGAGGCAAAAACACAGCTGAGCTTAGGGACTGTATTCTTAGCTGCTTTCAGAAGGTCCACAAGTAGAGATCTGGGACACTAAGCCATTCTGCCTTTAGAAGTCAAAGAAGGCTGCCTAGAGGAGATGTATCAGTTAGCTGTTGCCACAATCACGCTGTGCAACAAATAATCACAAAACCTCAGGAGCCTACAGATTGCTTCTCATGCATCTAGGATTAACTGGGAGTTGGGGAAGCAACTCTGTTGGGCCCATCTCCATGCCTGGGGAATGACTGACCATCGGTTGGTATAGACTCGGCTTGTCCTGGTCCCTGTAGTGACTTGACTCTGCTCCATGTGTCTCTCCTCCTTCAACAAGCTGGGCTGGGCTTGTTCTCATGGGGATTGCAGAGGAGAGCATGCTATGGGTCTCTTGAGGCCCAGGCTTCACTCTGGCCCACCATCACTTCCACCTTATTCTGTTGGCCAAAGCAAGTCACATGCTGGCTGTGAGTCCAGAGTCAAGCGCTGGGGCAGAACATCCCACCAGCAGTGGAAGAACATGGCAACGATATATGGCACAGGACCTGGTTAGCACATGCCCTTGAACTTGACCTTGAAGAATAAAAAGGAGGGGTCTGCCAAAGGAATTCATTCTCTTCTAGGCAAGGGGCATGGTATGTGGAGAGGCATGCAGGGTGGCAGAACATGGCATCTGAGAGGCATTGGGCAGTTCTGAATCCCTGGAGTAGATTTTAGTGTGTGAGATGGAAGAGACACAAATGAATCAGATGAGGGCGGTTGGAGCTTCACACAGATGCCACAAAAACCGTATATAACACATTTTGGAAGGCTGACTAACCTTGACTCGGTGTTGTGATATGCAATACTGTTTGTAATGTTTGCCCCTAAAAAATATTAATAACAGTGTAAACCTTTTTAATACAAATTAATCTTTTTTCTTTGCATATTTTGCAGATTTTATCCAGGGTCATTCTTTTAGTTTCAAAGATACCACTTTTGTCATTGCAGCTGTTTTATAAATCCAGAAATATTTTTACTGATAAATAATTGTAGTTATTGTGTTTGCTAACAAAAGGAGAGACTTTTTCATGAATATTTCTATTGGGGAACAGTGGGTTTTAATTTAATAGTAGTGTAATACTTGGAATAATTTTTTATATTGTTGTCATTAATATTTTCTATTTTTATGTGGAAATATATAATTTTTTGACTAAATGTTAAAGTTTATTTTACTTTGAGTCATTTTTAGCAATGAAATCTTTATACTGTGAAAGCAACTGGTTTGTTATTCCCAGTTTCTATGTAGAATTGTACAGTGGGTTTTTGTTGTTGTTGTTTTTAAGCTTTTATTGGGGAAGGGGGAACAGGACTTTATTGGGGAACAGTGTGTACTTCCAGGACTTTTTCCAAGTCAAGTCGTCCTTTCAGTCTTAGTTGTGGAGGGTGCCATTCAGCTCCAGGTCCAGTTGCCATTGTTAGTTGCAGGGGGCGCAGCCCACCATCCCTCGCAGGAGTCGAGAAGTCAAACCAGCAGCCTTGTCGTTGAGAGCCCACTGGCCCATGTGGGAATCGAACTGGCAGCCTTCGGCATTAGGAGCACAGAGCTCCAACCGCCTGAGCCACCGGGCCGGCCCCTGTACAGTGGTTTTTGGAGTGTTCAGAGTATAATTATGAATGGGTCTCTGAACATTTACATTTTCAGTTGATTTTGTTTCTCTAACAGAGTATTAAAGCCTTTTTTTTCCTGAATGAAAAAAGAACCAATGCTTTTATGGCCACTACATAAACGCCTTCAGCTTAATTTTTTTTGTTGTTAAATATTTTAGTTCGATTGTTGTCTTCCAAGTGTCTAAATCTCCCATATGTCTGTTGTACTGGTAATTTAACTGGCAGGAGTAGTTTCATGTATATTCATGTAATAAACAATGTATATTAAGCAATTTAAAAATATTTGTAATATTGTTGGCTAATTAACTATTAAGTTATTGGCATGAAAGGGGGGAAGCTCCAAGACTTGGGAAGACATGAAATATTTTAAGCTACTTTGGAAGAGTGTGTCCTTGCTATAATACTTTTGTTCTTCTTGCCTGCAGGAGTTAATGAAACAGCTGAATATAATTCAAGTAAGTGGAGATGAGATAGCATTCCTTCCATTGCTTCTCTATTACAATTTCACTGAGAGACACAGATGCTTACTTTGTGCTGGCTCTTTTCCAAAAGAAAAAAGAAAAATGCAGCTGACTTTTATTCTGAACCTTTTTTTTCTCATTTTCCTTGTGATTTCTTCTTCGACTCATTCATCATTTATGTGTCGTTTCTTTCCCACATTTCGGTGACCTTCCCAAATTTCTTCCTGTTATTCCTAATTTCATTGCATCATGGTTGGAAAACATAGTTTGTGTGATTTCAGTCCTTTTAAATTTATTGGGCCTTTTTAATAGCTTAGCATATGGTCTGTCCTGGAAAACATTCCGTATGTGCTTGAGAAGAATACGTACTCTCCCGTTGTTGGATGGAGTGTTCTATAGATGTTTGTGAGATCTGCTGGTATAGAGTGTTGTTCAAGTCTATTTCCTTGTTAATCTTCTACCTAATTGTTCTATCCATTATTGAAAGCCATGTATTGAAGTCTCCAACTATTCTTGTAGAAGTATTTTTCTCTTCAATTCTGTTTTTGCTTCATGGATTTGGGGGCTGTGTTATTAGGTGCTTATATGTTTATAATTGTTATATCTTCTCGAGGGACTGATCCTTTTGTCATCATAAAATGTCTCTCTTTACCTCTAGTGAAATTTTTTTTTGTGGTTTGTTATTAGTATAAATCATTCCAGCTTTCTTCTGATTGCTCTGAGAATTGTATATCTTTTTTCATCCTTTTACTTTCAACCTATTTGTATTCTTGAATCTAAAGACGGTCACATGTCAACAGCTTATAGCTGAATCTTTTTATTCAGTCTGACAGTTTGATTTTTGATTGGCTTATTTAATCCATCCACAGTTAATGTTATTATTGCTATGGTTGTATTTATACCTTCCTTTTTTTTTTTTTGTTCTCTGTGTCTCATATCTCATTTGTTTCTCTTTTACTTTTTTTTTTTTTTTGCAGTGAGTATCTTCCATTGTAACATTTTCATTTCTTTCATTATTGCTATATATTTTTTGTTTTCTTAATGGGTGCTCTAAGTCTTACCATATACATCTTATCAGAATCTCCTTGAGAGTTTTAGATCGACCTTTTTTTGTTGTGATACATAGACTAAATACAGAAAACTTCACAAAATAAAAATTCACAGCTTCATAAAGCAAATCACCCATGGAATTACCCCCAGGGCAAGAAACGCCAGATTGCCAGCACCCAGAGACCCTCCATATGTCCGTGGACTAGGAAGGTCATGGTTTATTTCACCAACTGAAGCTAAATCCTAAAACACTAAGAATGTACGGAGTCGCAGGGAGCCTGACTCAGTCTCTTCTTTCCCCAAGAACGCAGATGCTGTGCATTTCTTCTGCAATTATGAAGAGAGCCGAGGCAATTACCTGGTCGATGTGGATGGCAACCGGATGCTGGATCTTTATTCTCAGATCTCCTCTGTCCCCATTGGTAAGAGCTGAAAAATCAGTCCTTGAACATAACTTCCTTTCTCTTCATCATGGCTCTCCAGACTTTAGATGTCCCATCCAGCAGACACATGCCTGCATGTTGCCAGACACTTCCCTGAAGGGCAGAGAAAAGGAACATAGTTCATAGAGGGTGAATTACTAGGGACGTTACGTGTCTTCTCTCATTTACTCCTCCCCAAAACCCACAAGGTAAATATGTATTAATATCCCTGTTCTTCAGAGAGATAAGCAAAGCTTGGAGTGGTTTAGCAGCTTGCAGAGGAAGCATAGCCCGCGTGTGAACCCGGATCTGGGTGAGCACCGTGTCCGATGCCAGCTGTCTGAGGTGGGGTTTCCTGGAAGAAGAGCCTGAGGCAGGGATTCTGTATAAGTAGTTTCTAGAGGAATAGCTCTCAGGAGAAACGGGAGGGAGGGAAACAGCCAAAGGCAGGGGGGAAGCTAAGAAAGATGAGCTGTCAGCCAGAGACGAACCACGGCCTGTTCCCCCAGGGGGCTTCTGAGCAGGCATTGCACCCCGGAGTAGGTCCCAGACTGATGCAAAGAGACTGGACTTTTTGTACCCCTGTTCCAATCAGTCATTGCCTGCCAGCTGCCAGAGGAAGGGCATGTCACCTCTTGGGTAAAGCAGTTTCCATTGACCAAGGGCAATTTTCCAGACGAGGAGGCAGTTGGAGCCATAACGATCCACAGGCACAGCAGCTGGGACGGGTGGCCTGCCCAGTAAAGGTGACCTGGTGGGGTACCACCAGCCTCTGCCTCACCAGGCTCACCTCCCTGCCACAGAGCGGGCTCGCTGCTGTAGGAGGGCACACAGACGTGCACAGTGCTGGTTTGAACGTGCAGCAGCCGCAGTTTGCAGCTTGAACGGTTGATGTTTCTTTGGTCAGTGGATTCCTCGCTGCATTCACTGTCTGTAGGCTGAGCATCCAGTGAAGCCTGTCCCTCATGGGTGATGACGGAGTGTCCTCTGTTCCCCATCAGCAGCTCCCCACCCCCAGCCGCCTGGGGCCTTTCTCCCGAGATCCGAAATTAGGTCTCCACTCCTCCTGTGCTTTCTTGCAGCCCAATCCCTGGAACCTATTTATTTCCCATTAAGATGCAGTTAGACAGTGAGTGAATGACTCATTCGTTTGGGACAGTCCCATCATCCAGAGATGCCTTGGCCTTTGAAGGCATTTTGGATGCTAAGATTTACAAACCCCTGTCTCCATTTTGTGTTGGAGTGAAAGGGATCAGGAGTTATCCTGGGTTTGAATCCTGGCTTCACCATCTATTAGCCGTGGGACTGTGGACCAGTGTCTTCCAGCTAACTCCTACGTCCTCCCACCCACCCCAGGGCTCCCTCAGTTCAAATCCCTAGCCAGCCAGCGTATGTACGGGGGTGTGGGAGACCGGACTGGCAGCAGTTGTTAAAAGACTAGAGTTCTAAATTTCTCTCTCTGGTCACTTTTTCTCCCATACCTGTAGTATGGGATGGTTTTTTTTAACTGATAATTATTTATAATTTACCATGTGTCTGGCATACTGCTAAGTGCCTTCCGTGTTATCGCATGCAATCCCTATAACAGTCCTATAACGTTGGGGCTTTTAACATACCCCCAGTTTACTGATGGGAAGTCAGGCTTCAAGAGGTTGTAGGGTTTGCTGCCACGTCCAGGAAGTCTAAGGACTTGAGCCAATGACTTTCGGCCTTCCACGCTTACTTCTGTGGTAGCAGCCTCCCAGACAGCTGCCCTGCCCTGCAATGTGTGGGTTCCACCGCATGGAAAGCCCAGGGCGAGGATTTCCCTGATCAGAGGAGCTGGCTTTGCCTTCATCTGTCCTTCTGACGCCAATAAGACAAACAGAATCTATGGCTTAATGAGAGTTCCCTTAACTGGCTTATCTACTGAGGCAGAAAAGTCATAAACACCCAGGCTGCCTGATAAAGAGCCAGAGTTCAAAGACCTCTGGCCAGAAAAGAGTTGGAAAAAAAACCCCAGCGTTTTCCCTCCTTGAGTAATGAGTACTTTCCAGCTTTGGGCGCAGTCAGACTTGGATTGGCATGGGGACGGGTGGGGACAGTGGGGAAAGACTGTTACAACCCTCTCCCTCCATGTCAGACCCCAGTCCGTGCTCCTGCAGCAGGCAAAGTGAAAACAGAGGCTTTTCAAGTCTGTTCACTCTTTTTTATTCTGTCGAGGAAAAAGCAAGTCTCCCCTCGGTGACGTTGGGTCTTTAATCTCTGTCTAAACTTGCTAGTATCTTACTCTGGAGGCAGCAGGCCCCCAGCTCAGAGCCACGGGCCTCTCACCATAGTGATAGAAAGTCTCCTTTCAAAATGAAGTTATTTAAATTAAAAAGTGAATTGACTTGAAACAAAATGAAGTACCAGGTATGCATGATAAAAACGGTGACCCTTGATGACGAGGAGTTTTTCACCAAGTTCTACTTCCAGCTCTAAGATTCACTGATGAGCCTTTTCTCACATGTGACAGCTGTGAGTCCTTGCCATGTCACTGGATCTCTGCGTTATTCATTCATTAAACTAAAATCTGTTGAGTCGAACACTTGCCACCTCCCTTTAGGGTCTTACGTTCTGGTGTCCCAACCTCGGTGCCTCCTCCACACGTGGCCTTCCTGTGGGAATTGTTGCCACGATTCGCAATGATGAACAGGAAACCCCTGCACATACTAGCTGCTCGATAAACGGAAACAAGTGCTTGGAAGCCAGGACATGTGGCTGCGCAGTACTGTCTTGTTCCTCCCTCCTTTATAATAAAAGCTTCCACTTACTGAGCACCTACTATGTGCAGCGGGGCTTCCTGTTCAGTGCAAATCCTTGCAGCAACTGGTCTGCTACTGATGGACTGTTGCTTTCAATCCTGGAGATATTGGAGTGGCACAATTAAGATATGGGCACACTGGTCCTTAGACAGATGTGTGGGATAGATTCGTAGAAGAGCAACTGCTGAATCAAGGGGCCTCCTAGACGTCCCATCCATTGTCATGGAATGTCAGGCCTAGACGGGACAGTAAATCCAGCAGGACTATAGGACTAAGCAGGTGAGGGAAGGCAGAACCGGATACACTGGTCACAGACTGCAGGTTGTACTGTTCACTCACTCAGTCACTGAGCAAACAGTTATTGGGATTTGACTCAATCATTGTACACTGGGGAAGAAAGCTAGGACCACATTTGTGGTTCATCACGCCGGCCTGGGGAAGCACTCCCAGCCCTGGTCTTGAAATTTGTTTTTACCTTGCTTTCCCCTCCTCTTGTGTCTGTCTAGTCCACTAGGTCTCCGATCTGAACCCCAGAATCACCTAGAAAATTTGGTGAAGATTTCTGGGCAGCACCCTGAGAGATTCTGAGCCAGGGGGTGTGGGTGGGCCCAGGAATTTTTTTTTTTTTTTTTTTTTTTTTTTGCCCCCAAAGGAGAAAAGGACTTCTTGCCATAAGAAGAGATTGCAGGGTTGGAAAAGAGGGAGGGGTCAGGTAATGGGGGAGGGATACGGGGACCCTCAGATGTGATGCTGGTCTCTAACCATACCCCTCCGTCTCTAGGTTACAGCCATCCTGCTCTCATGAAACTCATCCAACAGCCTCAGAACGCGGTAAGTCCCCTGGGTTATATAAAGACCAAATGTGTTCGTAGCAATTCAAAGGCTCACTGGGGCAGTCTTTGCAAACAGTCCATTCATTAATTCCATGCACAGTTTGCACACATACTAGGCACTAAGCGCTTGGGATGCCTTGGTGAGCAAAAACATACCGCCCTGCTCCCAGGGAGGCAGTCAGTTAACGACACACATAAGTAGAGAATTGCAGCCATATTAAGTGTGACAGAATGCATCAAGCAGTGCTGTGTGGGCATCAGACAATGATGATGTAATGACAATAATTAAGAGCCTCATGAGTACAGTGGTCCCCCCTTATCTGCAGTCTCACTGTCTGTGGTTTCAGTTACCTGCAGCCCAAGAATAATAAATGGAAAATTCCAGAAATAAACAATTCATAAGTTTTAAATTGTGTGCCATTCTGAGTAGCAGGGTGAAATCTTGTGCTATCCCGCTCCACGCTGCCGGGGATGTGAATCGTCCCTTTGTCCAGAGTGTCCACCCTGTACGCTTCCCACCCACTGGTCACTCAGTAGCTGTCTCGGTCATCAGATGGGCGAGTATCGCGGTGCTTGTGTTCAGGGAGCCCTTATTTTGCTTACTAATGCCACAGTCACATAACAGTGTGTTGTTATGATTGTCCTATTTTATTATTAGTTATTGTTGTCAGTCTCTTACTGTGCCTAATTTAGAGATTAAACTTTATTATCGGGATGTATGTACAGTAGGAAACAATATATATACGGTTCAGTACTATCCGCGGTTCCAGGCATCCACTGGGGGTGTTGGAGCATATCCACCGCGGATAAGAGGAGACTGCTGTGTAAACACTGTGTTCGGTACTTCACAGCTCTAACATTAGCAAGTCCAGGAGGCCGGGACTATGGTAATCCCTGTTTTACAGATGAGGAAACAGGCACAGAGAGCTTAAATATTTGTCCAAGGTCACATTAGCCAGATGAGGTGCCGGGAATAAAACCCAAAGGGGCTGGGCTATCCAGTGAGAGAGGGGCTGAGGGTCAGGGGAGAGTTGCCAGGGAGGTGGCGTCTGAGCTGAGAGCTGAAGGAGAAGAAGGTGTGAAGAGTGGTCCCCAGAAGGAGAAGAGAGTGGGAGGGAGCTAAGCAGGCCTGATGGCCTCCAGTTTTGGATACCACGTAGACCAGGGTCTCTCAGCCTCGGCACTGGTGACAGTGGATTCAAAGCACTCTCTGTGGTGGGGGCCGTCCTGTGCACTGCAGGATGTGTAGCAGCCTCCCCGGTCTCCACCCACTTGATGCCAGTAGTTCCCACCCCTCCCCCGAAACTGTGAGAACTGAAAATGTCTGTGGACATTGCCAAATGTCCCCTGGGGGGTAGAGTCCCACCCCATTTGAGAGCCCCTGCAGTAGAAGACTTCCATTTCTATCCTGAGCGTGGTGGAAAGCCTTGAACTGAATATAACACACATGTGGAGATATGCAGACATCCTAGGTGGACCCCTCAGTGAATCTTCCCAAGTAACCTGGCGTTTCTCGACTACCATTCGTTATCATTCCCGTAAGGAGCCTTTTTAGACATTATTTTCCTAATTGTTCCTCCCATCATGAAATTGGAATACCACCACGTGTGAGTTTCCTATTATTACCACCAGCTTAGTGGTTTAAACCAACTCCCATTGACTGTCTCACTGATTTTGTGGGTCAGAAGACTAGGAGGCTTAGCCAGGCATTCTGCTTAGGGGCTCAGAAAGCGGAAATCAGCTCTTAGTGGGAGGCAATAAGGCAGAATCCACTGTGGGGCTCATTCAGGTTGTTGGCAGAATTCATTTCATTCTCACGGTTTCCATTTGGGCCCTCCATCTTCACGCCAGCAGCCCCGGTCCAGCCCTTCTGTCTGTCTCGCTCCTCTGTTTCTGCTGTTACATATAATATAATACTGAGTCTTTTATATTAATTTTTGCTCCAAAAGACGCATTAGAGCTGATGATCCAACTAGGTCTTATTTTCGGGGAAACACGGTAGCAGAGAGCTCCTGGGTTGCGCTAGGCCCACCCGGAAAATCCAGAATAATCTCCCTACCTGAACTGATGAGGAACCTTAATTACATCTGCAAAGTCACAGTCTCAGGGGTGAGGCTGTGGCTTCTTCTTTAGGGTCCTGACTGTGCCTACAACACACCTATCTAATATAATATATATACATGTTGTGATATGATGTAGATTGGATGGATGGATGGATGGATGGATGGATGGATGGATGGATGGATGGATAGACAGACAGATGCATGCCATATAACTGTGCTCTCTACATCACAGTAGGATGTTTTTCACCCCCGATGAGAATACAGGAATTACAAATGGTCCCCCCAGCCTGCCCTCACCCCATTACTCTCCCCCCAGCCCACGTTAGGTAGACCACGCCCCTTATTCTAACAGCATAGGTGTGTTTCTTCCATTCTCTGTTGGCACATAAACGGACTTAGTGTGCGCCCTTCGTCGTGTCTGGCTTATTTACCCAAAACACGTCGGCGGGGTTTGTCCTTGTGCAGTCAGAGACCATCTAGTCCATGGCTGTCAAGCGTTCCAGTGCGAATACACTGCAATTAATTTATCCGTTCCACTGTTGCTGGCCATTGGGGTCACTTCCTACGAAGGCTGCTGCTATGAACAACCGTGTACCTGTCTTCTGGGGAACACAGTCACCGTTGCCAGGGGACACAGGCTAGGAGTGGAGCTGTGGGCCGTCCTCCTGTGCGCACACGGTGAGCCTCCACACTGGCTGTGCGATTCCACTTCCCCCAGCAGTGTGTGAGTTCCCGCCGCTCTACATCCTCACCGATATGGAGTGTCATTGGGAGCTTTCATTTTACTAAGAGAGTGACATGTGTGCACACATGGCAAGGAGTGTGATCCCCCCAAAAAAATCTAAGAAAGGCAGGGAGGGCTGAGAGCCTAATCCTGATAAGAACCAACTCCCAGCCTTAAATGTTCTCCCCTCTTAACCAGCACGGTGAAAGATAATGGGAAAGAACCACATTTCTGTCTTTACTGATGGGTGTGCCCTGCTTGGGAGGGTCTTGGGGACATTTCTCCCTCCCACTAGTGGACAAGTTTCGGGCTGCAGTAGCGGACGCCTAAGAGTGACTCGGGAGTGCAGGCTCCGCGAGGGTTTACATTCAAAGCCTGGCCTTGTTTCTAAACGTCGTGCAAATCCCAGATGCCTCAGCATTTGGTGCTGAAAAAAATGTGCCAACAAACATGTCACACATACTTGTAGTGTCAGCTGCCTCTGGAGGCAAAATCATCCCCAACAACATGACTTCAAGGCCCAAGGATTCTGATTTTGGCGGGTGCCCTGCCTCCACCTGTCCCTGCCTCCACCTGTCCTGCCAGGAACCTGAACGCCATACTTCATCCTCCCTTCCCCCGCTCACCTCTCATCTCTCAACCAATCAGAACCAGTCCTAGCTCTGCACCTTCCACTTGGATTTTCCCAACAACCCCTCTCCAACTCTCCCTCCCCCCATATACATTCTCATCTCCTCCATCCTCAAACAGCATGATGCATGGACCCTTTTTCCTGGTACCCACTGCCTTCCCATGCATCCTGAACACCTCTACGTCAAGTGCAAAGCCCTTCGTGATACGCCTCCTGTTTCTTCAGCCTTATTTCTTGACATTTGTTGATTCACTGATTATTGGTTGAATACCTACTATGTGCTGGGCACTGTTCTGGTGCCGGGATTTGATGGTGAGACCACAGTCTAGATTACAGTCTAGATCACAGACTGGTGAGTCTGTGCTGACACGCTGCAGAGGGCCGGATTTAGGGCAGGGTGACTGGCACAGCCTTAGAGAAGTGGCAGCCGACTGTCATAAGCTCAGTGGGTATACCCTGGGCGTCAAGCTGGGCAACCAGTAATTGAATCTTCCAGATTCTTGACTTGGAGATGCGCTCAGGTGGTGGTGATGGCATTTTATCTGTCCTGGGCAGGTTCCTGCCAAGTCACTGAAGTCCTGAGAAGGGGCTTATCAACCCTCTTGTGCCCCAAACACATCACCCTGAAACTCCCACATAATTACTTCACGTGGCTGCAAAAATCGAAGCCAAGTCTTCTGGATCCAGTATCTGGTTTCTAGTTCCAGTTTCTTATGTCGCCAGGGCCACCTCATTTAATGTCCACAAGTTATACAATGATTATTGGGCATTGCATGTACATGGTCACATTGCAATGGGTGAGGAATGCAGTGTGTCCTCCGGGGCACCTAGGCTGGATGGAGGGCAGCCACCTGCTCAGGTAAGACACGTGCCATCCCTGACCTCCAGGCCTTTCCACCTGCATGACTCTGTCCAAGACTGAGCTCCTGCCTTATCTGCGTGCTCTGTCATCTCACTGGCTCCTTACAAGCACCCAGGAAGGGGGTCCCTCTTTTGGGACCTTGAAATCCAGAGAGGTTAAATAACTTGCCCCAGGTTGCACAGCCATTTAAACTAGAGCCGTTCCCTTCGTGCTGCACTGTTGGGCAGCTGAGTCTGATGGCAGGGATTCATGAAACCTGTCCTCATTTGATTCTGTTACCCAATGTGCCAGATATCTTCTGTTCTTAATGTCACGCTTTGTCAAACAAGAACATCACCCACAGGTCTTGCCTGGGCCCAGATAGGCAGTCAAGCTGCCAGCCAGCGCCGCCGTCCCCAGTGTGAGCCACGTCACCCACTGCCAATCATGGCAGTTCGCCTCTAGCCTTATGAGGAGCTTGATTTCTTAGGAGACCCAAAGGAAATGGCCTGTGGCGGCTCCTGCAAGCCAGCCAGTGAGTCCTGGTCGCACCACACAGATTTGTGTCCTCCATAACAGGAACATTACCAGGCAGAGTCCGCCTCCACTGTTTGGCAGAGGATGGAACCTGAAGGCAACAAACCTCGGTTTGAGTCATGGTTCTGCCTCTTGTCTGTGTGACTTGGGGCAAGTTGCTTGACCTGTCTGGTCCTCAGTTTCCCCAACTCTACAGTGAGGATGCCTAACGTCCCCCACTACTTATCCTAATTTTTCTAACACTGCTTTTCTCCTCAGCCCATTCTGGGTATTTAGCCAGCTCCTCCTCAGATTTCTCTCATAAGCCCTGTTCCATCTAGAAATTGTAGAGCTGCCACTGCCTCTTAATGCCTTTTCTCCATGTTTTAAAGTATAACTTATATGCAGTAAAATCCATCCTTTGTAGTGTATAGCTATGTGAGTTTCACCAAATGCAGTCATAGAGTCGCTGTCAAAATCTGGTCACAGTTACACACCCGTGTTCATAGCAGCACTATTCATAAGAGCCCAGGAGTGGAAGCAGCCATCTGTCTATTGACAGATGAATGGATAAACAACATGGACTCTGTCCATACAATGGAATATTCTGTAGCCTTAAAAAGAAAAGAAATTCTATTAGATGCTACAACACAGATGAACCTGGAAGACATTGTGCTAAATGAAATAAGCCAGGCCCAAAAGGACAGATACACGTGATTCCACTTATATGCGGTCCCTAGAGTCATTAAATCATAGAGACAGAAAGTGGAATGGTGGTTGCCAGAGGCTGGGGGGAGGGGAAATGGGGAGTTAGTGTCTTATGATACAGAGTTTCGGTTTTGCAAGATAAACAGTCGTGGCAATGGATGGTGGTGATGGTTGCACAACAGTGTGAATATGCTTAACATGACTGAACTGTACACTTAGAAATGGTTAAGATGGTAAATTTTATGTCGTGTGTTTTTTACCACCATTTTTTTTTTTAACCCAGACACGGTACAATTCATCACCCCAAACATTCTCCCAGGCCCGTTTGCAGTCAATCCCACCGCAGCCCCTGGCAACCAGGAGCTGTTTTCTGTCCCTGCAGTTTTGCCTTTTGCAGAGTGAGTCGTATAAATGCAGCCATGCTGTGTGTAACCCTTTGATTTCCAGCTTCTTTCACTCAGCACCGTGACTTTGAGATTCTTCCATGATCTTCCTGCCCTTGTGTGTGTCAGTAGGTTGTTCCTTTTTACTATTTTACACGGGGTGTGCATGTACCACAGTTTGTTTATCCTCTCCCCAGTGGAGGGACATCTGGGATGTTTCCAGGTTTGACAAAAATAAAAGCCACTATAAACATTCACGTCCCTTCACATCTTTATGTGGACATATGCTTTCATTTCACTTAGGTAAATCCCAATGGGGGCGGGGCTGCTAGGTCACAGAGTGTGTGTATGTGAAACATTATGAGAAACTGCCAGGCTGCCTCCACCGTTACGTTCCCACCACCTGCAAATGAGAGTTCCTTGTCAGTACTTGTTATTGTCCTTTGTTTTGTTTTGGTTTGGTTTGGTTTTTACCATTTGGATGGGGTTTCTTTATAGATTCACAGGAAGTTGCAAAACATAGTGCGAAGAGGTCCCATGTACCCTTCACCTATCTCCTAACCAACACATTGGCACTTCTTAAAACCTAGAGTGACCCAGTGGATTTCTCTAATAAAAGTGCAGGGAAATCTGTCATCGCAGCATCAGCTTGGTTGGTGGGCAGCAAGCTGGGTCAGGCCTGCAAAGTCACTGTGTGTCCCCTGGCCTTTTTTCAGAGCACGTTCGTCAACAGACCTGCCCTGGGAATCCTGCCCCCAGAGAACTTTGTGGAGAAACTGCAGGAATCTTTGCTCTCGGTGAGTCCCTGGGAACAAGCTGCCTCCGACTTCAAGCCCCGTGTTTCCACCTGCGGGAAAGAAAGGCAGTTCTGATCTCTGGAGGTGGCATCAGCAGAGGCAGGACAGCACTGAGATCTGTAACGATTAAGGATGGGGTGTTTCTCCTTCATGCTTGCTCTTTGTGCTGTTTCTTTCGTGAAGAGTATTTTTATTTTTCCTTTTGAGGAACGATGTGTAGGAAAAAGGGAACTCAGGAGAAATTAGTATTTGTCCCGTGACAGGAGGTTTGCATATGTCATGCAACCTGCCACAACATTTTGGTTTCCGTCGTTACCACGAATAAAATCATTCAGAACCTCATCTTCCCACCTGCAAAACACGGGTGTCTCAAGGGGTGGCAGGTGCATCCGGAGGGACAGACTCGGCCTTTCTTTGCCCTGTTTTCCTCTCTGCCCTCCAGCCTCAGGGCTTTCTTCTGGGCTTCTCTGCCACCCCTGCATGAAGAGCCCAAGTCCACTCTCCCAGGCCAACAGCTTCTGGAATATCCCTGCTTCCCTCCCAGCCTCCCTCTGCCTCTCACACCCTCCAAGACCCAGCTTGCAGCCCACAGAAGCACACCTTCAGCTGGGGGAGGGGGAGTCGAGCTGGAGCTGAGCCCGCAGCTGTTTCTGTCCCTGCAGGTGGCTCCTAAAGGGATGTCCCAGCTCATCACCATGGCCTGCGGCTCCTGCTCCAATGAAAACGCCTTCAAGACCATCTTCATGTGGTATCGGGTGAGGTTTGGGGCATGAACGCACACGCACAGGCTCCCCAGCACCTGGCCCCACACTCACATCTTGTCCAGCAGTTCACCCCAGCTGGCCAGAGTGTTGGACATAAGTGATCAGGCTCAAAATCCAGAGAGAGCCACTGCCCAGGTGGGGGGTAGGGGCTTTCCAAACATCCCGGTGGGGTATGGTGCAAAAAACCTAGGCTTCGGCACCAAACTGACCCAGTGTATCTACACTATTTTACCTGGAATTACATATGCCATCTCAGCAGATCCCAACTGTTGCTAATAGAAGAGTAATGCACCTACGTATTTATTCATCTATTTAGTTCATCACAAGTACAATTAACAGTCTCATGCTTTGGTGTCACAATTGTGTCAAACGTCTTCAGAGTCAGGAGGCTTTGACTGGAAATAAAATAAAGATTTATTCAAGGGTCTTAAGGTTTGCAAACCGGAAACACTACTGGGCAGTACCCAGAGTGTTCTGAAGGAGAAACAAAAGTCTGGGAGTTTTGTAATAAAAAGTACATTGATCAAGAGAATCCGTTCTGCATTTTTAGCCCCCGGATTGGTCCAAGATGGTAATGGTCAGAGGTCCGGGGGACTAGATAACGGAACATTTTCTTCTTGAAGTCATGCTGAGGGTTTGAGGTACATCCAGCCTTGACACGGGACTGGGAAGTTCAAAAGTTTAAGTTCCCAGACAGTTAAAACAAGAAGAATCATTTCCTCAGGCCCCAGCACACTTGACATTACTCACTTAGCAGGTTGATCACAGTGACTCTATTTTATTTCTTCACTCTGTTCCTCAATCAACACATAAGAGCAATTCTTGAGTTTTGAGTGGAAAGTGGAAGCCCCTCCTGCTCTTCAATGTCTCTGAGATTTTGTTCTCTGTTTTGTCAGAACAAGGAAAGGGGTCAAACAGGTTTCTCCAAAGAGGAGCTGGAGACGTGCATGGTCAACCAGGTAAGTGAAGCGTCCCCTTTCACCTCCTCCAAAAGGGGGCTGCCACAGCCCCCCTCAGGCTGATGCTACTTGACCCTCTGTCCTTCTCAGCACAGGCTGCCAGAACAAACACCATAGATCGGGGGGGCTTAAACAACAGACATGTATTTTCTCACAGTTACGGGGTCTGGAAGTCCAAGATCGAGGTGCCAGCTGATTTGGTTCCCCAGGGCAAGCTGTATTCCTGGCTGCAGATGGCTGCCTTCTCAATGTGTTCGCCCATGTCTGGGAGAGAGAGAGCAAGCAAGCTCTTTTGTCTCTTCTCGTAACAACAGTAATCCCATCATGCAGGCCTCCCTCATGACCTCATCCTAATCACCGCCCCAAGGCCCCATGTTCAAATGCCACCACAGTGGGCGTTGAAGCCTCAACATATGAATTTGGGGTACACAACATTCAATCCATAGCAAGGGGTCCCCAAGCATTGCAACCCTAGTCCGTTCCCAAGGCCGAGTGGAGCCCTTCCTGACCCAGGACAACAGTTTCTCAGGACAACCGCCTGAATTTGACCCCTTTTAATGTATTCTCTAGAATAATCCAAAATGTCAACACAAATGTATGTACCAGGGTGTTCATCCATTGCCATTTAGAGTAATAATAACCAAAAAGATCGGAGAAGACCTATATATCCAATAATAGGGAAAAAGGACTTAAGTATAGTCATTCCCAGGGGCGCCAAGGAGGCCACTGTTGGGGGACAGCAGTGGTGGGGACCACAGGGAAAACCAAGTGGGTAGATTACAGCTGTCCAGCCAGCTACAACCAGAGCAGACCTGTCCGTCCCACTTTCATGAAGGGGTCCTATTACGATTTAGACAGAAAGATCTGCTGCTTTAAAAAAAAAAAAAAAAAGGAATCAACAGTCTCTTAGCTCAATTACATACTGCATGCATCCACAAAATTCTGCCATGAAAACAGTTTGAAGGGGTTCTCTTGGCCTGGAGACAGTGCCTGCTATCATGTAGTGAAATAGTGGAAAGTAAATGGACACTGTGCTCCCCCAACCCTGTAAATAAACACACAGGAAATTACTAGAAGAAATCCTGCTAATATGTTTATAATGGGATGCCTATGGGTTGTGAGATTGTTTTATTTATTCTGTGCGTGTATGTAAGAAATGGATCATGTCCTGCCTCTTTTTCATTTGATATCGAGGGACATCCTAGTCCATCAGTATTTTCAGGTCTCATTCCTTCTGTTTAGTGGCTGTAGCCAAAGATGGGTGATGATGTGTATTATTACATTTATACGAAGGAACAAAGGAAATGTTTCCTTAGCAAAGGAAAGTGACCAGACGATATGCTGGAGTTTGTGGGAGGAAGCCTTAGAGCTTTTCCCGGGGGGCTCGGGCAGGGTGGAGACCAGCCAGCCTGAGAACATACCAAATCAACCTCCCAGAGACTAGGGGTTGCCTGTGGTTGTCTCTGTTGCATCCCCAGCAGTTCTACCTGAGTCAGCTAGAAACGGGTCTACTTCCTTGCCAGGTGGAGGGTCAGGAAACAATGCAGCTGCACCATGTGCTTGGGGCTGGGAGGGGACTGGAAGTTCAGGTATCCCTCCTGAACTCAGGGACGGTGGCCGGGGACAAGTCCTCCCCGCCGCCCTCCTGCTCTGGCCCAGCAGACCTGGTCCAAAAGCGTGGGGTGTTTCCTGCGAGGTACGCAGCACGGCCTCACGTCTTGGGCGGCAGGTATGCACCGGTCAGCACCTAGCCTACCTGCTTGCCAGAGCAGTCGAGCCAGGAGGTGGGTAGGAGTTGGAAAAGCCTGCAGACAGGAGTTGAACATTCAAAAGCTCCAGCAGCCCGGCAGGTGAGGGCAGGTGATGCAAAGGAGAAAGGCGGGCAGTGAGCCCTGGGGTGGCATGCCCTCCCAGACTTGAGGCTTGGCCAAGAACAATGGGCCCAAAGGGTGCAGAACTTGAGAGAAGATAGAAGTTCAGATATTGATGTGACATCTCTTGATTAAAAATAATGTTGGGGGGCTATGCAGGCAAAACATCTATTGGCTGGCTATAGACATCAGAGTCCAGTTTGTAACTCAGGCCTGAAAGGGACGTCCGGTTTTTCTGAAAGACTTTGGCATTCTTCCAGGTTCCCGGGGCGACCCCAGGGTCCCCTGGACCTCTCAGCTGTGACTGATAACTGCTATTTCTTGCTTCTAGGCCCCTGGCTGCCCCGACTACAGCATCCTCTCCTTCATGGGCGCATTCCACGGGAGGACCATGGGTAAGGGGGGCCCCTGGGATCCCCACGCGGCAGTTAAGAGGCATAACAGCAGCAGTATTACTGATGGCTACCATAGACCTCATATCTGCAGTTTCCCCATGGTGTTTCGTTGACTCCACACCATTCTTTGTAGAGTGGGGATTATGATTCCCATTTTGCAGGCGGGAAAATCAAGGCTCAGCAAGGGAAGGAACATTCCAAGGGCATTCAGTGGCAAAGCCAGGATTTGTCTCTCTGTCTTCCAAGTCTGTGCTTAATCTGCAATGAATCAGAAAGCAGAACACACATACACACACACTAAGGTTCACAAGTTCTGCTTCGGCTTCAGGACGTTAGAAGAACGGGTTCTGCAGGTTAACAGGCCTCCCTGGGCATTTGAAGTCTTGGCCTGAAATGCCCATCGTCCCCTTTTCAAAGACTGTCCACTCTCCTCCCCCATGTCAACCATCTGCGCTTCTGTTTTTCGGGTCCTAGGCTGCTTAGCGACCACACACTCCAAAGCTATTCACAAGATCGATATCCCTTCCTTCGACTGGCCCATCGCACCGTTTCCACGGCTGCAATACCCTCTGGAAGAGTTTATGAAGGAGAACCGACAAGAAGAGGCCCGCTGCCTAGAAGAGGTAACACCTGGACTTTCTATACCTTCCCCACACCCCCATTCCCTTACCCTCACCACCCCAAGACTTCATGCTGGAGAATAGGAACAAAGAGTTTATTTGGGGTCCGTGTGGCGCTCCCAGAGAGGGACATAGGGACAGAGAGGCCTCCTGTCCCAATGTTCCATATTACATGTTGATTTTGCTACCTGGCGCCCATCACCCCACTTCTAGTACCAATTTCAGTATCAGTCAAGTTTCTTTGGGGGCAAGCTTCATTGACGCTAGAATAAGAGAAAATGAATTTATGGGCAGAGTATGGGGCAGCTCATAGAAAAAGTGTTTCTACGGGATCCTTTAGTCCACTGTTTTTCAGCCTTTTCCCAGTTTCCAAATTCAGGGCTGCTTTGGAAGCACGGGGGGTACAGTTCAGACAGGGGAGGGACTGAGGACGTGTAGCCCCTGTCACCATGCCTCCCCTTCAACTGGAAGACACTCCTTTGATCTGTTCCATATATTGGGGTTCCCTGTAAGACACTGGAAGGATTCTGTTGCTGGGGGCAAAATGGTTTTCCCTCTTCACCTTAGGATTTGAGCTCCGTGACCTTGGTGGGTATGCTGTCAGTTACCCCATTTACAGATCAAGAGCGTGAGGCTTCAGAAGGTTAAATAATTTGCCCCCAGTTATCAGTCTGGATCCCCGCAAGGATTGGCACCAGTGCCAAGTAGAACATGTTCCCATCCACACACATGGCTGCGATGTCAGTCTTCCCCGGAAGGGCACACGAGCACGTTTTTGATGTAACTTCCCGGGGTTCACGGGACCCCACGTGCCTGTCCCCTGGACTGTGCTGCTCAGTGGCCTCGCCGTAAGCCATTGTCACTTCCCGCTTTGGATTCCAGGTGGAGGATCTGATCGTGAAATACCGGAAAAAGAAGAAGACGGTGGCCGGGATCATCGTGGAACCCATCCAGTCGGAGGGCGGAGACAACCACGCGTCTGATGACTTCTTCCGGAAGTTGAGAGACATCTCCAGGAAGGTCAGTGCATGGGGCCGGGGTTGGATGGGGCCACCGGCTGTCTCCAGTTGGTTTCCCAGAACAAAGGGTTAGCTTTGGGGGACTTGTAAACTTCCAGATGTTCAGAGGCTGCCTGTCTGCCTCACAGGTAGCAAAGCTGGGGTCGAGGACAGGGAAGGAAATTCTTCCCTAACGTCTTAGTGCAGAAACCAGCTGCCTGTCACCTTCTTTGGGGACTTTTGTAATCAAGACACTCCTGGGAAGGCCTCAGCCCCCATCCTTTTCTTTCTAGAGACCCCACCTCACCTTCCAGCCCAGTGTGGTCCACACTCAACAGAGGCAAAGTGAACAGACTTGATGTTAATATCATATGTTCATTTGAATGTGTCTTGCACGTACAATCGGCACATCCAACCAGCAAGTTCACAGATAAAGGTTGTATGACATGAGTTGATTTAAACACACATACTAAGTAAATAATAGTCCAATGGTGAGCAGAGCGGGCAAACATGGCGACAGACGTCTGGAAAATGGCTAGCTAGGCCTCACTGCTGGGCCACGGTCCCCCCTAAGTCGGCTCGCTCGGACTGGGCCAGATACTGTGCTGCTGGGCTTTGGGCCAGGGGATATTCGATGTCCCCGTTTGGTTCCAGCTCAGCAGTTGGTGGAAACATTAGACACAGCTCTGGGGGAGCTGCCTGCTTAAGGATTTGTTTAGTTGTTCCCAAGAACGTGGGCTTGGTTTGCAGTTCAGAAAGCAAGGACTCTTGGGCTGACTCAGGGGTCCGAGGTTGGTCGGTTGTGGTGGGAGTTTATTTCTCCTTCCTCTCTCTCCAGCACGGCTGTGCCTTCTTGGTGGATGAGGTCCAGACGGGAGGGGGCTGCACCGGCAAATTCTGGGCCCATGAGCACTGGGGTTTGGACGACCCTGCAGATGTGATGACCTTCAGCAAGAAGATGATGACAGGTGGCTTCTTCCACAAGGAGGAGTTCAGGCCCAATGCTGTGAGTGCTGAGCCCACGCTTCTGTCCTTTCTAGGGCAGGGGAGGGAGGCAGGCGAAGGAACCGGGCTTTCTCGTAACTGCTGCCTTCTCACAAACCAGGCACTGGCTGCACACTTTCAAGTGTCACGGAGGTTTTCTAAGGCCCAGTTCACATCAATTTAATTAGCCAATGGTTACGATCACCCCTGCTCTCTCTGCAGAGCTGCCTTCATAGCAGCCCATTGTCAGTCTTCTCAGTTTCCTCTGTGTACACATATAATCATATTGTTCATAGCTGCTGCTGTGAACCGAGCAGTTGCTCTGTGCCTGGCCCAGTTTTAAGTACTCCTCATGTATTTTTAATCCTTACAACAATCTAACCAAGTCAGTGTTCTTTTTCTGTCCCATTTCACTAAGGAGGAATCAGGCACAGATTGGTTAAATAAGCTGTCCAAGGTCACACAGCCTGTTAAGTGACAAAGCCAGGATTCAAACCCAGAGCCCATGCTCTTAACCACTGTACTGTACTACCACGTTGACGTATAGATTCATGGAGAAATAAATGGAGTGGTCAAACTGCCATCAATTGATGGCCTGAGTCCACCACCTGTGAGCTATGTTTTCCCTGGACAAATCACTTACGCTCTCAGATCCTCAGCTTCCTTCTTTATAAAATGAAGATTATAGTCAAGGCCCAACTGTCTTGATTTCTCCAGGACTGAGGGATTTGCCAGCACTTAGATGAGTTAGTCTCCCTAAGAGTCATATTACTACCATGTTTCCCAGAAAATAAGACAGCCAGACCATGAGCTCTAATGCGTCTTTTGGGGCAAAAATTAATATAAGACCCAGTCTTATGTTAAAATAAGACTGGGTCTTATATAAAATATAAGACCGGGTATAATATAATATAATATAATATAATATAATATAATACCAGATCTTATATTAATTTTTGCTCCAAAAGACGCATTAGAGGTGATGGTCCGGCTAGGGCTTATTTTCGGGGAAACATGGTAGTCATACTTCCCTGTAGGGTTGTTGTAATGGAAAGAATTCACTGAGATAATATGTGTTATCCTCCCAGCCCTTAGTAGCTGCTCACTGGGTTAGTTTCTTTCCCTTAGAAGTGGGGGGTGCCCTCAGGGTGTGCCTATGTGTGAACCCGCCTCCCCGGGCCTCGTTCCAGCCTTACCGGATCTTCAACACCTGGCTGGGGGACCCATCCAAGAACCTGCTGCTGGCCGAGGTCATCAACATCATCAAGCGGGAGGACCTGCTGAATAATGCAGCCCACGCTGGGAAGGCCCTGCTCACGGGGCTGCTGGACCTCCAGGTACCCACCCCCCACGTGGCCTGGCCCCACCCCCGCTCTCCCAGGACCCCAGCCACAGCGCCCCACTGCCCCCAGGTCAGCTTCTGAGCTCTCCAGCACGGCATCCCTCCAGCTCCAGGACGTGCAGAGGCCAGAGCTCCAGGGACACCCCCCCCCCCCGCCCCCAGGCAGGGCAGCCCAATTCAGCAAATCATTTAACACAGGATGCCCAGTTTAATTTGAAAAACAGCGACTTCTTTTTTAACATAAAAGAATATATATCGTGCACCATTTGGGACGTACTTATATTATAAAGTTGTAGATGGTTTATCCAGAATTACAGTTTACCTGGGCATCCTGTATTTTCTCTGGATACCCTAACTCAGAACAATTTGAAATTAGGAAAATGTGACGCTCCTCGTTTTCTGGATGAGCAAAGGGAGGCTTGGGATGGGAGCCAGGTTTTAACCCCAGATCTGCCGGATTGCAAATATTCTGAAGGAGTTACGTGTGGCTGTGAAGACCGTCTGGTTGGGATTTTTTTTTTTTCTCGGGCTGGATTTGCATTTAAAGTGAGGTTGGGCAGGGGCAGGCACTAGAAAAAGCCTCTGCAGTGGGTCAGGCCTTTCCTTCCCAGTGCGGGGCTCCTTTGCTGTGGGCCAGTGGCAGGAGAAATGATAGGTATCCTTTATTTTCCTGGGAGACCTTTGGGCCCTGCTGGCAGGGGCCGGGGCTTGAGAGGGAGCTGGTTGTTCTGGGCTGTCACAAACGTGGCTGCTCCCTGTGTTGAGCGGAGCAGACTTCCCACGAGGTCCGAGGTCCACACAGACCGTGGATAGCAGCCTTCTTGGTGAGCCAGACTCAGGCCAGGCTCTCAGGATAAGAAGCGACAGGCAGTCAAGAGTTCACAGCCTGGCAAGGGACAAGGTAGGGAGTCAAAGAAGGCACCAGTGGGACGAAAGAGAAGCAAAAGGCTTCAGACCATCTGAGGTGTCCCTTGATAGGCGAGTGGGAGAACAGTGGGAGTGTCACAGATTGCAAGACAGCTGTGTGGCTCAGGAATAAACAGTAGAAACAGGCCTTGGGACCCATGAGTGATGTCTTACTACACAGAAGAGCAAGGCCTAGAGCTGAAAGAATGCCAGGAAGGGTGTCCCTGTGCTTCTCTTAAATGTCCCAGTTGATGCCCCCGTCCTTAGTCACAAGGGAGTGTCCTGAAGGACAAGGCAGCTTGAAGGTCCCTGATCAAGGAGGCCTGGCCCTGAAAAGGGGTGTAGCCACCATGTTTCCCAGCGTGGGTTCTCATTTAAAGGGGGGTGAGCAGTTAGGGGACTTACAAAGTTATACACAAAAAGGAGGTAAGATTGTAGGACCACCCTAAAACAATGAGCTGGAAGAAAGGGTGAGACAGCAATCGAAGCCCTACGGTGAGGAGGGGATGGGGAGGTCACGGCCATGTATTAATCAAGCTGACAGTTACTAAGCGTGTGTGTATGTGAGAGAGAGAGAAAGAGACAAGGGCCCCAAGCATGAGTGAGATCTTGTTCTCGGCCTCCACTCTATTGGGAGAGAGCATTCAAATCATTGGTTCCCAGCTAGTCAGCAAGTGCAAGAGCGAGTGCTAGAGTGACTTCCGTGCCTCAGTTTCCTCATCTGTGGCGATCAACATGGGCCCTTTGCTAGTAGAGTGAGGATTCAAGGTCATGCATGTAAGTGCCTAGTCCAGTGCCTGGCGTATACGTGGGTCTTTACTATCCCCAGAATCTAACTTTATCTCCAGTTTCTCCCAAAGGGCTGTCACGAAATGACACGTGCACCCCATCTCTGCCCCTGGTACCCGAAATTATTTTGGGTGATCCAAGCCAATTTACTGTCCTTCGCATGGACGATGGAGAGTGAGGAGGAACCAGACCCTCTATTCTGGGTGACTGCATTCGCTTCCTGGGGCTGCTGGGTGGCGTAAAACAAGAATTTATTCTCTTACCATTCTGGAAGCCAGAAATCCGAAATCAAGATTTCGGTATCATTGATTCTTTCCGGAGACTCTGAGGGAGAGTCCATCCCAGGCCTCTTGGCTACTGGCAATCCTTGGCGTTCACTCCTGTCTCTGCCTCGTTGTCACATGGCCTTCTGCCCTCTGTCATGTGTCTGCGTCATTTTTCTCCTCCTATAAGGATGCCCCTCATTGGACGTAGGGCCCCCCCCCCACTCCATTATGGCCTTATCTACACCTATTACATCAGCAAAGACCTGATTCCAAACAAGGTCACATTTGCAGGTCCCAGGTGGACATGCACTTGGGGGTGGGGGGGGGCAGTATTCATTCCAGTACAGCCCTTAACCGCCAAGACTTGAGTGAGGGTGAGCTTTTTTCCTCCCAGAAGAATCACCGCTTTTCTAGAAAAAGAGCTGATAAATGAAGGTAGCTGACATCTACTGAGCGCCTCCCAAGTGCCAGGCCCTGGGCTTAGGACGTGACAGAGAAACTTCATCTCACTAAGTTCTCACCACAGCACTTTGGGGTCAATAGCATTTATATCCTTCACTTTACAGAAGAGGAAACTGAGTCACAATCCACTTAAGTGACTCACCCAAAGTTGCACCGTGAAAAAGAGGCTGAGCAAGGTTTGAACCCGGAACTCAATGTCTGCAGGGCCAGAGCTCCGAACCCCACAGTGGTCCTGCGGTCCATGCAGAGGCCCAAAGGCTGGACACGGGGGGTGTCTGAGGAGCCACAGCCACAGAGCTGGCTGGTACACAGGTGACAGGCTTCAGTTCCAGCCTTGTTCCCCCACTGCAGGCCCGGTACCCCCAGTTCATCAGCCGAGTGAGAGGACGAGGTACATTCTGCTCCTTTGACACCCCAGATGAATCCATACGGAACAAACTCATTTTAATATCCAGAAACAAAGGTAAGGCAGCCAGGAACGGAAGCTGGGTTTCCTCGGTACCCCGCGTTCCCTGGTGTGGGGGGACGGGGAGACACAGGGCTGAAAACAGTCTGAATGTTCTTTCTCAAAAGAAGAGAAAGTTACTGGCGGGATTTCCTCATACAGTTATTTATTCATTTGACAAATACTCACTGAGAAGGTGAGTGACACCGACACTGGGGAGACTCACGATGAAGAACTTTGGTGTCCCTTCCTTCAAGGAGCTAACAGTCCAGCAGGAAGGGGTGACGTTAAAGAGATGACTTCGTGAACAACAGATTGCAGTTATGAATCTTAGGAAGGAGGAAAAAGGGCTAAGAGAGTCAATAGCTGGGGAAAGTGTCCAGGAAATCAGTGAAGGACCCCGGGGAGGGGGAGCCCGCCCCCTGGTGGATGAGGGTCACACCCCCCCCCCCTTGGTGGGACCCCAGGGAGGGGGAGCCCCCCCTTGAGGAAATGGCATTTGACCTAAATCTTGATGGATGGACAGCGGTCGGCCTGGTGCAGGTCAGGAAAAGCATCCCAGGCAGAGGGAGGAACATTTGCAATTGGCTGAAGTAGGATGGAGCTTAAGGGCTGGAGAATCCAAAAGGATGGAGGGTGATAAGGGACCAATGGGACTGGAGGTACTTCCCGGCTCACGTCAGCCTGTGGATCAGGTTCAAAATTCTGGACTTTTTTCCTAAGAGCTGTGGGAAGTCATGGAAGAGTTTTAAGCTGGGGTGGGGTGGGGGATATATTGTGGTGAGACAAGAGCACCCACTATGTGTCAAGCATGGTGTCTTTCATTTGTGCCATCTTATGGCACCCCTGTACCCGCCCTGAAGGGCAAGGGTGATGCACCTCATTAAAGGAGAAAACTGAGGCTCAGAGATGCTAAGCAACTGAGACAAGGACGCCCAGCAAGGCAATGTTAAAGTCGGCCTTTCAAATAAGGGGCCCTCCCTCTTTGGGACGGCTCTGCCCCACGTGCACGCTTCTGACCTTCCACCCCTTTGTAATTTACTTGTTATTTTCTTTCCTCACCACACCACAAGTTTCTGGAAGGCAACGACTTGGGCTCAGGATTTCTCTATCTCTAGACCTAGTTCAGGGGCAGCACAGCAGGCATTCAAACTTGGAAGGAGGGAGGGAAGGAAGAGACATGTGTACGCGAACCCCCTGACTCTAAGCCCAACTCCTAACCGACTTCCTGCCATTTCTTTCAGGCGTGGTGTTGGGGGGCTGTGGGGACAAGTCCATTCGTTTCCGTCCCACTCTGGTCTTCAGGGATCACCACGCACACCTGTTCCTCAACATTTTCAGCGACATCTTAGCCGACTTCAAGTAACAAAGCCATTTCCACTACGCTCTGGAAAAGCCCCGATCTCAACAGTTGTCAAATTGATTAGTTTGCCTAATTCATGTTTTCACTTAAAGTATCAGAGGTGAATGCATAAACGGAAGGGTGGTGTGTGGGGAGGGGACGTTTTTTGGTGAGTTGTGGGGAGAGAAGGGAGGGACTGGTTTTGGTTTTCCTCCTTGCAGAGCCAATGATGTCTCATTGGTTTAAACCCAGAAAGTCTGTTTGGGCCCCGGACAGTCTCCTGACGGGTCGTCAGGGTCATGGCCATATATGTCTGCCTGCCCTTGACCCCAACAATTTCTTTGAAAGCCAGTAAAGGGAATGACGCCTGCTCCTGGGACTGATGGCTGGGTCTCCTGGGTCACTCTCAAGTGCCGTATTCTGTAGTCAAGGGTGCTGGCTCCCTCGCCCTATGCAAGCAGCCCTGCTGGCCCCCTCTCACCTGGCTCCCAGAGCTCTGAGCACGCCTCATGCACAGTTCAGTGAAGGCAGGACAGTGGGGACATTAGGACTGAGCCAGGCCTTGGACCACTCCTCTCCGTGCACCTGGGGGTTCCTCTAAACTGTGAATTCTGTCCTTGATGGAGATTTGCTCTTGTAGACTCTCCAGATGCATCACTGATGGTTCCTACTTGCCTTCCTCCATTCCCCAAACTCTCCCCCCTGTTAAATGTCAACTGAGTCCTCTGCAAAGAAAGCTGCAGCCTGAGCAGAAGGCACACAAGGACACACATGAGCCAAAGGGTCAGAAGCACAAGCCAGTCGCCCGGGAGCATGAGCCCAGGGCCTGGGGCAACAGAGTCACTTCCTCCTGTCTCCCAACCGTCTGGGGTCTGCCTTTTGGACCCCTCGCCCAGGAGGCTCTTTCTCTAGATTTGGTTCATGCACCTTTGCTCCCCTTCTGAGCAGCCCTAGGAAGACCTCTGCTGTTCCATCACACCCGTCAGTTGCTAAACCAGATTTCTCCTCGAGGGAAGCGTCATGAATTAAAGGCACTAGAGCTCCGCATGGAAAAAAGCAGCCTGTGGGTTTGAGGTGGTTCCCTTGTACCTTGCCACTCCAAATTAGAGATTTTCCTGAGTGTGCAGATGGCTGAGGCGTCTGGTAGCCCTACAGCAATAAAGCATTGTTTCGTGGGGAGATGGAGAAAGTCTGGCTGCATTCTGTCCAGAAGGAAGGCCACTTCATCTCCCAGCGCCTTGGTTGACCGTCGGGAGACGGGCATTTCAAGGTCCTCCATTCAGCACTTTGGTCTTTTAATAACTAATCACCCAGAGATCTCAAAGTGATTTTTTTTTTCAGTTTCTACTCTTCAGCAGACTTGGTCATCGACCTGTTTTTGTTGAGAACAAAAGGCACTAACATGTGTGACAGATACAGACAGATCCCTGAATCCACTTTGCATTCTTGCAGTCAGTGCTAATCCGTTACTTTAAAGTTCTGCTGTGTTTACCTATTCAATCATTTATTCATGAAACTTGTATTAAATACCTGCTCTGTCCCAGGCCCAGTGCTAAGCACGAGGGGGACAGACCTGAAATAAGACATGGTCCCTGCTCTGAAGGGATTCACATTCTACTGTGCACAACAGACTTAAGCCAACAATTAAAGCTGAGCAGCAAGTGCTGTAGCAGGTATTTGATGAAGCATCAGGAAATTGGAGGGAGTGCCCCAATCCACTTAAGGGAGGTTCAAGAAAAAAGTGACATTTGAGCAGGGTTTTGCAGAATGAGCAGGAGTTCACCAAACAGACAAGGCAAGGAAGAGTGTGGCTGAAAAGGAACAGCATATGCAGACACATCAGTTTATAGTGTCACACCCTTCACTTGGGATCCAGATTCCATAGGCAGTCGTTCAAAATTCAAGGCCTTATTTAACAAACAAGCAAAATGCAAACCAAACCATAATTCATTTACTGACATGAGTATGCTTTCTCCTGAGAACTTGAGCACTGGATGCAAATATACAGTAAAGTTCCTGGAATCCAGAAGGTTTTTAATCCAGGGCACAACCAGAAACTTGGCTCTTTGGTGGAGAGAGTGGCTCCAATATTTTGTTCTTTCCCCCGGGGGAATTCACAGAGAAATGAAACCACCATTTTATCTGGTCAATCATTTCCAGATTTATTCACTCCTTACCAAAGGGAAGTTATTCTCATAAAACTTTTAAAGCCATTTATCAAGTTCTTGTTGACTCAGGGCGTAATGAGTTCCTAAGACATCTGCTTTTGGGGGTAGGGGCCTAGCTGGAAGAATTTCAAGGAAAAGAATTCTCAGCAGAGCTCAAGGTCGTAGCAACTTGGAAGAGGTTGGTGAAAACACAGGGGACCCAGCGGACAGGTTGCCGTCGAGGGCAGAACCCAGGGAGAAGTGCTTCTGTGGCTGACGGACTGGAAATGAATCAATCCATCCTACATTCGTGCCATAGAGTTTAGGAAATGTCTCTAGCAAATCTTGTCACTTTTACAGAAAACAAGGTCCAGTAATAGCAAGTCTTAGCACATCCTCCCTTTTATTATAAATGGGTGTTTTTTTTTTATAATTTTTACTGACACTCAGTAACCATGCAAAACTGCATAACAGTTACCTATCATCTATCGTCAGCTCGTGGTAGAAAACCATCGCTAGGGAGCATTGCCGACTTACGATCTTGTTTACAGTGTCCTGTTGACAGTGCCAATAAATGATAAATTAACTTGTCACAAGGTAACTGACGCCCATATGCACAAGTCCCTTCATTAACTGTGTTTCCCTTGTTAATCAGTATTGTTAAATTGAAACAATATATTTATAATGGAAACAACAGAGTGAATGTGGCCTTTTTGGTTGGAAATGGTGGTAATTGTCTGGCAACTACTGATGAAGCACCAATTACATACGTCTTAGGGTGTCGTGGTGAACACGTGACCTGCGTAAGTCTGCGTTGGGTTCGGGAAACACTGTGAAGGCTGTTCATTTCACCAGTGTTCATCAAGGACGTACCATCTGATAGGGGTGGACAAGGCATGCGCCTTACCCTCAGCTCTCCTTCTAGTGGGGCAAAGGTGACAGCGACCCAGTGTGAGGACCAGGATGCAGGAAGACCCTGGATGCTGTACGTGCGCAAAGGACAGGCCCTGTGTTGGGGTGGAAGTTGAGCCCAAATTTCCTCTTCAAGGTTACTCCAGTGACGCAGAGGAGGGCGGGAAGGCATTCCAGAGCCAGAGTCACTAACCGAAGGCACAAAGGCAGGAGGCATGTCTACACTGTTCGGCATTACTAGATCACCAAGGGAGGGAGGCCAGGGAAATCGGCAGCCTCAGATCTGAGGGGCCTTCCGTGCAGTGATGGAGCCAGCCATGGTCCGGAGCAGAGGGAGACTCTGGACGTGTGGTATAGAGAGATTGTCCTGAGTGCTCACTGCGACAAACGGAGGCCGGATGGGACCTGATCACAATCAAGATGAGCTGGTGGCCTGCCCAGGACAACAATGGGATGGATGGAGAGGGACAGGAAAATACCAAATCCAAAGCATTCAGGACAGACTCTCCACACTGGATGTACTTTAGTCACCGCCGGAGAGCTTTTTAAACAATCCCAAAGCTTGGGTCTCCCCCCAGACCAATTAAATCAGGTTCTTTCAGTCGAGTGAGGTGGTAAATGGATGACCTCAGTGGGGAGGCACAGAAAAGATGCTCGCTGAGCACCCGTGGCAGTGAGCTGGCCCTTCACCCTCCTGGTGTCCCTGACCCGGACGTGGGGATCCTGGGCTCCTGTCTCACTTCTGCCCCCAGCTCTCAGTGGCCCTCAGTCACCCTTAGTTTTCTCACCTGTAAAACATGCGGTTTGGATCACAGGATTTCCAGCTCAGACGTCCAACATGTCTATGAAACAACTGACTTGGAAGGCAGCATCTACCATTAAATGTAGTTTTTAAACGATCACAGAGCGCTACTGATCATTTGAGCATCTGTAATGCGCAAGCATATTCTACTGGCGCTTTATAATTTTCCCAGCACACCTATGAACTGGGTATTTCTATGCCTGTTTTTAAGGTGAGGAAACAAGCTCAGAGAGGTTAAGGGAACCTGCCCCAAATCACACAGGCTTAGAAGCCAGAATGCACACAGAGGAAAGCTGATGTGTTCGTGTGTACACAGCTGAGTGTGTGTGCACACAGGCTGGGACTCATTGAAGACAGGGGTTGTCAACACTCAAGGGCCTTTCTCCCAGCCTCCAACTGGAACGTGGATTTGAACTGCTCAACATCTGTGTGAGACCCTACACACAACAGTCCTAAGGCAGGCGGGTGGAAGGTGCCAGAACCTCCAGGTCAAATACTCCATAAAAAAGTTGATTTTCTGCCCATCAGTTCCCTTGCGGAGGCAGATGGTATCGGCCCTACCTGAGGAACTCTAATCAGGCAAGATTTTACAGTTGAATACTGCAGGATCAAAACAAGGCCATAAAAGTTAGACTCTGCCTGGGGTTCAAAGGGACCTGTTGTTTTCCATTTGGGAACTCAAGTCCTGGAGTCACAAAGGAGCCCAAGGAAAGCACCAACCCTAGTTATTTGGGCAATTCACTCCAGGTTGGCCCCACAAGCAGCTAAACCTGCCAGATCCATTCTGGGGAGTGTATTAAACGTAATCATTCAATGATGGGCTGCGGTGGGATACCTGGCTCCGGGACAAGGTAAGTCATTTGTGGTAACAGCTGTAGCAAGGACAGTAGCTCTCAGCCACGTACACCATGAACGTCCCCAGTTAGAGTCCAGTCTGCGGGATTCTTAACTCGGGCCAAGATACCACAGATTGGGCCCCCTGAACTGCAAACATTTACGTCTCACAGTTCTCGAGGCCTGAAGTACATGGTTGGGTTCTTGGTGAGGGCCTCTTCCTGGTTCTGTCCTACCATGCTCTTCCTTCCTTTATGCATGCAATCTTGTCCTGTCTTTATAAGGACACGAATCCCTTCCTGAGGGCCTCACCCTCATGACCTCATCTAACCCTAATCACCTCCCAAAGGCCCCACCTACCTCCAAATACCATCACATTGGGGGGCTGCTTTCAACATGAATTTTAGGGAGGACACAAACATTCGGCCCATAGCAACTACCACTTGAAAACCGACACGCTACAGACCACCCCACGCCCTGCATCTAAATTAGACACAGCCCAGGGTATGGCGAGGTGCAAAGTCCAGAAGGTTCTCTCTCAGCAGACAGGAAGGAAAAGCAGTCGACAAGGGACAAACATGGTGACATCACTGACACTTTCAATGACTGAATGTTTCCCACTGTCGACTTAATTTACTTCCAGTTTCATCTGTACTATTGTTTTGTTTTGCCATTAGAAACATTCAGTGAACATCCTCCTATGTGTGCTTGGGTATTTCTGTTAGGTTACCATTTTGGAATTGTCAAAGGGGGAAATTGCCAACATCCCCACCGCCTGAATCTAAAGACCACTTCCATTTTGCTGAGAAGCTGCTGCATGGCTTTGGGGAAGAAGGGTAAACCCCACACAAGGATCCTCAAAACTTGGGGTGCCTTGGAATTACCTGGGAAGCATAAAAATACAGATACCCAGCTTCTTCCAGAATCTACAGGGACTAAACACAGGCGAGTTTTGTTGTCTCTGCTGATGTTGATTTGGGGTTTTTTTGGACAGCTCCCAAGTGCTGCCCCACGTGCACTGCAGGAGCCCTAAGCCGACTGCCATTGTCACGTGGAGATCTGTGACTTTAGCTCGGGAATAATGGGAGGGATAATGCATTTACTCTTTGTGCCCTCTGCTGGTACTGTATCGATCATGTATCGACGTGAAGGTTTTTATGCCAAGGCTGGTGAGAAGCCAGCTCTCATCTCCCAGGGTGGTGACACTTCGGGGCAGCGATTGTAGACCCAGGCTACACATGAACATCACCTGGGGAGAGTGATTTATTTGTAAATAGCTCTCCAGGTGATTCTGCACATGGAGCCAGGGCTTGAGAACCTATTCTTTAGGCAAAAATTGGCCCAGGAACACAAAGTCCACAGAGGCGTCTGGCGTGCAAGCCCCTAGACCTCTGGGTAGTGACCATCGTCCCGGCAGGGGTGCTGTGCTCTCTGGGATGACACTGTTCCCTCAGTCATGGTGCAGCTACCATCCTGGCAGAATGAAAGGACCCAGCACGAGGCTTCATCTCAAGTCCCGTCTGCTGCTGGGTCCATTGCACCATCACCTCTGAATTAACTAACGCTTAATATTTGCTCCCACCCGTTGAGTTTGCAAAGCACTTGACATTTATTGTTTATTCTCACACCCATCTCACAAGACAGGCCGGAGTTTCCATTTAAAAAATGCAAAACCAAGGTTCAGAGACTGACTTACCTGCCCCAGGACAGGGAGCTGAGAACGGACAGAACCCAAGTCTTCTGACTCCAAGTCCTATGTTCCCCTGGCCACACCTCTCTTCCCACGTCACTGCCCTGTATTGAGGGAAGCTGGCATAGCTTCCTCCAAAAACTGGCTCTAAACAGCCACTTCTGGCCATTACCTAACAGAATGTCATCGACAGTGCAGTAAGAATTTGCACTACGGGCCTCTTTCCTAAACTAGGTTACTAGCATCCACCTTGGGAACGTCCTCACCCCAAAACACAAGTTCCCAGGGGCCCTGGCAAAGTCTCCAACTTCCAGATCTCCTTCTTTAGCCTCACTCACACCCTCAGGCTTCTGTCAGAGACCCAGGCAGCCCAGTGCTACCCGGAAGTGCTACCCGGAAGCCCAGCGTCCAGATGTTCAGTTGCGCGTGTCCAGTACCCCAAACACCTGCGTGAAACGCTCTCTGTCCAGAATGCGTCCATAGCGCAGGGTAAGGTAGAAGGTTTGCTTCCCACTGTACTGCTGGATCCGCACGAATAGCTCCTGGGGCCGGTCCTGGGTTTCTGCCAGGGGGATGACATCAGCCACCGGGCAGTATGTGTCCTGCCGCCAGCCCCAGAAGGTCAGGTGGGCCACCCGCAGCACAGTTCCTGACTCGTTCACGTACAGGATACCCACCAGCCTCCGGAAGAAATAGCTCATCCAACACAGCATGGTCAGGGCGAAGCCAGCTATCCCCCCCGCGAGGCACAGGGAGTTGAGAGTCATGAGGCCCTGGGAATACCAGTAGAAGCCAGGTGGCAGGGCCACCACCGTCAGGGCCGTCTGTGCCACCTTCAGCTGAGACAAGTACCCGAAGGCTCTGATGGCATCCAAACGGTAGACCATGTGGAATTTCTCCGTCTCTGTGCCCGGTGGTCTCTCCTTCGAGGTGGCCGACCTGCCCCCCACGCACCTCCTCGGATCCTGCCCATTGCAATACCACAGACGGTAGAGTGGCCTTCCCCACACGGTTGGCCCTGGCCACCGCGGCACAGCTCGGAGCAGGACCGCCTGGAAGGGAGACAGGAGACCATTTCTCTCAAAGAACTCAACCATGCCCGTGACACAACCAACGTCTGCAAAGATCTTACACGGAGGCTCCCACCAACCCTGTAAGGTCACCACTACTGCCAAAGCCCGAGGAAAGGTAAACCCAGATGCTTTGCCTCACGTGATCTTCACAAAAGCTTGTGAGACAGGAACCACTACTTCCACATTACCAGTGAGGAAACTAAGCCCAGAGAAGTAAGAGATTTACCCAAAGACACACAGCTAGTGAGTGGGGCAGAGTCTGACTCTCACACTGGCCCTCTTTCCTCCAGGCAGTTCAAGCAGGTATA
This sequence comes from Rhinolophus sinicus, assembly GCF_057876585.1. Taxonomy (NCBI): domain Eukaryota; kingdom Metazoa; phylum Chordata; class Mammalia; order Chiroptera; family Rhinolophidae; genus Rhinolophus; species Rhinolophus sinicus. Next base: position 9,579,751 of record NC_142510.1, on the reverse strand, counting down.
GGAAAGGAGATGGAGCCTTCATTCATTCAACAAATACCCAGGAAGAGCCTACTCTGGGCTGGGCGCTGGAACCATTAGGCGATGTGAACTCTTCCCCAAGCAGGAAACTAAACAGTCAATGTCCTGTGGACAACAAATTCGTGAGCTAATAGCATAATAACTTTTTGAATCTCTTGTTAAGAGTCATCTGGGTGTTTAAAGATGGGTTAAAGAGTCATCTGGGTGTTTCCTGAGCCTAGTTTGGGGAGGGGGAAGGAATGGAAGAGGAGGGAAGGATGGAGGCACCAAACGGAAGCACGAGGATTTTATTAGGGGCCCAGTGCTACACCTTGAGTAGTGCAATGAAAGATGCTTTGGGCTGTGGAATCAGATCTGGGTGCCAATCAACAGATCTGGGTTCCAATCCTGACACCTAAAGTCACTAGCTGTGGATCCTTGGACAAGTTACTCCACCTCGCTGGGCCTCAGTTTCTTCGTCTTTGAAATGGGGATTCAGAACATACTGAATGAGATAATGGTTTCAAAGGCCTCAAATGCACTTGATGGACTTGATAAACTTGATACACAGTGAGTTTTAGTTATTGCTCTTGTTGACCCACGTGACCCGAGTGCACAGGAAGCCCGGGAATAACAAATCGTAACCCACCCCGGAGGCCTCTCCCGCGCATTCCCCGAATCACAACCCCAGGCGTCGGCCTGCCTGCCGTAGGCCTGACTCCGACCCCAAAAGCGCGTCAATTCCCTCCGTTCCCACCACCCTGCTTCTTACCATGGTTCTGCCGCCAGCGGTCGTAAGCGAATCCCACCTGCCACCCGGGAACTCTAAGAGCGCATGCTCGGCCGAAACTGGACTGAGTGGACGCATTGTATTCTGGGATTTGTGGTCCAGTGAGAATAGGGGCCGCCAGTCCCAGGCATTGTGGGCGTGGCTTCTCCTCCTCCCGGCGTGCCTTGCCGCACGGAGGCCGAACCCGGAAGTTCCGGGCCGAGTGTCAGGAGCCTACGTGTCCTAGCGGGTGCAGCGTGGAATTTGGGGACATGGTTCTGCCCGGCCCAGCGCTCTGCCTCTTCGACGTGGACGGGACCCTGACGGCTCCGCGGCAGGTAGGCGACGCCCGGCAGGCTGGAGGCAAAGGCTGCGGAGCCTCCTGCTGCTCTCAAATGGGGCTAACGACCCCCCCAAGGTGGGCGTGGAGGGGCGGCCAAGCACCGCCCACCTTTTCTGGCGGAGCTGAAGTCTATACTGGGTGGTGACCTGGAGGGATGAGAGGAAGACCTCAGTGTCGTGGGCGCGCGGCTGCTGGAGGAGTAGACGGCTGCAGCCGGTTTCTGCTTATTTAAGGAAAAAAGCGGCGACGGAGGAGATGCGGGGGGCGGGGGGGAGTCTAGAGTCGACGGCTGCACCGATGAGAAGGTGTGTTGGAGGTTTATTTTTGTCTATGCAGGGATGTAGGGTGCTCGTCAGCCTGCAGCCGTTATAACTGGTTTCTTCTGGGAGCCGTTCTAGTCCCACAGCTGGGGGGGCGGGGGGGGGTCAGAGCCAAGCAGTTAGTTTTTAAGCTCGTTCCTGTTCACTCTTTACCTGTCTCATCACTCAGGGTGCTCGGAGATGGAACAGGGCCGGAAATCTCTTGAGAGCAAGAAACTTGTATTGGGTTGGAAAACGCAGTTGTGGACTGTCACTGCAAGCCCTGGGTTTGACCCCCAGCTCAGCCCCCTTACCAGCCATGTGCCCTCCTCAGTCCCGGCACCTATGGGCTGTGCTTTGTAGCCTGTTATGAAGATTTCACATAGGTTTTCAGGTGGAACAGACCTGGTAGGTTCTCAGCTTTACCTCTTGACAGCTGTGTGACCTTGAGCAAGTTACCCAGCCTCAGCATCTAGGACTTTAAATGGGGACGTTACCTGTTCCCATGTGGTGTTTGTGAGGGTTGAATGAAATCAAACAAGTTCTTGAAAGTCTCCTGGCACACAGTAGGCTGTGTTCAGTAGTACTTAATACATATTAGCCGCCTCCATTACTCTCTTCACCCGCCCCTAGAATAGGCTGGGGTGATTGAGGAGACTTAGATTGTTACAGGCTGCCTGCTGAGAGCCTCCTAGGACTCCTGGAAACTTGCTTCCCACGTCCAGATTTTTTTCCTACAGGCACATACAAGTTTCAGTTAAGACCAACATTCGTGAGGACGCACCCTCTGACCTCCCCCTTGAGGAAGCACCCTCTGACCTCCCCCTTGCACAAACTGGTCACCGACCATCAGCCATTCGCACTTGAGACTGGGCCCAAATGGCCTCACTAGCTTCAGGTTCTATCCTTTACCTCCCTTAGTCTTGGCTGGATGGCAGCAGTGGTGTGCTGCAGAATTCCACAGCAAATGTGTGTGACCTTAGACACGTCATTTTAACTTTCAGGGCCACGTGTTTGATGTATCTAGTGAAGATATTCAACTGCAAGTTCTCCAAAGGTCCCCTTTGACTCAGATTCAGTGATCAAAACACACTTGTGGGTTGTCAAAAACCCATAGTGGTCTAGAGCCAAGCAATCATTGTTTGTAAAGAGTCAGATAGCAAATACTTCTGTCTTTGCCAACCATAAGGTCTGTAGTAACTACTCAGCTTTAATGCAAAAGCAGCCATAGACCATATGTAGACACAGCGTGGCTGTGTTCCAGTAAAACTTTACTCACTTACTACAAAAACAACTGCTCAATTTGGTTCATTGGCTGTAATGATCTAGGGTTTATATTCCAAGCCTCTTTACACAATATGATTGGACATTTTCAAACTTTCTTCTTTCATCCCAGGTAGGATAGATGTTATTACTATTTTAAGCATAAGGAAACAGACTCACGATTGTCGCCGGGCCTCAGCACATTGTTATTTACTAAGATTACCATTTTCTACTCTTGTTCTAAGGTGGAAGCTATTCTGCTTGCTGGATATGTCATTCGGGGAAGTGCCCTGACTCCCAAACGGAATCAGGTTATATAAGCATAAGGCATGAAATAGCAACAAAAGCAGGCAACCCACAGTGTATTCCCTTCAAACATTTGAAACACGACATTCATTGCAGTGAAAATAAATAATTTTAACACTCCAAAAAATCTGTAATTAAGAGAGAATTGTTTCTATGTGCTGGGTGCTCTTCGTAAAAAATAAAAATATTTTAGCAACAGATCTATTCATTTTCCAAATTTCCCTTCCTTGATACGTGCATTCTCAAACATTGAAAAGCACAATACCATCAGGAAGCAGAAGACTAAGTATTATTTCTCACAGCTGCTAAAACAGGATATAACCTAAACAGGTAAATTCTAATTAGAATAGAACCCTGAGCTTGGCCCGTTTCGCTGTTTTAATAGAATTATGTTGTACTAAACACTCCCAAGAAATGCCATTCTATCTGAAAACAGTTGAGCCTACACAAAGGGAGACATAAATCTAGGGGAGTTGCTTTCCAACTTTCTATCATGAAAAATTGCAAACATGCAGAATCACTGAAAAAAACAGTACCCAGAATAACCATATCCCTACCACGTAAATTCCACAGTGGTTGCCATTGACTTGGTCTTCTTTCTGTTTTTTCATCTTTGCTGTACCACTTCCTAAGCTGCAGTCATCACGGTATTTCGCCCCTAAATATTTGAGCCGGCATCTCTTTAGGACGCGTATCGTAACCACAGTATCGTCATCACACCACAGAAAACCATCCCCAATTCCCCAGTATTTAATACCCAAAGACCAGCAAACGTTTCTCTGTAAAAGGCCAGATAGTAAGTAGTTGAGGCTTCGCAGGCCATGTGGTCTCTGTCACAACCACTCAACTCTGATGTTGTAACCAGAAGTGAGCGGATGTGCCTGTGTGCCAGTCACGCTTCACACAGACAAGCAACGGGGCTGATTCTGGCCCATAGTTGGTATTTTGTTGACCCTTTGTCTACTCCAGTCAGTTTTCCTTAATTTTCCCAAAAAAGTCTTTTATAATTGTTTGCTTTATCAGAAGGTGAATTTTTCACATTTTTTCCATCTTAATTTCAAGTTTTTGGATCTTTTTGGATTTATGAAGAGTTCCTTGTAATTGTCAGCACAGAGAGTTATTCACAATAATTTTGCTCTAAAGATCTCTCTCTCTTATGATGGGATGTAGTTTAGATACTCTGCTGTGGTCACAAGCAGCTGGCTCTTACTTCCTGTTAAATATTTGCCTCTTCCTGACCACAGTACCATTTAGCTCAGCGGTGTACACAAGAGTGAAGATAAATTTTACCCTTAGGCTTCTGTTTGGAGATGGAAGTGTTGCTGCTTCTATTGTTGTTAGTATTACATTTTTAATATTTTGCAATCAAAGGAGTCTTCCCCACTTCCTCCCATGCTGCCCATCACGTCTGAGTAAACTTCTTGGGGGACTCAGAGACCCCTTTTCACAAAGGTCATTGACTCACCGAGGGTGCTTGCGCCGTTGTAGTTTTTGTGTAGTAGGTCGTGATTCCACGGGAAGATGGAGAAAAGATTGCACTCTAAGTCCCTCTGTACAATTTTATTTTATTAATCATGTGATTGTATTACTCTAAAACATTTTTTTTAGCAAAAGAGAAGCTTGAACTCTAGATGTTTATATACTGAAATGGACTTAAGTGGTTTTTTGGCTTTTGTTTTTAATGTCTGCTGACTTCATTTGTAAAGATAGTCCATGTAAAAGTACAGTTAAGATGGCTAAAAGTAATGAAATCAGACTCAAAAATTAATTGTGATTTGTCTTACTACAAGGATATCCTTTCATCTTAGTTTATAATTTGTTTTGAATTAGTACACAGTTTGGAATTTAATGAGCATAAAATTATACCATTGAAACCACTGTTTATAGAAAGAAGCATTTCTTTTAGGAGAGACTGAAAAAATCTAGTATTGTCGCCCCAATAAACTTCAATTTTAAAAAAAATCTAGTGACCTTTTAGGCTTTGTTTTTGTATAATTATGGTAAACCGACTATGGACTTCCTCTTTAATCTGATTGTTATTTTATTTTCGACCCAACACTTTAAATCCATAAATGGAATACAGTGTAGTACTTGAAAGAAATGCACTCGATCTATGTGTACGGGGCTTGGAATGACCACAGCTTAATGCTGTAAAAGCAAGTCACTGCACAAGACATGGAATGAGTCTACTTGTGTTTCAAAACGTAAGACCTGTTTCTGTACGTGCATATAGCCAAGGATATAAATGCATAGAAAAGTAGCTGGACCAGTACACAACAGCTGTTAACCTATCATTTGTCTTACATAAGGTAAAAAGAAGTAAAATTTAACAAGTTTTTTTTCTGGTAAGAAGTTGATGGCCCCAAATTATAGCTCAACTAGTTGGACTGAGCTACGGGCCTAGAAACGGAATTGGCACGTCTGAATGAGGAAGGGTTGTATTATGTTGTGATTTTAGTCTCCTGCTTACTTTATGGCTTATAACTATTGTATTTTCCTCTTTGCAATGCAGAAAATTACCAAAGAAATGGATGACTTTCTACAAAAATTGAGGCAGAAGGTCAAAATTGGAGTCGTAGGCGGCTCGGACTTCGAGAAGGTGCAGGAGCAGCTGGGGAATGATGGTAAACGACACTTTGCCAGTTACCTTTTGAGGAAAGATTCACTTCTTATGAGGGTATTGGGACCTGTGGCCATGAAGTAGCATCGGCAGCCGTAAGCCTCATTCCCATGTGGCAGGCTTCCTGCTTCTTGGGGGAAACATTTTCTCTGCCTTTGACTTTTCCTCTGTTTTTAATCCTGTAACTCAATTGCTGGAGTTGTTGGTGGAGCACCTGGTGCTCAGGTACATGGATCGATTCACCTAGAAGGGGGTGTGTGTGTGCGTGTGTGTGTGCGTGTCTGTGTGTCTGTGTGTCTGTGTCTTTTCCGGAACAACTTCTTGTCCCCATCCACTGCCCTTCTAGTCTCAGCTCGGGCCCCATGTCCTAACTGTCCTTGTCACCCAGGCATTGAGGTGCCCTCTGGGTCTAGGGGCCTCTTGTCTGTTGCCTTAGCACTGTGTTTCCCAGAGTTCCCTTAGTCATGAGTCACCTGGGCTCTTCCCCCACTTACTGAACCCCAGGAAACTGGAGATGCCTCTGGGCCCTTCACTGGAGAGTCTGACTGAACAGGTCTGCAGAGCCTCGGAACTGGATTTTAGCAACAACAGCCAGTAGATTCTAATGCCCAGCCCTGCTAGTGTAGTTAGCACTCTGAGTATTGCAGACTGTCTGGTTATAAGTTTATCTTGAAGGCTAGACTGTGGATTATTCATCTCGTAGCCCCAGGGCCGCCAGGGTGCCTGGCCTATCAGAAGACTGGGCAGAAAGACAGATGAATTGATCATTCTTTTTGCCACTGTTGGCATTTTTGTAACTGAGCAGAGTTTGTCCACCCAGCCCTACAGAGCCAATTACACTGACACGGGTGCAGTGAAAGAAATTGGCATTTATTGTATAGCACTACACAGTGGGGCATGGGCAGCCTGTGCTGGAAAAAGTTGAAACCCCCAGTGGTTTACAGACAAGGGGTTTTATAGAGCAAAAGTCAGGCGTAAAGGGTTTAGTGTCGTGGGCTGTGTTGATTGGTCAGTTTGTGTGTGTGTGTGTGTGTTTTTTAATTAAAGTTTATTGGGGTGACAGTGGTTAGTAAAGTTACATAGATTTCAGGTGTACAGTTCTGTAATACATCATCTACATATCACATTGTGTGTTCACCACCCAGAGTCAGTTCTTCCATCACCATTTATTTGATCCCCTTTACCCTCATCTACCACTCCCCTCCCCCGTTAACCTCTGGTAACCACAACTATTGTCTATGTCTATGAGTTTTTGTTTCTTTGTTTGTCTTGTTCCTTTGTTGCCTTCAGTTTTATATCCCACAGATCAGTGAAATCGTATGGTTCTCGATTTGTTTCTGTCTGCTTAGCATAATGATCTCAAGGTCCATCCATGTTGTCGCAGATTGGTCAGTTCTTATGCAAGCGTCAGCAATCTGATTTATTCACCTTCTAGTGGCAACCTGTTCGGGGCTGCCTGCCTGTGGCCAGGTGGCTGTGAGCAGAAGGAGAGGTCCCTAAGACATCTTGAGGTTGTGAGCCAGTGACATTATCTCAAGAACAGAAAAAGAACAGAGCCACACATTTCATGCTTCACAGGCTACATTCTTCTGTTATCTTCAGCAGAGTGTACCCTCGGAAACTTGCTACAGCAAGCCTACGAGTGAGCCCCAGGACATGACTACATTCCAGCATAGCTGTGATTTTTAAAAAGGGCTAATGTGAGCATTTTAACTAAAAGCTAAATTCTAATAGTCTGTTATGATTAGCTGTTGGCTTCATTTGGGGCCAGATGATTCTGTTGTCGGGGGCCGTCCCGTGCACTGTGGGATGTTGAGCAGCACCCCTGGCCTCCACCCACTGGATGCCAGTAGCGCCCTCACCCCCAGTGGGTGCAACAATCAAAAATGTCTCCAGACGTTCCCAAGTGTCCTCCAGAGGCAAAATCACCCCCAGTTGAGAACCACTGTTCTGGATGTAGCATCTCACAGTCCAAATCAGTATAAGGCTGTATTTATTGAACGCATTCCTAGAAGAGTAATTTATGCATTCCCTTTAAAACTCTCCATCTCCCTTACACTTAATTTGCCTTCTAGGTGCTCTGCTAGAAACGCTGTAAATCGCATAATGACGCACGTTGAGGCCCAGAAATCTCTTACCTCGTCTTGATTGTTCTTTCTGCCTCAGACTCAGGGGCTTAGTGTTAATGTAGGACAGTGTCCGTACATTTCAGAGCATGTGAGCCAAAACAACAGTCAAAACATTCACAACTGGGCTGGCCTGGTGGCTCAGGCGGTTGGAGCTCCGTGCTCCTAACGCCAAAGGCTGCCGATTCAATTCCCACATGGGCCAGTGCCAGATGGCTCAGTTGGTTGGAGCGTGTCCTCTCAACCACAAGGTTGCCGGTTTGACTCCCGCAAAGGATGGTGGGCTGCGCCCCCTGCAACTAACAATGGCAGCTGGACCTGGAGCTGAGCTGCGCCCTCCACAACTAAGATTGAAAGGACAACAACTTGACTTGTAAAAAAAAAAGTCCTGGAAGTACACACTGTTCCCCAATAAAGTCCTGCTCCCCTTCCCCGCCCCCCCCCAAAAAAAACACTCACAACTGCAAGAAGGTTGAAGACCCACCTGTGTCAGAATCACCTGCCGAGATCCAGAGGTGGGGACCCACCCAGTACACACACTGGGCATCTGCATTTTAGCACCTAAAGGTTGAGAATCCGTTTAGCGTTATGGGCAGGGTTTCCAAATCTGACTGCATGTGAGAATCACCTGAAGAGCTTTTTTTTAAAAAATCTGATTTTTAGCCTGGCCCCTGCACATTCTAATTCAGAAAGCAGAGCCTGCAAATCTGCACATTTTCCTCCCCCACCCTGGTGATGCGAATTCACGGGGAGCCCATCTTTATAGACGGCCAGACTGACGACAGACATGAAATGACCCATCACCAAGTTTCCGATCTCCTTCCTAGTCATCATCTTTTAAATTTGTAATTAAGAACCTTTAAAAAAAAAAAAAATAAGGAGCTTTTTCCCACGCACCCCACTCTATGAAGATAAGGTATTCTTTCACAGTTCATGTTGGCGTTGAGCAGTTTTATTGGTGTTAATTGTTAATCAAGAAATAGAAACACACGTTTCAGTTCATTGCACTCTGTTTTCTTTTGTTTTGGTTGCAGTGGTTGAAAAATACGATTATGTGTTTCCAGAAAATGGCTTGGTAGCTTACAAAGATGGGAAATTCTTGTGTAAACAGGTAGGTGCTTGAGTATCCAAACTACTAGATACCACTAGGAAAATGTTTTCCAAAAAGATGCTTGACACTGAGTGCATCTGGGGAAGGATATTTGGGAGCAGAGGAGCAGGAGTGGAAATGAATCTTCACCCTGTTTTTACATTTTGAATGTCGAACCATAGGCCTATTACATATTCCAGATTGTTAACTATATTTGTATAATTGCTTTTCAGGATACTTAATCTAATATTTCTATGTTGAGAGCAGAGACTAGGGCAGGCTGCTTCACTACAAGTATATTAGAGCGACTGTGTCACTCTTATGAGTATTAAGATCATTCTGTTCAGACATAAGAGAAAGCCAGAGTGGAACAAGTACATTTTCTGCCAGTATCTGTAGACACTTTAATTGAATAAAAGCAGCAACGATAAACTCTTTGGCCTTCCATGAAGCATTTGAAAAATAATGAATATAAACATCTTGACTAATGAAGCAAAAAATGCTTTTGACGAGTCCTTGCTGATTTGCCTAATGTTTTCAACCAGAGAGCAAAGGGAAAGAGGGAAAAGCAGTGGAGCATGTCACCCTCGCTGCTGCGACCCTCAGCTGATAGTGGGTCTAAGACCTGGGTTTGTTGTGAAGCCATTATTTATATGCCTCCCACGGATTCAAGTAACTCCAGTATTTTCTTTATCTAGAATATTCAAGGTCAGCTGGGTGAGGCCCTAATCCAAGATTTAATCAACTACTGTCTGAGCTACATTGCGAAAATTAAACTCCCAAAGAAGAGGTGGGTTTGCTTTTAACCGAGCGGCTCCACTGGAGTGTGGAGTGATGTCGTATGGTGGTGGGTTGGTGCTCAGTGAGGTCCAAAGCCCAGTAAGGGCTCACTGGAAACCTTCTGTAAAAGCCAGCGGCAGAAGGATGGTTATATCAACAACAGCGTGTCCACAGGATGGAAGTGGAAAACCATCTGCCTTCAGAGGCCGTCAGTGGGGGAAATGCCTGTGAAACAGCAAGATGAAAAAGGCTACATAAACCCCACCTGGAAGTCTCAATCTGGAGGCCCCCACGCTGAGTCCCCACACAAAGCTAGGTTGGGTTGGTCACAGTTGTTCGATCGGAATTAATTGCTATCATTTACAGTCTGGTTTCACCTTGTAAAATATCTAGATTTCTAGCTTCTGTTGCATCTGACCTGGCAGCGGCGCCCGTGCCCACATGGCAGCCGTCGGCTAGGCAGCCCCTCCCCCACCCGTCTTTCACAGGCCACTGCTCTCATTTTTCTGACCTCTGCAGGCATTTGATTTGAGGATCTGCCTCTTGCTCTGGATTCTATTATCTCAATTCCCTTTTAAAAATAATAATAACAGTAATGTACATACACACCCACAGTTAAAAGATTGGCAGGAAATGGACCTATATGCTAACATCGGCTATTTCTCGGTGGCTATTTCTTGGTGGTGAGGGTAACAAGTGGTTTCTTTGCAAAACTTATCATTTTGTTCTCAGTTCCCTGCACTTAATATGTGACACCCGGATGATCAGGGGGAGAAAGGGTTTTTAAATGGCCGTTAAGCTTCAGGATGTGCTGCACTCTCAAGACTATCAGAATTGATGGGATATGTGCCCCTGCTCAGAGGGCAAGGGCTTCCCTCGTCACATCAGTTCCCCCGAGGGGTTTGGATGAGACAGGCCAGACCCAGCTTGCAGCTGGATGATGGCACGTGAAGATTCCTTTTTCTCTTCCGTCTACTTTCGTCTATGTTAGAAATTTTCCATAGGAAAAAACGAAAATGTAACGTATAACCCAGGTCAGCTTAATCTTTACTTTGGACTAAGCATTAAGGGAGGATTTTTTAAAAAGAGAAGGCAGAGTCCTGTCATCGGAGAAGTTGTCATCCAGTGAGGGAGACCAATGTTTGCAGCTGTAATTCCAAATTAGCATGAGATGCCCAGTGACTTGGAGAGGCAGAATGGAGACCCACCTTGATCAGCATTTGCCCACATTTCTCAGCAGCACTCACGGGCCCCACATAGGTCAGGCAGGCGCAGTAAGACTTCAGGGAGGAGTCAGAGAGAGCGCCATCCTCTGCCTTTGGAATTGCCTGTTTATCCATCTGCAGTGTTGCCTGACTAAATAGTGTGTTTCTGGGACCTCTGTCCTGTTTCCCTCTCCAGGGGGACGTTCATTGAATTCCGAAATGGGATGTTAAATGTGTCCCCTATTGGAAGAAGCTGCAGCCAAGAGGAACGGATTGAGTTCTACGAACTGGATAAAGTGAGTCCTTCTGAAATGGCCCGGGTTTGTGAAGATCGGGTGTGCCGCTTTGTAGCCGTAGTTGGGAGTGTGCTTTCTACACATCAACGCAATAGACAATCAGTATCTTTTTTGTTTTTCTCAGAAAGAAAATATACGACAACAGTTTGTAGCGGATCTGCGGAAAGAGTTTGCAGGGAAAGGCCTCACGTTTTCCATAGGTATTGTATATCCAAATGGGTTTCAAGCTTTGCCAGGAGTTGGTGGTGGGCTGGTGTGTCCTTGAAATTGTGGGCTATGCCCAGTCTGTGGGGGAAAACCAGGCTCCAACGTGATCAGCCGTGGCAGAGATTTGCCCAGCTAGGAAGCGACTTATTTCTCGGCTACCGGGCTTGGTTCTCAGTTCTTACCTAGCAGAATTCTCCTGGTCAAAACAAGAGCTTCTTGCTTTAGTGGAGAGTAAGAACTTCTCACACCTTGGGGCAGGAGACAAACACGTTAGTGAGCTCCATAGCAGAGAGGTGTGGGAGCCTCTTGGAGAAGTTAGACTGTATATGTTTATATACTATTTGGACGGCAAGGAAACTTAGACACCAGCTGGGTTGGTTCTAGAAATCAAGAAACTTAGGCCCAGTAAGGAAAAGGGACTTTCCTGGGTTCACCAAGCTTTTATTAACCTTGACCAGCACGTGGATATTTCCAGTGGCTGACAGACTTCTTCCCGCAACACTCATCTCAGGCTCGTTTCTTTGGTAGAATATGCCTGTCGGAAATCAGCAAGCTGATTTCTCCTTTCGGAGCCAATGAATCACTACCTAAAGCGCTCTCATTTGACTAGTTCTAATAAATACTGGTTGTAGGGAAACTGGAATTGCAGAGGGAATATGTATAATAGATGAAGGGGTGGATTCTTAAGTATTCTTGAACAGTGAGGTGAACATCTTTCTGACAAAGCTTTCAAAGAGTTGTTGTTGCCGGTGAAAGCTGCCTGTAAATCCCCTCCCGTGAGTTTTATTTTTCCTGCAAGATGGACCGGCTGCTTCCGGGCATTGTCCACGGAGAGTATGTTGAAGCTGGAGATGAACACAACTGAATGAGAATCTCAGCAGCTGTTTCCCCCCCAGCATGCTTCATTTAAACCCACCGGCCTGACAGAGCTTTAATGCAAAGGCATTTCTCACCCTGAGCTGATACCCCTTTTTAGATTGTAGGTGACATCATGTTGGAAAAACACAACGTGGGATGAATTTCTAGCACCCATCCCTGGAGTAGTATAGTATCAAACATCGTCTGTGGCAAGCCCGTTGCTGACGAGTAAATTGCACTTTTTTTTTTTTCAGTGACACATCATTAAGCCCCCTTTTCACCTTTAGCTTTTGTGTTTCCCCTCCCCCCTTGGCAGGAGGCCAGATCAGCATTGATGTCTTTCCTGATGGATGGGACAAGAGGTATTGCCTGGGACATGTGGAAAAGGACGGCTATCAGACCATTTATTTCTTTGGAGACAAAACCATGCCAGTGAGTACGGAAGCGATTTTGCAGTTTCGTTGTTCAGTTTGGGCTTGCAGGGAGAAAATGGCCGAATGGGCTTTCTTCCCCTCCACCCACGCTTTACCCACGGGCGCAGCTCAACCTGAGTGATGCTTCTGTCCTACGAGGGGGGTGTGATTAAGGCCGCGTCCCCTCCGTGCTCAGACACCTGACACCTGAGTGGAGAATCGAGCCTTTCAGTTGGCTTTTGAATTAAATATTACCCGCCTCAAGTGCCTTCCAGAACACCTGTCCCAGTGCTGTCAAATTCTCTGCATTTCAGAGCCCGGCCATTTTTATTTTTCCGCAGTGTTTTGTTTCCCAGGGGCATTCATTTCAGTTGGCCAGTTAGGAGTCGTTCGTGATAGGCAGACAGGGAGTCTCACAGTCTGAAATTCAGGAGCAGGCACCAGGGACACTTAAGAGGTGAAGTGTCAGTCCTGGGCATCACACACGGGACATGGGAGCCCTCCCAGGGGGTGTCGGAAATCCCTGGTCTGGGACTGAATCTGAACCCAGCAGGGTCCGCTGTTCAAGTCCAGCACCGCAGGAGGAATCCATAGGAGGAGTTTCCCCAAAGGCATCGTGGCTCTACTTGGGACACGTGGGTCCCCACGGAGGTCGGAGAGGTGCTGCACCCATTCTCGCTGCCCAGCCTCAGCCTCGGTGTCTCCCTTTAAATTCCTGTTGCCCTCTGTGCCTTCCTGCTGTTCTCACGTGCCGCCCAGCCTGGTGGTTACCTGGCCATCAGGCGTCCCACTGCTCCCAGCAGTTGCATCGTACGTGCTGCCTGTCCAGACCTTTTCATCCCTCCGCTCTCTGGTTCACGCCAGAATGCTTGCTTTTCTGCTGAGGTCTATCCCCGGTAGACCTGCCTTTCAGCAGGCTCTCCACATCGTCTTCCTGCATGAAAGGGACTTCCGGATAGTATAGCTACGTGTCGTGTCCTCCGTTCAGAATTATAAAACGGGGACTCCAAAGGATAAGTAACTTGCCCAAGGTCACACAGCTAATGACAGAGCTGGCGGCTCCAGAACGGACTAGCTGCCCGTTAAATGAGTCTGCTTTCCAGTCTACACACCCTCCCTCCAGTGGCCCGGGAAAGAGTCTGTTCTGCTTCCCAGGCGACCGTGGTGCTTTTCAGGTGGTTTATCAGTCAGCCTTTTTTCTGAATGACAGAATGGTGTATAATCATATCCTCTCGTGGCTGTGCTCTGGATGCAGAAGTACTTTGAATGCATTCTTTGACAAAACCCACTATCTTGACTCGATATCTCTAGAAAAAGTAAGCTCGTGAAATTACACCCAAGAGTGAAGGAACGGCCAGCAGCGTCTTCGGTCCTGCCAAGTTGGTGCCATTTCTTACAGGCTGAGGACAGTTCTCAGGCGAAAAGCGAGTGTTCTGAACTGATGATGGTCTTGCTCTGTGTAAATAGCTGTCGGAAGCGTCAGGTGGGGCTTTACAGAAAGGAATGTGGTTCTGGAGAGGATTGGAAAGTGGCTTCTTTTGGGAATTCTTCATGTGGGAATTAGAGGTTTTCTATTCTGTCTAACCACTGCCATTACCGCACGTTGGTGGTTTTTCTAAATCTAAATCTTTTTAAAAATGGATGTTATTCAGTGTTTTCACCCGTGATTCTTAAGTCATGTGCATACACGTTGTAGAAAATTAGAAAAAGTATAAAGAAAGAAGTATAACCCACTTGTAGTCACAGCCGACGTGCCTCCCAGCCTCCTCTCTGACCGACACGGTCTCAAATGTAGGACACCCCCCCCCCGCACGTCCACTGTTTTATTTTCTGCTTTTGTTCTCTTATATATTTTATTTCCCCCACGTTAGTGAGTCTTTGAAAACAAGGTTTGGATGGCCGTAGAACATTCTGTCACTTAGGCATAGCTCATTTACCCATTCCCCTAGCAGAGGCACTTTGGGATTGTGGTTTTTTTGCTGTTGTAACTAACGCTGGTCAACATTCTCCATCATTCTTTGTCCTCCACTCGGATCCTTTTAGTCAGTGATGTCCTGGAAACGGGAGTGAATGGTCCAGCTATCAAACTTTTCAACAGCATATCAGTGCCTGCCACTTGAGGCACAGAGCAGTTCAAATACAGGCTTTAAGCCTCTTTTCATATTTGGGGATAGACATTTTGAAGGCTGTTTTCTCTGGTAAATGTTTTTGCTGGCTTCCAGAGCATCCGAACTAAGAGCTGTCACTAAAAAGCCACTTCTCTGCTGGGCACTCCAGGCTCAGAAGCCTGCCTGACCCCTCCCCTCTCCCAGCCACGCAGCCTCCGTCTGCTGGGATCTGATGTTACACAAAGGGTGGAAGGTGTCGGCCCTCACTTTTAAATAGTTGTCCATCCTGGAAACCCCCTCACCCTTCTCATCAGCCACAACAACCAGGGTCTGTTAAAACCCAGCTTTGAGTTCAGCCTGGGGCTGGGGGTCTTGGTTTGCTGCAGGGAAGAAGAGGGCCAGGGCATGGAAAGACACCCCCACACTGCTCCGCATGGCTTTCCCGGGGCTACACCCTCCACATCGCCTGCAGCCTTTCTGAATTCTCAGGCAAGACGCTTCTGCGGGTCTGCTGCTTGTTGCCAAAACTTCTTGGCTCTAAGGCATTTGCAGCATGAAAACATTCTAACCCTTTGTGACTGTGAACCCCTGATGGACTGACTCAGCTGTTCCCCTTTGGGTTGGACCAGGTTAGAGGTTCTGAACCCGGCTGAGGAGCCCCCACTGGCTCCCCTGTGGGAGGGCGGGAGGCAGGGTGCTCACCGGACCACAGGCAGCTCGTATTCACTGGGGTCCGTGCGGACCTGCCTGCCTCCCTTCTGAACACCAGATTCCATGGCCTCAGAGGTGCTGAGAACAGGACAGTGGCTGAGGGGACAAGCCCTGAGGAAGGAGCCACAGCTCTTGTGTTCAGGGAGACAGGCCTCGGGCCCCTTGGAGTGTGGCTGGCCTCCCAGAGTCCCCAGAATCAGCATTTGGGTGCACTCCCGTGCCAAGGCACCCCATGTAGCTCTGAGCCCCATTTATACATGAGGCGCTTGTGCCAGAGCTATCAGCAGAGCTTGAAGGTCACCCGAGGGACGTTGGCCTGCCAGCCAGCTCGCTTTCCATCACGCCTCAGGCTTGTTCATCGCTAGGTCCCAAGCCACTGGTTCTCAGTCCTGAAGTACATTAGAATCGTGTGATCGCTTTGAAACCCTCGTGACCCTCAGGCCAGGGTTTTTATTGTTTTAAAGCATAAATATTGGCTGTCTTTTAGGAAAATTTAGTACAGTTATCTAAGGGCATACATTTTCAAATCGATAAGTTGTTTGTGACTAGTGTCGACCCCAGCTGATTGTCACACATCAAGAAAGCAGCCACACCCTGCACTCAAGCGCCTGCCCTCGTGCCCTAGTGTATGTACCAGCCCCGCTGTGGCACAGGGGACGCTGAGCACCTGGCAGCACTTGGCTGGTGTGGCTCAGGAGCTCTGAGGACATCCTGGGTCTCTGGACCCAGTACCTTTTCTTTCCCCAGTTTTAACTGAAGCACTTGTAAAGCTTCCGCAGTGACTGTCAGCTGCCGCCAGCCCAGGGCAGAGCCCTCAGTTTTGTAGCCATCCTACCTAGACATTTGATAAACGCTTGTGAAACTGATGCCGGGGCAACGTGCACCAGCAGCACGAGTCTGAACTCCAAGCTGTAGAGAGTCTGCCTGTGCCTCTGGCCGGTGTTCACGCAGCCAAGACCTGGAAGTCGGCAGGCTGGCGAGCAGGGCACACAGGACAGGGACACTCTCAACACAGTCCCCTGTGTCTCCAGCATCAGAATAGTCAGGGCTCACTGCGGTGACAGTGTATGCAGAGCTGGGGTGGGGGAGAGATGTTCCTCAGCCCTTCCACCCCCGCCCCGTCTGAACACAGCAGATAGCCTTCTGTCTCTCGTCCCGGCCTTGGCCTGGGAGGAATTTAAATATTCATGGGCCGTTTGCACTGAGCCTCTCCTGTGGGCCCATCACATACACTCTAACAGAATACGGAATACTGGGTTAGGCATCCCTTTGCCCCTTCACTCCCTCGATCTTCTCGCGGGAACTGGCTTTTGTTTTGGGTCTTGGAGGAGGCTGAGCTTCCTCGCCAGAGTCTGGAAACCTTTGGTGCACGTGCAAGTCCAGTATCTGAAGTTTCTGGTTGTCTGAGGCCTCTTTATTCTAGAGGCCACACTCTCACTAACTCAGTGTTTCAGCTCCTCTTCTCTTCACGTCGCTCGCTCTGACTCTGGTTTGCAAGCTCTGTGCAGCCTCAGGAAGGAGCCCCACCTTATCTCCCCCCCCCCCCCAATGCCTTGAGAGTCACAAAAGAGGAGGCCAGGTATCCTGGCAGGAAGGAAAGGATGGTAAAGGCTGATGGGGCGTGGGGTGCACTTCTGCCAGCTCCGCTGCCCTCTGAAAACAAGCAGAGCTGAGGGGGCTCACAGCCCAGCCCAGCAGGGGGAGGTTTTGACCCTCAACCCGGCTTCCTTAAGTGAAGGTGAGTTACACAGCAGCTCCACACCCCATCCCAGCAGGACCATGGAGCCTCATGCAAAGTTAGGTATCTTTCAGCTCCACTCCCATCCCTGCATGTGACGTCCTGGCAGCTGTCAGTCCTTTTTGCTTGAGGCTGCTCTCCCCAGCTAGTGGCTTTGCCCTCACGCTGCACCCTGGCCGTCTGCAGGGCCCTCCTAACCGCTCTGCTTCTGCCTTTGTGTCCTCACTGGTGCAGTTTTCTGGTAGCTTCGCAGAAAGTCGCAGGTCCTTACTATGACCTGCGAGGCTCTCTGGGGCCTGGCTGCTGCCTGCCCTTCCAGCCTCACCCAGCAGGTTCTCGAGAGCTGAGCTGCCTTCCCCACAGGTAGTCAGTGACGTGGCCCGTCCCCTCACTTCCTTCAGGTCTCTGCTCAAAGGCTCCACCGTCGTCCCTCTAGGTTCCCTTCCCTTCTGTCCTTTGCAGCCCTTTCCTGCCGATGAAGCTGGAAGGCAGCCCTTTGTCGTTTGTGCTTTTGTCGGCCCCCCTCTGTCTCTTTGCTGAAAGCATGCCAAGCAGGGAGCGGTTGCACAGCCGGGTGTGTTGGGTTGGTTCATAGGTGATGACTGACTCCTCCCTCCTAAGTCGGTGAGTGACAGGCAGTGAATGTGTCCCAGACAGATGTGTGCCTTTTCTGGACGGCGCAGGCGTTGGTTTCTCCTTTGAGCATACTTCTCTGTGGTGGTGTTTTTTTAATGAGAAGGACTAGAACTGGTGTCATGTTCACTTGTTTATTAGGTAGTAGTGCTGCCCGTGAGACTCAGGGCCTCTGAGTGACGGCCGCTCCACAGGCTCCTGAGTGGGCCTCGGGGAAGGACTTTCCTGAACACAGCGCCAAGGTCACGTCGTCCTCACACTGCACCTTGGGCCCCTGCAGTGGTGCCTCCTGAAAACGGGAACTTCACCTCTACTTGGGGAAGCCGTCTGCTGGGGGATGGGTTCTTCTTAAAAAATGAGAGCAGTAGTCATTTCAGGTGTCAGGCAGCCCTTTAAAAGGATGTCAGCTTTTCCTCCAGAATATTTGAGGAAAAACAAACAAACATTCTCAGCAATTATTTTCATGGTATAATGAATTAATTGACTTTTCCAAGATGGTGAATGAAGACTGCTTATCCAATTTTACGAGGAAAATCCAGGAAATTCCCTAAGAAGACAAGCAAGGGCTTTCCTGCAGTGCTGGGAACCAGCGGGACGGGGGACCCATAGTTACAGGACACCCCCCCCCCCCCAGCTGCGTGCCCAGCTCCTCCCACATACGTGTCCTCACAAAAGCACAATTCCTGGAGGCACACCCAGTGAAATAAGGTGTGAAAACACCCAGAAAGCCGAATTAGGGGCTGACACAGTGATTGCTTTCTAGGGGCCTTCCCCAGATCCCATGCTCTCTTCCAGTAACCCCCACTTTACAGGTGGGGAGTTGCCTGCAGCAACCCCTAGTCAGGGGTACAACCAGGATGTCAGTCCAGGGCCGCCCGGCTCACCGTGGCCCGGACACCAGCCACGTGTGCTGTTTCCATTTAAATCAAAATCAAATTCCGTTTCTCTGTCCAGCCACACAGTGAGTGCTCCATATTCACGTGGCCAGTGACCTCTGTCCGCTCAGAGCTGAATGGGTCCACCATCACAGAATGTTCCGAGGGCAGAGCCCTGCCACACTCCCTGGCACTTGTGAGAAAAGTCTGGGCACGGTTAAAACAAACCGATGGCAGTGAGAAGTCTGTCACCTGTCATGCTCGCTTTCTTTATAGAAAAAAATAAGCCTCAGTTCTGCAGAACATAATGAGTTCTTTCACTGGCATAATTACATGTTCCCAGCTAAATTGCCGTTCAGTGGAAGGTGATAAACCCTCTCTCAGTGATGACTGTCTCTCAGTTTCCAGAGAAACAAGGTAACAAGAAAGCCCCTCCCTGCCCATCAAATGGCAAGTCCCTCATTTCTCTGGCAGCCCCAGGGCTACAGCAGCAGTGGCTGCATCCGTTTCATGTCTTCACAGGGTGGAAATGACCATGAGATCTTCACAGACCCCAGGACCACGGGCTACACTGTGACGACACCCGAGGACACGTGCAGGATCTGTAAAGAGCTCTTCTCCTGATGTCCCCTCCGGGGACTGGGAGGGAGGCCCTGCTGACAAGCCTGAAAGAGTCCTTTTGTGGCCCACCCAGATCCCACCCTCACAGGCCCACAGGACATTTATAACCAACCTGGGACAAAAGTTTAAAAACACTTCCTGAAATGAAGCATCTGCGAAGCATCCGCTTGATGGGGGCTCTGAACCCAGGGCATTGCGGTCATCAGGTGCTGTTCAGCTAAGTGACCGTGTGTGCTGTTTTTCCACCTCACTTCTTGGCTAGGAGCCACCAAGCTCAGCATGGCCTGTGGCCAGGTGGCCCGCCAAGGGAACTGACCCCGAGCAGTTTGCATCTCAGCTGGCCTGGCACGCAGGTTAGCTCTATATACACTACACATCGAAGAGCTGGTTCTGTAAGCATCAAAATGGGAGGAAGGAAGTCTCAACAGCCCCCGTGGAGAATGGGCACACAGCCCTTCCCTGGGTGCTGGCTCTGAGCCCAGGTTCAGGAACACTAATTAGGGCATCACTTCACCAAAAGAACCTCGTTACTGGGCCTGCGGGGCTTCCCAAGGGCCCTGTGCACCTCATGCGCCTCGAGTTTTTCAGGGATCAGGTGAAAGTCTGGATACTTCACAGAACAGCTTTTAACAAGTAAGCATGTTCACCCTGTTGTCACCAGACTCCACCTCAGCGCTTGGGAGCAGCCATGGTTGGGCCTGGGACCCCCTCTCCTCCCTTCCACATTTTGCAAGTTTGTGAAACTGGAAGACAGCTTTCCAAGGCAACGGTTCACATGTCACTTTTTAGCATCTGGAAATGTTGGGACCCACAAACCCTCCACAGACTGGTGCTGCTTCAGGCCACAGCAGGGCCTCTGCTGGCAGCTCCCACCAACCTGAATCTACCAGGTGCTTCCATCGCAGAGGACCCTGCCCCCCCTCAACCTTGAGCCCCAGCTTGTCTTGGTTCTGGGTCAAGTTGGGTGAAACCTGCCCACCTTTACCACACACGGTTGACACTTCAGTGGTCCCAAAGATGTGCCATCGGTGGCATCTTGTTGAATTTTGCAAATGATACTGTAATGACCTTTCAAGATGAAAAGTAGCAAATTAAAATGCTTTTACTTTCCTGTTTCTCATTTTGATTACTTGTTTCCTCCTTGTTAAATGAGTGGTGAAGTGAAAGCTTAGCTCTAACCTTGGATCTGGAAGGAAATCTCAGCCCTTCTAGGGCTGCGCCTCTCTGATGCTCTGTCCGCCTTTAGGCTGTTGTACACGCTGACTGCAGGGTGCAGGCCCTTCCAATACTCTTCAGCCCCACTGGTTCCCAAACATCCTGGATCAAAGCAAGACAACCAGTCTCGCTCCACCTTGTCCTAACCGTTGTCATGGGAGACGGTCCCGTTGCACAGGCTGCCAGGCCGGGCCATGAGCTTCGGATTACCAGCGGCTACTTCAGACCCTTGGGCCCCTTGCCCCATCATCCCCCGCTCTTTGCCTCTGCACTGTCAGAATTGCCTCAACCTGCAACTTTCTTCTCATCCCAGTCCAGCCTTCCCATCATTTCTTCCATCTCCTCTCCTTAGACATTTCGTAACCTCCCCCAGCCAAGCACTGTGGTGGGGGCATGAGTAATAGCTACGCAAGTGTGAGGCGCTGACTGGTGCCTTACAGATGCTCCCCGAGCGGCAGGCTCTGTCGTCGGCAGGAAACAGCAGGTCTGCCAAGATTCCAATCCTAGTCTGCGGCTGACCAGCTGTGTAACTTAGGATGTTCGTCTCAGCCTCAGTTCGCTCATCTGTCAAATGGGATACAGTCCCTAGGACATAGGTGATTCATTTCAGTAAAGCCCTTTGGACACCCCACCCCCAGGAACCCTGTAAGGCCGGACTCAGCCCTACTTGACAGATAAGGACGAGCTGTCATTCCCTCAGCCTTGTGGAGTTCTCAGGATAAAGACCCCATCACCACAAACGTGAACATGGTGGCTACGTGTTAAGCAAGTGGGAGTCAGCCTGGAGCTGGTAAGAAAGCAAGCCCCGCCCCAGCACGATGGAAACTGAGCGGGTATTTATTTAACCCTGGACTCAAGGTCACTCAGGGCTTAGGAAGCTGCAAGGGCTAGGCCTCCGCAGAGGACACGTGGGTGGAAGGTGCCATGGCTACTGGAGAGGCCACCAGAAAGGTCCTTCTGCACCTCCTGAACCCGATCCTGAGGGAGGAAACGAGGTGTGACGGCAGGATGCGGAGTGACTAGAGGGGCCTGCAGACTGGGGCAGATGTTGCGGCTTCGGGCAGGCGGGTGGAGGGGGCTGTGAATCACTTCCTTTCCAAGAAGTGCTTCCTCTTCCTCTTCCCCCAAGTGCTCCTAGATCTCGGGCAGCCAGGCCTCCAGGCTCCCTCCCACCTACCCCTCTGGCACATCTGGACCTCGTTCTGCGCCTTCACTCCTTTCCAGAAGCACCTGCAGTTTTCCCCAGCCCTACTTCATGCCACCTGTGTAATACTCAGTGTCGCACGTCCACAAATCTCATAGTTTTGAGCTAAATTCCGCTCACAGTGGCCTCTGCATGAACAGGTTCAATGGGCTGGTTCTAATTGTTCCTAATACACTTTGAAAATCAATGTAGTCTTACAATAAACATGTTTGCCTGTGTACCACCAAAAATCATTACCTACCTCCCTTAAGAAACAGTGGCCGGGAAGCGACCAGCCTGACACAAAGTACCTCCCAGAGCACGTCCCACCCCCTACCCTCCTGGAAACCAAGAACCGGGCCGTCTCCTGCTCTGAACTTCCGTCCGTCTGGATTGCCTTGTTCTCAGGGCTCATCCTCGCACAAAGTGTAAACGTGTCAACAGGGCACCCCTCCACAAGTGACTAAAGCATTTTCTGTTGTCACGAAGCCACATTCTACGGCTGAGCTTTCCTACGTTGACGATTATGAGTCAGGAGAAAGGGACAATCCTAGTTTCTTACCCCGCAAAACCACTGGGCCGCAAAGGAGGACTGAGTCAGCCTGCTTTGGGGAGACGCCCTTATCTGCTGGCTTAAAGGAAAAGCTTACTCACACACGGCCTTGCACAAAACAAACTTTATTGAGCAGAAGGTGTTGAGAGGAAAGATCTAGATTTAGGGATCCTGGGTGCTACTCCCACCTCGGTCACCAACACCCCAGGTCCTCCCAGAGCCTCTAGGAGTTTCTGTAAACTTTTTGAGTAAGGAGGGCGTCCTTTCCAGCTCTAATATCCTGCGGGTCTGGAATAATCAACTGAAGGAGATATGGGCACCCAGGAAGGCCTGCAAAAGCCACTTACAAAGGATTCTACCTAGTGAGTGGACCCAGAGGCTTCAAGGTCAGCACACCTGGGAGAAGCAGCGCGAAGACGCAGGCTCTCGGCAGAAGTGGCTCTGCAAGCGTGGCCTGTACACAACAGGCCTTCAGGGGCCACCTGGGGAACATCCAAGGCCGGAGGGGGAAAGGCCACCTTGGACCCAGCAGAAGCAGGAGGGGAAGGACCCTCCAAGGGGTAAGATAGGCCATGAAAAAGCGGATCAACTCACTTCACTGCACACACATCACCAACACACTTATTTGCCTGTTTTAAACCAGGCGTCGGCACAATAGTTCCCGCCTTCCACCCGCTTCCAACGAAGCCGTCCCCAGACTGAGATGCAGTGCCCAGGCTGAAAGACAGACCCGTCCCCGGAATGAAGACCCCTGCTGAGGCTGGTACTGTTCTGTGCGTCCAATTCCCTCTGTCTTTTGGAACATCCTGCTCTGCCCAAAAGCCAGCTGTAAAGGGTTTGGTTCCACGCGTTGACAAATGGATTCTACGTATAAGCCACATATTTCAAAACACATTCCCCAGCTATTTCTATTTTTAAATCACAACTAAAGCCCAACCAAACCACAGCAAATAAAATCCTAAGCATTTATCTACAAAGGTTCACAATGTTGACAGCAAGGGACGAACAGAGCTGGCTCTGGGTGAGAGCTTTAGTTATTTTAAAAAAAAAACAAAAAAAATCCTAAGCATTTCTTCACACCTGTTTTCAAGAAAACCTGTTCACCAAACGTGCGTGTCTCCTTCAACGTTTAACTTGACCAGGCTGTCAGAAAGCAAGCTCCCCACTTTTTTCTGGATGGATCAGAAGATCTGTTTTTAAACAAACCCCCTCCCTTCTCCACACTTCCGTCTTCCACACCACCTGCAATGCCTAAATGACAGGGGATAGGAAATGGCTGCTGGGCCATGATCACTCGACTTGAAAACAGACGGAAAAGACCAGGCTTCTAAGGGTTGGAATTCAGCTCGGAACACAGCTGCAAAGGCACCTAAGACCCCTGCTCTCCCAGCCCCTATCCCCTGAAGCCAGCTTTCCTGGAACCAACCAAGCCGAGAATCAGGAAAGCCTGCTCTGCCCAGGGCCAAGGAAAGACCCGAGAAAAGGGTGCCTGGTGGGAATTCATGCCAGGACACACAGAGGATCCATGTCACACACACCACCACCCTCCAGTGGGATTTTGAGCCTCCAACTCCAGGGGCATGGGGACAAGGGACTCTGAGCTGGAGAAATACCGCCTGACCCACCCACTGGAATGGAGTTGGACCCTCTACTCAGCCACCAGCCAGGGGCCGCCCCTTTGTCAATGCTTTTAATAGTTTGCAGGTAGTGAGGCTGTTGCGCTGGTGACCGAGAGCACCCTGCCCGCCCCCACTCCTCCCTCCGGGATACATGAAAGGGACCATGCTCCCCCCCTGAGCGGTGTCTCGTATCTCTGGTGGGAGAACGTCATCTCCAGGCTGGTCCTGCCTCCTCCTCCCCCCAGAGTTTCCCGCAAGCCCAGGAGAAGGGGTGCTGCTGGCCTCTCCTAGGAGCTGATGACGTGGCCAGACCAGGTCTCATGCTTGGTGCCCGGCGCCAGGTGGGTGATGACCACCTCCACGGCCTGTAGCTTCTCGTTCTTGGGCGGGATGGAGCACATCTTGTAGGTCACCTCGTCGCCTTCCACTGGGACATACTCCCCTTCCACACTGCAGAGTGGGGACACAGCACTCAGAAACGCCCCATGGCATGCCACTCCCAGGACACCAGCCCCTCCTAGTCAGAGGGCCACCCCTTTCAGAGGAACGGCCCCTGCTGCCTGGCCATCGGAAGGAGCCACCACACGGCCCCAGCCTACGGTTGTGGCTGAGAAGCCTGTGACCCACTCGGCTGCTTCCCTAGGACCTCTGATGCTGAGACAGAGTTCAGCCGTCTAGGGGTGCTCACACTACGTTAAACGTGGGTGCCGTGGGCCTGGTGGAGAGACGAGCAGGGAGAGCCAGTCTGAGCCAGAGAGAAACAAGGCGGTCACATAGGAGTAGAGACATGGCAGGGCAAGAGTTTTACTGAGCGCCCACAGCACACCCACCCTGGTCCAAGGGTCCCAGACACCAGGCTGCACCTGCTCTTCAGTTCCCCAGAAACCCAGTAAGCCTTCGAGAAAGACCCTTTTGTGCTTAAAGCTAGTTCCAGGAAGGGTTCTCTCCCTTGGGGCCACCTCTGGGAAGATCCCCTGACTTCACACAGGACATGAGTCACCATCCCACCCATGATGGTGAGGGACCCGTCTTGACACCCGCTTGATGAGACCCCAGGAATCCCCCTTCAGATCCTGAAGGCCAAGGCCAGGCAGCTGCCCCGGAAACTGCTTTGTCTTGATGGAAGAATTGCATAGCAAACGGGGCTTCCCTTTTTGACTTGGCCACCAGGAAGCTCAGGAACCACTGTGCAGCCACTGCTAACAGTGGAACCAGGCATCTCAGCATCTCCATCATATTTGCCTCCCACCCCCGTTTTCCTTACTAACTTATTTTTTGTCATGGTGCCGTGTGTATCCTTGTAGCCACTACAAATCCTCTCTGGAAAGAGGTAATATGGAAATACATTTACACACATCCACATATGTGTTCATACATAGATAAAATGCATTGCTTTAGCGTCTTCCTCAGGTCTCTGCTGTACAGGGGACCTATTTAAGACCCGATGTGGGTGGGGGTGGAGGGTGGAAAAGAAAGGGTGACTCTCCCATCACGGCAGACATATGCGATAGGACCCTATTTTCAAGTGTGCTTGCTTTCTATATAATGCCAGGTGTGCTGTGCAGGGCAGGATGTCTTTATAGACTGAAATAAAAGATCAGGGGGTGCTGAGGCCAAAGGATGGGGTAGGAGTGGGGGTGCCAGACCGGGTCCCCAAATAGCTGAAGGCTCCCGAGAAGATGGGAAGTGAAGCACCGGCTGCAGCACGTTCTCCAGCCCCGTCCGAGGCTGTGAGGGCCCCAGCCTGGGCCCTCCAAGGGCTTCCAGACACTCAGGAAGGAAGGACATCAGTGAACAAGTGGCCGGAGAAAGGGTACAGCTCCAAACTTCCTTCCTGGAGCAGAGGGGCCAGGCAGCCCCCAGCTTCACCAGGCCTCTTCCCCCAAAGTAGAGCAGGAAACCACCTCAAGGTCAAACACAGCTCCCCCGATTCACTGGGGCACCCCTATCCCATCCACCAGGTGCACAGGCACTCAGCCTCATCCTAGTGGTTCTTGACCGTCATACACGCGCACACACACGCGCACATACATGCGCACGCACACGCAGACCGTCGTCACCAGCAGCATCTGACACACCACCACCACCGAGTACAGTCTCACAACCCCAGCCCTGAACAGTCACACCGCCCTGGCCTCACATCCTGTACCCGGCACCATCACAGTCACACACACGCTGAGGAGCAAAGACAGTGGCCACCCAAGCCCCAGACTCACTCAGAGATGTGCAGAAAGATATCAGGGCCGCCATCAGCCGGGGTGATGAAGCCATGGCCCTTGGATCGACAGAAGCATTTGCAGACTCCTTTGTAGACAGGGCCCTGTGAGGCCCTCACCGTCCTGATAGAGGGGGAAAGTGTGAGAGGCCCCCAGCAGCCCTCCAGGACAGCCACCCACTCCCCTGGGGCACACCCCGCTCCTCTCAGGCCCTGCCCACAGCTGTGCCCGGGGAGTCCTGGCTAGGGCCCCCATGCATAGCTGCACAGGTTGCGCACTGCACAACTCGGAGCTATTCACACACAACCCAGTAAGAGTGACTCTCTGGATGACCTTGGCAAATTTTCTCGGGCCTCAGTTTCCCCGTCTGAAAGGAGAAATTTAGACTAAAAGCTCTCTGAGCATCTCTGACGACAAATTATTAACAGCAGCAGCAGCCTCCATTCATGGGGCCTGAGGTCCGCATCTGCCAGGCACCGTGTGTGGCCTCTGGAGGATGTTGACACCCCTGCTACTGTCCCCATTTTGCAGCTGAGGAAGTCAAGGTCTCACAGGCAAAAAGGCTTATGTGTGGTTAAAGCCCAATGATTTAAGACCCCAGTGATTTCCCACCCTTGTGACCTCCATCCCTCGCCCCCAGCTCGTGGCAGGCTCGAGTGGGCCTGGGGCCGTCCTCCAGAGTTCACAAGGCACTTTCCCAGTTCCTCACTCTTAGCCCAACCCCAAGTATCCACATTTGACAGCAGGGACATTGAGGCACAGAGATGGCCAGACACTCTCTGGCCTCGGGCAGGAGACCTATTTCAAGAAGCCTCCCCCGACCAGCCTGAGACTCACGCAGAGAAGGTCCTCGTCCGGCGGGTGGGCAGCGGGCTGGGGACCACATTGCCCCGGAGAGGGGACGGTGAACGATCACGGGCACGTTGGGTGTCCAGCAGCCCGACCGCAGCCTGGTGGGTGGGAGGCTGGGGTGGTGGAGGAGGTTCAGATGACATGGCTGACCTAGAAAGAGACGGGGTTCTCAGGGGTCACCCCTTGCAGGAACGGCCCCCGCATGCATCCCCACCCCATCAGGGAGTCTGCCACCTGAGCCTCATTCGTCTCGCGGGCTGTGGAACGCACAGTCCCGCTGACTCCGCGTGGAGGTCACTGTCACGTCTCCGCAAACATGCTGGCTTGCCCTGCTGGGTCAGTGTTCCCCTGGGCTCTGCAGTGGCCGTGGGCCGCCTCCTATCCCAGCTGTGCATGGAAATGCCAGCTTGTCCCCATAACTAGGACGCCGCCGCTGGTCCCCTATATGTCCTCAAGGCCCAGCACAGACCTGGGGGCACTTAGTAAATCCTTGTGAAAGGGTGGGAGGGGTGGCATGGGGCAGGGAGGGAGGTGTTTGTATGCCAACTACCTCGATCCGGACTGCAGCTACTGACCATTTCCTGACCCCTGCTAACAGCCAGACACTATGGGGGCGGGGGAGGCAGAAAAAGGGAACAGCACACAGTGTCTCTCCAGGAATCTCCGGGACACAAACCAAAGAGAGGCTCAGACCCCAAGTTCGGATCCCCAGGGGCTGTCCCAAGCCTGCATCCAGAAGGGAGGCCTGGTGGGAGAGCCTGAAGGACCCCAAGAGACAGGGCATTTCAAAGGTAGTATCTCCACCAGGCCCCTCACTCAGATCCGTGCTCCAAGTGAATTTCCACCCCATCCGGGTCACTGGCTACTATATTGAATTTCCTCCGTGACCCACCATCATGGGTGGGTGTGGTCAGAGCCGGCTGCAGGGCTGGAGACCACAGAGACTGCCTCTCTGGCAGTTTTGCCAAGAGCAGGACATGGCCACTGGGCCCAACGAACACCCAGCATGTGACTATGAAGGTGCCTGCTCTAACACAGCCTTGGCTCAAGGTCAAGAGGAAAGAGCAAAGCCCAAGAGCCAGAAGGCCTTGCCTACGTCCTTTTCTCTCTCTGGGATCAATTTCCCCACCTGCAAGTGGGGGGCCACCGGGTGGGCGTCACTCAGGCACTCGAGGTGAGGTGGAGGGGCCTGACCTCAGACCTCAGCCACATTCACACCGCGAGGGGACAGAAGCAGCCCCAATGGGCTTTATGTGGCTCACACGGGGTTTTCACGTTTAAAACGTGAGCTATCTTTTAAACATCCCAGGAGTTTGCCTCAACATCCAGGTTTCCAGCTACTCAAGAAAACAAACTAGCAGCTCTGACAAGCCTGAAACCCCAGCTCACCACCCTGCTTCCCTCATTTACAGTAACTCTGTGGCCCCAGGGAGTTTTCAATCTATATCACGCAGCAATGTCCCCTCTGCCCCCAACCCAAACCACCCAAGAGCAAAGCCTGATTCTTCCCCCCAAAGGACAAAACCTCTTCCCCTCGCACTCCCGTGTCAGGTCTCAGTTCTGTCTGGCTAGGAAGGGAGAGGGCTGGACAGCCTTCTGGAGGACGTGACACAGGTACCCTACCTCCTGACCCTTCTCTCAGCTGCAGCCACGGCCAGGGAGGACGGCCAGTCCAGGGAGCCCCCACCTCAAAAAGGCCCCCGCTGCTCTGCTGGGGGTCAGGGCTCCAGCATGACCTACCAACACAGGTCATAGAGTCCTGGAATGTTCCAACACATGGGGTTCTGGGAAGGGGGCTGGAGAAAGGAGGGCCCTACGCAGGCCTCCCAGGACAGCAGGTAGAACCACAATGGCCTGGTGACACCAGGGTGAGGTGGGGAACTGCCCTCCCCACTTCTACCCATAATTTCCTCTGGAGTCAGGCACATCTGATATTCAAATCCCACCACTTGCCAGCTGTGTGATCTTGGGAAAGTTGCTTAACCTCTCTGGACCTTGGTTTCCATATCTGGAAAATGAAGATAACAGTCCTGACTTCACGTCATCCTCACAAAGTTGAAATGAAATAATACATGCTGAGCACTCGGCACACGATCTGCCCAGAACAAGTGAGCGCTGTCAGCTATGATTGTTGCATAACTGTTATCATAACGTCACTCAACAAATTTGTGCCTGGTGCGTCCCTGTTCATGGGACTTGAAACACTGTGCTGAATTTGGAGCCAGAGAATATACAGGTAAATAAATATACGAACAAGATTATTACAGATTGCCAAAAGGGTTCACAAGGGCCAGCCGGTGGCTCAGGCGGTTGGAGCTCCGAGCTCCTAACGCCGAAGGCTGCTGGTTCAATTCCCACATGGGCCAGTGGGCTCTCAACCACAAGGTTGCCAGTTCAACTCCTGCAAGGGATGATGGGTGCGCCCCCTTGCAACAACGGCAACTGGACCTGGAGCTGAGCTGCGCCCTCCACAACTAAGATTGAAAGGACAACAACTTGACTTGGAAAAAAGTCCTGGAAGTACACACTGTTCCCCAATAAAGTCCTGTTCCCCTTCCCCAATAAAATCTTTAAAAACAAAACAAACCAGAAAAAAAAAACGAAATTCACAGAAGCAAATAAAAAGTAACAGGGTGGGGGTGCTTCCGTAATGAGGCTACAAGCTGGGCCCTAAACAATAAGTCAACCATTTGTAAACCAGAAGGCGGCCCTTCCAGGCGGGGAGAAAAGCCTGTGCAAAGGCCCTGATGTTGATACGGGCCAGGTGTGATGGAGACCAGCAAGGAGACTGGTGGTGCCGCGGATGGAGGGGTGAGTGACTAGGGGGTGCCAAGAGGGGCAGGGCCAGCTTCACACCCATCTGTCTGTCTGTCTGTCTGTCCCCATGCCCCTTGCCATGCCCATCTCCCCCTGGGTTAATGAAGCAGGCCCAAATTGGGGCCTCCCTTCTCTCTCTACCCCAGGCCTCCAAAACACTCAATCCCTGAGAGATGCCATTAGAAGCCCATAACTTGGCGGAGTGAGCAACCTCAAGGCAGCATGGGGTTCCTCTATGTCTCTAGTGCTCAGCACGAGGGCTGCCCCAGAGCAGTTTTGGCCACCGTCCAGGGGATGACCCAAAGCCTCCTTAACCAGCATCAGATCCCGAAGTCCCCGCTGGCGTTCCCTGTGCACTCGGTGTGCCCAGCACCTTGCACAGTCCAGCAGGAGGTGGCTACAGTCACGCTCGCCTGGCAGTGGGAGAAACTGAGGCACTGAAAGCGCGAGTGACTGGGGGAGAGAAGGGAGGTGCCAGCCCGGGAGACCCAGGAGTCCGCACCACCAAACGCCCGCCTCTCATGGCCTATCTGAGCTGGTGAGCAGCTGCAGCAGCCTGGAGCAGGCAGGGCCAAAGGCCAGCCCGCCCCAAGCTGCAATGGGCTTGGTGAGGGGGAGGGGAGGGGGAGAGGAGGGGAGGGGGAGGGGGAGGGGAAGTGAATGGCTTTTGTGTAGGGGAGGCTCAGGTCAAAGTCCAGCTGTAAGGAAGGCGGCTGGGGGAGGGGACAGCCAGTCACCCAGGAGCCATCTCTGGGGCCCATCTGTGTGAGCCCCTCAACACACACACAGATGGGGGTGGGGGTTGTTCAGCAGCCCCAGCCCCACCCACTGGTGTAGTCTGGGCTTCCACCAGGCAGCTGCTCTCCCAGCAACACCAGGGGTGACCTTGGAGCATCCTGGAGGAGGCAGGGCCCACCCTCCATGACTAGCCCCCCTGAACTACTCAACTCCCTACATCTGGGAGAAGTTTGCAAACAGGTGCCTGAAGCTCAGGCTGGCAAGAGACTTGAGGCCAGACCTGGGATGGGCCTCAGGCCTGCAGCAAACTCAGACCAAATGTCATGCCCAAGGCGTCGTAACTGCTGTGCTGTTTGTGTGTCCGTGTACAGGGGTGTACACGTGTGTGGTTGTGTCTGTGTGCACAGGACTGTACAGGTTGTGTTTGCACATGTGTACACGTGTGTATACACACATGGCTCTGGAGAGCAACCTGTGCATCTGACCACACGCACACACGTGTACGCATGCATGGGCTTGTGGACCAGGCTTGTCACTGCCTGTGTGTGCACACCAGTGGGCCAGGTGGGGCCGCACCCTGCCCCCAAGCACGCTGGGTGCCTGCAGTGGCCCCAGAGGACCTTAAAGAATATTGCCTCCTGTTCAACTAAGAGTTACTGTGCCATCCACTATGCACAGGAAACGGAACCCAGCCCAGCAAAATTCCTGCCCTCAAGGAGCTTATGGGCAGGGAGAGGGGAACCTACAACAGCCAGGACAACAAGAGCAGCGGATTGGGGCCATACACTGTTCTCAGCACTTCACACTCTCAGCTCATTTCATCCCATTTCACTGATGGGAAAACTGAGGCACAAAGTATCAAGTGACCTGCCTGGCTCCTACAGTTAATAAACAAACTGGTGAAACAGACAGTATGTCCAACAGTGGAAAAGCTATGGAGAAAAAGCAAGCAGGGGAGGGGAGTGTGGGTGAGGGGCTGCATTTTTAATGCTGGTGGTCCCAGGTGAGCAGCTGGCCATGCTCCCCCTTCCCCAGTCAGCACCCCTAGGTTCTGAAGAATACCCAGCCAGGGGAGGAGAACCCAGGCCCTGGGGAGTGGGGCACCAGGAAGCAACTCTCACCCTGCCTGCCCCCAGGGATGGGTGTGTCAGCAGGGCCTTTATCCTGGGAAAGGGTGAAGGGGGGCTTCAGCCCAAAATAGCTGGGAATTTTCCACAGGCCAAGTGGAGGGGTCGGGATCCAGCCTTCCCGACCCCTCCAAGGCCCACCCCACATATCTGGGGACTGAAGACCCAATCCACTGACTCAAAGCCACCAACCACATCAAGGATACGTCTGCCTAAAAACAAGAAGCCAGCTGCTTACTCCAGGGAGGGGATCCTTGGCAGGACTGTCAGTCATTTACACTTTAGTGAGAGGGAGTTTGCAGTTCATTTCACAAGGCTCCATTCTAGACAGCACCCAGATCCTCGAGGGCAGGAAGGAGGAGGGAACAAAAGCTAGGTTCAAGTTGGGAGCCTTCATGGTTCTCATCTAAGCTAGAACACTCCAAGCCTATGTTTTATTTCCAAGCTCCTCACTCTGAAAAGTGGGGGTGTCTTGAGACTTTCATGGGTTTCCGGCTAGGGAAGGCCAGGGCTGGGCATGACATTCAGACCCCTCCCAGCCCTTGGGCCAGGCCACTGCTGGCAGGCCAGGATGACTCCTAGCCTACACAAAGGGAAGGAGACAGGGCACTGGAGAACCAGTCATGGGGGAAGCGGGCAGTGAGGATTACTGTCTACTGACTCTGTGTAGGCGTTTACACACATTAACTAGATTCATCTGCTGTGGATCAGCCTGCATAGACAGATTTAAGCCAGCTCTTCTCACACTTTAATCCGCCCAGGAATCTCTGGGGATGGTGATAAAATACTGATTTTGATTTTGAAGGGGGGGTAAGGCTCGAGAGTCTGCTTTTCTAATGACCGCTAGACCACTGAACACAGAGCAGCACACAGAGCAGCGAAGGTTGACAGGCTTGCCCACCTGTCAGCCAGTGTAAGAGCGTGAAAGGGAAACTGGGGGGTGGGGATGAGGCTCTGCGATGAGTCAGGTTCCTGGTCTGTAAACTGAGGCAGAGACACCCTCCCACCTTTCCCTTCCCCTCCCCTCCTGGCCTCCAGCTCAGCTGAGTCCCAGCCTAGCAGAACGGAGGGCAGGAAAGCCAAGGGGCAGGGCAGGTCAGCTGAGGCAGGACAGAGGGGTCCCCAATGAAGCCCAGGCAGATAGGGCTTGCACAGACCTCTCCAGCCACATTCCTCTCCCTCTCCGCGGTAGGGCAGAGAGCCTGGCTCCAGGGGAAGGGGGGGGGGGGAGGGCAGGATAAAGGGAGTGAAGGTGGGGAAAGGGAGCAGTGGGGTGCAGGGAGTCCCAGAAAAGGGCAAAGGAAGAGTCTAGCCAGGAGAGTCAAGGAGAGAGATGCAGGGTGTGGCCTGCAAGCAAGCACCAAACAACTGAGCGGCCCCCTCAGAGAGAAATACAAACACAAACTGGGCGGGGGAGGGTGGAGCACGGCTGAGAACGGCCCAGCCGGAACTGCTTGCACCCCCTGAGGCACCCAAGTGCTGGGAAGAGGCCGGAAACCCCAGAACCAACAGGCCAGGAAGCAGAAGCAGGCCCCCTGGCACTGCCGCCTGACCCCCCCTATTAGCACCCAACCCTGCCCCACGGAGAGTTGATCACCCAGCACCTCACCCACCAGGGACCCTGTGCTGCCCCCGCTCAGTCCTGAGAGCACCTCCTGGGCGCGGGCCCAAGCCGCTGCTGGTAACTAAAGCCGACTCTGCACCCCCTGCACCCCTATTTCAGGCACTTGGGTATTCCCTCCTCCCCTCCGTTTCCTGGGCCCTGGCAGCAGACATGTTTGACTCCCTCGGTGAGCCCGGCAAGTGACCTCACCGCTCAACACCTCCGCTTCCTCACCTGTCAAATGAGACAGTAATGGTGCAGCTCTCCCCACGCCTCAGCCCAAGGGACGTTGTGCAGACAGACCGGACGTAGGCTGGGTCAACAAGCTCGTGGTAGAACTCTCAGGCACGGTGCCATCCAGAATCATCCCTCCCATTCCTGTCCCTGCTGATAGGACATAAACCAAATCCCCTGACTTTGCCACTCGGCAGGACAAAGAAAAACCGGTCCCATCCCAAGCCATGGGCCAAGCTGGACCCATATCAGCTCATCCGACTCCCAGTATCTAATCCAAGCCTGGCTCCGAGACCCTGCTTTTTGCTCTTGAAGGGCTGGGGGAGTCAGTTGGGGAGTGGGGACAGACAGTCCAACACTGAAAAGCCGAGGTCATCAAGGACCCCAGGGAACAGGGGAGCAGAGGGAGTTGGGAGAGGCCCCTGGCCCGGCAGAGCCGGTAGGATCACTTCAGGAGGAGGCAAGTCATTCCTGGTAGAGGGACCTGCACGGGCACAGGCCCAGTGGGAGGGAGGGCAGGTGGCAGAGAGGCGGGAAAGATCGCGGTGGAACAGAAGAGAAAGCTCTGGCAAGAATGTTGGCACTTAGACGACAATGGGAACAACAGTGGACGATTTTAAAATGGGGGTTGATTTGAACCGATTGTTTTTACGAGGTCCCCCTGGAGAATGAATTGGAGGGGCAAGACTGGAAGCGAAGAGACTGAGAAATATCAAAAGAGCAACTAAAAAACGTAAGTCACTAACCTTCCGCCCCACACTAGGTTACCCATCTTTTAGTCTCACACACCGCTTTACGATAGGAAAAGGTCTACAGTCTACAGAAGGGTAAACTGAGGCTCCGGGGCCTCCTATTTCGCAGAGAGACACCGCCGCCTAGGAAGACGGAGGCCCTGCCTGGAATGGGCTTACCCGCGCTCCCTGCACCCCAATACACGCATCCACTCCAATCCCAGAAAGGCAGTGGCGGCCAGGGGCTTCCTTCCTCTTTAAAATTCGAAAAAAAACACACAGTGCATTTCCGGCCTGCAAACTGGCTGCCAGCGAGGCCAGAGGGGAGGGAGGCTGCAGGCAACCGAAGTTTTCTGCTCCGCCTAAGGGCCTCCATCCCCGCGCAAACACCCTCGGCGAGCGTCCAGCGCCTCCTCCTCCCCCAGAGGCGGCCAATCGCGCGGCGCCAGGCCAGCGCCCCCCCTCCTCGCCGGGCCTGGCCGAGGTCCAGCCGCCGAAGCCACAGCTGGCGCGGCGGGCCTGGCCCCACCTCCCCGAGAGGCACCCCGGCGCCTCGCCCCACCGCACCGCGAGTCACCCCATCCACGCGCCAGCTCACCGGCGACAGCGAGTGGAGGGGGCCAAGAGTGAGTGGGGAGCTGCCGAGCGCGCAGAAACAGGCGGGAAGTGACAGCCGACATCCGCTCCCAGTCCCTCCAGCTGCTGCCACGCCCGTGGAGAATAGTAACTCGCTCTCCCCAGACAGGCCCCAGCGGCCGGGACGTGTCCTAGGGGCCCAGAGAGACCCAGCCCGGAGGCCCCTGCCCGCGAGGGGGCAGACCCTGCACCAGGGGGTGGAATGGGGGCAGCGGTGGCCGAGATCCCACACCGGTGGTTGGCGGGTCTCGGAGGGGGACCCCGCCACACCCCGCCTGAGTGCCCGGGAGAAGGTCCTCACCTGGCGACCGGCTCCGCTCTGCCAGCTGCTGTACTCCGACTGCGAGGGAAATTGGGGGGGCTGGGGGGGCGTGGTTCGCGGGGAGGGCCCGCTGAGGCCCCGCCCCTGGCACGTCCCCAGGAGCTCCCAGCCAATGGGGCCGCGCGGGCCAGAACCCGGGACAGCGGGGGAGCCGCTGGGGAGCCGCGGGCGGGAGCAGCCGGGATGGACCTTTGTGTCACGCCCGGGACTGGCGGGATGGCGGGACGTACGGCCTGGGGGAACGCGGCCCCTCACCCCGCGCGGGGGTGGGGATCAGTGACCGCCTGCGCTGCAGAGAGCTCCCCTGAAAAGTCGGAGAATCTGGTCTTCGCGCCGGTGCAGTCCCTCCCCTAACCCCCCGACTTGGGTCTAGCCCCCACCTTACCTTTGCCCCCAAATCCATATGGGCACCTCCGGTTTAGCAGAAAGCGATCAAGGAATGACAGGAAAGAATAAAGAGAAAGGCAGAAGGGAAGGAAACAAGCAAAGCACCAAGGGGAGGAAAGGAAAACAAGAAAATTCAAAGAAAGAAAAAACAAAAGAGGGAACGCTGTTGATTTCATTCTCTTTTATGGTTTGGTTTTTTTTGTTTCATTTTATTCTTAATTTCCACTCCTTCCTTGAGTCCTCTGTCTCTGGAGATAAAAGATGTTGCTCTCATTTTACAGGAAGGGCAATGAGGCACAGAGAGGTGACCTTTCCACCCCGCAAC
This sequence comes from Rhinolophus sinicus, assembly GCF_057876585.1. Classification (NCBI taxonomy): domain Eukaryota; kingdom Metazoa; phylum Chordata; class Mammalia; order Chiroptera; family Rhinolophidae; genus Rhinolophus; species Rhinolophus sinicus. The sequence goes on along the minus strand of NC_142510.1, from coordinate 9,543,935 downwards.
CCTCCACCGCACCCCATCACAGCAAGTCTGGAGCAGCCCCTGAACACAGAGTACAGCCCTGGACCCAGACTCAGGTTAGTAATTGAAAGGTGGGAGAGAAAGGAGGTATCCTGCCACTGTCCTAGGACCACAGGGACCAGGGGTTGGGGTGGTACTGGGGTCTCTGCGCAAGCCCACCCTCATTCCCCATCCCACCCCGCACCCCACCCCACCGCCACGCACACACGCACGCAGAGACCACTGAGGACACAGTGAGAAGACACCTGTCTGCAAGGCAGGAAGAGGGCCTTCCACCGGGAATCGAACTGGCCATCACCTTGATCTTGGACTTCTTAGCCTCCAGAACTGTGAAAAATGCATTTCTGTTGTTTAAGCTGCCCTGTCTATGGTTTTTGTTATAGCAGCTGAAAGAGGCTAAGGCTGCCCCTTTGCCTTCCTTCCCCCACCTTCCAAACGTCCTTCTCAACTAACTGAAGCCTTTCAGAATTTCACACCCGAGTTGAGTGCAGTTCTGGTTTGCAGTCATTTACTGGTTGTGTCGTCCATGCCAGGCTCTGTGTTGGTCACTCCGCACCCAGAAATAATAAGTGCCCACCCAGTACCCACCCCAGAGGAGTCACAGCCTGGTGAAGTGGCAGACAGGCCCATAAGTGATAACAGATAACCAAGATGTCATGTGGTGGCCTGGATAAGCCTCCAAGACTCAGTGAGTGTCCCACCTTCAGGTCCTTCAGACAAGACTGGTCTCAGGGAGGAGTTCTCTCCAAAATTGCCAGGGTTAAGCCTTCTGCAGCCAGTGACATCAGCCCATCCTCTCAGCCCCATCTAATGTCACTAGCCAAGTGGCAAGACTCTAAGCCAACAGCTAATGAAGAGATCTGGGCTAAATTTTCTACCAATCGGCCAAATTGCACAAATATGTATTCCAAGCCCCGGATCAAACAAAACCCATGGTGGCCCTGCACCTTGGAGTATTACAGCCTAATAGGGGAGGCTGATGTTAAACCACTAATCACACAATGGTATAAAATCCCGCTGTACCCACAGCAGGGATAGTCACGGTGCTGGAGAAGCCAGGAGAGGTTTCTCTGGAAAGTGCTAATTGACCTGAGATCTTCCAGAAGATCAGAAGTTAAACAAAGGAAAGGACATTCCCAAGAGAGATTACACAGGGTATGTGCAAAGGCCCAGAGGTGAGAGGGGGTGTGGGATAAGATGATAATTGTCAGAATGGGCGAAATGTATGGGTCTCAAATAGGGAGCTTCACCTTTATGAGTGATGGCAGCCAGATAAGGGCTTAAAGCAGGGATGAAATGGAGACTCCTTCCTCCAAAGCGTAACTCCCGTCAACCTACCTGTCCCCATTTCTTCCCACCATGTCTCAGGAACAGCAGCCACCACCCATCCCTTCTGCCTCCCCCTCATTCCCTGACCACGCTCCAATTTTCTGTACAGCAGCCAGAATGAACTTTCAAAATCCAACCATTGTGAAAGAAAAAATTACTCATGACACTTGTTAAAACGGTAAGACAGAGTTTGTTTGGGAGTGTCGTCATAGGTACAGGGAATACTGCAGTGCCGTTTTGCAGTAAGGGAGAGACATTGCACTCAACTCCAAATACAACAAGGAAAAGTGGGAATTCATAGCTCAGGAGCAGGATGGGGAGGGGTTACTAAGAGGAAACATCAGTGGTTGAGGCGATTCTGGCTAAATTGGCCTCGCAGGATTCTTGCCGAAGCCATGCCAGGATGACCAGACATCACCTGGGGGTTGCTGAGAGATAAGAAATTTGGTCAGATATTGAGGGATTCTGGCAAAACCAACTTGACAGGATTCTTGCTAACACTGGACTCTACAAGGACAAAGACAGGAGCCCAAGGTCAAGTCTAGTCAAGCAGAGGGCTCAGAGGAGCGTGACGAAAGTTGGGTCAAGGAGAGAATCTTTGTCACCATGTCTCTCCCCTGCTCAAAACCCTTCAGTAACTCCTTATTGCTCTGTAAATAAAATCCCAACTCTTCTGCTGTAGCACCAGATTTGACTTAACTGAATATAAGAAAACTCCAATAAGATGCTTATGCCTGTTGGAGGTTTATATCTCTGTCATGTAAAAGAAGGCTGGGGTTGATATGTCTAGGGTTGATACAGCAGATCTATAGTCCTCAAAGACTTTGGTGTCTCCTATATTCTTGTTCCAACACCCTTTAAGTCTGGCTTCTAGCCTCGAGGTTGCCTGATGGGCCAAAACAGCTGCTGGAGCTCCAGCCATCACACAATCAGTATGTTCATTTAGTAGGGAGAGGTAAAAGAGTTTCTTATCTCTCAAGTCTCAACACCATTGTCTAGAGGAGCCTTTCCACTCTCTGGGCTGCCCTTAGAGTTCTCATGTAACCCTTTCATTGTTTTGTCTACCAGTTAATATTCGGTCTCCGCAGTGGACCATAACGCTGGGAACACAAAACATTGTCCACTGGACTCAGTTCCTACGTCCAGTGCCCAGCCCTGCACAGAGTCCTTACTTATAAGCATTCTTGAATCAGTGACTGAATACACAAATGGACGAAATGAATGTGAAGCCATTCATGTGTGCGTGAAGCCATTTCTTACAGAGCCCTTTTTCTCATTTTCTCCAAATACACAGAAATGCTGAATGGGGAACTGGAGTGAAGCTCTTCTTTGGTTCTGCCCCCAAGCTTCCAGGAGGGGTTTCGGCCGGAAATGCCAGAGCAGAGTCTTGACAGAGGTGGGAAGAGCATTCCAAGCCGTAGATCTGCATATTCCAAGGCCATCTCTCATCTTCCCTCCAGCCCAAGCAGGTACTACTGCCCCCAAGAGGACATTTTGGGAATGTGATAGGGCCTCAAGGGTCATCCGACTGATTCGGGAGGGCACCCCTGGCACGGTGAACCAAAGGCCGTAGTTATGGAGGTGCTGAAATGCTGGGCAGTCTTGTGTAAGGAAGACTCACCCACATATAAACAGCTTGCAGCACCCCACCCTATACATGTGGAGACGAAACACTACCTCACTTCTGGGGGTTTTGCCCTGCTGCCAAGGTCAGACAAGTATTCTGCAGCATTTCCTGTTCCCTTCTAATTCTTTCACCATTTTGAGAAGCCCGCTGTACATCTTCTGGAGAGATTTTGGTGAGGAGGGTGAGGAGGGGCTGCATCCAGCTATGTTGAGCTAGTTGTGTAAGCTCAAGGGTCAGGTGGCAGGTGACTGGACTCTGCCAGTGTCCAGATCTGGGGGAACTCTTCCCCCACATCTTCCCAGAATGCCTCTTTCTGGTCATTACACATCAAATGAGGGGCCCCTCTGCTGACCCTGAACCAAAGGTGGTAACCCCCCATCAGTCTGTCCCATCCCCCGTCATTGTCATTTCATCCTTTTTTCCATATGACCATGTCTGGCATCTGCTTCCCCCACTAAAATGTGAGCTCCGCGGGTAGGCACCTCATCTGCCTTGCTTGGTTTCCTATGCCTGACATGTAATAGGTGCTCAATAAATAACACATTGAAGACATAGGGCTGCAGCAGTGTTGTGGGATGTAGAGAGACTTGTCGAGGTTGAGGGGCCTGGTGGATGACTCAGTTTCCCTCATGTAAAATGGCACTGGAAGATCCTACAGTTGAGAGGGAGCTAAAAACTCTACTGTGGACCCAGTGGGGAGGCCCGTGGAGGGGGTGTCCTGCCCTCTGTCCTCCCCCTGGACTGGTCCCTCTGGGCAGCTCTTGAAGCTGGAACCTGCTCAGGGTGAGGTCCAAGAGTGACTGGCTGAAGGGGGGAGAAGATGGACCCAGGAGCCCACTGTGTGAGCACACCCCACACCCAGGTATCCCTCTGCACACCCCTCCCACATGGACACAGTCAGACACACAGCCCACCCAACATGCATGGCCACACACACATACCTCCACATACAAATCTGTGTCACATACAAACACCCCATGCAGTTGAGATCTTCATGGACACACACACCACCCCCATCTCCCAAACACACATACCCCCCGTGCAAACACACGCACATAGCAATATGCAGAAGCACACACTGTCCCATCACACAGCTTCCTGGGTTCCCCCCCAAACCCCAGGTCCCAACAGCTTTCTCAGTCTAGAAATAATACCCCCTCCTCTCCCAGGCAAGCGGGTAGGGGGCTGTCCAAGAGTTCCGAGGACAGGGGATAGATGACAGCTACCAGAAAAGTGGTGACCCTGTCACCCTCCTCCATCTCGGAGGGACTCCATTGGTGCCCAGGAAATGAGAATTCGCCTTCACTCTCTCTTCCCGAGTAAACAGTGGAGCTTGCGGTAGGGGTGCCTACAGCAGCCCACACGCCTCATACACCTCCCGCTCCCAGCTCACCACAAGCTGGGAGGAAGAGAAAGCAGACAGGGTGATTGGCAGAGCTGGAAATTCCACCCAGAGAGGTTCGGGGACACCCCAGTATGACCCAGCAGGTCCCTACCCAGAGCTCCAGGGCGCCAGTCTCCCCATGCACATGAAGCAGGAGGAGAGGGAAAGGAGGGCTCTGGAGAAAGCCCAGCCCCTCCACAGGCCCCTCAACAAGCCCTGCTCCCAAGACACTTGCCCAATGATTACAGTTACAACTCATTCCACTGATTTCTTCCTTCTTATCTCCTCCCTGGGAGCTGGGCCCTTTTGGGAAGACAGGATGAACAGGAAGGAAGAAAATGTCCCATCTCATTTTTCCCTAAGCAGCCCAGGCTTCCTTCCTTATTGCTTGAGAAGAAAGCATAGCCCAGAGAGGGTGAGTCAAGTACCCAGGGTCACACAGGAACAAGGAACAAGAGGAACAAGGGGGCTTCCCAGGACCCTCAGCTGCCAAAACTCCAGGCTCATTCCTTTCCTGGAATGGCCTACCCCCTGCCCTGGCTTTTGTGACTCTGCTTATTTATCATTGTCATGATTATTCTTATTAATTGCTAACTTGCTGCAAGCTTTCTATGTGCCAGGCACGGAGCTAAGCGTTTCATTCTTTCATTCATACAACAAATCTTTACTGAGCATCTACTATGTCCCAGGTATTGTGCTGGGTACTGGGGAGAGAGCTGTGAACAAAATCAACGAGGACCTTGTCCTTGTGGAGCTGATGTTTTAAGGGCAATAGACAATGGCCAAGTAAACTCCTACATGAACCAGTTACTTCCAGATAGAGGTAACTTGTCAAAATTGAACCCGGTGGTATAGCAGAGTGTGGCTGGCTCCTCTTGCCAAGGGGTCTACAGCAGCCGTCCATGAGGAGTGGCATGTGAGCGCAGAGTTGGACAATGAAGTGAACCATGGGGTATCTTGGGAAAGAGCATTCCAAGCATACAAACAGCAAGTGCAAAGGCCCAAGGGCAAGATGGAACGAACAGAATGTAGGCATGAGTGAAGCCAGCAAGGTAAAACTGCCTTACTGAATTTTCATATTAGACCCATTTTGCAGAGGAGGCAACTGAGGCTCAGAGAGGTGCAGACACCTGCCTGGGGTCACACAGCTGGTAGTGAGAGCTCACACTTTAATCATCTTCCCCCTCCTCTATACCAGACCTTACTTTGGGGACACAAAGGTCAAAAACAAATAACAAAACAGTCCTCCAGGAGCCCTGACCCTCGTAGAGAACACATCCTCACAGAAGAGGCCCAGGAAGAGCCCAGCCAAGTCTCATGGCTCCCCCAAAGGCCCCTGTGTGTGGGTGCGGAGGGACTGGGGTCAAACCTGGCTCCCCCACAGCCCTGCTGAGTGGCCTTGGGCTAACCTCAAGCCCTCTTATGACTCCTCACCTCTTTCAGCTTGGCCTGAGGGAGACAGTGTGGGACAAGGGTCCTCAACCCCAGGGCAGAGTAAGGGCACTAGACTAATCCTAAGGGGAGGATGGCAGGGGCGACCCTGCTCCCCAGGTCCCTGCCCAGGATGGGGACCTACCTCTCAGCCCAGCAGAGCCCAGAGGCAGGAGGCTAGGCTGACTGGTGCTGCCCCCTGGTGGCCATGACCGGGATGTCGGCGCCCGAGCGCGTGCATCGCCAGTCAACTCCCTCATTCATTCACACTCAGAACGACCCATTCAGACCCGTAGTCAGGATCCCAACCCTTTGCTGGGGGCACGGTGGTTCTCAAAAATCTCCGGAGAAGGAGGCAGTTCCGAACCCTATCCCAAGATGTGTAACCTCAAGTCTAAACAAGGCAAGGACCCTGGGTCCTGGGGTGTGATAGCCAGATTTTAAGCCAAATGGGGTAAGCTGTGATGAATGTAGCATTCATTCACTCATTCATTCATTCATTCATTCATGTGTTCGTTCACTCATTCACTCGTTCATTCATTCGCACATTCAACCTGTATTTATTGAGTACCTCCTCCATGCCAGGCGCTGGGGGAATTCAGTAGGCATCGGCTTTCAGACACCAACACTTACGGGGGTGTGGAGGCTATGGGTACTGGTAAGGAGTTGGAGAGAGATCAGGTCAGCAGGTCAGCTGAGTGAGGGGTACTGCTGGATCCAGGCGTTTCTTTTTTCCAGGAAGACAACACCTTTTTGGGAATTCAGAAAGGGCTTCCTCAAGATGCTTTCCCGCCCCCCCCCCCTCAGCTGAAAAAACGATTGTGTCACTAATCTTGGTGTCCATGATGTCAGTGGCACTGGCTATGCCGGGCACACCCGCCTGCATGCTGATTCTATCCCTTTGCAGATGGTACCTTCGCTTTCACCACACCTCACAGTGTGGCCTGTGTGAGAACTTCCAATAAATAGAATCATAAAAGACGTGCTCTTTTCGGTCAGGTTTCTTTCGCTTAAAATGATTTTTTTGAATGTGTTCGTCTTGCTGAGTACAGCAGTAGTTGATTCCTTTTATTGCTGTGCAATAATCCTTGGTATGAATGTACACAATTTGTTTATCCCCTTACTTGTTGACAAATATTTGTTTTGTTTCTCAAGTTTGGCTGTTATGAATTTTCTCATAGGGGTCTTCTTCTGGACAAACGTTTTTATTCCTCAGAGGTGAAAATCTGGGAGTGGAATTGCTGGTCACCGGTGAGTGTCCGTTTGCCTTTATAAGACATTGACAGTTTTCCAAAGTGATGCATCATTTCACACTCACACCAGCAGTGTGTGAGGTGGTAGTTGTTCCATATGTTTGTCCACACTTGAGATTGTCTGTTTTTTTTACAATGTAACCAGTGGTACCTCTGACTTTTAATTGATTTCCTAGATGGCTAGTGACGCTGAGCCCCTTTTCATGTCTGTATTGATCGTTCCTGTTTCCTTTCATGAAGTGTCTGTTCAGGTCTTTTGCTCACTTTCAATATTGCATTTTAAAAATAACTATGATTGAGTCGAAGAAGTTCTTTTATATTTTGGATACCTGTGCTTTGGCACACGTACCGATTGCAGGTATTTTCTTGCAGCCTGTGTCATACCGTTTGTTTTATCTGCAGTGTCTTTTAAAGACTGAGTACTCTCGGCTTGGAGGAAGTCATGTTTCAAGTTTTTCTTTCATGTCTCGTGCTTTGTGTCCCGTGTCAAAAAATCTTGATATACAAACACATTTGTTTGTTTTCGGTTGCTTTCCTTTTTTTTGGGGGGTGTTGCTTTTTTCTGTTTTACATACTTCCTTTTTAATTAGTAAAAATAATGATACGGTTCCAAAGTCAAGCTGATAAAGCAAAGTGTATTGAGAGAGGGCTTTCACCCCTGTCTCCTCCCACAGCAACCACTTTCATTTTGTGTTTGTTTTTTATTCATCTTGCCTTTATTTCCTCTTGGAAATTATATAGCTCCCTCCCTGTTTTCTTACACAGAAAGTAGTGAAATATATTTGTCTGTTTTTCTTAACAATATGTCCTAGAGAGACTACAGCATAGTAATATGTGGAGATTTTTGTCTTATGTCTCCCCCCCCCCCCGCCTTCTTTTGCTGCTTTCTTTTTTTTCTTTTATAGACAACTCAAGGTCACTATTTTACTACTTAAAGTACAACACAGAAAACTTAGCACTATATTATCCTCTCCTATGTATGTTATAGTTGTCATCTATATTACATGTATATACTTTGAAAACCACTTTAGGCAATGTTGTAATTTTTCAAAAATCAAACATTTGAAAGAACTCGAGAAGAGAACAGTCTATGATATCCATCCAGATGTTTATTATTGCTATTGTTCTTTCTTCCTTCCTGATAGTCTAAGTTCCCTTCTAGTATTATTTTCTTTCAGTTTTGCTGCTGTCTTGAATAGCCTGTGCCTACGTCCTGTGATATTTTTGCTAGTCTATCTTTGGGATGGATTTCTAGAAAGAATACCACAGCTGTAACTCGGCTAAATACCACCAAATCCCCTGCTTCCCCACAGACTGGCCGTAACTTTGGTTTCTAGCAGCCTGATAAACAAGCGGGCTATCCCGGACCTTCCCCACATTTTGCAGCATCATGAGAAGCCATATCGTGTACTGGTCAAGTGCACAGACCTTCCTGCATGCCTTTGTTCACGCAAATCCTGGCTGTGACCCCAGGGAAAGCACGGAGCCAGCCTGGGCACAGAGGCAGCCCTTTGCAACTGGGAGCATCTCTTCTGGGCTATTCAGGTCCCTAGTCACTGCACAGTGACAGTGCTGGCTTCATTTGCTGTACCTGGCCGAACCCATCGCCTGGAGCATGTCATTTGCTCTCACAACAACCCTCTAAGGTAGATATTATTCCCATTTTACAGATGAGTAAGCCAGGGGATGGAAGGTTACTGAAAGTGAGGATCTTACCCAAAGTCACATGGTGAAACCAGCAGGAGAGGCAGCTGGAATTGTCACACACACACACACACACACACACACACACACACACACAGAGAAATGTGTGCATACACCTGTGGTACATGTGTACGTGTCTGTGCATGTGTGTACATGTATATACGTGCATTTGCACATCTGTACATGTAGAGACTCATGTGTATAGATATATATGCAATATACATAGAGACATGAGGGTACGTATGTGCATATACCTACCTGCCTTTCTAAATAAGAGGACGTGACGTTTGCATACAGCAGGATAAATTCCTCCGAGCAGAATCGCTAGCTCTAATCAGATTCATGTCTTTAAGGCTCCAGCTCAATTCTCCCACGCTGCCCTCTGTCTGAACTATGGTGCAAGCTTCCACCCCACGCACACACCGCGTGTGTCACTGCACAAGGGAAGGGCCATCTTCAGAAGTCCTCAAGGTGGGCACCTGGGAGGCCCCACCCCCTTCTGCAGAGAATGGTCCTCAAGCTGGGCACCTGAGAAGCCCACCCCCACTGGTCATTGTGAGGACACACAGCACAGTGTCGGTGCCACCTGAGCCAGGCCCAGCAGTGCCTGACTGCAGGCAACCAGGCCACAGTGAGGACGCCTGGAGACAAGCGATTGGCCGCTCAGAGCTTGGAACCTGACGCTGCCTGGATACTGTTGCTGGAACAAAGGACCTCCAGGGTACCAAGATGGAACCGTCCCCAGGGTGAGGGTCCCTCCATTCAGGTAGGCGGGCTGGGAGAGGCCAGGGACAGGCCGATGGCAGGACCTTCAGGAAGGAGGAATTGCTGAGTTGGGGGCTGACTCCAATCCTCACCCCGACCAAGTCCTGCTTTCCCCCACCAATCCGGGGACCATGTGACCCAATGGGGATAAAGTGGGGCCTCTGATATCCTGTGCCCTCTCTTAGAGTGTCACAAGAAAATCATGGAGCAAAGTTAATGTCTCCCCTATGTCAGGTATGACCTGCCTTGCTCTCCCCCAGCCAACTCCCTCCCCCCTGTGTGGCTCGAGGCACCTAGATGAATGAGATGGGGTGGGGTAGGGGGTCCTGGCCATGCTGTTGTGAGCTTGGCTGTCACCACATCTCTTGGAATCTGTCTTTCTCATCTGAAAGATGGTTGAGTGGATTCAGAGATGATTGCCATAGGGCCAGGCAGTTGCTAACTCAGTGTGAGATCAGAATGAGTTTCTAGCTGGCAGCCCGGCGCCAGGTACTTAATTTCTGACCTTCAGTTTTTTCATCTGTTAAGTGGGTACGAAAAGCAGCCCCCAGCGGAGTTGCTGGAGGTACTGGATGGATATGAAACCTCTTCCTGTCCCATGGAGTCTAGACTGTGGGGTGAGAAGTGGGGAGGGACTTCCTGTTTTCTGGTTGCTCCTACTCTCGGGGGAGGCACTGGGAGGGAAGAACTCAGGTGATCCTCTCAAGCCATGAGACTCTTTTCCTGGCAGGGGCCGATTTCCATGCAAAGCACCCACGTGGTTCCCAATGAAACACATAGGGATCCAATCTGTCGCCCAGACTGTCATTAAAACTGTGGGGCTCCCATCCTGCCCTCTCCCCTCTGGGGATCCAGGATTCCAGAATTCCTTGTCCAAACAGCCTTCCACCTGCATACAGGTCCTGTGTGGGGACTCCTCCTGGTCCCCAAGGGCCAGCCAAGGGTTGACTACTAGGAGGTGAGGGACAGAGCTGGGTGTCCACATACTGTGAGGAGCCCCTTTCAGATCGGGAGGGAGCCTAGGTTGGGTAGAATGGAAGCCGACCTGGGACCCAAACAGTCCTTCCTGGAAGGAGTAGATAGAATGTCGCCCCTTTTGGAACCGTCCTGACCAGAGGCAAGAGGCATGACACTTATAACAGGCTCTGCAGACAGGCATATTAAGTTCCATCCTTGACTCTGATACTTATTTCCTGGGGGAATTCAGGCAAGTTAGTTACCCACTCTGAGCCTACTTTCCACATCTGCAGAATTGAAATAATGCCACATAGCTATTAATATCTCTTTGGTGTTTTGGCAAGAGTAAATGGAGTAAGGGATATAAAGTGTTTAGTTCAGAGTTTGGCGCAGAATAAATGTTTGAGTTTAAAAAACAAAAAAGGATTTTGGGGCCCCATGCTATTTTTGCATTCTCAACTCCCTGGCATGGCCTCCAGGAAGGTCTTACATCCTAGGACAATTTATGGAGTTAGAAATGCCTGGGTTCGCCTCTTCCCTCCTCCATCTATTAGCTATACAACCACGGGAAGTTTGATTCATTCCTCCACGCCTCGACTTTCTCTCCTGTAAAATGGGTGTCTCCCCCAGGCTGGCCACATTCTCAGCTCAGCGCCTGGCATGTAGTGAGACTTCAGATCTGAGGGTGTTTTTCCTTCCTCTCTCCCAAAGAACCTCCTGCTCCCCCTCTTCCCCTCTCCTTTACCCCTCCTCCCCCCCCTCCTCCCCCACCTCCAGGAATTCAAGCACCTCCCCAGTGTGTGTCCCAGGGCCCCAACTTATTCACACAGGTGAGTGTTCCTGCCTGCCCCTCTCCTTGCCCTGACCATCTGCCGAGACTCTGCCCAAACAAACAGCATCTCCTCTGGGAAGCCCTCCCCTGCCCCCACAGCTGTGGGACCCCCGCCCCCAGTACCCATGGCTGTGAGCACTTCTCTCCAAAGTGAAGTCACTGGTACGGGGTGGGGCTGGTACACAGTAGCTGCTCAGGAAATGTTTGTGGAGTAAAATCCTGTTCTCTACTCTACAAAGCCACTACCCCCAACCACACAGCCCGGGATGGGGCCTGGGCTCTGGGATTTTTAAATGAACTTGCTAAGGAATCCGGGAACGCTCTGAAGGTTGAGAGCTGCCAATTTGGGCCGTACATTCCCAGTCGACAGCATAAAGATGGCATCCTCACCATTGGAAAGGCCAGTGGAGCCGTTGGGGCACCCCCATCTAGCCATAAGTAGTTCTTTCCTTAGTTCTCTGCCAAACCGGGGCATCCACACCCTACACCTCAGAAAAGAGCTAATCACACTGTTTTGGGTCCCCCTGTACAAACACAAGAGGAAGAGATAAGAAGAATGCCACCAGGAAGGTTTTTTGGGGGGTGGTTTGTGTTATCGGTTGGTTCTTTTTTCTTTTTTTTTTAAACACAGCTGCTTTACCAAGAGCTTTTTAACTGCCGGGTTAGAAACCAGCTCTGGCTGAGTTAAATGAACACTCAAAAGGGGTGTGTGTGTGTGTGTGTGTGTGTGTGTGTGTACGCGCGGGTGTCCTGGAAAACGCACTGAATTGAAATTTAATCGAGTATAAACCCAGACATGCTCCCCAATTTCCTGGGTCCCTTGGCCAGAGGGGGCAAGCTGTCTTAACTGAGGAAGGCCCCTGAACCCTGAAGGCTGGCAGTAGGTGGGAAAGGCATTGCAAGGGGACATGGGGGCCCATTTGGATGGCCTGGGCTCCTCAGGGGAGCACGGGGCACCTGCAGAGGGGGAGGCCATGGGCGGGTCCCCCAGGGGTGGACATCGGGGAGGAGGAGGGGGCGTGATGTCTGACCTGCCCCTTCTCTGCCCCGCAAGCTGTGCTCACTGACATGCCTATCATGGCATCCTCCATCCCCGTACACTTCTCGTGTCCGTACTGTGGAAACTATGTCGTCACAGAGACCACGCGGGTCCCGGGGGTCCTCACCTGGCTGATGTGCATGGGCCTCTTCATGTTTGGGTGAGTGGGGGCCCTGAGTATCAACGGGGGAGGGCCCGCTGGGTGGGAAGGGCTGGCTCCAGGCAGAGGGGGGCCGGGCAGGGCCAAGGATGGGGGTGCCCAGGTTTGGCTTGACTCTGGGCCAGTCCAGGGCCCTGCGGCCCCAGCCAACGGCCCGTTGCTCCTGAGGCTGCAGATGTTCCCTGGGCTGCTGCTTCCTCCCCTTCTGCGTGGACAGCTTGATGGATGTGAGGCACACGTGTCCCGTGTGCCGGAATGAAATCTTCCGCTACCATCGCCTGTGAACCTCCGCAAAATAAATGTCGATTCAGTGACCTTTGCCCACCCGTGTGTGTCCTGCTGGGGTTCCCTCACCCCACCCCTGCCCCATGGGGGTGTTAAGGGACTGAGGTGGTGCCCACCGCCCTTCCCTCTGCCCGCCTGTCCCCCTGGAAGGTCAGGTTGGCGCTCAGACCGAGGGCTGCACGTAGTAGGTGCTCAGCAGAGGGTGAATGAATGATGGCTGCATGGTAGCTTAGCCCCCCCTTCACAGGACCCACCCTCTTCTGAGCTCTGACAAACCATAATCCATCGGTCAGCTCCCATCTTTCCCGGCTCCTTCCTGTCAGGTCAAGCTTTGCATCTTGGTGGGAATCTCTCTGCAACTCCTGGGGGTGGGGCAGTACCTATACTTCCTGTTATCTACATGCTCATTGGCCACCCACGCCTCCACCCACATCCACGCCCACACCTGGCCCCCTGCCCTGCCGGATTGACCAGTGGTTTCCTGTTGCTAGACCTAACATCCACCGGACACTTTTCCCCTTCCTACCTTCCTGGCTTCTCTGCAGACCCCGATGCTCAGGCTGCTGCCCACCTGTACTGCAGCAGTGCCCCAGCCACGCCTGTGCCCCCTGTCAGGATGCCCTGTCCAGCTGATGCCCCTCAGGATCCTCTCAGGCCTTTCCTCTTCTCACCTGCAGCCTACAGCCCTCCCCTTGGATACCCCAGGGTTCCTGCAAACCCAACAGGTCTCAAGGTGACATCTTCCCATCTCCTCAGTGGCACTGGTGGCTGGGGATGGCATGGCCCCCTTCTGTGTAGCCCCTCCTCTTATCCCAGACCCGTCCAGTCCCTGCACACCTGACCAGGCACCAACCTCAATCCTATCCTTTTGGCCCTGCAATGATTGATTTCCCACCGTTACCCCACCCTTCTTTGACGGAGGCAACACCCCCCACCAGCCTCCGTGCCCCGTGTTTTGCCTGCCCCTTCCTGTTGTCACCAGCTGACAGAGTAAGCTCAATTATCACAGGTAAGAATTGGTAACTTCAGGTCTGATTATGCCGGACACCTGCCGAGAACTCACCGCCCTCAGGACCGAGTCCACTTTTAACATGGGGTCACCTGAGGCCATTTGGGAGGTGATGTCTGCCTCCCTCCCTTACTCTGCGCTGTCCGCCCACCACGCGTCCAGACTCTCCCCCTTGCTGTTTCTGCAGTGTCATTGCTCATTCTTAGGTCTCTGTCACTTCCTCAGGCCCTGGTGCCCCCAAGGCCTGGCAGGAACAGGTGGCTTTATGGAAGCTGGGAGAGGAAAGGAAATCTTCCCCGATCTGTCCCCAACCCTCCAAGAAGAGGTTTAATCTGTAAAAGTCCTTCATGGCTACAGTATACTAGCTATAAAGGCAGCTATGCAGAAACTTGGCAGCTTTCCATTTTAAAGGCCCCAAGTTGGCTTAGGGACAGGATCCCTTGTGCGTAAATTGGGGTCTGCCTGGGAAAGAGGTCAGCTGCGAGGATGGGCTAAAGCAAAACCCAGGGCACAGCTAAGCGATGTTTTTATTTGGCAAAATATAAAAACTCTGATCCCACCCATCTTTTCAATTAAAGTTAATTTCACAGAGAAGGCAGAAGGCAAGTGAGAGAAGAATTAGGGGGCAGGTGAGAGAAATAAGGGCCTGTGAGGTCGGTCCATTCCTGAAATGTGGCAGACAGTTAGCTGTAATGCTCACCGCCGCCTCGAGAGGGCAGTGCCGCCCCATCTTGCGGGGGCAGACGCGGAGCCCCAGACGCGGCTTGTGCAGGTCCAGGACCCAGACCAAAGGTGTGGTACATAGAACCAGGCTGGGGCACATGGGGGTGGCGGCCTCCTTCTCTTCACGCACGTCTTTCCCTAAGAATCAGCTTGGCTTCTCCAAGCTCAAGGTTGGTCTCTGCACAAACTTCTGGGGGCTGCCAGGAGTGTGGCCTGGGCGGTGTGGCCAGGAGACATCCCTGCCCTGGGCACCTGCAGCTTTCATCTGAAAGGGGGGCAGCCGCCGGATGGTGCAGTGGTGGTGACATTTAGTCTCCAGGCCCGCTCCACACATAGCATGCCTGAGAGCCCAGCCAGGTTGCTCAGCCTCCAAGCTTATGTCCCGGTCATGGTCACTCTGGCCGGCCCAGATGCCTCCCTGGGAAGTGCCATGCAGTGTGCTCAGCCTTGGCGGTTGTTGTGAAGACGGCTGACGTGTGGCCAGAGCCAAGACAACACATCCCCACCCCCATATCACAGGAACACACAAGAGGGTGTGGTGCTGGACTCCCAGCCTGCACTGCTAACAGCGGTTGGTGTGTCTGTCACAACCTGGGACGTCTTCGCCCCTTTCCAGTAGCTGTGGGCAGAAAGGGCGGTGGGCTTCATAAGGGTTCTGAGCGTAGGTTTTCTCCCAACATTTTACTACCGTGTTTCCCCGAAAATAAGACCTAGCCGGACAATCAGCTCTGATGCGTCTTTTGGAGCAAAAATTATTATAAGACCCGGTATTATATTATATTGTATTATGTTATGTTATACCATATCATACTACATTATATTATATTCCTGGTCTTATAAGACCGGGTCTTATATTAATTTTTGCTCCAAAAGACGTATTAGAGCTGATTGTCCAGCTTGATCTTATTTTTGAGGAAACACGGTAGTTCTTTTCACCTGATGGCAAAAAGCCTACACTCTCTGTTTCCCTTTTCATCCAGATTCCTGGAAAGAAAACTCAATGTTACGTATAATGACTATGAAGTGCATCTTGTCAGTGGCTCCTTGTGCAATCATTCTGTCTTCCTTGTTTTTAAAGATTTTAGTGGGGAAAGGGAACAGGACTTTACTGGGGAACACTGTTGTGGGGACAGAGCCAGGAGTGCAGTTTCCAGGCTCTTGGCCTCATGTGGAAAGGTGCTCACTCGGGTAGTAAATAGCCATCAACTGTGGTTAGTTGGCCATCAGCTGTAACCAGTGAGCCATTGGCCACTAATCTAACTGCTGTGGCTACGCTAGCAGTAAATGGGGGCTAGCAAGAGGATGGTGGCTGGGCTGGCAAGCGCGTAATGTGGCGGAGTGTGGATTGCAGATCGTGTGGCTCCTGCTTCCTGTGTCTCCAACCCAGCCGCCAGCGAGAATATAGTGGTATGACTCCCCTATCTATGGCTCCTGGGTGTTCCTTTTTGGCCTCACCATGTCCTGCATTCTTATGTGGGGAGCGGGACCAGAGACCCTGCATGACAAGTGTGTACTTCCAGGATTTTTTCAAATCAAGTTGTCCTTTCAATCATAGTTGTAGAGGGCGCAGTTCAGCTCCAGGTCCAGTTGCCGTTGTTAGTTGCTGGGCGCGGAGCCCACCATCCCTGCGGGAGTCGAGGAGTCAAATCAGCAACCCTGTGGTTAAGAGCCCACTGGCCCATGTGGGAATCGAACCGGCAGCCTTCAGCGTTCGGAGCATGAGTCTCCAATCACCTGAGCCATCGGACCAGCCCGTCTTCCTTTTAAGTGGTTCGCGGTGACTCTTTTTTTCTTTATTTTATCATTTTTGCTTGCTGTGGGTCTTAATAACTCAGGAAGGAAACTCCGATGATCCCTTTGGGAAAGTGAATAAATAAGTATGTAAATTGTTGGATTTTAAGTGGAATCATGAAATTGACTTTCTGTGGGTCAAAAATAGCTGAATATTGGCAATTTCATATGTTACAACCTAGTATTTCTGGGACCCTGGAAAAGCTATAGAAAGAACAATCTCCTAGCTTATGAACACAGGCAATCAGGAATTTCATTGGGTTAGAAATGGTCCCCAAACCCCAGCAATCCCTGGTGTAGACATGCAGCTACCAGCAGCCAATTCAGGTGTGTTTTCGTCTTACTAGATGTAGGTGTCAGTGGTTGCTTGCAGAGGGGAAGGAGGGAAGAGAGAGTGGGAAGGAAGAACACAGGAAACATTTGAGGGTGATGGAGCTTTAATTATGGTGATGGTTTTACAAGTGTATATATGTGTCAAAATTCAAAATCAAAACGCACACTTAAAATACATGAGCCATTATATGTTAATTGTTCAAAAAAGTTGTAACACATTCTGCATTGTTTCAATCAAAGAATATGTATCATTTTTGTTTATAAAATGATTTTGATGTAAGAGAAATCTCTGTACCTTTCCCCTCAAGTTTGCTGTGAACCTCAAACTGCTCTACAAAATGTCTTTTAAGAAAAATGAGAAAACAAGATTTTTTTATAGCTAATGTGGCTGGGACACATCTATTAGATAAGGCCATAAACACCTGTGTTTATTCAGAGCCATTGTTCTTTAAAAAAAGAGTTGTCGGACTGGGGTTGTCCATTCTTCTGAGTTGTGTTTTCTGTTTACCTGATAGTGCAGGAACAGGAGAGTCTGAGTTTTCAATACCAGCTAGGACCCAGCTCCCTAATCTCCGCTGACCTACTAAGAAGTGGCTCTTTTCTCCTCATGGCCACTAGAGGGTGCAAGGACCCCAGCAGCGGCTGAATCTTGAGGCAACCCAGGCAGCTGGGGTCAGGGCTGCGGCGTGATTCAGCATCGAAGCCTCCCTGCTTCCTGGGGGAATGAAGCGCAGGCTCTGGAAAGCCCCAGGACTGCAGATAAACACCCCCGCATGGGGGCATCTGTTGGCATCTGATCCAGCCCAGCTGAGGGCAGTCTGGGGTGTCGGTTCCAGGAGACCCGGAGGCATACCCGCAAGGGGTCTTTGCTCCGCCTCAGTTCTGCATTCCTGAGCCTTGACCCCACTGAGCCACCACAGGGTAGTTTGAACCCTCCCAGCCCCTCTCCAGACAGTCTGGCTGTGTCTGAGAGCGCACAGGTACATTACAGGCTAGAATAACCCTGTAATGGATCGGGCTGTGCTTCCTGTACAAGTCTTGGTTTTCATTTACTGTAAGTAATCCTGCTTCTCTGATGAGACTTGAGAACAAGAGGAGGAAAAGGGCAGGAGCAGAGCTATGAGTTTGCTGCAACCAACATGGTGGTAGTCAGTAGTCCCCAAAGAAGTGACGGGGACCAACCTAGGCCTTCGAATTTTATTTATCTAATGAGCCTTGAGAAGAGGTGGCCCTGGGAAGTGCAAAGGACCTGGGGCTCTGGAGTTGCACAGACTTAGGTTCAAACCCAGCTCTCCCGTCTACCAGCAGGTCCAGGTACCTTACCTCTCAGGTCCTCGGTTTCTTCACCTTGAAAGTGGGAATGATATGCATGACAGTGATGTGAGACAATGGTTCCCTGGCACCCATCACAGCAGGGCCTTAGCACGTGGTAACTAAAATTAGACAGTGGCTTGGAAGAGCCCTGTGATTATATTATTCCTCCAGTCCTGTGGGTGAACCGGGCTCGCTGGGCTGTTCCGTAGCTTCTCTTGCTTGGGGTCTCTCATGCTGTTGCAGTGTGATGGGCTGACGTCATTTGGAGGCTAAACTGGGACCCTGGGAAGACTGGGACCCTCTCCACTCCACGCTGCCTCAGGGCCTGTCCTCGTTACACGGCCTCTCCAGCAGGACTACCAAGCTTGACGTACTGTATCCTGAGACTCCCAAAAGTGCAAAAGTGGAGCTGCCCAGTTCTCTTGATGCTTGAGTCTCAAGCTGACACTACGTCTCATCTGTCATCATCCGGGGAGGGACCTGCCTGTGAGAGCGAATGCCAGCCATGTGGCTCACAGGGGACCACTGTTAGGAACTAGACACCGTAATGGTGTATTCGTTTCCCATTGCTGCTGTAGCACATTGCCACAAATTTAATGTCTGAAAACAACACACATTTTTTATCTTACAATCTTGAAAGAGAGGAGTCCAAAATAGGTCTCCCTGGGCCCAGGCTGCCTTCTTTTCCAGAGGCTCTGAGAGAGGATCTTTTTTCTTGCCTTTTCTAGCTTCTAGAGACCACCCACAGTCCTTGGTTTGTGGTGCCTCCCCATTCCCAAAGTGCATTACTTCAAACTCTGCTTTCATCATCACAGCTCCTTTTTCTTCTATGATTCTCCTGCGTCGTCTTATAAAGACCCTTGCGATTACATTGGCTCAATTGGGATAATCCAGCATAATCTTCCCATCTCAGGGTCATGTGATTGACAAGCCTTATTCCATCTGCACCCTTAATTCCCCCTCGCCACGTAACACAACGTCTTTATAACTGCTAAGCATGCGGGCGTGGACATCTCTGGGGACATTATTCTGCCTGCCGTAGGTAGAAGGAAAGACACTTTATTGATTTCGACCATATTTCTTCCCAAAACATTTTTAGAGGTTAGATTAATCATGAATGATGTTTCAAGAAAAATGTTCCTCAAGCTCTTAAACACTCCCTTTAGTTCTTTTATTTTTTTTCCCAATAAACATTTCCTGAGCTGTGAGTCCCTGTGCTAGAGACTGTACAAAACAGATGAACAAAACACTGCCCCTGCCTACAAGAAGTTCATAATTAAGGCTCCCCCAGGCAATTTCCCTTTGTTCCTACTCACAGAATTTTGTGCAGGTTGAAATGAGCCCAATTCCAGGGCGTGAATCATGATTTGTCTGAACCTAGGGCGGAAAACTAGTAGCTCACAGGTCAAGTCCAGCCTGACACCTGCCTTTGTGAATAAGATTTTATTGGCACACAGCCCCACCCATTCATTACAGTATCGTTTTGACTCCTACAAAGGCAGAGTTGAATAGTTGCAAGAAAGCCTGTGGCCCATAAAACCAAAATATTTATTATCTGGACCTTTGTAGAAAAATTTGCTGACCCCTGGAGTAAGTCCGTTGTCCTGAACCCTGGCTGTATATTAGAATCATTTGGGGAAACTATCTTTTTTAAAAAGCCAGTACCCTGGGCTCCTCTCCCGGAGCTTATAATTAAATTGAGTTGAAGGTAGGTTCTGGGCATCGGTGTTTCTTAAAAGGTGCCTGGGTGGTTCTCTGAGGCAGCTAGGACTGAGAACCGCTGGTCTAAGGCGGTCAGGATGATTTTGCTCCCCGTTAACAGGACTGACTGGGGCATGAGGTGGGATGAGAACCAACTCTGACTAATGAACCATAATGGGAAGTCCACTGGGAGGGGGTGAGTTCTGGAAAAGCTTTCCCACCCTGATAGAAAGACAAGCCTGAGAAGAAAGTGGCTCTATTTGTCCTTCCTGCTGTGGATGCTGTTAAGAGTTTGATGGTTGGAGCTGTGGCATCCCATCCAGGATTCCACATTACACTTATTTGTCACGTCACCTTCGGCTCTTCTTGGCGGTGATAGTTTCTCAGACTTTCTTTGTTTTTGATGACAGTTTTGAGAAGTACTGGTCCTGTTCCTCCATTGGGATTTGTCTCCTGTTTTCCTCATGAAAATCCTAGGGTGATAGATTTGGGGAGGAAGACCCCAGACGAAGTGCCATTCTCATTGCATTAAATCAAGGATACAGATTATCAGCGTGGCTTCTCACTGTGGATGTTGACCTTGATGATGACCTTGTTGAGGTAAATCTATCAGGTTTCTCCACCGTCCATGATTTTGTTCTTGTCTAGGCTATTTTGGGGTCAAGCTTTGTTGAGATATAATTGTCCATGATATTTTGATGAATGAAAAACACGAGTTTCAAAAAAGAATGTATATGCAGTTAAAAAAAATGCATGTGGTAAACATGTTTTTTTTACCTGCTCACCCCTGATTCTCCTTTCTTCTGGTAACATGCTTGCACATTTCTTTTGAAATGACGAGTCCTTCATTCTTAACTCATGGGGTTTATGTGGGGTTGATCACATTCTTAGATTCCTGGGGTGGCCACATGACCTAGCTTAACCAATCAGAGAATCCCATCCTGCTGGTCATAACTGATTCAGGGGTGAACATGTAACCCACCCAAGTGTGTCTAGTGAGCACCAGCCCTGGCATGAGATATTCTCTGTCTGCTGGCATTGCCAAGCTGGTAGGAGATGAGCTGGGAGTACCAACTGAAGGAAAGCAGAGATAAGAGACAGAAACATTTCCAGACGCCTGAGACATTATTTGAGCAACTGTTTCCAACCATGCCTGAAGCTAGTGTATCCCTTTTCAGTTGTGTGGGCCAATTTCTCTGCTCCTGTTTTAAGAAACCATTTTTACTACATTTTCTTTAGTTCTCTACCTATATGTATCTATTTCTCTATCTGTCACTATCATCTATTTATATCTAATCTATATCACCTATTTATCGTTTATGTATTGCTGAATCACATCATCTGAAAGTGACTAACCTCATCAAACACTTCACCCCTAAATATGTCAGTATTTATCTCCTAAGAACAAGGCCATTACCCTACAGAAGTACAATACAATTGTCATATTTAAGAAATGTGACCTTAGCACCATGCTATTTTCTGATATATAGCCCATGTGCAAATTGCCCCACTTGTCCTAATAATGTTCTTTTTGGCTCCAGTTCAAGGTCATGTGTTGGACTCAGTTGTTGGACCTCTTTAGTCTTCAACCTAAAACTGTTCTCCAACCTTTTTTACCTTTCATGACATCGATGTGGTTGTTGTTTCCTTCCCCAGACAGGTATTTTGCAGAATAGCCCAACTTGATTTGTAAAATTGTTCCCTCCTGATTACATTCTGGTGAAGTGTCTTGGGGGAGAATACTCGCTAGGTGATGTCATGTCTCTCCTAGTTTCTCTACCAACAGAAGCCATTTCCTGTTGGTTTTTTTCTCATCATGAGTGATGTTAAATTTGGTCGTTTATGTAAGACTTACCCACTGCAAAAGCATCTTCTATCATTTGTACTCTGTGGGGTGGTACTTTGAGACTGTGTACGTCCCGCTCCCCCAAACACATGGCATTTTAAAAAGCAGGTTTGAATTGGGTGTCTGTCACTTGCAACCGGAAGCATCCTAATCGTAGTGTGTGCCAGTTATTGAAATTCATCCTTTTTACCTGCTCTGTGAAAATCAGTCTGGGCCCTTTCAATATTTTCCCTGTGCCCGCTGGTGAAACTTTGCCAGTAGAGGGCACTGGCGAGACATTTCAGGAGGAAAGGGTTTTACTTCCTGGTTCCCTGTGCTCACTGGGCAGGCTCTTGGAAGGTGCCTAAATGTTTCTCCAGTGCCCAGTTCCTCCAGTGTGTAGCTGCAGCCAACAGCCAGCAGCTATGCCCAGCACCTTCGTTGGGTGGTTTGGGAGTAAAGTGCCTCTAGCTCCTGCTTCACTTGCGGCCTCTCAAGGGCCGGGCTCCTGCCCTACTCCATGGCTGGCAGGACCCAGAGGCTAGCAGCTTCCCTGAACACACCTCTGTGGGCAGTTTTATAGCAGACTTGTCTCTAGCTCCTGTACTCTCCCATCCCCTCCAGTGCGGGCCTCCAGCAACACGTCGTTTTCAGAGTTCAGCTCTTTGGGGTGTTGCAAGGTGTCCAGCAGCCCCCGGTGGCCACCAACCTCCCCCTGACACCCCCTCTGATGTTTTGTAGTGGACAGTCTCCTGGGAGACACCTTCCTGTGAGCAGCTCTCCCCAGCACCCTAGAGAGTGGATTTCCAGCAAGTTCCAGAAGGCAGATTTCCAGAAAGATCTACAGCCTCACCAATAAGGTCTGGATCTCAGCCCTGGGGGATACAGGGACTTTTCCTGGGGTGTTCTATCTCATCCCTAGGAGCCAATCCCTCTTTACTCCATTCCCTGTTGTAGTTAATCAAACTTTATGTTAAACTTTCCCTATTCCAATTGTCATACAGTTTCCATCTGCTGGTTGGACCCAGGTAGAGAGAGAGAGAGAGAGAGAGAGAGGTGACGTACACACATGAAGTGGCATAAGAGAGGTTTTTTTTTTCAACTTTAAGTTAAACACGTTTGTAATGGTTGAATTTTTTTAAACAATCACCTACCCCCTTTGCATACTGAGGTGGTTTAGAGTGTACTGTAGGCTCTGAAGCTAGGTAGTATGCGGTTAGTCCCAGCTCTGTCATTTACTCCCTGTGTGATCAGGGACAAGCCACTTAACCTCTCAGTGCCTGCAAAATGAGGGTAATAGTCCCCATTTCCTAGGGGCATTCCTTATGTATACAAAGCCCTCAAAAAATGTTAGCTGCTATTATATGTTTTAATGCAAATGGACAGTGAGAGGGAAGAGGGAAGTCCAAACGAGAGAGAAAAGAAAAAAAGCACCGGTGTGGAGGGCTGCAGGGAGCAGGGAGGTGCTAAGAGTCCAAATCTGGTTTTGAGAATCATGAGTCACTGTTTCTGGGATAGGAGGAGAGCTGAGAAAGGGAGAAAGAACTCTGTGGCCTGGGGTGGGCAGGGTGGGCAGCGTGGAGGAGGCGACACTGAAGCTTGGCCTCAAGGAAGAAATGGGGAGAATTAGAGAGAGCTCATCAGGGCCGGAAGAAGATGGGTGCAAAAACTCAAAGGCTCAGAGAGAGGTGATATGGCGTGGCTGAGATCTTGAGTTCTGAACTCGGACAGTCTTGGGTAACCTCTGTAGCCTCAACTCTAAAATAGCTGTCGTAATGTAGTACTATTTGAATTTTGTGAATTTGAAATAGCGCGATGGACCAAATATTGAGGACACTTGCTTGGTGCACCCAGTTTGCAATAAATTGGAAACACCTTCCCTCCAAAATTTAAATGCGTCAGGAATCTTGAACGGTCAGAAGTGACTAGGTCTGAGGCAGGTGAGGCTTAGGCTATTTAATATGATTTGATGGTTCCTGCTACATGGATGTCTTGGGGAAATAGAAACATTTGCCAATTTGGGTTCAGCTTGGTGGTGAATTGTGTAAGTTCAAAAGGATACTAAGTTTTTAGGAATGCATCCTATACACAAAAGCTGCTCCATCCTGTCCCTGCCCCATGGGACTGTTGTGACAATTAAATGAGACTGTGTTTAGGACAGTGTCCAAGGCTGAGTTTTCCATGAGACACAACAAGCAAGAGGCCTAGATGTCCTGATACTTTCAGGGGCCCATGGAAATCATTTATTTTAGTATCAGGAGAAGCAATGAAATTGTCTTTATACCAGCACTGTCAAAAAATATAATTTTATTTTTTTTTTTATGTTGGAAGAGACCGTGAAAGTCATAATGTGGTCCTGAAAGTGCCTGGCACCGAATATGTCTCAGTAAAAGAGCCATGTTACCCTCCTCATTGTTGCTAAAATCGGCAAGAATGGGCCGCTCCTCTTTCAGGCGTGGTCACCAGCCCAGTCAGACCGAGGGGTAAATACTGCGAAAGGAACAAAGTGCACCAGCGCTGCTGAGTGCTGGGTGGGGAGCCGTACACACCCTGCATTGTGTTCAAGACAATCATGTCTTAGCTTAGCCTCCCAACATCTCTGTGAGGTGGGTATTATTATCCCATTCTACAGAGGAGAACACGGAGGCCAGAGCAGTTTAGTAATTGACTCAGGATCTTGGATCTAGTCAGAGGGGAGGCAGGATTTGAGTCCAGGTCTGTGTGATGCCACAGCCATAATGCTCTACGTGCTAAGAGAGGTGACGCTAATCAGAAAAGAGGAAAATCCTCGAATGACAGTCATGGGAGTTGGATTTGATCCTACGATGACAACACTGAGAGGTTTTTGAAAAGGAGCTAAGTGCCATGTAGGGAGATGAATTTGGCAGTGGTGCTTGGGAGTCTCAGTGGGTTGTCACAATAATTCCAGGAACATTCCAAGAGGTGTCTATAAGATTGGTGAAGGGTCCTAGCCACGCGAAGGTAGGTTCATTCTTTCTGGAAATTGTCCACCTGGGCCACACTCTGGTTTAGTATTGAAGGGAAATTAGAGGTGCTGCCAGCCAAACTGCCTGCCCAGCAATCATCTGTGTAATTCTTTTTTTAGTACCCTGAGTTTGTGGTGGGCAAAATGCTATAACCCCCACTCATTACCTACATGATGGCTCGGCCAGAAATGATTTGGCTTTAACAAACATTGATCTAGTCGAGAAACATTTACTGCATGCCTGCTTTGTGCCCAGAAGTGCATCGGGCAATGGGACACAGCTTTGCAAAGACTGGCAAGCCTCTGCCCTCTTAGAGCTTGTGTTTAAAGGAGAGAGCGTGTCCCAAAGGAAACCGATAACTGAAATAATAACAGATTGTGACTGGTGCTAGGAAATAAAGAGACTGCACATAGGAGCTGGAACAGAGATGACTGGTTGTCCCCACCATATCTCTTCTTTCTTTTAAAGGCATGGATCTCCCAGTTTCTATCTGGGCACAAAGCCATGCAGCATTTCCCAGGCTCCTTTGCAGCAAGTGTAGCCATGTGACCAAGTCCTGGCCAATGGGATGGATGCTGCAGTTTTGTATGCACTTTGCAGGAAGGGTCCTTCTTTGGCTGCAAAGGAGAATGTTGGAGCATCCATCCTGACCATGCCTGACCATGCTTGTTCTATTCACAGCATAGAACAAGGTAGAAGGAGCCTAGATTCCAGACACCGGGAAGCCTCCTCGTAGGCCTGCACTGCCTACTTTTAGATGTTTAGGTGCTAGAGAAATAAATACCTGTGGTTAGAACCCATCTAAGGGGAGAGAGCTTACAGTGGTGGAGTGGTTTAGGAAGGCTTCCTGGAGGTGAGGGCATTAGAAGGGTGCTGTCCAATAGAAGCATAATGCAAGTCATATAGGTCATTTTAAATCTTCTAGTCGCTGCATTTACAAAGTAAGAAGAAACAGGTGAAATCATTGCAGCTACCTATTTGATTTAACCCAAAATGTACAAAATATTGTCATTTCCATTGTAATCAATACAAACATTATTGATGAGATATCGTACTTTTTTGGGGCTAAGTCTTCGAAATCCACTGTGCGTTTGAGGCTTACGGCACATCTCAATTTAGACTAGCCGCATTTCAAGTGCTCAGTAACCACCTGTGACTGGCAGCTTTCATCCAGCTCCAGCGGGATAAAAGATCCAAGGAGAAAGGCTCCAAAGAGCACGTTAAGCTGAGGAAATCAGGCTGAACACAAAGGGCCAGGGTAGGAAAGATCAGGTTAGAATAATGTTAAGTCCTCACTTGATAGAGTCTTCAGCAAACACGGGACGAGCCCAGCAGAGGACTGGTGTGCTTTAACTAGTATTTTGAAAGCTCTCTGATACAATACAAATTTCTCTTCTTTCCCTAATAAGTATAATGCCAGGGTCCACCATAGGGAGTGATAAGTCAGCTTTCTAGGTTCACATCTTTGCTGTTTTGTACTGCTGTGTGACCTTGTCACGGTCAACACTTAGAACAGTGCTGGGCCCCTGGGAAGCACCCTTTAGACATTGGCTATAGGCTGAGAATTGTTTTCAGCTCCTAAGTTAATGATGTGCAAGAAGAAACAAGTAGGAGATGAACCTATTGCCAGCTGGGTTTACTGAGCTTCAGACGGAACACAGAAGAAGGGAGGTGAATGTTGCAAGAATGTAATTCATTTAAAATCATGACATAAGGAGGTGGGTGGCATTACAGATACAAAAGCAAACTGGAAAAAGTTAGCCACCAAGAAAAATAAACCAGGAAATAAATGGACACAGAAAAACAGTGGCCATTCGTTTTTGCCTCCTTGCTGCGCTCCAAGGCTTGGAAACGCTAATACCTACAGGAATGAAGCTGGCTTTGCAAATAAGTGGAGCAGCCTGAGCGTAGTGTGGTGGAGACTGTGACAACAAGTTTCTTGGCTCAGCTAACTGAAGCTGGTACTAAACTGCATTTCTCTATTTAGCAAAGTAGGTAAGAGCGTTTACAGTTGCAACCTCATTAGCTGTGTGACCTTGAACAGGTTGCTTAAGTCCTCTGTGCCTCAGTTTTCTCATATGTTAAATGGGGATAATAGTCACTGCAAGAATGAATGCAGGTGAGGTCCTTAGAACAGTACCTGAGGTGTAGTAGACATTTAACAAATATTAGCTGTCATTCTTCTTTTTCTTGTCATTAGTTGCATTGCAGAAATGGGGGTGGTGGAGCATGGATGCACAAAGTAATCTTCATGTTGGTGTGATTAATTAAAGGCATTAGTGTGGAAATCATACCCATATCTGCCACTTACCAGCTGAGTGACTCATTTACATTACATAACATTTTTGAGTTCAGTTTTCTCAAGTGAAAATGAAGGTAAATAGCTACATGCATCAGTCAGATGTTTTTGGCTGTAAGGAACAAAAAGTTATGTCAACCGTAAGAAAATGTATCATCTCACACAGCAAAAAGCCCAAGATAGGGTGGCCTCAGGAATGACTAATCCAGAAGCTGAATCTGGTCATCAAGGACCAATTTATCTGGGGTCCACCGTCAGGTCAGGATTGAGTTTCTTTTGTGGTTACTAGATGGCTTCTGGCTTCTCATGGTAATTGAGGCCACATGCTTTATTGTTCCAATGAGCAATATCCAACATATATCATATATCCAATGAGCAATAGAGAGCCCCTGCACCCCAATCATGGAATAAAATTCCTTCCTTTCAGTGTAATTGGTCCAATGTAAGTCTCACACCCACCACTGGACTGAGAACCCATTCACTGGAAAATGCCCGGAGCTGACTGGCTTAGACCTGAATTCCTGAATCAATCATAGGCAGGGAAATGGGATTACCAAGTTTAGACCAATCAGAGCCCACCCCCACAGCTGAGAATGGGGTTGGCCTGCCCTCAGTCACATGAGCTACATGCATTTTTGGATTTCAAGAAAATGCAAAAAAAAAAAAAAAGAGAAAATGCAGACTGGATGCAGAGTAGGCAATCAACGGTGCTCACCACACTGCCTCTCAGGGTTATGAAGAAGATTAAATAAGAAAATGTCTAAAAAAGAAAACGTCTTTAAAACACTTAGCACAGTGCCTCACACCTATTACTAACCTTATCTATGTTGTTAGTGGGAGCTGAATTGAGTGCACAGAACTGCTAAATTGGTTTCCAAAGGAGAGAACAGAAAGTTCTGGTGGGATTGATTTTTTTTTGGGGGGCGGGGGGTACCGTTAAGAGAGAAAGGGTATAAATACTCTTAACCATTTGCCAGCTATCAGGTGCCCTGTAGATAGACTCAGAGATGAATGCAGTCATAAAGTAGTGCTTGAACTTAATCTGATATAATACCCAGAGGAAAAGTAATAGATGCAAACAAATAAAATCACTGATCCTAAGTGGGTGCAAACAGAGGTACCTTAAATGTAAGAATCATGCAGCTTGAGTTTGGGGGCCCTAACTTATCCTTTCCTAAGCCCTAGTAAATTTTTTGTTTTAGGTGTTGTGTTTGTAAGTCATCCATCCATCCCCCTTTGATACATTAGATCAGGGGTCAACCAACTATAGCTTTTGGGGCAAATCTGGCCTACTGTTTGATTCCTACTAATTTGATAACCATAACTAAACTTTCCTTAAGGCGGGCCTCTCCAAAATCACATAAACTGGAGGCTCCATACAATTTGACTTTCTCATTTGAGTGCAAACCCAAGCACAAAGAGCTTAGCTAGAAGGTAATCGATGGATGGAAGTCACTAGGAACTTCAGAAGTGGGTAAGAGCTTTCTCTCTCTGTCTTTCCTTTGCTCTCTTTCTCTCTCTCTCTTCTGTGAGTTGCTGCCTGGCTTTATTTGCATGGATTGTCTCTCCGTGTAGCAGAAACAATGACCTCTGCTGAGTCCAGACCCCGCTTCAGCAGCCCCATTAGAAGGAGAATTTGTTGCCTCCCAACATCTATCAGACCTAGAGAAGATTCTGATTGAGCCAGCGTGGGTCACATGCCTATCTCGTGAGCCAATCCAGTGGCTAGCTACTCTGACCAACCTAAGCCACGTGGAGAGAAGGGACAGCCCAGAGGAGGTGGAAACATAAAATGGTTAACTACACAGTGCATTACACCAAGGACTGCAACCATTTCCTCCATCTTCATTATGTTGTCACTGAGGGTATTGTGACTCCGAAAGGGGACATTTCGATTTACACAAGGTTACCCCATGTTTGCACAGTAGATCAATCAGTATTATGAAATCATGGACCTGATATAAAATAATCCTGCCCCCACATGCCAGGCTGTTTTATAGGGAAGGGAGAAAGTGCCACGTTTACCGTGAGGCTGGCTATGAACTCATCATCCTGGGCCTTGTGACCCAGAAAAACGGGAAAGGCCTGGAGTCAGATTGTCTAGCAGAACTCTTTTAGGGCTCATCAAAAGGATTTCTTTTAATATGCCACAGAGCCTTCTCCTTGTGGAAGCTACTCTCACAGCCTCCAGAGTTGCTTTCCTAGAATAGCTGCAGTTCAGGGGGGGTGGAGCTGGCTAAGTTCTCACCCCGTCAACTGCAGAGAATCAAACGTCATTTTTCATCACAACTTCCAGGGAGACCAATACCATCACACCCCTGGGTACAGTCCGATTCTCACCTCCCTGGGGGTGTTTGACAAGTGTCTCCCTGTCAACTCCGGAGAATGATGGCTGTGAGCAAATGCGCTCTCCGTTGGTAGGAGTCTGCTGAGGAAGAACTGCAGCTAGCTGAAACACAAGGGAGGGCCAGCTCTAAAGATCTGGAGCAGTTCACAGAACCTCAAGGCATCAGGAAGGCCAGAATTGGAAAGCCATCAGAAACGCAGCCTGGATTTACGCTTCTTGGCTCTTTCTCTCTCCAGCCGGACTTCCTCTGCTCCTGGACCACTCCAAGGACTGTCACCCCTCCAGAACGCAGTCCTGACACTAGGTGTCTTTCTCTCAAGCTCTCTCTGTGTGGCGCGGCAGAGGATATAGGGTAGCCGTGGACGGTTTGGCAGGTTTCGCACTGCACAAGGGCCCCTGAGCGTCATGTCCAGAGTCCATGCTCTGCACCAGTATGAGTTTCCTACAGCTGCTGTAACAAGTTGCCAAAAACTCGGTGACGTCAACAACACTAATATACTATTATCGTATAGCTCTGGTGGTCAGAAGTCTGACGTGGGTTGCAAAGCTAATATGAATTGTCAGCAGGGCTATGTGTCTTTCTTGAGGCTCTAGAGGAGAGTCTGCTTCCTTGCTTCGCCAGCTTCTCCAAGAGGCTGCACACACTCGTTGACTCCTGGCTTCCTTCCATCTTTAAAGCCAGCCATGACCGGCCGAGTATGTATTTCTCATCACGTCATATCCCTGGATCTGCCGCCCCTGCCTCCGTCTGCCTTCTTTTAGGAAGCTTTGTGATTAGCCTGGTCTCACCTGGGTGACTTAGGCTACCAACCGCCTACTTAGAGGTCAACTGATTAGCAACTTTAATTCCCATTTGCCCTGTAAGATAGCATATTGACAAGTTGCAGAGATTAGAATGTGGGCGCCTTTGAGGGGTCAGGGTCCTGCCCACCACAGTGGCCCTCGGAGGAAGTCAGTAACCAGGACGCCTGGATCTACATCAGATCTCATTTCTTTCTGTTTCGGAGAGAGACCAGGCGGTGTTGACTGCCATGAGCTGCCATGCCATACAGAGTACCTATATATGGCCGTCACAGACTAGAGGAGATGAAATAAGTATGACCCCCCTGAGACATCGCTAATCTCTGCAAAGGACAGGAGGGGCCACCAGGTAGCGATCCTGCTGACCACGTTATCTTCCCACTCAGGCCGCCTGGATCTATATGGCAGAACATTTATAACAGTCAAATCTACCTTCTTCTGCGTGGCGCCATGCTGAAAAGAAACCTAATGCTTTTTGGACCTAAATTGTGGTCTTGACCACCCTACCCTCATGCATCAAACTCCTAACCAATTCTCTATCCACCTATTGCCAATGACATTCTACGAGTGGAAGGGGTATCTGATAGAGGTCTCTGTCATGGCTGGAGGAAAAGACAAATGAGGGCTCAGCGCCAGCTCTGTGCCCTGGGAGACATCCCCTGGGGTGCCTGCACTTGCTGTTTGTCATGCATACCAGAACCTACCGTCTCTTCAGGGTGCCTGGTGAGTGCAGGCAGCATAGCACTCAGACAGCCTTGAATTCAAATCCCAGCTCTGCCTCTTACTATCTGCGTGACTTTGGACAAGGTAGCTTTTTCCTCTCTGATAAATGCAGACGATGATTATAATGCTGTGTCCAGATGTGCTGCGAAGGTAAGAATGCAAATGTGGATGCAATGTCATGCAAATTTGCCTCGTAGGTCCTACAAAAATGTTTGCTCTGGCTGTTGCTATTATCTCAAGGAGAGCAATAGGAACTTAAGAGCTCAGACATTTTTCTAGACCCAGGTGACCCTATCTGAATGTGAATACAGAGAGAAAAATTCACAGCCAGTTTAGCTATCCCCATTTGAAATAAAAATGATATTTTGTATTCCTAGGGTTTCCCAAAGAGTGATCCAAAACCCAGCTCTGTCAGAGTCACGATGTGTGTGTGTCCGTCTGTCTCTGGGAGGAAACCATAGATGCCCTAGCCCCAGCCCAGCCTGACCCAAGGTGGGACCAAGGAACCTGCATTTTTTTTAACACTCCCCAGGGATTCTTGTGCTTACTAAATTTGAAAACTGCTTTCTCTTGGTAGAGAACCTCAGCTGGGAGGAGAAAATTGCAGTCCATATTTGGGGAGGGGGGTTATGAACATCGCACATAAGGCAGGCCAAGTGGTTGGAGCATGCCTGTTCTGTTTCCTTTCTCAGGAGGCTGCTGGTGGCAAATGTGCAGAGAGGAAGCTGAGCACTGGGTCTGAATCAGCTCCCGTACTGCCTACATCAGGATTAAATGGGTGCTTCGTGGTTTTTACTCAAGCAGCTCAGCCCGTCAACATCACAGTGGTCCCTCAAGCCCCTGGTGAATGAATGAAGGAATCTGAAGACGAGACGTGAGTCAACACTCGTGTGTGGGGCCCCTGAGTGTGCTTTTATCTTGGAAGTGAAACGGGATAGGCTCCTGCCCTCCAAGAACAGAGGGAACCAGGCAGGACGTCCACTCACTCAGTCATCCGATGCACATTTATTGAGCACCTGCTGTATGCTGGGGTACGGAGATGGAAGGGTGGAGGAGACCTGCACCTTCCCCCCTGGAAGCCCTGCCTGGTCTTGTTCTATCCCCATTGGCTGCTAAGGTAAAACACACACAGGCATTTTCTCACATCTTGTCTTTCACGTCATTCATTCATTAATCAGATTATTATTTCACGTCATTCATTCATTCATCAGATTATTTTGAGCCCCCAATTATGTGCAGGCCCTGAGGAGGTGGTAAGGAGGCAGAAGTTCTTCCTGCTTTGTGGAGCTGACAGGTAAGTGGGAGAGATGGGCATTAACTGAATATCTGAACAAATGATGCTGATAATGAATTATCCTCTTGGGCATTCTGAATGGAGATGAATTGACCTTCCTCCTCAGTCTGTGGCACATTGTCAGAATCGGAAGGAGGTGTCCTAGAAACACAGGGCTCCCTGCCCAGTCAGTGTACTCATGACAGTGACAGCCAATGCTCGGGTTCTCTGTGTGTGGCTTCTTTCCATTGGAGAGTAATCCTAGGGGCTAGTGGTCAGTGTCTCCATTTCCCAGAATCCAAAGGCTGTGGCACAGAGGGTCCTGCCCTGACACGTGGCAGAGCTGGTGGTCAGTGACACCAGGGCCATCTGACTCTTACTTTCTACGGCCCCTCCTTAGAAGGCACTCCTGGACCACACTCTCTGAAAGGGTCCCTTCCACAACTCTCTTCCCAGAGCGTGCCTTGCTTTTCTTCCTGGCACTTAGAGATGTCTTCATTTCTTGTCTGTCTCTTCCACCAGAATATTGGGCCAAAGGAATGCCTGTAGACGAACCATCCTCTGCTGGGGGCATCGTGCACACAGCCAGAAATCATTGGATTTAGAAAGAAATGAGTTCAGTTGACTTTGATTAGCCGTTTAAACCCAGATCAGTTCTGGGAGCGCTCCTGTTTCTGGAACTGGTTGCTAGCCTTGCTTGCTTCACACTCTTGTTCCCAGGGCACACAGGAGATGCTCAGTAAATATTTGTTGATGAAATTAATGAATGAGCGAAGCTTTCACCGCTAAATTGTATCCGGGTTGTCTTCATTCTTTTTCCCCCTCCCTCCTTCTGTTCTTCCGTCCTGCTGTCCCCCCTTCTGAGTCCCCACTAGATGTCATGCACTTTTTTGGAGCCTGGGATAACAAACTGAAAGGGACACGAAGCTCAAAATATGTCTGTGGGTTCGACAGACATGTTTTTAAAATTTCCTCGTTAATATAATGGGCAAAGCCCTTTTTATCGTATTTATTTACTTTTCTTTTTAACATAATTTAAACGTTTTTTTCAATTACCGTTGACACACAATTTTATATTCATTTCAGGCATACAACAGTGATTAGACTATTTTTCTGTCACTCCTTTTAGCTTTTGTATACTTCATATACAAAAAATGGCATGTATTTAATGTATACGTTTTGATGAGTGTGGGATGTACGCATATACCCGTGATATTATCATCACAATCAAGGTAACAAGCAGAGTCATCACCTCCCAAAGACTTCTTGTGTCCCCCGGCGCTTTTTTTCTGCTTTTGTGGCAAGGACACAACCTGAGATGTACCTTCTTAACAAATTTTTAAGTCTACAACCCTACGGGCTCTCTGTTGTGATCTCTAGCACTGACTCATCTTGTAGTTAGAACAAAGCTGGAGGTGGGAATAATCAATTATTTGGGGGTAGAGGGAGGGTATAGAAAGTGGGGAAGGTCACTGTGGAAAGGTTCAGGGAGGGCAGTTTAAGTATGACCCTGAAAAATGACCAGGATTTCACTTCCTACAGGCCATAGTAATTACCAGAACAAAGATAGAGAGGCGTGACTGTAGCAGAGGGCCTAAGGTAGCTAGTTGTGAAGGGTTTTGTTGGGTGTCGCAGTTTGTCCGTCCAAAGAGTCCTTTTGTATGTGGTCATGGCTCAAGTAGCTGCATATTTCACTCATGGTTATATATATTCCGCAGACTTTACACGCCAATAGTAGAAGGGTTTTATTTTTTCACTTTATTGAGGTATCATTTACATATCATCAAATGAACCCATTCAAAGTGTACAATTCAATGATCTTTAGTAAGTTTACTGAATTGTGCCACCATCACTCTAATTTTAGAACCTTTTCCATAACTCTAAAATGATCCTTTGGGTCTGTTGACAGTGAATTTCCTTTGCTCCACCAGCCCCAGGCAAGCACCAATCTACTTTCTGTCACTTTGCTTTTGCTTATTCTGGACCTTTCCTAGAAATGGGGTCCTACCATATGTGGCCTTTTGCACCCGACTTCTTTCACTCAGCGGCATGTTTTCAAGGTTCATCAGTGTTGGAGCAGGTCTCAGAACTTCATTCCTTTCCATGACTGAATAGTATCCCATTGTATGTACAGACCCTGTTTTATTTATCCATTCACCAGCTGATGGACATTTCAATGTTTGGCTATTGTGAATAAAGCCACAAGCAATGTTCCAGCACAAGTCTGTAGGGTTATATGTTTTAATTTCTTTTGGTTAGTTACTTATGAGTGGAATGGCTGGTTGTATGGTAAATTCACACATGTTAAGAAACTGCCAGTACTGTTTTAAAAGTGATTTTCCCTCCAAAAAAATATGCAGAGGGCGTCTTCCCCAGGGCTCAAGGCCTCACAGCTACATGGCAGAGGAATTAGGACTTGTCAACCCCAAATCAAACCTCACTGTGCCACCACCAAGGTCATTCCCAGACATATGCAGAGCTGCAAAAACTGAGTCTCCAGATAGGCTTGGTCCAGCTGAAATTAAACAAAGTGACCTACGATCTGCCTTCCAGTTCAGCTCTGGGACTGTGAACAGTATGACCTTTTCATGGTCTATGTAGTGCCACATTTTTTTGCATTTTTGTGGTTTTTGTGGATTTTGCTGTCTACAATGACCCCCACGCCAACACTGTGAACAAGAAGGGACTTACATACAGTACAGTGCACTAATCTTGAATGTACTATTTGATGACTTTTCAATACTTACGTATCCCACAACCATCATGAAGGGGTCAACACCAACTGGTAGAACGTGCTGGCACCCAAAGTTTCCTTCATACCCCATCCCAGGCAGCACCCCCTCCCCATCCCATGGTCACCATGATGCCGAGTTCTAGCACCATCGATTAGTTTTGCCTCTTGTACTTCACAGAGGTAGAATCATACATGTTTGTGAGAGTCACTCACGTTATTGCATGTCTCAATACTTCGCTCTTTTTTCTCGCTGCAGCGTATCCCATTGTATAATTATACCACAAATAATTTAGCCATTCTCTTGATGGCCACTTGGGTTGTTTCTGTTTGTTGTTATTAGGAGATCCCATTATTTTTAAAAAGAATAATACATTCCCAGCTAATAATATGTTCTTAACACATTCTTAAACACCCGTATAGCAACCTACGAAGGCTTTCTGCAAAATAAAAAGCATTTAAAATGCCCCGATTAGTTCACATTAATGAACTGATTTGTGGGAATGATGTGAGCTGTGCATCAATATTGTACACAATGTATGGCGTGCAGTTATGCTATGTTAAATTATGTTTCCTTTAACCAGGCAGAGAACATATACCGGAACATAATTAAACAATGAAATAATATGCTAAAGATTATAAGGTTATTATCTAAAGTGGGCCTCATTGGGTAGCCACAAAAGGTACGTGGCAAAAGCCAGCAGTGGGACCCAATTAAGGGCTAAGTCTTCAGGGAGGGGATAGGTAAGATGAAATGCACATGTTTAAATAGCAGACATTTATTTGGACCATTTCTATCTATCAATCAATCACCTATCTATTTTGCAAAGTGTCATAGTGAATATTTAGAGTGAAAGTCCTAATACGAGGGGTACTTTGCACTGTACTTCAAAAAAGGTAGAGGCTTCAAAATTTCTTTAGAGAAGCCAGTTCCTTCTTTTGTACGGGAGCCACGCCTTAAGTAAACGTTTAAGTTATGCAAATGAAGCAAGGATTCCAGACCCCGCCTTTGGACCTACTAGAAAGGGGCCCATAAGAGGCTGAGGGCTGCAAAGGCCAGAGGTTGGTCTTTTTCCCTTCTTTGCTAGGTCCCTTTGAATGGGTGTGGGGCGCTGGGTGAAGCCCCAAAGAACTTGATCTCATGAGATTCAAGGCCACCTGGGAAATGGGTGCCTGTGCGTAGCTGTAAGCGTAGCCAGAGGCGCAAAGCCTGGTCTCACCCCACAGGCCTGATGGAGCTTTCCCCTGAGGTTTCCAGCACCAGCTTCCAAACCACAGTGTTCCTGGCTAGCTTTTCCTGGAAGGACAGCAGCAGAAAATAACGTATGTTGTTTAGAATCATACTTTCCAACTTTATTGCTGGTGGATTTCAGGGAGGTAGAGTAGAAAATTTTGTGGTTGGCGTCCGTATAGAAATCTGGCCTCCCCTAGTTGGTTTGTTTTTCCCCTGGAGGGTTTTAGGTAAGCAAGTGTGCGATGTGCAAATAAGCATTTGACCTCATCCTTTTGCAGTTGAGTCTGTGTTTTGTTCTCTTGCCTTTGGCCTTGTTCCTTTGGAAGTTGATTGGATTGACCAAAATGGAATTGGGTCTTTGAGCAACTAGTGGAACGATGGATGGAGGGACAGGGTTAAAGAGCAAAGAAGAATGAGGTGTCATCAGGTCTAACCAGAATAATGGTAAAGGGCTTCTATACAGAATTCCAATTCCCACAACACAAAAGCTGATGCACGGGCATAGGGCATAATTACCCTTGAAAATCTCTTAAGTCATCTTTGTAATCTTTTTAAATCCAATTCTCTTGCAAGGTAGGAACACATCACCTTATTGGAGACTGATGGATTGACTATTGTGTTTAGATTTCCCCTACAGGACAAAAAACAAAAAAACCCTTCAAATTTGGGAATCACACCAGTCCAGAGATGAAATCATGTCAAACATTAAATGACTGAACATTTGCTCCAACTCCATAAACTTGCAAGGTGCTTTCCCTCCCACGATTTCATTGGACGCTCAAGGGTCCTTACTCTCCATTGCATTTGACACTCTGGTGGGCATTCAAACATCATCTTCCGCTTCCGCCTGGACCTGTTCTTGTGGTTCCCATGCAAAGGATGCCCTTCCTTGCTTTGCCTGCGTGGAGAATTCATCCTTCCGAACCCCATAGACGGAGAGGGTTGTGTGCTTGTGTGGGGTTGGAGAGGAAGTGGTGGAGGAGGGTGCCAGGTGAGAGCTACCAAGCTCCAATTATTCCCCACAGCTGCCTCAGACACCCTGGCTCCCGGAAACCTGCTACAAATGACTCCATTTGTTCCTTCAGGGGGTATTTGAGTCTTTCCTGCTGATTCTACCTTGAATGAGATAAGGGCAAGCCTCCTTACCTTGTGGAGGCTACATTCTAGTGGAGGAGAGAGATTTTTTTTTTTTTGGAATTTAGTTTTTTTAAAAAAAACATTTTATTGGGGAAGGGGAACTGGACTTTATTGGGGAACAGTGTGTACTTCCAGGACTTTTTCCAAGTCAAGTTGTTGTCCTTTCAGTCTTAGTTGTGGAGGGTGCAGCTCAGCTCCAGGTCCAGTTGCCGTTGTTAGTTGCAGTGGACACAGCCCACCATCCCTTGCGGGAGTCAAGGAGAGAAACCGGGCAACCTTGTGGTTGACAGCCCACTGGCCCACGTGGGAATGGAACCGTCAGCCTTCGGCATTAAGAGCATGGAGCTCCAACTGCCTGAGCCACCAGGCCGGCCTTTTTTTTTTTTTTTTTTTCAATGTACTTAACGAAAAAAAAAAATTGAACTCACATACATTTATCAAGCACCTGTGTGTGTCCAGCCCTGGGGGTAGGGGACCAATGAGGCAGATGGGGCCTTATTCAAGAAAATCTCATCTAGTAGGAGAAAGGCAATAAACAGAAAATAACCCTGTGAACTCAAAGCTTTTAAATAGTCACATGCAGACGGCTACCAGCTGCAAGTGTTGTGAAGAAGTACAAGATGAGGGGGAAAGACCGGGGACTCTGAGAAAGTGACTGGAGTGACCTCAAACCAAGTTTATTGGCGGGAAGAGCATCAGGCATCTTGGGAAAGAGCCAGAGGCACTTCCAGATTCAAGGTGGGGTGGAAAGGCAGTCGGAAAGAGCCAGATTGAGCAAGGCCAGATTTGGGTGTAAGAAAGGAAGTTAATCCATCCCATTGCATTTTGAAAGGGTGAGTCTGGCTGCTGTGTGTAAGAGTGACTTACAGGAAAAGAATGAATCAATGCCCTTAGGAAACTTGCACTGGCCTGGCAGGTTGGAGGGGGAAAGGACGGGAAGGTGACAAAGGAGGATAGCCTGAACTGGAGCAGGCAGTGAAGGATGTGGGGGTTCATTTAGGGGTTGTGAGGGAGCAGAACTGGGTTATAAATGGAAAGAGAGAGGGAAAGGCATGATGGACAGGCTTGGGCTTTGCCCTGCCAGGAAGACTGTGCTACCTGGAAGATACAACATTGAAATAACTACATGGTACTATATTGAGAACTGGACACACATAGTGTTAAGCACTTATGTCCATCAATTCCATTAATCCTCACAATAACCCTCAAAGACAGTGCTGCCAACTGAACTCTCGGTGATGATGGAAATATTCTATATCTGGGCTCCCCAGAATGGGAGCCACCAGCACCACGTGGCAATTGGGCCTTTGAAATATAAATAGAGCAACTGAGGAGCTGCACTTCTAATTGAATTGAATTTTAATTCATCTAAGTTTAAAAACTGATGATTCTGTTATCGGAAAACTTTTTCAAGTGAGTTTGGAACAGCTTGAATATGTGGTTCTACTTTTTTTTAAAATCAATATATTATCTTCAAAGGGAATTAGAAAAATACATTAAACTACTACTTGAACAGCTCCTGATAACATTTTGACTCTACTTTTTCAAAGGTAAATTTTATGAAACCTAAATGCAGATCTAATATTTCCAATGAAATTTTAACAATCTAAATTGAGATAACTGGTATGAAATATATAACAGATTTTGAAGACTTTGAAAAAATAATGTGAATTGTCTTAGTAACTTTTTGTGCCAATCACCCACTGAAATGGTATTTTGTATACAATTGGGTTAAATGAAATATATTATTAAAATTAATATCATGCATATTTCTTCTTTTATGTACATTTTTAATTTAACTGTAACTCACAAACTCAAATACTCACCTTTTTAAGGTGGGGTTGGGGTTTATTTAGTATAGTCACAAAGTTGTGCACCCATAGCCCCAACTATAATCCCAGGATATTTTCATCACTCCCCAAAGAAACCCATATTCATTGATAGTCACTTTCTAGTCCCCCTTTCCCCAGCCCCTGACAACCACTAATCTACTTTCTGTCTATGGATTTGCCTATTCTGAACATGTCACATAAATGGAAGCACACAATACTTTGACTTCACAATGTTCCCAAGGTTCATCCACACTGTAGCATGTTGTCAGTACTTCATTCCTTCTTATGACTGGATTATAGTCTAGTTGTAACTATATATCACCTTTCATTCCATTCCGGAGTTGATAAACATTTGCGTTGCTTCTACTTTTTGGCTCTTATGAATAAAGCCGCTGTGAACATTCATGTAAAGTTTTTGTGTGGACAAGTTTCCAATTCTCTTGGATATATTATCTAGTAGTAGAATTGTTGGATCATACGGTAACTTAACTTTTTGAGGAACTGGTTTTTTTACTTTTTAAAA
This sequence comes from Rhinolophus sinicus, assembly GCF_057876585.1. Classification (NCBI taxonomy): domain Eukaryota; kingdom Metazoa; phylum Chordata; class Mammalia; order Chiroptera; family Rhinolophidae; genus Rhinolophus; species Rhinolophus sinicus. The sequence continues at coordinate 9,504,568 of NC_142510.1, read as the reverse complement.
TGTGACTCGCAGACAATTAAAAGTCACATATGAGGTTCATGTGCTACTTAGACAGTATAGCCGGCCTAGAATGTCTGCTTTGGGCCCAAGTGTCGTGGTGAAAGGTTGGAAAGCACACTGGAGGTTGTGATGGGAAGGGGGGAGGCAGTACTGGGCACTGAGGTGGTACCCTTTGGTTAACTTTCATATTTTACTTTATGCTCCTTCATCTCTCTTGTTGCTAATTACCCAAGCCTGTTAACTGGTCTCTGCTCCAGGGCCAAATCTCCAGCCAGCAGCCAAGATATTTTTAAAAGTGTAAATCTGATCATGCCATTCCCTGCTTAAATCCCTTCAATGGCTTCCCATGGCAATGCTATCAAATGTAAATTCTTTCCCATGATTTGGCACTCATGTGATGCTCATGAACTATTTGTTGAATAAATAATGGAAAACATTTTGTTATTTTGTTTCAGATATACATATATGTGTAAACATATGTATGTATATTGAAATGTAAAGACATTTTAAGTTTAAAAAGGTAAAACACATCCTATTTTGTTACTATTCAGGGACACAGCCCATGTAGAAGTGTGTCCGTTTTCCTTGCATCTTCTCCATCACTGCGTATTCCGCTTTTTAATTTCTAACCATGGCCAATGTGCTGGGTATCTTGTATCTGATTTGGGTAAAAGTATCTTGTATCTGACTTGGATTTCTTTGTTACTAACTCGGTTGAGCATCTTTTGTTTGTTCACCACTTGTTATTTGCTTTTATGATCAAATTCATGATGAGAAGCTTAGTGTGTCTTTAACAGTATTCTTTCAACATCAAGAATCTGTCTTTTGTCTATGATGAGTAAGTTTTCTTATTTGTCATTTGAAAAATATCTTATAAAAGAAAATGCATGCTCACAAATGAATCTAATAGTTGAAAACTATAGGAGGTGAAAGTTTGGTATGTATATTAAGAAAATTGTTAATAAGGAAGAATAATTAATAGCTGATACTTATATGCCATGTGCTATTTTACCAAAGCATCCTTTATCCAGGGGCCAACACTCTTTTTTATAAAGTTCCAGCGAGGAAATAGTTTGGACTTTGAGGGCCATACAGTCGGACCCATCTACTCCGCTCTGTCACTGTACCAGCCATAGACAATAAGTCAGTGAGTATGACTGCATTCCAAAAAAACCTTATTCATGGACCCTGAAATGTGACATTTACATAATTTTCATGTCACGAAATATTATTCTTTTATTTTTTTCAACCACTGAAGAAATATAAAAACCATTCTCTACTCCTGGGCAATACAAAAACAGGAAGTAGACTAGACCTGTGGCCCACAGGCTGTATGTAGTTTGTCAACCCCTGCTTTATCCCATTTGGCTGTGTTATGTGGACAGGGAGCCACGATTTTTTACTTTCAATACATGCTGTGGCAGCTTCAGAGAGGTGAGGACACAGAGGTCACGTGGTCTGACTGGGTCTTGCTCCATCACACACAGATGCTCAAAAGAAAAACAAAAGAGCAAATTATTACATGGAAGCGAAACATTATTTAAATCCAAACTGTTCTAGGTTTTAGAAACATAAAAGTTCCTAAACCCTAAGTTGTTTTTCTTTTTATTAAAAAAAATAAAAAATAAAAAATTTCAATTACAGTTGACATTCAATATCACATTAGTTTCTGGTTAGACATTTATATAATTTACGAAGTGATCCCTCCAATAAGTCTAGTCCCCACCTGGCTCCATACACGGTTATTACAATATTATTGACTATATTCCTATGCTGTACTTTACATTCCTGTGACTATTTTGTAACTGCCAATTTGTACTTCTTAATCCCTTTACCTTTTTTACCCTGCCCCCCCAACCCCACTTGCATCTGGGAACCATCAGCCTAACAAATCTAAGGTTTTTACAGTTTCACCCTAGGCCAAATACTTTGTGTGTGTGTTCTCAGACCAACCAAATACTTTTAAAAAGGAATACCGTGTCCCTTTGAGAGTAGCTATCTCCACACTTCCCTTGCCCAACTGGATCCCATCAATGCTTTCCACTTAAAACTCAGAGAAGACGAGATTTTCAAAAGGCCAGGACAACTGGGGGGGAGGTGGGGTCAGGAACCCCAGCTTCAAATCTTGACAGAGTTAGAATACTAGTTCCATCACTTTTTCGCTCTGTGACTTTGGACAAGTTACCAACCTCTCCAGGAAAGAAAGATATAGGGTTGTCCTTTTAGTGCAAATTTGAATCCATGCAACAAAAATATGAATAAACTCTCACTGTTTGCCTTAAAGTGAAATAATGCAAGTTCCATTCACCCAACATTTATTTAAGGATCCAGTTACCTCAGGGTGGATAGGACCAAGAGGCCTAAAGAACCCTGTGTCCAGACTCTCACAACTGGGGCAACCGACTGGGGCAACCCCACAGAGCTGGTAAACAGAAATACCCGCCCTCCATTGTCAAGGTTAGTCTTGAATGATAAGCTTTAAATGTTGCCAAGTCTTCAGGGACACAATCTTGCCAGAAAATATGGGAGCCTGGAACCCAACCTGCCCAGCCGGTGTGAAAGGTAGAGTTAATATATGAAAAGTGACTGGTACAGAGTGGACCAGTCAAAACAATGGCTATTTGTATTAATTCAGTGGCAGAGGATGAATTTAGGAATTCCTTGGATGTGGGTTTTGAAATATTGATAGGCCTGCCTGGGTGAAGGTAACCTGGTGTGACTGTTAAGGGCTCCTGTGGAGTGGTATACAGGATGCCAGAGCTGTAATCTTTTTCTTTTCTTTTTTTTTTTTTTTAAACAGCTTTATCAAGATATAATTCACATACTACACGATTCACCTATTTTAAGTGTATGATTAATGCTATGATTTGTAGTGTATTCAGAGTTGTGCAACCATCACCACAATCAATTTTAAATATTTCCATACCTCCCCTCAAATCCTATGCCCACAGTCTCTCCCCTTTCTCCCTCCCCCTCTTCCTCTCCCCCCTCCCCCTTTTCCCCCACCATCCACCCCCCACCAGTGCTGGTAACCACACTTCTACTTTCTATCTCCATGGATTGATCTATTCTGGACATTTCATATGAATAGAATCATACACTATTATAGCTGAATAATAGTCCATTGTAGGATATACCATTTTTATTTATCCAGTTATCTGTCGATGAGCGTTTTGAGTTGTTTCCAGAGGTGACATCTCGGTGCTTTGCTGGATCTGTTTTTGGTCCCGTTAACCTGCTCCCTTGACTTCCTCGTCTGTAAAAAGAGGTAATAATAGCTCCTTGCACGTGGGCAGAGCCAGAACTAGCCTACACAGACCCTTTGTGTGAATTGGAGAGCGAGGTGCCCCTCTTGGCAGACACCTGTCTCATCCCACAGCAGCATGAGCAGATGGAGCCTTTGTTGCCGGGGGTTCTTGGGCTGGATTTCAGCTCCCACTTTTTTTCTAATGTACGTTTCTTTGATTTTAGCTTGATAGATTCCATTAAAAATACCATTTTCCAAAGTTACTTAAGTCAGCTCCTTTTTTCTCCCACCCCCTTCGATGAGGTTCTGTCCTACACTTAAGGTAAAGTCAGATTCTTTTGTCACAGTCTGCATTCCATCCTGGGATCCCCCAGAGTCCCACTTAACTTTTGAAAAAAGATTATATACATTAAAGTTCATCGTTTGTGATGTAAAATTCTATGGGCTTTACAAGGGCATAGAGTCATGCATCCCCCTCCCCCACTATCAAAAAACAAAACAAAAACCAACCCTCAAAATTCTTCTGCCAACTCTTAAAATTCCTCATCCCCCTGCCTTCTCCCCAACTCCTGGCAAACACTGATTTGCTGCCCCGCTTTTTGTAAAACAAACTACACAACTATAAGCAAGGCTCTGCTCATGGAGTTGTTGTGACATTTAAATGAATTAGTCCACAGAAAGCATTCAGGACAGGGCCTGGCACATATTAAGTGCCCACATAAAGCTGTTGTAACTATCAGACATTTTGTCCAATGTGGAGGCAGGGGTTGGGGTGCTGGAAACCAGCAACATGGTCCTGGGGGGAAAAGGGGACAAAGGAAGTGTCCAGTGTACCTGACAAGGCAACCAAGAAAAATGGGAATAGGGTAGAGGTCTCAGATAAGGGCCACTTGGATTCTCAACCACTAAGCCACCTCTCATCTCTGAGGTTCTCTGTAGTTCTGCTCTACTGCAAGAGTTGACAAACTTTCCATAAAGGCCCAGATAATAAATATTTCTGGTTTTCCAGGCCGTATAGTCTCTGATCTCTGTTGCAGCTACTCAATTTTGCCAGATTTTGGGGTGGAAGCAGACCCAAGACAATGCATAAATGAATGAATGCTGTGTGCCAATAAAACTTTATTTAAAAATGTAGCACATAAGGATTTGGTCCATAAGCTGTAGTTTGTGGTTTCCTGTGGAAAAGTTTAAAGTAAAAAGCACACATGGTACCCCCGATTCCCATTCCTCAGAAGAAACCACTGTTAACAGTTTCTTGTGCATTAGTATTGGCTAAAAGTATGACTTGGGAGCCAAACTGCCTCTGATCACATTTGGGCTCCCGTGTGCCTGTGGGTGAGTTACTGTATAAATGGGGATAATATTAACGTAATAGCAGAGTTGTTGCCTAAAGGTAAAATAAAACAAGCCAGGTAATATCAGAATTTATGATGACATAGAAAAAGCCCAACCCACTTTTCACCTTCACTGCCTTGAATACAATAAACATACAAAAATATTTGTTGTTGAATGGATAAACCAAATCAGAGAGCTGAGAAGTGACAATAGAATTGTTCTCACATAAAGCGGTGATGTGTTTAGGGTGATGACCAACTTAATAGGTGTCCCAAACATGTTTAGTTCAATTTAAATTTGGCCGAGTAGATTTGAAATTTGAAGCAGGGCCATAGCAACATCATAGATTTATAAATTGCATACTTGAATTTCTACTCTTAGATAAATTTAATTCTATCTTTTTAGTTGTATTTTACCACTGCTGCCTTTTATTTGTTTTCTTTGAAGTTACTTCAAGTCAATTGCAGAATTAACCTCTAAATAAATATGTAAAAAAACAAAGCTGGGAAAGTAGGACCCAGCTAACAAGGTCAGTTTTTAAGGCCTTGGTTTTTCTTATTGTGAGAAAAAAATATCTAAATAGCACCAAATCCTAAAACACGTTCTGTGCCAATTAAAAATGTTGTGGATGTTGTTTTTAAAAGAAATTCAAAAGGCTCTCTCAAAATGGAGATACTTGAGTCATAGACAAGAATTCCCTTTACGCTTTACTTTGGTTAAGTATGGTAGGGAAGAGCAGAGATTGATTTGTGAACAAAAATTACTTTCTAAAGAAATATGACAGTTATTAAATTAACATGGGACGTTGTCTTTCTGTAGTAAGTCTTTGGAGGTTCTAGGTGATTAAAAAACAAAAAAGCCAGGTGAAACACTCACTAGCGTGCCTGGCATATAGTAAGTGCTAAATAAATGGCTATTGTGTATATGCGTAATTTTCTTTAACACAAAAGGGATCTTTCTGTTCTCAAGCTTGTTTGTTGCCCTTTAGAACCTGAGACTGAGACTGTTTCCCTATCAACTCTGCTATCAAATGCCATTATTTTAATTACTTTAAATTCTCGGAGTTCCCATCTGGCAGATAAAATCCAGTTGCTGCCTGTAAGAGTCACTGAGCTCTACACTGCAAGAAATCTGCCTGAAACTGTTGCCGGCGTGTGTATTCATTGATTTGATAAAAAATACTTCCTGAGCTCGACTGGCACGGAGAGCCCAGTAGCATAGCTGTGTCCTGCACGTGAGTGTCCTAAGAGGTGGGAGGAGGGTTTCCCGAAAGGCTATTTCCAACCAGAAGCATGAGCCACAGTCTCACGGGACAAGGGACCTGTGTTACTGCCTTGAAACAGCATGTCTTTTTTTCTGCCTCACAAACCCCTTTCTCCTGGTGGAACAACCTCCAATTTAGTTCTTGAACATGAGGCCAGGAGAGGCATTTCGCCTCTACGTTTGTTGAATGAATGAATGAATGAATGAATGTGTGTGAGGTTCAGTACTGTTCAATGCATCTCACTGTCAACAAATAGATATTTTCAACCCTCATTTTCTTTATTTTTTTTATTTTTTTTAATTTTAATTTTTATTTATTTATTTATTTATTTATTTTTTTTACAACCCTCATTTTCAAATGTCTTTGAAACTTTAATTTTCCAGGCCAGCAGTTTATTTTTAGGGTTTTTAACAGAAAAGTAAATTGAGTCATTGACTAAGGCAAGCAGTATGGGGGTGCTTTGACTTCTGCTACGGGCAGAGCTAAGCTTGAATCCCATTTCCACCACGTCCTAGCTGTCAGTTCCCTCTTCTGTAAAATGAGACTAATAACCCTTTCTACCAGGAGGTACATCGTGGCATAGTGGTTGGAGGCCTATGCTATGGAATGAGCAAATACCCAGTGTCAAATCTTTGCCTTGCTATTTTTTTGGAGTAAAATACATATAACATAGAATTTACCATTTAGTGACATTTCATACATTCACCGTGTTATACAGTCATCACCACTCTCTAGTTCCAGAACATGTTTATTATCCGGAAAGGAAACCCCACATCCATTAAGCAGCCACTCCTTCCACCCCCATACCTAGGCCCTGGCAAGCACTCATGTTTTCTGTCTCTATGGATTTGTCCACTCTCAGACGGTTCATAGAAATGGAATCATACAATATGTGGCCTTTTGTATCTGGCTTCTTTCATTTACCAGAATGTTTTCTAGGTCCATCCGCATTGTAGTATGTGTCAGAACTTGTTAATAGCTGAGTAGTATTCCATTGTATGGATAGACCGTTGTTGTTTTTTCTTATCCATTCGTCTGTCCATGGACGCTGGGTTGTTTCCACCTTTTGGTGATTGTGAATAGTGTTGCTGTGAACATTCGTGTGAAAGTTTTTGTCACACCTTGTTTTAACTTCTCTTGGGGATATAACCAGGAGTCACTTCTGTGCTAATTCATGTTTAGTTTATCTTAAGAAACCCTCCTCTTGCTATTTTTACTTCTGAGACCACCCAGCACCTTCCTTCTCTGTGCTTTGGTTTCCTCCTCTATAAAGAAGGTTCGTGACAGTTTATTTCACAAGGGTTTTGAGAGGATGAAATGAATGAGTTCATGTAAAGCCTTTTGGAAGGTGCCTGGCACAAGGAAGCACTCGATAAACATTAGCTGTTATTGCTCTTACCTGGTCGTGAGAGTTCAGTAAGATGCGTGTATCGAGCATGTTACCTGGCTCTTTGAGTAGTTACTTATTTGGTGTACAATTCTTTTTGTTTGTGTGTTTGTCTTTTTGTTTTTAAGGAGGGTGCAGCTCACAGTGGCCCATGTGGGGATCGAACTGGCAACCTTGGTGTTATTAGCACCAGGCTCTAACCAACTGAGCCAGCTGACCGTTCCGTGAGGTTTTTTTAAAAAATAAACAAGCCCCCAACATCTGCACACACACCTCGCCAGCTGTGAGCAGTCATTCTAGCAAAAAGTTGTGTTAACATTTTGCCATCTCACGGCTGAGGAGGTTGGTCACATGACTTCACTTTAATTAACCACCCCATCAGGTGACCCAGTACCTGGCACATAGTAGGTACTCAGTCTGTGAACAGTTCTGAGTCAAAGGGTGGTAGGTCAGGAACTGGGGCCTGGAGTCTCATCCCATTCCATCCTTGCTCGTTTAGTAACCATTTCACGTTTGTGAAGGGTTTCAATACAGTTTTAGCATTTCATCTGATGTCCACAACAGTCCCTTTAGGTAGAAACTTGCCTCATTTCCCTGATAGGAAAGTTGAGTCAGATAAGAGGTTAAGTCAACGCTCCAAGTTCAAGTTTGCAGAACTACGGTGTTTGCCCGAAAGTAAGACCTGGCTGGGCCATCAGCTCTAATGATTGGTCTTTTGGAGCAAAAATTAATATAGGACCTGGTATTATATTACATTATATTATATTATATAGACCTAGTATTATTGTATTATATTATATTATATTATATTATATTATATTATATTATATTATATTATATTATATTGACCCAGTATTATATTATATTATATTATATTATATTATATTATATTATATTATATCCAGTCTTGTAGTAAAATAAGACCGGGTCTTATATTAATTTTTGCTCCAAAAGACGCATTAGAGCTGATGGTCCAGCTATGTCTTATTTTGGGGGAAACATGGTAGTTCTGAATCCTGAAGGCCCTTACCCTCCCAAACTGCTTCCCAGCTCCATCACCTTGGCCACATGCCTTATTTCCTCTAAGCCCAAATCCTTCTTACTAACCTTGTGGTTGGGGGTGGGTGGGCAGGGGTTAGGTCATCATTTGAGATACAGATTATTTAAGACCTTCAATAGCCCGGGGGGGAAAAAAGGCACCTGTTAGTCCCAATTCTTCTCTGTACTTCCCTTAAATTATTTCAGACCCTGATCAGCATAGCTTCCAGGTAGATAAATATTTTGGTTCTCAAGACGAAAAACCAACCCTCTGTTTGTGCCAAGTCATGGCCCAGGCCCTGGGAGCAGCAAAAATATGTTTTGCTCCCAAAGTAATGATAGGGTGGCCCCTCCCTACGCTTGAGTGACTCTAACTAATGACAAGTCAGCTGCTCTGGTGGTTCCTACTTTCCTGGTTTTCCCTCTCATCCCACGTCTCTGGTTTCTGAACCAGGGTTGGGGTTATGAAATTAAGCCTCCCAGGAAGCAGGCATTACTCAGCTGATTTCATGTCTTCTGCGGAGTTCTTCCACACACACCCCTTCTGCGTGCAAATGGGCTTTACAGCTACTGCAGACATAATTCCACCAGGGGAAGAAGAAAACGGGTTAGCACAGCGTTCCAGAACAGTTGAGTCTGCTGGGCCTTCTTGGTAGGCCTCAAAGGGCGCTGGTATTGCTTCTCTCGTAGCTGCGATGGCCTAGAAATGACCTCTACACCTACCATCCACTCGTTGGTGAAAGATGTGGGCAAGGAAGGAAGAAGCAAAGAAATACTGTTCTCTACTGAATCTGTATGTAAAATCTTTAAAGAGAGCAGGTACTGTCTTTCCCACCTTTGTTTGCCAGACAACCCCTCCTAGCGAGCAGTTAGTAAACATTAGCTGAGGTGACATCAGTCATTCAGTCTTTTGAACACCTCCTATGTCCTAGGCACTGTGCTATGTGCTAAGAACAGAGCTGTGAAGAAGTTTCTCACCTCAAGGTGCTCCTAGCAGGGGAGACAAATTATTTATGTGTATTCATTTATTTTTTTATTGCTGCTCAACACGTTACTAGAAACTTAGGCTTAAAACAACACCCATGATCTCATAGTTCTGTAGCTCAGAAACCCAGGGCAGCTGCCGTGGGTTCATCTAGGTTTTCCGCAAGGCCAAGGCCAAGGGCTGGGCTCTCCTCTGACGGCGCTGGGGAAGGACCACTTCATTCAGGCTGTTTACAGAATTCAGTTCTGAGGTCTGTCTTTTCCGGCTGGTGGCTGGGCCTCTTCCTTAGCCTGGAGAAGCCACTCTCAGGTCCTTATATGTGGCCTCCTTTGTGTTGAATTCTTTTCATCTCACTCACCTCTGACTGCCTGCTTTGCCACCAGCCAGGGGACACTCTGCTTTTAAAGGGCCAGTGTGATTAGGCTGGACCCAACTGGGTCACCTCACTTCAATTTAACTGATTAGCAACCTTAAATACATCTGTAAAGTTCCTTTAGCCAGGTGATAGAACACAGTCACAGGAGTATAACAGCTGGGTTGAAGATCACAGGGGCCCTTTTAGAACTCTACTATGGCAGGCAAACAAATAAGTGGTTATTGCAAAGACTGCTAAGTTCCATGAAAAAGTAAACCAGGTACTGGGATGGAGTGACGGGGTGGGTGGATGAGGGGCCTTCATGGGCGAGTCTACTTGGGGTCCCTCCTTGTATCAGTCTCTAAATATGGCCCATATCTGCCCTATCCCCTCCTCCTTAGGTGGCCTCCAGGCTGTCAAACATCTCCACATATCTCCAGTCCAGACTCTTGTTGAACTAACTCCTTGTCACCTTCATACGGATATCTATCAGGCATCTCATATGTAACACCGCTGAAAAAAAGAAGCAAAAACAAAACAAAACACAAAAACAAAACAAAACAAAAAAAAACAGGAAGAAACCCAAAAAAACAAAGACAAAAAACCTTTCTCTTAATTTTCCTTCCAAACCTGTGCCTCCCCCCAGGCTTCGTCCCCATATTGGTAATTGGTGCCATCTTTCATCCAGTTGCTGAAGTCAAAAATCTAAGAGCGCTGCTTGATTCTGCTTTCCCTCCCACTCAAGTCCAGTCTCTCAGGAAATCCAGCCAATTGACCTAAACCTGTCCTCGTTTCTCCATCTCCATCTCTATCACTTTGCTCCTGCAGGAAATTCACTGGTGGGTAAACTTCAAGTACATGAAATGCTTAGAGGGGGATCCAGTCGCGTCTGAATCGTATGTATATTCATTCCGCAAATATTTATTGAGTACTTGCTGTGTCCCAGGTATTGGGGATACCACAGTGAACCAAACATTCTTTCGTGGGCGCGGAGATGTACAGTAAATACACTGGGTGAAAATGCAGGCAAAGGAATAAAGGAAATAGCAAGTGGGACAGGAATGACCATCTCCTGGCCATATTAGTGCAAAATTACATCCTCCCTTGAGATGGTCACTTAGGTGCCTAGGTGTGTAGAGGTGTGTGTCCTTTTTCTGCATTCACTCATTCACCCCCACTGCCTGGTTATCATGGAAAAGTTGAGACCCTGGTCAGCGGTCTCTCAAGGATAGGCAGAGTGACAGTACGGGACACATCCACCAAGGGAGGGAGGTCCTGGGTGAATGACTGACCGGAAGGGGGTAAACTAAGGCCAAAGGAAACGCGATGGGGGCCGGTTTTGAGGGACTGAACTTTTCTTGTTTGGACTGCTGAGAGAGAATAAGTTCTTGCGTTAGGTTTTGGGTGAAGAAATGACATCGGTAAAGGGGGCTCAATAACAACAGTAACTGCTGATCGGCGTTGACCCCTCGCTCGGCTTGGTACGGGCCACGTGAGCTTCTCGGCCAAGGTCACCGGCTGCCGGCAGGTGTTCGGCCCACTACCCCTGACGGCCACCAGATCTTCCCGGGCGACCAAATCCCCGGGATGGGCAGATTCCCGGGCACTCGCCCCCACCGAGGGTGCGGGGGGCTGGGTTCTCCGCAGCCGAGCGTCCCTGGGCCGAACCGGACCTCGCGACTCAGGGGTCGGCCCCGAAGGCGGGGGACCCGGCGACAGGCCGAAGGCGGCCGGGGCGGCGCGGGGGGCGCGGCGCTGCGGGCTGCGGGCCGAGGCCACTCCCGGCTCCGCCTCTCCTGCTCCGCCTACCTCCCCGCTCCGCCCTCCAGCCCGGCACCCTCCCGCCCGCCCTGCTCGAACGGCCCCCCATGCGGATGTGACATTTCACGCCGCCGCCATTTTGAGAGCGAGCCGAGCCGAGCCGAGCCGCCGGGCGCCGCGTCCGCTGCCGGAGCCCCGACGCCGACGCCGAGGAGGCGGACGCCGCAGCGCCCCGAGCGCGGCCGGCCCGTCGCCCGCCCGCGCCGCCGCCGCCGCCGCCGCTCCCGCCGCCACCAGGCCCCGCAGGCCCTTCGCGGCCGCCCAGGCCTCCCGCCCGCCGCGCCCGGCCCGAGGCGGGGCTGACTCCGCGGCCCCCGCCCGGCCGCCCTCCGCCCCCGGCCGGCCCGCAGCCCCGCAGCCCCGGCCCCGGCGGGGGGAGGCGGGCCCCGCGGCGGCGGCGGCGGCGGCGGCCGCAGCCAGCGACGAGGCCACCCGGCCCGGCCCGCCGGCCGCCCTCCCGCCTCGGCGCCGAGATTGGGCGAATCGCGAGCAAGTACGTGCGCGTCTCCCTGCCGCCGCCGCCGCCGCCGCCCGCCGCGGGCCGCCCGGGGGCCGCTGCCGACGACGCGCGGGAGGAGGAGGAGGAGGCCGCCCCGCCGCCGCCGCCGCCGCCGCCGCCCCGGCTCGCCGCCGCCGCCGCCCGCCCGCCGGGCCCGCAGCCTCGGCCCCCGGCCGCAGGCGAGGCCCAGGCCGCGGCCGACATGAACCACCAGCAGCAGCAGCAGCAGCAGCAGAAAGCGGGCGAGCAGCAGCTGAGCGAGCCCGAGGACATGGAGATGGAAGGTGAGGCCGCGGGCGCCGGCGGCGGGGCCGGGGCGCCTTCCATTGTGGCCGGGGAGCCGCGGGAGCCACGCGGGGGGCTCGCCATCTTTAAGCAGGCCCGGGCAGCCGGCCCGGCCCGGCCCGCCTGCACCGTCATGCGGGGCCCGCGGGCAGGGGCGGCTCATTGTCCAGGCCCGGGGCGGCCTCCCCGCCACAAAGCGCCGGGACTTGTAAATCAGGGCGCTTCGGCCGCGGAGGGACGCAGGCGTCTTCCCGCTGCGGGGGAGCCGGGATCCCGGGCCAGTCCCGCGCGTGTCTGGCGTCCTCGGGGCCTGGTGGCCCGGCCTGGCTCTGGCAGGTAAGCGAAGGGGGCAGTGGACCCCGGTGGACGCGGGGCTCGCCTGCACCTGCCGTGCGCTTGCTCCCTCCCCCAGAGAGCCGGCCGGGTCCGGCCCAGCGGCGGTCCCCCCAGGTCGCTTCTGTTAGCACAGCACCAGCCAGCGTCTGGCTTCATTTGGAAACACCTGCCAGGAACGCAGGTGTCCTCAGCCTTTGCACTGGCCCAGAGTTCGGAGCCATGCGCTTTTGGTTTCCAAGTTACCTGCTTTTCGGGGGTCTGGGTCCCCGACTGCGTGCGGTGCAGTCAGCATCCGGCCAGGTGTGTGTTTGAAACTACGCGAAAGCTCCGCCACTCTTGGCTGCCTGCATCCGCTTGGGACGCCCAAGGTAACTGCATGGTCGGCCCAGGTGGCAGCACTTTTCCAAGGTGCTGGACTTGGCGACAGAAGGGCTTGGTTAGAAAGGTTTGATGTAAAGGCGCTGGAAGGGAAAGGATCCTTTTGACACAGCTCAAGCCCACTTGGCCACTGGGATCCCCTTCATTTTTTACGGCGCCAAGTACGTGAAAGGGTAACGTCCAAGTTGGCTATAAAAGATCATTTCTTTACATGTCGAGGGGTCAGACTTTCAGGTGTCAAAAGGAGGCACCCGAATGAACCCGACGTTGAGTGTTTTGTTCTTGTTATGCTTTCAGCAAGAGATCTTGGTTGGCATAAATGAATGGAGGCCCTAAGGAAGATGAGGGAGAGCAGCATTTGTCCTGTGGGGTGGCTCCGCGTGTGGGGCGCTGGGCACTCGTTGGTGGGACCGCTCACCATGACTGGTAGTCCCCTGTGAATAACTTCACTGCCAATAATTGGATGTTGACTGAAAAACCGGCTTCCCAGATTGCAAAAGGCCAAGTGGCAGAGATGCCCGCAGAAAGCACTTTCCAGTGGTACTTAACAGTGGCAGTAATGGGGGACAGGAGAAATGAATCCATGCCAAGGACCGGGCCCTCTGTTTCCCTTGGCCCCAGCAAGACAGTCACTTCGCAGAGCTTTTGGCAAGTGTGATCAAACCAGCTAGCTGAAGGAATACGTTGCTGAGATAATTTTGTATATTTCTTTGATGCCCCCATAACAAAAAGGGTTGCTTTCCAGTTTCCTTTTTGAGTATAACCCAGTCGGGACAAAAATCCAGTAGTGCTAGCACATTGATTTCCCACGCTGGTCGTCTTGCCACTTTTCAAGTGTTTTTGAACACACGTGAGAATGAATGAACATGGTTCACTGAAGAGTCTCTGGCCCAGAATTGTGTCTTTGGGGAAATGCTCATGTGCACAAGTTTCAAGGATTTTTGTTTAAGGCTAGAGTGTTGCACAGTGGTGGCAGCATTTTCAGAAGACCACGTGTGCTTTCGAGACTACATTCTTTTCTCATGGAGTTTTAGTTTTATATCAGGGTTGCCGATAAAATCACTCACCTGCAAATGTACCAGGATCTCAAATTGGATGGCAACGGTTGCCGTTATTAACGCAGACGCCTTCAATGTAAGAAGCTCGTTTCTTCTGAGTGAATGAATCTGAGTTTCTTCCAGATTCATCGTCCAGAAGGTGTCTTATCTTTGTTGGGCTTATGGTTGTCAACACCTTGTGAGCGCCCACAGGTGTGCGGTTTAAAAGGCGGCCTGTGTCTTAGGCAGTCTACTGCAGCCTTTCTTAGCCTTTCCACTCTTGAAATGTGGTGCTCGGTTTATATATTGTGGTTTAGGATCAGGAAGAGGGAAAGAACCCTATTCAAAAGCCAGCAGGGTGGGATTTAGTGCATATCCCGTGGGGTTGGCTCCGTGTGCCAGGCTGGGACAGTGCCTCGCACCTGTTTAGTGTCTGTGCCTTGATTCCAGGAGAATCAGCAGCTGGAAATTCAGGCTTCTGATCAGCTTGAGGGCGGGAAGGCTTTGTCAATGAGGAGATTCCTGCCCGCCCCTCCCGGTCTGGGTGGTTTCGAAGGAGTCTGGGAGACTGGTTTGGTTGGTTGTTTTTTTCCTATCGAGAGGTCCGTGTTAGTTTGCCCTCCTCCAGCTCCACTTTGTCGGTGTCGCATTTGCTCTTGACTGAACTCAGTACAGTCCTTGCACATCCACTGGAGAATGGCCGTGCTCAGGATTAGTTATGTTAAACATGTCTTGTTCTGAGCAGTTAGGAAAGTTACATGAGTGGTGAAGGGCAGAGAGGGAAAAGATGGGGGGCTGTTGGCATTTCATTGGGGTGAGGGCCACATGCTTCCTGTAAGGCCTGAAGCAGCCAATCCCTCTTTTCCAGTTGGGGCCGGTGAAGAGACCTGTGCAGGTGGTGGTGGTGTTGTCTGGTCAGGAGTGAATGTGCTTGGCAGTTTATTTATCCACTGTCTGTGTAACTCAGAGGAGGTGCAGGCCGAGAGGCTGAAGGAATGACTTGCACAGACCTATGTCCTTTGAGTACTTGGAGAGGGAGGTGATAAGCTGGTCTGTGTTACATACCCTGTCAACAGGAAGTTTTCCCAAGGCCTTGCTTCTGCTGCATAGACTGGCTAGCTCAAATGTAAATATCCTCATGTTTGCTCCCTGGTGTGGCTCTTCTGCCTTTGTGAGAAATCTGTTTCAGAGTGTAATCTCTGAGACTAACAGGGACAGACAGTTTTGTTTGACTTTTGTGCAGCACTCAGACCCCTGCTTCCGAGGCACCACGCTGGGAGCAAATCAATGAATGAGTCATACGCAGTTTCTGAAAAGAATTGACCACTACCTTCCATGCTTTTTGTTTGGGGGGCAGCAGTAGTGGGTTTCTTTTTCTTTCAAACTTGTGTGGGTAAGTGGAGTTTCAAGTTATCAGGTTTGGGAGTGGAAAGTGAGTTCTCTTGCACACATGCAACCAGGTAAACCAAACTTGTGCATTTTATTATAATTAGAACGTTTCCTTTTCAAATAGCACTGTAACAAGACAAATCAAATAACGTGAGAATATTGATTTTCCTCTTACGTTAGCTTGGGTTGGTAAAAAAACTGTTTGCGAAGCTACAAAGTGAACATCAACTTGGAGAACCCAGAAGAAATACAGAATAAATTAGGCCAAACTTAGAAATATCTAATCTGATGTGAGTGAAAACTCACGGTGGGGCAGCTCGGTGCCTGAGAGTACAGGCTTAGGGCCAGGCCCGAGTTGGATTTTGCTATTTCATTGTTGTGTGACCTCATGCTGAAGCTCGTGGTACCCCGGTTTCTGCATCCTCAAGGAAGCCGACCCTATCTCACGAGGTTATGAGGGGTGAAGGCCCAGAGCAGGTGGAGAGTGTTAGGCAGAGGTGGGAGCGTGGGACCTGTGCAGCCCGTCAGTGGTGTTGCTGTGATGGTAGAACCTTTGCGCCCCGGGAAGGGGTGCGTGAACTTCAGTTAAGAACGAAGCTTAACAAACCCAGGCGGGACAGATTCATTTTCGGTAGTATGCAAAGAGGTCCTAGGGTAATTACATCCTAACATGGATTAGAAAGAAAGCATAATCGGTCTCAATTTAAGAAACATTATTTATAAAATCCTGGGCTTGATGTGCCTAGGCAAGTACTTCAGGCTAATGGTATAAATACAAGTATTTCAGGCTAATGGTATAAATACAAGTATTTCAGGCTAATGGTATAAATATTCTAAGAAAAATTAAATGGACAGGAGAGGAGGCACTTGCACTTGGTGCGTTGTGAGGCTGGTGTTGCAATTTGGTCAGCTCTGGTCTTCTCTGACTAGAGTGTTCTTGTTGCCCTGGTGTTAGAGCATCTACTTGATGAACTTGCGGTGGAGACTCAGGTCGCAGCAGGCAGCCAGGCCTTTGGGAGTTGGCCTTGGATTCTCTCTGGACCCCCACACCCAGCCCTTTTGATTTCCCAGCACGCCACCCTGAGCGAGGCCCCTGTTGCCTCACACGGGGACGTTGCAATAGCCTTCTTACTGGTCTCTGCCTCCGTCTTTCCTGAATCCCACACAGCTATGAAAATGGACTGCCACAGGGCTCCTTGGCCGTGTCACCCACCTCCCTGCTTAACAAGATTCAGGTGTGCTGCCCTCCCTGTAGAGGAGAAGTCACACCGCACAGCCCAGTCTGGGCCCTCAGGGTCCTCGGGAGGCCTCGGTCTCCTTGGGGCTTCAGGCTCCCAGCACACAGCATGGGTGGGCATAGTGCCGCTTTTGGTTCCCACTCTTGTGTAGCTGGTGATGGCTTTTCCTTCTGGAATGCAGAGCGGACAGATGCCCCACGAAAGAGGTTCAGAACCCATTCAGATGCCACCTTTTCCCTAACCCTTTCTGGTCGCCTCAGCCACTTGCCTTGTGTAAGAGCCATGTCAGCTTTTTGCCCCATGGTCTACCTGTGGGGTGGCCACCATGTACGTACCTGCCTTTTTCACTGTTGGATTGTTTGGGCTGAAGATGACCATCTTATGTTCCTTTTTTGTTAAATGTACTTGTGGGAGGTGCTCCTTCAGGAAATAGCGATTCTAAGGCTAACCGGTAGTACAGGAGCCTGCCGGCTGGCTGGCCAGCCGGGTGGTGTGTGCAAGAGTGCCGAAGCCATAAACCAATATTCTTTGATAGCTGCTAATTCAGTTTTATTGCTTTTAACGTAAGTTGCTTCAAGTGGCATTTTTGATCTGTTTGGATGGAAAATCTAGATCTCCAGACAAGGACATGGATGGACCTTCATAAACTACTGAAGGTTTCTTTTGAGTATATTTAAATGTGCCTTTGTTACTGTTTCTGGTTTTGGATGAGTGGTGTGTAGCCTGGGTACCTCTGCTTTGTTTCCAAGGCAAAGAACTTGCGCTCCGGAGACCAGGTATTTCTTGACATGGACTATGACAGAGTTCAGTGGTAAATGTCACCTGCTTCATACACTTTCTGGGAACTAATTTGGACTAGGAAAGTTGGAGGAAGCAGGATTTCAAGTGTCATGCGTAGGCAAGAAAGTTCGTTATGCCGTTTTTCTACTGCGTTAACACATGCTTTGGCTAATGAGAAGTCAGACGTGTTGAAATTCTCTTGCAGAGAAGCAGGCTTACTTCTGAGGGTTGGTGATTTAAGCTTGGGAGTTGGGGATGGAGGTGATTAGAAGTTTCTAGTGTAGGCAAATACACCAACCTGGGCAAGAACGGAATGCTTCCCGAACTTGGTGACACCACTGAGTGTGAGACTAGCAAGAAAGAGGGGCCTGTGGGGGAACGCACCCTGAGCAGTGGCATTGCTGTCTGTGTGGTCGAGTGGGCACGAGTGAGGCCTAGAAGACCGCACTGGGGTTACAGTGACGGATGGCTCACTGCCTGGCGCTGGCTGGGCCCCCACTGGGCTGTGCATACACAGAGTTGTAGCCAGTTCAGCTCTTGGTCAGCCATTGTGGTGTGGGGACCACTGTTGTGAGGTAGCAGCTGGCAATATTCAGAGATGCCTAGGTGTCCTTTCAAGGAGCCCAAGTTACCTGGTTGACAGGAGCTTTATCTTACTAAATGTTTGAAATGCAAATGAGGGATGTGTCTGAATCTCAAGGGGGTGGTCCTTCCTTCTTTTTGGATCATTGAGACTCTAAAAGCTATAGAGAAGGCTGTTCCCTGTGTGACCACAACGGTTCTACCTGATTTTCCTGCCTGGCATAGAATATTCGAAACCCAGGCCCTCCCTCGGTTTTGATTCCATGCCAGTGACTAAATTGGTTTTCCTGACATCCTAATACTGGGAGGGCAATGTCTTGTGTACCAGCCCCCAGAATTTCGACCAGAAGAAAGTCTAGCTCTCGCAATAAGTTGTTGAACTGGCGTCTGGTTTGGAAAGCAGCTGTACGAGTATGTCTTTGCTTGGGTGGCCTGAATTGTAGAGTGAGATCACACCCCAGGGTGTAGCCACAGGTGTCTGGTGGTAATCTGTCTTATCTTGGCTACTCCTGCCACCCCACTCGTGGCACTTGCAGAAAGTTAAGGGGGGGTCTTTTCCAAGGGAAGCCACATGGCATTGCTCTAATGTGGAGGCTGAGCAAACCCTGCCGCTCTACAGCCCCTTATGAAAAGGCTACAGGCCATTTACCTAGAGTTGCAAGTACATTTCATCAATACGACTTTGGGGAATACATTATATTTCAAGGCTCTTAATTGATCCTGTACAATTGCTATTCTAAAATGAGCACATGTAACACTCCTTAACATGTTTACATGGTTGCATAGTCCCGCTCTTCCTTTTAAATGGTAGGGTAAATAATTTGAAGTGTTTGCTTTTTACAGTGGTAGTTTATATTAGCTTGGAGGATAAATTAATCTGTGTGTAAAGGGGTTGAAAACATTCCACTGTTTTATAACCATCATAGACACTTGTCAGAATTCTCTGAGTCTCAGCCTTCTCTTACTTCTTGAGCTTGTGAGGACTAAGGGTGAACAGATAGGGGTGGTAATGCCTGCCCCGCAGGACGCCCTCCGAAGTGGCTGCTGGAGTGAGGGTTGCTGTGGCTTCTTGGGAACCTAGTCTCTGGGCCATCCCTCCCCATCAGGACTAGGAGCAGTGGTGGCTGAGGGCTGCTTCTCCTGGTTAGTGTGGTGTCCGTCCGGACGGCTCTAGCCAGAATGAGTCCCCATTTCCCTGAAGCCCTCCAGGTCTCCTGCTGCGGGTACTGATGAGAACAAACTGAGATTGTTGTACTGCTTCAGTCCCATCTTTCTCCAGGAAGCCACTCATTTTCATATGGGGGTGGGGGAAGAGATGGGGGTAAGAAGACTGAGGGTTTACTGTGCTGTGCAGGGTGCTAGCCACCAGCTGCATCTCAAGTGCCACACGTGCTGGTGGTCACCACATGGGACCGTGAAATACAGAGCGTGGCCATCAATACAGAATGTGTTAGTGGCCAGCGCTGGCCTAAACAGTCTGGTTGGGTCCTGGGCTAGAATGTGTTTCTGATTGCATTAGTGTCACATTGAATGTTGGAAAGTGTTCCAGTGTGTCCTGGAATTAAATTGAACAAAATTCCATTTCAGCAGTTATCCTCAGAACAGACATACATAGGAAGAATGGGGAGAATTGCAGAAACTGTACATGCTTATCAAAAGTATGTGTATAGGCCATTAATATAAAGAAACACTGTTACAATTCCTATATTAGAAACCTATATACACACTTTGAAGAATGCAGTTTACACTGATAGTTTTTCTTTTTAAACTTACTTTAAGTGTGTTTTTCCAGGACCCATCAGCTCCAAGTCAAGTAGTTGTTTCAGTCTAGTTGCGGCGGGCACAGCTCACAGTGGCCCATGTGGGAATCGAACCGGCAACCTGTTGTTAAGAGCACCGTGCTCTAACCAACTGAGCTAACCGGCTGCCACATACGAATAGTTTTTGAAGTAACAAATAGTCTTGCTTGCTTCCTGCCCTGCTCCTCGGAGAGGATGTTGTTTATTCAACCTGCCACCGATACTCTTGTGAATCCAGTGCTACAGAGGTGGTGATGACGATGGGAGAGAGCTTGGGAACGATTTTCCACAATTTATCTGTAGATGGCTTCAACTATGGCGTATGCACTTACAGCTACATTATCTTTCATTGAAAGAAATGGATTCTGGGTTATACCTGCTTTTGGGGTGCAGTTAACACTAACCAGAAAGTCTCCCGAGCTGTAATGGTGACACGCAAGTTGGATAGCACCCCAGCCGACCCCAGCGGGCCCGCGCTTGGGTGTTGCAGGAAAGTTACATTGCTGAAAAGTTTCTGTGCTTGTTCTTGCTTTTGGCAGGTCCTCAGAGAGGCACCTGTGCTTCTGTGCACAGGGCATCTTTGGCTTTCGCCCCACCCCCTTGGCTTGCTTGCTTTCCACAGGCACGGGGAACGTGGCTTGCTTCTCTGCCTGTGGCCCCTCGTGGCAGCAGAGCCATCTTTGCTGTGACGCTCCCAAAGCCTGGTGCAGGGCTTTGGTTCGTTGATCAGACATTTATGAGACCACTCGGGACTGTGGCGGGTACAGTGCTGGCCGCCCCCGCTGGACTGGACAGCCTCATAGTGTGAAGGCGCCTGGGAAACATACACGGGGGGGCCTCAGGGAGGGTTCTGATGGAATGGGGGGGGACGGTGGCAGGACGGGCCGTGGTGGGGAAGGGGTGGGTCAGTGGAGGCTTCCTTCACAGAGGAGGTGACACAGCTGAGTTTGCCAAGTGTGTGGGGTGTGGGCTGCAGTGGTCAGAGGAGGGAGGTCTAGGAGAGCAGGATGAGATAGGGCACAGCAGGTCTCTGACCGGTGGGTGAAGATCTGTGGGCAGCAGAACAATGGCCCCCAAAGGTGTCCATGCCCCAAACCTTGGAACCGGTGACTGTGTCACCTTACGGGGCAAAGGGACTTTGGAGATGTGATTCAGGATCTCTAGGTGGGGAGATGAGCCAGCTTATCCAGGTGGGCACTATAATCACAAGGGTTCTTCCACGTGAAAGAGGTTTGACATAGCCGTGGAGTGAGAGAAAGCCCGCGCTGGCCTTAAAGAGGAAGGCATGCAGGAGCCGAGGAACGCAGACAGCCTCTGGAAACTGGGGAAGGCGAGAAAACAGATTCTTCCCTTGAGTCTCGAAAAGGAACATGGCCTGTCCAATACCCCGAATTTAGCCCAGTGAACCCCTTTTTAAGACTTGCAGACCTCTAGAACTGTAAAAGAAGAGTGTGTGGTGGGAAGCGATGAAGTTTGTGGTAATTTGTTTTAGCAGCCGTGGGAAACTAATACAGGATCTAAGCAGGTGGGGAAGAAGCAGCCGGTGGGTGCCCAACAGATACAGCTGGATGAGTGCGGGGGCAGCCCACCCTCAGCCCCCACCCTCGCGAGGACTTCTCACGCTGCGGGTCATGTGATGTGCGTGCTGTACTGTATTAACTCCGTCACCTTCCTACAACCCATGGAAACAGGTGCAGCAGCAGCAGCTTCCCCATTCATAGCAGGACAGACAAGGCGCTGAGCAGCTTATGTTTCTCGGGGTCAGCGATGGCATGGGAACCCACACAGTCTGTCTTCACAGTCACGTGCAGTTCATCAGAGCCAGTAGACCCAGGAGTCATAGTGCTCACTGCTTTTTAAACTGCAGCACTCTGCTGCCTTCTCCCACCTTGCTTCTCTCACCACCCCACAGTGGCAGGCTGCAGTCGGGCTTCCTCGTCTGAACGTTTTTGTGTGGTTCACCACATGCTTTGAATATAGAAAGTAGCTCACTGCCAAAATTGGCTGGAGCCACCCTTAGTGTTCACCAAGTGGAATATGGTGGCAGAAGACACAGAACAAAATAGTACGAGATTTTACAGGTAGATGCCGCCCTCCTTTGAGAATCGAAATAACTGAATTAGGTATTCACTAATGTGTTATAATCAGATCCCGAGCTGAAATGAATCAGCCCTAAAGCAAACCAGTCAGGGCTCTGGGTATTTGGAGAAGGCCCAAGTCTTGGCAGCTGGCGCTCCGGGCACAAGCCTGCTGCATTTCACTGTACCCAGTTCTGTGCACCGACAGGTTAGCTAGTGATTGAGCCAAGGTATAGACCTCGACCACTTAGGTCCTGTCCCCACAACACTGCGTCACAGACCGGCAGCCCCCGTGTGGCATGAACCTGGCTGCTCCCCTTGCTCCCTGGCTGTTTTGGACCCCCGACCAGCTGTGATGTTTCTCCTCCCTGTTGTCTAAAGCATGTAGTTTCTGTCTTAAGACAGCAGCTCTCACAGGTGGAAGGAGGACGGGGTCAGTCAGAGGTACCTGAACTGGGCAGAGGTTGAAAGGAATGAGGTGGCTTGAGAGACCAGTCTTCTTGCTGCGCTGACTTCCAGAAAGCTGTGTGCTATTGTTTCTGTGGCACATTTTGAATCTTTTCCTTTGGGGCCTCTTTTCCTGACCGAGAATTTTAAAATAGGATATCTATCTTCATCGCAACTTTGGGAAGCAAGTTTAGTTGGGAAAGTGATTGTAGCCATCAAAACTGTAGCAAAACAGTTTTACATGTACCGAAAGCCTCACTTGGTTTGACGTCAGTCTTGCCTATTAAGTCACTGGTTGAAGAAAGTTTAAATGGCCTTTTGGTTTTAGTTTTTCTGAATGTCCCCTCTGCTGTCACAGTGCAATGCAGGACCCATCTCCTGTGCATGGTGTGTGAGCAGAGGGGGCTTATGTTTCTGTGATTTCCTCTAAAAGTATACTGCATTAGATGGGTGATTTCAGTCATCGTGCAGGTAGTAGAATTGGGTATTTGTGGGCCATCGATGGTGTGTGAGTTTCTGCCGGGTAAAAATAGGAAATGGGAGACACAAATTCTGGCCTCAAGGAACCTGGTCAGGAGGGCAGCTGTGCACAGAACAAGTGAGAACAGCAGACGCTAACTGCCAGAGCGATGAGCGGTGGGTTGGCGAAGTCCAGACCGTCAGGCGAATGGATTTGGGGTGTCTGGAGAGGATGCGAATAAGTGAAGTGACCCGTGGGCCTCCTAGTGGTGAAGGGAATGGGCCTCGAGGTGACTAATTCAGTTCCAAGGTGCACGGTGACCAGTTGCACTGCTTATGTGCGAGTTAGTGACAGGTGGCTGTGGCCTCCTTCAGCACTCAGTTCACAGGGATTGTGATGTTAAAAGCGTGGTCCCTGCTCACCTGTTAAAAGTCTCCAGGATTAATCTAAAGTTGGTTATTAATTACCTTGAGGATGGGCGTATGGGGAGAGGAGAATTACCACTGCAAATCTAAATGCTTTCTGTTATGGCCAGTATTGAAATCTAATTTCTCTTTTGATGAAGTTAAGTCCTATGATTTTTTTTTTTTTTTTAAAAACCACAACTTTATTTTTCTTAAAATACTGGATTCATTTTGGGTCTGTTGCTATCAGAGGGCACTTGATCGTATAATTTTGTTTTAGAGCAGAGCGTGCGTATTATATACCCAACTCTACAGGTGAAAAAAACCAGGCTCTGAGGGATGAAGTGATTTCTAGACCTGCACTGTCCAGTATCATGGCTGATTAGGTTTATATTAAAATTAAACATTGCCTTAGTCCCTCTAACCATATTTCAGGGGCTCAGGAGCCACATGTGGCTTGTGGCTTCTGTCTTGGACAGTGTGGCTGTAGAACATCTGCAGGGTCACAGAAAGTTCTGTAGCCAGTGCTGTTTGAATCCCAGCCTGTGAAGTGGCTTTTAGCTTTGCCTTTCTGGTGGGCTTTTTGCCTTGAACAGGATTGTTTAGCATAATGGAAAACCAAGAATTTTCTTCTGTGGTTACCTAGGAAGAAGGTTCCCCTAACAGGTGCCGCGTGGTGAATACCTGCTGGCCCTCCGGCAATCACTGCTTCAGGCACTGGGGGGAGGGGGGGCGGGTAACAGAGGTGAAAAAGTGCTGAGATGCCTGTGCTTCAGGAAAGTCAGCAGGATACAGATGGGTCATGTGCATACATAATTAATGCAGGATAGAAAGTGATGAATGCCACAAGGGGTGAAGAGATAGGGTTCTGGAAGTTGAGAAGAGAGAGATCACATCAGGCTGTGAGGAGCTAGGATGCTTGGTGAAGTGGTGCTCGCAGTGGCTGCGAGGGCGGCTAGGATTGGAGTTCAGGGAAATTGGAGGTGAGAGTGCCAGGGGCAAGGTTTCTGGGTTGATGAAAACAGAGGCGCCGTCTCTGTGTTTCCCGGTCATAGCCATTGTATGGTAATGAACACATCATGCTGTGTGCTTTTCTCTCTCCCACTTTAGGTCTGGGGCAGAAAAGCAGGGACTCCAAGCCAAGGTCATTTTCTAAGCCTTGAACAGTAGTTTCTCCTCGCATAGGACCAAATAATGAAATGCATTGCAGTTTTACGTTTTAGTTTCAATCAGACTGGAACATGCCACAATGTTAAATGCCAATTAACCTTAATTTTACCTGCTTTGGTAACAGCTTAAAGGGTTAGATCTGCCCTTTTGTAATTTTTTTTTGCTAAAATGTGTTAGTAGCAACTTACATTGAGATATAGTTCACATATATCACAATCCACTCATTTAAGGTGTATAATTCAGTGGATTTTAGCTTAGTCACAGTTGTGTAACCATCAACACCGTCAAATTTCAAACATTTTCATTACCTTAAAAAGAAGTCCTGTATTCCTTAGGGCACTCCCTGTCTCCCCCCAAACCCCAGACAACCCCCAGCCTATTCTCTCTTCGGATTTGCCTGTTGTGGACATTTCATATAAATGGATTCATACATACGTATGTCGCCTTTTGTATTTGGCTTTTTTAACTGAACATAATGTTCTCGGTTTATCCAGGTTGTAGCGGGTACCAGTGCCTCCTTCCTTTTTAGTGCAGAGTACTGTTCTGTCCGGGGAACCTCGACCTCTGTTGGATCAAGAAGATGTAAAGGCTCTCAAGAGTCTCTGTGATAAGTTTTATTCAGTATTTTTATAAGGGGCTTGGAACTTTTTTGTGGTTATGAATGTGCTTCACTACTAACTTGAATTAACTGGGAGGAGGGTACTGTCAGTTTAGGGTCCTTTCAGAGCATGAGAGCAGCAATGGAGATGTTAAAGGAATTTACTAGATTTCACGGTGCACAGCTGTGGGAGCTGCTGGCAGTCTGTGGATTCTGGGTCTGGTGCTGGAGCAGAAACCTGTCAGGCATGCAGTCTGCAAGGGAAGCACGGCATCCACTTCAGGTGCCAGGGGTCTCACAAAGCCAGGCGCGCACAAGGCAGAGATACAGGAATATAGCCCAGGGACAAGGGAATGTGGGGCTCCTTTACTTCCGTCCCCCAGATCATTGGCAGAGTGTCTGCAGTGGGAACTCTGCAGGGAGGGGCCTGTAATTCCAGCTTAGCTAAGGCAACACACCACAAATCCACCGTCAGTTTCGTCTTTGGACTTTCAAAAACTTGTTGTCAGGATCCTGTTACAGTTTGAAGTTAATGACAACTCCAAAGGGTAGGTGGGTTATAGCTATCATTATTTGCCGTATTAAAAATGGAAACTAAGGCAGTCTTAGGTATTCATTTAAAAATTATAAACCATTACATGGTAGCACAACACACTTTATGGGAAATAATTACTTTTCAAAACAAAAAAAATGAGGAATGACATTTTTACCTTTTTGCAAATTTCTTTTATTGTCTGCTTCATAGAAGACAGCTGGATTCTCATAGCTGCTTCTGCTGTCAGTTGTGATGTAATTTTAGTGGAAATATAAAGAAAACGTAGCTTACAGAGGCATACTGCTAGAAGAGGGAGCAGTGCTTTTAAGAGCCATTTCAGATACTTGTGGCACTTCTTTGCTACACCAAAGCGTGGCAGCTTCTTAAGGTTAATAGCAACTTGAAACGGTGTGAATTAGCGTCTCATGTTCTGTTATATTAAAATTCATTGGTTTATCTTGTACTTTGAATGCGTCTTTTCTAATATCGTTCATTGATCACTTGGAAAATACTGATTCCCTGAATGCTATGCAGATTTTCTAAATGTTGACATATTTCCTCATGACAGTTACATTAAAAAACTGAGTGTAAGTGCCTAAAACATCACATTCATATGGTAGCAGCCTCCGCTATTAGCCTGATGGGGCAGGGCTGTAGTTCTAACTGCAGAAAGCTCATCGGGACAGAGAGAGCAATGACTTTTGTTCTGTACGTAAGAGTCATAAGAGTCGTAAAGCTCCTTGGCCCCGGGGGTGGAGGTGGTTTGGATGGTAATTCGTGGCAGGCTGGTCCTCCCCAGCAGTGGGGTGTCCACTTCTGCACCACCTGGTGCCATGGGGAGGGGGGTGGGCAGTGTTGGATGGTCCCTGCAGTGGGGACGTGCCATGGATTGGGGAATGGAGACCAGAACTTTTTTCCACTTAAAGGTGTATGTAAGATGGTCCTGTTAAGACGAGTAACAAGCATTTCATAAAAATTCAAGGAGAGAGCATTTAAACCAGAAGTAATTTGTGATTATTTTGCTTTCTAATCCTTCACGATAGCCAACATTCCACTTACTGATATTTATTCTGTTTGTAGCCCCCCTCGCCCCCGCCTTTTCTCCATTTTCTAGTAGCTTATGTGAAACACAGTTGAAACTCTTTAGGAAATCAATCCGAATTTAAATATTACTTGTAAACAGCTCACCTTGTTTATGTACTTGAATTCACTGGAGCAGAGTACATGTGTATTATTAAACCAATGCTTCAATAGATAGTTTTCCATTCTTTTTTTTTTTTTTTTTTTTAAGATTTTATTGGGGAAGGGGAACAGGACTTTATTGGGGAACAGTGTGTACCTCCGGGACTTTTCCAAGTCAAGTTGTTGTCCTTTCAATCTTAGTAGTGGAGGGCGGAGCCCAGCCCCAGGTCCAGTCGCAGTTGTTAGTTGCAGGGGGCGCAGCCCACCATCCCTTGTGGGAGTCGAACTGGCAACCTTGTGGCCAAGAGCCCCCAGCGCCCCAACCAACTGAGCCATCCAGCTACCCGGGAGCTGAGCGGCAGCTCATTGACTTCATTTTAGTTGCGAGGGTGCAGCCCACTGGCCCATGTGGGAATCGAACCGGCGACCGTATTGTTGTGAGCGTTGGCTCTAACCACTGAGCCAACCGGCTGCCCCATCTTTTATAATCTTTCAGTTATCTTTTCCCGAATAACTAAAAGCTCTGAAACCACACACCGAGGAAGTATTGATTTAGAGAGTTATTAGCTAATCATTTCTTATTGTCCTCCTTGCTCGACAGGTGTTTTCCCCCCTTTTGTCTCTTAAATTACTGTACAGTGAAATTGACTTGGGGATACAGTTTGTGACTTGAACACATTTTCGATTTGTAATTACTACCACAGTCAGGGCAAGAACAATCCCCACACTCCCCAGACTGCCTTGTGCTGTTCCTGTGTAGCCACATCTGCCACCTAACGCTGACCCCTGGCAACCGCTGATGTGTTCTCCACTCCTTAACAGTTTTGTCGTTTTGCAAATGTCATGCAAACAGACTCAGACAGCGTGTACGCTTTTTCGACGGGCCCTTTTCCTTCAGATCAGTGCCTTTGAGAGCCGTCCACGGTCGGCGTATCACCAGTCGTTTTCCTTTTCACAGCTGAGCAGTATTCCATTTACGGACACACCGCAGTTACTTACCTTCTCCCACCGAAGGACGTGTGGGTTGTCTCCAGGTTTTGACAGTAATGAAAAAGCCACTAAGTATTCACGCACAGGGTTTTTGTGTGAGCAGAGTACAGGGTACTTTATAAACTGCCTCACTGTCTTCCTGTGCCTGTGCCACCTTTGCCACCATCAGTGTATGAGCCATTCTGTGAGTGCCTGGCTGGCAATTGATGCTGTCAGTATTTTTAATTTTAGTTAGCACTTTAGGTTGGATAGTGGTATCTTATTGTGGTTTTAGTTTGCATGTATCAATAGCTAATGGTCAAACATGTTTTCATGTGTTTTGTTCCCATCACTATATCCTCTTTGTAGTATCTGTTCAAGTATTGCGTTATTTTTTAATTGCTGTCAAGTGTTGAGAGCTCTTGGTGTATTTGGCATACGAGCCCTTTGTGAGAGAGGTGATTTGCAAAGATTTTTCTCCCAATCTGGATCTTGTCTGTCTTTTAACAGTGTCTTTCTGGAGCAAAACCTTTTAGTTTTAGTCAAGACCAGTCGATCAAAATTTTATTTTATGGATTTTGCTTTTGGTGTAATGACTAAGAAGTCTTGGCCCCATCCCATGCGTTTTCTCCTAGAAGTCTTAGTTTACAATTTTATATTTGCAGCTATGACCTGTTATGAGTTAACTTTTGTATAAGGCATATAATTGAGGTTCTTTGTTTTCACCTGTGGGTGTCCAACTGTTCCTTTACCATTTGTTGAGAAGACTGTCCTTTTCCCATTGAATCGCTTATACCTTTGTCAAAAATCAAATAGTGATGTTCATGTGGGTCTGATTTTAGACCTTCCTGTGCTGTTGTTGGTCTGCCTGTGCCTTTGCTAATGCAACTCCATCTTGGTTACTGGAGCTTCATGGTGAGTCTTACAAATCAGGCAGTATAATTCTTCAAATTGTGTTCTTTTCAAAGTTGTTCTACTCTATTTTCTTTACCTTTCTATTTAAATTTCAGAATCAGCTTGTTTATAGGTATAAAAAAATGCTGCTGGGACTTGGTTGGAATGGTATTCAGACATACAGGTCAATTTGGGGAGAACTGACCTCTTCACTGTGTTCTGTCTCCCAGACTGTGAACGTGGTGTGTGTCCTGTGCCAGCAACCTCACCTCTTGAATGTCCAGTTTTCACAGGGGACGTCGCTGGGGCACTGAAGACGTTCAGGTTCTCTGCTGGTTTGTGGGTGGAATGGTCCACTCCTTTGAAACATTTTTTAAAGAATGAGATGAGATTTTCTTTGCTACTGCTGGGAAACTAGTGTTCCAGGAACCTTTAAACCACTTCTTTGGCCACTTGTTTTTTTCAGAAGGTTTTGAGTGTGGGTGTTCCTTTAAATACCAGATGGGCCCCCACAAAAGCAGGGCAACTCCTGAGTGCTGGTCTGTCTACACCAAGGTGTTACAAAACAAACAAACAAAAAAAAACAATTTAGTCTTCTGCTGAGGTTATTCTGTTGTTGTTTTTATTCAAATAAAGGAGCTCACTTGGAATTAGCACAAGAGTTTGAAATCTCTGTTCCTCTGACCTCAGCCCCATCAGGCCCCTCCCAAACTGCCTGGTCTTTTACAGGAGTTTTTAAGGGAAATCCAGGCATCTAAGAGAGGACGCTCGCTGCCTTTTGCCGAGGT
This sequence comes from Rhinolophus sinicus, assembly GCF_057876585.1. Taxonomy (NCBI): domain Eukaryota; kingdom Metazoa; phylum Chordata; class Mammalia; order Chiroptera; family Rhinolophidae; genus Rhinolophus; species Rhinolophus sinicus. The sequence continues at coordinate 9,475,288 of NC_142510.1, read as the reverse complement.
GTAAACTGACCTTCCTGGCCACCGATTACTCAGGTTTTGCTCTGGCTGCTCCAGGGTTCCCACTCCCTCCCGACTCCGAAGGTGCACGCGCTTCCCCCATCTCCGCGCAGCTCGCAAAGGTTACTGAGGGTGTCATTTTCTGGCAATATTTTGGTTGTACCTTTTTGTGCCATGATTTGCTTTGCGTGTATGTGTATGGTTTTACTTTTGTTATAAAAGTAATACACGCTTACTGAAACATTGGAACAGCATGGAAGCAAGAAAGACTCCATTCCTCAGAAGTAAACACTGTGTACTTAACACATTGTGGATATTGTCCCAGGTCCTTAGGAGCAGCTTCATTCATTCTGTAGGTCATCTGAGTAATGTATTCACTGACTATTATACTCCCTTATTGTAGTATTTAAAACTACTTGACTGTAGAGTGAGCTTACACACATAAGTAACCTTTGTAGATAATTGAATTTTTAAAACATCAAACTGTGTAATATTATTTTTAGAGAAATGCTGCAGAAAGTGAAACATTCATACGTGGCTCACTTGTCAAGTTGCTCACTAGGCACAGCATTTACTATGAAGAGCTCTCAGAAGCCTGATTTGTGGAACTGCTTCTCTCCTCGTGAAACGGCCCGTTTCTGTTAAGTCCTCCTTTCCCTTGAAAAAAACACAAAAAACAGAGCTTGAGATGGAATTCACATACTTGTAATTCACTCATTTAAGATGTACAATTCAGTGGCTTTAGTATATTCCCAGAGTTGTGCGACCATTACCCCCGTCAGTTTTGGAAGGTTCTTATCACACCAGAAAGAAACCCCCCAGACCCCCAGCTACTCTCCCTCCCATCTCCCCACCCCCCACCCCGCCAACTAGGCAGCCGCGGATCTGCATTCTGTCTCTAAAGATTGCGCCGTCCTGGCTGGGTACTTCATATAAATGGAGCCGTGCAATACGTGGCCCGTGGTATTAATGGGCATTCATGTTGTTTTCAGCTTTGTACAAAATGGCACTCCTGTGTAAGAAATTTGCTTGTGTATATCTTTGGGCATGCGTTCTAGTTTTCTTTGGCATGGATTTCTAGAAATCACATTTTGAGTGAAAGGATATTTGATTTTTGGTTTTAATAAATACTGCCTTTGGGTGGAATAATTAGAATTTACACCCAGCCAGACACTTGACACGCCATTTTTGCAAGACCCTCAGTATCAATTTCCAATAATTTGTGATGTAAGTGTAAAGATGGTATCGTGTTAATTTGGGAAGTTGGGCATATTTGTTAGTCTTTTTTTATTTCTTATGAATTTCTCTCTTGTAATTGGGTTGCTGCTTCTTGATTGTTAGGTACTCTGTGTATTCTGCATATCAATCCTTTGGCTATTCTGTGTTGCAAACCTTTGCTACCTTTGTCCTGTAGCTTCCACGAAGCTCTGTCTCTGCCCGGCACACTGGGACGTCTTTCCTTTCCCGCACGTGGACTGTACTACGCAACACAGCAGATAATGTCGGTTTTCTTTTTTGTGGACAAGACTAGATGTGCAAGAAAGCATTACAGATGTAATGAGAAGCTCTGCAGTTGTGCCTGATTGCACGCCCTTCAGTGCTCAGCCAGCATTCACACGAGTCGTCAGTCAGGGTTTGTGGGACAGATGTGATTGGTAGTTAGGACGATTCTCCAGGGAATAGATGGGTTTTCTATAATCGAGGCAAACTGAAAGCCCCAAACAAATAGTTTTATTTAAGGAACACAAATTTATATGTGGCCTTCTTTGGGGCTTTATTTTCATATAACCAAATTGGGATTGTTTTCAGAGTACAGAGCTAACTGCCAGGTTTCAGTACAGTAGGTCTACTTTGAACTTCAGGCTCCACTACTTAGCAGCTGGGCAGGCACTGGCCTCAGGCTCTTGGGGCCCACCAAAGGCAGAGGACCAGAAAAGTCCCGCTTTGGTAGGATTGGATGGACTGCCCCCAGGAGTTAGCTCCCAGCCAGCTTTGTGGGGTTGCATGTAGCGAAGTCGTGTAAAAAAGTCAGGAAAGTAATAAAATCAGAACATTTAAGAATTGTGGTATTGATTAAGGCACAATTTCGTTATTAATCATATGACCAAAGAAATTCACAGAGCTGACGGAGGCTGCCCTGCTAACCCGGCAGGCTAGCTCCGAGCGGCACCCATGCCCTCTGCAAGGGCGCTTCTGCCTGTGATGACGAGGGCAGGCTTGACCAGATGGGTGTATGGGGTTGGCAGCAAAGGGCCAAACACTGGGGCCACCTTAGCTCTGGTTGACAAGAGAGCTGTTCTTTGAGCAGCGCTTTCAAGCCCGTTGTGGCTTCCCCTTCATTTGGCTGCGGGGTGGGGTGGGGGGGGTGGGGGGGGTGGGGTGGGGGTGGAGCAGACTCCCAGCAGGAACATTGGGAACGAATCAAATTGAGGCCTTATCCTGGTCGTCAAGGCCCTCCACGGCCTGGGCCCTGTCCACTTTCTGTCTGAACCTCATCTCCCACCTTCTCCTTGCCCTCTCTGTCTAGAATATGCTTCTCTAGGATCTGTGCCCAGCTGGCTCCTTTTCATTCGTGGTTTCCACCTGTGTTGCCTCTTCCATCATGCCTGATATGTCTAAGCCCTGTGGCTCGGTCAATACTGTCTTCCCTCCATTGCAATTGATTGTCCCTTATTGTTTCCTCCCTCAAGAAAGTAAGCTCCTAGGGACCAGGGAGCGTATCCACTCGGTTCCCTCCTGATCCCCAGGGCCCCACCCAGCTCGTGGCACACACAAGGTGCTTGATTCGTAGGTTGGCTAACTTCTGAGGGAAGAGTGTGTGCACTGCCCAGCCCTGGCTGGAGGTGTGTGCCTTCACCCCCCAAGCTGTTCCTGTCTGGGAAAGAAATAATTAGAATGTGTTCTCTGTTGTTTCTGTCATTGCCGGCACACAGTCTGCCCACCTTTTAGGGGGATGTCCTTGGTAATGGAACCATAATGGATTGGACGTTATCTTTTTTTGAAGCGTAGTTGAAGTTTTCCACTCAGGACCACATTCAGAAATTGACTGCTTCTGAGAGGTTTCACTTTCCTAGCCAGGCACCGTGGGAGTGAGGACGGGAACGCGCGTGGGTGTTTCCTTGGGGACCGTGGGCACTTGGTCTGTGTGACGGGGAAGCTGAGTTTGTTGGCAAACGGGCCACGCTGCCTGGCTGGCATCTCCTCCACCCAGTGGCTCTAAGGGTGGTCAACTTGGGGGCCGCTGAGTCCTGGAAGGGAGAGAAGACTGACAGACCTGGGGTGAGAGCAGAGCAGTTCAGACCTGTGAGTGCTCACCGTGTTTATATCCTTGTAAGAACGTCACCCCATTGGTCCCAGCTGAGGCCCAGTGCTGCCTTAGAAAACAGCACTGCCTTAGTTGACTCCACGGCTCCCGAGCTCTCCCACAGAACTGTTTTCTCAGAGTGTCAGCGTGGCCCTGGCTTCTGGACACCCTCCCTTTGTAACTGGTCCGATTACTCTCCCCTACTTCTCAGGCGTGCTTGTTATTACTGCACGTGTTTCTCACCGCTGGCTTGTCAGCTGGCTTGTCAGCTTAGAGCGAGCTGCTTCCATACGTACGTTGAGGATTTTTTCTGGGCCAGAACATCAAGAAATGGATTGTCTTTAAATTCTTCAAAATAAAAGTAATGGAGCTCTGCGGAGGATCTGGAAGAGTTCTCCCGAACAGCGTGTGAACTTTGGATTTCAGCTCTTCCGAGTGTTTGGTGGTGGCCTGGCTCTCGGACGCATTGGGAAGAACATGGCTATTACACTTGGGGGGACCAGATCTTTTTGAGAAAGACCTTGTTACAAAATGTGTAGTAGGGCAAAAATCATAGTACAGAGTTGTTGGCTGGCACATCATTCAAGTGGCAAACCCCCCACTGCTCCAAAAAACCCACAAAACTGGACACAGTCCTCTGTAGGGGAGTGGGTGAGTAGATCGTGACATAATGTTCCAATGCTGCTCAAAACGAAATCCATGTACATATGTATGCATGTGTGTGTATGCCAACCTTGGATAGCTGTAATTTGTTCATGCAGCACGAATAGTGTATCATTTTTTGTTCCTGACCAACAGTGCACATGCGCACTGCATATGTATCTATATATGAACATTGAGGGAGCCTGGAAAGCAACACATCAGACAGTGGCTTCCTTCACATTCGACTTGGAGGGGGAAGGTTGCTATTTCTCCTTATGCATCTCTGCACCCCTTGCCTTGCTACTGTGAACGCTTCATTCTTTAAAGCCCATTAGTAAAAATAAATATGAAATCAGGACCTGTACAAAAATGTGTGTAGCAGCTGTATTTGTATTATCCCTAAACTGGAAAGAGCCCAGGTGTTAGCAGGTGAATGGTGAGGCAGTGTGTGTCTCTGCCATGGGCCCCTGCTCAGCAGTGTAGGTCTCGGGAGTTCTGCTGAGTGTCAGAAGCCATCCCGTGTCCGTTTCTGTAGCATCTCTGAAACGACAAATTACGGATGTGGAGATTAGTCATTGCTAGGGGTTCCGGGGGCGCATAGAAGGGAGGTGGGAGTGGTCATGAAAGGGCCCCCGAGGGGCCTCGTGTCGGGACTGTTCAGTATCGTGACGGGTGGACACACAAAACTGCACATGTCACAGAGTGCGTGCAAGTCAGTAGGAGCAGGAGTAGTGTATTGTCACCATTAGCGTCCTGGTTGTGATGTATTGTACTATAATTTCGGGAAATCGTGCTGTTGGGGGAAATTGGGTGAAGTGAAATGGATCTCTTATTTCTATAATAATTGTGAATCTGCAGTTATCACAAAATAAGTTTAATAGGAAAATGAAATCGAGGTGCCAAAGTGGAAATTGCAGGAGTGCGGGTTATGTTGCGTGGCATCTAAAGCATAGCCACAGAGTGAGGGCGTCAGCCGTCTCACAGCCTCTCGCCTCTGTGCTCGGGACTGTTTTCATCTGTATGTCTCCTGACTGATGCCTCGGATTCATTTGGCTGCTCCATCTAACGTGCGCTGTAGCTAAGGAGTGAGCGTTCCTCCTTGACATGGGCACATAGCGTCTTAGGGAGGAAAAGGAGAGAAAGTAGAAAGCGCAGGGGCGCTAGAACCTTACAGATCTGGGTTCCTCCTGTTGGCAGTGCCCTCACAGCCCCGCTGTGGCACCGGTCTGATGACGACATGTCTCTAAGCCCAAGGGTCCATCTGGAAACTGGAAAATGTCCTAGTCTGCCTGACCCCAGGGCTTGTTGTGATCGCTACCTGAGACCCAGCGCGGGGGGAGGGCCCGTCAGCTCCCCGCCCGCCTGGGCACCTCCCCTGAAGAGCTCTGCGCTGTGCACTGCCCTGGCGTCTGTGTGGGAAGCTCTCCATGCCTCAGCGCTCAGGTTGCCTTTCTCCTTTCCCCTTTGATTTGCGTGAGAATTTCAGACATACTTATGTGGGTGCTTCATGCTGAAAATTTTCACATATAAATTTAATATCAGCTATCATCCTTGCTTCTTAGGCGTGAGGGCTTTCTATGTTGTCTTGTTAAAAATAAACTATATTCTGGATTCATTTCAGATTTACAGTAAAGTTGCAAAGCTAGTGCAGAGTGTGCTTATGTACCCCTCACCCGGTTCCCCATTGTTAGCAACTTAAATCACCAACGAAAGAACTAGTAACCACATTTTTTTTCCCCCAGTAGCATCCTCTTTCTGCTTCTGGACCACCTTGCCTTTTGAAGGTGATTATTTACATTGATGAGGTTGCTTGAATGTGTTTCTGGTCCTAATTTTGTGGGGAGCTTTAAAAAAAGAATGTTGAGGTACAGAGCTCCTAGAGATTCTATGCAGTCACTGATGTGGCCGGGAGAACCCCCTCCCCCAGCCCCAGCAGATTCAGCTGCAGAGCCATGCAGACATGGCGGAGAACCACGGGCTTGGACAAGGTGACTCAGGAGTTCAGATTGGGGTCCTTGTGCTCCTCATGGGCTTCCAGAACCAATACTGATACATCTAAACTGTCCTGACAATATTTGGGATTACCATTTAAGAAATTAATCCACAGAAAGATACCAGTGTTCTAATTTACCTTGATAAACCTCTATTTTATGTAGTATTCTTTAAAATGGGTTTAATGCCGGAGAGGAGATGAGAGGAAGGGGACCAAGCAGAAGCTTGGGGGTGGGCGGTTTGACTGGGAATTCGAGGTGAACTGGTCGGTTTGGGAGTAAGATGTGCTGTTAAAGGCTCTGCTTGACAACCCCGGGGCTGTGCGTTGGGACTGTACTTTGGGACTCTATGTTCTGCCATTTTAACTGAGTCGTGGTTTTGCTCCCTGGGCAGTATTGCTAGTTGGAAAATTCGAGGAGGAATCTGGGGGCTGAGTGGAGCATGAATCGGAGGCGTGGCTGGGTCTTCATGGCCCAGGATCTCTGTGGTCCTGAAACTAAGTGGGAAGGCTGTGAGGTGTTATTGTGGTGTTTGGTGCCCACAACCCCTGCCTTTCAGAAGAGGTTTGAGAAGTCACTTTGTGAAGTGACAGAAAATGTCCAAGCCAGTAAATTGGAATAGTGTCCTTCATCTGTTAGTTCATCCAGGAGTGAGAATCAAATTGGGCTGCATCATTTCCATAGCAATTGGTCAGTGTTCTCTGGGTTAGTAGTTCTGTTATGACATCACAAATGGATGTCGGTGGGGGAAAAGCAGAATATAAGCATAGGCATCCATCTTCAGTAAAAGAGGGAGGAGGAAATAGAGACTTTGTAACTAGCCAAGGTAGCCTTTTGTGTGTTTCTAAAGTCACTGTTTTAAAGAGGTATTTTGTGCCTTTTTACATACATATTATGTAAAATTATGCCTCTGCTACTTATCACAATGTTTGTTGTCAAAAGGCTTACCAATCACGAGCAGTGGAAAAGATCTGTTTTTCTGGATGTTGTGTGTGCATTTTGGATTGATAATTGCTTTTTTTTTTTTTTTTTTTTTTTACCTGCAGACCTTTAGTCTATCAGGGACTTTTTGTCTGTTTATTTGAGGCATTCCATATGTCATTGGTGTTTGATAAGCACGTCTCCATTCTTACCATTTGAGATCGTTGTGTATCAGAAAATTACTGTTGTCGTTCATGTTGGAATGAGAATCGGCACATTGGGAAAATTCCACGTAGGCAGGGCATAAACTTCAGGAGCTGGGATCACTTTATATAAGGCGATAAATACATGCACTTGTTTGATAAAGAAGACAGTCTTACAGTTTAGGATATTTCTGGAAGCCTAGTACAGACTTTTTGTGGGTATTGGGTGCTTTTATCATTTCTGATCAAGGGATTTACTGTGTCTTAATTACATTTTTAATCCTCTTGTTGAACCAACTCATTTATGAGGAGCTTTTTCAAACTGGATATTCAGTCCCTTAGGGGCTAGACTTGTGTTGCCAGCTTTTGACAAAGGTCCTGTGGAAGCTCAGTGAGAACTTCACGGGGCCTTGTTGGCCAGGTTCCTTCTGTACGTGGTGGACCAGCCGGGGGCTTTGTGGCCAGCCCCTCAGAAGCGGGCGTCTTGGTGTGTAAAAGACGGGGGGACTGCGCAGGAGAAGCACGTTCGGCTGTGGAGCTCTACCTGCCTCGCCTTCTTGGGCCAACTGCATAGAGTGTCTTCACTAACACTAGACTAGGACCCCTCATTTGATGAAATATTGTCATTTCTTCATTCATCATAATGCACTTAATCCAGCTGCTGAAAAACTGTGATCCAATTTGTTCATTTATTTACCCTGCACAGTAAGGTGTATGGATGGTGAGTCATAGATCTCTTGAATTTATCTTGATTTTTTTTTTCATCTGAAAATATTTTTTTTTTAAATTAAATTTATTGGGGTGACAATTGTTAGTAAAATTACATAGATTTCAGGTGTACAATTCTGTATTACATCATCTATAAATCCCATTGTGTGTTCATCACCCAGAGTCAGTTCTTCCATCACCATATATTCGATCCCCCTTACCCCCATCTCCCACCCCCCACCCCCGAATTTATCTTGATTTTTATTATTACCAAACTTCTGGTGAAAAAGTATTCTATATCAAGTCACCAAAACAAACCCTTGAAGATATTTTCTTTCAGCAGTAATCTGAATTCACTTGGATTTCAGAGTCTTCAGAATCACGGATCAGGCAAGTTACGACTTGTCAGTTTAGACTGCTTACATTTACATAACATCCTAGTTTTAAGAGCAAAGCTTTGTTTTGTGTACAGAGAATTATTAATTGTCATTTTTTGCATTTGTGCCTTATAAGCCACATTTTTTTAAATAATATTTTTTATTTTTCAAATATAGTTGACATACAATATTACTATTTTCAGGTGTACAACATAGTAATTAGACATTTATATAACTTATGAAGTGATCACCCAATAAATCTAGTACCTATCTGACACCATACATAGTTATTACAATATTACTGACTATATTCCTTATGCTATAACTTATATCTCCATGACTATTTTGTAACTACCAATTTGTATTTCTTAATCTCCGCCCCCCCTTCACCCATTCCTCCAACCTCCCCCCAACCTGGCAACTATCAAAATGTTCTCTGTATCTATGAGTCTGTTTCTGTTTTGTTTGTTCATTTATTTTGTTCTTTAGATTCCACATATAAGTGAAATCGTAAGGTATTTGTCTCTGTCTGACGTACTCCACTCAGCACAATACCCTCTAGGTCCATCCATATTTTTGCAGATGGCAAGATTTCATTCTTTTTACGGCTGAGTAATAAAAATAGTTCATTGTATCTATGTACCACTATAAGCCATATTTTAAAGCAATTGCAGTGGGACAGATTGAACCGAGGAACTAAATTATAAGTACCAAGTGTGCATCAAGCAAATTATTTTAAGATGTGTAGTGCATTCTGTGATACGAGTGTGTGTATACAGTGAATAACAATACTCTTCTACTTCTGCAGCACATCTGAATAGTTTCTAAGTATCCTCTCAGTGTTTGTTTATTGGTGTGGAGGGAAATAAGAATATATGTATTCTTATTCCAACATGCTCTCTCTCTTTTATAACAAAGGTTGCACTTATTGTTTGGTATGTTCTTTCTTTCTTTTTTTTTTTTTTTTTTAACGTAGAGAACTTTCCATATAGGAACATGGAGAAACTTTTTTTAAAAAACTGCATAATATTCCATTGGTGGACTGTGCCATTATTTCATAGGCCTTTGGCCTTCATATAGGGTTTTTTCCTCATAAAATATTTTTTATGATGGTTTGATATAGTTCATTTACAAGGATAAATGTGGATGAAAGACATTTTAGTCATTTGGCTTTTAAGTGCGTATGTTTTAAGAGTTTCGAGTTTGAGCTAGTTTAGTAGTGGTAGAAAGAAGTTCTTTTCCTACTTTCCTCTCCCAATTTTTCTGTCAGGGTATGGTGGTAGAGGGACCAGTTAAAAAGTGTATATATGTGTATTTTGATATTTAATAAAACAGTTTAAGAGTATCAAGATTGGAAGTGGTCTGTCTAAATGTGGATTGTAATACTGTTTCTTGACTTCCAAGGATTTCTAAGGTGCGTGTGAGATGCTTAAGAAGGATGAAGTATGGCTTATATTCAGGAATTATTTGAGAGATGGATGTGATAGTTTGGGGTTTGGGAGAGTGTCTAGAAGGGGGAAGGGGCAGGTGCTGTCCGTGGTGCTGAACCTGCTGAATGCTGGTCAGAGTGCTGGAAAGGCTCCGAAATGTCAGAAGCCATGGACACACCTAGCGTGTTTCCCCGAAAATAAGACCTAGCCAGACCATCAGCTCTAAGGCGTCTTTTGGAGCAAAAAGTAATATAAGACCCGGTCTTATTTTAATATAAGACCGGGTATAATATAATACTGGGTCTGGGTCTTATATAAGACCGGGTCTTATATTAATTTCTGCTGCAAAAGACGCCTTAGAGATGATTGTCCGGCTAGGTCTTATTGTCGGGGAAACACGGTATGTAACTATTTTTACACCACCTCTCCTGTTTGTAGCTGAGACTCTTAGTTTTTATGGAAGGTCTGATGCCACAGGGAAAGCTGATTGCACAAGCCAGTATTAGTTGCAATAAGCTATACTGATTATGAAAGGAGAGGATTTAAATGTGAAGTATGGTCCTTAATGTGTAAATATTTTTCAAGCCAAATTTCAGCAATCATTTAGAATGACAAAATCATTTTATTAGCTTCTCAATCCTTTCCAGACTCTTTATACATGCCAGTTCTCTCAGGGATCTCCTTTTCACATTCCCTGTCCCCCCGCCCCCCAAATACCAGTCCTGGTTTTTGCATGGATTTATACTTCAATTATACAGTAATTATCCAGTGACACTTCTGTGTGCACTGACATGTAACTGCAGTAAAAAAAATCTAATGTACACTGTTTTATACATATGTTTAGTAAACTCTCAACAATATTTTATCTAGGATTGACTGAGTTTTAATGAGTAGGAAACCTATTTCAAAATAAATATCCTTGCAGATGGAACAGATTATTGTGTGGAATACTGCGTGTTCAAGTCCCATTTAGCATTGGGAAGCAGCCCAGGTTCATATTTAGTAAATACCTTTTGGGTTAGAGTACATTTATTATGGCATAATTGAAACTTATTAGTGACTGGAGATGGTCAAAACTACCAATATATTTTTGTTTCTTTAATCTAGCCATGATGTTAAAAACCCTGGCATTTCTTTGTTTTCTTTAAAGCTGGAGACACAGATGACCCACCAAGAATTACTCAAAACCCTGTTATCAACGGGAATGTAGCCGTGAGTGACGGGCACAACAACACAGAGGAAGATATGGAGGATGGTAAGTACCTGTGGTTTGCTGCCTTGCTTTGAGCACAGAACTGTCAGAAATAAACAGATGTGATGCATATTTCTTCCTCGAGTACTTCTGAGTTCCTTAAAAGTAGCTAGATTTTTAGGAGGTTGTATCTGAAGAAGTTAGGAAGGAGCCTGTTTTGGTGTTGAATTTCAAGATGGCCTACAAATGTCAAGGTAAGTTGATTCCCCAGCCTAGGTGAGAACGTTTAAATACAGAAGTTTGCAATAGATGGGTATTTACTCAGGCCTGCAATTTTCCAGCCACCGTTAGTATTCAGAACAAGTACACGTTACTCTCCTTTCCTTCTTGTTTGCAGCAAGATACTTTTAGACATTAGAACTTGGCTATCCGTTGCCTTCTTATTGTAGTGTGTATATCAGTTGTCTGTAGCTGATAACCCCTCCCCCGTCCTGGTAGGTGTGAGATCAGAACCGAGCTTTGGGCTTCCTTCTCCCAGACTAACTTTTGGTCTGTATCTTCTATGCAAAAAGTATATGCATATGTACATGCATGGACATTTTGTGCCTAGGAAATCACTTTCTTTTGAGGCAATTTCTTCTTTATAATTTATCAGACTATGTGACCTATGTGCATTTGCAAGGTCAAAGTCGTGAGCCGGTAGCAGCCAGTAATACTTTATGCAGCCCCTGGAATCTTGCAGTGTAATATGAAACCATGTTCTGTCAAAGGCATGTCCATCAATCCTCATGAGGGTTGTGTCCTTCCCAGGGGTGTAACGGGGCAGTTGAAAGAAACCTCATCAGCCACGGGTTGCACCACCAGAAGGACTGCTGTTCAGACCTCCTGCCAAAAGTTCAGCCTCCATGAGAAACTGCAGCCGTAGTTGAGAGTTCTCTCACAGTGCGGTTTACCCCCTGGCAGCTGGCTGAGGCAATATCTGAGGAAGGTAAAGAGGCGTGGTCTAAACCCGCTGCTTTGTTACCCGTGGAGTGCGCTTTCCACTGTAGACCAAGGGCAATGGTGTGGGTGTGGTCTCTTTGGTCGCTGGGCTCTTGGTTTTATTTTGGACACCAGAGATGCCAAAAGTGATTCAGGGAGCACAGTGGGGCACAGCCCGGTCTGTTGTACCAGGTTGAGTCAGGGATCGCTTCTAGCCACTTGTGGAGCAGAATTGGCTCAAGCCAGTCACCCTTCTCCCAGCCTAGTTTCCACAGAGCAATTTCATACTCATATTACCACTCATGGTTTTAGGGGGGAGGGCTTGGGAGAAGGCACAGGTGTAGATAAAAGGGCAGGGTGTCTAAACCTCGGCACTGCTGCCTTTTTGGGTGGGTCATTCTTTGTTGTAGGGGGCTGTCCTGTGCATTATAGGATGCCAGTGTCATCCCATCCTTTTGCTCCCTAGTTGTGACAACTAAAATGGCTCTGGATGCTAGCAGATTTCTCTTGGGGGCCTGAATTGCCTCATTTGTGAACCACTCTTACGAAATCATAATGTACGTAAAATCCCTTTCCTCTTGAGGCAGTTTTACTAAATTATTAGTAGTATGGTGCCGAGCCATAGAACCTAAAAGTGGAAATGCTCTTGTTGTGAAGGACCCAATGGAAAAAGCATATTATAGGAAAAAGGAGAGTAGTCTTCAATAGCGCTGTCTTCCTGGTTTGGATTTTAGGTGCCTTTTGAGAGGCCCGGGGTGAGAGAGTGAAAAAATCATCTCTGATGGGTGAAGGGGGCGGGAGGGAGACGGTTCTGGTTCTAGGAGTAGAAACCTGACTGGAGGGCAGCGTTTTCCCGGCTGTGATACGTATTTTGAAACACTCTTCTGCAGGATGTAAGTGTGTTGTAAAATTAGGAAGATTGAGGAGTGCTAGGCTAAACAGGTTTTTATATTTCAGCACTTCTCTGAGCCGTCAGTATCCAAACGTTTTCCTCCAAAAGACTTTTTGTTAATGATTCCCCAAGACTCTGAACTTTAGAATCCCCTTTCCCTGAATCTTCTTTTAACACCTTAATCTGGAAAACACTGGGTTACAATGAAGTCAAAGAACTAACAGGACAGATTGGAACAATGTTTAGTGAGGTGAAGAGCATTTAGAAATCCTGTTAACAGAGAGTTATGGACAAGTATCAGAATCGTTTTCTAGATGTACCTACTTACTCTACTTTGGTTTCAGTGTCTTACTCAGTTTTTCCTGAGCTGACCACGAGATGTTTTAGAGCAAATGCCGGCTCTGCAGATCTAGATGGGTCTAGTTTGAGATTGTTGGTACCTGTGAAACAAAAGTAATTTCTGGGAATTGACTAGGACTTGAAAAGACTTGGATTCGAATGAATGATTGAGTGTTGATTAAAATGACTGCAAGGGCGCTATTCGGGAAAACTTCAGGTTAACCTTTCTGATGAAAACACCCAAAGTATACTTCTTCATGCCGCTGAAACCCAGGCCTGTACATTGGCCTTTGACCTGCGAAGATAATGAGATTGTTGTACAAATGGCCGGTGAGAGCTGCTGCTCCTCGTTGCGGGCAGGATGGGGAGGAAGGTAGTGGGTTATCAAGTTTTCTGACTGAGAGTGTGTGATGACAGCAGTTCACACAAGCTCATCACACTGTCGTTTACAGTAAAAAGAGGCACAGTAATGAAGCAAACGTCCTGTAGCTTCCAGGCAGGGCAGCGTCTCTCTGGATGAAATACTCATACTGCAGGGTGTGGGGTATCCGCCCAGGTGTACTGCTTGTTAAAACATTTTTCATTTTGAAGTAATTACAGACAGAGGACGTTGCAAAAACAGTACGTAGAATACCATGTACCTTTCTCCCATTTTCTTGGGCAAAGACATCCATCAATCTCGTCTTTCCTCATAGTAGGATATCAGGCCCGTCTTACCTGCTAAAGATGGGTTTCAGGTTGGCTTCTCTTTTTTTTGTAGACCCTTCGGTCTTGACCTTTCAGTATTTAATTTTTCCGTCATTCAATTAGTGTAATTTCCAGCCACAAGGTGAGATTTTTGATTCATATGAAACCTCATGTTCAACTTGCTGATTAGCATGTTTCGGAAGATGAGTGTGTTCTAAGGCTGTGCCTTGAATGTGAGGCAGAATCTCACATCTAGTGTGTAATTCAGTGAGTGTGAACTGAGTGCCGGCAGCCAGGGTGCTGCCAGGCTCGGGCACTGAGCCTCTGAGCCTCTGCCGGCTCAGACGTCTTGTGGACTGGGTGCCACGCTCCCTTAACCCTGGTTTGGGCCTGTTACTATTTAAGGATTAATTCAGGAATTTGACAGAAGTGTGAGGTGGAAGAACAGAAAAGCCTTTATAAGATGTATCAATTTTTGTCTATATAAAAACTGAATCCTACAAAGAGCTCAATTTTATCTGCAAACAAATTAGGAGCATTAGAAGAGAGTGGGGAACCTACAACTTTGAACTATAGGACCCAGGAGTGAGTGTCCTGCAGTGATTTGATTGGATTCCTTTCAGTTCTTCTGTCAGTGTAAGGCACTATAAATAAGGCAGGCAGGCCGGTTTTGCTGATTGGGGGCTGTGTTTGGTGGTGTTAAGTCAAACGCTAGAATGGCAGTCTGCAAATCAGAGGCAGGGTCACTGTGCTCAGTGTTCACAAATCTTGGGTATTGAAACTCCCTGTGGTCACTTTGTGAAAACACCCTGAGTAAGATGAGTCACTTAACCTCAGCAAGCCTGTTTCCTCATCTATAAAGTGAGAATTAAGTAGCGACCGCCGTTGCCTATCTTGCAGGATTTAAGTGCTGCTCAGATGTGATCTGCGTATCTATGAAGAAGTGGCCCACTTTTCTCCTAAGACATCCTAGACATCATTCTCTTGAACAAGTTTAGTTTCTTGCCTTCGTGGTGGCTTTTTATTATCCTTCAAAGTGGTTGGAGTTGCCTGGCGCCAGAAGGGGCTCGAATACAGAAGGCACCTCCTGACCTCTTAGGTGTGGGACCTCCCCTTCTCCCCTAGCTGCTCTTCTTCCAAAGGGCCTCTCTGAACTGCTGAGCAGTTTTACGTGTAGGGAAAAAAAATTAGGGATGAAGAAAGATTGTTTAAAAGAAGGTAAAAATGCTGACTGTCAACATATACTTTTGGTTTTTATTTCTTGATAAAGAATATTACCCTCTCATGAGGACTGATGGACATGTTTTCTTAAGAACACATTCAGTTAGTCACGGATTAAGCAGTTTTTGTACCCTGAGATGTCTGCATCCGGAGCACTCAGCGCTCTCAGTGGAGTTTGCAGCCTGAAGGTGAAGGAAGGCAGTGTGCTCTTCACTTGCCCTTCCCCCCAGCCTCCTGTCTCATTTGGTGCTTCAGGAGCCTGTGGAGCAGGGATGTCCAAATAGCACCTGATTGTAAACGAGAAAAAGCCTCCCAGGATCCTTCTGTCCTGTGGACCCCCTGTGGCTCCTCACAGTGTGGCCCTTGGTCCCCTGCGGTCTGTGAGTTGTCCCCAGTCTGCAACGAGATAGGTACAGAAAGTGAGCGAAAGCATTTAGAAATGTGTGCGCCTTGCTGTGGCAGTTTTATAAAAGTGCTGGCAGTTACAGGTGGGCAGGGTGGCCATGGGAGGCCCACTCCTTGACCAGAGCCTGAGAAGCATCAATAAGGACGCTGCTGGGTTCGGTTTGTCAAAGCTTAGCAGGGGGCCTGTGTCATTTGTAAATGAATAGCCACCAGCAGGAAAAGGTGGGATTCTAAAGTGGAACTTGAGTTGGAACTCTGCTGAGAGGCACTATAGCAAT
Organism: Rhinolophus sinicus; assembly: GCF_057876585.1. Taxonomy (NCBI): domain Eukaryota; kingdom Metazoa; phylum Chordata; class Mammalia; order Chiroptera; family Rhinolophidae; genus Rhinolophus; species Rhinolophus sinicus. Next base: position 9,459,720 of record NC_142510.1, on the reverse strand, counting down.
ACTTTGCTTTTTATTGGAGGAAACCAGAATTCCTTAAATTGGCCTTCAGTCTCACTGAGTAATAAAGAATACCAGTTTCTTTCTTTTTTTTCTTTCTATCTTTTTTTTTTTTTTTTTAAGTTATTCTCCCTAAGCAGCCCAGGCTGGTATTTCACAAAAAATTGTGAACTAATAAAGATAACATTTATTTTTAGGCTAACTTCTTAGCAATCTTTTTGTCTCTAAACAGTGCTGCGGGATTCCCCACCTCACCCGAAGGCCTTCTGTGTTTGCAAATGCAGAGCCCCCTCATTTCTCTTCTCCAGGCTCAGCCTAAGTCTCAAGACTTTCTTTTCCTCCACAAGTCCTGTCATTGAAGGGATGTTACACGTTTCATCCCTTCTCCCCAAAGTCCCTCCACACACTAAGGATTACTTGGGAATTAAGACAGAATAGAATAGACGTTCTTATCTTACTGAACTTTTGAATTTAGGAGGGAAGGCAGGTGTTTGTCGTTACCCCCCCCTGCGTTTGGGGTTTCATTCACACAGACTATGTGATCGCGCTGTTCTAGCTGATTAATAAATTGGAAATGATACTGTCATTTCCCAGAGAGCTAGGTGTTCACAGTCAGGTTGCGGTCGTAGAGAATAGTTTGTCCCAGCTGGTTGCTGTTGGCGGGGCTGTTTCACAATGCACGGGCTCTGACTGACACCGTCTTTTCTTGCAGACACGAGTTGGCGCTCCGAGGCGACCTTTCAGTACACTGTCGAGCGCTTCAGCAGACTGAGTGAGTCGGTCCTTAGCCCTTCGTGTTTTGTGCGAAATCTGCCATGGAAGATTATGGTGATGCCACGCTTTTATCCAGACAGACCACACCAAAAAAGCGTAGGATTCTTTCTCCAGTGCAATGCTGAATCTGATTCCACGTAAGACAGTTTAAATGATGCAATTACAAATCCACGGATAGTTATAATACATTATTGGAAGCCAAATTTGATTGGCCTCTTTTTGAATTTTGAAAAAAAATTTTTTTTAAAAAAATTTTCTTGATGCCTCCTCTTCATAGCCCTTTGGGTTTAAATTAGATTAAATACATTTCCCTCTTTAAAACTCACTGGTAGGTATTCTATTCAAACTAGAAAAGGTGTATATGTTTCTTGCTGATGAAAAACGAAAGTTCCTGTGTTAGACCCTATCAGCCCACGGAACTTGGAATCAGGGCCCAGTGGACTGACTCCAGGGTTACCAGGCTTAATTCTTCCTCACAGTAACTGCCCAGGGGGAAAAATTGTAGTTCAGGGGAATTCTGCAGACCAGCGTCCTCATTGTGTTAAGCAGTTCCTATGGGTTATTCAGAAAATTCGAATTAAAATATTATTTGAGGGTTTTACAACATGGGCCTGTCTGGTTTATTTTAGAAAAAAAAAAATTTATTCATGTGATTTCTGAAAAGAGGTATATTATTAAAAGTCTTAAATTGAGAAAAGCCTTGGTGGGTTCCTCTATTCAGATGAAACTAAAGATTAGAGGCTTCACATTTTCTGCCTATTCATTTGATCCTAAAAGTGGTTTTACTCTTCCCTTTAATTAAAAACTGTCACTGTTCAATGGTTATCAGACGCCCAGTGGACAGACATTGTCTGAAGGGATTCCGATCACATTGTTACCAGGCTGCTCTGTTGGCCCCTGTCTGCCCAGTCTCCCCACCCCCAGATTCTGGCTCTTTGGTGCCTTCAGGGAAGGTTGTCCCCCAGGGGCACTGACTCTAGCTATTCTGTCAAAACTCTAGGGAACACAACTCATTTCATTTTTATTTTTATTGGAATGTATCAGTGCCAAGCCCATTTTTATGGTGCAGCCAGGGCCTGTATATAGGTTACAATTCTTCCTGTGTTCACATTATGATCTGATCTGATGAGTGTGTGGACTAGATTCTGGTGTAAGAAACTGTAGCCTGAACAGCAGTTTGGAGAAACAGTGAGCTGTCCACATCCCGGGTCCACGTCAGGACTCTGAGCAGGCGGAGGCGCTGATGTCAGCAGCGCAGCTCTTCAGTGAGTCTGCAGCTGCATGCGAGTCCAGTTGTAACGTTTCCTTTGTAAGCTCTGCTTTCACGGTGAACCCTTTGGTGGACTTTGAAAGTGTTTAAACGTGGTTTGGTGTTTAAATGTGGCTCCAGAGGCCCTTTGTGACGGTCTGCCTCAAACGTGGCTGCACCTATGGTCATTTCTCTTGTGGTTGTGATTTGACACCTGTGTACAGTCCAGAGGCCTGTGTGAGTGACAGGCTGCTCTTCAGGACTTGGGAGCCGGTCCCTATGAAGCTACAGGGCACAGAAGTGACGCTGAGAAGTGACACCATTATTAGTAGAATCGAGAGCTTTAAGTCTGTTTACCTAAAAAAAAAAATATATATATATTTTTATTACTTTCAAATAATATCCATATTAAACACAGGACCAAAAAGGCATAGTCTTGCAAAATCTAAGCATGTATTTTATAGATACCAATAAAAAACATAAACGTTTTAAAAATTAAAAAAATAAAACCACGAATTAAATCACTACATGGGATCATCCCCAAACCCTTTTGGCTTATTTCTCCACTAAAGGTAAATATGTCCCCTGACCCTTCCAAAGAAAAATATAGAAGATAAAAGATAAATCTGGGCATTTTGTGTGTTGTGGTTTTTAAAAATGTATAAACATAAGTGAAATATATCAACTAAGGCTTAGATCATTTTCTTTAAACAGGTCGTGGTCTTGTCACGCACAGGCAGTGCTGAAGATAATCAATTACAGAGATGACGAGAAGTCATTCAGTCGTCGTATTAGTCATTTGTTCTTCCATAAAGAGAATGATTGGGGATTTTCCAATTTTATGGCCTGGAGTGTAAGTAACAGTGGATTTAGACTGAATAATCTGAGCATCATTCTGTGTTCCCCTAGACCTTGTATTCTTCCAATCCTTTTCTATTCATCTTAGAATCCAAACACTTGTTTTATAAGTTGGACAGAGGTATCTATGAAAATGTGGTTTCCCCAACTTCCTAGCTCAGGTTTTTAGCAGCCGTCGGGGCCCGCTGTCCAACACTGTAAGGCAGTCAGCAGCTTTGCTGATAGGCTGCATTTCCTTTAAAAGAAATAACCCATTGGGGTCCTTCCCTGAGTCAGGCATAGTGCTGGGTGGTTTCACTAACTTCATTCATTCTCAGATCAGTTCATGTTGGCTGCTTGTTGCATAGGTGGAAACCGTAGAACATCCTTAGGAACGTCCTGCTCGGCTCTGCAGTGTGGGTTCTCTGGAGCCTCCCCTGCCCAGCGCTGAGGAGCAGACACGGATCCCTCACTGTCACGCTGAGTAGATGCTGCTCCCCAGTGCCTCTGGGATGCCTCCTAGGGGCACTAAGCTTCCTGTTCAGAGAACACTGTTTAAAACAAACACAAACACCACAAAGCAAGAAGCACAGTTTGGGTGTTTGAAAAAGTATTTTAATCCGTCAAGTATAGGCCACTCGGGTAATTGTCTCTTTGGAATGAAGTGAGCATTCGTGTATTCGTATGCAAGGTGAATATTCTTATTTTTTATAGGAAGTGACTGATCCTGAGAAAGGATTTATAGATGATGACAAAGTGACTTTTGAAGTCTTCGTCCAGGCGGACGCTCCCCATGGAGTTGCGTAAGTTTTCCTTTAATTGGGTGCTATTAAGAGAGGCCTGCGCTGTGATGAGAGCTGCGTTTGCATGTTCACAGAGCTGCATGTGTCCCACAGACAGGCCCCCTCTCTGTGCTTGCCCGTTGGCGCACACACAGCACACAGATACGCATACCAGCTTCACACCTGTGTGGAGCAGACTTACTGAGCACTTCTATATGCCAGACCCTGCTGGGCACTGGGGAGAGCATTACGGTCAACAAGACGACCGTTGGTTTCTGTCCTCAAAGAACGTACAGGCTGCTTGGGCCAAGCAGTGAGACCAGTATGTAAATAACTGCAGCAGGAGCTCTTCTGGTTTTATTTTGAAGAGGGCAGGGATGTAAAAATCTGGGGTGACCTCAGTGCATGCCGATGGGGACACCACTGAGTGGGTGAAGGGGTGAGTGGGGTACGACAGCTTAGAGGAGGGCCCGCGAGGAGATGCTTCTGTCACTGGTCCAGGGAGGTCTGTGTACAACAAGTTTTGGCCTTAAAGAGTGTGTTGGATTATTGGTTGCTAAGGAGGAACAGTAGCATTTGGGGTAGGGAGGATGACGTAAGTAGAGAGAACAACAGGGAAGTTTGGGATTGAGCAGAAAGCACATCAGGAAAACAGGTGGGACTGAAGGCTGAGCTGGGATGTTGGGACCAGGTTATGGAAGACCAGCAAACCGTTGAAGGCCAGGGGAGAAACTGTAACACCCTATCTATGAAGAAGTGAGAGGTCCCAGGCTCAGGCCCCAGATTCTTGCTCAGTATGGTTTGTTCCCACTTGGCCTTAGTCTCAGCAAGAATGCATAGGATGACGGGATGGAATTGGGCAGGGAGCTGCGGGGTGGCCACAAAGGAGCCGTCACTCAGTCCAGGTCCTGGCTGACGGGGCTTGGGGGGTGGCATAAGGTTTATTAGCTTTTATGTGAATTGGGCCGATACAGGAGGAATCAGGTTTTTCTTGAGTAGCCTTTGCACAACGTACCCTGGAGTTGTACTCAGACATCAGAAGGCTGGGGGGCAAAAACAAGGTATTTCTAATGAGATTTTTTTTGTGGCTTTTAAAAATATCCTTCCTTTTTAAAACCTTCCCCTATATCTCTTGATTAAAAAAGTAGGTTGGGTTTTTCAGCCTTACCAATCAAAACAGATTTCTTGGTTCAGTCTCACTTGTCCAAATCTATTCAACCATTATCACCGAAATCTTTATGATTGTAGTTTTTAAAATAACCATCTTTAATTCAGGATTCTTGCATTGTCTTGCCAATTTTTTAAATTATTTTTGCGTCCACATGTGCACCTTTTAACCGTGGCCCTTCAGCACACCTGAGCGTGTTTGCAAGGCCATGGACCTAACCCCTGTGGACCTTGACCTCACAATAAATGTCCCACTCCGATAGGGCACGCTTGGCAGCCATCACGTTTGTTCATGTCTTTGCGCTGTATACAGAGTGAGATGGGACAGGGGAGGGTTGTTCTGCCTTTAAGGAGCATTCTCCGTAGAGTCCTGTTATTACTTGTGGGGGGGAGGGAGCCGTGAGGACTTGTAACTCTGAGAGTCTACCTTTCCTCCTAACCAACCATCAAAATAGCAACCTAAAGAGAAAAAGCTCTTAGGCGTCTGGAAGCCTACACCCAGACTTGCCAGTATACATGTCTCTTCCTGTGCGTTTGACTACGGAAAAGAGGGGTTTCAGCTGTTTCTACTTCTTGCTGACGACATGCGACTTAATATGTATGTAGTAGAACCACACGGGAGTCATTTTGATACAAACACAGAAAATTGAATTCTGTGTATCTGAGGGCTGACCTTGGTAGTAAATGGTGGTACTGCAGCTGTCAGTGGACAGCGTTGAAGCTGCTTCTCGAATGCAGGGGTTGAGTTGGCACTGGTCCTCACACGGGGGCAGATGGAATCAGTGACCACTGAAAGGAGCTGTGTCACAAGAACTCCTGGCCTTGGTATCCTTGGTGCCATGGCCTGGCGACGACTTACTAACTTGGAGGGGTGCTGGGCCATCGTTCCTGTATCAGGATGGTGGGAAGTAGTGGACCAGCGGCCACCACTGCTGACATCTCGTCGAATCGCCTCACACACATTGCAAAGCAAGGAGGTGTCTTGTGCAGTTTTTCCTCAACCTCAAACTGATCTTGTAGGTGGGATTCAAAGAAGCACACGGGCTATGTCGGTTTAAAGAATCAGGGAGCGACTTGTTACATGAACAGCCTGCTGCAGACTTTATTTTTCACAAATCAACTACGAAAGGTAAATGGATGGTATTTCTTTCCCTCAACCTTCCTCCCACCCATTTCTCTCAGTTGTTAAGGGGCAAGCAAAGTCCTCTCACCCTGCCAAACTTGGCCTTGTCTCCTTAGAGGGCCCCTGTTCTATGCTTGTGTTTACTCCTCAGTGTTTGGACACTTAATGCTAACTGGGCTAGTCTCGAGTTCACTAGAGCCAGCAATCTTAACTTTGAGCTAAAAATAATAAAGGGTTTGTTTTAAATATGAAAGCCATTAGCAACATTTGAACCGTTTTATGTCTGAATTGAACCGTTGGAAAACTGACTGCAAAATCTAACTTTTACTTATTACAGATAAAACTTTTGTAAGACTGTTAGAAAAGGTTAGCCCTCCCTCGCATCTAATGTAGGAGAGAGAGTCACTTGGCTTTGAGGAATGTCCTCTGAGCAGCCCTGAGCAGTGCAGGCAACAGAGTCTTGATTGTGGGGGGGAGGGACCCCTGGCTGGGCTGCTGGCTTTCCTGTTAACGTTTGTATGGCGCTTATAGACGGTGTCAGTGGCCACGGTAGGATTATGTCCTGGGGATGGCTGACTGGATAATTTCAGTAGCATTTACATTTCATCACACCTGTTCACAAGTGATGTTAACTTTAAAAATGCTGTTTCGAGAAGTATGAAATAAAAGTGGCTCTCTTTGGATGGTGAGCTAGGAGTAATTTTTCAAATTATTTTTTACCTTCTTATATCTTCTAGATTGTCTCTAAAGATTTCCGTGATTTTTTGACTTCCAAAAACTTTTTGACCTATTTGGGGAATAATTAAAAGTCCTACCAACTACTTTAGCCACTGTGATATTTGAAATGATAACTTAAACATCAAATTATATTTTTATTTCTGAATCAATTATTTTAGGCAGTGTACATGATGCCAACAGAGGGCGACGATTCATCCAAAAGCGTCCCTTTAGCATTACAAAGAGTGTTCTACGAACTACAGCACAGTGATAAACCAGTAGGGACAAAAAAACTAACGAAGTCCTTTGGGTATGTTGGAAATCGGCCTTTCCTTTCTGCTTTCTTTAAGGATGAATGAGTGGCTGGAAGAAGAATTATGAGCCTAGTGTAGGCATTTAATTATGTCAGAGTGTTTTTACCGTTGTATTTTGTTTGACCGCTTTGGAAATAGCAACGGGGTTTTAGAATTTCGCTTGAGAACTATTTCACCGCTTCGAGCATTACCTGTCAGGAAAAGCACAGGAATAGTTTTTAAACATGTATGCTTACTTGCAACGACAACCTCCCCTTGCAGTAAGTTTAGAACAAGATAAAGTTGTGAATATTCGGCCTTCATGGTAAAATTCATTTTATCTTTGAATTTTAAAATCTTGTCAAAAAATGAATTTAAGAATAATGGCTAATTATACAGTTTAGTTTTTTAACGTAGATGTTTGTTTATTAATTTACTTCTACTTGAAATTTGAACCTTTCAATATAAATGTTCGTTTTATCTTTCCAAGGTGGGAAACTTTAGATAGCTTCATGCAACACGATGTTCAAGAGCTATGTCGAGTGGTAAGTGTTACGCTGTAATTGCGTATTACTGACATCTAATATTTTGAAGCACTGTCAGAAGTGGTTAACCAAGTGAAACCTCAGAGCTGCTTCACGTCACTGTAATTCAGACACGCCCGTCTTTGTTCAGGGCGAATACTAGGCTAGAAGGAAAAGGCAGCATCTGTTTAGTTTAAAAGCCAGAAAGAATGGAAAAAAAAAAAGGTTATTTGAGAGGGAAGTGTGAGGGGGTACTTGAATTTAGTAGTAGGTAGTGTACATTTAATGTGTTAAGTTGGTATCTCTCCCTGAGTTATTCATCAAACAACAGATTGGCTTGAGTAGCCGTCCTGATCACTCTGCTTCACTTTAGAAGAGTGACTTCTGGTATGACGCTGCAGCGTCTAGACCCTTCCTTTGCCCAGAGGTCCTGACTGAGGCTGCCCTCTGTGTGGGTGATTCCCTCAAACCAGCTTTAGTCACTAGCAAATTCCCACTCTTCCAGTTGTGATCAAATCACATACGCGCGCACACACACACAACATGAAATGGCTGTTCAAGGTGATTGGCTGGGCAAGGTGTGTTTTCTTTTTTGCAGCACTAGCTGGATTGAATCCAGTTCATTAAATATCCATGGACAAACCAGTCAATCCTGTTGACAGGCTCAACCTCATTAATCTCTTGGTGTGGACCAATACGAGTTAAGTTTAGTGCTCAATTTACATGCTTTTCCACAGAGGTAAAATGAATATAAACAATGCTTCTAAAGGCACTACAGATTACTAATTCATTCCAAAGGCTGTATAGAGGGTTAATCTCAACTGTTGCATGTAGATATTTTTGTAAATAGACAACCAAGGAAGATTTTGTATGTTTTTGATAATTGCATGCCGAAGGTCATAATATTTTATAGTCTAGAGTTTCTTTGACCATTGAAATTTCCTAGTCAAGTTGCAAATTACTGTATATTAATTAAGCATAACATTTTCTTAAAGCCAAAACTTTCTCTTCCAGTTGCTTGATAATGTGGAAAATAAGATGAAAGGCACGTGTGTAGAAGGCACCATACCTAAATTATTCAGAGGCAAAATGGTGGTATGTGATCACCAGTTTTAAAGAATGATTTTAAAAGATTTGAAAATGCAAACATTTTGCCGATTAATACTTGGGGCGCCGTCTTTTCTTCGTTTGCAGTCCTATATCCAGTGCAAAGAGGTAGACTATCGATCTGATCGAAGAGAAGATTATTATGACATCCAGCTAAGCATAAAAGGGAAGAAAAACAGTAAGTTCTGTGCACACAGTGGCCTGATAACCTGCAGATAATTTTTGTTGTGGTTTAATGCTTCGTTTGCACAAGTGCTTTTTATTGAAATGTGGCATTGACAGAAAATTGCCCAAATGGTGAGTGTACAGCTCACTGAGTGAACACAGGCTTATGACCCACCCAGGTCAAGAAACAGGCCGTTTGCTCCCACACCCATGCCTGCCTCAGCCCTTCCCAATCACTGCTTCCCCCTCAGAGGAAGGCCCTTTTTGGGCTTCTAACATCCCATCGTAGGTTATATTTGCATGTTGTAAATATTTATGTAAGATGTAGTCTCTTTCTCGTTTATTTTGCTTAGCATTTTGTCTGCAATTCACCTGTGTTGTCAATAGCAATAATTTGATCATTTTCATTGACTTAACACTATTTCACTTTAGGAATATACAACAAGAGTTTTGAAACCATCGTGTAAATGCTTGAGATGTTCTCAGTAGGAGGCATTAGGCATAAACTCACTGACCTCTCTTAGGCCTATCTCTGGTGCACACGCGTTGTTTGCATTTATGCCAAATGGAATTGCTGGCTCACAGGGTGCGTGTGTGTTCCGCTTAACAGAGAAAGCCAGCAAGTTTCCCAGAGCGGTTTATCAGTTTCACTCCCCACAGCCGTGTGTGAGAATTGCCGTTGTCACATCCACACCAGAGCTGTCAGTTATCAGAATGAACATTTTGGTGGGAGCATGGCACTATCTTGGTTTTAATTTGCATTCATTCCCCTGAACATCAGGGAGGCGGTCACCTTTTCAAATGCTTATTGGTAATTTGGGGATATTACTGAACATGATGAAATACAGTGAATAATAACTTAATGTCCTTGTCTACATCATGGGCTGTGTTTTCCAGCTTCGTTGCATGTCTAGTGATCTTTTATTGGATGCTAGCCATTGGGTTTTTATCTCATTAGGTTTGGATATTTTTTTAAAAACTATTATCTGTCTATGAGAGGGGTTTTTTTTATTTGTTTGTTTATTATTTTTTTATTGGGGAACAGTGTGTTTTTCCAGGACCCATCAGCTCTATGTCAAGTCGTTGTCCTTCAGTCTAGTTATGGAGGGTGCAGCTCACTAGCCCATGTGGGAATCGAACCAGCAACCCTGTTGTTCAGAGCTCGTGCTCCAACCAACTGAGCCATCTGGCCTCCCCTTGAGAGTTACTTTTAAGCTTTGTCAAGTGGGAGCATAACAATTTTTAGTTCAGGGCTAATTTGTCCCCACAGCTGAGGCAGCACCTTTCAGAGTTTTCAGCCAGTCTGATGTCCCATGTCTTGTGAGGATTTTCTTTTCCACTGTGGCTGCAGGGAACATGGACTATTCCCAGGCTAGTGTGAGCTCTGGGGACTCTATCCCCCCTTGCCCCCCCCCCCACACACACATTCTTTTGGTGGTTCTTTCCCTGGGTCCCGATAATTTCCTCACTTGACTCAGTGATCATTCATGAAGGCTCCGGGAGAACCCTCTGGAAACCCCTGGAGCTCTCTTCCTGTGCAGCGTCCTCCTACTGGGCACTCTGTCCTACTGACTCAAGCTGCCGCGGCCCCTCAGAGTCTCACAGTTGTCTCCCCAGTCTGCCGGGACACTCTGGACCCCGTTGGGGTTTCTCTTCCTGCGCGGTAGCTGGGGCACCGGGGCCCTGTCAGGGACTACTGCCTGCTGTCCAGACTGTGGACAGTTGTTTTCCACACAGTCCAGTGTTTGACTTGCTCAGTACAGAACAGTACATCTGGTTCCTGTCACTCCGTCACGACCGGAGTAGGAATTCTGTACTCCAGACCCTAGTTCTGGGTGGGATTTCTGAGCTCGCCCTCCAGTGTGGGACTTGCCTTTTCACTCTTTTAATGCTACCATTTGTTTAACAGAATTTCATAATTTTAGTGATCTCTAGTGTAGCAAGCTTTCCTTTTTGTGTCCTAAGAACAACTACCCTGAAGTTGTTTTTGTTACTGTTTTGTCTTTCCTGTTTCTGTACAATCCACCTGGAATAGTTCTTTTTGCAGTTGGTAGGATGTCGAGATTGATTTCCACCCCCACCCGCTACACATGGGTACCAAGTGGCCCCATCACGTTTTTCTCGTTGCCCTGCAGTGCACCTTGGTCAGCAGTCAGCCGATCATATTTGTGTAGATCTGTTTCTAGACTCTGTCTACTGGTCCGTTGGTTAGCCTCGGGGTAAATTCTGCATTGTCTTTTGTGTTTTTTTAAGCTCAGCTATGGCTTAATTGACCATTATAAGATATTTAAAGTGTACATCATGATTATTTGATGCACATACACCTTGTGAAAAGATTACTTTCATCTAGTTAATGAACACAGTCATTGTCTCGCATATTCTTTTTTTGTTTTTGTTTTTTGGTGAGAACATTGAAGTTTTACTCCCAGCAAATTTCAGTTGTACAATACAGTGTTATCAACTGCGGGCCCCATATTTTAGATTAGCCTGTTAGGCCTTATTCATCATGTAGCTGAAAGTTTGTACCCTTTTCCCAGCCTCTCTGTGTTTCCCCTCACTTCCCAGCCCCCGCATTCCTACTCACTTTCTCCACAGTCTTAATACTTGTAGCTTTATAATAAGTGTTTTGGTCACAACTGGTTCTTTAATGTTACCTGATTTTGTTAAAGTTACTAAAACGTTGACTCCATGTGGTTGGCATTTGTAGCACCCTTAGGAAATCCTGTCAGCGTCCTTAGAGTTTATGCCTTTGCTGGATCAGTGAGGGTGGATGGCACATTTACCGCGTCTCTAGTCTGACCGAGTTAACGCTCACAGCCGTAATTACTCAGTTTCCCTTCCCTGGCATTCCTAAATGTACCCGGTTGGCTGTATTATGTATAGTCAACGCTTCACTGATAACTTTGGCTGACTTTTTTCTTTCTCTCCTTAAAGTATTTGAATCATTTGTGGATTATGTGGCAGTAGAACAACTAGATGGTGACAACAAATATGACGCCGGGGAGCACGGCTTGCAGGTAACATTTTGTGCTCGGGTCCTCTTGTAGCGTTTCACTTTACTTTCAGATCTTTTGCTTATCTGTGAACTAACAATTCATTCCTTTTCATATGCTGCTGGTATTTAGAACTCAAAAGGATTTTATTTCTTAGTCGGGACATTGTATTTTAGAGAGCTCCGAGTGTGTTGCTGGTGGGATTGAACGGAAAGGTGGGGGAGGTGTCAGCAGGAAATTGAAATGCAGCTTGTGTGTCAGTGTTTATCAGGTAGAGCTATCACCCAGCACATCTGAGGCTCTGTCCCTGTGTTTTAAGATTTTCCCATTTCATCCATCATTCTTTCCCTCCCCTTAGTGGTGTCAGTGCAGGGGGTTCCCCCCTGTTTCTCCTAATCATACATAGAATTTCTTAGTCACATGGGCTCTGGTTTCGGCTGGTGATATTTTGCTGTTTTGTGTGATGGAGGAACAGTTTTCAGAGCATCATGACTTCTATAGAGTGAGGAATGCATTTTCTGGTATTTGCTCCATGATTCTTGGATCCCTGCTTGTTTTCTGCATTGCCCCTTGCAGACCCTGGGCTTCTGGCAGAACAGTGAGCATGGTGAACGAGTGGCCAGTCCATGGACGGTTAGAGGGATATGGACTGTGGCCAGTTCCTGGCTGCTAGTCAGGACGGTGGGTGGGTCGCAGCCATCCAGGGTCTATATGTTGCACCCTCATAACCATGACTCATTGGCTCAACTGATTTATGGTTCTTCAGACTGTCCTGTGTTTACCAAGCCTGCTAATGTATGATTCGTGGTGCTAATGTACCGTTTCGCAGTGGGCCACAGATCTGTTCTGCTCGGTCAGGCCGCTCAGGGCACCCAGGTGCAGATCAGAAAGTCACTTTGCAGACATGCAGCTGGATGTGCTAGGAGACATGGCATCGACTCAGAAGAATGGCCCTTATCCACAGTGGACATTTGGGGTCTGGGCGAGCAACTGTATTTTAGAATCACAGTCTCAATGGACAGTGGTGGAGAAATAATTCTTTTATTATTCTTTCAAGTTGTATTGAAACCCCGCCATTGCTTTGTGTGGTAGTAGGTTCCTGGGATTTGCATTATTTCCAGATGCCCTGTCATCTTGAATATGCTAATGTGCATCATAGAACATTGCCAAATAGGTGTGCCTTGTCACAGCCACCAGTTCCTCTAGGGGAATGTTCCCGAGCAGGTGTTGGAGATAATGTATACAGCTCAGAAGGAAGGTCAGGATTGGAAATACAGCCTGATGAGGGCCACTGGTGGCCTCGTAGTGGTTGTTTGGAGGAGGCTTATTTTAGTGAGAGAAAAAAGAACTGGCTGAGGTGGAGCAGAGATGGAGAAGGGTTGAGAGCTGTAGAACCAACCACAGGTCCCTCCGGAGGAGCTGTGTTTAGAAGTTGGGGGTAGGAGGTGTCCTGTAGCACAGAGGCTGGCGGTAAGTGGGGGAAGGCCCTGTTGTTGGTAAAAGGGCCTTGCTGATACTCGGAACATTCTTCAGAAGTGGGTTGTACAGTAAGCACTGAGTGTGTGTTCCGTGTGTGTGTTCTTAAGTAAACATCATAAAAGTCCAGGGAAAGGAAGCGGGTCACTGAGAGTCCTCCAACCATACCTGTGTTTGTACTTGTTCTGCCCAGGTGCTCCACAAGCACACCTAAGCTTGCATGGTTGTAATCATAGCCTTCTGCTTGCCATTTAGTGATTTTTCTGTGTTTCCTCATAGTTTTCATAGGGTTTGATGACTGTATAATACATCAGCAAGTGACTAAGTCTTAATTAACTATTTCCCTATTGCTGGATATCAAGCTAGAATATCATCCAAAGTAAGGGGAAGTCTCACACAAGCTGTTGCAACATTATTTTAACAGCAGGCCTGATACGGGTCTAAACAGAGCATTTTATAGGCACCATAGATGGATACCTAAACCCCGTGTCTCCCCACCAGAAGTCCCCACAGAATTCCAGTCTTGCTGTACACAGTTGCTTTCATTGCTTCAAGAAACAAGTAGCGGTGAACTAAATTTGCGTTTCTTTTTCAATGTTCAGGAAGCAGAGAAAGGTGTGAAATTCCTAACATTGCCACCAGTGTTACATCTACAACTGATGAGATTTATGTATGACCCTCAGACGGACCAAAATATCAAGATCAATGATAGGTAATCTAGAGGGGGGTGTGGAAGTTAAGATTTAACCATCATCTAGATTTTTTAAGGGGTTAATCTCAGTGCTTTGTTTAGTCTTTATATATATTTTCGGTCTCATCTCTGATTTATTGAGGTTTCCCTTCTATCTAGGTGTCCAAGAACTGTAATTTTAAAGAGGTGACTTCACTTGAATTTTGAGGCGGTTCCTTCCGTATTTCCCTTTCAAGGAACCCCAGCCCCTCCACATCGGGACAGATTGAAGTCCCTCAGGAGTCCCTCTGCTCTACAGGCTTTGCAGTCACCAGTGTAGATGACCACAGGAGTAGAATTTTATTTTATTTGTAGTATTTGTTTAAATAGGAGTTTATTTGGTCATCTCTCAGTTAATGTTGACTTCTACAGTGTGGTAGTTTCCAGAAATGCTGAAGTAGGTGTGCATGTGTGCCCCATTCTGGTGTTTTCCAGATACGAGAAGGTTATTACATACTACTTTATCTGGCTTAGAATAGACATTTTATCCTGATTAGTTTGAGCACCAGCTGTCTACAGGATGGAGGTTGATCAGTCACCTTTCAAACCTGGGGGAGAACATGACCCAATAAACTTACTTGCCACCAGCTCATCCACTGTCGCCCTTTACTGTGGCCTGTAGAAGAAACCATCTCCACCAGGCCCCGCAGTCTGTCACCCTGCAGACTAAAGCCCAACCTGTTGGTGTGTTTCCTTGGGTCCTTACTTTGGTTTTGTTTCTATTTTTATTGGAACTAGTTGTCAACATTTTATTTTATTTTTTTTAAAGGCGGGCGCAGCTCACAGTGGCCCATGCGGGGATCAAACTGGCAATCTTGGTGTTGCCAGCACCGTGCTTATTTGGTTAACTCAGCTAACCGGCCACCGCATACCTGCCAACATTTTAAAAATGACACGATTTCACATAAAAGTCCAGATTTCTGGCATCTTTTAGGAATTCAGAACACTTGACAACACTGGGCCAGAATTCCTGGGGGCAGCGAGGGCTGGCGCTGCTGGGGGCCGCCCCGCAGGCTCAGCCAGCACGCGTGCGCCACTGCACACGTGCCTGCCTCCCTCCCTGCCTGCCTCTGACTGCGCTCCTGGTGACGGGATCATTAAAATGTTTATGGAGCCAGGAATTTAAAAACCAGGAGGGTTCAGGATGGCTTTAGAAATCACAGGGTTGGGGTCTTTTTTACATGTTCTCCTCCAAATTTGATTTTTGCACGTTTCTCAAACCTGCAGGGTATTCTTAGTGGTCTCAGTCCTGCACCATCAGAGTCTTCCATGAACACGTTTGGAAATTATTTACACCCTAGAAAAGTCAGTGTCTGTGTATCACAAGACTGCTGCCATATCCTTGAATTTAAAGTTTTGTTAGGTATCTCAGTGCTTTATAGGCATTTTTCTCATATTTGGCTTTAAATTTTGTATTGACGCACAATTTGTTCTAACGAGTAGGAGCTTCCTCAGAAGTAGTTAATAGGACCTCCCAAGTCAAATTCACATTTCCTTTCTAAATAAAGATGAGCCAGTAAATTAAAAGGTCTAGCAATATATAAAGCCTAAAGGTGAAATATTTTACATGTAAATGCAACCTGGATTTCTTTAAAAATTTTTTTTAATAGGTTTGAGTTCCCCGAACAGTTACCACTTGATGAATTTTTGCAAAAAACAGATCCTAAGGACCCTGCAAATTATATTCTTCACGCAGTCCTGGTTCATAGTGGAGATAATCATGGTGGACATTATGTGGTTTATCTAAACCCCAAAGGGGACGGCAAAGTAAGTGCTGGGCGGGGGGCGGAGTCGGGTGTGGTGCTGTGCAGGGGCCTGACCCAGCCTCAGCCTTTCCCTGTTCCCGCCTCGGCCTGGGTAGCAGGGGATTCCTCTGTGGCCTCAGATTGATGTGTATGTTCTAATATGTATCTGTTGCTGATCATGTAAAGGTGAATAGTAAATTAGCACTTACACTTTCGGTGTCTCTTTGTTAGTATTGAACATTGGGCCTCACAGAATCCCTTTACATCTAAAAGGAGGCACTTTTCCACGTGGAATAACACCGGAATAGTTATTCACGGTCTGGGCCTAGCAGGGGAGGCAGCGCCGATTGCATGGAATCCACATGCCCCATTGTCCACGTGTGTAATGCTCCATCTTTCCCTGGGTCACGGGGGTCTCATCACATAATCATCCCCCAGCGGAGCAGATGAAGGTCTCGAGTCAGCATCCAGGAGCGTAGGGCCGGTGGAACACAACAAAGCCCATGTGGGCCGCCTCGCTCATGCGAGGGGAACCCCACAGTGCTGAGCTGTGTGAGCCTGTAAGTGGGACTGAGTCCCGTTTAACATGATGAAGAAATGGCAGAATAACTATGTATAAGTATTTTTTTTTTTTTTTTTTAGTTAGGCCATATCCCATTTCATTTTCTTGACTGCAGCATAAAGTTCCAACTTCACTAGCCAAGTTAGGTGCGTATGGCTTTCTCAAGTCTGTAAAGCGTTGTAGTATTGATAGATTGAACCTAGGTTGAAAATGGGCTCAGTAGAGTAGAGAAATTGCCAATGGATGAGAGTTAGCATTTCCCCGGGAACAGGGACCGAGGAAGGCAGGACTGCTGAGTTGTAGCAGAGGGATGCCTGAGGCAGAGCCCGGTCCAGTACAGCGACAGATGGTGTACTTAAGAGGAACGCTGCCCGGTGCTTTGTGCACTTCTCAGAGTGCGTGCTCTCTGCTGACGTCTCGTTGCTCTCCTTGTTGCTCTCCAGTGGTGTAAATTTGATGATGACGTGGTGTCGAGGTGTACGAAAGAAGAAGCGATTGAGCACAATTACGGGGGGCACGATGATGACCTCTCCGTCCGGCACTGCACGAACGCGTACATGTTGGTGTATATCCGGGAGTCCAAGCTGAGTGAGTAGAGGTGTTCTCTTCTGTTCTGCACGGTGGTGAGCTGCATAGTCATTCCATGAGTCCTTGCCGTGGTGGTTTAGACCCCGCGACGGTGAACCTCAGCTGTGTCTCCTGTCCACACACAACATCTATATGCGAGCTGGATTGGGCTGTGACGTGGACTCGTGGCACCAAATAATTTCACTTGACTAGATTGCTGTATTAATGATGACACAGAATTGGGACCTTTGAAGTAGGGGGCAGTGGAAGGTGATAGGTGAACGAAGGTGCATTTGTCCTGCAGGTGAGGTGTTACAAGCTGTCACCGACCATGATATTCCTCAGCAGCTGGTGGAGCGATTGCAAGAAGAGAAAAGGATCGAGGCCCAGAAGCGGAAGGAGCGGCAGGAAGCCCACCTCTATATGCAAGTGCAGGTCAGCCTCAGCCTCCTGTGAGTGACCCTCGGGGACAGGGCCCCCGGGGCCTGCTGAGAGCGACACTGCTCTGAGGGCTCATTCTAGAGTGATTGTTGACAGATCAGGGATTGCTTGGGCAGCGTGTTTTAACTGACTGTTCAGGCCAGTTCCCTGACTGTTGGGACTATACACTCAAGTTCAGGGTAAGGACTTGGATGTGAGAAGTACTCAGGCCACCGGCCAGAGCAATGCTATGTTAGTGTGTTTATAAAAAGCACAGAGGGGACTAGGGAGATGGGCTCCTCAATGGAGGGATGCATTGGAAGGGGGAGCTCCCACTAGGAAGCGCAGCACAGTTCCGACGGCATGGGAGGCGGCGTGCCATGCATGGCAAAGGGTGGCACCGGATGGAGAAGGCAGGAGAGCGCCCACGGGGTGAATTTCCACATGGTCTCGGTTTATCATTCAGTGGCGATGCTAGGAAACAGAGGCATCGTTTTAACAAGTTGACTGACTACCTGGGAAAAGGCGCATTGTGCATCCTCTTTATAAGATGTGGAGATCACCACACAGATGGAATGGTGATCGCCAGCTAATGCTGACAGATAGGTTATGAGTGGCTGCGTGGAAATGTAGAGTTTTGTCTTTTCTAAATAAATACCTGATTGAGTTCTCGGTCATTTTGATTCCTTTCTCCTTGGGTCTTCTGAAGAAGGGTCATGGCAGCAAAAGACTGGTGGTTTTTAGCATTTTACTATTTGAACTCAGTCCTGACCAGTGTGGCCTCTTTTTATTTCATATGTCAGTTCTGTATTTTTGTGCGTATTTTCAGATAGTTGCAGAGGACCAGTTTTGTGGCCATCAGGGAAATGACATGTACGATGAAGAAAAAGTGAAGTATACTGTGTTCAAAGTACTGAAAAACTCCTCACTCGCCGAGTTTGTCCAGAACCTCTCTCAGACCATGGTGAGTGCCAGCTGTTCTGCCGCTGGTTTATTTTGGCTTCCTCTTTCTTTACAACTGGACCAGATAGTACCTTTGGGGGTGGGTGCCGTGTCCAGGCACTGCCGGAGAAGTGAGGCGAGTGCCTGAGCTCATGTCCTGGGCTGTGCCTGTTTCTGCCCTTGGACCTAATCTGCAGACAAGGAAGTCGAATGTGAACGTGAATCTTTTCCTTTGCACCCCTCTCCCTTTCTTTTTCTTTCTTTTTTTCTTTTTTTTTTTTTTGGTAAAATGGGCGCTCAAGCCTCTGAATACTGGTGATCCTGAAGGCAGGTCACTGTGGTCCAAATCAGTGGGGAGCGTTGTAATTATGATTATCTTATAACCGTAGAATGGTCACATTGATAGAGAATTGAAATGTGAGCTGATTTGATTTTGATTAATTTTAAGTTTAAATCCCCCACCCAGGGATTTCCACAAGATCAGATTCGACTGTGGCCTATGCAAGCCAGGAGCAATGGAACCAAACGCCCAGCAATGTTAGACTATGAGGCAGACGGCAATAAAACAGTAAGTGTGTGTACAGTCACGCGTCGCTGCTCTGAGGTTGGCACAGCAGCCTGTCGCCCTCTTGGTCCAGTTCCATAGGACTGGATGTTTTCTCCAGTGCCTGAGTACGCTTTTTTACTCTCACTTAGCCATTGACATTTTCTAAAATCGGCATCTCTCTTGGAACTAGATGATTGAACTGAGTGATAATGAGAACCCGTGGACAATATTCCTGGAAACAGTTGACCCGGAGCTGGCCGCTAGTGGAGCCACACTACCCAAGTTTGATAAAGATCGTAAGTGTCTGCCAGCCTCCAGCCAGCTTCAGGGCAGTGGGTGCCTGGACCATTGTTCTGACACACACGGTTCAGCATTCTTCTCTTGTAAAGAAATCTTAATTCCAAAAATGCTCATTAAACCCCTTCGTTGGGCAAGGCTTCTTAATAAAGTCCAGTAAAACTGACCATGGGTTGTGGTGACCTGGGAGGTGGGGACAAAGTGCAGAGTTGAGTCACCATGTTCTATCTTTAATCTTGGCCTCCGTGTTTTTGTTTGTTTGTTAAATTTTTTTTTATTGGGGAACAGTGTGATTTTCCAGGACCCATTAGGTCCAAGTCAAGTCGTTGTTTTCAGTCTAGTTTTGGAGGGCACAGCTTACTGGCCCATGTGGGAATCGAATCGGCGACCTTGGTGTTATGAGCGCTGCGCTCTAAACCACTGAGCCAACTGGCTGCCCCTTGGCCCCCATGTTTTGTGACTCACATTGGTTTTCTGTCAAGGGTCAGGTGGTAAATACAGTTGACCCTTGAACAACATGGACCCACGTATATGCAGATTTTTAAAAATAAGTACTGTAAATATGTTTTCTCTTCCTTATGATTTCCTTAATAACCTTTTTCTCTTTATTGGAAGAATATCGTATATAATATATACAACATACAAAATACGTGCTAATTGACTTTTTGTTATCGGCCAGACTTCCAGTAGTTAAGTTTTTGGAGAGTCAGAAGTTAGACACGGAGTTTTGACTGCACCAGGGGGTAGGCGCCCCCAACCCCCATGTTGTTTAAGGGTCAGCTTTGTGGGCCATATGTCTCTGCCTGCCATTGTGGCGTGAAAGTGGCCAGGGGGTGTATAAATGATCATTCTGGCTGTATTTCAGCACTACTTTATTTACAAAACAGGTGGCTCAGGGTGTGCTGACTGCTTGCTATAAAATGATAGATTTCTATCGCTACAAGTGGTCACTTCTCTAGCAGAGACATCCAACCATTAACATACGTTGCCATGACACCACTCAGCAACTAGTTAGTACCAGGTCTTGAAACTAGGGTTCTTCCATCCACTGCCTCTGATCCCATCTTCACTGCCTCACGTGTGACGTTTCCCACGGGTTTGGTGGTTGTAATGACTCTGCAGTTACATTCAGCCTCTTGAATAAACCTCATCTGACTTAGTATAACCCTTAGGTACCGGAAGCTGTTGTTTTGGTGGCTACTAAGTTTACTGTTACAATTTTCTTACATTGTACTGAACGTTAACATCCTAACACCCTGTTTACGAACCTTGTAGATGATGTGATGTTATTTTTGAAGATGTATGATCCCAAAACGCGGAGCTTGAATTACTGTGGGCACATCTACACACCGATATCCTGTAAAATACGTAAGTGCCCCGTGCTCGCTCACCTTCTCCGTCCGTTTTGCTAAAGTCTCGGTGTATTACAGCCTTGGACTCTTTTCTTTCTCCCAGGTGACTTGCTCCCAGTTATGTGTGACAGAGCAGGATTTATCCAGGATACTAGCCTTATCCTCTATGAGGTTTGGATGGTTTCTTTTTCCACAATCAGTATATTGTTAGTGGTTTGGAGAGGGGTTTTGTTGCGTATTTTTGTAGCCCTGAATTTGGTAAATGTAACGTCTACAACTGAGTGGGGGGCCTTGGGTGACCTTGAGTTGAGGATTGTATTCGTAGATTTGTGATTTTTACCAGTTGAGGATAAACCGATCGGTGATAATTACATCTTTATGGATATTAATAGTTCCCAATAGCATTTTAACTTATAAAAATGGAGAGCTGGTAGAATTAGCCATATTAAATACTAGCCAGGCGTTGCATTGTAACCGTTTCACATCTTTTACTCTAGGAAGTTAAACCGAATTTAACAGAGAGAATTCAGGATTATGACGTGTCTCTTGATAAAGCCCTCGATGAACTCATGGATGGTGACATTATAGTGTTTCAGAAGTACGTGCTTTTTGAAGGATTTTATCACTACATGCTAACATCAGAAGTGTTTTTCTTAAGTCCTCTAACAGGAAACAAAATGATATCTGGACCCCGAGTCACGTTTTGAATGCTGACAGAAGTTGGCCGTCTCTGGGTTTTGGAATTAGGGGTGGTGAGCATTTTCGTCATCTAATGCTCTGATTTCCTAAAAATGTCTCCAGTGAGCACGAGCACTGTCAGTGGGATGGCAGAAAGCCTTCATGGACTAGCAAAATGGTTTTCCTTCCTTTTACACATAGGAAACTTCTTAGACTGCACCTACGTAGGTAATTGATGTAAATCTGTCTGCATATAAAAGCAGCAGGTCTGCAGTCTTAGACACTTAGACACTTAGTGTCTGAAAGCAGCCTTTTCCTTGCGCTTGAAGCGTCGGGCCAGGGCAATCTCGACACAGGTTATGAGCAGACCGAGGAGTGCAGTGGCCAAGAGCAGGGCCTGGCACGCTTCTATGGTGAGGGCCAGGCAGTCAGTATTTTAGGCTCAGCGACTACTCAGTTCTATGGCCTCGGCATAAAGATGCAGCCTGCCGACTCCTGGCCGGAGGAGGCTCCGCCACGAGCCAGCTGTGTGGGCTCGCACTCCATCTGAGTCCTTCCCCTGCTCTGGGCAGGGAGAGGCACTGGTCTGGTTTGGTTTTGAGCTCAAGAACGGGAAGCAGTCAGCACTTTGCAGGGCTCAGAGCACAGCTAATGTCCGCGATGGCCTTTCCCCGTTGTGTCTGGCTTCCACAGGCTGCTGGGTAGAGAGACCCCTGGCGTCCTAAATTGTGACTTTGAGTTTATAGCCACACCTATTGGTGTGACTGTCGCCTGAGAGATGATGACCCCTTGCCTGGGCTTTGATTCAGTCTACAAAACTGGTTTTTTCTCCCCGCCCAGGGATGATCCTGAAAATGATAACAGTGAATTACCCACCGCAAAAGAATATTTCAGAGACCTCTACCACCGTGTTGATGTCATTTTCTGTGATAAGACAATCCCTAACGATCCTGGATTTGTGGTCACGTTATCAAATAGAATGAATTATTTTCAGGTATTTGATAAATGTTCTACTCCCTACAGATCCCACACCAGAAAAACTAAGTTCTTTTTAAAAGTGCTTGCTGACGAGATTGTCTAATGGATTTGGTTCAGGAGGAGGGGTTAGTCCTGCTATCTGAGGAAATTCCTGGCTGAAGTTGGTTGATGCTATGTTTGCATGGGACCAAAAGCCGTTCTTCTCTCACCTGCCTCCCCTCCCTCATCCACAACCACGTTCACCTGTGCTCTTGCCCCTCGAAATCCTCTCTACCTCAGCACAGTTGGGTTTCAGAGGTACCGTATTTCCCCGAAAATAAGACCTAGCCGGACCATCAGCTCTAATGCATCTTTTGGAGCCAAAAGATAACAGTGATAACAGCCCCTTTGCTTCAGTTATAGCATGCCAAGTGTGAACCATAAAAAAAAAAAAAAAAAAAATCACCAGAAAACGAAAAATCATAGACTTCACCATCAAAAGTGAAAAATCTATAGACTTCATCTTTTAAAAGTTACCTTCCTCAGACAAGCTACTCCCATGCTCGTATACCCTATTCCTTTTAGACAGTAAATTCCTAGGGCATTTAAATTCAGGCTGCTCACAACACCTTTCCATAGGTATATTACGCAGATAATTAATGATGCAGTTTGTAAGCACATTTCAGTTAATTCCCCCAGATGTGAACCTCCTTTTTGACTTCCGGGCCATTCCCTTCTCTCAGGTTGCAAAGACAGTTGCACAGAGGCTTAACACCGACCCGATGTTGCTCCAGTTTTTCAAGTCCCAAGGGTAAGCCACAGTCACAGACACTCGGGGTTTGGTCATTACTGCATGCTTTCCATAGCTCATCCAAACATCTTGGAACTAATTGTAGTAAGTAGTTGGTCACCTCACCTGACATGCCATTTCTTGCTTAGTTTCAGATATAGAATTGTCACCACTCATATCTTGACCACACTACTTCAAGATGTCAAAATAATTGGCAGCCTCATCTAAAGCCAGATTTATTTTAGATACATCATCAATGAACACATCCCCCACATGTCCAGCTGGGTCCGTCCCAGCCAGGCTTCTGTGTGCTGTGTCACCATGGCAGAGAATGTTCAGGTGTGACAGCCAGAGGGACTTAGGACTTGGGAAATAGGAGCATTAGAGCAAAACCCTGTGCCAGGTCCAAACTTCAAGTCTAGGTGTAAGGCCTGTGGTTTGCTTTTCTGCTCACTCAGATACTTGTTTTAGGCAAATAAAGAAGTCATTTATTTATATGCTGTTTTCTTGTATAGTTATAGGGATGGCCCAGGTAATCCTCTTAGACATAATTATGAAGGTACTTTAAGAGATCTTCTACAATTCTTCAAGCCTAGACAACCTAAGAAACTTTACTATCAGCAGGTATGAGTCCAAATTAACGTAACCGTGGGTAATAAAGAGAAGTCTTGGGTTTTTGTGGAAGCGTATCTAAAACGAGTCTCTCTTTTCTTGATAGCTTAAGATGAAAATCACAGACTTTGAAAACAGGCGAAGTTTTAAGTGTATATGGTTAAACAGCCAATTTAGGGAAGAGGTAAGTTTTTTTTAAATGATACAGGTTTTGATTTTTATTGGAGCTTGTTTATGGTTTCTGTCTCCCCAGACCTTGAAAACTAAAACAACAAAAGAAAGCACAATGAGTGACAGACAGCGTGGTAGAGGGCCCTGAGCTCAGAGTCTGAGAACCCAGGCATGGTGGCCGGGGGGGTGAGCTCTTTGTCGCCTCCTGCCACCACCTCTGAGTCCTGGGGGGTGAATAACAATGGCAGCTGCCCGAACCTCCAGGAACTCTTTTCTTACCGACTTGGACATCTTAAGTTAGTGCACGGCTGCCCGGCCGGGGCATTGCTTTTCTCAGGCCAATTCTGCCTTAGCCAGGCCTCAGTGAGAGCAGCCGGCCTGCGAGTGGAGCAGACACGGACTCCACGGGATGTTGATTGGGGAGGTTACTCGCATAGGTCGCACCAGCTCGTGTGCTTGTGGCACACGGAAGACACGTCCAGCCACACTTGGGGTGGTTTTTCTAGAAAGTCTGTGCCTCCTGGGATCCCAAGCCTTTCACCTTTCTTGCTCTGCCAATTTGTGGGGATATTTTGAGCCACATGCCATAGACAGTTGCACCTGTGTGGAGGTGACCAGGCTGAAATTGTAAAGTTCACCTCTGGTCATGGCCTACAGTAATGAGCCTTCTTTCTCACTGTGCTGAGAATTGGGAAGGCTTGTAGATGACCATGAGAGGGGATCATTTCCAGAGATGCTGTCCTGTAAACGGCACACTTTTTGCATCAAAGTGGCATTTTTAAAAGTTCCCTCAGTACTGGGTGGGTCCCGGGTTTGGGCACATAGTCTGAGTGACTTCACAAATCGGGGGTCGTCGGGATGGGAAGCTAGAGGCAATTGGGAAAACCTCTATTGTCATTTTTTTCTCTGTTCAAGCAGAATCGGTTTGTTACAGCAGACCCTTTATGTTCTCTTTAAAGCATGTATTTCATCTTGTCATTCCTTAGGAAATAACACTATATCCAGACAAGCACGGGTGTGTCCGGGACCTGTTAGAAGAATGTAAAAAGGCTGTAGAGCTTGGGGAGAAGGCATCAGGGAAACTTAGGCAAGTATTTCCCGGGAGCCCAAAGGCCGGCAGGAGGGGTGGTACTAGCCCCAGACCTGCACCTGCCTGTGTGGAAATTGAGCATAGCTAGAACTGACGTGCGTGGTGGCCCAGTTCATCTCTCAGCCTGTCGTTTGCAGCAGTTTTAACGTATTTCACAACTAAGCCATTTTTCCCCCTCCCCTCCCTGTCTCCTGGGATTAACTACCTAGAGTTAAAAATGTGATTAAGGTAGAAAAGCCAAGCAGAGGAAGGATATTTTTCCAATAGATTGATAACTGAAACTGGAAAGAGATGCCTTGATTGTATTTGAGAAACAGCTACTTCTGATCCGTTTAGTCAACATTCAGGCCGTGGGAAGAAGCCGCAGATGTGATGACCAGTTTTTATTTCAGGGAGTTGGACTCTATTCTTATCCCGTCGCCTTATAGTCAGTCAGCTTGCAGAACAAAATGGCCTTTAAGGCTGTTGGTTCGCAAAATGTTTTCTTCCTAATATTGAAACAGAGACCTGTTCTCAGAAAGGAAAGAGAAAAATATCACAAGTCCTGCCTAGTCTGGGACCACTGGAGGGAAGAGTCACTCCGTTCCCGGAGACTCGGCTCAATGGGGTCCTTCCTGCAGTTCTGGCTCTCTCCCCTTTAGTCACATGGTCCGAGGGGAACCCCCGGTCAGTGTTGTGCCTGTGTTGGACACTTCAGATCTTTTAAAAAGAAAGAGCACAAGCAAATCTTGATAGCTTTATAATAAAGACTTTCTTTCTAGAAAACTGTTCATCGGACTTTTTGTCCCACATGAATTTGTATTTTTCATCCTCCCCCTTGTTTTCTGCAGGCTGCTAGAAATTGTAAGCTACAAAATTATTGGTGTGCACCAAGAAGATGAACTATTAGAATGTTTATCTCCTGCGACGAGTAGAACATTTCGAATAGAGGTAACTGCCCCCATGTTGGCACCTGGGAGAGTTCTGAGCCCTCGGTGGGTGGGCAGCTGTAGGCCGCTTCTTCCGTTGTTTTATTGTGTTAAAATATACATAACGTAAAAGTTACCATTTTAATCAATTTTTAAGTGTACAGTTCAGTGGCATTAAGTGCATTCACCCTGTTGAGCAACCATCACCGCCATCCAGTGCCACAGTCTGTTCATTGTCCCCAACCGAAACTCCATACCCCTAGCGTTCTCCCTCCCCGAGCCCCTGGCAGCCACCATTCTTCTTTCTCTGAATTTGACCACTCCTGGTACCTCATATGAGTAGAATCGTACTGTATTTGTCCTTAGAAATTAATTTTAAGTACGGGTCACCAAGCAAATCTAGTCAGAAACTTTGGGTCCCTGTTGATTTTAGAGTTGCTGAAATTTCCACGGTAACTGGAAAAATCTATTATTTGGTGTCTTAAAACCCAGTGTTTTAAGAAAACATATATCTTCTGGCGCTGAACTCTTACTCTAACAAGACTCAAACATGGCATTTTGGCAAAAGTATGACCTAACTTCCTCGTTGAAGAGGCAAGTCAGAATTAAAACCTGGCATTTTGTCTGCATTAACGTCTTTACTCAACTCTGTGTTTAAATCTGTGTCCCCAGGAAATACCTTTGGACCAGGTAGACATAGATAAGGAAAACGAGATGCTGATCACAGTGGCACATTTCCACAAAGAGGTGTTCGGAACGTTTGGAATCCCGTTTTTGCTGAGGATACACCAGGTGAGGGTTTTTTTTGGTAACAGCTTGAGTCTCATGTGCCAAAACTTAAAGCCTCGCATCGCTTTTGGATTAATGTTGGCAAAAATCTGTTTTCCTGCCTCACTGGGCGGATAGCGGGCTTTGATGGTGTCCCCATGGGCCGTGACAGGCTGCCGTGGTGTGGCACTCGTGTCCTATCCCGTTCGTAGGGCGAGCATTTCCGAGAAGTCATGAAGCGGATTCAGAGTCTGCTAGACATCCAGGAGAAAGAGTTTGAGAAGGTACGACTTCCTGGGCGCTCGGTAATCATCCAGGGGGCGGCACGCGGGGACCTTGACTAGTAACGCGGCCTAGGCTTTTCTGCCAGAGGTGAGTTGTGCTGACATTCAGAATTGATGGAGGAGTTTTTGTCTTTGTCTTTTAGTTTAAATTTGCCATTGTGATGATGGGCCGGCACCAGTACATAAATGAAGATGAGTATGAAGTAAACTTGAAAGACTTTGAACCTCAGCCTGGTAAGAGCCCTGTCCCCCAGGCCCGGTGTGGGTGTAGGTCTGAGGAGCAGGCTGGAGGTGGCCAGCCCTGGGCTTGCTTAGCTCGTCTGTGCAACGTAACCCATGAATTCTCAGGATGAAAGCATGTGGCAGCGTCACACGGTGGCTAGAACTAAGATTCAGGGCCGAGAGGTGGGTAGGTTGAAATGTGGGTGGCGCTTGACTCGCGGGCTATGACAGTGCCGCGTGCAGAAGCCACTGAGACGTCCAGTTGGGGTTGTGCCCTTCGCGCCAGCCGAGCGTGCAGCTCGGAAGCCCCGGCTCCACTGTGAACCCAGCCTGGGCATCAGCTCTGCGTGTGGGGTCCCGATGGCCACTCCCGGTGCACAGAGCGGGCAGCTCTGCGTGTGGGGTCCCGATGGCCACTCCCGGCGCACAGAGCGGGCTTTCCTCCGTCGCCTCATTGCCTCTCTCCCCACCAGGTAACATGTCTCACCCTCGGCCGTGGCTAGGGCTCGACCACTTCAACAAAGCCCCAAAGAGGAGTCGCTACACGTACCTTGAAAAGGCCATTAAAATCCATAACTGACTTCCTCACCCAGTGCGTGCCAGGCGAGGACCGAGCGTGGGTGTGTGCTCCTTTTTAACAACGAGAACTTGGGTCCACCTGCACTCTAGCCGAAGTCTTCAGCAAGAGGATTTGCTGCTGGTGTTAATTTTATTTTGTTGAGGCTGTTCAGTTTGGCTTCTCTGTATCTATTGACTGCCCTTTTTGAGCAAAATGAAGGTGTTTTTATAAAGCTTGGATGCCAATGAGAGTTATTTTATGGTAACCACAATGCAAGGCAACTGTCAGCATAATGGGAGGAGGTTAGTGGGACGAGTGGCGCTGGCAAAAGGTCTCTAGTCTGTGTCTAGTTGGCATAAGCGGCCTGGCTGCCTTCGTGGGGTCCCGATCACCACCCCACAGCTAGGAAGCCTTATGTTCAGGCTCGTCTGACGTATTTCCTTCAGTTATACTTTCAATGACCTTTTGTGCATCTGTAAAGGCAAAACAGAAACTCACAAGCTAAATAAATAGCGCTCTTTCCTTCACCGCGTGTCCTGTCGCCCCTTCCTCGGTTCTCCCCGGCTGCCTGGGTCTTTTTAACAAACTCGTCTCACTTCTGTCAGCCACTGCTGTTCTGCAACCCATTTGCAAAGTGGATGCACTGAATACAGTCCGGACATTCTGGGGTCTTTTTATTCAATTGAAAAGCACTGTTAAATACAATTAAGGTATACTGTGCTGCCTCTCGGCAAGCTTAGTGATCGCGAGAGTTCGTACAAGCAGGTAAAAAAATTATAAATAGAATTTCCTTGCAATGGAACAGATGGAACAAAATAAAGGAGAGCCTTTTAGCAAAGAGGGCATGCTCACTAGTGGTTAGTAAGCTGTTGACTTTGTAAAAAAGTTAAAGGGGGAAAAAAAACCAGGAAAAATGAAATTGTATATTTAATGAATGAACATGTACAATTTACTGCTGGGAGGAGGTGACGTTTTGTTGGGTAAAACTGCAAGTGACTCACGGATGTTGATATTCATTGTGTGTAGTTTTATTTCAGTCCCGACCTTTTGTTTTGGAGCTAATGCCAGCTGCGTGTCTAGTTTTGAGTGCAGTAAAATAGAATCAGCAGATCACACTTATTTTTCATCCTTTTCCAGTATTTTTTGTTTCTGTAGCAGCAGTGTACGCCAACTCTTCCTGTATATTGCCTTTTTGCTGGAAAATGTTGTATGTTGAATAAAATTTTCTATAAAAATTGTAATTCAGTGAGTGACGTGGAGGTTGAGGGAGATGTCCGCCCTCCCCAGATACAGGCTTGGGGAACCTTTGCATTTATAACAAGGTTTTACTGAGCTGTTTCCCCCCTAATTCCAGTATTGCCGATGTACAATTCTAGCATTTTCTTTTTTTCCTTTGCTTCTTACTAGCCTCGTTTAAGCTTAAGAAATAAAAGGTTTTCCAGGTGGGAACCATGTACAAATGACACGACTGGAAATATTATTAAAATGGTGGAAGGCGCAGTCCAGGAGACACCGGCCCTCGAGAGCCCGTGACCATCCTCACGGCGCCTCGGCAGCTTTGCATCTTGCGCCCAACGCACTGGCCCTGGTCTCCGGGCTGGTCTGTACCTCCCGGTTCCTCCTTTCCAGATTCTCAGTGTGACATGCATGATTTCACAGCCCAACAGCTGCCCTCTGGCCACTGCGTAGATAGCACCATCCCTCTCCACCTTTTAATA
Organism: Rhinolophus sinicus; assembly: GCF_057876585.1. Taxonomy (NCBI): domain Eukaryota; kingdom Metazoa; phylum Chordata; class Mammalia; order Chiroptera; family Rhinolophidae; genus Rhinolophus; species Rhinolophus sinicus. The sequence continues at coordinate 9,430,597 of NC_142510.1, read as the reverse complement.
AACGTCTTGGGTTTTTCTGTTTTAGGTTTTGGTTACAATAGTCTTAGTAACTGAAACAGCGTTCTCCTTGAAGTTATTAAATGACTGTCTTTACGGAAAGTGTTTTCCAATGCGGATGATGTGCTGCATTTTCCTTCCCACCCACTCCCAGTTATGGTATCAAGAGTCCGGGTTCATTAAATGAAAATGGCTCACTCTGAACCCGCGAGAGTGTTCCGTCCCCTCCCTCTAAGATGTGTCGATGTCTCGTAACTGAAGTCCCAGTCCTAGAGTGATGGAGCTCTGGAAACCATAGTGTGACATCGGGGGGTGGGGGGAGGTATCCCGCGTGGCTACTCAGAAGCAGTGCGCTGGAAGAAACAGTTGCATTTTAAAATTCAAAGAGTGGACCGTTAGGTTGGTGCAAAAGTAATTTCAGTTTCAAAGGTTAAAAATAATTGCAAAAACTGCAGTTACTTTTGCACCAACCTAGTAGATGCCACTGTCATCTTTTGAGCAGTTCCCAGAGCATCTTCCCAGGGTCCCTTCTAGTCCAGCTTGGGGCCTGCCTTTGAAATGAGTTGCTGGCATTTCTCTGAGAGCTTCACGTCAGCTGCTTCGGGGACCACCACATCCAGCAATGAGAGGGCCCGGGTCTCCAGTAGTGTTTGCGAGTGTCACCCTACGAATAAATACATAATTGTGTTTTTAAAGATGGAGTTTCTACTGCTGGGAAGTGTGGCTTTAGTGTGTAACAAAATGTGTGGTGAAGCATCAGCTGCGACACGGGTCCCTCCGGTTGCCCTGGGCCGGAGTTCTGTCACTGCAGTGAGAACAAGCCGTGTCAGGAACCATCTCTTAAGCAAGGGCTTCACCACGGCCTGCCTCCTACATACCTCTTGCCTTGTTTTGAGGCAAATGTCCGAGATTTGGTTGGTGTCTGGGATTGACATTTCCGAGTAGTTTGCTGAAGCCTCAAGTTCAAAACCGCCTGTGCAGTTGAAGAGAGTGCGGGCCCTGTGCTGGTCTCCGTGGGACCCCAGCCCTGCCACCGGATCCTGAAAGCAGCTGCAGACCATGCCTCAGTGGACGGGTGAGGCCGAGCTCAGAAACACATTGAGGAAAACAGGCAAAAGTCGTCACCAAGTTTGCTGACCCCTGGATGAGAGGTAGAAGGAACCCGTCTGGGGGATTGACAGCTGGTTGGCTGGACCATTCTGGTCAGCAGGTCGGTCCACTGGGCTAAAGGTACATCAGAACACTGCGGAGCCTGGTCTTAACCCACACTGAAAACATTTACAAATACTGTCAAATGAGAACCGTGCGTTCTCGTGTGTGTTGTGTGGGTAGCTGCAGCATCTCGGCCAGTCTTGGCACTTGGGCTCTAAGCCGGCGCTGTCAGTATAGCCTGCCATGGTGGCTTTTCATGTCACTGCCCAGGCAGTGTGGTGACTGAGCCCCTGAGATAACGGCTACCGTGGTTGAACTTTCGGTTTTATTTAAATGTGAAGGTGCCACATGTGGCAAACGCAAAGCCATTCGAATCAGACGTACCTGCTTTGTGGGTTGTTACGATCAGTTCATGCAGAGTTGTGGAGTTGTTTGATTAGGTTGGTGCAAAAGTAATTGCGGTGTTTGCAATTATTTTCAACCTTTTAAACCACAATTACTTTTGCACCAACCTAATACATGTAAAACACCAGTGCAGTGGGCCTCTCTAGTTTCCAACCTTTTCATTCATGGAAGGCTTCAGGGGTGGTTCATGTGCCAGATGGGGACAAAGATAAGGACAAAGCTCCCCATGTCCCTGTGTCTTGCCTCGAGGGGAACAGGAGCTTGTGCAGATTTGTCCTTCCCAATTTTATCAAGTAAGACTCTGAGGCTGGGCGCATGTATGTAAGACTGGGTCTTATATAATACAATATAAGACTGGGTTTTATATGAATTTTTGCTCCAAGACGCGTCAGAGCTGCTGATCCGGCTAGGTCTTATTTTTGGGGAAACACCGTAAGTTCAGAAGGGGAACCAGATCTTATCCTTAGGCCAAATTGAGGAAGAAAATGGTCAAGTTAGCACCCACGTCCAGGTGAGTCATCGTCTACGTATCAGCTCTGAGAAAATCAAGTTTTTCTTTAAGCTCACAGTGGCTTTCGCTTCCAGCAGGGAGGCAGCACCCTGGCGAAAGGTAATTATTAGATCAAAGGGACAATTGAATGCATCTTTAAAAGCCACTAATTTGATGCAGAGATGACAATCGAACACTGCTCCCATAACTGGTTTGCTTGACCTTGACAAAAATCTGTCATTTTGTGCCACAGTTTAAATTTTCAAATAAATATCTCTCCTATTCTCGCAGCATTAAAATTAAACAAACAATGGCATAGACCCAGAAAGCTTCAGGGACTGATAAGCAGTGATTTCATGCAGGCTCCCCCCAAATCAGCAAAAAAAGACATGGCAGTGGGAATCGCATCTTCAGAGAAATTCAGATTCAGGACCCATAGGCTCCCTTTCCTCCCTGCTCCAACCCATAATGCTCTCACAGGTAAAGGTTTCTTCCTTTATGGGGGTGGGGGGTTATTTGTGAGGGGTATAAATGTCTATTACATTGTTTTGGACACCTGAAACTAATAAAGTTTCTTCCTTTAGGCAAGTGATTGTGAGATGAGGCGGGAGAGAGGGGTGATACGCACACACCCATTTTGGCAATGTTTAGATACGTTTTTGGGTTGTCACAACTGGGATGTGTGTGTGCTATTGGCATCTAGTGGGTAGAAGAGGGAGTGGAGGGGGAGGAGACAGGAGAGGTAGGGAGAGAGAGACGGGGAGTGGGGAGGGGCAGGGTAGTTAGACGGGAAGAGAGCAGACACAAAATTAAACAAGAAAAGAGAGGAAAGGGCCAAGTCTCACATTGGTGCTGGATCCAGCCAGACCTGAAATCCCCTTGGACGTCTCAATTATGTGAATCAATCACTTCCCTTTTTAGTTTAAGCTGGTTTCAGATGGGTTTCCCTCACTTGTAACCAAAAGACTCCCAGCTAACATAGAAGGGAATAACTGCCAAGTTTCCTGTCCTCGGTTGCTATTACCCCTGACCACTCTCAAAACCAGGCTAATGTTCTCCACACAGTTATCTTGGCGTAATGTGGGAATGAAGACAGAGATACAGGTGTCTGGGTGACAGAAAAAGGGTGGTAGACGCTGGAGTCACCAGCTCCTAAAGCAGGCTGCAGCCTGTTAAACCTTAAATTTGGGGAGGGAGTCCCAGTTCGCCTGAGATGGGGACATCCTTACTGGATGTTGGAAGGGAAAAGGTGACTAGAAGAGGAGCACCGTTGGTGCCACCTACCTGCATTCCCTCGGTTGCAGAACTCACGTGCGGCGCACAGCAGGCAGGAGCTGGTTTGCTGGTTCTCCCCTCTGCCCTCCCCACCAGCATATAGCCAGCTGGGACCACCAGGAGGAGGAAGTGATAAGGCGGTGTTCCATCTGTGCAGCCCTGTGCCAGCCGATGCCTGGGGGGTGGGTGGGAGTGGGGGCTGGACCACTTTGGAAGTCAGAATTCGGAACTGGCGCAGGGAGGAGGTGGCCCCAGCAGCTGCCTGCGGGCCTGCCCACCACCACCCCTGCCCAACCAAGCCGGACTCCTGTTTCTCACCTGGTGGGAGTCGTAGTGGGGGGTGGGGGGGAGAGGAAGGCTACTCTCAGCTCTTTGCACGTGGGATGCAGAGATGTGGGAATAAACCACCCAGACCTGGTCCTGCTGACACAATGGATTAAGCATATATGAGGAAACGGCATCTACCTAGTCAGTAGGAATAAGGAATTTAGGCTCACCAGGACGCGCTCTTAGGTAGAAGAGGATGGTCCCACCTAGCTGTTCTCAATCTTGCCTGCATGTGCATTATCTGGGGACCTTAAAAAAATACATTGATACCTGGGCTCCATGTCCAGGGTGTCTGGGGTGTGTGTGTGATTTAATGCAGAGAAGAAAATAAAAACAAAACTCCTACTGAATAAATGGAAACTTTAAGCCTGTAAGCACTCTTTAAACCTGGGCTGGAAGGCGATTGGTTGGCTCAGTTGGTTACAGCACAGTTCTCTTAACACCAAGGTTGCCGGTTCGATTCCCACATGGGCCAGTGAGCTACACTGTCAACAACTAGATTGAAAACAACAATTTGACTTGGAGCTGAGCTGCACCCTCCACAACTAGATTGAAAACGACGACTTGGAGCTGATGGGCCCTGGGAAAAACACTGTTCCCCAACATTCCCCAATAAAAATTAAAAAAAAAGACATAATAAGGTCTTTTACCCATTTGAAAAAAGAAAACCTGGGCGGGAGTCCTGACCCCACCAGCTGAATCCTGACTTCACTTGAACCTCACAGAGACGGATCCTGGCCAAGTTTCTTGACCTCTCAGACCCTTACACAGGAGGATGTGGCAGCTGCATCCTTTCTAGATATTTTTCCTCTTGCTCTTACCTCTTGCCAACCTGGGCTTCATGTCCCCAGAAGCTGGCATCTCTCAGGTCTCCAAGCTTCTACCCAGGCTGTCCACGCTGACTGGCTCACTCTTAATTAGCCTTCAATACCCAGCTCAAGTATCATTTGCTCTGAGAGCCTTTGTGTGCACATACAGTTCACTTTGCCTGGGATGGTCTTCCTCTTGCTGTGGCAGAGACCACTAACTCCCTTAAAGCCCATTCTCCTCTTTTTCTTTTTTTTTCCATTTTTAAATTTTTATTGGGGAACAGTGTGTTTTCCAGGACCCATCAGCTCCAATCCATTTTCAATCTAGTTGTGGAGGGTGCAGCTCACCAGCCCATGTGGGAATCAAATCAGTGACGTTGGTGTTATGAGCGCTGTGCTCTAACCAGCAGAGCCAACGGGCCGCCCCCAATCTCCTCTTAGGTCTTTAATGTTAGCTGAGTACTGACACTCAGAGGAAGATTCTCACTTGATGAAATTCTGGCTAATGAATGAGAGCCGTATGATGTGTCTAGCTTCTAGGTCATGGCCTTCAAGGAAAGAAGCATGCACTCCATTTTTCTTTCTTCCATTTTGGACTACCAGAGAACCATCTGGATCCCTGACACTGGGGAGCAGCCCTGTCAGCCCTGGACTGAGGTGACTTAAATAAGAGAAGAGTAGACTTCTCTCTTGTTATATCCTGTTCATTTGACCTTTGTTATATAAACCTAAAAATAAAAAGTCCTTTCAAAGTGAGAGGCAACAAGCATTTATTTGAGATTAATAAGAACAGCTATTCAGGGATGTACTGATTGAGGCAGAAGCCCAGATACTGTTCCAATTAGGAGACAGAGATGATCGGTATTTATGAGAAAGGGAAGGGGAACAATTACATCAATAGAAGGAAGGCATTTCTATTGTTGATAGCATAGTGATGTTTATTCTGAAGAATGTTTTCAATTTTTAGTCAGGTAGTCATAAAAATGGTAATCATAAAAATAGCTTTTTTTTTGTTTTTAGATTTTTTTTTATTGGGGAAGGAGAACAGGACTTTATTGGGGAACAGTGTGTACTTCCAGGCCTTTTTTTTCCAAGTCAAGTTGTTGTCCTTTCAGTCTTAGTTGTGGAGGGTGCAGCTCAGCTCCAGGTCCAGTTGCCGTTGCTAGTTGCAGGGGGCGCTGCCCACCATCCCTTGAGGGACTCGAGGAATCAAACTGGCAACCTTGTGGTTGAGAGCCCACTGGCCCATGTGGGAATCGAACCGGCAGCCTTCGGAGTTAGGAGCACGGAGCTCTAACCGCCTGAGCCACCGGACTGGCCCAACACAAGTATTTCTTACTGGAGACGAGAAATGCACTGAATCAAGTAGTTACGGTTTAATGCACATTACTGAGAAATTCCTTGTCTGGTCTCATTCAGTTCAATGCTTGCCAAGAATGCTGGTTCTGTTGGGAAGTTGAAGAAAACAGTAGTTTGTCCATCTCCTGTTCCTCAGAGCCTCCCGGAGTTCGTTCATTCCCTAACATCTGAGACTGTAGTGATGATGGAAATCATTTCTGGGCTCTCCGAGCTCCCCCATACTCAGCTCCCTCACTCTTCGTCTTGTCAACTTCTGACAGGAGTTAGCAAGAATCTAAGGTTCAAAAAGGTAAGTTCATGACGCTAAATACCAAGGACTTTGAGTAATCTTTCTTTGCATAATACAGTATTTAGGGTTACTTTTCAAATACCAAAAAGCCTCGTCATCTAACTTTCTTTCCTCTTTTTGAAAAGAGAAATGGGTGCTGAGAAATATTGCTCGGCTGAAAGAAAAAGTAATTCAAACACTCAAATAATATGTTTAGACTTCAGCCTCAGCATTGGGGGGCAGTAGGGATGAGGGGACTGTGATGAACTGAAATCCCTTCCCTTCCCTTTCTAAAGGGGCAACTACTACTGCATTCCAGCTGCTTGTTTCCAGGGAAAATGTGGGCACAGCATTGCCACAGCTTAGGAATTTTCAAGAGAAACTGGAAATGTGTGGAATTTAGTGGCAGAACAGTTTCTTGAGTTTTGCATGGTGACTTGATGGATTTTATAAAGCATTTTGCCAGCCAAACAAAAACACGTTTCTGGACTAAATTCTGACTTCAGACTACCAGTTTGCAACCCTCTTTCCTTTAATTTCCTGGGTTATCTCTCTAGACTTTGGGCAATAGCTGTTGTACTTTTCTCTCCTCGTGACATTCTGATGGCCCCTGTCCCTCTGCCTCTGTCCCAGGGGTTTCTATCAGGCTGTGGTCTCTGTGCATATATGCATGTTATGTTGTTTATACACAAACACTTAATGTAAGGCGCTATGTTAAGGCCTTATGTCCGTTAAATTTAATCTTCACAAAACTATGAGGTAGGCACATGCATAAGGTATTTATTGCTGTGTAACAAATGACCCCAAATTTAGTGGCTCAAATCAATAGTCATTTATTATCTCAGTTTCTACAGGTCAGAATCGAAAAGTGGCTTATCTGAATTGTTCCAGCTCAGGGTCTCTCATGAAGTTACAGTCAAGATGTAGGCTGTGGCCCTGGTCACCTAAAGACCTCACTTGGGCTGATGGATCCTTTTCCAAGGTGGCTCATTCACATGCTGGGGAGCCAGTGGTGGCCATGGCAGGGGGTGGCTATTCCTCACCAAGCGGACCTCCCCGTAGGGCTGCTTGAGTGTCCTGGCGACGTGGCGGCTGGCTTCCCTTCAGAGCCTGTGACCCAAAAGACAGCAAGGCAGAAGCTGTAATGACTTTATAAAGTTACACACTGCCACCTCCTCAATACCCTGTTGGTCACACAGGTCAGCTTTTTTCAGACCTGTGGGGCAGACAAAGGCATGACGTCAGGAGGTGAGCCATCTTTGAGGCTGGCTGCCATAGCACTCTTATTATCCTATGTTGCAGTGTCTGTGTGAACTGGTTATGTAAAACCATCTTTATTAGAATTGGGGTTGAGTCCAGTAATGTCTCTGTGTGTCGTGCCCCCACGTGGAATGATTTCCTTACAGCCTCTTTTCCATCCATAGCTCAGAAGCCAGTATACAGCCCCTCTGGAGGCAGGAATTCTTAGGTCGTAGGGATGGCTCCTCCAGGTATGGGAAGCAAGAATATGTGTCAATGACAAAACCATGTTTGTCTCCCCCGGCACCTGAAATGGCTTTCTGTAATCTGTTCTGGTGGAAACAGTTTCTTTGGTCTCCCAAGCTTCCTGGAATCGAGACGCTAGACGGCTGCCCTCTGGTGGTGAACGGGAGCCTTTGGGCTCTCTCGTGGGGCTGTCTTCCAGAATCTGCAGTGGAGAGGGCACATCTGTCTTCTAAGACCCAGGTGAACCTAACGTGCCTCCAAGGTTGAGACTCCTGTGCTTGGAAAGTTGCATTTCTACTGGAGGCTTTGGTCCTGGATGAATCCATCTCCATCTTCGGTCTGGAGAAAAGATGCTGTCCCTTGTATCCAGCTCCTAAGTGTTATTTATTTAAATAATGTTTATTTATTAGGGTATGCATTTTTATTATAAAAGTAACATCATACATCATTTAAAAATACAAATTATAAGCAACTAGCATACGCCACCTCTTTTGTTGGTAAGGACGACAAAGTTGGATAACCACAGTGCCAGCCAGGGTGGGAGGATTATAGGGAAAGGAGCATCCACATTTGTGTTGGAAGAAGTGTCATTTGGCACAATCTTTTTGCAGGGCAAACTGACAATATCTGTCAAAGGTCAATAAAAGACTCTCTTGTGATTCAGTCAGTTGATTTCTCATGTTGACCCTTGTCCAGCGATTGTTGGGATACTGCCTGAGGTAGTATTCATATAAAAAAATTGGAAATAATGTACAAATCCATGAGTAGGGGATTTGCGAAATAAATCATGAGACGTCTGTGCCACCCTAGATTGCCATGTTGCCTTTGTAAAGAATGAGGCAGAGAATATCCCCAATAGAACCATCTTCAAGGTAGATCAGGTTAGAGTATCATGAACCATATGCATACAATGATCTAATTTCTGTGATATTTTAAAAGAAGAATGTTAATTGGTTTACGCTTGTAGAGGCAGGATGCACTAGAAATTATGACCATCTTGGAGGCTGGCTACTACACCCCTCGTCTGCCCATTGGTCCCTGTGCTTCTCTATGTCATAGCAACTACCACACTGAGAACTTCTTGGAGAAGAGACCTCTGTGTCCCCAGCAGCTGGCACCTAGGACCTGACACATAGTGGGTGCTCTGTAAGTGGTCCTTGAATTCAAATGACAGTACCTGCCTTCAGTCATACAAGATGAGCCTGGAGCACCTTGCAGTGCCAGATAGTAAGGAAGTGCTCAGAAAAGGATGGGGACTTGGAAGGGCGTGGGTGCCAACCTGAAAGGGCTCCCAATGGTCCAAATTGGAAAAATGTTGGCAGTAATGACGGTCTTGGATTGTAATCCATAGGATAGAACAAATACCTAGGATTTCATACTGATGTAAAGAAATACTGCTCTTCCTTACAGAAGAATTCCAATTAATACATGGTGAAGGGATGAGAGAAAGAGAAATAATTACTGCAGGCAAGGTCCACTGATGGATGCTAAAATTAGTGGGGAAGAGGTTGAGCAGAACAGGATAGTCTCAAAGTCTCTCCTCCAAGATACTCATTAATTGCAAAGGGAAAAATGGCAACTTCACAGTGGAGAAACCCAGCAGATACCAACTTAACAAAGTGATCGGGGTTTACATCACCAGTAAAAGATGTATTCACATCAGGTACCTCCAGTACGATGCATTGCGAAGGACAGAGCATTACTTCTGTGATGTTCATGGCAAAGAGGCATAACCGCAATCAAATCATGAGATGGAGAAATACTCTACAAAATATCTGACCAGTACTCTCCGAAGTGACAAGGAGAGACTGAGAAACCATCATTGGCAAGAAGAGACTAAGGAGACAGGATAACTAAATGCCGTGTAGGACCCTGGATTGGATTCTGGAACAGAAAAAGGACATTGATGGAAAAACAGGTGAAATCCAAACAAACTCTGTAGTTTATATAATAGTATTGTACCAATGGTAATTTTTGGTTTTGATCATTGCCCTGTGATCATATAAGGTGTTAACCTTACGGGAAACTGGCGAGGGGCAAACAGGAAATCTGGACTATTTTTACAACTTCTCTATAAATCTAAAATAATCGCAAAATTAAAAGTTAAAAAAAAAAATACCACTGTGTCCTATCCCAAAAGATTCTGATTTAATTGGTCTAAATCATGGCCTGGACATAGGGATTTAAAAAAAGAATCTTTCCAGTGTTATTTCTAATGTGCAGTCAAGACTGGGGTTCACTGCTCTAGGTACTGAATCATCAAAATTATTTCACGAATTATTCTGATGATTCTTTTTTACAAAGATACAGCATGAGGATATGTCATGCCATTTGCTATAATTCTGTTTCTAGTTAGAAATCCTTTGGTAAAGATAAGGAACTTCGATGAAACAAGTTTATTATTACTGAGCAATGAATGGAACTTTACATATCAAAAAATACGAAAACAATACTTAACCATTTAAAAAGTACGTCTGGGGCCGGCCCGGTGGCTCAAGCGGTTAGAGCTCCGTGCTCCTAACTCCGAAGGCTGCCGGTTCGATTCCCACATGGGCCAGTGGGCTCTCAACCACAAGGTTGCCAGTTCAATTCCTCGAGTCCCGCAAGGGATGGTGGGCTCCGCCCCCTACAACTAAGATTGAACATGGCACCTTGAGCTGAGCTGCCTCCCGGATGGCTCAGTTGGTTGGAGCGCATCCTCTCAACCACAAGGTTGCCAGTTCAACTCCCGCAAGGGATGGTGGGCTGTGCCCCCTGCAACTAGCAATGGCAACTGGACCTGGAGCTGAGCTGCGCCCTCCACAACTAAGACTGAAAGGACAACAACTTGAAGCTGAATGGCACCCTCCACAACTAAGATTGAAAGGACAACAACTTGACTTGGAAAAAAGTCCTGGAAGTACACACTGTTCCCCAATAAAGTCCTGTTAAAAAAAAAAAAAAAGAATCTGGAATCATTTCTAAAAAATAAAAAAATAAAAAAAATAAAAAATAAAAAGTACGTCTGACCAACTTTGCAGTTAAAAGGAAATGAAAGAGAAGTGTTCCATCATTTTCCCCTATCCTTGCCTATATAAACGATGCAATGAGCCACTGTAATTGGAGGTATTTACAGCCTCCAAATAATGCATGTTAACCTTTGCATCCGTGAAGTTCACAACTGTTAAAAACAAACACACATTGTAGTGATGGGACAGTTATATATCACGATTGTGCTGGTGATCACATGAATCTATATACCTATGAAAAAGTTTCATAAAATTACACACTTACACACATACACACACGGAGAATGCATGTAAAAACTAGTAAAAGGTCAAATATATGGTGATGGAAGGAGAACTGACTCTGGGTGGTGAACACACAATGGGATTTATAGATGATGTAATACAGAATTGTACACCTGAAATCTATGTAATTTTACTAACAATTGTCACCCCAATAAATTTAAAAAATAAATTAAAAAAAAAAACAACTAGTAAAAGGGAGGTTTATAGGTCAGTGAGTAACATTAAAACCAATGTTAATTTCCTGGTTTAGAGAATGGACTATATTTATTTATGTAAGATGTTATCATTAGTGGAAGCTGGGTGAAAGGTATATGAGAGCTCTCTGCACTACATTTGTAACCTCTTCTAAGTCTAAAATTATTTTTAAAAAAAAGACTTTATTGAAAATGGGGGAAATTGAAGAGCTACTTTGGGCATGGAGGTTTTGAAACAAATAAGAAATAGCAACTCTTCAGTGGCTTTCTACTGCCTTCGGGGTTAAGTTGGAAGCCCTTAGGATGGCATTCAAAGCCCTTCCGACCTGGTTCTGACAACTTTTCCCAGATCACTTAGGGTTTGGAACACACAATCAAAATGTGCCATCAGCAGATGCCCTAGAAAACCCAGGTGGTGAAAAGACAGTTAACAGTTGATTCTCTCAAGGCCAACACAAGAGCTGGCCTAGGTCAGAGCCTGGATCATATAGACAACTTCTGAGGCCCACAGCTCTCTTTTAATACAAATACTTCATAGCCTCACTTTACTACATGCAAGAAAATTCATGGATAATGTCACCTCTCTCCACACATCATTTACAAAAATGAATACAACGCCCCAACTGCATTTCAAAAATAAAAAATAAAAAGAAAGCCATTTATAATAAAAATAACATGCATTTCCATAAGTAAATGCTTCAGCACAACTGTAGTTGACCATTGAACAATGTGAGGGTTAAGGATACTGGCCCCCACACAGTCGAAAATCTGCCTATAACCTCTGACTCCCCCAAAACTTACTACTAACCTAGAAAATTTAAAGAAGCAGTCAAATGCTGAACATGCAAGCTGACGGGGGTATGTTACGTAGCCACTTAAATATCACATTTGGTGATGGGAATTTCCAAGAGGGTCGATGACTCTTGGTAAAATTCTAAATTGAACAAGGCATGAGCTTCCCAGCATTTACATGGTAAGTTAATCTTCTGGAGTGTTCGGTGTATAACAAAATAGTACAAAAGGTACTTTGTCATTACACATAAAACAGAAGTAGGTTCAAAGCTTCTCTTTTTTCTTTTTAACCACCTTTATGAAAGTTCAGTGGGAGATTCAGGAATCATACAGGGATGATTCTTCATTTTGTAGCACTATCCCATCATTACAGGACAATTAGCATCCCTGGCCATTGCCCGCTCAATGCCAGTAGCTCCCCAAGAATTGTGGAGACAAAGGGGGCCCTTCAAATCTCCCAAATGTTCCCCTGAGGGGGTAACTTCCTGTTAAGAACTAGTGTTTCAGAGCTGTGCTGTCTAATGGGAGCCTCCATTCAATACACGTGGCTCATGTGCCCTTAAAACGTGGGTAGTCCCCGAGTTGAGATGTGCTGATAGTATAGAATAAACGCGGGACTTCAAGACTTGATATGAAGAAAAAAGAATGTACAATATGTCTTTCAAATACGGAGTATACGTTGAAATGACATTGGGTTAGATAAAATATGAGTATTATCAGTAACGTCACCTCTTCCTTCTTCCTTTCAAAAGCTATGGCTACTAATTTACACTTACATGTGTGGTGTGTGTTCTATTCCTATTGGGCAGTGCCAATCTGGATATGGGTTGGGTAGGCAGAGATCTGATGTGCAGGGGTGTGGGGTTGCAGGGATAGGGCAGGAGGAAGGGGTTTTGCACTACCCTGAGGCCCAAGGTTAACTGCACTTCTCACCACAGCTCGCTCGCTCTTTCTGCTTTTGTTTTTTATTGAGGTGAAAATCACATAACATTAAAATAACCATTTTAAAGTGAACAATTCAGTGGTATTTAATGCATTCACAATGTTGTGCAAATGCCAGCTCTGCTTAGTGCCAACACATTTTTTAAGACTTGTTTTTTTTAAAGATTTTTATTAAAATACAGCTAACATACACGATTATATTAGTTTCAGGTGTATATCGTAGTTATTCAACAGTACCCACCTGGCACTATACACATTATTGATTACCATATTATCGATTATACAGGTATACCACTTGTTTATTCATTCATCCATTCAGGGGCACCCAGGTTACCTTCATTTATTGACTATTGTAAATAATGCCACAATGAACATATGGACAATGAGCGTGTCCTCCTGAAGCAGCGTTTTGGGTTTCTTCAGATAAATACATGGAAATGGGATTACTAGGTTCTTCTTTGTTTCTTGTTATAGTCTTTGTTTTAAAGTCTATTTTGTCTGGTATAAGTATTGCTACCCCAGCCTTTTTGTTTGTTTGTTTGTTTCCATTTTCATGAAATATCTTTTCCCGTCCCTTTACTTTCAGTCTGTGTATGTCTTTCAATCTGAAGTGAGTCTCTTGTAGGCAGCATACGTAAGGGTCTTGTATTCTTTCCCATTCAGCCCCCCTATCTTTTGATTGGAGCATTTGATCCATTTACCTTGAAAGTAATTATTGATAAGTCTGTAGCTATTGCCATTTTATCGTTTATTTCCCCCCCCCCCCATCTTGAAGTCCTTCTAAGATTCCTTGTAATACTGGTTTGGTGGTGATGAATTCCTTTAGCTTTTTCCTGTCTGGGAAGCTCTTTATCTGTCCTTCGATTTTTAAATGACAGCCTTGCTGGGTAGAGTACCCTTGCTCGTAGATCCTGGCTTTTCATCACTTTGAATACTTCCTGCCAATCCCTTCTGGCCTGCAAAGTTTCTGTTGTTGAGAAATCAGCAACACGTCTAATGGGAGCTCCCTCATAAGTTACTAATTTCCTTTCTCTTGCTGCTTTTAGGATTCTCTCTTTGTCTTTAACCTTTGCCATTTTAATTATAATGTATCTTGGTATTGGCCTCTTTGAATTCATATTGTTTGGGACTCTCTGCGCTTCCTGGGCTTGTATGTCTATTTCCTTTGCCAGGTTAGGGAAGTTTTCAGTCATTATTTCTTTATATAGATTTTCAGTTCCTTGCTCTCTCTCTTCTCCTTCTGGTGCCCCTATAATGCGAATGTTGGTGTGCTTGATGTTATCCCAGAGGCCCCTTAAATTCTCCTCGTTTTTCTGGATTCTTTTTGCTGTTCTTGTTGGGTGTTTTCTGCGACCTTATCTTCTACATCGCTGGTTCCAGCCTCTGCTTCATCTAATCTGTTGATTCCCTCTAATGCAGGGGTGTCCAAACTTTTTTCAACGTTTTTTACTGAGGACCGTATGCGGTAAAATACACAAACAGCCGAGCCACTCACTCGAGGTGAAGTACGTATTGCCTCACCTGGTTTCTTTAAGTAAACTAAATATATTTTTGGAATTTGCTGCGGGCCAATTAACAATGGATTGTGGGGGCCGGCCCTGTGGCTCAGACGGTTAGAGCTCCATGCTCCTAACTCCGAAGGCTGCCGGTTCAATTCCCACATGGGCCAGCGGGCTCTCAATCACAAGGTTGCCAGTTCAATTCCTCGACTCCCACAAGGGATGGTGGGCTGTGCCCCCTGCAACTAGCCAAGCAACTGGACCTGAAGCTGAGCTGCACCCTCCACAACTAAGATTGAAAGGACAACAACGACTTGGAAAAAAAGTCCTGGAAGTACACACTGTTCCCCAATAAAATCCTGTTCCCCTTCCCCCAATAAAATCTTTAAAAAAAAAAAAAAATGGATTGCAGGCCGCAGTTGGCCCGGGGGGCGCAGTTTGGACACCCCTGCTCTAATGTATTCATCATTTCCATTATTGTATTCTTTATTTCTGACTCATTCTAGTGCTGGGCTCAGGGCTGTTCAGCCAGAGGTACAGGACACACTCAAGCTAGATGCTGCTTGCCTGGGTTCCACAAAGCTTTGAGAGGCTCTAGGAAAGTCTGCAGCATGAATTAAGGCAGTTGGATTGTATGAAAAAGCAACTGGAAGTGGCTTAGGTGTGCCCATAAGTTGGGTGGGGTGTGGTCTCAGGATCAGCTAGGCGGGGCCAGGTTGATGGAGACTCAAATATGGTGGTTGCTTGCGTCCGCACGCCAGGAAGTGGGAGGGCTCGACAAAAAAACCATGGTTTCCACCAGTTCCTCTGTCTTGGAGAAAGCTGCCCCCTCACCACTTATCCTGAAGCCAGATAACTCAGTCCTACCTTGTATGTCCCTGTCGTCTCTCCTGCTGCCCCAGTGCTGGAGCTCAGAGCCAGTGATTCTGTTGGTAAGTCTGTGCATGGTCCATTTAAGAGGAGCACCTGGGACTCCAGCTGCCCTCGTTCAGCCATAATGTCTACTGGTTTTCACAACCAGAAATTATGGGGACTTCTCTCCCTGGCACTGGAGCCCTGGGCTGGGGAGGGGCTGAGACCCCTCGCTCCTCCTGGGGGGACCTCCGCAGCTGAGGTATCCCTTCCAATTTTTAATGGCCAAATGCAGGTGTGGGACCAGCCCATTTCGCATCTCTGCCCCTCCTCCCAGTCTCACGGTCGCTTCTGTATGTCCGTAGATGTACGGCTTTGGTTCAGCAAGATTTCAGGTGATTCTCAATGATGGTTGTTTTGTCATTTAGTTATAATTTTGATGTAGTTGTGAGAGGAGGTGAGCACAGCATTTACCTACTTTGCCTTCTTGGCTGGAACTCAGTTTCAAAACATTTTAATCCCCCTGAAAGGAAACTTGTACCCATTAAGCAGTTTCTACCCATTCTCCCTGACCCCTAAGTTCTGGCAACCACAAATGTGCATTCTGTCTCCTATGGATTTAGCTATTCTGAATATTTCGTATAAACAGAGTCGTACAATATGTGACCTTTTGTGTCAGGTTTATTTCATTTAGCATAAGGCTATTGAGGACACCCATGTAGTAGGTATCAGGCATTCATCCCTTTTTATGGCAGAATAATATTCCATTGTGGGATGGACCACACTTTGTTTAGCCATTCATATGTTGATGGACATTTGGGTTGTTTTCACCTCTCGGCTCTTGTGAATTATGATGCTATACACATGCGTGTTTGCGTATTTGTTTGAGTACCAATTTTCAGTTCTTTTTGGTATACACCAGGAGTGGGGTTCCTGGGCTGTATGGTGATTCTGTTTCACTTTTTGTGAAACTATCACACTGATTCCACAGCGGCTGCGCCATTTTCCATTCCCACGAGCAACGCACGAGGGCTCCAGTTTCTCCACACGTTCACTAGCATTTGCTTTGCTTTTTTATTTATTATGGCTGCCCTAGGGGTGTGAGGTGGTGTCTCACTGTGGTTTGGATTTGCATTTCTCCAATGGCTAATGATGTTGAACATCCAACGATGGCTCTTGGACAAGAAAGTATAACAAGTCTCTTCGGGAAACCAGGACTTCGTCTTCCAAAAAGGGATGTGAGACTCTTCAAGGTGCTGCTCAGGGATTGAATGTTTGTGCCCCCCCCTAAATTCATAAGTTGAAGTCCTAACCCCCAATGTGATGATGTTAGGAGGTGGGGGAGGTGATTAAGTGATAAAGTTGGAACCATCGGGAACGGGATTAGTGCCCTTGTAAAAGGCGCCCCAGAGAGCTCGCTCCCCACTTTCACCACGTGAGAACCACGAGAAGGCAGCCACCTGCAATCCAGGAAGCACGTCCACATCAGACACAGGACGTACAGCACCTTGATCGCCATCTCCCCAGACTCCAGAACGGTGAGAAATAAGTGTTTGTTCTTTAAGCCCGCCGGTCTGTGGTATTTTTGTTACAGCAGCCCAAATGGACACAGCGCATATGGTCGCGATTCCACCCCACTTCTTGTTTTCTCGCTTAGGTGCAGAGAAGGCTTAACGGTGTCTGTGGTTCTGTCCACCTTGCGACTTGGGTTCAGCGCCTCACAGCCAGTCTACAGTGCCTCACAGCTCTGGCTTGAAAGCCTGAGGTCTCCAAGGATTGGGCTTATCTGTAGAAACGGGTTGGGAGACACTTTGCAAGGGGGAGAAGAAAGCAAAAGGAGGGATGGGAGAATGGGGTGTCCAGAGTCCTGAGGTTTTCCTCCGGGGAACTGATTCAGCAGAGGAAGGAAGGCTGTGTTTCAGAGCCTCCTGGGGATGGTTTGCGGCTCTGGGAAGACATCCGCGGGGCAACGTGCGGCCACCATTGATGGGGATGGGGATGATGACAAAAGGTCCTCAGTGGGATTAGCCGGGAAGCCTGCCAGAAGCCACAGACAGCAGATCTCTTTCCTGTGGAGACTGACTCCAGCGCAGGGGGCAGGCTGGCTTGACCAGGCTGACCTGTGGTGGGGCGTCGATGCCCACAGCAGCTTGCCCTCTCCATAACTGTAAAGTGTACATTGTTGGAGCAAAACAGGGCTGCAGTGGTAAGGGGGGCCTGAAAGCCACATGGTGGGAGAGGGGCTTTGCACCCCAAGAATGGTGGGCAGACACCGAAGGGGTGTCTGAGTGGGGTCAGATGTGGTTGTTCAAGGTGACGCCGGCTGTAGTATGCAAAACAGACAGCAGGGGGCGAGAGAGGTACAGCAGAGGTCATCTCAGGGAGTAAACCAGCAAGCCCTTGGAAACCCCTGAACAAGCGTCGTGTCCCGCTCTAGCGGTTTCCACAGACACCAAGCTCATGCAGGATGTGACCATGGCCCTCAAGGATGGATAGCCATGTCAGGTTGCAGTGAGTAGAAAGTGAGTGAGTTTCAGCGTAGGTCCCTCAATGTAGCATGAATAACTCAATAGCTGACCAACAAGGCAAATCTGTTGTGAGGACGCACTTTAATGCCCAAGGCCAGTTGGCTGAATATAATACCCGGCCACAGGCAATGGTTATCTAAATACCATGCATAGAGATTTCCCTAGATGGCAGTATGCGTGCTATGTGTAAGGTCATGACCATCCACCTCTGTAGGTTTACCTCTCTGAGCTTCAGTGTCTCCATCTGAGAAATGGGATTATATGATTATCTCCATCATAGTGTAGTTACGAGGATTAACTGAGAAAACATGGAAAATGCTAGCACCGTGCATGCCGCATAAATGTTCACGGTTATTGTTATTGCTATTTTTTTCTTGAATAAGAAAGTAATCCATGTACGTCATTATTAAGTTACTAGTCAACCACATAGCTGTCTGTCCCATGACTGAGCTCCCTGAGGGCCATCTGTATCTTAGTCATCGTTGTATCTACCACACACATAAACAACTTAGGATCAGGAGTAGGAGTGGGGAGGTAGGGTACGGGGGCAGAGAGCCATGCCCCATCCACAGTGCTGAATCCTCAAGGCCTGACTCTTCCTCTCCAACCCATTTACACTGCATTCTCTACAAAGATGCCTTCGGTAGTTGTGCAACTCAGTGGCCCAGCCGTCAGCCCTTATCTGGTCTCCCAGACAGGTTAACGGAGAGAAGGCAGGTAGTAAAAGAGTGTGTACAGTGTGATCTTACAGTTGAAAACCACACACTGTGCTCACATTCCTTGTTGTAGCACATGTACTGTGCACGCACAGGCCATCAGACTTCCAAAACGAGGTCATAAACGATGCTCCAACTTCCAGCCGCCTCTCGTTCAGGATGCTTGGCCCTGGGACCCAGTCACCATGCTGTGAGGAAGCCCAAACCAACCAAGGAGAGAGAAACTGAGGCCCAACCTACAAGTAGCATCAACCGCCACACACACACACGTGAATGAGGGGCCTTCAGATCCAATCCCTGGCCTTTGAGTCTCCCACTGAGGCCCTAGATAAGGAAGAGCAGAGAAAAGCCATCATCAGGGCTGCGGTGCTGGCTGAATTCTCAACCCAGAGGTAGATAAGCGTAGTAAATGGTGGTTTTATGGCACCAAGTTAGGGAGCATTTTGTGTTGCACTCATAGCAATTGGAATAGCTAGCAAGTGGGGGAGTCGGGGTTTGAACCGGGGAGTCCCAAGCTCTGTCCACTCACTTCAGCCCTTCCCCCTCTTGCTATCTGGTGAAACCCCTGTGTTATCAGCACTTAGGAGCCTCTTTGTCCCAGCCCGGGTACCCCTGACTAATCTCAAGAGCAGTCCTTTTTATTTGGAAAAGAAAAATTAGAATGCAAAAACAATTGTTCACAGAATATGCAAAAGCCTCTCCGTGACAGCTGTGGTTCTTTTCACAAAGGAGGGCCACCAGCCCACGTATCACCCCCCACACCCATGCAAAGAAACCTGAGTCACACAAAACGTAACGAGAACGGCTGTTCATTCCTGCCACCCATGCTGTTCGTTCTGATGACAAAGGCTTCTCTTTTATTTTTTTTCTTAAAGTCTCTAAGGATCTGATAAGCCAGGTGTTCTTACTTCTATGCCTACCTCGTCTCCCTCCAAAGCAGTGTGGGCTCATTCCTTCTATTTGGTTTAGCATTAAAAAAAAAAAAAGAAAAAATCACACGTAACTTCTCCTGGGCATACCTAGAAGCATAGCTATGTACGTTCAGGCTGGAGAGCCAAGTTAGCCTGAATATGAATGAATCCGTTTCGTTTATTCTGGGCACATCATTAATCGGGACTCACGGCAAGGTGGGAAATAAAAAAGCGAAAACCAAAAGCCCAACAATCTCAACCGAAGTTGTTCAAAACAAAACAAAACAAATTAAAACAACAAAAAAAATGTTTCACAACCAGAAGTTCAGATATAGTTTGACTTTGAATGAGGTTGCATCAGGGGCTTAGATAATAAACACCACCCAGCCTCAAAATCTCTGCATTCCTTAGCTTTGCCTTTTTGGGGGGTTACTTCATTTTCTAGCTCCTCTTGGGGATCCCTGGCAACTTTATTTTCCCCGTATCACTAAACCAAATGAAGAGGAAGACAGAGTTTCTCTACCCAACAGCATAAAAGGAGTCAAGGAGTGGAGCCCTGTTTTCTCTGGCTGGTCCTTCTTGAGTCGTGGGCTCTGCCCTAACCCCACCACTGTGGCCCAGGCAATAGAATGGACCTTTAGGTCAAAGGCTGTGAATTTGACTATATGGAAGATTGGTGAGAAGTGGGACATATGGACTGTTATCATGGGAAAGGGGAGAGGATTTGGACAGCTGGAACAAAAGCAGCCACTACAGTGTGGAATTGGAGTGCACTGAGAACAAAACCTTAAATATCTACAGCCCTAACAGACCCTAAAGGGCATTCACTGAAGATAATATAGAAATGGTCATTATAAACATTTGAAAAGATAGTTGAACTCATTGGCAACCTGGGAAATGCAACGTAACCATCAAATGAGATACAACTTTCCCACCACCCCCATCTGGTGGTAGTATGCAAAAGCTACATCCATCCAGTGGTGAAAAATAACACAAATGGAGCCACTTTAAAATGGAGCCAGAGCCGCCCTGCCAGAGGAACTGCCTTTATGTCTTATGCCTCAGACCTTGGAATGTTAAAATAGGACAAAATAACCTTTGGACTGGGCCTAAGCAACCTTGTTTCCTGAAAAAACAAAACAAAACTGTAAAGATAACAAGAAAGCAGTTATTATGACTACTGGTCTCATGAGTACCGGACTAGAAGTTAAAAATATTGTTTAAAATTAGTGTCACTATGTTAGCTTATCTGTGCCAATAGAAATGCCTTCCTTCTATTGATGTAATGGCTCCCCTTCCCCTTCTTATAAATACCCTTCACCTTTGTCTCCTAATCGGAACACTGTTTGGGTTTCTGCCTCAATCAGTGCGTCCTGAATAGCTATTCTTATTGTTCTCGAATAAGTGCTTGTTGCCTCTCAGTTTGAAAGGCCTTTATATTTTTAGGTTAGCAGTGTTGGCAAGAGTGTGGGAATTCGGTGCTCCTACCCTGGTGATGGGGTGTAAACTGGGGCACCTTTTTTGGGTATACAACCTAACGATATTTCTTGGAGATTTTAAATCCTCATTCCTAGAAATCTCTAGAAATAGCTACAAGTGCCCAACAACATATGTACACGTGATGACAGTCATCCCTTTCTGATGTTAAGGCTTGTGGGTATTTTTTTAAATTGCATTTAATTCGTGTTTTAAATAAGGCAGATAGGCACGGCTACGCTGGTGCCGTTCATCCAAGAAAATCTCATAGCAGCAGCGCTCCTCAGTCTCACCACAGTCAGCGTTCAGACCTTGCGAGCGTCTCAGTTCCTGTATCCAGATCTGCATGGCTATCTGGGGACTGCTGGCCTGGACCCACATCTGTGGTTTCGTCTGGGTCACACCATCCCCGTCAAGAGGTCAGCATTGAGACAAGACATGAATCTGGGCAATGTGAAGACCCTGGCGTCAGCCCAGGGAAGAGCTCAGGGAGGCCAAGACCTGGAGGAATGAACGAGTCAGCACAGAGGGAAGTGGAGATGACTCAGCTCTGGGTCACGATTTCCCTCTGCTTGGACTAAGAGATGAGTAATTGCCTTGCCTATGATTTTCAGACTTCTTACTCATCATCGCAGGGCATAGGAAGTAGGTGAAGGAAAACTCCCTGCAGCTTGGACTGTGCTCCCAGATGGCCCCAAGTTCGAATTCAATGTCTACTACTTACAAATCATGGGACTTTGGGAAATCACTGAGCCTGCATTTCCCCATCTGTATCCTGGAGGTGCTAAGGCCTATCTTACTAGGTTTCTTTACCTAATTCAGTATTTACTGAGTACCTACTGTGAGCCAGGCACAGGGGATATGGTAGTAAACTAAGCAGACAAAATTCCTGCCCCCATGAAGCTTACTTTCTAGTGATGAAAAACAACAATGAACAAATATTGTAATGTCAGTTGGTGATTAGCACTGTGGAGAAAAGTAAACAGGTGAGGCCCAAGAGAGCATCACTAGGGTTGATGGAGACAGTTCTTATAAAGTGTCCAGCATAGGACCTGGCACATAGTAGGGCCTCAAAAAATATGAATTTCCCTCCTTGCATTTTAGGAAGTAAGTGCAACGTGATTTTCAGGACTGAACAGACCTTGCGTCCATGGACTCCCACACCCAGCTTCCCAGCACCAGGGCAGTGGAGAAGAAAACTGCTCAGCTTCTGTATGTGTAACATTTTTTTTTTTAATTCAGGTAAAATTCACATAACATAACATTAATCATTCACATAACATTAATAATTTAAAAGTGAACGATGCAGTGACATTGAATACGTTCGCAATGTTGTATGACCATCACCTCTATCTAGTTCTAAGACATTTTCAGCACCCCAAAAGAAAACCCTGCACCCATGAAGCAATCACTTCCCATTCCCCTTCCCCTCCCCAGTACCTGACAACTTCTAGGCAGCTTTCTGTCTGTATGGATTTGCCTCTTCTGGATATTTCATCTAAATGAAAGCATACAATATGTGACCTTTTCTGTCTGGCTTCTTTCAGTTATTGCAGTTTTTTGTTGTTGTTTTGTTTTTTACCATTTTAATCATTTATTTTCTTTCTTTTTTTCCTAATCTGCCATCTTGAATCACTCTCCCTCACTTATTGTAGTTTTTGAGGTTCATTCGCATTGTAACAAATACCAGAGCTCCATTGCTTTTCGTGGCTGCATACTATCCCATTACAGGGACCGACCACATTTGTTCATCCCCTCATCAGGGAAATGCCTTCTT
This sequence comes from Rhinolophus sinicus, assembly GCF_057876585.1. Taxonomy (NCBI): domain Eukaryota; kingdom Metazoa; phylum Chordata; class Mammalia; order Chiroptera; family Rhinolophidae; genus Rhinolophus; species Rhinolophus sinicus. Next base: position 9,408,053 of record NC_142510.1, on the reverse strand, counting down.
CAGTTTTACAGTCTAGACACATTGCTTGCCTCATCCCAGCCCTGGGACGTGATTCCAGGAAGCACTGCGAGGGAGTGAAGTGAGACAGGAAGTGGAGAAGAACCAGTAGAGGGTGCGTTAAGGAGCAGGTTACTAGGGCAGGTAACTGGGGCTCACTTTCACTGGGGCTCCCCTGAGTTACTGTAGAGTACAGGTCAGAGGGGTCCCAACGGAGGGCGCAGCGCCTGAGGCATTTATCCACCAACTTCCATCCTCACTGGTTGAGAGTAACCCTCATTTCCAGGGTAATTTAATTCCCCACATTTCCAGGTTCAGCCTGTTTGGTTGAGCTGAAGAGCGCCCCCAGGCGGAGAAGAGGAGAGATGTAGGTCCTTGAGTTGGGAAAGGCTGAGGAAACTGGAAACGTTCTCTTCCGCAGCTGTAGATGAGCTCAGGTGAGGGAGGGCGTGCATATGGGTCACATCAACAGCCTCTGGGACCCTGATGTACATGATACTGGTTCCCTGCTGGGCAAAGCTTCACAAAGCTTCAGAAATATCAGTTCACTGAGTCCTCATGACAGCCCCATGAAACAAGGATTGTTATTCCCATTTTACAGATGGAGAAATTGAGGCATGGAAGAACGGCAATTAACTTGCACAATGAGCATAGAGCAAGTCAGTGGCAGGGCAGGATTTAAACCCAGAAAGTCTATGCTTGTCACAATCACTTATTACTCTTGTCCATTCAGTTTTGTTTCCTTTCGTGCCTTCCACACATACTGAGCACCAATTCTACCTGGCTGTTTCCTCCCATCATTGAAGTCTCTGATTGGGGGTTACCTCCTCCAAGAATCCTTCCATAATTGTCCATCAAAAGTAGACCCCTCTTGCTACTATTTATGGCAGAGTTCTACCAGTTTTCCTCATAGCACTTAACAATTTGTAATTGTTTTATTTGTTGCCTTATTTAACATCTGTCTCCACCAGTAGTCTATAAGTTTATGAGTTCAAGAGCCCCTCTGTCTTGTTCACTATTGCACCCCGCGTTCTTATCTCAGGGCCTACCTCAGAGTAGGATCTTAATAAATATTCAATATACCTGGAACATAGTTGAATAATTAAATAAATTAACCCAACATACAAAACATATTGATGTCATGTTCCTATAGGCCTAATATATACAAAATATACTGTTTTCCAAATAGTAGTTATGAAGCCTTTGGAATTTCCCTGAGGGGTTGGCTAGGGGTGCTTCTATGTGGATGATCCAAGACACAAATAGAGTGAAATGATTTATTCTGGGTCACTGATGACTCAATATCTGGGAATAGAAACATACTCCAAAACCTTTGCTCTAATTAGACAAGTTAATTATTAGATACAATAATTAGGCATGAATGACCTCAGCCAGGTTGTTTATAACCTCTGGAATTTAAGACCCGAACAAATTTTGCTTTAATGAGTGTTGTGTTGTGGCCTGACACCCCCAAACCCTTTTTGCTTTTTCTGAGTTACCAAACATTTGTCTCAAAATACAATCTTTTCCCTAACAGTTGCTTTGGCTCACTCACTGTCACGTTCTGGAGTTGTCCCTCAAACTGAGTTCCTGAGTTTCTCTCTAAACTGTGTGTTGACTTATGGACTTTGTTTTGAAATACAGGTTTAATTAAGACTGAATCAGATCAGGGACTTCATAATTTTCAATCGCCAGTGTCAAAACATTTTCTGAACCATTGTTTTTATTACATATGTATAATAGCCATTCTTTGGATGTATAGTATACATCTGATACAGTTTTTGTGGGATTCTTTTTTTCTTTTGGTTTTTAGCTGTTTTTAGAGGTCAATTCAGGTCTCATTAGAAAATCCTCTCCTGGGTGATTTATTTATTGAATCAATATTTACTGCAGCCCCTACTGGGAGCAGGACTCTATGTACCACGCTAGGGACAACACGAGAAGGAAACAGTTCCTACCCGGAAAGAAAATTCTCTGTATATTATTGGCAATGTGAGGAAGGTTTGCAGCATTTCAGTTGCTTCTTTCTTTCACTCTTGACCCCTAGTCAGGACCAACATTTTCTGAGGTCGTACTTGATATGAAGCATGGCGTTGCACAGGCTCGCTTACTTAATCCTCTGACCTATGAGGAATGGGCTATTATTAGTACGGTTATTATCATCCCCCTTTTTACAGATGAGGAAACTGAGGCACAGGAGGCTTAAGTGGCTTGCCCCAAATCACATAGCTCGTAGGTAAGTGATGGTAGCAGGATCCAAACCCAGTGAGTTGATATCAGAATCTGCACTATATATACATAATATATATAATATATACATATATTATGCATATAATATTCTATCATCTATCTATCTTCTAGAATTTGATTGTCCAGAAAGGCCCCCAAATTCTCTGACGTTGCATGCCCTCCTATATATTCACCCAACAAACATTTGCTGGGAATTAATTGTCTGTCGGCAAGGTGATGAGCACGGATGTAGAGATAAACCAGAGCGAATCCTTGCCCTATAGTCGGGACAGTTTGGAGAAACGATGAGAACTTTGGAGCCAGACTCTGGACTCAAATCCCGGCTTGGTCATAATTAGGGTTGTCAGATTTAGCAAATAAAAAATAGGTCACCCAGTTAAATTTGAATTTCAGATAAACAGTGAATAATTTTTTTAGTATTAGTATGTTCCATGCCATGTTTTGTTGTATTTTATTTAGCAACCTTACAGGTAATTGCGGTGTGACGCTGGATATATCATTCAATGTCTTTGATCTCAGATTCCCTGTGTCCAAAATGAGGATAATAATTCCCATTTAACAGGGTTGTTTGGAGGAGTCATTTAAAGGATTAGAATGGTACAGCATACTCTAACTGGTCCATTTCCACAGGTAGCCCCCTCCGAATTGCGCTCCATGCAGTATCTGAGGTAGAGGGGACATTTAAAATCAGCTCAGTCCCACTGCCTATTGAAAACCCTTTAAGATTTCCTTGGCTCCTAGATAAAGCCCCAAGGCTTCTGGGTGTTTCTAGAGTTCCTCAGACTATAGATGGTGTCACGGGCAGAGACCCTTCTCAGGAACTGTCTTGCGGGGGACCCTGCTCGCTGTGCCATTTGTCATGCAGGGGAGCCTGTGGGTCCACTGGTCCCTCTCTCCACATAAGAACACAGGACATGGTGAGGCCAAAAAGGAACACCCACGGAGCCATAGGTAGGGGAGTCATACCACTATATTCTCTCTGGCGGCCGGGTGAGACACACACAGTAGTAGCCACACGATCCCCACTCCACCATTCACTTCTCTGCTTGCCAACCAACCAACCAATCAAGGCAGCCCCACAGTTACATCAGTAGCCATTTGGCTAACCGGTTACAGTTGATGGCCAACCAGTCACAGCTGATGGTCATTCACTGCCCAAGCCAGCACCTCCCCACATGAGGCCGAGGTCCTGGAGAGTGCTTTCTGGGACTCTGTCCCCACAAGAACCCACACCAATGGCTACCCCAATATTTATCTTCTCCTAACTCATTTTTCGTCTGTGGGGACCAAGTGCTGGGTGCAATAAGCTCTTGAAGTAAAGAAGGAGGGAAAATGGATGGGGATTTAAGGCAAGAGATGTTAAAGTAATCCAGTGGAATACGGTCAGATATATTTTGAATCCTTCTGCCTCTCTCCAGTCTGTTCTATCCCCTCCAGCAACACTACCGTAGTCGACACATCACCACTTCTTGCTGGTCTTCCAACTTCCACATTAACACGTTGCGTACGGATCACGAGAATCTTCGTTTTTTTCTGAGCCATGCGTTAAGGACGGATAACGAGAATTCTCGTTTTTACTGTTGACTCTTTTTACTTTGCACATTTTATTGAATTATTTGTGTTTCGTTGATAACAAAGGAAGCTGCTTTCTGCAGTATCACACCAGGAGGGATTACTAACATCATAGGTGAGTAAATCCTAAAAAATTCCATAGAAAAATAATAAATGACATAGAAGCATTTACGCTTTAAAGAGAAGAGTGCATTTTAAAGTAGTTTCTTTTAAAAACCTGCCGGAACAGAGGGGTATGAGGGATTTAAACCCCACCGTACGCAACGTGTTAAAACTAAGAGCAAAATTTTATGGAAAATTTCCAAAAATGTACAAAAGCAGAGAGAATAGACGATGGATAGAATTTCACCAATGGTCAGCTCATCAGCTCACAGGCACAGTTTCACCCAGTCACCAGCCTCCTGGAATTTTTAATTCCTCTTCCCCAGGATTTTTGCTTTCATTTTGAAATCTTTCAGCCTCAGGGATGGGAATAATCTGACTTTTCATCAGTTTCCCCTGCAGATGTTATTGTCTCTTGTGCCATAAACTTTACTCCCAGATTCCTTCGGGGAATTGCTTTTGAGTCCAAAATTTTGAAACTCCAACCTGAAGTTTAAAGACCATTAAAAAAAAAAAAAGCCTCTCTCTTGCAAATCAAAAGCCTTGGCTTTCAAGATTATTATCTCTGCCACAAATTTCAAAAGCCTCCTTAGAAACCCGTAAAAAGTCAAGAGTTTGGCTCCTTGGTGCTTTCTTTTTTGAATTGGTTTGAGTCAGGCCTCTCCACAGGGTGTATCCAGAATGATTCAGGCCTCAGCCTCCACACGTGGTTTTGTGGGGAGAGGGGGTCACAGGATTCCTTTTAAAAAGGGAACAAACACAGCATTGCTGCATGTGCAAAATGTTATCCATTGCTATTTTTATTGTTGTTAAATATAATTTGAATGGATGTCAATGATTTCTCCGAACGTCCACAGGTGTGATAGTTCACTACCCTATTTTTCCCCGTTTTAAGTTCTTCAAAGTACAATTTCGTATAAAGTTTCACAAGACCCTTACTCCCAAGTTCGGGGCAGTTACTTTCTATTTAATACGTCCCTCTCCTAGGTGTTTCTTCAAGGGCAGTTTCTCAGGGCTGGGCACCGGTGCATGCTTGCAAACCAGTGTCCTGGTCTCATGTCATTTGACAGTCCAACACTTCTGCTTAGCCTTGCATCATCTGATTTTCTTAGTTGCAAGCACTGGCATTAATGTTGAAGTTAGTCACCTGTTTAAAAAAAGGTAAGATTTTTCTTGCAGCCAGTTCCACTGAGATCTAACATTTTTTAACACCTAAAGTCTACCAGAATCAAGACAGGATAATTCAGGCCCAGACATGGTACAGACAAACAGAAGGGGAAGGCAGGATGGTTAGTGGTGAGAGCTACTTACTGAGAATAGAATCACTGGTGTTTATCCTCAGCTCACCCAACAGCTTCCCAGGTGACCCGACCTGCCATAGCTGGGCTCAGTTTCCAGATGGGCAGTTTTCCTGGTAACAAAATCAGAATAACTTGTGTCCTCAAAGCCAGAAGCAAGAATCCTTGTGTGTGTTTTTTTAAGTGGCCCAAATGATCACGATTGGGTGTATCCAGATTGTTTATTATATCCAACTTTTTATTTTAGAACAGTTGTAGATTTAAGAAAAGTTGCAGAGACTACATAGATTTCCCATATACCCCATACCTACCTTCCCCTATGATCTGGTATTAGAAACATTTTACATTATTACTGTATATTTGTCACAATTAATGAACCAAGATTGATCCGTTATTATTAACTAAGGTCTCACTTTGTTCTTATATGTGTATTTTTTACCGAATGCACTTTTTCTGTTCCAGAATCCCATCCAGGACCTCCCTTTGCATTTAGATGTCATGTCCCCTTAGATTTCTCTTGGTTGTGACAGTTTCTCAGACTTCCTTTGTGTTTTTTAAATTGAGCTATAATTCATATATTATGATATCTACCCTTTTAGAGTATATAGTTCAGTGGGTTTTAGTATATTCAAAAATTGTGCAACCATCGCTATTGATTCCCCAAAATTTTCTTCACCTTTGTAAGAAACCATCTACCTATGTAGCATTCACTCCCCCTATAAAGTGGGAATAAAAATACCAACCTTATTGGGGGAATTGTCAGGACCAAATGAGTTAATACACACAGGATTTACCATAAATATTAACACAGGTGGAATCATCTATGTGGCCGGGGGAACTTCTATTAAAATGTTATGAGTAATTTTGAGGAGCTTGGTTTTACAACATTAATGTTTAGACAGGGATGCTTACCTCCTAATTTTGGGGTCGACATTAAATCCCTCTTTGCCATATGTAGTTGAAATTCACACTTCCTTCAATATCCACTTCTCCTTTTCTTCTTGGCTCTATGGAGATACCCACCCTAGTCACTATGATTTAGGAAGGGTCATGTGACTCTCTCTGGCCAATGGAATATGATCAGAACAGATTTGTCCTCACTTTGGAGGCAGCAAAAAGCCTCTGCAAGGTTCTCCAGACTCATCTTCCCCTCTGTGGAGGAGGCTTGGCAGAGAGAGGGTGAAGTCATAAGACAGAAGCCTCCTGGATCCCCAAGTCACCCCACACATCATCCCGTAGAGGACAGCAGCCCTGGAGAATCGCCTGGACCCAGAGCCAGCTTTACCTGAGCAAGAAGTAAACTTTTGTGTATTTAGCCAGTTCGATCTTTTTGTTATTGTTGGTTGCTCATTCACAGTAATACAACCTGTCCTGAATAGTGCAACATATGGATGGATGTTTCCAAAAAACAACCAGACAGTCTGTTTGGAGGACCCAGGGCACCACCTCTCACGCCTTTCATCTCACCACACTTCTAGGCCTCCCCTGATCTCTTCTAACAAACTGTTGCTGCAGCTGCTGGGAGAAACCACAGAAACACGCTCTGCCAAGCGGATTCAGCACCATTAGTTCTTACTGTGTTTCCCCCAAAATAAGACTGGATCTTATATTAAGTTTTGCTCCAAAAGATGCATTAGGAGATATCCTCCTGAAAAATCATGCTAGGGCTTATTTTCCGGTTAGGTCTTATTTTCGGGGAAACACAGTAGGACCCCTGGGGCGGGAGCAGTGGTGCTCATTTTTTAAGATGTAAAGAAAATGGCCTGTGAAGTAGTTCCATTCTGCCTGGCCAGAGTTAATGTGCTCTGGCTTGGACAGAACTGGAGAACCTACATGTTTGCATTCTCATACGTATGGTGGCATCTGTCTATATGTGGTGGGCAGCATCTAAGGGAGTCCCCAAAGCTCCATGTCTCTTGGTATGCATGCCCTGGTGTAATTCCCTTCCCTTTAGTGTGAGTGGGATTTACTGATTTACATCATATGCATAGAGTACAGCAGAAGTGGGGTGGCTGGATGGCTCAGTTGGTTAGAACACGAGCTTTAAACAACAGGGTTGCTGGGTTGATTCCCACATGGGCCAGTGAGCTGCGCCCTCCACCACTAGATTGAAGGACAACAACCTGATTTGGAGCTGATGGGCCCTGGAGAAACACCTGTTCCCCAATATTCCCCAATAAAATTAAAATAAAAAATATAGCAGAAGTGATGGACCTCACGTCTACGGGTAGGTTATAAAAAACAGTGGCTTCCGTCTTGGGGGCGCTCTCTCTCCCACTGCTGAAAGAAGCCAGCAAAGAAGCTAGCTGCTAGGTTGTGAGCTGCCCCATAGAGAGTTAATTAATGTAAATATCATCCGAACTGTTTTCCTTCCCAAGGGGGATTACAATGGAGTCCCCTTTGTAATTTCTTCCCACCGTCCCCCACATCCCTGGCAACCTTTGATCTGTTTTCTATGACTATAGATTAGTTTGCATTTTCTATAATTTTATGTAAAGGGGATGAATCAAAAAGCACATTTTTAAAAAAAATTTTTGGTCTGATTTTCAGACCAGCATAGTTATTTTGAGATTCACCCATGTTGTGTAGTGTACCAATAGCTCATTCTTTATTGCTGGGCAATAGTCCTCTGTATGGACGTACCACAGTCTATCTGTTCACCTGTTAATGGGCACTCAGATCACTTCCAGTTTGGGGCTATTACAGATAGAACTGATATGAACATTCATGCATAAGTATGGCTTTCTTTTCTCTTTGGTAAATACCTAGTTGTGGAATGGCTGGGTCTCATCCTAAGTGTATGTTGTATTTTAAGTTCTGAGTATCCAAAGCATACCAAAACATGAGTTCAATAAGATAGTTGCACCCTTATGTTCATTTTAGCATTATTTACAATAGCCATGATATGGAAACAACGTAAGTGTCCATCAATGAATGAAGGGATAAAAAAGATATAACACACACACACACACACACACACACACACACACACACAATGGAATACTACTCAGTCTTAAAAGACTGCCATGTAGCCATTAACAACATGAAGGTATTACGCTAAATGTGATAAGTAAAACAGAGAAAAACTGTACGAGTACTATCTTGCTCACGTGGAATCTGAACAAACCAAAACAAATGAACAAACAAAAAAAGGAAACACAAATTCATAGTTACAGAGAACAAGTTGGTGGTTACCAGAGGGAAACAGAGTGGTTGGGGGTGGGGGTGGGGCAAAGGGCGAAGGGGGTCAACCATATGGCGATGAAGGGTAACTAGACTTTTGATGGGTGACCACTCCATAGTGTATATAGATGTCAAATGGTAATATTGTACACCCGAAACTTATATAATGTCAAGTACCTCTTTTACCTCAATTAAAAAACAACTCTTGGATTCTTTTTCAAAGTGATTGTACCATTTTGCATTCCCACGAGCATTCTACGGGACATTTAATAACCCTGGCATTAACCCACTAAATGCCAGAGGTCCCAGTCATTGTGACAACCCACCCCCCTCCTCCCTTTACAAATGCCCCCGTGGGATGGGGCAGTGCTGCCACAGTAGAGAATCACTAGCCCACAGGCTCTTTTGTCCCAGCAGTAAGCAAGGATAAGCCCCATTTAAGAACCAAGGGAGAAAACAAGTAAACCCATATTTCTGAACTGAATTCACGGTAGCTCGAGGTACAAGATGGTTACAAGAACAAGAGGTAACTGCTAATGGCACGTCTTGGCTTGGCTGTGCATTTTGTGGTTCTTTAGTTTCTGAAAAGACCAAAATGCTCTTATTTAAAGAACCAAGGTTTACAAGCCTTAGTGAAACCCTAGGTGGTGGTTAGAGCCTCTAGTCAGATGATACATTTACTTTCTATTTTTAACCTTTTCTCTGGCCCTGGAGCCTCCTGGAGCCTCCCTGGGGTAAAATATAAGTGGTGTTTAGTAATCCTGAGCTGAAAGGGGTACTTAAGTCAAAAGTACACCTGAACTCAGCTAATTTGCTCTAATCACCTGCGCCAGCCATGGAAGAGCCAGAAGGGAAAACATTGTTATGATGCAACCACAACCCCGCATTGCAGGGTGCCACCCACACTCACACACTACTTTGATTTCTGAACCCTTCCTCCCCAGCCCCCTATCAAATGGGTGCGTGCATGAGAATCCCCTAAAGGGCTTGTTAACACACATCGCCTGGTCCCACCTCTAGAGATTCTGATTTCATGGACTTGGAGAGGTACCTGAGAATGTTCATTTCATCCCCAGGTGTTGATGCTGCTGCTGGTCTAGGGGCCACACTCTGAGACCCACTTCCCTCTCGGAAGCCTCAATGTAAAGTCCGACTATGGCAGTAATCTTTAACCATTGTGATTGTGCCGCAGACAAACCTGGAGACACTTTGGTTGTCCTAACTGCTGTGTGTGTGGGAGGGAATGCAACTGGCACCTTGTAGGTAGAACCCAGGGACCCTGCTCAACATCCTACAATACACAGGACAGCCCCCTGCCCAAGAATCATTTGAACCCAAATAGAAATAGTGCCACGGTTGAGAAACCCTCAACTATAGGGGAATGCTTAAAGAAATGAGAATGTTCTCACAAGGAATAAATATTATGCAGCCATTGCGAAGACTGCTCCTTAGACCTTTCTAAAACTTGGGGAATTGTTCCTGATGTGATGTGAAAAAAACAAAAAGGATAAAAGGACTGTATTCAACATAGCAGCTGTTGCATTTAATTTTCCTCGTGCCTTATCACTACCTAGAATTGTCTTGTTTGTTTCTATGTTTACTTATATATCGTCTGTCTTCATTTCTTGGGATGCAGAGTCCTGGTGTACTTTAGGAGAGCATTAAATAGTGGACATGTGAATGGGTAAACCTGATGTGTTGTTGTAAAATAGGTAGTGTGGTGGTAAGTGTTTAACAACCGACTGTAAAGAAAATCCCTCATTTGTAGCATTTGCTAATTTCCATGGTGTAAAGACCCCCATCGTGGCTGATTTCAAGCTCCCTCACAATATCACTGAAGGAGGATTTGGGTAGGTGTACGCTAGCTAAGTAAGCCCAAAGGAGCTGGTTCTAGCACACCACGGGGAGGAATTACATGAATAAAAAAGGCTGGAAGGAAAAAATGCTAAAATGCCAATGGTGGAGCAGTGGCAACATGCATATATTAGAAACCATTAAGCTCCAGCATAATAAGAAATGAATTTGAGGGGATGGCTCCTGGGCTAGTTTATGTCCTCCAAGGAAGAATGGAAATAACCTGGCCATTAATATGATTCACGTCCCAAAGGTGGAAACAACCAAATGTCCACCAGTGGATGAATGGATTAACAGTAGGGCATATCCATACAATAGAATATTATTCAGCCATAAAAAAGAATGAAGTACTAATACATGCTACAACATATATAAATCTCAAAAACATTATGGTAAATGAAAGAAGCCAGACACAAAAGACCACATGTTTTATGATTCTATTTCTATGAAATATCCATAGCAAGCAAATCCATAGGCAGGAAGTAGATTAGTGGTTGCCCGGGGCTGAGGAGAGAAAGGAATGGGGAGTGACTGCTGATGGGCGTGGGGTTTCCTGTAAGTGTCAGGAAAATGTTCTGGAATCAGATCTTGGTGATGATTGTACAACACAGTGAATACACAAATCACTGACCTGTCCACCTTCAAGTGGTAGACTGAATGGTGTGTGTTACATCTCAACAGAAAAATAATTTGAGGAAGGCACCCTTTGTCCTAGTTTGCACATAGGCTGAAAATGTATGGGCTGCCTCTGGTCCTCAAAACAAGGCCCTTAAGGGTTCATCTTGGTGACCTGGGGATGGGGTGGTGGCAGGCGGTTCCCAGAAAAGAGAGTAAGCTTCCGTTCTGGATAGACAGTGTGTGGCAGACCCTGTGGGCACCCGCTTCTATCACCTTGGCATTTACCATGCCCATGGACATCATTGCTCTGTTAGCACCTGTGATTCTTTGGCTGAGGTCTGGCTCTGGCTGCAGGAGTGGGCTCAACCTGCTCATGGGAGGGGGGCAGAAATGCTGGGACATCACAACCACCCATCCAATCTCGACCAGTGACTGGCAAGACCCCAGCTTCCTCACTCCTGGAGGTCCCCAGAGGCACTGAAACCCAGTTGCCCTCAGCAGTACCCTGCCCATCAATGCACCCCGAATCGGCTGCTCTCTTTCCCTGCCTAGGTAATTGTCTCATCTTTGTAGTTTTGAATGTTTTTCATAGTAGACACAGTACTTTCCTCATCAGAAAATAAGCATTTTTTCCAAATCTTGAGATAGCTGAGAGCGACTACCCCATCTCTGGAAGAACATTCTAGCTGAAGGAGAGGTTGAAGGTATTTATCAAGCGCCTCTTTACCAGATACCGTTCTAGGGACTGGACATATAGAGATGAACAGGGCAGCCGGCAGACATGCCTCTTATCTCATGGAACATTCTAGTGGGGGTGAAGAGAAATGGACAAGCAGGTGAGAATGAATATGCCTCGTTCAAGACTGATAAGCATCATGAAGAAAAATCTGGGTGAAGTGGTTAAAAGTGATGGGGGTCTGATTGGACCGGTCAAGGAGGGCTGCTCGAAGGAAGTGACATTTGCACGAAGGAGAGCTGAATGACAAGAAGGCTGACAGAGACTAAGACCTATGTTGTGAGAACAGACGGAAAGTGCCTTCCTACTCACGATGCAGTCTGTGGACCAGCAGCCTCGGCATTGCTGGGACCTTGTTAAAAATGCAGACTCGCAGGCCCCAGCCCAGACCTACAGAACCAGCCTCTGCATGATCCCTAGGTGACCTGTGTGAGAATCAGAGGGTAGTGGACTGAATATGAGGGTGTGTGTTACTGCTGCTTCAGGATGCAGGCTGTGGTCAGCAGTGCGATTTTATCATGCAGATATCTTGCCTCAATGAGAAGCTGGTTCTCTGGCGATACCCATGTTGGCAAATGGGCCTGATCCTTTTTGTCTTTAGAGCTGTGCCACTTTTAAAACAGTTTTCAGGCAAGTCAAGGAATCATTTAGCAGTGAGCAGCAGGAGACCTGAGAAACACAGTCTGTGATAAGATGCCTTTACCAGTGACGTCACCACTGGGCTGAAATGTGCCTCCAAGTCAGGCTCTGGGTATCAGCCGTAAAGTTACATCCAGGCGGCAAGACCACAGGCAGCCTTTCTGAGTATGCATTTAATTGCCTGTGATTCACCCTTCAGATGGCAGTCAGAATGAGAGATCATATCCTTAACCTGAGTGCTAGCTGATAACCCGTAGCAACTTGCAGCTCCAGTTCCAGGCTGAGGACCAGCCATGGAAGGAACACACTGTTCTAATGGGGAAAAGTCGCATAAACAGTGGGTAAAAGCAAAGTGAAAGCACAGATTAAAAAAAAAACAAACCTCAAATCTCCCAGACTATGGAGTATTACATTTATTTAGCACGGTGTAAATTGCCATCAGCATTACATCCCATAAGAAGTAATGAATTGTGTTTAGCTGTTGGTACGGAGACCTGATCACTGTTGCTTATATAAACTAGAGGTTTCCTCTACTTAAAAAACAAAAAAAAACAAAACAAAAAACAAAAAACCAAAAAGGTAGCCCAGGGACGTCCACAAATGCATCAGAGACTTCTTCCTTTCTGTACCCCATGCTTAGCATACGGCTTCCTTCCTTAAGGTTACCTCATGGTCAAAGATGGCTGCTACAGCCCTTGCTATTTTGTTTGTTTCCATGCAGCAAGGAAGAGGAAGTAGCAAGAGCAAGAGGGCAAGCTAAGTTAGTTCCCTTTAAATAGCTTTCCTGGAAGCCACACCCGATGACTTCCTCTTATTATTTCATCATCCTCCCTTGGTTGCAAAGGAGGCTGGGAAATGTAGTCCTTAAGCTGGGCGCCCTGCCCACTTGAATACAATTCAGGCTGTTAGCAAAGAATAGCTGTGGAATGGATTGTTGGGAAGGGAGCCAGTCGACTCTGTTGTGTGTATATTATATGCTCAGTTATATGCTCAGTTTTGAGAGACCTTTGGGAACATTTCCCCCATGAGGTCTGAAATTGTTTCACACTTCAGGCAAATGTTTTTTAGTCTCATAGCTAACAGACTAGCAGTATTTTTTCTTTTTTTCTTTTTCTTTTTTCTTTTTTTTTTAAGGCAGGTAGAATTTACTTGCCCAAGGTAAGTTGCACTTCATAACAAGGGGAGGAGAACATAACAACCCTTCCCATTTCTGCTAAAAAAATATTTCTTTAAAATTTCACCGTTTGCTGTATTTGTATTGAAAACAAGAGTTTCAGAGAGAAACATGTCCTTCCGTTTACCAGATGAGGTAAGAGAGTTTAGACTGGAGTCGATCATGAGCTTGCCATTTCTCTCCCAGGAAAAGCCTTAAAAAGGGGACAGAACACATCTCTTCCCCCTATGCTCCTACACTTACTAGACAGTCGTCTAGTTGCTGCGGTGACGATGGCTGTGGTCCACCCGCATCTCCAGGGGAGCTGCGGCACCTTTAGAGTCCAAGACTGAATGAAGTCAAAGAATTTCACCTCCAGCAGAGCGCTGAATGCAGCACGGGTAAGAGCTCCACGTGGAGGTTTTGAAATATGTCCTGGAATTCGATGACATTCCTCCTTTCAAAAGGGGGAGGGGGGGAGAGAGAGAGAGAGAGAGAGAGAGAGAGAGAGAGAGAGAGAGAGACTGCTAGAGCAAAGGCCCTGAGGCAGTAAAGAGCTTAGTGTCCCGGGAGAACAGAAAGGCCACCAGAGTGGCTGAGCAGCCAGGCAGAGGCAGGCGTGAGCTGAAAACACTAGAGGCGGGACCAGATCCTTCAGGGACTTATAGGTCATGATGAGGAGGTCAGATTGTATTCCAGAGGTGATGGCTATAAGGCACAATTGCTTTGTAGGAGCGCACTCTGGCAGCTATTGGGACATCTTGCCCCTGGCTGACGTCTCCAAGCCCACAGGGGCTCATGACCCCGCCGCCAGCGTGTAATCGTTTTGCCTCTGTGCTGTCACCGTCCGTTTACGTGGCTGCTGCGTCCCCAGGCCCTGAGCCCCAGGGGAAGCCCCGGGGCGGTGACCCCCGTGCGCAGCCCCGAGTCCGGCCCGCGGACTCACAGACCCAGTCCGCCGCAGGGGTGACACGGCGTGTGCGCAGGGCGGGTTAGCGAGAGGCCGGGCGCAGCACTTTCCCCCTGGAAGGGGGCCTCCTGCTCAGCGCAGCCACACGGGTTCCGGCGGGAGGAGGCGGAGGCTGGCGCGTGACGCAGGCACCCGCACGTGGACCGGGAATGTGCTTTTAGGGACAGGTGCGGGGGTTGCCACTCGCGAAGGCGCACACGTGCCCGGGCCTTGGTACCCTCTCCCGTTCGGGTTTATTCTCGATTTCGCGGGTAGCTGGGCAGCAGCTGCGGTATCCTCTGGAGACAGTGTCCCCCGAGTGTGCCGGGGTGCTTGGGGGGGGGGCGGGGGGCGGAGAGCCCCCCACGTGCTCCCCATCAGGAGCTGTGTGCGTGCAGGCCGCTGGAAGGGCTCGCTGGCTTCGCAAACTGCAAGTTTTTTTCTTTGGGCTCTGAGACTCAATGTGCCCGTCTTAGAAATAGGACTCTGCAATAAACGAATAGGGAAGCACTTTGCAAACTTGGATGCAAGTTGGGCGTTTTATGCACTGTCTCCACTTTCCCTCCTTCCTTTGGAAGCCCAAGGGGACAGGCTAAACAGACTATCACCTGCCACACCCCTTCGTCCCAGCGGCGCAGTGGCCGGACCCGATTTTGCTTCCCCCAGAGCCTGGAAGCGCCGGAAGAGCCCCCGCGGGGTGCGGTCGCTGGGCCAGGTCACGTGACTGCCGCGGAAGCCCAGCGGCAGGGGCAGCCAGCAAGTGCGCATGCACATCACTATTTTTTTTTGTTGTTGTTGTTGGTTGGCTCCGACGCAACCACTGGCAGCTCCTCCCCCTCCTCCGACTTCATCCTTCCTGACATTCAGTCCTTTTCCCCACTTCAGGCAGACACGCAGAGCAGCCAATCACAGTGCTGTATTCAGACACCGGCACGCGGAACCGGTCGGATCGGACCAATGGGGGTCCTCAGAGCGGGCGCGCCCCAATCGGGCAGGGGATCTGGGGCCAAGTGGGCGGTGCTTCTCCAGTCAGCATGTGGGCGGGGGAGGGCGGGGACCAGCAGCCGCAGAGGCGTCGACGGTGCCGGCGACGACGTTCCTCAGTCTTCGGGGTTGCCCCAGCTGCGCAGGCCGGGCTGGGCGGAGGGCTCGGTTGTCACCGGCGGCGACCCTAGGGGGTCCGCAGCGCCATGGCGGGGCGGTAGTCGGCCTAGGAACAGCGAGGCGTGGGCGGTGGCGGTCATCCGGTCGCGGCGACCTTCAGCGGGGCCCAGGTGTGGGGAGGTCCGGGGCGGGGGTCGTCCCGGGCAGCGCGGGGCCGCGGGGCGGGGCTCGCAGGCCGTCGGGGAGCAGGAGGCCTGGGCCGCCGCGAGGAGCTGCCGCCGGCCGCTGGGCCCCGCCGCCGGGCCACTCGACGACGACGCTCCCGCGGGAGACCCGCCTGAGGAGGACGCGGCGGCGGCGGCGAGGCCGCGGGAGGCCGCGGAGGATGGAGGAGCGGAAGGAGGAGGGGGAGGCCGAGATCCAGGAGCACGGGCCCGAGCACTGGTTCTCCAAGTGGGAGCGGCAGTGCCTGGCCGAGGCCGAGCAGGACGAGCAGCTGCCCCCGGAGCTGCAGGAGGAGGCGGCGGCCGCGGCGCAGCCCGAACACAAGCAGCAGAAGCTGTGGCACCTCTTCCAGAACTCGGCCACCGCCGTGGCCCAGCTCTATAAAGGTGAGGGCCGCCGCCGCCATCTTGCCGCCGCCGCCTCGGCCCCGACCCTCGGCCGAGAGCCCCGGGGCCGCTTGCCCTGCTCCGGCCGCCGCCCCGCCGCCCCCTCCCCACAAGATGGCGGCGCAGGAGGCAGGTCCTCGGAAGGGGGCACTCGAGGGAGGCCGGTGGCCGACGCGGGGGTAGCTCTCTTTGGAGGCGGGCCCGGGGACCATCCGCTCCTCGGGGCCGGCACCCGGGCGCCCCCGGGCCGGGGAGGGCAGGGGAGGAGCCCCCAGTCACAAAATGGCGAAGGGAGGCAGCAGGGCCGCCCCATTGTACCCGGCGCGGGCCTCGGGGCGGGGACTGAGGGGCGCCTCCCTGCGCAGCGGCTCAGCCCCGGGCTGCGCCTCCGAGGCCCGCCGCTCCCCCATGCGTCCCGCCGCGACCCCCTTCCTGCCATCCTCCCAGTCGCTGTGGGATCCCGAAACCCTTGAACAAAATGGCGAAACCTAATATGGCCGTTCCGGAGTGATTGACGCTCGAATAACATTTCTCTCTCTGTCTTTGTCTCTGTCCCTTCCTTTTCGTCACTCTTTCAGACCGAGTGTGTCAGCAGCCAGGACTTTCTCTCTGGGTCCCCTTCCAAAACGCAGCCACCGCCGTCACCAACCTCTACAAAGGTAAAGATAACCTTGCTGCATTGCCGGCTTAAGGGGAAGGGCAGCCTGCGGCAGGGTTTAAGGCCTGCGTTCCAAGTGCACTGGCCACCTTTACCTGCACTGTGACGGCCGGAGTGTTTTCTGCTTCTGAATCGAACGACTAATCCTGAATATGTCGCAACTTAGAAACTTCGACGGTGGGTGGTCTTAACTAGATCACACACTGATTTTCAACTCGGGGCGATTTTGACGCTCCGCCCCTCCCCCCCACTCCTTTGGTAATGTCTGGGGGCATCTTTTAATGTCATTGTTGAAAGGGGGTTACTGAATATCTGGCAGTGCACAAGACAGCCCCCTCTCCTCCCCTGTCCCGTGCCCCAAATGTCAGTATTGCCAAAGTTGAGAAGCCCAGAGCTGAAAGACAGGGTGAGAGGAGGTTTCTGTTGAAAAAGGTACCCAAGGGAAGAAAGAGTTTATGGTTTTGTGGCACAGAGGTGGGGGGGAGCTTGTAAGCACCTCATGGGAAAGATTCTTGAGGTAGGCAACTCACAGCATGGTAGTTCATCTGGCGTTTAAGTGTGTTGGGAACTAGCTGATTGTAATAACCTGTGCCCACGTGAGCATGCTGCTCTTTCCTAGCAACTTCATAAAATGTCTTGAAAACTACCTTATATCTACTTGTGTGTTGTTGGCAGGAAATCTGTTGTCAGAGTTAATAGAGTTGTGTTTTATGGCAGTGCCTTTCTGGAGTTAATTTCCCCCCTCTGATGACATGAAGATAAGTAAACGTTCTTGCCTGTTGTGCTCTCAGTGACAGTGGGTTTGCATTTTGAGCCTTGCTGATTTTGAAGATTTGGAAATTTGGATTTGCTTTTTGGCAGGGTTTCTATGGACCAAAGATTTGAATTTGACTATTAATCTTAGTAAAAAATGTAATTAAACGCTTTTGAACTTCTAGAAGCTGCTGACAATAGTAATGGAACTTTGTGCATTTCAAAGTTACCACGGTAGGTTGAAGCACAGGTGGCGAAACGACTTGAGTCTCAGATCCTTATTTTTGTGTAAGAACATGCACACGATGGTAGCATTCTATAAGAAAAATAGCCCTTACTGTGAAATTTCTTGGGTAGAATTTGCAGTTTTTGGGGACAGTAATTTGAGAATGGAAACTGAAACTGGTGGATAGAATGTTAATTTTAGGGAATGAGAAATGAATAGTCCATCCAGGCTTATCAAGAAAAGGGAAACATTAAATGGTGCCCTAGTGGTCAGCTTTGATTTTATAAAGCTGAGTTCCTTAAATTTTGGCTCCTAAGTAAATTTGCTTTAACATCCATCAGTGTTTGAGGATCTCGGGCATTCTTTGGAATGGCTCTTGGTTTCATCCAGACAGGGAATTTTGAAGTAATACTTACAACTCATTTTTTTCAAATACTCATTTCTTAGAGTATGACGTACAGTAAATTGACCCTTTTAAGATGTATAGCTTGAGTTTGACAAACATGAAATAGACTATTCCCCCATCCCAACCCCTAGCACGCATTGATCTGATTGCTGTATATATGGTTTTCCCTTTTCCATAGTGTCAATAATTAGAACGTAGAGTTGTAGCCTTTTGTGTCTGGCTTCTTTGACTTCCCATAATGTTTCTGAAACTGATCCATTGAATTCACACTGCATTAATAAGTACTGTAGTACCTTTTGTTTTCTTTTGCTGAGTAGCGTTCTGTTATATAGGGGTACCATGGTTTATCTCTGTTGAAATTAACTTTTTTCTTAAAAGGAAGGCACCACATATTTAGCGCCTTCTATGTGCCAGGTTTTTTTTTTTTTCCCTAGGCCATACAAAAAATGTCCTCTGGCTTTTCTGTTCAGTTTTTGGTGCTATTGTGCACTCCTAGAATGTACCCCTTTAGGACTAAAGTTAGCAGTTTTCTTTAATGCTAACTCTTCACATAAGATGGGCTTGGAAGCTGAACTTTGAAATAATCTCGAATTTGATTACTTGATTTAAAAATGCTTATAATTTCCTAGTTTGCTTTGTTCAGAAAACTTAATGAGAAGCATTCAGGTTTTTAAAAATAAAAATCACATGAGGTTCTTGCATTATTGGAAGTACTGGATTGTTAGACTTAACTAGTCTTATTTTATATTCTATTTTTGTTAAATAAAATGCGTTCCTTTTTTACCTGATAGAAGAAAGGGTAGTTGTGGTTTGTGGAATTTGGTAGTGTAGCAACATTATTTTTTATCTGATTTTAAGGAGCGTGGATAATGTTCCGCAGAGCCTCGTGTTCTGCAGAGACTCACGTTCTTCCTCTTCAGGGTGTGGTGTTCAGAGAACACAATTCAGCTACGGGAATGAGATACCTTAAATAGGACTAATAAAATTAGCCAAGGTAGTGTCACAAGTGGATGCACAATTAAGTAGTGGTAAATTTAAATCACTGCTCACAGTTCTGATTGAATGTTTAAATGTAATTTACAGGGGGGAAATTTGGGGGGATCCCTTTAAGTAGGCAGTGCTCCTGTATTTTGTATGATTAAGCGCTTACCTAGCAAGCAAAAAGTGGCTCATTTTTCAGGTTGGGGAAAGGTTGGTGCTTTCACCCACTTCTTCATAATCTCTAGAATGAGCACATTGGAAGGTCCCATTGAGGTAAAAGCCTAACAGAGGGCCCCTTTTGATTGCCTGTGGGCTTTTGAAAAATTGAACATTTAGTTAGTTTGGTTGGAATGTGGCTGGAAGGATTTGGAGGAGAGTTGTGTTCAACCTCAGTGTGGACAGAATTCAACAAAATGGAGTTCATGGTTCTTTCTACTCCACAAAGTGTAGGACCAGAGTTTGACGTCCTTTTTTTTTTTGGAAAGGGGAAGAAAAATCCTGATTGCTAGTTTTTGTTTTTACTTTGACTTGGTAAATCTAAAGAGGGTAATGTTTGTTCAGTATTCAGTCGTGTTGTGTCTCCCTTGCCTAGTACATTTTTTGGTATTTGTAACTAAAGAAGGGAGTGAAAAGTTACTGAGGTCATTTTACTCTGGCCTGGGTTGGCTTACCTGGGAAACACTTGGTCAAGCCTGTTTCTTCCTTAAGGCCCCTCCACCCCCCTCTTTTCTTGGAAAAGCGGTTTCAAGCTCTGTTTCCTGACTCCTCATTAGGGAAGTACATATTCTCCTTATCTAATTCCAGATTCCTTCTGCTTGGGGCTACTTGCTCAGCAGAGAGGTTGGGCTGGTTGTCCTCCAGGACAGACAGGCCTTCCCGGAGCCTCACAGGGTCAGTCTGTGTGGTGAGCGCTGATGTCCTCGCTCGTCAGCCTCGATGAGCTGTGCTTGATCCCTCCCCGTAGCATCATCTCTTAGCTTGTTGTTTTTCTTCTATTCTTGTTTTATGCTGTGCCTCATTTCTTGGTCCCTTTATGTTTTAAAATTGCTTCTGAAATTTTTGTTACATACTGACTTACACCACATATGTTGAGAGCTTTCTCTTGGTGTGGTTTATACTAAAGATGTTTCTGGTCTCTCCCTGAACAGCATTTGAACTCGAACAGTGTTTGGGGAAGGCCAGCGTCTTCATGGAGTCTACAGTTAGATTGTCTGTGTTCACACTGTTGTTACTGTTACTACTTAGTGGTAAGATCCTGGAGGCAGATAATGGGGCAAGATATTTCCCCATTGTGCGCCTTCATTTTCTCAACTGTAAGTGGGGATCAATACCCCCAACTTAGAGTACACGCTCTTAGTTTAGTGCCAGTATACAGGAGTATTCGAGTGTTCGAGTTGACTGTTGGAGGTCAAGTTCTATTTTTCAGATGTTTCTGGCTACGGGCAGTTCTCAGGAGGAAGGGAAGATATTTTGGTTTATTTTGCTGTCTTCACTTTTTTTTTCTCGTGTTGGAATAAGCTTTGTGGTGTATACTTTCTTCATTTTTTTCCCCTGAAAGGGCTAAATGTAGGCAGAATTTCTGACAAAAATAGTCTGATGCCCTTTAAATCCTTATTTTTAAGATACCTTGAGGCCAAATCCTTTTATAATACGGTGCCTCACTTCAGTGTGGCCATTTTGGACTTAAATATAAACTGAAAGTGAACTGAACATACTGAAAATTTGTGGGCCAAGTGGTGAGAGATGTATAAACAAATGGTCAGGGAGAGCATATACTGCCTGGTGACAGGTAACTGGAATTTCGGTTCCTTAAATTTTGGTGTTTTTTTTGGAGCTGGTTTGTGTTTGTCCTTGCTGCAAAAAAGTATTACTGAGTTTCAAGACTTTATTCAAAACATTTGTGTGGATCATAACTAGAAACATTGTCGTAAGTTGTATTAAACTTAATACGGAGGAGCAGTAGCCTCAGTTACTAATACCATTTTTAGATTATGTCTGAGTTTTTATAGAAGACAGTCATTTTCTTATGTGTAACTTCTCTGTAAAAGGATGTTTTGGCTGCAAATATCAGAACAATACAAGGCTGGCGTCAGTGGTAGGGACGTGGATTGGCTCCTCTATAACTTGCAGGTCAGGGGTGGGGTTGCCTGAATGGAGTGGCTCAGCTCCCTGGCTGTGTAGCTCTGCACTCTGTGTGCATGTACGTGCGTGTGTGAGCTTTGTCTTCAGGCTGGTTTCAGTGTTGGCAGCTCACGTCCTAGGGCCACTCATGGAAGCTTAGAAGAGTCCGGAAGCTTCCTTTCCCAGGAGCTGCTACCGTGTTTCCCCGGAAATAAGACCTAGCCGGACAATCAACTCCAGTGCGTCTTTTGGAGCAAAAATTAATATAAGACCCTAACTTTTGCTCTAAGAGATGCATTAGAGCTGATTGTCCGGCTAGGTCTTATTTTCGGGAAAACGGTAGCAAGTGACTTACGTAGTCTGTTGGCCAGAGGTGTGGCACATGCTTGCTCAGAACCCGTATCTATAGCCATGGTTTGGGATTGATTTAGGACTAAACCACGTGTTCCACCCCTTGAGCACATGTAGCGGAAGCTTCCCTAGAGCTATCCAGACAAAAATTGGGAGGAACTTCAGGAAAGGGAGGAGGATTGGATGCCAGGCAACTGTGGCTGCAGTGATTCTTCCTTGGTTCCTGTCCTTGGTTTTGTGTGGTGGGTGAAGATTAAGTAAATATGTAAGAAACTAGAAGTTAGTGCTTAGTTTTGGTACTAAGTTAGGGAATACATAGGAGTTATTTTCTCAAGACAATTGGAAAATGTTTCATTTTGGCTGTGACTGAGATCTTTGTTTCTAATGGAACATCTTAAATATCCATCCCCGCCTCACCCCCCCCCCCCATGGCAGACATGTCGGTTAGTTAGTGCAGATTCATTCAGTTAAGTTCAAATATATTGTTGTCATTTGCAGTCCTTGGAAGTGTTGTTTTGAACTAACAGTGTATTCTTCTGGTTTGTAGACCTCTAAGGAGAATGGGAAATGGCTTCTCTATTGTTAAGGAAAAAATGCTTGGTCACTTAACCTAACTTTGGGCAAGGGCCTCTGTTTTTTATTTATGAGATTGGGATACCTGCTCTGGCTGACTCACATAAGGCTTGTGAGCATCAGAAACAGTGGAATCTGATGAATTTTGTCAGTATATCATGTAAGAAAGTTTTGCATTTGGTCTTCACCTCAAATGGTGATTCTTTGTCTGCTGTCCTCTGCCAGAGGTGGGAGTATTAGACTGCTAAAAATCTCGTGAGTTAATTTTCAGCTGCTTATCTAAAAAGCATTTTAAAAAATATGAAACATGGGACATGTCCTGTGACTTGCAGGAGCCAGTTTGTTTCTTGAATGAGGAAATGATGTGTTGTGCTTAAAGGTTAGATGGCCATTTTGATGCCCTAACCTTCAAGCTAATGGCCCTTTTCCACAGTGACGTTGGTGTCAGTAAGATAGTGTTGGACCCAAGACTGTCCCCACTGTTTCTGTGTAATGCACTTCTAGAATTTGGGTGTCTGTATTCTCAGGGTTCAGATTTATTCAAAGCAGTCTTTAGCTGCGAGCCTTCAGGAGGCCGTTCTTGTGTGTTTATTATCCAACTGGCCACTAAACTAACCCATGATTACATTAAATCCAGTCCAGTCATGCCTAAGATTCTTCAGTAAGCATTTAGGTTTCTCCTACTTAGTTCAAGATATGACAGGAGGGTTTTATTTTCAACCAAGTAAAATTTGAAAGTTCTGAACATAAGGACTGTATTTCAAATGCTTTACTGTCAACATGAGGTTTTCTATTTAGGGAAATAACTGAGATTGGATTATTCTGGGTGGTAAAGTAATTGGATTTGGTTTTCAGGATATGCTGTTAATGATATAAAACCAAATTATGCTCAGGGAGTGCAAAAGCCTGCACCAGAAGACCTTAAATGTTACAGATGCTTTTCTTGTACTGTTTCTAGCCTGTAAAAGTCAGTGTTCACAAGATGCCTGATTTTTAGTGTTCTTGGTTGGGTCTAATGTTGAGACTTGTGCAGAATTTTTGAGGTGCAAGGATTGGTCAGTTGCATAAAATTTAAGAGGTTTACCACTTATTAATATAGCTGTCTTCCATCGAAACCAGTGAATACTGTTTTCCAACTTTGTTCAAAGCTGTGATTAAATCATCAGCCCCTTGAAGATCTAACTTTTGAGGCCTCCTTGTGCCCTCAATCAAAACACACAAAAACTTTGCAAGCTCTTTCTTCCCTGGATGGTCTTTTTTTTTTTAAACCACCTCATGGGGTCCTTTCCTTTTGACTCTGGGTGTTTGTATCAGGCTTAGTGTCTTTTTTTGCTGTCTGGTTTGCCAGGTGTACATTTACATGCCTGCTTCATCTTACTTTGTACCATTTAAGCCTTCTTCAGGCGTGTTCCGTGTATCCCTTTCATATTTCCAACTTTTTTCCCTTTGTACTTCCAGTTCTGGACCTACCTCCATTTGGTTCTTGAAAAATAAAATTTCCTTAGTCATTCTGCTTGGAAAGAGAAACTTCTCCAGTTATGAGCTTGATTGTAACAGTTCTTTCAGGTGTAGGGTAGGTTTGTAAAAAACTGTTTGCTTCTAGATTCACATATTTTATGTTTCTCCTCTGTTCTGTGGTGCCATGAGATGGACTTGGTTTTTCTCACTGACTTGATTTCTCTTAAAATTCTTCCAGCTCTTTTCAGAATCACTTACGATCTAGATACAGCTTGACAAGGTCATCTTAAGAGTTTATCCAAAAAAAAAAAAAAGAGTTTATCTACCTCTCTGAGGGTGACTTCATCTAAGTCTTTAAGACTTAAGAGATAGGAAGGTGGTATAATATCCTCTTCAATGCCATTACGTTTAAAATAGTTCCTGCTTCCTTTATGTGAAATGAGAAATCAGAAGACAGTGATTCACGTTGAACTTGGCCATTATTCACCTAGTGAGACACTGGAGAAATGAGTGGCTTTTTATATCTTTAAAATTAGAATAATCTCCTTTCTCAAACTGATCAGTGGAGTTTAATATTTGCAGGAGTGCTCCCACGGACAACTTCCATTTTTCTTTTTACTTTTTTAGCAATAAGGACTGATGATCTGCTAAGGAGTCGGCCTTGTAATAATGTTCTGCTTGTGCTGGCCTTTTGCCATCTTTTTTAATGATGCAAATTCATGCAGTTTGGGAGCCTTGTGATGTCTGCTTCCTTGTCTTTATTTCTGGGACACAGCTCTTCATTGATTGTTGCGCTTCCTTTCGGAGTCCACCTTTGATGTAGCACACAAGGAATTTTAAAAAATCAAGGCCAGGAAAACTAATAGATGAATGATTGTGTTACACAAGAATTCATGTTTTTACAAAAGGTCTGGAGATAAAGGAACAGTCTTTAATTTCATTAATGATAACACTGGTGATTTTCTGCTGGTGTTGCAGCTCAACTAAATACCAATTGCAGTGACTTAAATTTCCAGTTACTATTTTTCCAACTGTGTAAAACCCTGAAGCGCAGGGATCGCCTTTTTGAAAACTTGAGTTCAGTATTTACAGGGAGACTGGGAGGCCAGTCTGAGAGATTTTAAGGCAATGTCTTTTGGGAATGGAGTGGTTATGAGTTAATGGAAAACTGTTGGGAACTGGAAGCAGAACGAAGTGAAAGTGTGTGTAGGGAAATGAGTATAACTCTTTGTTTCCACCGTGCTGTTTGGTAAGTAGTCAGTCAGAATTTTCCTGATTTCTAAAATGCCTGCCGCTGATTTCAGTGTGTGTGTCCCAATCCTTGGTGCTGAACCTGTCAGGAGGAGAGCGTGTCTGAAATGACGTGGAGAGTGCTGGGGAGAGTGGCCTGAGTGATTTGCAGTATTTAGTTATCTGTTGATTGATGTGATGTTCCTATTTAGAATTCATGAGAGTTCACTCTTTTCTGAAGAACCACACACTCCGGAGCAAAGTCCCCGCTCCTGTATATATTCTTCTGTGATCTTGGTGGAGTTATTCAGTGCTCAATATCTGTTTGTCATTTGCAATAAGGAGATAGTAGTACCGCTTTCAAGGTATTCGTATTACTGTTTTTCTCAGGTGAAGCTGAGTATAGATAGTACTAATAAACGTTTAATAGTTTACCCATCATTAGCGTTATTAAATAAGCTATCTTAATTAGATTATAGCAAGCTTTTTAAGGGAATAGCATTTTAAAAATGGTAATTCGGCTGACAGTAAGTAGTCTCTGTTTAAAAAAATTTTACAGAACAAGGCAGAAACTCTAGGACTATGTGAACTGTAAACTGAATTTAGACCGTTATTAAATGTCACGTATAACATTTCAAGCCCAAACGAAATGCAATGCAGTTTAATAGGTTACTGCATAATAGAGAACCCCGTACTTCATGATACTCATTTTGGTTAACTTGTGAAATGGTTTTCTTTAGAAGGAAATGCAGCCTGTGTCTACTGATTATCATGTATCTTTTTTCTTATTCTTTTTTTCTAACAGAAAGCGTGGATACCCATCAGCGAAGTTTTGATATTGGAATTCAGATTGGCTATCAGCGACGCAATAAGGATGTGTTGGCTTGGGTTAAAAAGCGCAGAAGAACTATTCGTAGAGAAGATTTGATCAGCTTCCTGTGTGGAAAAGTTCCTCCACCACGAAACTCTAGAGCTCCCCCAAGACTGACTGTAGTGTCCCCTAACCGAGCTACTTCAACGGAAACTAGCTCATCTGTAGAGACTGATTTGCAACCCTTCCGGGAAGCCATAGCTCTGCATGGTAAAGCCGTTTAAACATATTTCTTTGGAAAAATGGTTAAGAGTGTGCCTGTGGATCCATTTTCACATTTAGGTTTAGGTTCAGATATATTGTCTGTTTTTTGTCTATTATAGTAACTACTTGCTCTAGAAATGTTTAAATAGAATGTAAGCTAAGAACTTATATGGGCAGTTTTTGAATGTTAGCTAGCCCATCCTAAAAAATGTTTTTAGAAAGTTAGTTTGAGCTTATTGGTGTTACAATAACAGAATCTTTTGCAACATTGATTAGAATTTATTGCTTTGCACCTATATTGTACATGTTTTCTTACTCTTCTGAGTCAAAGAGGGAGTTATGTTTTTTAAGAATTCTACTACGTTAATAATTGTCTGGAGAGCCTGGTTAACGACAGGCAAATAAGGCAGATAATTGTTGGGCGAGCTCTCACAGGAACTCCCTTTGACACCCTGAGTTACTGAGTGTGCCTGTAGAGGGTGAGAGTTGATGACCCAAGTGGGAGTGGACAGATGTAAGAATAATGGACTTTCCTTATGTCTTTTGTCCCTTAGGTCCTTGCTATTAGGTCCCTGATAGTGAGGACAGGCAGAGGACAGGTCCATCACCATCTCCCCAGGCCAGACATGCCATAAAAAGGCATTCTTGGTCATTAGGCTTAATTATTACTGGAGAAGCCTGGGATGTGTAGTCAGTAAGTCTCTTGTTGCTTGTTGCTCTCTAATACAGACTTTTTATTTAAAAGAACTGGGAGAGGTACTTGGATAGGACAACGTTTACTACTGTAAAAATAAAGCAACAGAACAAGATTTGGTTGAAGCCAAGATGGAAACATGGATTGTGCAAGTGACTAAGCATATGCGATTAGTGAGTTAGGTCAAGAGTCCTGTTAAAAGTTAACCATTTCTGGGCCATAGTGTATGTAGGTCATCTAAAATATTAAGTAATCTGGTAAGAAAAATTGTGGGATATATGCAAAAGGCTTGTATATCTTTGAAGCTTTAATTCTTACAGAGATGCTTGTTCTCTCTAGCAAATCTTGATTCTTTACCTTAAAACCCCCGTAAGAACATAGGGTTGGAAAAATGTTGGGTTTTTTTGCCCCTCGTGATTGTGAGTTGATAAGTTTAAAATACAAAAACATTGCAAGAAAGTCCATGATGTATGGATGAGGTTACTTAAAACTACTTGTTATTTCTAATAGTGGAATAGTTATGCCACCAGAACTTTCGAAACTCAGGCAAAAAACAGATTGTTCTGTTTCTGTTGAGTTACAGAGTTTCACATCTTTTACCATTAAGTTTGGAAAAATTGAATAGCAGTCTACATAGTTTGTGAGATTAATTTTAATGCATGATAGTATTTGATGTAGTAGTCTTTCCTTAAGCAGTCTGCATTTCTTTTATCAAGTAGATTTATGATTCATTCCATACTTCTTGTTAAAGTGTCCTTTTTCTGTATTATGCTATACTGTAGAAAACAGTTTTAAGAAACATCAGTGCCACTCTTGTTATAAAATCTTAGTGCAGTTGTATACATTGTAAAAAGGGCAAGCCAGCCCCACTCCCAAACAACTATATCCTCCAACTCCCCTTACATTCGCTTAAATTGAAACTGTTCAACTTGTGATTTATTATTTTCCTGAACTTGGGGAGTTTTAATGATGTGGTTTTAGGAAGGGACTCGATAATTTTGACTTATTTTTAAATTGTGAGGGTTTAGGAAAGTTCAATTACAAAGCTGTGTAGGAAAATAATCTTTCCCGTCAATAAATTTACCAAGTAGTAGTGTCAATCCAGAATATATTGGAGACTCAGTGTACTCTCATTCCTAGGGTTCATGCATCGAATTAACGTAGTGAAAACAATATGTTGTGGGGAAGTAATAGGACCCCTTGAAACAGTAGACAGGAACATAAATTATACTGAGTTTTGTGCTCCAGTGGTTTCAGAGAACATCAGTATATTGAGGATAATGCTAGTCTGATTTGAGTATTTAAAGTAATTTGAATGATTTCTAATGCTAGGTCATTGTTAATTAAGTCATGCAGCTTAATGACTATAGTAAGGTGTCCTGATGACCTGGATCGTCTGTGAATTGAAGTGAAAATTGTTTAGGTGATCTTTTAAAATGTATTTGGAAACATCTTAACTAGGGTACATACTTGTCAGAATTCGGTTTTGCATACAATTTGCTGAGCCAAATATATGAAATGTGAGGTCAAATTGAAGTCCTGGACTTCTACACTAGAGGAAGTTACATTTATGAGGTTGTGGAGTACAAGAGGGGACGCAGGAAATGAACTGGTATATCGAGGCAGACCGAAGTTTATAATCGAAGCAAACATGAGTGTAGGAGGTCACATGCATATATTCTTTTCCACACACCTCATGTATCACTTTTTATAAGGATAACCCTTTGTAGTTTTTTCTTTATCAGCTCCTAAATTCTCACCTGCACCAAACACATCCAGATGTACCTAAAAAATGCCCTTTATTTGAAGAAAAAGGGCAGAGATGTAAGGTATTTGTAGGGTATTTCACGTAGACGGTGAGGATGTGATGACCCTCTCTGATCACACCCTCAGCAGCCTTAGTCTGAGTACAGTTTCAATCAGAAGTACAGCAATTTATGGTTATCAGTTTCAATCAAAACCGCCAAGTAATGGTTATTGAGGCTTAAAGAATATAATCCAGTGCTTTATTTTGGCACTTGTCTGCAATATATGTTGCTTATTTTCTGTGTGCCATGGGATCTAGTCATCTGGGTATTAAACTGACGGAGAAATCAAACACATAAGCATGCGCTAAATTGATTTCCTTGTCTTTGCCTTGTTAATGCTTGTCTTAAAATAAGAACATTATTGGAAATTTACTGAGTGCTGTATTAATACCTGGCACCTCCTCTTAATGTAAACAGATTTCAGATAGACCCAAATCATCTGAACCATTTTGTGGTTCTCTACCTTTCTCATTATCCCTCTTTTTAGTTACCTCTCTTTTCTAGGATTTTCCTTCTCTTCTGAGATGACTTAGGCCTCTCTGACCGTTCCTCAGGTTCTCTCACTGACTTGCAAGCACCTCAAGTGCCTTCTCAGTTTTAATGTCCACAATCTGTACTTCTGGTTTAGACCCTCAGTCCTGACTGCCAAACGTGTGTGCCTCACACTCCTCTCTCTGGTGGAGGTCTCTACTGGGTGTCCCACAGGCATTTGTTTTACACAAGGTTTCAAACTGGACTCATCATTCCAGCCCCAACCACAGCAAACACACGTCTTTTCCTCATTTAGCTATTTAGCAGATGTGTACCTGGCAGATTCTGTGCAGTGTCTGGGAATATATAAATGCATGGAGTGCTTCCTTGTCTGTTGAGGCCAACATATTTATCTTCATGTCTTGAATGTGGTATGTAAGATGTTCTCGGGATAGAAAGGGACATTTCACAGTGCCGCTTGGCTGTGGGTTCTGAGAAGGCTCTCTGGAGGAGATGAGCCCTGGGCTCTTGCAATAATCTCCTTCCTGCTTGTTTCCCAGTCCTGAGTGACCCGCTTGCCAGTCTGTCTTTCCTGGGGCCACTGGAGTGAGCTGATCTAGTCACCACCAAAAAAATCACCTCTGTTTTCCTATGGCCTGTAGGGTGAAATCAGAAAAGGCAGGGCATTGCAAGGACCTTGTGATTTGGTCTTGGCTGGGGGTCAGGTTTCTTAGCCATACTTTCATGCTGTTTTCTAAGCTTTTCCTTTTGCCTGTTCGCCTTTTAAGACTGATCAAAAGTCTCTTTTGTGAGGAAGCTATCCTTCAGTTCTCCCCATTCTCTCAAGCTTTCCCTGAACTGGACGTCTGCTCTCCCAGTTCGAATTGTTTCCATGGCTGTCCCTTCCAGTAGAGTGGGGCTACGTTAGAGCAGGGGCCTTGTCTTACAGCTTCTGTCTTTACTGGGACCTGGTGTAGATGTGTTCTGAGCTTAACACAGGAGTTCAGAAGTCTATCCTGTGAGTGGGTGCAACGCTGGGCAGAGAACCTTCAGAAAGCCTGAGGAGGGATACAGATCCCAAGATAGCAATAGGGATAGAACGTAACAGATGTACCTTAAGAGTCCTACAAAGTAAACTCAAATGAGAACAGCTGACACTGGGAGTGGGACCTGAGAATGAGTCACCGTTAGACCTATTCTTTCAGTGTTTACTTGGTGTCAGCACCCCTGCTAAGGAGGGTCTCCTTTAATCCTTACACTTACCTTGGGGTCATTGCCATTTTACTGATAAAGAAAGGTTTATTTGGGTAAAATCGAACAGATTATTAAGTGGTAGAATAGTTGCTCTAAATCTGTCTGGCTCCCAAGTGCATGCTCTTAACCACTATGCCTGTGTGTGGGTACATTGGGGTTTCTCTCCCCCTTCCCTTGGTAGGCCTGGGGAGTGGGGTGGGAAAGGGCTCCAGGCTTATTTTTCTCGTCTAAAAACATGAGAAAATACATGAGTTTTGTGTCTCTTCTTGGTGTTTCCCCCTAAGAGAATCTGGCTCAGTAGTCTTGAAGATCAGTAGGCTTTGTGACCTGCTGTATTTGTTTGACTGCAGTAGGAAGAGTGTTTATTTAGGCTTTGTATATAGGCTCCTTTCCCAGTATGACCTTGGGCCAGATGTGAACCTCTCCAAGGCAGTACTCTCCTTTGGGAAAGGTGACGTACGTTGTTTCTGAAGTGATCCATTAAATGAGGAATTCTGCGAAGTACCTGTCCTACAACACTGTAAGTGTCCTCTGCTTGAGAGGAGGAGGACTTCTGGAGAGTTCTAAGCCTGCTGAGGGTCCTCTTGGCCTCTGGGTGGCATTAGTGCAAAACTAGACCTGGAGCTCCACTGGCCTTTGGGCATACTTTTCCTGTCCCTTTTCAATAAGGGTGGCTTTTTAAATTGCAGCAGTCACTCCATAGGGAGGGGGGTAATTTAAAACTTACTGTTAACTACTTACGTTACTTGCTAAGATCTTGAGCTTGTTTCATGTTGATGATAAACCAGTGAGGTTGGCGATGTTCTTTCTACTGGATGGAGAGAGGGTCTGAGTTGGCTGGTCCAACTGGTGTCTGGAAAGCCTTTGCTTGAGATTGGTGTCTTCATTCTAAATTGGTTTGCCATCATGGAAATGAGGTGAAAGGGTCCAGAGCAAGAATGGGTCATGTGTTCATGGAGGGGGAAGAGGGAGACACTGTCTAGAAGAGGAAGCAGGACGCCAACGCAGACTTCACTCATGATAACTTGATTCAAAGCCTTGCTCTCAGTCAGTTCATCTCATAGATGGTCTTGGTAAGTTTCTGGCCCTGGTTCAGACTGTTTTATAAAAATCAGAGACACTTGATTTTAGTTCCAAAAGTCAAATTGATAACATTCTTGACTGCAGTACTAGAAAGCAACCCCACTGGGCTTGTGTTGACCCTCTCTCTAAAATTCATCAGTTCAAACTCAAAGGCTTCAAACACACAGGGTCTAGTGTCCGGGGGGAAACATTGCTGTCATTGGCATTTGGTGTTAAAATACCACCTTGTCCAGTTTTAAATTCCTTTCATGTTTAAAACAAGTTCAAAAACAGTGGGCTACTGCATTTGCTTGTGTAGGCAGTCTAACTTTTAATATGATACAGGAAAATTTCAAAAAGAAAGAAAAAAGTTTTTCTTTTTTAAAGAAAGAACCTTGTGAGTTAAAAGATTAGCTCCTTAGTGAGTGTTGAAGTCTGACGTCTTTTTGGTTTGAAAACTTTTTTTTTGGTGGATGTAGTGTTATGAATTCTGATTTCTGCAATTATAATCCTCCCGAGGAAGCTGTGGTCATTTAAAAATAGTTTATATTGTCATTCTGTATTTTGCCCAGCGTTTACTGAACACAGTAAATACCAAGCACTCTATTGAAGGCACTTATTGGTAGGAGCAGGTGATACAAAGATGAATCAAATAATCTCAAGGAGTGTCTAGGTGAATAGAATTACATTAAACAGTTTGAAGTATATATAAGCCCAGGCAAGTATATATACAAGTCCAGGAATGACCTTGCCGTAGGAGTTAATGGGCTCCATTTCTGCCTTCTCCTTTTGTCTAACAAAGTCTTTCTCTGGGCTATGAGGAGACCCTAATTCATTTCAATCATTAAGTTGCTTGACAGATTCTTAGATCTGGATAAACTAACTGCGTGTAGGGTCTGATAAGAAAGTGCAGTCGTTTGAAATTGTGGGGTATAAGGTCAGATAGGAGTTTTTACCAAGAAAAAAATGTAAGCCAAATTCCCCATTGTGTCATGCGCAACACATAAAACTGATACCTTCTTCCCCTAGAGTTTATGGACAACTGTGATTCTAGGCAGCTTGAACCAATAGGATTTTCTTTTTCCTTTGAGCACAGGTTATTGTAGCTTTTGTTATTGTATCATTTATTCTTTGGCCTGTGTGCACTGGAGTGGTACTAGAAGTCACCAAATATTGGTGAGAACAAATCTTACTGGTAAAATTTTCCAATTGAGACCCAGAACATTTAAGAAGAAATTTAAGTAATTGTGCTTCGTTCTCTTTTTCTCCCTCTTTCCTATCACTCTTCGTACCTTCCATTTATAAAGATAAATATTAGAAGCAAATTTTGACGGCTTAACTAACTTAACTAGGTGTTAGGTATTTTTAAACTAATAATATAGTATAAAAGAAATGCCTTGCAATTTTCTGTTGCAGAGGATTAATTGGAACTGACCTGTGGGGGCGGGGATTTCTATTCCATCCATCTTATAGAATCCCTTTATCTCTTGCCCACACTCCTAGCAGTGTGTGGAATAATTAGATTCTTAATAAATGCTTGTTGAATGTCTTGGTCTGCATCTTCCTGAAATAACAGAACTGTCAATAGTTACTTAACAGTAAAATGTTTTAATAACTTATTTGGAACATAAGATGTAAGAGATTAATGCACCAAAGCAGTCTTATTTCTTAATTGTTTAAAATTGGTTATTTCAAAGAATCTTCTTTAATTCCTCTGAAGGCTGGAATTTCTAAATTACGCCCTTTGTTCAGACCAGCCTGTAAGAAAAAGAGCAATTAAGGCAATTAAGATAGCATTAAAATTTTTGAGGAAAAGTTGGCATTTTTTATTTATTAAAATTAGATATTAATTATTGAAGTTTCTGGAGGTGTAGGACTTAATTAAAGCTCCAACATCAAATGATACAAGATTGTTTTGAACTTGCAATAAAATTTTGTTGGAATTTTTTTTCATCGAGGAGTTCAAGTAGCCTTGCCTCAAAGCCAAGTTTACTCACCTAGTACTTAACTTAATAACCCATTGGTAGTTGGGAAGCAGTTCAACATTAGAGTTTAATTTTTTCACTAGTTTTCTGATTTATAAACACTAATTTCTTGGAAAATTTGAAAGTTTCCGAAAAGTAAAAATTCAGTATCTTGTTATCCAACTATATACAGAGATAACTGCAGTTAAATGTTTGGTGCATTTTCTTCCAGTCTTTTTTTCAATGTGTAAATATTAAAATTATTTCATAGTTGAGATCATACTGCATATATGGTACTGTATCTTGCTTTTTTTTTTTCATTTTAACGTCGTGAGCATTTCTCCCATGGCATTAAAACTGTCTTTGAAAATTGAAAGCATTTTGGGCTGTCAGCATAACTGAAAATGTTTTCTTGGTGTGACACATGTATCTTTGTAATTGGTTTGATTTTAGTGTGCTTTGCTTCAATAAAAGTTCAGTATTACAATTTACAGATTGGGGTGGGGAGTGGTATCTACTTCAAATTACCAAAATCTTCCTAGTAGGATTCCTTTTTCAGTGATTGAACTCCTCCGCTGGTGCATTTAAAACACCACATTTACACACGTGTGCTTCTTGATTAAAACCTCAGAACACAACTTTGTGCAAAGGGAGTGGTAACCATTTGAATGTGCGATTCATTTCAAATGCAACAATGCCAGTTTCTTAGGGTTCCCTGTCAGGATGTTAACCACTTTAAGTCATGGGGATTTCAAATCCCCGCTTTCTGCTGGAGATGAGAAAACGGGTGGAGCAGATCTGCAGAGGGTCCTGAAGCTGTGCTGAGTGGATCAACAGTAATAACAGTCTGCCTTCTCTCCTCCAGGGCTAGCCCTCTGCTCTCACAGGGCTGAAGTGGGTGGGAAGCAAGGAGAGAGTACAGTCGCGGCCTCCAGGCCAGGGGCTGCTGGGTGGAGGAAGGGGAGGTGGATTGCTTCTGCATTTGCTCTTTCTCTGCCTATATGTGACCTAACTATGTGCTGGTAAACTGGAACCACATGTCATTCTGAAAACAGGATTTTCTTATTACCCTAAGCATGAACTTGGTATGAAAATAATAGTTTTGTGCTACTTTTAACAATTTATCATGTAACCTAGATTCCTATAACCTGGACTTGTAACTTTGTTTTAACTCCCGTGGGAGCTTTCTTTTCAAAGTATGATTAAACCATCTTAATCTACACCCCCCTCCTTCACTAATCATTTAAAATGGATACAGAAACTTTAAAACTGATTAAGTTTTATCTTGTATTAAGCAATTGAGACTTCTCTGTCTAATCATACTACTTGTTCTACTGCTTTTGTCAATTGATATTCCCCTAGCCCTTTTGAAAAAGTGTGTTTTTGGTAGAAATTTAAGTTGTATGCCCTTGGGCTGTACAACTTCGTTCTTAGTTCTGAAGCATGTTTAGATTCTCTGTACTTGTATAGGCCTGATTGTTCATGTGGTTTAGCTAAGGTTTCCTAAAGCATCTTCTAGTAGCTGTCACTGGTTTATAAAATAAAATTTGGGCTGTTTAAAATACACATATTTTTTGGTTGTTAATCTTGATTTTTTTTTTTTTTGTGACACTTGTGAAGTCTTTTTTTTTTGGGAAGATTAGATAAAGTTTGAAAAGAATTTTCACTGCTGAGAGTAGGTAATAAATAGATCCTTTTGCACACTGTGATTTTACTTTTGCTGTCAAACTGAACTCCATACACCTAACAGAAAAAAGATTGTGGTTTTCTGGAAGTTCCTGGGGAATTTTCCAATGGATCAAATTGATGTTTACACTTTTCTTTTTCATGGAGAATGGCAGTTGGTGTGCCTGTTCACTTCTGATGGAGTGGCTTATGAGCCTTGGGTATTTGTCCTTAGGTGCTAAACATACTGCCATGGAACTCCTACCTTAAGAGGGGCCTTGGTTGGGGTGGGGTTTCTTGAGTTCTTTTTGTGGTTTCGAATGATAAAGGGCATCCTGACTTTAATTACTGAAGTAGCCCAGTTTATTGCTGAAGGCCCAAGTGTCGCAGTATAATTACCTTAGGACTTCCTGCATTATGACCCAGGTATGAAAAGGTTTATCGTTTAAAGAATGTGGACACCTTTAGTAGTATGTTATGAGCTTTGAGATTAGAAAGAAGGCACAGCTCTCCTCAAGGAGTTGACTGTCTTGGTGAAGAACTTTAAAACAATGCCAGCGATTTGAGCATTTCTAACTTGATGGCAAAGCTTTAAGTGAAGCGAGCCACCCGAGTTTCTTTCCTGGTATTGGAGAGGTGAATAAACGTCAACAGCTTTGGATTTCAAAATGAGGGGTAGGACTTTGAAGCATTTTTTCTTTCTTTCAGAATTGAATGAATGTTATGTGCCAGGCACTGTATTAAATTCATTAGATAGAGATGAAAAGACACTGTGGGAAGAAGCGAATGATTGTACTGTGCTGTATAACATGAGCTTAAGATGCTGCTTGTCCTTTTATTTTTAATCGACCTGTGGGCCGGGGAAGAAAGTGCAGTTCCTTTTGAAAATGTTAAGTTTGAGGTGTCCAACAGGCAGTTAGAAAAATGGATGGGTCCTTGAGCTCAGGAGAAGTGTCTGCTCCTGTGGCACCGATTTGGAAAACGATGGGTAAGCGGAGGGGTCAAGGCTAATCACCAACCTGTCAGGGGCAGAAGAGACGCCCGCAAAGGCCACTGAGGAAGGAGCGGAGAGTTTCGAGCAGGAGGGAAGAGGAGCCAGCAAGAGACTAAAAAGGAGAGGTAGGAGAACCAGGAGAGAGGTCTCAGAGGGGAGGAGGTGACGGAGGAACAAGTGGGGAGCAGATGTTGAAAGGGAGGTGTAAGGCCCAACCATTTTAAGGAACTGCAGATCATCTGATTCAGTCTTGGGGGGAGGGAGTGAAGAGGGCAGGGAGAAGAACTGTCAAAGAGATGGGACGTGAGGCAGGCCAGGGCCTAGATCCTCAAGCCACTTCCATGCTAAAATGATTTAGACTTTAAGAGGGGGCAGTATAAGCGACTAGGAATATAGAATCTGCATGAGTTGGAGTCCCAGATCTTGCTTACTGGCTGTGTGACCTTGGGCGACTTACTTAATCTTGGTTTTTCATCTACAAAATGGAGATAATACAGATGTCATAGGGTGTTTTGAGGATAAAATGGAAAAGTACTTACTGCTAGACATGAAGTCTCCAATATTAGTGCGTGTATTTTATTATTTTTTAAGTAGGTGCTAACCTTGGAAAGGTGTTTAGTGCTTAAAGAGGGACACCATCAGATTTCTTCTGGCCACCAGTGGGAGGGGTGCATGCATCTTCTACAGAGAGCGCAGCGAGGGGACTGGTTGGTTAGAGTAGTTTGCGGGAGAGGTGTGGGCTACAGAACATGAGCAGCATATGGGAGGTGGTTGAGACTGGGTTTGAGAATGTTCACAGATTATTTGTAGCGAGAACAGTGTCAGGGAATTAGAGAGATTGGATGTGGTAGGAAGCAGAATCTGTTTTCCAATTGATGTTCAAATTTAAATCGTATTTACAGGGCATAAAACTAAAAAGAATGGGCCCCCATGAAATCAACCTCTAAGCTTATGTTAAGTCCTGTTCTTTGGAAACATTGATTATACCAGATCGTGTTATATAAATTTAGTCAAGCAATAACAAAATCCCTGTATGAGGCTAGAATAGCATAAGGTGAAATTTATAAGACGGAAAACCCACTGTTAGCGATCTTAGGTTTTTCAGTTCAGTGCTATAGTTTATGTTTCTTGCCTCATGTGCCTTTTACAGGTTTATCCTGAACACTTAGGAGTGGAACATCTGTTTGCCTCCTTAACTGTTCAAGAGTCTAAGGAATGAGTGTCCAGCAATGAGTGCTGGGTCTGTTCTGCATTTCATAACTTACCCACGAAAGCAAAGCAGCAGGATTTTTTTATGCCACCTTTGCCCTCCCCCCTTCTCCAAAGGATTATAGACCATAATGAGTTAGGCTGTCCTAAGGGGTATCTGCCAAATAGAGGTCAGACTTTGGGTGATCATACAGCTCTTTTTGTCTAGGGCAGACTCATTTTGTACTTCATGTCCCGCAGAATTTTTAATAGTGATCCTTTTCCGGGTTTGGCAGTGTACTGTTTTGGGTGATAAATTATGAAGTCACCTTATCTAGAGATGTTGCAACAAGCCCAGTCAGGCCTGGAAATGACTGCTTGTGCCGCTATGTGCACGTGTGCTCACACACCCACACCCACATCAGAGGGGTCTGTTGGAATGGTGACTTTTGATAACCAAAATGTCCTATTTATAAAGCAAGTGCCTCCTGTCTTCAGCTGTCAAAGAGAGTAGATGGGAGGATTTTATGATCTGTTTATACACCTAGTATGGTGCGTGCCACATAAGCTTCCAGTAGTTGGTAGTTAACCAATATTGAAAATACTGGTAGTATTAACAAATAAAACCTCTCATGTCAAAGCCCGATGGTTCATTTTTCCAGAATAAAACTTAACTGTTCCTTGGGGCCCCCTTACGAGGAAAACAGGCAGACATCTTTTGACACTATGACAACATTGAAAGTGAAGTGGGTTACTTTCAAGAGGGTTCGATAATTGAGCAACTCTAAAACCTTTTTTCTTCTTCCTAGGTCTTAGTGGTGCAATGGCTAGTATAAGCGTGCGTTCGAGTACCCCAGGCTCTCCTACACATGTAAGCAGTGGATCCAGTGCTAGTCGAAGGAGAAATGGACTCCATGATGTCGATTTGAACACTTTCATATCAGAAGAAATGGCACTCCACTTGGACAATGGTGGAACTAGAAAGCGTACCTCAGCCCAGTGTGGCGATGTCATTACAGACTCACCAACCCATAAACGCAACAGAATGATCTAAACCGCAAACATTTTCACACCCACCATGCTGCTTGAAAGCCACTTGATCCTCAACATTTACTATTATTGCAAAGGAAACATGAGGCCATCTTCCCTTGTTCACTGTTTAAGACACGTGAATTCTATAGTGGTTGCCATAAAAGGAAGTTGTAGGTATTGACAGTAGATGCCTCTTGTAACTATGGCTTTCTTAAAATTTATACCCCTAGCAGAGGACATCAGATACCGTGTAGTGGTTAGGAAGTTCATCATAGGCAAACATATATATCTGTTCCAAGGCTAAAAGTGACCTTAACTGTATTTATTCTCAAAGGGAAAGGAAATATCAGATGTTTATTTGGTTCTAGAATGCTTTTTTTCTTTTTTCTTTTTTTCGTTGTCCATTTCCTGCTGTGTTGAGTATTTTGCTTCCAACAATATTGCCAGGTTCCCAGAATTGTCTAAAACACACGATTTGGCTTCCTTGTCAAATCTCTAGCCTTCCATTTTTGCAGCAGCGCTGTACCATGCACCTGGTTTCTATATAGTAACAGTGTGCGACTTCGAATTATTGGACTATGCCCTGTGTTTAGTTTTCACAGCACTTGCTAATTCTGGTGATTGTGTGATGTACAGAGGTGCTACGATGGTTATGCAATTAGTACTAAATATTGAACCAATACACAGAACTTTCCTGGATTCACTTTGTGTGTGTTAGTGCTCTAAGAGTAGCAATATTATTAAATCTCCCCCAGATTCACCCTGTAGGCTTAAGCTCTTCAGTTTAAAGACAAGTACTACTTCCCACGCAGGGTACTATCCTTACGGTAAATGTTAACATGTAGACAGTACTCAAGGTGACCTTGAGTAGAAGAGTTCATGAACTTGGAGAAGGGGCTTTTTGGTTTAGAGTTTGCGAAGGGAGATGGATGGTGGGAGGGTATTCCAGTCTTTCTGTCCTGTTAATATTTTTCATGGGTGCTCTACTTTGTGCAGTTTCCATTGGCGTGGGTGAAAGATTAAAAAAAAAAAAGTCTTTCATCTGCTAATAATGTGGTCACCAATAGCAAAACCCAACTCTCCGGTCCCTCTCCTAAAAAATGCAGTTTGGAATCTCATTCTGGAAAAGATGGAATCGCATGGAGGTTCTCTAGATGTTAGGTAGACCTAAATAAAAGTTCTCAATAGACTCCTCTTTTGAGTAAATATACGACCTCTTGTAGCTACAATGTTTTAGAGCATGTTTCATCTTCATTTTTAATACCTTGAACTGAATGATAGTCTCTCATAGATGAAGAACTGATGTCAGCCTGCCAGGTACTGTAATTTATTCTATCATATTATTATATAATATATATCAAGTAGGACAGTGAAAAACGTTTCCTTGCAAACTTGTAGTCCAGTATCAGTTACTTCCTGTTTTTATCCTTAAAACACCATTGCGAATCAGCAAGGGTTTCCAGTAATTTACTCACAGCACATTGTTCAAGTTTGCAATTCTGCAGCCATTTAGTAACATCTTTATGTGAGGAAACTTTGCTAAGTTAACCATAATATTCATTAACTGGGTGGGATGTGAATGAATGTTGGAAATGTTGTGCGAACCGAAATTCTGTATTATCGATATAGCCCTTATTTAAAAAAGTCAGTTCCATACTAAAACTAGGAATGAAAGTGAGGTATTTCTCAATTTTTGCAAAAGTGGATCATTTTTTTGCTTGGATATAATAGGAAGAATTATAGCAATTTGTCATTTTACCTGAAAACGGACAAGCCTCTGTATTATGAATACTTTCAAGCTTCCCTTTGGAATATACCAAGAAATGCATTAGAAGTTATTTTTGTTTTTCTATGGTTGTAAATTTAGATTCTGGAATTGGGGTTTGGTGGTGTGATGTGTTGCTCACAAGTGGCCAGAACCCCTATTCCTAAAGGATTTTGAGATTGAGGAACACATATTTACTCTCCCCTTTATGCCTTGGTTCTAGTTCCTCTTTCCAAATTGAGTGACAATTTTTTTGGGTTGTTTTGTTTTAGTTGGTGCTCTGACGCTTAATCTCAGTACCCTTTACTCTCGATTGTCAAATTTTGATAAAACATGTGCCATTTTCTTTGGTAAGAGAAAGCAGGTCTTAATGTCTGCCAGAACACAATTTATATGCCTTATTGGCTCCATTAAACTTTTTAAAAACTTCAGCATTCGTTGCTTTTTTCCATTACATTAAATCTCAAATGCTGTTTGTCACCTAATTGTAACCCCTCCTTTTCCGTTCCATTGCTCTCTCATGTGCTCCCTGAGCACAGACTAACCGTGACACCTAAGAGTGGAAAGAGAAATGATTTCTCTTAGGAAAACTTAGTTCTGACTGCTAGATTTTTGAAACCGGTCTCTGTGCCATTTTAGATCCAAAACAAATCATGGAAGATTGCATATTTATGTGGAACTTTTTAAATAACGTTGATTTTCTTTTTTTCCCCAGTCTCTTGAGAGCATTGTAGGCTGAATTTTAAAACTTAACACTTTGCTTTGGGGGAACAGAACCTCTTCTCATCTTAAGCTAGATTCTCTGGTTCTTTTAGACAGCATAACTCATTCGTTCTGTTCCTGTCACCCTAACTTGGCATGAGGGGGTTGAATTCATCCTTACACAGCAGTGTTCTGAGCATGACTGAAGCATTAAAAACTTAATGTTTAGTATTTTATAGAGCAAAATTAATGGAAAGCATTTGGCTGAATCTAAAGACCTGCAGTCAAATTCTTCAATGTGGTTTACCCAGCTGGAGTAGTGGTACACACGTTAAATCATTCAATGAATAAATAATTTAAAAAACCAAAAAACTATGGGGCTTGTCTGCAGTTTTGTTTTGGTCACCATATCTGAATAGCTCTTTGATGTAATCAAACGAAGTCCAGGCTTTAAAAAAAGAACTAGCCGCCTACATTTGTTTTCCTGGGCGCTATTGGAATTCATCAAACTTGAGTGACTCGGGCTTTGGGCCTTAAGGTTTCCCTATAGCAGTGAAAGCTGGGCTGACTTCCTGTATAGTAAGAGGGAGGGCCAAAGTCGGAGTGCATGTGAGCCAACCTCAGAGTGCTCTGAAGGTGCAGGATGCCAAGGGATGATTTGGAAATGGGGCCTTCAGTTGGGGACATGGGCAGCACAGTTAATTTTAGAAAATTATGAATGAACCGTTCATCCCTTTTGGCATGGTTACCGCCTGGATTTTTTGGAGAAGTTAGTGACTAGGTTAGTAAATCAATCATTTTATTTCATACAGCTGTCACTTTGTCCACTAGATTGATTACTTAGGTGTCTAGTTATGAGGTTGGGAATCGTCAAATATATTCTGTCCTCTTGGGATGGAGTGACTTGGAAGGTTCTGTTGGAAAAATGCCCTTGTTTTAAAGTTAAAAGAAACTTAAGGTTTATTAGTTGAAGAAGGTTGCTGTAACCAGATGTTTGTAGTACCTGCTTCCGTTCACCCTCCTTGAAAGCTGTTACAGCTTCCATCAGTTCAGATGACCTTACCTCCCAAGCCTCCAGACCCCACACTGGAACGTTTCTGAGCTGTGATGTTTTAGTGGGGCACAGTGTTTTGGCTATCATTCCATGTATTGTATTGATGGCATTGAACGTGGTGAGATGCAGGGTTTTACTTCTTGTGATGGAACCTGCCTCTTCTCTGTCAAGTTCTGCAGACAGCAGCCTGTGACACGAGAGGGTGTTGAGGGTCCCACACAGATGTTGTGGCCCTGGGCAAAGCTAGGACGTTTCATCGATGGCTGTTCCAAGTTTCTGATGGCCCCTCATTGGTATTTTGAGTTAATACTTTAAAGACCATTTAAAGCTGCAAAAATCCAGCCACACAGCAGCTTATAGTATATGCTGATCTTGTCACATCAATATATATCATGTTTTATGACCAAATAGTATGGTATTATATGGACAGGTGTTTATGGGGGGTCCCAGTTTTTCATAATTAGTAATAGTGCAGCAGTGCATATTCTGGTTTCTTTAGGTTTCTGGAGGATAAATTTCTGCAGGTAAAATTGCTGGTTCAAAGGAATTTATATTTAAAATACTGATAGGTCCTCCCCAAGTACCATCTGCAAGGTACTGATTTATACTTCATCACCACGGTAACAAGAGTACCTTTTCCCGTGTCTTAGTCAGTGTTGGGTATCTATGCTACTCACAGGCACAGGTGGTCTTACCATTTTCGTTTGCTTTTTGCCCCCTCATAAGAAGGAAAATTCTTTGCTTGAAATCAAGTGGATTTGAATGCCGACTCCACTTCTTACTGTGTGTGGGAACCTGGTAAGTTTGCCTCTCTCTGCTCAGTTTTGTCATCTGTGAAATAGGTATAACAGAAAAAAAATGGTGCAGACGTTAGTGACTGGAATTCCTTGGATAATTTACAGCTACATTTATAACCTGCCTCCCATCAGTGGAATCCTTGAGGACTCTGGAATGACTGATTTTTTCTTTTTTTTTTTTAACGTGCCATTGAAAAAATGAACACACATGCATTTCTGTAAAGAAAATTAAAAGGTCAGACATTAGTATAAAGGCCCTTTTAACTTTCTCCTTCATCCTCCTCCCCCAAAATAAAACCTGAATAGAATTGGAGAGTAACCTCCAAACCATTTATATATGTTTTTTTAAGTTTCATGTATGTAGCCATTAAAATAAGCTGGTTGACGGGTGGTTATTTATGCACCAGAGCTGGAAAATACACTAGGCATGTAAGTCATTGTGGGAAACAGGAACTTGGACGGTCCAGTCTTGAAAGTGGACCGATTTTGCCGTGTTCTGGGGCATTTTGAAACCAGAGGGGTGGGTACCAAACACACAGTGAGGCTTGTGTGCTGTGAAGTCTTGTCTACGTGTGAGTGCGATCCTATTTCTCAGGTCGAATGCCTGCCCGGGCGATGCCACAGGCCGGCAAGTACAGGCCACCTCACTTAGTTATTGGTACTTGCTCCTCGGGTCGGATCCACGCCTTCTGAACCCAAGGGAAGTATGTGTGCTGCAGGGGCTTGGGTGCAGTGCAGCCTTACTAGTGAGGGCGGTGGCATTCCTTTGTTTTTGATCTGGTAGGTGTGTTCTCCGAGGGGCTGGAAGTGGCCAGGGCTCCGAGCATTTACGGAGTTGCCTTTGAGAGCTTCAGCGGTCCTGGGTTTTCTCCGCTTCAGCAATGAGGCGGGTTCAGAAAGCTGGAAACAATTTTCCATCCTGACTGAGAAGTGTTTGGGGGTGCTTGGGGCAGCCAGCCACCACTGGTTTCCCTGGGTGGCTTTCAGCACCTGGGGGCCCAGTGGATCCATAGTCCAAATGCCCTCTATGAGTCCACCAAGGTATGTGCCACTGCAGCTTTGGGATTGGAGGAAAGACTCTCCGACCATTGCTACTCCACAGGGGTGGTGGTGCCAGGGCTGAAATCCCTTAGGGGAGAGGGAACACTCCCAGACTCATTGGGTGCTGGGGGAGGATGGATGGTAATGACGTCCCCCCCGCTCTTCTCCCAAGGTGATGTCACAACCGCAGTGACAGTGTTGATTTCAGAGTACAGTAGAAATTGGTAACTGCTAAGAAGCTCTGATTCACCATATGAGGCTCCTTAGGTGTTTGCTCGGTGATATTCTGTATATTAAGGCTCGTCTTTTGCCCGTCTCAGTGTTTCTCAAACGTTTTGGATTATGCTCAGCAGTAAGAAACCTCTGCCATCAAGACCTCGTGTGGAGACACACGCGCCTCCGTCATCATAACTACGACGAGCTGCAGAGCCGCTCTTACCTACCTGTCTGCCCACCGCCCTTGGTAGTTTCTTGCTGTTTTCACTGAACAGTACGCTGTGTGTGAACTGCATTGATTCCACAACCAGCTCGAAAACTCGGCCCTCTGGATGGCGGCACCTGGCACAGAGTAGGTACTTGGACATTGCTTGAATGAGTGAGGAGATACACGGTGGCTTGAAGAAATTTACTGTTTTCATGAAAAGTCCCTGATTTCCTCGGGGGCCTTCACAATCTCAAGAAGCAGGGTGTGGTGGTGAAGAGCAGGGCTTTGGGGTTGGGGAGCTGTGGGTGATCCCTGCCTTGGTCTGTGCTGAGAATAAAGGTGCCTGAGACGACGACTGGCATGTAGGGGGCACTCACATGTTAGCCCTTCAATGCTGTCACTGTCACCGTCAGTCCGTCGGGATAAAATGCCCTTCTCAGTGTGAGGGGGGCTCTCCAGGTTTCTACACCAGCCACTGTCCCCACCCCCTCTCCCCTCAGTTCCGTGGTTCTCAACCTGCCTGCACAGAATCAGTCGTGGTCAGGCTGTGACCAGACAATCTAGGTGGGACTCCTTGGGGTGGGACCAGGCTCCCACATTTTTCAAGCTCGTTCGGTAGAGAACCACTGTCCAAGGGCCTCGTGCATTCTGCAAAGAGCGCCGAGGGTAGTGGTGCTCTGGCTCTTTGTAGATTGTTTACTGGGCAGATGGCCAGTGGCACTGGGCTTTCTCATGGTTGGCCCCGAGGCTGAGGGCAGCTGGTCCTGCCAGAGGCCTGGCCCCTCCCCCTCGGGCTGTTGCCCATCCACCTTCAGGCCCTCAGGCTTTGAGGAAGTCTGGACGTGCCTCTGGGCCAGGGCGTGTTACTGGGCTGGCTGGAGGAAAGAGGTGGCATCTGCAAGGCCCCAGGGCGTGGTGAGTCCTGGCTCATCAGAAGCGGAGTCTCCTGTTGCACCTGGTGGGATTGTCACGCTGGTAGAGGTTACAGATTCCTCGACTCCCCATCTACACACACCGAACCCAAAGGTCTGAGGTGGGGACAGGGTATCTATCTTTTAAAAACGTCAAAAAATAAAACAAAAAGGGATCCTAAGTCCTACCACCCGGTTACCTCTGTTGACATTTTAAAAATTAGCGTTGGTAATACATACACTTGGGAGGGAGGGAAATCGTACAGAAAT
The DNA here is from genome assembly GCF_057876585.1 of Rhinolophus sinicus. NCBI lineage: Eukaryota > Metazoa > Chordata > Mammalia > Chiroptera > Rhinolophidae > Rhinolophus > Rhinolophus sinicus. The sequence goes on along the minus strand of NC_142510.1, from coordinate 9,363,059 downwards.
GTTCAGGGTGAAACGTCTTCCCGAGCAGTTAGCTTGTGGAGGTCACCCTGGGTGCAGGCAAGCCGGGAGTGGGGTGGCCTGCTGCTGTGGGGAGCGCGCCAAGGCTGAGGCTGGTGGACACAGCAGAAAAAGGATGAACCCTGGTCCTCGGGCATGTCAGCCAGTGAGGTAACTCGGAATCTGTTACTAGGAGCCGTTCCCTCTTCCAAAAGACCAGGGTGGGGCACACCCCGCATTCCCTACAGACCCCAGATCTGCCTACCCTGTCGAGTTATTGGGTGCACTTTCAAAAACACCGACTGACTTACCTGTATCTGTGTATTCCTGAAAAAGCGTCTGGAAGGGGCAGGTACACTGCAGACGGCACTTGGTCTTTAGTGCAAATAGGTTGGCGCGCTCCCCTTACCGCCTACACAGACCCGTGCCTTGTCCTATGTCACAGGTGTTGTCAGGAACGAGGGCTGCATCCTGAGATCGCTCCCAGCCTAGGACGGTCTCACTGAACAGCTGACCAGATGGAGGCTTCCGTGCCTGGCTTTGTAGCCGCTGCCCCGGTGTGGGGCGGGCAGCTCCATGCTGTGCATCCCTCACAGGCACAGGCTGTGCTGGTCACTGCGTCTGGAGGGCGTACAGCCTCTGGTTACCGTGTCACTAACCCCACCACACCAAGTTCTTGAGCCACTCCACCTCAGTTTCCCTGTCTGTAAAGACGGTTGTTTATGAGGGTGAAATGAGGTAATGCCGAAGGGTGCCTGGCTCCCATGAGCACTGAAAGTGCGGCTACAAGATGCCATTCTCTCCATTTTCCCATGGTGGGGGCAGGGGGCGTTGCAGTGGTTGGCGAATTGTCCTGAGGCTGGTAAGTGGTGCCCTAGGTTGGGGTTGAGAGGATTGTGCTGAGGTCAGCAGACAGTTGAGGTGCGGGAATGTCACCAGGAAGGGCTTAGGTGACACTCCTGGGCTCGGCAGGGCCCCACCCCAAAGGGAAGCAGCAGTTTGTTCCCAGCGGCTCATCGCCACGTGCACGGACTAAACAGGATTTGACGTGCGTCCGGGAGACAAGCAGTCCAGTGAAATCCTGTTTTGCGAGGACTCCTGACTGCCCTCTGCTGCATCCTCCATGCAGAGGCCTTCCCCCGGGAGGCCACAGCAGTGGCATGTCCCCGGGCACGGGTAGCTGGCCAGTGGAGTCAGGCACCCTGCGATCGTTTACATCCTTGCCCAGGCTCCCAGCCCATCAGCTTTAGGTGAAGGGGGTCCGTTATTTCCAGCCCTCAAGTGAAGCTGGCCCTGTCATGCTGGGGAGGACCAGAGCCTCGGGCACGTCAGCTGTCACCCCCGCTGGCATTCTCAGTGGGTGTCAGCAAGGAGGATCTCCCTGGGCATCACCCAGCGGGGTCCACCCCCCTGGAACCTTATCCAGAGGCTTCTCCTTGTTAACATTGACTCCAGTTGCAGGTTTCAGATACTGGATTTATATCTGTCCTTGGGATGCTCTTCGGTTCACTTATTGAAGAGGCTGTCCCCTTTTTGGTTTGCCTTCCATGTCATCTCCTTGGACCCTCCCCCTCCTACATTATTCTCTCTGCCCTTTGTTTTTCTCGATGCCTTGTGATTTTATTTACTTGTTTACTTTTGTTTTGGCCGACGTTTCCTGGAGGATGTGTATGTTGTTCACCCTTGAACCTGCCTTTGTGCCTGTCACTGAGTAGATAATAGTTGTTGAGGGGACGAGGGGACCCCATTTTACAGATGAGAAGACAGAGGCACTGAAAAGTTAAACCAGGGTCAAGCTCAGATCTGTCTGGCTTCAAATTCAAGAGGCTTGGTGAGGAGGGTTGGGAAGTAGGACCTTGGGCAGGTTGCCTTAGCCTGAGCCTCAGTTTGCTCATCTGTAAATTAGGGTAACTGCCTCACATTAACCATTTAGCTGCCTCGTAGTGTGTGTTCAACAACTTCTTGTTTGGGGGGATGCCCTGAAAGATGCTCGCGTGACCTGCTTGTCCTAGTCAACTCGGATGAACTTGGATTGAGTTTGAGACCTTCTAGTTGCACACCAGTCGGTGATGCAAGCAGATGCTGAAATCTTGTTTCCCTTCCCACAGAGTCACCCCTCAAAAGCCTGAATCCCTCTCAGGGGGCCCTGTGGTTGGCGATGAGTGTCTCCCTAAGGCTGGGAGCCATGCATTCTCCTGTGGTGACTCACTTCCTGTTTGGGCCTGGAATTTGGAAGACAGAAATATGTCAGAGTCAGCTCCATGGCAATGGCTGGACCTGCCCACTAAAGCCTTAAAGGGACAGCCCTCCCAGGGTAGGGCTTGTCCTGTGGGGTCCCTGGAACAAATTGGGGTGCTGATGGGTTAGGATTTGAACCCAGGGAATCTGCTGCCGGATCCGACAGTCCTTTTGCGCTAAGGAACAGCCCCACCTCCCCTGTCTAATCCAGTTGCTAGGCCAGTCCTTACTCTACTCTTGTGGAGCTTGCTTCCTGGTTGGGGCCATCTTTGCTTCTTCTATCAGACTGGCTGAGAATTCCCTGGGCTGACTGGGAAAACTCACTGAGATCCCGTTTGTCAGGGTGGGTGGGACACCTGCGGTGCTGTTGGGGTCAGATGCGTGACTGATACAGGCAGCCGTGAGGTGACAGTGAATTGCAGAGTGTGCATCCATTAAGGACACTTAAATTCATGTGTTTTAAAGACAGACCCTGTTCCCCCAACAGCACGTTCTGTGGATGGGGCTGGCTTTGGCCTCTCTGGGGTCAGAACACCTGGAAGATTGGGTGGATGCCTTTCTAGGCTCCTTCAGAAACAGCTATCCTCACCTTGCCCACCTCTGAAATGGGCCCTTGCCAGTCCTGGATTTGGGGTCCTGGGTTGGGATACGCAAGAATCAGTGATCTGTAACTTCCAGATACTTACTTTCGGTTTAGACTCTGCTCTCCCACTCCCCAAATCCCTCCATTCCCAATCTGTATCAGATGGGGTACTGGTGGTGCCTTGGGCCTGCCCTTTAGGCCTTTGCCTCCGAAGTCCCATCCTAGGTCCCCCATCCTAGGTCCCCATTGTGGCTAAATCCTTCCCTTAACGTGGCAGAAGACAAACCATGGCTGTGGGCAAAGCAGGTTCTGGCTTCTCTGTGAGACAAACAGGAAGTCCCCCAATAGTGCAGGAATTTATGTAATCCTCACAGGGAGACAGTCATCCTGGTAAGGCCATTTCTCAACTGTCTCTTGGATGCTTTACATGCAAATCCCATTGCCTGGTTATGGCAACCCCTCAGTCAAGTCTGTGTGCCTATTTTGCCAATGGAGAAGCTGCTTCTCAGAGAGGTTGAGTGACTTGTCTGGGGACGCTCAGCTGGGACTCAAACTAGAGATTTTGTCTCTCTAAAGCCTGGACTCTCCTCTCCTGTGTAACTTTCTTTACCTGATCAAGGCCCAAGACCTGTTTCCCTGCAACTTGTGGTCCAGTGGGAGGTGTGATATTTGGCAACATTGCTGTGTTTAATTAACCTTGCTTTTTGCTCATTCCAGTTAATAGTGGCGTTTCGTGGTCTTAGCATAAAGAGAAAATAGCTTCATTTTCTACTCACTGCCTTTTTTTGTTGTTGCCTTTTCTTTAATACAAAAACAGAATTCTTTATTAATGTGGCTGGTTTAAAATATTAAAACACTATGTAAAGGAATAGAACAACACAGCAGGACTTAAAAAAGGAATGCTGATATACAATCCCTGGGCATAAGCTGCTGGATTTGAATCCTGGCTCCACTGACAAGAGTTGTGGGACCTTGAGCAAACCTACTTCACGCCACTGTGCCTCAGTTTCCTCATCTGTAAGATGTGGGTAACGATAATTTCAAGTTGTTACGAGGCGTAAATGAATTTAATGATAATATTTATAAAGTTAGAATAGCATTTGCCATATCGTAAGCACTATGTAAGTGTTTATTTGATGACATAAATACGATATGGAAGGGTTCTCACTCAGAACAGACAGAGCTACTAGCCCCCTTTTATCCCCCAGACCCAATTTTGTTTTGTTTTTTCTCACAGAGGCAACCTCTGATATAATTTTGGTAGTTTTCTTTCTGGACCAGGAGTCAGCAAACTACAGCCTGGTTTTGTGAATAAAGTTTTATTTACACTCATTTGTTTACGTATTGACAGTGACAGAGACCTTATGGTTCACAAAGCCCCAAATATTGACTGTCTGGTCCTTCACAAAAAGCGCTTGCTGACCTCCGAGCGAGACCATTTTCTATAGTTAAAAAAAAAAGAAAAAAACTCCATGCTGTAGGCATTTGTTCAGCAGTTTGCTTTTCTTCATTTAACATTAAATTGAGAACTTGCTTCTCTGTACGTGTGGACCAGCCTGCTGCTGGGATTTCAGATTTGGCTATACCATAATTTGTTAGGCAATTTCTGTGATGTCATTTAGTTTATTTTTGCATCATTTATTGTGAAAAGTGAACAGCTTTTGTGTATATATGTGAGATTCCTAGACACCAAGAAGTGGATGCTCTGGGTCAAAGCATATTTGAACGTTTTAACGTTTGATGGAGGCTGTCCAGTTGTCTTCCCCAAAGACCAACTTACACAGCCTCCAAAAATGTCTGCAAGTACCCATTTTCCCCCATCTCCACACTTGAGTGTTGATTCTTTCCAAATTAACTTATAGTTGAATTTATCATTCTAATAAAAGTCCAAAGGGATTTTTGGAAGTGGGTCAGAAGTATTTAAGTTGAACTGAAAGAATTCACAGCTGAGAATAGCTAAGGAAAGTTTGAAATAAAAGGTAGAGATTAAAACTTATTGTTGAACAGTGATAATTAAAACTTAGGTATTTGCACCACTAGTAAAACAGGAGGGACACTCCAGAAATTACCCCCCCCTTTTTTTTAAGAACCTGGTGTTTCATCAAGAAATAGCACAAAATGACAGGGAAAGGCGATGGCTTAGTCAACAAGTGTTATCAGGAAAATTGACTATTTGAGGGGAAAAAATTGTTAGAGCATTACTTCATGCTCCCAGATATATTGACAGATTTAAATATAAGAGTTAAATGTAAAACATAAACAATTAAAAACTGGAGGAAAATATATGAATATTTAAACTTTCTAAGCCTAAAAGTAATGGGCAATATTTTTTAAAATAAAAGCTTGATTATGGTTATAAATTTAAACCACCTATATAAACAAAATTGAAAGGAAAAAGGGAATAGAACAAATTTAATATCTACTGCTATTATACACACACACACACGCAATGGGGAGATACGAGTACATGTGTATAAGAAAGTAATATGCCAAAAAGGAAAAATAAAGAAAAGATATGAACAGGGAGATTTCAGAAGCAGAACTACAAATGACCAACCCATGTATGAATAAAAAGTTCAACCTTACCTTGTGAAATTCAAATTTTAAAAAGAGATACTATGTTTTGAGGACACTTGAACCGAAAAGTGGATACTATTTTGCTGGGAAATCTGAGATGATGCTCCCGAGAGGGCAAACTCAACATTGTGAAAAATAAGTTGGCCACGTATCTGAAAATCAGCCCTAGCTTTTGAGCCTATAATTCCATTTCTAAACAATACCAAGAGGGGACTAGAGTTGTGGAAGACGATTCTTATGCAATTATATGACATGTAGTATTATTTGGAGTAGAAGGCAGAAAGAAATAACATAAAAATCTACGATAAGGGACTGATTAAACATACCAGTTTCATTAGCCCGAAAATTATGAAGTCTTTCTAAAGCATGCTCTTGAAGAGTATTTCAAGAAATGGGGAAATGCTCATAATATAATGAGAAATACACACACAGCATGATCTTAAATTTGGCTAGAACAGAGCCGGGCAGGAAGCTTTACATACATGTTAGCTACTATCATACTGAGAATTTCAAACCCTCAAGTGACCATTCATTCATTCATTGGTCCATTCATCACGCAGTTGACACGTATGTATCTGAGTGTCCCACTGGTGTGTGAGCCTGTTGGGGAACGTTGTGTGGCCAGCGGCCCCTGGGCTTCTCTCCGATTCCTTCTGGGCCTTCAGCTGGCTCTGTTTCTGGCTGGGCACTGCCATCTAGAGGCTCCTGGCCCACAGGGCAGCTGTCCCCTGCAACCCCTGACGTGGAGTTCCAGTGAGGACCCTCTCACTGCACGCGCCCCCTGGGAGAGCTGTTTGTTTTCTGGAAGCTTCTGAGAACATCGTCGCTAGAAATACCCTTCAAGATGGCTTACGTCAAGCTCCTCACATGTTGACCACACTGTTGATGAAAGGATAAGTAATATGGACATACGTATGTATTCTTTGAAGTTTCACTATATAGTATTAAAACTCAAGGGTACCGCGGCAACTGTTTAGAACTTAGAACAAACAAAGAGATTTTGGGGAAGAGGGTTGCACGGTTTCCATGGTGGTAACAAAAAGTGGTCCAGCTTGTGATGGAATTTATTCTTAAGTTCTGCCTACAAGTGGTAGCCCCTGACTACTTGGCAGGTGGGCAGTGCCCTCCACCCCGCTGGGCTGTGGGTTGAGCATTAGCGGTCATGGCAGGAAACACCCAGCACACTCCCCATGCATAGTGGGCGTTCCATACACAACTGTTGCTTCTCGTGACCATTGTGGACCATTGCAACTCTTCCAAAGATGGGCTGTCCACCACCTGTTGAGTAATTTTTCTCATCTTGGGTGTGTCCCCTCTGAAAACCTCCTCTAGGAGGACAGGACTGTGGAATTTTCAACCATTGCACGCGATGCTGTTTTTCTGTGGAACTTGCCAGGGAAGTAAGAGTAACTCATGTTGCTCTGAGCCTTCTTCTGTTTGGGAGATGTCAGTTGGAACTCAGGTGAGATCCCCTTTTCATTAAAATCCTGCAAGTAAAGATCACTGATGAAATGTCTGCATGCTACAGACGGTAATGGAACGGCCGGGTGTTTAAAGATGGTCTGTGGGTGATGCTGTGGGAGCAGAAGCCTGCAGTTTGCGCTCTGTCCTAGAGGAACCCTGGATGGAATCCTGACGCTGTCGCCCTGCCCATCCCTGCCCTTCTCTCCTGTTCCAGAGCTGCACCTCACGTCATCCTTGCCGTGTGGGCACCGGATATATACTGGCCTGCTTCCATCTACATCACACTGCATTTCGGAATGAATACACCAATGTTCAGTGAGCGGGACCTCCAATGCAAATCTCCCAGCTCCCACGTCCTTCTGGAGCACCCCATGTTTGGACACCTGGACTTCCGTGAGTGTGTGTGTGTCTGTGTGTGCGTGTCCGGTATCTCTCACTTGGTTCCTCGCAGGCCACTTTCTCTTGCTGTTCACTACCCCTTAGCTGTCAGAAATCTGAGGTCGGCTTTGTGGGAGGCCTGTTTGGGGTGTTCTTGTGGCACCCCACACTTGGGCTCTGTATCCATTTCCCAAGACTGCTGTAACAAAACAGCACAAACTGGGTGGCTTAAAACAACAGAAATTTATTGTCTCTCAGTTCTGGAGGCCAGAGGTCCAGGATCAAGGTGTCGCAGGGCCACGTTCCCTCTGGGGACTCTTTCCTGGCTTCTGGTTGGTGCTGGCAATCCTGGGAGTTTCGTGGTTTGTAGTCTCCTCCCTCCAAGTACACATGGCTCTCTCCCCCATGTGTCCGTGTCCAAATTTCCTTCTTGACACCTGTCATTGGATGTAGTCCCCCCCATCTAATATGACCTCATCTTAACTAATTATATCTGTAAAGATGCTCTTGCCAGATAAGGTCACATTCTGAGGTTCCAGGGGGACATGCATCTTGAGGGGACACTTCGACCCACAATAGCTCCCATCTCTTCCTGATTCCTATCTCACATCTTTTTGGTGACCTATTAGGGCTAGGTACCCTGGGGAAGCATCTTCCCAGAGAGGCCAACCAGATCCAGTGGGCACAGGACCCAGGGATGGAAGCCTGAGGATTGAGGTGGCCACTCACGGGGGTGGGGGTGGGGGGAAGGGATGAAAAGGGAGAGGCCAGATGGCGTGGGGGAGGGGTCCAGGGCTAGGATGGGAGCCCAGCCAGGGAGTTGGAGACACTTGGATGGAGCTCCTGCTTGTGACGGTAGACCGGGGGCGGGAGGGGGGGTGGGTGTCGAGCGTGCACTTAGAGAGCTGGGCAGGATCCAATGCCACACTGTTCTCCGCTGGAGTGGTGGGCGCAGTGCTGTACCACTCTTAGCCCCAAACCCCAGACCATTAAGTCAGAGTTGTTGGGGGCGGGTCCTCCAGGTGGTAGTGTCCTGCCGTTGAGGTTGAGGACGGCTGAGCCTGAGGTTGCAGAGGTAGGTCCCCCAACCCAGAGAGTGACATAGAGGGGGTGTGCTGCTCAGACAGGCGACCTTTGTAAAGACAAAATATCTCTGCACAGTACAGACTAGGGGCTGGGGGCATGGGGCCATAATTCACGGATATGGAGGAACTTGGGGGTGGGGTGGAGGTGTGGGGTTGCTGCTAAAATACCACCCTCAGGACTTGCCCCGACAGCCGGCTTCTTTCCAATTACCCTGGTGACTGCAGTGATAAGTCCTGTTCACTGAGGTCTGGGTGCTCGGCAGGCTGGGAGGGACCCCACACAGCTATGCCAGGCCCTGCTCCAGCCATTATCAGCCCTCTCCCTGAGCGGACTCTCTGGACCTTCTCCTCTCCTTGCAATCCCTCCTGTCCCTTAAGGCGGACCCTGTAGGAGAGAGGAGCCAGGTGACACCACTTACCCTAACACCCTGTTATGGCTAAATTGTGTCTCCTTCCTCCCCCAGTTCATATGTTATGTCCTAACCCCCAGGACCTCAGAATGTGACCGTATTTGGAGATGGGTCTTTACAGAGGTAATTAAGTTAAATGAGATCCTTAGGTTGGGCCCGAATCCAATATGACTGGTGTGCTTACAAAACGAGGAAATGTGGGCACAGACAGAGGGAGATGCCCTGTAACACGCCGATGGCCGTCTCCAAGCCAAGGACAGAGGCCGCAGAAGAAGCCAACCTGCCGACACCTTGATCTTGGATTTCCAGCCTCCAGAACTGGGAGGACACATTTGTTGTTGAAGCCACTTCCGTCTGTGGTTCTTTATGACAGCAGCCCGAGCTGACTAATGCACAGTCCCACTCTGACCCTGGACCTTGGGGCCAGCTCCGAATGACTTGGCACTCATCCAAGTCGTCGGTTTCAAGCTTTATTTCCTTAACCACATAGGTGTTGTTTCCAAATGAAACCTTGTTTGACAGCTCGATACATAAAGCCAAACAGTGGGGTTGTTCCCGTTGATTGAAGTAATGGGAAGAGCTGCCTGAGTCCACTAGTTTGACGTCCTTCTTCTCACCTAACCTCTGCCCGCCCTTGGTGCTTTTCATACAGGACAGTTTGCAAACCACTGCAGGTTCTACCCTTGGTGTAGAAATGCAGTCTGTCTGGGGCTGGCAGGAGTAACCCCCACAGAAAAACAAGAAACCCATCACTTCCTTCCCTCTTGGTACCTACTATTATGTTTCGGAGGTTGATTATTACAGAGAGTCAATCTGATGAACTTACTCCTAATCAAATGTTAGGAGACTCAGGCTAGGAGGCAGCACTGAATTTGCCGTGAGACGCCAGGGTTCAAGTTCCTCCTTTACACCTTATGCTAGCTGAGAGCCCTTCGAGCACATCACCTCACCTGTATGAGCCAGATTTCTTATCTGTCAAGTGGGAACAAATACTAAGACTGTGAGCTGGGAGGCATCCTAGAGGAATCGGATAAACATGAGTTTTGGAGTCAGACAGACCTGTCTTTGAACCCAGTTCTGCTGCCTCTTAGCTGTGTGGTCTTAGGTAAGTCGAGTGACCTCTCTGAGCTTCTTTGAACCCAGCTCTGCTGTCTCTTAGCTGTGTGGTCTTAGGTAAGTTGAGTGACCTCTCTGAGCTTCAGTTTCTTCACCTGTCACGTGGGTAATAAGCACAGCCTGTAGGGCTGTCCTGGGGACTAAGGAGATTATTTGTGTAGAGCACCTCACACAGAAATTGACATATAGTAGGTGCTCAACTAAAGTCAGTTCCCTCTTAACTCTTCTTTTTTTTTTCTAGTAGACTAGGGATTGGCACACTTTTTCTGGAAAGGAACAGTATATATTTTAGGCTTTGGAATTACTTGAGATACTGAATGTCCATGTATCTCTTGGAGATACAATTGTGGGCATAAGGTGGTAATAGACATATGAATCGTATGGGGACAGAGGCCCAGAGAACAGTTTCCAGGCTCTCGGCCTTACGTGGAAAGGTGCTGGCTCAGGTAGTAGATGGCCATCAGCTGTAACTGATTGGCCATCAGCTGTAACTGATTGGCCATCAGCTGTTACTGGTCAGCCATAATCCACTGCTATAACTGCCATGGCTGAGCTAGCCAGCGCCGAGTGCAGTTGGCAGAGAAGTGGCCGGCAGATTGTGGAGGTGGACGGCAGAAGCAGAAGCAGGCTCGTGTGGCTCCTGCTTCCTGTGTCTCCAACCCAGCCGCCAGGGAGAATATAGCCGTATGACTCCCTTATCTATGGCTCCATTGGTGTTCCTTTTTGGCCTCACCGTATCCTGTGTTTTTATGCAGGGAGCGGGACCAGAGACCCTGCATAACACCCCGCATGACAAATGGGCAGGCATATTGCAGGTACTCAAGGCAGTTTTGGAAAGACTGAAGCCCCTTCCAGGGGAATTTACATTTTACCAGAGGAGGCAGGGAGAACTGCCAACCCCAGGCGACCAGAAACCTTGGAAAAGTCCTGTAATTCTGGCAGTACTCGCTTTTCCGCCATTCCCAACTGAGCCAGCAGGGGGCGCTAGGGGACCACTTTTCTCTGCCAGCAGCACCCAGCCAGGTGATGGAAGATGTGGGGAGATGGCCCAGATGACCTCCAAGTGTCTTTTCTGCCCATTGAATCTCAGCAATTTTTGCAGAGGAAGGCACGGGATGAGCTGCCTGGAGCTAGCTGATAGCGGCCAGGAGCTCAGGAGGAGCTGCCCACTTTCCCTAAGATGGAATAAAATGAACATGCAGCTCATATTGTATGTAGGTGGCTGGCATCCTGGAGTTTCAGTGTGGTCCCTTGTGGGGACAGAGCCCCAGAAAGCAGTTTCCAGGCTCTCAGCCTCACATAGACAGGTGCTGGCTCAGGTAGTAAATGGCCAACTGTGATTGCATGGCCATCAGCTGTGGCTAGTTGGCCGTCAGCTGTAACCAGTGAGCCATTGGCCACTAATATAACTGCTGCGGCTACGGAGGAGAGGGAGGAGAGTGGAGGAGAGTGAAAAAGAGTCGTCGGTGGGTTGCAGACAAAAGGGACAGCAGGTCGCACGTCCAGTGAACCCAGCCTCCAGTGAGACCGTAGTGGTATGACTCCCCTACCTATGGCTCCGTGGGTGTTCCTTTTTGGCCTCACCATATCCTGCGTTCTTGTATGGGGAGCGGGAGCAGAGACCCCGCAGGCTTCCCCGCACGACATCCCTTCACCTCTCCTTTTGGTTAGTACGGATGTGTTTGTAGAGGGATTAACGGGGGCCGGGGGTGAGGGGGCAGCCAGGGCTTTCTTTAATTAAAAGTGGGCCTCTTAAACACATGACAAATATCAGGCAGGAAAAAAAAAAGGTCAACTAGGGCCAGGCTGGGGCACTGAGGACCCACAAATGACACAAATGACACTCTCTTACCCTTTAAGGCCTCCAAGAAAGCAGTGAGGCAAAACCATCTGACTGCCCCCTGTGGCTGCCTGCACTTGTCTGGATGGACGTGGTCTGCTCCATGATTCTTCCTGTTCCCATCTGGGAAACAGGGAGAACTGTCACAGGCTGGTTCATGGTATAGGGAGGGCAGTGTTTGCTATACATGGACCCCAGACCAGCAGTATCTGCTTCGCGGGGAGCTGCTTAGAAAGGCATGTTTTGGGGCCCCGGCCAAGGCCCCTGAATCAACTCTGTAGTTGCCTAACAAATTGTCCAGGTGACTTTGATGCAGGTTCAAGTGGGAAACCTGCTGGTGTCCTGTAGCTGTTTTCAATCTTGGATGCAGTTTGGAATCACTTGGCTTTTTCAAGCCTTGATGAGGGCACCACACCCCAAACCAGTTACGTCAGGCGTTCTGGAGTTGGGGCCAGCATCTGTGGGTGTTTGAAGGTGCCCGGGTGATTCCAGTATAACCCAGGTCGAGCCCACTGGTGTAGTGGAAAGTGGTTTTGGGGTTAGCCAGACCCACGTTCAGATCCCAGCTTTAGCACTTGTTCAGCTGTTTGACCTTGGGCAAGCACATCACTTCTTTGGCCCACAATTCTTTTATAGAACTGAGAGCATCTTTCCTCCCTTGCAGGATTGTAAGCATCCCATGTATGGAAGAACCTAGAATAATACCTGGCACCCAGCAGGGGTCCAACACATGATAGCTCCTGTTGTTTTGGACTGTGGCTTTTCCAGACTAGGGACCACATGGTAGTTTTCTTTGTATTGCCAGGGAGTAAGCAATCCCTTGGGTGGACACACCCTGGGGAGAGAGCTGGGGATGTGGGCATCTGAGATGCTTAGTTACTAGATTTCTTTTTTTTAAGACTTTTAAAAATTTTTTTAATTGGGGAAGGGGAACAGGACTTTATTGGGGGAACAGTGTACTTACAGGACTTTTTTCCAAGTCAAGTTGTTATCCTTTCAATCTTAGTTGTGGAGGGCGCAGCTCAGCTCCAGGTCTAATTGCTGTTGCTAGTTGCAGGGGGCACAGCCCAGCATCCCCTGCGGGAGTCGAACTGGCAACCTTGTGGTTGAGAGGACACGCTCCAACCTACTGAGCCATCCAGTAGGCAGCTCAGCTCAAGGTGCCATGTTCAATCTTAGTTGCAGGGGGCGCTGCCCACCATCCCTTGTGGGACTCGTGTTGAACCTGCAACCTTGTGGTTGAGAGCCCACTGGCCCATGTGGGAATCGAACCGGCAGCCTTCGGAGTTAAGAGCACGGAGCTCCAACTGACTGAGCCACCGGGCCAGCCTCAGTTACTGGATTTCTTACCTGACAGTCTCGCTGGGATGGGCTAAGGTGAGCTTTCTTTGCTTTGTCTTAACCCAGGTCAGTCCTGTCTGTTCAAGTTAAAGACACACAATTCCCTCGACCTTCAGGAATCTGTCCTGATGTACAAAATGGCCAGCATGTTAGGATACGTGTGCAAAGATATTTATTGGTGAGTTGTTCGCACTGGAAATAATTGGAAACATAATTTTAATCAACAGGTGAATAATAGAATAAATTGGGGTACACTCAATATTATGGCACATCATGAACCATTAAAGAGAATTAGGTAGATCTGTATGTATTCATCTAAGAGATGGACTATGTGTTGTTGAGTGAATGTGTGTGTGTGTATGTGTGCGTGCATGCGTGAGCATGAAGCAAAGCAAAGCATGGAAGAATATACTCTAGGCTGTTTGAATTACTTACCTTGCGTCACTGGGGAGAGGGGCAGACTCATTCATTTCTTCATTCATATTCTCATTCATTCATTTGTTCATATTTTCGTTCAATTAATATTTATTTAAGGTCTGCTGTGTGCCAAGCATTATAGCCCTGGGGATACAGACATGAGCAAAACAGGCCACATCTTTGTTTTCAGGCAGCGAGAGTGACCAAATACCTCTGCCTGGGACCATCCTGGTGTTAGCACTGAAATTCCATTGTCACAGGACATGCCTCAGTGCTGTGCCAACTAGGATGGGTGGTCACCTTACCGAGCCAACCCTGCAGCACAAGGAATACGATAAACAAATATTAGAGGATGGCGGGTGTTTGGGTGGTTAAAGAGCCATTTTGGAGCTCTTCCAATGTGCTTACAGGGAGAACAGTCCTCCTGCCAGGCGCTGAGGTCCTGCTTTAAGTTCCGATTGGCTGTCAGTGATATGGACGTGTGCCCTGAGCATTCTGACCGTCCCAAGGGTCATTTGCTGAGTCGGCAGTGGGACCTAATTTGTTAATTAAGAGTAGATGGTGAGCTGTCCTCGTATTTTGATTAACCTGATGGCCTTCCCAGCACGACTCTCGCTGCAACGTGTAATGAAATGATTTGAAGGGCCATTAGGGGGCACTTCCCGTTATGCAGCTGCTCGTCTGCCCTGACAACCGCTTGGCAGCTGAGCCGGCCAGAGTCGCGGCCCCAACAAACACTTGGCTTTTGGTTTTGAGGCAGGACTTTTCATCTTTTAGTCATGATTGAGGGACCGAAGGCCTTTTCGGCTTTAACCCAAGTTGCTCTGCGTTGGAAGTGCAGCCAGGAGAATTTGCCTCGCAGGCTCAGAGGCTGTAGCTGCTGGTGCCGTCTTCTTGGTCCCAGGGTAGGGCTTGCCTTGCTGGCCTGTGCATGGCTGGAAGTGCTGGGGGGACGTTATAAGTTGAATTGTGTCCTCTCCCAAAGAGAGTGAAGTCCTAAGGCCTGGCCCTGTGAATGTGACCATCTTAGGAAATAGGGTCGTGGCAGTTGATCAAATTAAGAGGAGATCATCAGGGTGGGCCCTAATCCAGGCAGCTTTTGTCCTTGTGAAAAAGGGAGATTTGGATACAGAGACAGGCAGCAGGTAAAAACGCTGTGTGAAGATGGAGGCAGAGAGCGGGGTGATCCATCTACAGGGGACGCCAAAGATTGCCAGCAAACCACCAGAAACCAGGTGGGAGGTGGGGAGAGGCGTGGAACAGATCCCGCCCTCCCAGCCCTCAGAGGGAATCGACCCTGTTGACACCTGCTCTTGGGCCTCTAGCTTCCAGAACTGGGAGACAGAAAATAGCTTGTGGTTGAAGCCACTCAGTCTGTTCCTGGTTATGGCCGCCCTGGAAATAAACAGAGGAGGTTAACACTCACTCCCACCCAGGGACCTTCCTTCCAGGGACCAGTGATTGTCAGGCAAGTTCCTGGCGAGGTACGCTGCCTCCTAGAGGGTCCCAGAAAGTGGGGCATCACCCCCACCCCCGCCGCCGTGAGCTGCTGAAAAGCATGCTGCACTGAGTGTCCTTCCTTCTCCGAGTCTGCTTCTGAGACAAATCTTGATGACGGGTGTGCACGTGTGTATGTATGTGTGCTTGCACGTGTGTGCGCTGTGTAATGTAAAGAGCTCCGCTTACGCTCTCGGGTGTGCAGGAAAGGTCACTTCATGCCTGTATGGAGCCCTCAGCCCATTGGCTGGTGGACTGTCTGTCACCTTTGTCACGGGGTTCCCGCTGGCTTCTCTCCCCAGGTTGTGTCTAAGTCCTGGCAGATGGGCTTCTGTGATCCGAGGCCTGGTGGGGTCCTGGCTGTGTGCCACCACCTTTCCAGGCTGAGATGTCCTTGTTTCTCTTTGCTCCTTAGTTTTTGGCTCGTTCAAGTCAATGTGGCATCTTTTTGCAGGTCCAGCTCTGACGTGGCTGCTGCTGCGGCCATTCTCAGCTGTTCTGCCACTGCATTCAGAGGCCCAAGAAATACTGCAGCTTGCTGAAGGGGTACTGCACTTCTGAGCCCCTTTCAGGAGCAGGAGAAACCCACTAGTGCTCTGTGCTGGGGTCGATCTGCAGGAGTCGGAGCTGGCCCTAGGGCAGTGTGTGCCGCACACAATCCTCCACAGTCCACTCCCAGGTCCCTGTTTCCCTCTCTCCTGTGACACTGGCCAGGACTGATGTCCTTGGCATGAACGTGGCTGGGGGACCGTGAGCAGGAAGAAAGACCTCCCTGGGATGCATGGTGTGGCTCAGGCTCATTTGAATTTTGGAAATTACATCAGTAATATAGAGATATACGAAAAACTCCAACCACACAGAAACAGAGTCACAAGTGAAAGTTCCCCTCTACTTCATTTCTTGATAATATTTCCTTTCTCAGATTATTATATAAATACAGATAGAGATATAGACATTGGTAGATACACAGCTGACCCTTGAACACAGTGGGGTTAGGGGCCTGGACCCCTAGAGTTGAAAGTCCAAGTGTAACTATTGACTCCCTCAAACCTTAACTACTAACAGTCAGCTGCTGACCGGAAGCCGGGCCGGCAACATAAACAGTCGGTTCATACATATTTTGTATGTTATATGTATTATATACTACATTCTAACAATGAAGTAAGCTAGAGAAAAGAAAATGTTATTAATAAAATCATGTTGAAGAGAAAATGTATTTCCAGTATTCATCGAAAAACATCTGCATATAAGTGGACCCACTCAGTACAAACCCGTCTTGTTCAAGGGTCATCTGTAGATATAGACAGACATAGCTCTAGATAGCTATAGATTACATATGAACATAGATACACATGTATGTAGATATAGATTTGGATAAAAACATAGGTGTAGATACACATATCTATAGAGGTAATATAGGTAATCTATTTTTAAATATACATGTGATTGTGTTGTCTGTGTGGTTTGGTGACTTGTTATCGCTAGATGATTGCCTTGGAGGTTATTTGAAACAAGGATATCTATATCCACCTCATTCTTTTTAACCAGTCCCCTGGTAATGGGCATCGCGTGAGTCCCACTTCTTTTGCAGCTTTTCCATACGATGCTGCAGCAAACATATTTGAACGAACAGTTAGGTCTTTATGTATTTGTGCAAGTATTTCTGTAGTACAGCTTCCTGCAAGTTTAAGGGCTGAGTTCAAAGGTCAACAGGTTCCAAATTTGGAAGATGCTATCAAATTACCCTCTGAAAAGATTGAGCCAATTTATGCTCCTGGAATAATTTAATTAGAATATTAACAAGGACTGTGAGCTCACTTTGTACTTTACGTTGGTGATGTGGGGCAGATCAGTGACATGTAAATAGATTATGAGGGAGCAAGCAGCCCTGAGCCAGTTTCCACTCGGCAATGCTTTGCTGTTGATGCTCAGTGCACACACGTGAAAGAGAAAACACCGTATTTCTTTAATAAGTTTTATAGTTTAAAATCCCTCTAATAGGTGCAAGGCTTCCATCACAGCCATGAAAACCATCTCCTGGGGCCCTGATGGTCCCTGAGGAATGAAAGATGTGGAGCAGAGTCACCTTGGGTCCTGTCACCTTTGCAGCCCTGCAGCTTGAAGCAGAGCCACTCCAGCTGAGTAGGGTACCAGTCACTTACTATTGCGTGACTCTTGGGATGGTTTGTTACGTGGCCATAGCTGACTGACACAGAGTTTCTTATCTGTGCTCTCATCACCGATTCATATTTACCCGTGATCATACTTACTAAGAAAGATGACCGTGACCCGTTTACGTCTCTAAAATCTTCACCAGGCTGTATGTTCAGAGTGCACAGAAATTATGTTTGTCTTGTTTGCTTCACCTAAAAATTCTACCCGGCACGTGGCAGGATCTCCTAAAGGACTTACTGGATGGTAGATGAATGGATGAAAGAAAGAATACATGAACGTAGGTTGCCCCAGGCCCTTGGCTGCCCTTGGAGGCTCCCAATGACATTTTCTTTCTTTCTGCTTGAAAAATTACTCCCAGGTTAGCCAGAGTCACTTTTTATTGTCTGCCCAAACCGAACATACAAAAAACCCAAACCTTGATGCACATACGCGAGCTCAGTGCGTGCATGTTTCCCTCGCCTTTGATTTGTGTTGTATTTACAACACTCCTGTGCCCTATGGTTTCTTTTCCTTCATTGGGGGGACCTGAGAATCAGATCAGTGATCAGTGTCTCGCTGTTGGCTCCTCAGCTCGCAGGGGGCTTGAGGGAGACTTGCATCTATGTGTCTAGCTCCTGGGCCAGGGTCTTCCTTGGGCCACCTCCCTCCCCATGGGCTCTGCCCCTCACTTTGAGAACACGTGTAGTGTTTGAGTCTGGTCCTCTCTCCAAGAATGCGTCTTTGTCCCTTGGGGTGCAGGAGAATAGAGTGTTACTTTTTCTTTCTTTTTTTTTTTATGGCCAGGAAAACATTAATGAAAACTGAACCATCAGTGCAATTCATTTCAAAGATTTATGCGTTTTCTGTGACTAACAAGCCTGCACCTGTTCACTTGACACCCTTTAGCAGCTGCCCCCCGCCCCCTTCCCGCCTTCTTAAAATTCTCCTCCTTCCCGCAAGGTATCTGGTTGGTGCCTTGAGCAGTTAAATAAATGTGCAGTGGGATAGACGCGACTTGTTAATTAAAAATGCTGCACCGCCATCTCACAGTTATGAAGAAATGAGCCAGGCTGAGCGGAAAGAGTTACCATCGAGGAGATGCTCGCTGGATTTTTGTGTGCTGTGTAGAGGGGACGGGGTAATGGGAGAAGAACAGACATTCATTAGCTTTCCTGCTGAGCTCCCTCTGCCTTCCCACATGGGGTCATCTTCTGTCCTCCTGTCCCTTGGGCTCAGGATGGACTCTCTTGCTGGATAAATACACAGTGAGAGGGCCGCCCATTTCCCTCTCTCCCTTCCCCCATCCATCTACTGTCCTTGGCTCCAGTACATTTCTCTCCGTGCCACTGACCGTATATCTTCTCATTACTTCCTTGCACACTTTGATGGATGGGCGTCCCCAAGAGGTTGCCTCAATGGGCCCTTTTTGGTTGGCAGCTCTCAGAGGTTGGAAGCTTGCCTGTAGGGCTTTGGAGAAAGCTACGGAGAAACCCAGTTTGGATCTGTGACCGCCGGGCTTCTTTGGACATGGCCCCCATTTGCTGACCAGCCTCATGTCTGCACCCCTCTCCGTCAGCCACCTTCTTTCGGCCACAAGGAAGTAGTTCTCTGTCTGAGAATGTACTACACCCTTTCGCATTTTCTAGCCTTTCTATGATGTTTTCGCCCGACACACATCACCCGTCTCTCTCTTTTTAAAAAACACCTACAAAATTGAGGTGTACCATGCATGGCATGTGTGTAAAATGTACACATCTTAGTCTATAGCTTGATGAATATTAATATGTATACACCTGTGTAACCACCACCCAGATCAGGGTGTAGGCTATTTCCAGCTCCACCAGAAAGTTCTCTCATGTTAGTTACTTCCCAGTCAATATCCTCTTCTCCGGAAAGAACCACGATTCCAACTTCTGTCACCATCAATTAGTTTTCCTTGCTTTTGACCTAGGTATAAATGGAATCATACAACATGTCCTCTTTGGGACTTTGGTTTCACTTGTCATTGTAGCTGTAAAATTAATCCATGCCATTGTGTTCTTTTCGTCGCTCTGTGGCGTCCCACTGTAAGACTTGACCACAGTTTATCGATTTATTCTCCTATTGATGGATATTTGGGTTTTTTCCCTCCAGTTTTGGGCTAAAAGCCAAAAAGCTGCTATCAACATTCTTGTGTGTGTCTTTTGGTCGATTTGGTGGATTTCTGTAGGATGTAAACCCAGGAGTGGGATTTCCAGGTCGAGGGTAGGTCTGTGTTTAGCCTTGTAAGACATTTATGGACAGTTTTCCAAAGTGCTTGTGTCAATTTATACCCCCAGCAGCAGGGTATGAGAATTCCAGCTGCTCCCAGTTTTGCCACCACTTAGCATTGTTAGTGTTTTCAGTTCTAGCCATGCTGCTAGGATCCTGGTAGACCTCCCTCCTTTTACTGGCTTGTTTATTATTCATCTTTCAGGTGTCAGCTCCTCCAGGAACTCTTGTGTGTTAGTCAGCCTGGGCTGCTGTGACAAAATATCATAGACTGGGGGGCTCAAACAAGACACATTTACTCTTTCAGGGTTCTGGAGGTCTGAGATCAAAGTGCCAGCCTGGTCTGAGTCCTTTTCCCAGCCTGCAGACGGCCTTCTTCTTGCTGTGGGCTCACGTGCCCTTTCCTTGGCGCATGACCTAGAAAGAGATCCTCTTTTTCTCTCCTTCCCTCCCCCTCTCCCTCCACGTCCCCCACTCTTCCTCTCTCTCCCTTCCCCTCCCTCTTCTACCCCCTCCCTCTCTCTCCTTTCCCCTCCTCCTTCCCCCTCCCCCATCTTCTCTCACCTCCCCCCTCTCCCTCCCTCCTTGTAAGGACACTAACCCCATCATAGTCTCCACTCTCATGACCTCATCTAAACCTCAGCACTTCCCAAAGGCTCCCCCTCCAAATACCATCACATTTAGGGGAGTGCTGTAACATGAATTCTGGCAGGGACACAGAATTCCAGCCCGTGACACCTTCCTTTAGCATTGTAGTTCCCCAGTGCTCCCCCCATCACAGCTCCGATGGTGCTGAAATACTGTTATCCTTTGCCTTGGCATTTGCTCCCTCTGGAGGTGGAAATCCTCACGGGCAAGGGCTGTGTTTTGTTCATTAGCACAGAGCCTGGCATGCAACTGGAGTGCAGTAGTCCGCTGACAACTGTCCCCGTCTTCCCTGCCTTCTGGTCTATGACAGACAACGCGAGACATGTCCTCCGTACTCCCATCGGAGGTCAACGCGTCCACATGGACCCTAGATGTCATCCTCTCAAAGCATCTTTTCTACAGCGATTCCTTCCGTCCTACGTTGATGGCTTGCTCCTCCCTCTTTGATCATTTTCATCAGCGTCATGCCCGAGACAGCCCACCTAAAAGAACACAGAGAATACAACCCCTGCTCCAATTTCTCTGATTCTTCATCCATTTTCAGTGAAAAATCCCATTTCCTGTTCTTTTCTCCTGGCAAGTCTTCTCCGAAGAAATGCTTATTATATTCATAGGTCTCTACTTTCTCACCTCTGCTCTTTCACCCACTCCAATCAGGCGTTTGACCTTCCTGAAAGGGACCTCACCTTGAAAAACCAGTGGTCAATTCCCTGTTCTCATCTTACTGGGACAGCAGCGTATGGCACTGTTGTTTTAAGCTACACGGTTTGCACAATTTCAAATCCCAGTTCCACTACGGACTAGCTGTGCCTTTGGGAAGCTACCCTCCCTCTCTGTGCTTGGTATTGTGAGATGGAATGCTGATGCTGACTGGACCTGTCTCACAGCGTTGTCGTGAGGCTAATATGAGCTAATATGAGCTGGGCACATAGTAAGACCGTGTACATTTCTGCTACTGTTATTTAGCTTTGGAATAACACAGACTCAGTGTCAATCCCAGATCCAAAATTGATTAGCTATATGACCTCGGACAAGTCCCAGAGATTCTATTTCTTCTTCTGAGAAGAGGGAATAATCACAGAATCTCATAAGATTGCCGTAACAACAAAAACAAGACTAACATGATTAAGGGAGCGTAGCGGTTACTCCAGAAATATTACTCCTCCCTAACACACGAGTGGGTTGAATCCTAAACTGTGTTTGAAGGCACATGCTTGGAACTGAAACTGCCTTCTCCAATAGAAGCCAGGTTCCAATGGACTGGTGGCATCCCATGATGGCCCATTACATTGTGTTTCTAAGGTTAAGATTTTCGTTATGAAATAATTCAAGTTTTCAGAAAAGTGCTGGAAATACTATGACACCTGTGTACCCACCCACTGGGGTTAATGGATGTTAACATTTTGTCATATTTGTTTCCGATCCCTCCTTTATAAGAGCAGTAAATATTACAGTTACAGTTAAGACAAAGCTATTTAATGAAGAATGTAGCAGAATTTTGGTTCTGGTGAGTGGTTCTGTGCCATGTTGGCTGTCAGTACCAGGGATACTGATATGAATAAGTGAGTTGTCTGGCTTCTGTAGGCTCATAGACCCGTGACCAGTGAATATAAACTGTGAACAGACAATTGTCCCATTGGGACAAATGCCACAGCAGCGGAATGCACAGGGGCAGTAATAGTGGTGGGGGAGCGCGGGCTGTCAGAGAAGGCTTCCTGGAGGAGGTGACATCTGAGTTGTACTTTGGAAAACTACCAGAATTTTATTGGGTGGATTAAGGGAGAAAGAGGTGTTCCAGGGGGAGGGAACATGATATGCAAAGTCAGGGAGGCGAGAAAGGGTAGATGAACTGTGATTATGACGTACAGACTACGACACGCAGTTTCTGCCTGACCTTTTGAACTGTGAGATGTTGTATTTGTTTAACAATGGCTTCCGTGGCAAATTACTACAAATCCAGTAGCTTAAAACAGCAGAAATGTATTGTCCCAGTCCCACAGTTCTGGAGGCCAGAAGTCCAAGATGAAGGTGTCAGCAGGGCCGTCGATGCTCTTCCTTCAGGCTCGAGAAGGGTCCTTCTTTGCCTTCTAACTTCTTGCTTGTGGCCGTATCGCTCCAGACTCTGTCTCCATCACCACCCGCTACCTTCTCCCGCTATGTTGCTGCATCTCTCCTCTTCTTATGAGGACACCAGTCATTGGATTAAGGGCCCACCCTACTCCAGTGTGACCTCATCTTAATTTAACTAATTACGTCTGCAATGACTCTAGGAGATCAAGGATCTTTTCCCCCCCACGATGTCCCTCTCCAGGCCTTGAATATGTAGGAACGTATGTATACACATGTATGCATGTAAATATGTATTTTATAAGTCTTGCTTCTGCTCTGCTCTGTCACCATTTTTTGTAGTTTGTAGGCACAGGGAGACATCTGTTGTCCTCCTAAGTTTCAAGAATATGAATTCTTGCTTTGGTTTTGTATTTTTTTTTAAAAGAAATTCCCTCTGTGGATTTTGCCAAGCCCTGACAAGGAACCTAATAGATTATTGGCTGTGTTTGGGACTCAGGCCCGTAAATCCAATATTTCCTGGGCATCCGCTGGGTGCCACATGGTTAAGCTGTGGCTGATTCCTCTGTGCCATTTTCAGGTGCCTGTTTGATGACTATTCCAGGTGTCGGAAAGACAGACCTAATTCATGAAAATGGGCTTGAGATATGGCCTGAAAGAAAATGAATGCCAAGTGGGTAGACAGATGCTTTCTGAGCACGCACGATTGGAGAAAGTGCACGTACAAGACAGTTGAATTTGGGGGTGTTGAATCAAGCCGTACTGCCCAGCCTGAGGGTCATCTGGGGAAGGCGGAGTGCTTGATAACAACGCGCTTGCATACCCCTCACTTGGAGACCACGTTGCCGTTGACCAAGATACTGATTTTGCACGTGTTATCCCCTTCGGCCCTGCAGCATCTCTGCAATATGAGCAGCTGCATGTTTCATGGTTCTCTCTAGGGACAAGAAAATGCAGAGGGGTGATACTATAGAAATGGTAGACGTTTCTAGTGATGATATGGGGCATTTGTTCCAGAGCCCAGGTTCAACACAGGGCTCTTCCTGTCTGTGCCCTGATTGTATGCTGGGGCGCCTTCCTGTGGGCTGGGAGGAGGTGTTGGCTGTGGTCTCAGAATGGATTCATAGGACGGAGCCCTCTTTGTCAGAGAATCAGGTGGTGGGGCGAGAATCACCTCCCTGCGGTGACTTCACATCTCCGATGCCTCTTTCCTGCCAGTCAGTGGTCCCGTCTCTGAAGCCGTTCGTTTTTTTTCTCTCCACCTTCATTTTTTCCTTCCACACCGTCTCACACCCTGTACCGCCACCTTTCCTTAGTGGGGCTTTGGGGAATCACTGACCTCAACCCCTTCATGGACCAGACATGGTGCAAAAAAAGTGCTCTATATCCATTTCACACCTCACCGCATCACTGACAGGAAGGGGCTGTTACTTCTCTTTTGTAGATGGGGAGACTGAGGCATCACTAGAAGATGGTTATCCAAAGTCACTTCGCTGGATCAGAACCTGTTTGGGGGAGGCAGGGTAAGCAGGCTTAGGGGTGAGTAGTCGGAATGATTTCAGTGGGCTCTGGGCCAGGGCCATAGGCACGGCCCCTAATTGTCCCGTACTTGACCCTGGGGAGATTCAGACAAGGGCGTAGTGGCTGGACAGAGTGTAAGAAGGTGTTTGGGGTGTGGGCTCTGGATTTGTCGGTTTGTATAGGAAATGTGTGCTCTCAGGTGAGTCAATTGCTACCTTTTGGAATCAGCTAACCCAGGGAGGGTTAGTCCCTCCTGGGTCAGCAAGGCTCTAAGATGTCAAAGCATCGAAAATATAGAATAAAAAAAAATATGTATATGATTAACATATAACCCAATTATTTTGAGCACAAACTCACATTCTCTCTATAACACCCATCCATCCTTGTTAGAGATAATTTCTTGAGACCTTGAAAAAGGAAGCACCATTATTATTATTTTTTTTTTGTCTATGAATAATTATTTCCTCTTTCCAGAGTGTGTGCATTCTTTCTCTTCATCGTTCACTTTTTGCAGTCATTTTCTATATGCTATTCAACACGACAGACTCTCTTTGCTGGGCTCAGCTTCGGTAAATGTCAGGTCTCTGATTAAAAAGCATAATACACCGGCCAAATGTACCATCACAATAATCATGAACAGACAGAAGGATATTAAAACCCTTGAATTCTTTGCTGTGCCTCTCTCTTTTCTAGGACTGGAAAATACTGCAATATTAACTCTTTCAGGTCTGCCGTCAGCAGGACTCTAGAAATCAGATCAGGTGACTGCCTTTGACCTACGCTCAGAGACTCTGTCCTGCTGTGGGAACTTTTTCATTCCCACCAAGGTTTGGCAGAGCAGCGGAGAAAGGGCAGAGAGACCAATAACTGAAATGGGAGCCTGTATTAGGAGAGTCAGCACATTTACATCAATTCTTGTTTCATGTCTGTGAGTGGGGTAATACTAATGAGAATAATAGCTTACGTTTATGGAGTCCGATTGCATGCCAGCTCTGTGCTAAGCACTTTCCACGTGCTGTTTATTTCATTCGTGCAAGGACTCTTAGCAGGAGGCACGATACTGTCTCCACTGTACAGAGGAGGAAGCCACGGGGTAGTGAGACAAAGGACACGCAAGTAACAGTTGGTGGAGCCGATTCAAACCCAGGCGGGCTGACTGTGGGACCCGAGCTCTGACCACCATCTAACAGATGAAGCACCGAGACTCAACATTAAGTGACTTATTTTCCTAAGGCTGCAGTTCTTAGCCAGGGGTGGTTTTGCCCCAACCGGGGACATTTGGCGATATCAGGAGAAACTTGGTGTGTCTCAACTGGGGAGAAGGTGGTAGATGCTACTGGCATCTAGTGAATGGAGGCCAGGAATGTGCTAAGCGTCCTGGAGTGCACAGGACGGTCCCCATTACACAGACCTGACCCCAAATGTTGAGAAACCCTGTGTGAAGGTCATGTGCTTAGAGCCAAGCCAGGACCTGTGTTCTGGTGTCCAGTCGCCGAGCACAGGGCTTGTCTCACTCCGAGCAAAAGTGGTCTGTTTGTGCCAAGGCAGGTTACTGGCTTTCCACGCAACGGTATCTCTGCCTCTCCCAGGTAGACGGTCCCTCCGCTCCCTGTGCTCCCAATTCCTCGCTGGGGCTCTGCCACAGGGCTCGTGATCCTGCTCTGTTCTTTATTTATCCCAGAATCTTCCCTACTGGATAGTGACCGTTTGAGAGAGAGGCTGACATGATGATGGTGATGGGTGAAGATGATGGTGACGATGACGGTGGTGGCAGCAATGATGTGATGATGATTCTTCCTGGACGTTAGGGAGCGGAGGGCCTGGGGTGAGGCTGTCGCATGCTCTCAAGAGAAAGCACAGCCCTCTCGGCTGTGGCTCATGAGCTTTCTCCCTGTGTGATCTGTGCCTCCTCACCTAGCCACAGACCAGTCAGATGTCACCCTTTTCTCTGCCTTAGGACTTTGTAATCTGTCCTAAGCAAGTGGAACCTGGTGGTCGACAAGTGCCTTGCACAGCCAGGGACGATGGCCTGGAAAGCGGCATGTGTGAGCCTGGTGTAATTTTCCACTGCATTAATATTAACAGGGGACAGTTGGCTCTGGGTATGGTTGTGGGGGAGATGCCCACGGAACAAAGGCTGCTCACAGCTCAGAGAGCTGTGGGGCAAGGTTCTTGAAGGCGGCTCCACTTACTCACTCTAGGCCTCAGTCTAACTCTCTATAACATGAAGGGTTGGAATCAGTGATTCAGAAGATAACCCCCCTCGCCTGTTCTGCTCTGACAGGTTATATCAGTCTGGCCCCCCAGCCCCTGCCATCCAATGCATGGGTGCTGGAATGAGTAATCGTTAGAACATAGCTTGGCCCCTTCTCCTGACAGGGAACTCATTACCTTCTCAGCTTTGCACAGCTGCGAGCTTTGCTGTGGTTGATGACGGTACTGGTAACTGCACCCTTTGCAGGATGCTGAGCATTCCATAGGCATTATTGCCTCCTGGCCCCCTAGCAGCAGCCGGTGGGGGCTGTGACGGGTCCCATTTTACAAGTGATGAAGATGAGGATGAGAAACATCTAGAAACTTACCCACGGTCGCACTGTGAGGAAATAGCACAGTCAGGAGTTTACCCCACCTTGTTTGCCTTCCAAGCCCTGGTGTTTATTTATGTGAATTAATTGTAGGACACAGGCACCCAGGTGGCATGTAAGGTAGGTCTCAGCATCCTTGGAGAATGGCATCGTCCTTGGTGGGTGGCGGCAGGTGGGCTGAGAAGGCAGGGTCTTGGTGTGAAACTACTGAGTGACTCTGACTGAGCAGCTTCTGGGCCAGGCACCGTGCTAAGTGCTCGGTGGGCTTCAATTTCATTTAGTTTCCCCAACCCCCCCGAGAGGCAGGCACCATTATTTATACCCATTGTCTTAGTTTCCTATGGCTGTGGTGTCAAAAGCCACAAACTCAGGGGCCTAAATCAACACAAATTGATTCTCTTACAGTTCTGGAGGTCGGATTCTGAAATGGTCTCTGTGGGCTCAAATCAAGGTTTCAGCAGGTCTGTGTTCCTTCTGGAGACTGCAGGTGGGGTCTGTTTCCTGGCTTTCCCAGCTTGAGCTGTTGTTCATAATCTTAGCTGTAGGAGGCGCCATGTGGGACTCGAACCAGCGACCTTGGTGTTAGGAGCACAGCACTCCAACCATCTGAGCCACCGGGCCAGCCCACGGTCCCCAGCTTCCAGAGGCTGCCTGTGTTCCTTGACTTGGGGCCCCTTCCTCCATCTTCAAAGTCGTCAGTGTAGCATCTTCGAATCTCTCTCTCCTCTCTGACCTCTGCTTCTTTCTTCCTCCTCTGACTCTGACCCTCCTCTTTCCTCTTTCCCTTAGAAGGACCCGTGTGATTCCACTAGGAAAATCCAGGATAATCTCCCCAGCTCAGGATCTTTAACTTCATCACATTTGCAAAGTCTCTTTTGTCTTATAAGGTAATGTAGTCAGAGGTTCTGGATATTAGGATGCGGACATTTTTGGGTCGGGGGTATTATTCTGTCTACCATATCCATTTTAGAGGTGAGGAGGCCCAGGCCCAGAGAGGTTAGGTGACTTGCTCAGAGCTGCACAGCTTGTAGGTGGGGATTGTAGGAGCTGGGGTTTAGATCTGGGCGATCTCAACTAGTGGTTACTAATTGTGTCACTGGCCTCTTACCACTGCTCCCGGGAAAGCTGTGTTCACAGAGTGATACCTCCACTTACCTGCCAGCTGGGTGGGAACGAGGTAGATATTTCTGAATGGACACTCCCATACTTGGATATAATGGTGGGACCCCAGGACCATTCATTTAGTTCATTCAGAAAATATCTACTGGTACCCCTACTATGCATCACAGACGGGTACGTTGGTGAGCAAAACAGGCAAAGACCCTGTCACTGTGGAGCTTACAGTCTAGAGAGGGGACACCAGACCATGAGCCAAGTAGATAAGCAGATT
Source organism: Rhinolophus sinicus (assembly GCF_057876585.1). Taxonomy (NCBI): domain Eukaryota; kingdom Metazoa; phylum Chordata; class Mammalia; order Chiroptera; family Rhinolophidae; genus Rhinolophus; species Rhinolophus sinicus. Next base: position 9,335,501 of record NC_142510.1, on the reverse strand, counting down.
ATGTAGTAAGGCAGAGGGTGCTGGGTGCTGGGGTGAGTGCATGGGGAGTGGGGTGAGCCCTCCTGACTGACTGGCTCTGTTTAGGGGCTGGAGGTGGCCTGTGCCTTCAGAGGGCCCCCAGCCACCTGGCAGGGAACTGGGGCCATGGCCACATCTCGGTTCTAGTCACCTCTAGAGCCAGGTGACTCTAGAGGCAGCAGGTAACTGTGACAGGGCCCGAGACGGATGCCCTCATTTGTTTTGGGGAGAGCTGGAAACTGCTGGGGTTTATAACGGTCAGCAGCTACCACTGCCCAGAGCAGCTTTGCTGAGGTCACTCTTTCTGGGAAAAGGAGAAAAATGATGACACCTCCGATAGCGGCATCTCCCTCTTCATAGAGGCCAGTGCTGGATACCCAGAAGCTACTTAAAAAGCTGGTACCTCATGAGTTGCAAAGTGGATATACTTTCATGGTTGTGGATGCACTGGGTCTCACCTCACACAGAAATGTCTTGCCTTTTTCTTAAATCACATTTTTTTTATATAATTAATTAATTAATTTTAAGGAGGCGCAGTTCACAGTGGCCCATGTGAGGATCGAACTGGCAATGTTGGTGTTATCAGCACCGCGCTCTAACCAACTGAGCTAGCTAACCGGGCAGCCCTGTCTTGCCTTTTTCTAAAAGGACGGTTTGGAAAAAATTGGGGCTTTGGGGTCAGAGAGCCCCGAGTTGGAATCCTGGCTCTGCCACTGGTGCCAAGCAACTTCTATAACCTCCTGGAACCTCCATCTTCTCATCTGCAGTGCAGGCAAGGAGACTACCTGTTTTGGAAGGTGTGTGGAGGGCTGGCGGGGTGGTGTCCGGGAGGCTCTCTGAGAGGGTGGCTTTTACGCTGACCCCATAGGGAGAGGAGGAACCAGCTGGGGAAGCGTGGTGGTGGGGTGGGGTATTCTACAGTGAAAAATCTCTGTAGAAAGAACGACTCAGGGTGTCCTAGAAGGAGCAGAGAGGCCAGACTGGGGGAGTGGAATGAGCGAGGGGGAGCGTGGAATGGGTGGGGCCTTGTGGGCCAAGGCGAGGAATTGAGTTTTTAGTCTAAGTGCAAGGAGAAGCTGTTTGGAAAGTTTTAAGCAGAGGAGTGTTGTTGCTGTTTCAGGAGTTCAGAGGTCACTCTGGTGGGCTGAGTGAGACGGAGCACTCTCATTAGGGGCTTGTGGTAGATGCCTCTGGGGACCCAGGAAGTCGTGGGAGGATGGCGTTTGGGTTCTGGCAGGAGTGGCAAGCCCACTGTAGCTTCCACGAGGAAGGAGGCATCATTTTCAAACTCCAGAGCTCATGGGAGGGCACACCTATCCCACCTGCAGGACGTCAAAGTTGGGGCTCAGAGCCAGCCCAGGACCTCCCAGGAGCCAAGTCACGTGGCCTCATGGACCCCCGACACATTTGCCTGCTGGAACCTTCCTTGCCCATTCTATTTTTGCTCCCCTTGGCAGCTCTGGGAAAACAAAAAGGCTATTTGCAGTGACTAATGTTGCTAATTCTGATCAAACAATTTAAAATTCATTGTTTGCCATATCAGAGACCTGCTAGGGAACAGAACACATCATCTGTGGCAATTTCTGTGAGGGTTGGTGGAAAACAAAAAAGACATTAAAATTGGTCTCAATTCAAATTGCAGCTCATTGAATTGCTGCCTTGAAAATAGCCCATCTTGCTCTATACAGTAGGTCTCCGTCTGTTCTCTGCTTATGAACCAAGAGCAAGGACATTGACAATCCGGCTGCTGGCTCCAGGGGCCTAGAAACTTGGGAGTCTGGGGGTAATGCACCCTCTGCTCACACACCTGTTTTAGCTCCAACTCCAGCTCCAGCCTTTGAGCCTTCGTGTCATGAGAGGGGATGTGGCTCCATTTCCAAAAGTGAAAATTCAGGAAGCCAAGTATTAAAAAAAGAATCAAGCGTCCTAGGGTGACCTACACCTGATTCATTCACATACCACCTGTGTATTTTTGTCATACCCATAGCCATGTTCTGTTATTTAATTTATTTAATTTTAAAAGGAGTTGTCTTTATATTAACATGTTAATTTAATTTTAAACAGGAAACTTTATAACATATATAATATCTATTAATTAAATTAATATATTAATTTAGTTTTAAACAGGAAACTTTCTAACACTAGTACAAATGGAAAGGCAACATCACAAACAATAAATAAATCTAAGTGAAAGTAAATACAATGGTTTACACATACTTGATAGCTGACTTTTTACCCCTTGGTAAAATATACATAGAAATGGGCAAACAATCAAAATGCAATTACTGTGGATACATATTTGTAAGCCTTTTGATCATTAGATAAATATGAACCATTGAAACAGTGAGTTGCCAGTTGAAAAACAGAAGTGTACTGTAGCAACACCAAAAATAAAATAAATACAATGAAATAGGAAACAGTGGTGTCAGATTCTAATTGGATACATTTGCTGGTGAAAGCAACTTCTGGAGTCAGAGAGGCAAACACAGTGTCTTCTGGAGGACTAGGGAAAACCTGGAAGAGGTCACCTACCATCCCAGCAGCTGTCTGCTTGGGATCCCAAGAGAGGCCTTTCAGTTACTAGCAGAATCGTAAAAGATTTAATTGATTTCACAACCTGAGTCCCTGCAATTACCCAGTTCTGCATGCCTTGGGCAAGTGTGTGTGTGTGTGTGTGTGTGTGTGTGTGTGTGTGTGTGTGTGTGAGAGAGAGAGAGAGAGAGAGAGAGAGAGAAAGAACTTTGGCATAAATTTTATAAGCTCCAATATTATGATCATATCTCTAGTTTCCTCTCAAGCCTACCCTTCCCATCACCATGGCAACTCACAAAACAAAAAGGGCAGAAGGAAAGGTGTTTGATCTTATCTTGCCTGGGAGTTTGCCACATCCTTTGATATTCCCTGAGACCCAACTTCTTAGGAAAGTTCAGCATTGTGTGTCGAATATCTTGGGTTACCTGGAATTTATTCCTTTGTGGTATTGATTTCTATCAGAGAGGTATGGGAAAGAACTAGACATTCTAAAGCAATTAACTGGAAATCACAGGAGAGCCGTTATGCAAATTGTGGCAGATGGTATTTTTTCCAAGATGGCTGTCACAATAGCTCCTGTCCCACGTGCTCTGCTTACTCCTTACCAGCCGCATCCAGAGTTGTAGTCTCTGACCAGGTGGGCCGTGAGCAGTTCATCCTCCTGCACAGACAACCCATTCTGCACGACCTACCCAGGTTCCCGGTGGAGTGGTTCTGCGTGGCCCCAGGTGGAGTGGTTCTGCATGGCCCCAGGTCCAAGAACGTCTGAGTTGCCAGGCTGCTGGACATGCTGCTGTTGGTACCCAAGACAGAGACCTTCAACTTGGAGCAGGTAATGCATTCCATGTACTTCTTCAGTGACTGCAGGCACTCCCTCCCAGCTGTCCTGGGGACCACGTACCATCGTGTAAATAAAGCTCTGTCACCACCTCCCCACGAAGAAAGAGTTGTAGTCTCTGTCCCCTCCTTGTGAATCTGGACAGGCCTTGGTGGCTGTCTTGACCAACAAGAATGGCAGAAGTGATGGTATATGACTTCTGAGGCCAGGTCATAGAAACTCAATCGACCTGTGCTCACTCTTGGAATCAGCCACCATGCTGTCAGGAGGTCCAAGCCTCCCGTGGAGAAGCTCAGGGAGGAGGAAGGGACATCCCCAGCCCATAGCCCTGGCCGAGATCCCAGCTGGTAGGTAGGCAGCCCCAACTTGCCAGTCATGGGAGTCATGTCCAGCCCTTCCTCCAGCTGTCCCAGCGGTGCTGATGGTGAGTACAATAAAGAATAGTGGTGTTTTTTTTTTTTTCAAATATTTCTTTTCAACTTTTATTTTAAGTCACAGGAAGTACAGAGAGGTCCTGTATACCCTGCACCAAGTTTTAACCTTTGACTACATCTTACATAATTATAATATGATATCAAATCCAGGATAATTGATGTTGTTTCACATCAGCAAGTTTTGGGGTGGTTGGCTACTGGGCGATAAATAACCCAAACAAATGGATGTCCCAACAAGAAGAGTTTTGCTCTGTGGAGGAAGAATGCTCCCGGATTTTCTACCTCTTCATGGGCACTTCCAATTCTGTTTTCAAATGAGACCTTAGGCTCCGTCAGAGCTCGCCACAGTGACACCCAAGCAGAGACGTGAAAAGTGAGTTCAGATGAGAAAAGGTAGGAAAGGCATTGCAGGCGACAGGACCTGCCTGGACAAAGGCATCAGAGCACAAGGAATTTGGTGGGCGTGGGGAGCTAGAGGCAGTTAGGTGATTCTGACATGTAAGAGGAAGGGCAGAGAAGTTGAGGACAAGGATGAACAGTAGGAGTCACATCCTGGAGAACTTGCTGCAGGCGCAGAAGATCTAAGGAACTGATGACCTGTCCCTCATCATACAGTGAACTCAGGTGGGATTGGTTCCTAATTCTGGGTTCCCTGACCCCCAGCCTGGAACCTTACCCTTTTTTCCCAGTTCCCGTGTAAACTGCCCTTGCTGGCAGTTTTCTTTAAGACCCTGAAGGTTTTGAGTGAGGTAAGTAGGGCGGTTATACAGTGTAATGATTAAGACCTTGAACTCTAAGTTCAAACGCCAGCGTCCTGCTGGGTCGACCAGATGACATACAACTTCTCTGGGTTTCCATTTTCACATTTCAAAAATAGGGGTGATAATAATGGTATGTACCTCATGAAACTGTTTTGCAGAGTCAGTGAATTAATGAATATAAAACATTTATCACATAGTAGGCGCTCATTAAATGCAGCTCTTACAAGATTTGGAAGTGGATGGGGCAGGAGAAGTTAGGGACAGTGGACAGAATGAATCCAGTGACGCTTATAGAAAACACGGTGAGCTGAGAAACAAAATGATTTTCTGATCTCACCAAGACATGTCTTTTCAGATTTTTGAGACATTTCAGAGTTGAGATGAGGTGAACAGCAGACTTGCAAGTACGAAATGCAATCTCACCTCTGAGAAACAGCCTGCCCCTGTGGAAGGAGGCAAGTGGAAGAATGTGCTTGATTATTTAATTGAGGTTAGACGTGCTACCTGGGGCTAAAACATCCCTCCAGACCCCTGGGTCTCCCCAGGAGAGTGATGCCTGGAGATACCTGTGCTTTTAGGTCACTCTCTCAAAGGCTCCTTAATGGATTCCTTAGCGGACTTCCATTGTCTTGGAAGTGGGATGGAATCTTTCCGTATAAAAATGGAGGTGTAATGTCTAGTTCACGCCCTCTACAGAAGGGAACAGTGTCCTCCAGTGACAAGAAAAGAAACCAAGAAGGAGAGTTTCTTTAACCCTTCCATGGGTTCTCTAATCACTGAAAGAATGGACGGAGAAATGAATGGGTGAGGGAGTGAGTGAATGAATGAGTCATCAAGAGAACTAATGGATGAGTTAGTGTGTGAGCCAGTGAGTAAGCAACATTGGTGAACCCCCGTAGTCACTTCGCTCCAAGCCCCCCTTGATTTCTCCTGTTCTACCACAACAGCCTCACTCGGCTTGGATATTCCTAAAAGCCTTGATCGGAAAGGCAGAAAAGACCATAGAGTGGGCGTGTGTTTTGAGCTGGTTAAATGCCACAGGCATTGGAGCTGGGTCTTGCTGGGATTACTGAAATAAAAGGGGTTCATTTTGTCTTGCGCGTATCAAAGGCAAACCAGATACCAGCAGGGGTTTACCGAAAAGAAAGTAAAGGTTTATTTAAGGAAATGGCACCAAGCCCAGAGACACAAGTGAACTACCGCTCAAAGACCTGGCTCCCCAATGGCCTCTAGGGGATGGGTTATCTAGGGGAGCTCATTAATCAGGGTAGTTAAGGGACTCAGGGTCGTGAGCGCTACTGATTAGTGGTGGCTAGGGTAGGAGGTAGTCGGTCATTGCATCAGGCCCTGAGGTCAGCCATGCGTTATCCTATCTGGTTTCCAGGGGATGCCGTAGGGGCCATCCGCTTTTGTGGGTCTGGAGCAGGAACACCACTGAGGTTGAGATGTGTTCTTTAATTTGACCAAATCACTGTTTCTGCGTCAACAGACCTGAGGCATTGTTCCTAAGACTGTTTGTGATGATTTAGGGGCTTAGTGATTAAGGGAGTGGTCGTGTATTGCCACAGCCTGAGGGGGAAGGGTGAGGAGATTGAGAAAAGACGTGGAGACAGGAAAGCTGGGCTCGGGAGGTCCACGGTCCACAGATGGCGGAGCAGTGGTGCAGTCTTTATTTCACATACGGTTCATATACAGTCTTAGAACAGTTGTCCATACAAACAAGTATTAGCAGAACAAGCAGGTATCAGTAGAACATTCTGTTTTGTGTGTTGGCAAGTTTGTATGTCTGTGGCTGCATTAGTGTTATCTTGTTCTTCCTGGGAAGATGCTGAGGTGAGGCTTCCCATGGGAATGACCTTGCAGGCTGCAAGGCCCTGGTCAGCTTACAGCCTGCTCCCTACAGGGTAGTATGTGCCACGGTGGAAGAATAAGGAAAGAAAAGCAAGTGCTATTAGCCTAGACAAGGCCAGTTTGAACCAAGGAGAAAGAAAAGATAAAAAGTCATTTTAAGGAAGTGAAATGTTTTTGCACAGTTACACTGGGGGTTCTTGGAGGAACTGTGTCGTACGTACTTTAGAATGGATTTGCCAGAGAATGGGAGGCAGGGGCCATCATCCATCCATCCCCACCTCCCATTCGTTGAGGCTGCCCCAGGTGTGTGGACTCCGCCTCACTCCCAGGATGCATGGCTCTCCTTGGGCAGAAAGCAGTGGCCTCTCCAGGTCCCCAAGAGGGGGGATGTTGCACCCCTCACAGCTTGGCTGAAATCAGGCTGAAAGACCCCTTATTGTTAAATTGACCTGTGGAAACATCATTACTGGAAATTGAGTAGGACTTGAGGCCTTTCTTTCCGGAAACAAAGACTTGATTGTCAGGCCTATATTAATGAACCACTGAGTTCTTTTTGAGCCCCGAGAATTACCACTGGGTGTATCTGCTGTTTCTGAAAATGTTGTCTCTCCTAACCCACCTCTGCTAGTTGCACTTCCTTTAGGGGAGGAATGGCCCCAAGTTGGAGGGATGCTTGCTTTTTGGGGGTGGCTTTCGATTGCAGCCAGGCTCCATTGTCTGGGCTTCTGCAGCATTCCCACGTGGGGAGAGGTATCCCCACGTGGGTCCAAGGTGACGACTGGTGGCTGCTGACCACAGAGGCTGTGAAGTGAGCCTGCACCCATCCTGGGGAAGGGTGCACAATTGGAAACTGAAGGCAGGGATGTGGGCGGCTTGGGGAGAGCAGAGGGAGAAGAAAGAAGTTTCCCTGCTACCGATGTTGGCTTCTTGTCCCTTGCCAGACTCCTGGGTGGGCTTGTTCCCGTCCTCCAATCCTGGGAGACTGGGACAATTGGTAAAGGCTCAGTAGATTCCACTATGCTCCTGAGACAGACTTGCCAGGGAATAGTCTCTGCTTAGCGAATGATGATAACCATACCAATGGAAACCAAATGCGAATCACCCCATTGGTCAACCTCATTTGCAAGATCTAGTTCTCCTGTAGTCCCTTTGGTAGCACAGTGCTCTAGTATTTTAAGGCTCTGTTAGCTAAATTTAGCACAATGGCCTTGGCTGCATCACAACACACCAGAGCTATCCAGGTTTCTTGGGACTTATTCATCCCAGCCTCCTTTTGGCCGGCCTGAGCGATAGTCAAGGATCCAGGCTGTGGCCTTGCTGAGAGGAGAACTGGGTTCCAACTTGGCTCTTCCATTTTCCAGCTGTGTGGCCTTAGACAGGTGGCTTCACCTCTCTGAGCCTCATCTTTAAAATGGAAATAATAGCATTAGGAGGAGGCGGGAATGAGGTCAAGATATTTATTCCCTTCTTCCCTCCTTGCAGGGTCCATCAGTGTCAACTGAATGTCTTGTTGAAGGTGATAGCTCCTGCCTGACAGCCCTCTCCTTGCAACTTTGTCTCCAGATTCTGGTAACTGCTTCTCCCTCCTTATTCCAGGAATGTCTTTCAACAAACTAAGTTTCTCTTTCCCATCTTCTTGCCTTCCTTGCTCCTTTAGCTCTGGTTCCCTTCCATCTCCCTAACTCCTTGAACTTATAAGAATTTTTCTCTACGGAGCCTTCATTCTTGCCACAGTGAGATAGTCCCATCAGCTTCTTGAGGTGTTAGCAGATAACAGTTTCAAGCCGGGGTTCTCCTGCTGGGGTCCAAGTGTTCTGTAGGATTTTGCATTTGTCTGAATTTTTCTAGGAAGAGGATCCATACCTTCCTTCCTCCGCCACCAACATTCTCAAACCATAAGAAGGTTAAAGATCACTGGGTATTGGTTATCTGTCACTTCTCCCAGATTCATCTGATTTTACAGATGGCTTTGAAATAGTCAAAAGAATGAATCATGAACGGTGGAATTATTGCAGGGGCTTGCACAGATAACAGGGCCTGGAGCAGCCTGGGACCTCCTCAACTAGCCGTATACACACCACGCTTGCCTGACAGCTGTGCTAATGCAGCTTAATGTACAGTTACCGATTTCATTATCCCAAAGTGGGAAAACGAAGACGCAGATATTCATGTAGGATTATAAAGAGGGGAGATTGACTCTTCTTTAAAACTTTTTCAGAGTGAAGGAGAAAGGAAAACACTGATAAAAACGACACGCTAAATTGCACCAACCGGAGAACAGATAACAAAATAAATCTCGCAACCAGGGAGTTTGCCTGGCTGATGTGAACTGGAGACTATTGAAGGGAGGAAGAAATGAGTAAAGGAAAGGAAAAGAGACGTTTCTCCCTCTTTTCTTGGGGGGATCCAGTCTCTGTCTGCAGGGATTGGAAAGCAGAGGGTACATGCCCTTGTTTCTTAGCAACGGCAGGTGGTCCAACATCTGGGGGGAGGGTAGATCTTCTGGGGTTGGAATTCTTCTTCCTTTCCCCCTATTTCCTCCCCCTTCTTCCTTTGATTTTACCAACATCATCTCATATTTGCAACTTGTCAGCTATGTGACCTTGGGCAAGTGACATAAACTCACTGGCATTTAGTTCCTTTCCTTCCTGGAGGGGTTGTGGGGCTTGTATGAGATGATAAAGCCACGAATGCAGTGTCTCGGTGCAGCAGTCAATTAAATGTGAGCTCTTCTCCTTCCCCCTTGCAACTAATTTTGTTAAATTAGCCAGCCCCTAATGCATCTAATTAATGAATGTGCATTTTAAAGATAACTGACACAGCGAACAAGCACTGCAGCTCTTTTGGTTGCCTGCAGGAGGGTACCTGGACCCAAAAGCACTGACTGTTGTTAAGGTGGGATCCTCACTCTTGTTTTAAGGTGTGGAGGAGCCGAGGTAATTTTGAAATGCAAATGTGCATTGTGTTGTCATGACAAAGATGTTGCAAGGAAACAGAAAATCACAGAATTTCAGAGCCAGAATAGCTTTTCAAACAAAATAACTCCATTTTCTTAGCCCAAATTGGGACAGAGGGTCAGAAGGGGACAAGTGTTCTTATGGGGACAGCAAGACAAAGCCATAGCATTTAGAGTTTGAGATACTTTCTTTTAAACCTCTTAAAATATCTGAAATTAGAATGCCTATTGTGTGGATTTAATACCGTTTTTCTTTTCTTCTTTTAAAGCCTGGAAAAGCTGTTATGATACCCAGTGTGCATGTTACAGGCAGTGGTATCTATCAAGCAGATGTGGTTTTGGAATCAGAGCTGACATTGCCCAAATCAATGGTGAGTCCACACGAGAGCTCCGTGGTCTCTTCTGTACTATGAAGAGGTAGACCAGTTGACCACTACGTGTCCTTGCTCTGTTATGGCAGAAGATGTCGGCACCCTGTGAATCCCTCAGCGTCTATCTCCATGTGCCTCCCTCTTTTTGTGCGTCTGTTGTTACTGAGCAAGAGCCCACTGCCTGATGCCTGTAGCAGCCAAAACGGTGACACTGGCCTTTGAGAAAAGAAAGAGCTATTTATCTAATGGTGAGTCGACTTGCAGGAGACCCCAGATTAGGGAGCTAGGAGGTACCACTCAAAGCTGTCTCCCGAATCTGGGGTCTGGCCAAGTTTTATGGGTTAGGAAGACCAGGGTGGTATGAGGGAATGCTGGCAGGGCAAGTGTTGATTGGAGAGTTTTGGGACTTGGCCAGTTACGGTATTGTGTCAAGGGGCCAGAGAAAGCAGAAAGGAATTCCAATCTGGCAGGGTTTAATCGGTCAGTTCTATATTTGTCCATATTTGGTCTAGGCACCGATTGTCCTTATTGAAAGGACCTCTCACTTCGTAAAGGTCTCTGGTGGCCACATTTCTGTTACTTGAGTTCCACAGGCTGAAGATTCTTAGTTTTGAGGTTATCTTGAAGACAGGGTTGGCACACGCCCAGTGCTGTTTCTGTAAAAAACTCATTAATCACCAATCTGCTTTAAGGGAGAAGACCCAGTTTTAAAGCTGGTCAGTGTGATTTGTGTGCTGGTTCATTTTTCTGAGGGCCCTTTGGGCTGACAGCAGGCCTGCCTGCACACGGCGAGGGCTAGACGTGTCAGGAAGTGAACAACCCTGGAAGCAGCCCCTCAGCCAACAAAGGCTGGGAGTTGGTGGAAAATACTGCAGACTCATCACCTCTTTGGTGGGGAAGTCTGAGGGGTGTTCTGCACCGTCTGCCCAGAGATCCCCAGTGGTCCTGAGCTCCAGTTTGCACACAGGGCATCTTGCTTGCTAATGCATCCTCGGTTGCCTGCCCTTCCTTCTCTGTCTCATTTTCCTACTCTTCCTGCTGATACATCTGGGATCCCCTCCCAATGAAAATCCTTGCACTAGAGTCCTGTGTGATGGTTCATTTTGGGTGTCAACGTGACTGGGCCTGACTACTGAGCTGGAACATTGCTCTGCTCCTGCCCGCAGCGCTCCCGGCTCTTAGGCCTTCAGACCAGGACTGGAAGCTACACAGTCAGCTCTCTGGTTCCCAGGCCTTCGAACGACACCGCCGGCTTTCTTGAATCTCCAGCTTGTAGGTGGCAGATGTGGGACTTCAGGCTCTGTAATTGCGTGAACCAATAGCTTATAATGAAAGAAAGAAAGAAAGAAGGAAGGAAGGAAGGAAAGAAGGAAGGAAGGAAGGAAGGAAAGAAGGAAGGAAGGAAGGAAGGAAGGAAGGAAGGAAGGAAGGAAGGAAGGAAGGAAAGAAGAACAAATAAATAAATAATAACAAATCTCTTATGGGCTCTGTTCTCTGGGGAGCCCTGACTAATACATCTTGCCCCAGGCCTGCTCCTGGGGAGCCCAGCCTGAGATAGCTGGCCAGCTGTGACTTTAGAGAGGCATGTCTACCTCAGGGCCAAGCACTGTGAAGCCTTTCTCCAGGGGATCTTGTCCATAGTGAAACGGCTGGGCAGCTGGAGAGCAGCAGCAGGAGAAATACCGTGAAAGCCAAGTGGCTGTTCCCATCCTGGCATTGCCTCTTCCACCTGTGGAAGGTCGGGCACTGGCTTCGTCCTGCCCAGCCTCCGTGTCCTTCTCCATAACATGCAAGGAGGAACCTCTTTCTCACCAGGCTAGAGTGAGGCTCACAAAAATACAACGTCTTTGTATGTGAAAGGACTTGGGAATTGATGAAGCAGGCGCAGCGTTATTTTATAACTGAGCGTCCCCTTGACTTAGGAGAACAGCAGTCTTTGGGGTCGAACTCAGATTGACTCAGAGCTACTGCCTCTCGTCTGCTCTTGGTCAAGTAACACGACCACTTTGAGACTCGTCTCCTCCTCGGCCAGGTGGGGAAACTGAGGAACAGAGAGGCAAAGGTGCTGAGAGAAAAGCTACTCTATTTCCCCAAAAATAAGTCTGAGTCTTATATTAATTTTTGCTCAAAAGACGCATTAGGGCTAATGTTCAGGGATGTCATCCTGACAAATCATGCTAGGGCTGATTTTCCGGTTAGGTCTTATTTTCGGGAAAACACGGTAGTGAGTCAGATATTGCTGTGAATTCAGACTCTTCCTTGGGAACAGCTCTTGAGGACAGCAAATAGCAAATGCCTATGTGGACCTCTCTACGTATCAGACATAGTTCTGAGCTCTTTGCATATATTCCCTCGTGTAAACCTTGCAGCAACCCTGTGAGTCCGGTACTGCCATAAACTGCTTTCCCCAGCTCGTCCCCACAGTCTCCAGCACACAGACCATTTTGGGCGAGATGCCAAAACTCCCGTTATGTGGTCACCGCAAAGGCAAACACTGAACATTGCAGACCTTGCGATTTTCCTTTCCTTTCCTTTCTGGTGCCGCAGAAAATATTTTGACATCTGCTCATAGCCAGTTCTAACAAGTACCTTTTTCTCTTCCTCATGCTAAATGGAATGTGAAAAATTAAAGAGAAGGAGGAGACCTTGCTGGTGGGACTGTGACACTGGGCCTCAATGGTTCGAGCACACACTCTGGACCAGACTGTGGCCAGCGTGCTAATCAGCTCTGCTGTGTGACCTCGGACAAGCACCTTTGCCTCTCTGTGCCTCAGTTTCCCCACCTGGCCGAGGAGGAGACGAGTCTCAAAGTGGTCGTGGTACTTGACCAAGAGCAGACGAGAGGCAGTAGCTCTGAGTCAATCTGAGTTCGACCCCAAAGACTGCTGTTCTCCTAAGTCAAGGGGACGCTCAGTTATAAAATAACGCTGCGCCTGCTTCATCAATTCCCAAGTCCTTTCACATACAAAGACGTTGTATTTTTGTGAGCCTCACTCTAGCCTGGTGAGAAAGAGGTTCCTCCTTGCATGTTATGGAGAAGGACACGGAGGCTGGGCAGGGTGAAGCCAGTGCCCGACCTTCCACAGGTGGAAGAGGCAATGCCAGGATGGGAACAGCCACTTGGCTTTCACGGTATTTCTCCTTCTGCTGCTCTCCAGCTGCCCAGCTGTTTCACTATGGACAAGACCCCCTGGAGAAAGGCTTCACAGTGCTTGGCCCTGAGGTAGAGATGCCTCTCTAAAGTCACAGCTGGCCAGCTGTCTCAGGCTGGGCTCCCCAGGAGCAGGCCTGGGGCAAGATGTATTAGTCAGGGCTCCCCAGAGAACAGAACCCATAAGAGATTTGTTATTATTCATTCAATTTTTTTCGCTTATCAATATTTATTCATTTTTGGTTTTTAGTCCCCGCCCCCCCAGATAAAACAGATCAACATACTTTGTTAACCTTCTTTTTCATTTTTCCAAAACCTTATGGACTTGATTTCTCTTCTTATTTGAATGGTTTCTCTGAGATTTTCATTGTCGTCATCTCTACGAAACACGGAGAGAAAAAAAGCAAACATTCAAAACTGTCACATTTCAGTGTTTTAACACTTTGAATGTATTGTTTGTAACTCAGCATGCACTTTTATGTTTAGGAAACTGAGTTGACCCTTATTCTTCTTTCCATAGGTCAGGCTTTGCTAAGGTGAGATGGATCTTTATAATATATATTTGTTTAACACAATATATTAAAAATAGTGTCATTCTGACATGGCAGCCAATATAAAAATTAACAAGGTATTTTGCGTCCTTTTTTGGTATGAGGTCTTTGAAGAGCTGCTGTCATCTGCTTTGCAATCCAGGGGACATCCAATTAGATGATCAGGGAGTCTTGCTTGACTGTGACTCATTCTGCCATAAAAGGCAGTAGACTGGATTTCTGGAAACCCCTGTTATTAGAAAGTGCTTTCTTACATAGAGCGGAAGTTGCTTCTCTCTAAGCTCCAGGCAATGGGTCCTTCCTCCTGTCTTCTGGGCTGAACAAGCCTGCAACCTTTTCTCCCTGACAGCTCTGCAGGAGCTTCAAGATGGGGGTGTGTAATGCTTCCGCCCTGCTAGAATCAATGGCTCAGCTCTGCAAACATTTATCAAGCTCCCGCCGTGCTGGGCTCACTGCCTGGAAGGAGGATATACCAACACAGAGATGTGGAGGGCGCTTTCTCCTCTCAGGCCCTAAGGATCATGCCTGTGGCTTAAGTTTTTTTTCTGAGAAACATTGTCCAGACTAGAGCCTAAGACACACCTGGTACAGGTGGCCTCTGCAAGTCCAGGGGCACCGTCTCTGTGGCTCTTGTTCAGCTCCTCTTTGTGGACAAATCCAGCGTCAAATGCCCTTCTATTGGGAGGGTTGCTCAAAGGATAAAGATACTGCTGTGTTGTTCGTTTCAAGAACAAAAAGAAGGCGGTAAGTCCAGCCATGACAGCAATGACAGGGACAGCAAGACACTCATCATGCACTCACTTTCCCTTCAAATTCTCCCAACACCCCTTGGAATAGGTGTTATTTTCTGCTTTATAAGGATGACGAAATTGCAGCTGAGAGAGGTGAAGTAGCTTGCCCAAGTCGCCTGGGCAAGGGAGGTGCTGTGAACGGACTACTCATCTGTCTGAATCCCAAACCCACATTTCCCTCCCGTAGATATCCAAAGACGTCACGCTGGAAATCAAGTTCTGTGTTTCAGGTTGCCCCCGCTCTTTTACTCTCTCTGTCACTTTGTCCCTCCCTTTCTGAGATATTTACTCATGCCAGGCAGTGTGGATACAAAGCAGGCACAATTTCTGACTGTGAGAAATAGTCCAGAACGAAGGGCTTCGAGCCCCAGGAAAACCGTCGTGACTGATTTCATGCCCATTCCTTATTTAACATGATATTTACAGCAATAACTTAGGGAGACAACAGAGGCTGCGATAGAAAGGAAAGTCTGGGATCAGCCTCACTGATTTTAGCGTCAGGCCCCCCCCCACCCCCCCCACCGCTGATCTCCTGCCTGACCTTGGGGCACCCCCCCACCCCCGCTCCTGCTTTGAGGAATTTTCTCATCTGTAAAAGGGACATGAAAAAAAAGGAAGACAGAACGAAACCTGTGCCAAAGTTTACTGTTGAGACAAAGGGAGGTAATGTTTGTGAAGGCACCTGGAAACGGCAAACACCGCTGATGACGATCGTGGCAATGGTTGTTGTTATTAGGTTAGATTATGTGACTTTGCTAATGTTAGACCATTTTCAGTCTCCAAAAATGGTAGGTTCAATACAGTTCAACCTTACTTCTTGCTGAGGGTTTTACCAGCTAACTATCCAGCTAACCTAATGTGATAACCAGGTTTTCCAAACAAACCCTAGGATATGCCCTCTAACATAGGAATTGATCTTTGAATAGAATATTAAAAAAAAAGAAACCCAAACACCCAAAACGGGAAGCCTACATCCAATGTTTCTTAAAGTATAGAGTGTGTGCCATTCTGTGGTCATGAGAGATCATTCTCGAGGGTCACCAGACCTGACATTAAATAACTTGGAATTCTATAGTGAAAATCAATCCTCTTTCAATTTCCTCTCATTCCTCTGGCCTCTCAAAGCCAAACGTTTCAGTGTGGCACCATCAGTCTTTAACTCTCACTGATCTTCCATTTAGACGGAACGGGCCTCAGGCTCAGAGCTTTCAGTGGGCCCCAGGACCTAGGTTTTTGTTAAATTTCGTTTTACAGCTGATTATAGAAAAGGATGCCAGTTTTTCATTGATAGTGATAAAAGGTCTTATTGGAAAAGTTATTTATTTAGGTAAGAAAAGCAATTTGGTTAAAAGAAAACTATTAAGCAATTACAGATCTCACCCTAAATGGTAAAGGTGATATTGGGAGATATTCTGATATTGGGAGATATGGCCTTAATTAAAGGTACGAGTGTGTCTGTGTGTGTGTGTGTGTTCAAATCACACACCCTATATGTTTACTTTTTTTTTTTCAATTTACTTTTCTAACAGTAGAGGAAGTCCCTATGATTCAAATGTTTATAAACCAAGGTAAATAATTTTGAACAGCAAACAGCAGTGCACGATTAAAATCCCTGAACAATTAAAGGGCAAAGCTGTCACCTGTTATGAAACATCCACTGGCGTTAATAAGGCAGCGAGAAGGTTATTTTAGGAAGGCATCAAAACTGTATCAACAGCCCCAAACCTAAGCAAAATTTTCTCTCTTCTTTGGGTAGGCGGTGGCCAGCCAGATGACCTTAACTTGACTTTGGACTAAACTAGTGGGGCTTGCCTTATAGTTGGCAACCACATTTAACGGGAAATGTGTAGAGAAGAGATAGGTGCCTCAAATCCATTCTTAACTGAAGAATCAGAATTAAATCAGCCATGCATAGAATGCTTACCGAAATCTCATAATGGCAGGCAGAAGCGTGAGGCAGAGTCTTTTATATGACAGGGAAATCGAAATGGTAAAGCCTTTTTGAAGAGCTGTGCCCCTTTCAAAAAGATGGGGTCCTTCTACAAGACATCTAGCTTGGTCTCTGAAAAAGCCTCAGCGACATGGAAGTTAAAGCAGTGGGACCGTTTTAGGTTAAAGGCGACTAAAGAGACATGACAACTAAGTGAAATACATGACCCTTGATATGGGCTGCATATAGATCGTATTATTGTATGACTGTTAAGTCTCTTGGGTGTGACAGTGGTATTGTTACACAATGGACTCTGTTGGAAAATGTATTTGTCCTTAGGAAATATGTGCTGAAGTCCTTATGGATGAAAGGTCATGATACTGAACGTTATTTTCAAATAATTCAGTAAAAAACATACAGAGAGATAAACAGATAGGGTGAAGTGTGAATGAGTGATACGTCTAGATGAACCCAGGTGTTCATTTTGGCCCTTGGTGCCAAAACTGTTTTTTTTTAAATAACTTTATTGAGGCATATTTTACATATTGCATAATCCATCCATTGCAAGTGTACAATTCAATGATTTTTTTTTTAAAGTCAGTTTGCCAAGTTGTGCACCTGTGGCTACTGCCCTAATGAGACCCTCCTGCCCTTTGCTGAGGTTTTCAGACTCAGACTGGGACGTACGCCGTTGGTCCCCTGGGTTCCCAGGCCTTTGGGTTTGGACAGGAACTGCACCATCATCTTTCCTGGGTCTTCAGCTTGCAGATGGCAGGACTTTTCGTCTTCCACAAACATGTGAACCAATCTCTCATAATCTCTCTCTCTCTCTCTCTCTCTCTCTCTCTCTCTCTCTATATATATATATATATATATATATATATATATATATACACACACACACACACACACACACACACACACACACACATATATACATATATACATACATACATTACATACTTATATATATATGTATCTCCTACTGGTTTTGTGTCTCTGGAGGACCCTGCCTAATATGGAGGTCGTGCTGGAGAACTGCTCATTTTCCCTTTTCCATCTCTGTGAGTAAAGAGGGGAGGGAAGCACAGACGTGCTCAGCTTGCTGCACAACCATCCCCTGGCTGAGGTCTGTAGAAGGGCCTGGGGCCGGAGTGTGCAGCTGGTGGTATCAATAAAGGCTCTTTTTGCTTGTGTTTTTTGGTGGCTAATCCTGGCAGCGGATTGCACAGGAGACACCCTGGCAGATGGAGGGGAGGAGATACCAGTGGAGAGAAATACCTGGAGAGATGCTTCATGAAAGGGAATCGGAGTCCCCTTATCCAAAGCAAACACCGTGGAATTATAAGGTCTTGGAGCTGGAGGAGATGTGAGGCAGGTCAGCCTGGAACGTGTATTATACCCCTGGGGCTTGCTAGGCCATATTGCTTTACTGCTCGGGGGAGCCCATAACTCCTAGAGCCCTATTTTAATATCCAAGGCTGGATCAGCGCTACAGCATCCCCGAACAATGACCTTCCTCCTTAAGTTGATCTTCAGAGATGGGTGCCCACCGGGGTCAGGGGAGCCAAGATGGCGAACGCCTGCTTACACATCACCACATGCAGAAATGACGCCTCCATTTCGATCAGGAGCATAAGGAAAAGCACATGTCTTTTTCATTTACCTTTTCTAAATGCCAGGTTCCTGTTAGAGGTGAGTATGCAGATGGCAGGTTTTGGATCTGTTTCCTTTGCCTGTGTGTGTGTGTGTGTGTGTGTGTGTGTGTTTTATTTTAATCTCATCCAAAGAAGTTCCCTGAACAATCTTGTAATTTTGCTGGTGTTCTTGATTATTATGCTTTAGATTCCCTTCTCACCACCCCAATCAGGCTTCGGCCACTTCACTGAGCCCACACTTGTCAGGGCCACTGGTGGCCTCCAGGTTGCCAACTTCAGTGGTCAGCATTGCTATTATTTTGCTTTTCACAGCAGCAGCACTGCATACAGTGGATCACTCCCGCCTTCTGAGAACACTTTTTCCTCTTTGCTGTCCACTCACTCTCTTGGTTTTCCTCCTGTTCATCGGCAGCTGCTGTACAATTTCCTTTCCTTACCTCTCTGATTTTTTCACATCCTCTGCCCCAGACATGGGGTAGCCATTTCTTGATCCCTGGTTTCTCCTGGTTGGAAATGGTCTTGGAGACCACAGGCTGGTGCATCCTTCCTGGGCTGGACATTATTTCTAGTCCTTTTGTTGGTGAGAGCTAGTGACCTTCTTTCTAAAGATGTAATACAGCTTGAGTTTATACAGAGGCTTCCAACTCAGAATCAGTGCTAGTAGATGTTTACGTAACCTCTTCACTCTTATCCCAGTGTCTTCTTTCTTCCATATCCAAACTCCTCTTTCCCAAAGAAACCAACATAATCATTCATTTTCTTTATCCCTAACACATAGAGAATGATCCCAGAAAATCAATAACACCATTAATGATTTTTTAAAAAAGATTTTATTGGGGAAGGGGAACAGGACTTTATTGGGGAACAGTGTGTACTTCCAGGACTTTTTCCAAGTCAAGTTTTTGTCCTTTCAGTCTTAGTTGTGGAGGGCACAGCTCAGCTCCAGGTCCAGTTGCCCGTTGTTAGTTGCAGGGGGTGCTGCCCACCATCCCTTGTGGGAGTTGAGGAGTCGAACTGGCAACCTTGTGGTTGAGAGCCCACTGGCCCATGTGGGAATCGAACCGGCAGCCTTCGGAGTTAGGAGCACGGAGCTCTAACCGTCTGAGCCACCGGGCCGGCCCACCATTAATGATTTGATCATGAAAACAGTTTAAAACTTTTTTTTGCAGTCCCCCCTTTTTTTTCATCCTAAAGATTTTTTTTGTGTGTGATCCTTTTTTGTCCTTACTGTATATTTTACTAGGCCTTTTCTGACCAATGATCTAAAGGACCCCCCCAGCCATTCTTTACCATCCTATATTTTTTGTACTGAATTTTTTGGTTTGGATTGACTGATTCATTGATTATCAGCTTCTTGAGAACAGAGTCTTTTCCTGCCTTTTCATCCTAGGATCCCCAGTGCCTGGCACATGACGGGTACTCAATACACACTGGTTCAATGGGTGAATGTACAAATAGCAAGTGTTTTGCCTGGGAAACGATTGTCATGTTCCTTCTCAGTCTCCCTCGGTAGGGGGCGCTCTTGAAGACGGGACCATCATTTATTCATCTCTGGACCTGCGGTGCGTCTTCCCCTGGTATTTAATAGGACCTCATAGAAGACAAATCTGGGTGTTTTGGAGCCTGAAGCTTGTGAATTTGGGGCGAGACTTCTTTAAGTAAAAGAATACAGAATTACAAAAATCAAGGCCTTGGAAGCGACCCATCTAACAGAGGGTCCCTGAAGCTAAAGCCTCTTTAATGTCGGGAAAACCCATCTCTAGGGCTCACTAAGTATCTGCTGAATGAATGAAGGAGTCAAAGGTAGATTTTAAATGCCTAATTTTACTGGTTTCCTTTTTCTTGGGTACAAACAAAGAAAGACGTAGCAGTTGGACAGAACCACCTGCTCCATTTTATTCTTGCACATAATTAGGAGATTAAAAAAAAATTTTTTTTTTCCAACTTAAGGCAGTTTCCACCTCAGGTTTACATGCAATGAGAAAGAAAATAACCAGGTATTAGGCAGCTTCTCTTTCAGGCCTTTCTGCTCTCCCTTCACCTTTCTTTTGCTAACAGCACATCCATTTCCTTTCAGAGAACTGTCCTCTGCCTCCCAGATAAAGGTATAAACCTCAGGCTGGTCAACTTAGCACATTTCAACCCCAGCTCCAGTAATTTATTTAACAACCACTTCCTTATCCTGTGTCCTCTGCACTAGTCTGTTTTACAAACATATGTTAATCCATTTACTCTTCACCACAAGCCTTTGAGAATGATTCTCCCTATTTTACAAATTGTCCAAGGCCCCAAGCAGACAAATGATGGAGCAGGGATTTGAACGTAGGTGCTACGGCTCTACATCACATTGGGCTGCCTCTCAATTAGTTCAGGTAAGAGAGAAGACAGCCAAGCCAGTCCCAAGAGTCTCATCCCAAGCCTCAGAACATAGTGGAGGACGTTTCTTTCCACAGGAACCACCGGAAGTTCAGGTAATGAAAGCTAGAAGCTTCCATGGCCACAGCATAGAGCTGGAGAAGGCTGTGCCACCTGGAGGAGAGGTGGGGCCTTCTGGGGGAGACCTGCTAATGCGGGTGGCACCCTGTCCTCAACCCGCGAGGATCTGCCTCTGGGCTTCTCTGGGCTTCTCTGACCTACAAGCCAAGATGTTCCTTTTACACTTAAGGGAGTTTGAGTTGGGTTTTCCATAGTTTGCATCTAGGAATTCTTGGTATTTGAAAAGGCCAGATGGTGAGCATGTATATTTCTTGAATGGCTTGAAGGTTACAGAGTGTGTTTACTTTGTCCCATCTTAGTAACTTTAGTAACCCTGAGAGGCTGCTGTTATGATGCCCATTTTGCAGATGGTATCACTGAGGCTCAGAGAAGTGGTATGACTTGTCCTAAAAGGCAAGAGCTGGTGCAGAAAATTGCCTTAACCATAACTCTAACCTGCCTTTTCGATGACTTTTCATAGAAGGACTGGAGG
This sequence comes from Rhinolophus sinicus, assembly GCF_057876585.1. Taxonomy (NCBI): domain Eukaryota; kingdom Metazoa; phylum Chordata; class Mammalia; order Chiroptera; family Rhinolophidae; genus Rhinolophus; species Rhinolophus sinicus. Next base: position 9,314,691 of record NC_142510.1, on the reverse strand, counting down.
AAGAATTCCCCTTGGGATCCTGGAAAGGACTGATGTCCCCAGTCTGTCGGCTTTCAGCCTGGTGTATGGAAAGCACAGACGGCAGAGGCGGACAGCATGGCTTTGCTTCCCCATTGGGTGACCCTGGGCAAGTCCCTTAAGCCCTCTGAATCCTGGGGAAATGTTGACACTGCCTTTCTGGGTGGTGGGTGTGGCTTTAATGAGATAACGCAGGCAAGAGCTTCTGTACACAGTGTGTGCTTCATGCATGTGGGTCCTCGCGTCTTCTCCACCCATAAAGGCAGTGTTTACTTGCTCTATTCGTCTGTCAGCGTGTTCCAAAGAAACAGAACCAACTACGTGTGTGTCAAATATTTATTTTTTATATTTAAATATATTTCTATATAAATTTATATATGAATGTATATTTAAATATATATATTTAAATTTTTATACTTTAAGGACTTGGATCACGCAATGATGGGGGCTGGCAAGTCCAAATTCTGTAGGGCAGGCCAGCAGGCTGGGAACTCAGGCAGTTTTACGTTGCAGTCTTGAGGCAGAATTCCTTCTTCAAGAAACCTCTGCTGTGCTCTTAAGGCCATCAACTGACTCGGTGAGGCCCGCCTGCATTATGGGGGGACATCTCCTTTACCTAATGCCAGCGGATTGTAGATGTTAGTCAGAGCTACTCGATACCTTCGCAGCCATGTCGAGATCCGTGTTTGATCGAGACAGCTGGGCACCAGAGCCAGGCCAGGCAGACGCACAAAATTAACCATCACACTTGCAGTGTCTGTGGGCCTCGGTTTCCCATCTGTTAACTGTGGAACAGGCCTTGCCTTGGCCGTCAAGCTTCTCCTCTCTAAGTGGGAATAACTGACCAGGAGAGTGTGGAGGGGTGAGTGAGGGCAGGCTCAGGAGCAGGATGGAGATGATTCTGGACAGAGAGTCCTCACTGTCGTGGGGTGGAAGGCCCTGCAAATCGAGGCCTTCTGTTCCCTGAACCCCTGAGTTATCTCAGCGGAGGAAAACGTAACATCAGAGCTTGAAGGTGGCTGTTGGCATGTGCCGGAGTTATGTGTGTGACTTTCCAGCTCTTCCACAAAGACAATTTCAGCCCCAGAAAGGAGAAACCACGGTCTCTATGGTGCAAGCTCTGAGCACACAGATGCACGGTCTTATAATCCTACGGAGAGGTCCCCTTGTTTGCCTTGGAGGCTCACAATGGAGGGAGAGGGGAGGCAGGACAGGAAGAAGAAGAAAGAAGTAGAGTAAAGTGATACAGACGACTATTTCATGGGAAAGAACATAGACATGCCCATTTGCAAAGTGAAAAGCAGGGTTTGTATCCTGGTTCTGATATTTCCTCACTATTCTGGCTTCGGCAGGCAAGTCAGGGGACCTCTTTGACCCTCAGTCTCTTTATCTGTGAATGGGGAGTCATGGTAATAACACCTGGTGTGCAGGGATATGGTGAAGATGACACCAGATAAAATATAGGTGGGGCCTTTGATTTCTTGCTGTCTCCACATGGCCTGGTGGGTGAGGGCTCCCAGATCAGTGGATTGGAGGGTTGGCCCCAGGCTGTATTTGGTCTTGTTTACTGCACACCATTTAGGTCCTACCCAGTGTTGCATCTGGCCACTCTGAGGTCAAGTTCAGCTTTCAGTTATCCTGGGGCTTGTTGTTCATGTTTATTTTTAGTAGGGGAATGTTATGGTAAGGAAGGTGAGAACTCATATTATAGACATATTATTCAATATCAGGAGATAAAAAGCAGCTGCTCTAATTGTATTATGAACCTTTCACTTGAAGTTTATACAGTGATTCAAGCTCAATGTTTGAAGTCTTTTTAAGTGAGAGCCCAGGGTTTCAAGTACAGGAAAAGAAACAACCAAAAACAGAACAATTACCTGAAAGGGGTAAAATTAACATCCCTTCATTGGACTTCTAAAGAGCTTTCTGGTTATTTATCCTTCATCGTTCATCCAGGCAACTGAGGCTAGGGGAATGAGATCATTTCCACCCAAGTGATAACATGCTTCCAGAAAGGAATTCTTGGTATTTGAAAAGGCCAGATGGTGAGCATATATATTTCTTGAATGGCGTGAAGGTCACAGAGTGTGTTTACTTTGTCCCATCTTAGTAACTTTAGTAACCCTGAGAGGCTGCTGTTATGATGTCCATTTTGCAGATGGTATCACTGAGGCTCAGAGAAGTGATATGACTTGTCCTAAAAGGCAAGAGCTGGTGCAGAACGTTGCCTTAACCATAACCCTAACCTGCCCGTTGAGGACCAAATTAGGTGAGAACAAAGCAGAGGCATTTTAGATACCTGCTTTGTGAAGGGCCACGCCATGGAAAATTACTGCCTCTAATGGCTTTTTTAATGGCCCTAACGATATGATATGTTTAGAGCTGGCTTGGAGTCCATAGACCAGTCACAAATCAATTCTGAGCCCTGATTCCACCCCATCTTGTCCCTCCCTCTCTGAGCTTGTTTCCATTTGTACAGAAAAGCTGGGCTTCCAAAGGGTCAGCCGCCCATAAATGGGGTCTGAGCTGCCTCTGCTTGGGAAATAGTTATGTATTTACGTTTATGATTACCTTGTCTTTATAGTGGACAATACTGGCTTTCCAATTAGGGTAGTGATGTACAATTTCATTTTACAATAAATGCATTTAAGTTTTTTACCATTGTGTAGATATAAAAAGCATTCAAATAGATAGTAGAGGTGGTGGCAGATATGATAATAACATTAATTCCCAAGGTTTATTGAATGCTTATGAGGGGCCAAGCATGATTCTAAGCACTTTCTATTTAACTCATTTAAATCCTTACAACCATTGAGGTTGGTTCTGTTATTAGCCCCACTTTACAATGGAGCAAATGGAAGTGCAGAGACTTAGATGTCTTGCCAAGTGGTATGCCCGGTAAGTGGTGGACCCTTGACTTTTAAGTGGTTATGCCTGTGGGGTACCGATGAGCGCTGTTTGCAGTGCATTGGCTGGGGTTGTGTCTGGGGTGACCAACTTGCCCCATATTGCCTGGGACTAGTTTCAAACCCAAAAGTCTCATGTCCAAGGAAACCTCTTATCCCCCTAGGTATGCCTCAGTCTTTTCCAGTCTCTTCTGTATATGAGTCAAGCCTAGGTCATCAAGCAAAACATGCCAGGTCTGTATGGATTGCAAGGAGTGAGCACACACCTCTTCAAACTGCATACAGAATATCCAGAAACCTTTGCCTAAAAATAACAGAATAAGGTGCCTTATTTGTAACCAACTGTATTTGCTGTATTTGTAACCAACAATGACAGTTGCCTGATTGCTATAAATAACAGAGTGAAAACCCATATCTCTATCTACAAACAAGTGTCATATTTGGATGCACAGAGATACTAAGGCTTGGCACGTTGGCATATATCAGGCAGAATAAAGAGACTCTATTGGCACATCTGAAATAACGGTAATAGTAATAATAATAATAATAATAATAATAGCTGCTCTGTATTTAGCGTGTACTGCATTCCAACATAGTGCTAAACACTTTATGTGTATTACCTTAATTAACCCACACAATTCCTGTGGGGTAATAATATTATTATCATCTTTATTTTACAGATGAGCAAACAAAGGTGCAGAAAAGTTTTCAAAATTGCCAAGCTTGCAGAGCTAGGAAGTGACGAAGCAGAGCCTGTAACTCGGGCAGCCTTTCTCCAGGCTTGGTGCTCTGACCCTCAGAAGGGCACAGCCCATTGTGTGAATTTCATGGGTAAAAATGCGCCCTGGGTTCTGTCTCATTCTTTTTCCTGAGTGCAGAGGATCCCATAGCATGGCTGTATCGTAGCTTATTCCACTAGTTTCACCTGATGGTTGTGTAGGTTATTCCCATGTTTTCCTGGGATGAATAGTTCTGCGACATCCATGCATATGTCTGTCTCCTAGTGCACATTGCAGAGTGTTTGTCTAGGATGGTGTGGTGGGCAGAATCCTAAGATGCCCTCAAGAGTCCAGTCCTTGGGTTGTTCTATACGAGGTGTTTCCAGGAAGGCACGATGTAATTATAGTCCCAAGCCTCGGATCTGAAGGTTATCCAGGTGGGCCCATTGCAGGAGCCCTTTAAAAGCAGAGTTTTCTCTGGCTGGGAGCAGGAGTGAAGCCAGAAAGATTGGAAGCACGAGACGGTACAACATGCTGCTGTTGGCTTCAATATAGAGTCTATGCGACAAGGAATTCAAGTGGCCTCTCGACTGACAACCAGTAAGCCAGCAGGGACGTCGGTCCTGAACTGCAAGGAACTGCATTCTGCCAGGACCGGGAACAGCGTGAAAGAAGATCCTGAGCTCCCGAGAAGAACAGCGGCTGACAGTGTGATTTCGGTCTGAGCTAGGACTCCACACTAGCTGAAATGCTGATCTACAGAACTGTGAGCTCACGAGTGGGAGTTGTGTACGTTGATAATTCATTACATGGTGATTGAAAATGAATACAGATGGTTTCTTAAAAGCGGAATCGGTTAACTGCCCTTAAAATCTTAATTCCTTTAAACAAATACGTATTGCCCATCTGGGCCAGGCCCATTCCAGGCTTTGGTGACACAGCAGGGAACCATTAAATCACAAACTCCGTACCCTCTTGGGGCTGGCATTCTGTGGGGGTGTGTTTTGGGGAGGTAGAGAGTAAACAAAGAAATACGTACAATAAATGTATATTCGGTGATTTGTGGGTGCTGTGGAAAAAGAGGAGGCAGGGAAGAGGGACAGAGTGACAGTGGGACATTGTGTGTGTATGTATGTGGGAATTAACATGTGGCTAGGAACACATGTGACTAAAGACTTGAAAGGAATGAGCCATACAGAAGAGCATTCCAGGAAAGGGCACAGCAAGTGCAAAGGCCCTGAGGCACGGACATGCCTGGTGAGTTCAAGGAGATTTTAGGGCAGAGTGAGGAGGGGGAGAGTCATAGGAATTGAGGTCAGAAAGGCAATGGCATCCATATCCTGCAAAGCCCCCCAAATGGTTGTGTCAATTAAACTCTTCTCCACCATGTTTGTGGAACCCCTCTTTCCACCCTCCCACCCTGGCCAATGCCTTTTAGGATCAAATGCAACATGTTTTATCAGTTGGATGGATGAATAATGCTGCCTCCTTTTTCTAACTTGCATTTCTGGATCCTAGGTGAGATTGGGAATTTTTCCTGATCTCAATTGGCCCTATGTACCTCCAGGACCTACCCTTGGTATGTGTCTCTATGTCTGTTACAAAGAAGAAAGCCTGATATTTCTATATGGACCTCATAGGACATAGGGTAGAAAGAGGCTGCCCCAGGCTTTCTATTCCATCATGTGTGGACACATCTATGTTCTTGCTGTAAATTCCCTCCTTTTGTCTCCCACTGGAGAACCCTAAGCAGAACGCAGTGAGTGAAACTGACGCTTCCTAGGGATAATTTTGCATCTACTTGTACATATATTTGCAACCTTTGGCACTTTGTCATTAGCAATAGGTTACTTTGTAATACAGCTCACAACTGCTTGCAACATACCATGCCTTGGTTGAGAATTGCTGGCAGAGTGTGGGCAGTGGCAGTGTGTGTGTGTGTGTGTGTGGTGAATGAGTTAGAGAGAGCAGACTCATTTCATTGCCTTCGTCCCTGAGAGCCGTGAGGTTACTTCTCAGGTGCCAGCCATTTCAAGCCACCTCATCAACCCAAGAGATTCTGGAGCCTTGGAAGTTGACTCTGCAAGAGTCAATGTCGTTTGGGTGTCCTCAGGGCTCTCCCTTTGCTGCCAGCTGGGCCTCCTTCCCGGGAGGTCTTCCCAGAGGGCTCTCTTGAATTGGGGCCCCAAAGAGGTCTTTACCTTGGAAGCCTGGTAAAGGAACCAGCCCTGCTGACACTTTGATCTTGGACTTCTGGCCTCTAGAACCGGGAGACAACACATTTCTGTTGTTTGAACCAACCTGTTTGTGGTACTTTGTTCTGTCAGCTCTAGGACACTAATACACAGAGAAATGCAAGCAGTTTGGGAGAGTGGAGTGCCGAGTTTGGTGTGGGGGCATCTCAAGGACATAAATGAAGAGGTAACAGTCCTGCATTAAGTTTAAAACTTCAATTGCCCAATCACAGGAAGGGAGAGTTATGGAGTGGGGGCTTTGGGGTCAGACTTGCGTTTACAACGTGGCTCTCGTGTGTTTTAGGCTGCTTCGTTAACTTCCCTGAGCCTCAGAGCTCCTGTATTTCCTAAAAGCACCATGCTATCAGTCAAGAATTTATTCCTAAACTCCATTGTATAACCTAAGATGCTCTGCCTGATCAGGAACATAAAATAAAATAGGACTCTAGTATATGTTTTTACAGACATCTGTTGAGAATGTAAAGCGAGGCACTTATTATAAAGGCTACAAGGTGACAGTTTCCTTTGGGGCATCTTTTCCTCTTCCATGAGCCGGACTGCCCAAGGCATCAGAAAATAGAAATTTAAGCCACATGGACTGACAACACTGACTTTCCCCCCTGGCGACTCACCCTGTGGCAAGCAAAGTCATTCTGCATTCTCTCTTCAAAGTGTCCTGGGAACTGCGTTCAAAATTAGGGTCACCTGTCTGCAAAGTAGCAATGTCATTTCAAATTCTTGAATGCCACAACATTTTTTGCATGGCTAGGACTAGGGGTGGCATGTTTTCCATGGTGATGTGAGAAGCCAGTGCCAGCACTGACTGTGCTGGGAGGTGGGCAGTTAGTAACAACATGGTTGGTTTTCTGAATCTTTTTAAAAACGTTTTATTAAATTTATTGGGGTGACATTGGTTAGTAAAATTATATAGGTTTCAAGAGCACATTTCTCTAATACATCATCTGTATATTGCATTGTGTGTTCACCACCCATGTGTGTTCTCCTATCACCATGTATTCGACCCCTTTACCCTCATCTACCACGCCCCTCCCCCTTACCCTCTGGTAACCACTAAACTGTTGTCTGTGTCTATGAGTTTTTGTTTGTTTGTCTTGTTCATTTGTTGTTTTCCGTTTTATTTCCCACATCTGAGTGAAGTCATAGTTCTCGACTTTTTCTGTCTGACTTATTTTGCTTAAGCATTATAATCTCAAGATCTATCCATGTTGTCGCAAATGGCAGTATTTCATCTTTTCTTATGGCCGAGTAATATTCCATGATATATATATATATATCACTTCTTTATCTAATCGTCTATCAAAGGACACTTTGGTTGTTTCCATGTCTTGGCCACTGCGAATAATGCTGCAGTGAACACAGGGATACATATATCTGAACGAATAAATGTTTTCAGATTTTTTAGGTAGTTACCTAGGAGAGGGATTGCTGGGTTGTATGGTAATTCTAGTCTTAATTTTTTGAAGAACCTCCACATTGTTTTCCATAGTGGCTGTACCAATTTACATTCTCACGGGCAGTATCTGAGGGATCCTTTCCCCCCGCAGCCTTTCCGACACTTGTTATTACTTGTCTTGTTGGTAATAGCCATTCTAACCGGTGTGAGGTGGTATCTCATTGTGGTTTTAATTTGCATTTCCCTAACAGCTAGTGAAGCTGAGCATATTTTCATATATCTGTTGATCGTTTGTATGTCTTCTTGGGAGAAGTGTCTGTTCAGGTCCTCCGCCCATTTTTTAATTGGATTGTTTTGTTTTGTTTTTGAAGGAGGGCGCAGCTCACAGTGGCCCATGTGGGGATTGGACCAGCAACCTTGGTGTTAATTAGAATCACGCTCTAACCAACTAAGCTAACCGGCCACCTGTTTGTTTTTTTGTTGTTGAGTTGTATGAGTTCTTTATATATTTTGGATATTAGCCCCTTATCGGAGGTGTGGTTTGCAAATATCTTTTCCCATTTGGTTGGTTGCCTCTGTGTTTTGTTGATAGTTTCTTTTGCTGTGCAGAAGCTTTGTAGTTTGATATAGTCCCATTCATTTATTTTTGCTTTAGTTCCCTTGCTTTTGAGGTCAAATTCATAAAATCCGCCCTGAACCCAAAGTCCATAAGTTTAGTACCTATGCTTTTGTCTATGCAATTTATTGTTTCAGGTCTTATGGTTAGATCTTTGATCCATTTTGAGTTAATTTTGGTACTTGGTGACATATAGCAGTCTAGCTTTCCAATTTTCCCAGCACCATTTATTAAAGAGGCGTTCTTTTCTCTATTGTATGTTTTTGGCTCCTTTGTCGAAAATTATCTGCCCATATATATGTGGGTTTATTTCGGGGTATTCAATTCTATTCCACTTGATTGTGACATATAATATTTTAAACATATTGTTGTATTTGATTTGCTAGTATTTTGTTTAGGATTTTTGCATCTGTATTCATCAGAGATATTGGTCTGTAGTTTTCTTTTTTCGTGCTGTCCTTACCAGGTTTTGGTATCAGGGTAATGTTGGCTTCATAAAATGAGTTAGGAAGTATTGCCTCTTCCTTAATTTTTTGGAAGAGTTTGAGAAGGACAGGTATTAAATTACCTCTGAATGTTTAGTAGAATTCACTAGTGAAGCCATCTGGTCCTGGACTTTGCTTTTGGGGAGGTTTTAGGTGATTGTTTCAATTTCTTTTCTGTTGATTGGTCTATTTAGATTTTCCAGTTCCTTGTGATTCAGTGTAGGACGATTATATATTTCTAAGAGCTTGTCCATTTCTTGTAGGTTATTGAATTTGGTGGCATATAGTCCTTCATAGTATTCTTGGATGATCCTTTGTATTTCTGTGGTGTCTATCATAACTTCTCTTTTATTCCTGATTTTGTTTATTTGTTTCTTTTCTCTTTTTCCCTTACTGAGTCTAGCCAGGGGTTTGTCAACTTTATTAATCTTTTCAAAGAACCAGCTCTTTGTTGCATTAATTTTTCCTATTGTCTTTTTATTCTCCATTTTATTTAATTCTGCTCTAATTTTTATCATTTCCTTCCTTCTGCTGACTTTGACTTTCATTTGTTCTTTTTCTATTTCTTTAAGCTGAAATGTTAGATTGTTTGTCTTTCTTGTTTCTTGACATAGGCCTGTAATGACATAAATTTCCCTCTTAATACTGTTTTCACCACATCCCAATCATTTTGATACAATGTATTTTCATCTGTTCTTATGTAACTTTTGATCTGTCCTTTTATTCCTTCTTTCACCCAGTCATTTTTAAATAACACACGGTTGGTTTTTTAACTAGGGGTCTTATTTGCAGGAAGAATGGACCTAAAACTGTGTAGAGGGAAGGACCAAAATGTGTTTGGGGTCATCATTCCAGGTGATGTGAGTAGAGGCTTCTTTTTCCACAGAAGCTTATACAATAGGCCCTGCTGTGTGTCTCTGAATGTATGTGTGTCTTTGTTTCTGTGTGTATATTTGCATGTGTGTACATACATGTTTCTACATGTCTCCGAGTATACGGGTATGTGTTTGCATAGGTATGTGCGTGTGTGTGTATGTGTGTGAAGATGTGTGTATATGTTTCTCTGTGTATATATGTGTGTCCGTACGCAGGTGTGTATTGTATGTATATATGTGTGTATGTGTATGTATGTCTGTGTATTTCTCTGTGCATGTACTGGATATATGTGATTGTAAGCAGCACTGCTGGCCTCTACCCACCAGTTGCCAGTTGTGACATCCCCCAAGTTGTGACAACCAAAAAGGTCTTCAGACATTGCCAAATATTTCCTGGAAGACAACATTACTCCAGTTGAGAACCACTGGGTCACAACTCCATTGAACAGCTATGCCTGCAATTCCTGTCTGGGTGACAGCCACCTGTAAACAAGAAAAAGCTGGGAAAGGTGAGTCTGTCATTCCGTTTATATATTAAATCAATAATTTAGGATTCTGAGATCTGGTATGGGGGTAGCAGGAATTCTTCCAATGACCTATTCAAAATCTTAAGGCATGAACTTGGCCCTTGGGGGACAAAGACAAAGGCTGGTAGTTCCCAGCTAATGTAATGTTCCCATTGTGTTACCAGGTGAGTGGTGACTGGGTTGTGTTGAGTGGGGGAGGGAAAGAGGGAAGACATGGAGGTTTCTGTGATTTTGGAGATTGTGTCGTCTGGTGAAAACTCCCTCTTTTGGGTCAGATTGACAGTCAGGGCATTGGCTTGTCATGTGGTCAGCAAAATCTACCAGAACTTCCCTTCTCTCCTTCCCTTAACTGATTAACTCAGTTCTGTGGGTCCAACTTGGGCCAGTCCCCCCAGGAAGGCTGCTCTGACACCTGTCCTCTTAAGCTGGGTTAGAGACCTTCTGAGACCACCCCCTACGCTTACCCTATCCCAGCCCTTAATGCATTGAGTTCTACTTGGTCACTTGTCAGTCTCTGCCACATGGCCATGACCTCTGATGTCTGTTCATTTTGTACTCCCAGTGACTAGCATAAGGGCCTGACACATAGTAGGTGGTCATCTCTTCACTCAGTGTGGTTTGCTGATCACCTCCGTGGGGCTAAGCCCTGTGTCCGGCACAGCGGTGATCAAATATGATGCAGTCCCCAGCTCATGGAGCTAGTTTCCTGGGGGGAGGCAGACACACAATTACATCATTTCCAGCCCCAGAAAAGGCCACAAAGCGTGTCAGAGCACAGACAGAACGGGGACAATCTAGTCTGGTGGTCAGGGTTGAGATGCATGCCCGGAAAAGTGACCAATTATCTCAGTTCACCCAGAACTGAGGGGTTTCTTGAGATGCAGAATGTCCAGGTGAAAACGGGGAAAATCCTGGGTAGATGGATGAATTGGTTATGCTAGTGGTGGTACCAGGTTCAGATATTTACAGTGTATTACACTGTTTAATTCTCAGAACAACCCTATAGAGTCAGTATCAGTGTTACATCCCCTTTGCCATGTGAGGTCCAGGCCTGAAGGGTGCAAGGTGAGTAAGGGGCAGAGCTGGGATGAGAACGTCAGAGCAGGAGGGCCTGACTGATTTGCTGTATCGATTCCCAGTGACTGAATAAAGGCAATGCCCATTTTAGGGGACAATGGGCTTTCAGGCTCTTTCCCATTGTGGGGGTTCTGTACCTATCCCCAACCCCCTCCTGGAATCTATAGAAGAATCTGGGGGTCTGAGTGGTCCTCCTGACCAGGGAACAGAACCACTGGAATGAAGGATATCAGATTTTTCTTTGGCTCCTCACTCAACCTTGTAAAACAAAACCTATGATTACCATACCTGTTTTAGCATAGAGGAAATGGAAACTCAGAGAGGTTTAATGACTTGCCCAAGGTCACACAGTAAGTTGGCAGCAGTGTGTACATGAATGCAAGACGTTCAGCTCTTGATCCATTGCTTTCTTTGGGTTCCGCGTTAACGGACAGACTCTAAAATTCAAAGGGCTCTACTAGGTCCAGCTGTATGACCTTAGCCAAATCGCTAACTTTTCCAAGTCTCAATTTCCTCATCTGTAAACCGGTATAATTCTACACTTCTTGGGGTGATTTCGAGTCAACAATGAGACGGTCCATGTAAAGCAGGGGCGTCCAAACTTTTTTCAACGTTTTTCACCAAGGGCCGTATGCGGTAAAATACACAAACAGCCGGGCCACTCACTCGAGGTGAAGTACGTATTGCCTCACCTGGTTTATTTAAGTAAACTAAATACATTTTTGGAATTTGCTGCGGGCCAATTAAAAATGGATTGCGGGCTGCAGTTGGCCGGCGGGCTGCAGTTTGGACACCCCTGATATAAAGAAAGCTCTTCAGTGTACATGGTAAAGCTCTCAGGACAGCACCTACTGCCTCTAAAACCCCCAAATTTATATTCCTTTGCAGAGCCCAGTGCAGAAGCTGGAACCCAAGAGATTCCAGGTTCTAAAGGTTTTAAGAAGGAGCCCAATTTCTGGGAACGCCCACCCTTCGTTGCTCCCGGGAGCCCAAATTCCAAGAAATGCAGCTAAAATTGGCTCTCGAAAAACTTTTGCAGAGCACGTCGCAGGTTTTTTTTTTTTTTTTTTTTTTTTTTTGGTCCAGAGAGCCGGTTTCCATGATAAAAGTGGCACAGAAGGAGAGACCCAGCTAAAAACAGCCACCGCCCAGACTGGTGTTAACAGGATGCCGCCTCCCCTGTCGGTACCGGGCTTTGGACGCTTCGACTTCCGCAGCAGCGCTCTCCATCACCACTAGGTGGCAGCATCGCAACGCGCGGCGGGGACCGCGCCCCAGGACCGTAACAAAGGACCGCTTCCGAAAATGATGCCCATAAAATACGTACCAGCCACAAAATTCTCCACTAAATGATTCCCCTTTTATGTGGGTGGGGGGCATTTGTTTGCATTGCAGGAGCTCCGTGGAACTATCTCTTCTAAGGGGTGTCTCAGTGCCTCTGAAGCAAAGGTAAAGAATTGTCTGAGCAGCCTGTTACAGAAGTATTCGCTCCAGCTCAACCGACTTAGGAGGTCATATGCCTTGGGCCCAATGTCGTAGTTGAAGTTTTGACTTTTCCAGGGGAGGCTGGCTAGAGTGGGGTGAAATGCATGTGCTGTATGCATGCGCTGAATGTGCTTATAAGCAGCCTGCCGTGGGTGGCCAGTTGCTTCTCTGTCTGGGCCTTGGGGATGGAATTTTGGCTCTGGAGTGTGGCTGCCTTGATTTAGTTCTCAGGTCACTAAATCGTATGTGGAACAGGGCACTCGTGGGACCCACCTCCTGGACCATAGCGAGGGACAGATGAGTCACAGATGTGAATTTCTTAGAATAGTGCCTGCCATGTAACAAGCACTCCAATGTGTGCTATGTTTCCTGCGGTTGGTATATAGTAGCCACCCAGCAAACAGCAACTTACTGGGTCTTACTGCCCTTGTTTGGGATTTGGGAGACGATCGGGGTGGTTGGTATGATCTCTAAGGCCTTGCTTCTCGAAGGGCCTGGCAGCACCAGCAACAGGGGAGCTTGTCAGAGACCAGAATCTTCCTTCACAGTGTCTTCAAGGGTTTCATTGCCCATTGAGATACAAGGAGTGATGCTTTGAGGCCTTCTGGCCCCAGGAGAGCTGGGTGAGCTCCATTTTCCAGATTTGCATCCATCAGAACAGCCGCGTTCAGCAGACCCTGCATTTTCACCTTTTGTCCTGCTTTTCTCCAATGTTTTCTCCAGCTGCCTGGGTACTCAGGTATGACAGGAATGAGGGGGGTGGAGGTGGGAGGGTGGTGGAGGGTGACATGCTGCAGTGGGTTTGGTTGTGCTCCCCATGTGTCCCTGAGCTCCCACCTCTGGCTCCCTTGTCTCTGGCCACAGCATCTCCCCCGTCACCCCAGTGACCCTTTCACCCCAGTGACCAGAAATGGAGTTTGTCTGCAACTCCCCCTTGGCCCTCCATACCCTGAGCCCTGTGGATCTGGCCACCAAAACGTCTCAAACGCCAGGCCTCCTCTGTAACCTCACTCTGGTTCTTGGTTGTCCAGCTCCCTTGGGAACCATCCCCACCCACATCTCCTAACTGTCCCACTCACTGTTCCCATCTCCCCTCTCTCCAGCTTCTGATCTCCACCCACACACTTCTGCCAAATTCTTCTCTCCCCGCTAGCCTCTGACCGTTTTGCTCTGCTGTCCAAAATCCTGCAGTGTTGAGTCAAGGCCCACTCTCCTTTGCTGGGTGGCTATGGCATCTTTTGGCCTTCCAACAACCTCTGATTTACCTTTGCGACTCCATCAGTCTCCTTCCTCTTACTCTAGACCAGGAGGCACACCATGGCCGGTGGGCCAAATCCAGCCCACGGCTTGTGGTACAGAAAGCTTGACTGGCACACGGCACAGCCGTTTGGTGACAGGTTGTCTATGGCAGCTGTCACGTTACAAGGGCAGAGTTGAGTAGCTGTGATGGAGACCCCACAGCCTGCAGAGTGTAAGGTATATACCATCTGGCCATTTCAGATGGTAACTCTCCCAGTCCTGGATCCAGCCCAACGGCCCTATATGCTGCTGGTGCCTGACCCACATGCCAGCCTTTGGCATCTCCCGGGCCCTCGACCGTTACTTCTGCGGGGAGTAGACCTGTCCGCCTCAGGGCCCAGCTCCTAAATTACCAGCGTCACTCGGCATTCCTTCAGTGAGCATTCATGGAGGAACTAGCAGGGGCCTGGCATGTCGTGTGCTGGGTTATGTCTTTGCTCCCAGGGAGCTCATGAGCGGCTGGCCCAGCTGCTGATCAGAAAGTCCTCTTGGGTTTTAAAGCAACAGCTGAGGCCTCTCCTGTTATTATTGTCGGGTCCTTGTTGCCTCGCGGTTCTGCACTCAGCTCAGAGCCGGGCGTACAGTGCGAATCGATAGAGTCCGTTTGAATAAGTGAGTGGATTTCTCTCCCCCTGTGTGCATTTCTGGGTCGTCACCCTGGGGGCCGGACTCCATCCTGCTCCTGGAGGATCCCCGGACCACACTTTGAGTAGCAAGGATTGATTCTCGCCTCTGAATTCCCCTGGGAGTGATGTGGGGCTTTTGAATGCTCCCCACGTCTGGGCTTTACCCCAGATCAACTGAATCGATGTAGGAGGGTGAGGTGGGGAGATTTTAATGTGCAGCCAGCATCAAACCCAACCTAGAACCGTCAGCCATTCTTTATTCTGTAGTGTTAGCGAATTTCCAGAAATGTCAATCTGACTAGCTTACTCATCTGCTTACAGCATTCCAAGGCTCCCCGTTGCCCGCACACCCACGGCAGCGTTGAAAGGTTCTTTGAGATCTGACCCTTTCTAGGTAGTCCCCATATGTCTGGAAGGACGAAAGTCAAAGAAGGGAAATCCTTATTCTTCACGCGGTGTGCTCTGTTAGCACACACGGACGTCAAGTCTTTTCTTTATGATCTGAAAAGAGTTTTCTGACCTTCTCTGGGCTAACTAGGAAGTGCAGCTCTCCAAAACTCCCCTGTCATTGGCAAGTATTTTGGGGAAAAACCTCTGGCTTCTTTCCCTCTGATTCACATGACCCATCAAGCTGCTAGCAGAAGTTTTGGAGCGGAAGCATGGGGAGAACCCATTCACACGATTTTGAGTCCTTCCTCCAGTTTTCTCTTTCCCAGCCATCAGCTCCGGTGGTTCTGAGCCCTGTCCATTCATTGGAATCACCAGGGAGCTTGTAAAGATGCTGAGATCTGGGTCCCATGCCCAGAGATTCTGTTTTAATTGGTTTGGGGGTGGCCTGGGCACTAGGGTTTTTAAAAGCATCCCAACCCAAAGAGCTGCTAAATTTGAGAACTTCTGAACTTGGCCGGAGGTTTGTTCTTTGGGTCCAGAAAGCTTATTTAATGAGAGATGGAAGAATTGTTTCCTTTGCTCAAAGAATTGGGTGTCTCTGGGTCTAGCTGTCTGAGCTCCATCGCTGATGGCAACCAGACACAATCCTGGGGGGATCTGAATCTTGGAAGCGTCCACCCAAAGGGGCGAGGGTTGGATCTAACAGGAATTGCATTCCACCCAGGACACCTGGCCAGGTAGGGGTGGTTATCTTGATATCACAGACTAGTAAACTGGGGGTTGGGAGAGCTTTTTCTAAAGCTATCTTTCATCAAGAACTTTAACTTTTAAATGCTAAGTGCTTTCCATCCATTTCCTTATCAGATGACGACACGAGATACAGATATTCTCATCGATATACAAGTAGAGGTTCCGAGAAGCACAGTGACATGGCTAAGTTCACACAGCTCTTGGAGACAAATGAACGTGGATTTGAGATCCTAGATCCCTTTTTAAAATAACCACAAACTCTAGCTTCCCAGCTAGCTCTCTTTAACCTTCATCTCCACCATTAAGCAAACATTAAAAACAAACAACTGTGAAATTGAACGCAAGGAATCTGCAACGTAGCCTGTGCACATGTCCCCTTATGAGTCTCAGCTATCAAGGGAAAGGTTCCAATTGTCATTTGAAGACATGTCGGAAATTATGTTTGTAAAAATTAATTTATGTAATGAACTCTTCGCTCAATTCGTGTTGAAATGAGCTGGGATTAGATTTTTGCTCTTCCCCTATGTAATGCCTTCAATTCAATGATGAATTACCGGAGTCAGTGGTTATCTGACATTTCTATGCTGTGCACGACGTGCTACTGCGTTCCTGTTTGCTGGCCTGATGCGGAGGGTACGCAGACCTACTGGCGTGCTCTTTTTAATTTAGCTGTTTGATGGAGGCTTTTTTTCCTTTATTCAGGGGGAATTTGCCATTTTAACATTTAGCTTCATTTGTTTTCAAACTCTCTCGGGTCACTGTGTGAATATTAATGACGAGATGCACAGGCTGGGACATTGTTTGTGTGACTTAGGACAAGCCACATCACCTTCCTTCATTTTGTTTCCTGGTCTTTGAAATGAAAGGATTAGATGAGGTGGCTGTTTGCCAAAATTCTGTAGCTGGTCCTAAATGTGAAGAAAAAAATTAGAGGGATGTTAGTGTCAATGAAATCAAGACTTCCGTCTTCACAATACCAATTGCTCCCTTATTCTCTTTGTTTCTGCCCGGCCCTTAAAGTACTTATCTTAACACACCTGCTCTCTCAGGGGAGAGTGGGAGCAGCTTTGAGCCTGAGCTCCTATAACTGGACAGATGGGGAGGGATTATCCTTCCTTGGTCCATTTTCACGGGCTGGGGACCCAGCATCCAAGCACTGACCTGGACACCCACAGTCATTTCTTGGTGTCCTTATCAAGACCCACGGGCGGCTGCGATCCTTCAGCTGATGGTGGAGGAGGCACCTGCATATACACTGTCACGTTATTTGATTAGGGGTCTGTATTCTCAGAACGGTATCTTCCTGGTGAGGTGAATGTTTTATCATTTCGTGGTGACCCTCTCTTATCCCTAATTTTTTTTTTTTTTTTTTGACTTAAAGACCATTATGTCTGGCACTAATATGGCCACCCCACCTTTATTTTGCTCGTATTTGCCTAATGGATCTTTGTTCATCCGCTTTTTCAATTTTAAGTTAGACTTTATAGTTTGAAATAAAAATGCATAATAACAAATCTGTACAACATCGTCACAAGGAACACACCTTAAGATAACGTTACATGCTTCATTTGCTTAGAAAACGTTCCAGGCATGGTCAAAACAAATAGCGGTCATTTGTAAATGTGAGTTTCTTTCTTTGCGCGAAGGAAAGCTCATGGAAAATGTCGGACTGAAACCCAGTGAGGAACAAGACGCACAGATGCTCGTCACCTTGCTGACAGAGCCTGGCCTCCCAGGCTGTGCTGCTTCTCCTCTCTGGCCTTTAGGTTCCCTGCACGCCAAGGGACTGGATGATTCCAAAGTCCTGTGTGTCACGAAAGGACACACAGTGACAGAAAGGAGACCTGTGTGTTTGGCACCGTGTTAGTTATCTGTTGCTCACTAACAAATTCCTACAATCTTGGCAGCGGGAAACTACCCAGACGTAGGATCTCGTAGAGGGCGAGAGGGTTAGTCAGCAATTTGCTCAGGTGCTCACAAAGCTGCAGTCAGGGTGTCGGCCAGATGGCATTTTCACCTCCAGGCTCACCTGGGGAAGGATCTGCTCGTAACCTCATTCAGGTGGTTGGCAGAATCGATTTCCTGGTGGATGCAGGACGGAGAGCCCTGGCTTTTTGCTGGCTGTTGGATGGAGGCAGCTCTCAGGTGCTAGTCTGAAGTTCCTAGAATCTCCCTGCAAACTTTTGCCATATGGGCTTCCTGCACATGATTTGTCTACTTCATCAAGCCAGCAAGGAGGGTCTCTCAGCTCAGGGATCCCCCCCCAGTCCTTCTATGAAGGGCTTTCACCTGATTAAGTCAGGCCCACCTTGGGTGAGCGTCCCTACTGAGGAACTCAAAATCACCTGATTTGGGACCTCCATTACGTCTGCAACATCTCTTTACTGTTGCCATATTCTGTTGGCGAAGGCAAGTCCCACTCATCCTCAAAGGGAGGAGATTTGCAGCCTGTGGGCATTGGCACAAGGCCTGTCTTAGAATTGTACCTCCCATGGGTACACTGTGAGTAAGATTGCGAGCTCTCTGGCAGGTTGCCTGCCCGGTATTTAATGCCCTTTTCTTGCTTATCAATAAACCCTGATTTTGTTCAGGAGGTAATGAGCCCATCTAAGAAGGCTTGGCTTCCCAGGCTCTCATTGGTGAGGTGACGTGGCTCTGGCCCGTGACTTATAAGCAGCAATTAAAGAAAAGTTACCACTTTCCTGATTAAAAAGGGACAGAGCCAACTGGCACGTGCCTTTTCTCCTTTACTCCTTTCTCGTCTTCCTGCCTGGAACTTGGACACAAAGCCTGGAGGTGGGGCAGCCATCTTGTGATTATGAGGTTTCCGCTTTTTTGAGGATGGCAGAGCAGGAAGACAGAAGGAGCCTGGATCTCCAAGGGCATTGTGGAGCTTCTTTGGACCCCTCCTGGACGTCTCGTCATGTGAAAAGGATATCCATCGTTTGGTTATGTAAGTATACCTAAGTTTCTGTTATATGTAGCCAAATGCAATCTTAATATACAACCAGCTAAGGCAAAGTCAGGGCATGGAATTCCTTGTTGGGCATATTACAGAGTGTGGGTTTTATTTTAAGTTCAGTAGGGAGATGATTTATGTTTTGGATAAATCTCCTGGCGACTTGGCAAAGAATGTACTGTGACGTGGGGCATTGTACAAGACTGGAAGTGAAGGCTCAGAGAAGGTGAGTAAGTTGCCCAAGGTAACACAGCTA
Organism: Rhinolophus sinicus; assembly: GCF_057876585.1. Classification (NCBI taxonomy): domain Eukaryota; kingdom Metazoa; phylum Chordata; class Mammalia; order Chiroptera; family Rhinolophidae; genus Rhinolophus; species Rhinolophus sinicus. The sequence continues at coordinate 9,296,055 of NC_142510.1, read as the reverse complement.
GAGAGGGACAGCAATGGGATCCAAACTGCACATTTGCTTGACTCGGAAATCCTGGCTTTGGCTGTTATCTCTGAGTTTAATCAATGTCTTTGTCGACCTGCTGATGCTGGAGGAGCCGCAAAGCTACCACCCTACTCTATCTCTGGAGTCCCATGCTCTGAAAAACCTTATGATTTTCACAATCATAAAAGAGAAATTCATTTTGGGTCTGGAAATTTTTTCAGATAATCTGGGTTAACCTAATTAAAGCTAATGAAAGAAAGGTGGTGTGTGTGTGTGTGTGTGTGTCTGTCTGTGTGTGTGTGTGTGTGTAGGGGATAACTTTCCTTCCTGCTATGGTTTGCTTACAATAACTTTTAAATCCCTATTGACTAATGCCCACCTGATACTAAATTACCAAAGCCTAGAAATAAAAATTCCAGTATTATAATCAGATCTCTAATCAGCTCCAATTGATGCTGGATGTTCAGTGAGCTTGAAGTGGGGCACCTCCCTTGGACATGACTTTGAATTTCATCCAGCGGCCTCAGGGGAATCATGCAAAGTTGAACATGTGAAGGTGATGTAGTGGTAACATGTATTAGACTGGGAAGGCGAATGCCTGGCTTTCAGCTCCCATTTCCTGGGGTGACCCCAGGGAAATCACTTCCCCTCTCTGTCTTCCCACCTTTCAAGTGATGCTCTCTCGTCAGAGCGAAGATTTTTAATCTGTTTTCCCCAGAGGCCTGGGCTTTCAGGGTTTACTCTGGAGACAGGGGGCTGTGTCTTTGGGTCAGCTGAGTCAGGAACTGAAAGATGGTTAGAGGACAGGAAGCAGCTTTAGGGGCAGACAATTGCAGCTATGTCCCTGAGAAAGGTCATGACCCCACTGTTTTGCACCAGTGCAGGGGTCGGGGGAGGCAGACCAAGCTTTGTAGGTCACTGAGAAAAGCATCTGCTCTAATTGGACCCATTAGGTGAGCAGGGGGCCTCCCTCCAGTCCTCCTGGGGGGGCTGGAAGCTAGCCGTCGGCTGGCTTCCCATGAACAAACTCCCCTCTGGCCTCTTGGATCCTTGGGCAAAGCTGACTTGCTAAGTCAGGGTGAGCTGGGGCAACCTTCAGAGAAGAGGAACAAGGAAATGATGGAGATGCAGTGAGGGGACTAGGAAGACACACTCTAAGGCTTGGAACAATGAAACCTGGAGGAGAGGAGCCTGGGGTTAGGGATAGGGGAGGTACATGGTGTGGGGACAGAACCAGGAGTGCAGTTTCCAGGCTCTCGCCCTCACGTGGAAAGGTGCTGGCTTGGGTAGTAAATGGCCATCAACTGTGATTGGATGGCCATCAGCTGTGGCTAGTTGGCCGTCAACTGTAACCAGGGAGCCATTGGCCACTAATATAACTGCTGTGGCTACACTAGCAGGAAAATGGGGGCTAGCAAGAAGGTGGTGGCTGAGCTAGTAAGCGGCGGAGTGTGGATTGCGGATTGCAGCTAGCAAGTGAGGTTCGTTGGCAGAGAGAAGTGACGACAGGTTGCGGATTGTGTGGCTCCTGCTTCCTGTGTCTCCAACACAGCTGCCAGCGAGACTATAGTTGTGTGACTCCCTTATCTATGGCTCCTGGGTGTTCCTTTTTGGCCTCACCATGTCCTGCGTTCTTATGTGGGGAGTGGGATCAGAGGCCCCGCAGGCCACCCCACGTGACACATGGACAGTCCTCTTTAGGATACCACCTGTTGAGAGTTCTTAGTGTATCATTCACTTCCTTCATACCTTCAGTCCTGTCACTTCAACCCAGTCCATCCATCCATCCATCATCCATCCATCATCCATCCACCCACCTTCCCACCTATCCATTCATTTCTCCACTCTTGTGTTCACCTACCCACTGGTTCACCCATTTGGTTCAACCACTTTCTCTTTTCCTCTCTGCCTTATTCATCTATTCTTTTGACCATCGCATAATCATCTATTGAGCACCTACTATGTACCTGGGAGTATAGGAGAATGAACTCTTCCCCTGAAGTCTTCCCCCTACATTCTCAAAGTCCCAATGCTGTGAACAGATATGCAAGCAGTTCTGAGAGGGATTGTAATCTAGGGGGAGCAAAGTGCTATTAGAGTTTGGAAGAGAGAGAGAGACTATTTGAGGAGACAAATCAGAGAAGGCTCCAAGGAGGCAAAGACATATGAACGAGAACCTGAGAGAGGCAGTGTAGTTTATTGGCTAGACAAGTGGGGTACGGGTTTATTTTTTGTGGGTGCTGCCAGTTTGAGGCCATGCTTATCCTTTGCAGATAATATAAGCTCTACTCCCTTCCTCCCTCCTTCCAAGCCTTAAAAAAAAAAAGTCTGGATTATTCAACTCAAATTTCTAGGCTGATGAAATTCAAGTTTCATTCAACACCTGATTGTTCTTGTTCAAAACATTAGAGAAAAAAAAACCACATTCAAGGAAAAATCATAGAAGCTCATAACAGGAAGTTACCTTAATCAAACCTCTCTCTGTGTGGTATCCACAAGTGAAAACCAGCTACTAGCTATTCACTTTGTTGAGAGGCCGTGTGTGTGTGTGTGTGTGTGTGTGTGTGTGTGTGTGTGTGTGTGTGTTTCTAAGCTGATTTTGCTTCAGACATCAGACTGTTTCTTAGGATTTGATACTATCTAGCCAAAGGTGTCTCTTTTGTGCTAGCATTGCCACATTGTCAATTGAACTTGACACTTAAACATACTCAACATGTACCCGTCCATCCATCCATCCATCCATCCATCCATCCATCCATCCATCCATCCATCCCTTTATCCATCCATCCAGTATACATTCATTAAGCTCTCTCTATCTTGCGGGCTTGGCACTAGATGCTGAAGACAACACGCTGACGTACAAGACAGGTTCTTGCCTTTAGAGAGTCCACAGTCTAGTGCGATGGTCAGCAAGCTTTTCCTGCAAATGGCCACGTAATAAATATCTTAGACTTTGCAGGCCATACGATCTCTGTGGCCGCTATTCAGTTCTGCTGTTGTAAATCAGTTCTTAGATAATACCGTGTTTCCCTGAAAATAAGAGCTAGCCGGACCATCAGCTCTAATACGCCTTTTGGAGCAAAAATTAATATAAGACCCGGTCTTAGATTATATTATGTAAGACCAGGTCTTATATTATAGTAAAATAATACCAGGTTTTATATTAATTTTTGCTCCAAAAGACACATTAAAGCTGATGGTCCGGTTAGGTCTTATTTTTGGGGAAACACGGTATGTGAAAGAGGGGGATGGCTGTGTTCCCATAAAACTTTATTTACCAAAACAGAGTTGGCCCCCAATCTCATTCGCTGACCCCTCTTCTAGTTGGGGAGACACAGAAGTAACTAGGCAATGATAAACTAGTGTGATAGTCATTGCCTTGAGGATAAACACAGCATTCTCTGGGATCACAGAGCAGAGTCCCACCCAGGCTTGGACAGTGGGGAAGACTCTGCCTGGAGAAGGTAATGTGTCATGTTTTAACTGCAGAACAGAAGCTGTACTTTAAGAAGAGAAACGAAACCAAAAAAGAGGCCTTAACATGGAGCTGGAATAATTAATAGGTACAGAGGCCAAAGCGCCACACGCATTGCGGAGAGGATCAAATGCTATAATGTGTACGAGTTTGTGCCCTTGTAAATGTGTCATAAAAGCTGAAACGTTTTAATGTTCCTCCACTCTGCTCTCTCGTCCGTGTCCTTTGCGACTCGCTCCCCTCCCAGCCTCGTCCCCCTCCTCTCTCCTTACGCTGGCCTTGTCAGCTAGGATTGAGGAGTGTTCTTTGCTTTCTAGAACCTTTGGAACAAAATGGTATAAAGTGCTGTGACAGATATGGGCCTCAAGGAGAAACAAACTCTGGTTTGAATGCTGACTGTGGTATTGACTAACCAGCTATTTAACTTTTGTAAGACCCAGGTTTTTACTCTTTAAAATGGGGGTAATGTTTATACCTCCCGCCTTGTTTATTGAGATAACTCATGCCAAACTGAGCCTGGCATGACATTGTCATTTGTTTTAAATTTCAGGACCCGGCACATGGGAGGCTCTTAGCAAATGTTTGTTGAATGGCTGTATGATTACTTCTGCCATGTGCAAAACATAGTATTTTTAGATAACATAACTACAAACTTCAGTTTGCTGGTTGGCATATGCTTATAGGACAGGTCTCCTTGGATGTATAATCCAGGTGGCCCCATTATGTCCTCGACCTCTTTTCCCTCATTCTGTGGGTTCTGTTATTAAAATCCCTCCAATCCGAGTCCCTCTTTTATTTCTGCTGCCATGAACGTGGTTCATCATACCTTATCTGAACCTGCCATCAGGGCCCATTTTCCTGCCTTCAGTCTCCTCACACCCCATCCATCCACTCATCTGTGGATAGATTGATCACCCTACAAGATCAGAATGGTCTCTGTATTTTGCTTAATAAACAATATCGATGACACGGTGATGCCCACACGTGCAGTGCGACCCTCAGGTCTATCCCCAATCTGGCCTGTTAATGCTTCTAGTTCAGCGATTCTCAACTGGGGGTGATTTTGCCCCCCCAGGGGACATTTGGCAATGTCTGGAGTCATTTTTGATTGCCACAACTGGTTGTGTGTGTGTGTGTGTGTGTGTGTGTGTGTGTGTGTTTATGCTACTGACATCCAGTGGTTGGAGACCAGAGATGCTTCTAAGCATCTTACAATGCACAGAACAGTCCCCCACCACAGAGAATTACGAGGCTCCAAATGTCAGTAGTGCTGACCGTGAGAAACTGCTCCGATTCCATCTTTCCATTATCCACCACACCCCGACTCTCACTGATTTCTGAACATGCTGTCCCATCTTCACATCTCTGAATCCCTTTGCTAGATCACTCTTTCTCTTCCTCGCTCTCTTTGCCCTGACACCCTCATATTCACCCTCCAGCCCCATTTCACGTGACTCTACTGCCAGGAAAACTTATAGGGTTCCACTAGGCGGGAATTAATTGCTTCCTGCTTTCAGAGTCCACAGTCTTTACAATATTATAATGTTGTAAATATTATGATAGTATATATGTCATGCCCCTCTCCCATCCACTTCTTCTTGTTAATATATTTTTTTCCAATTTCAGTTGGCGTACATCCATTTGTATGTATCCCCCGTCCATTTCTGAGCTTCTTAGTATCGAGACTGGGTCTTGTTTATTCCCCTTTCCCAATATAGTAAGTGTCTGTGGAATGATTGAGTAAAATATTCATAATAATGTGTTCAAAATATTCGCTCTTAGGTTCTGTGCTCTTTTGAAATAAATACTCTATGCTGACACGTAAACGCACATATTTCTCTCCTTCGTCCCCATCTTCCCCATCTTCCAGATGCATTTTATGCAGATAACCTTCAAACTTTTCTGAAACTCAGGGATGATTTGTGTTTGTGATTCAATTTCGATTTCCTATCTGTAGCGCATATTGCATTCAGAAACATTTTCCGTTTTGCAGTAAATCCATGGACGCTGCTTGAACACAATTTTCTTTTGCTCTACCCTGTGACACATTTACCGCCACCAACCAAGGGTCCTCTTTTATGGGAATGGAAGCGAATGCTTCCTGTGTGTCTGCCAACATCTTATTCGCATTCGAACCATAATTGTATCTTACTGGAATTGCATTGTTCTCTTTATGGCAGCATCTATTAATAATATTAGGAAAAGGCCCTGGCGTGGATCGTTTCACGGAAATAATCAGATATGGTGGGCGATTGAGGTAACTGCACTGGCACTACTGTATGAGAGCCTTCTCTAGACTCTCTTTCAGAGCGCTGATGTTTCCTCAGAATTCCCTCCCCATTGGGGTCTCAGCCATATAGGTCTGAACCTCAGTGTAACCAGGGCAGCTCAAGCCGGTTCGTGATGTGTATTTCCTTCAGTATGTGCACAGGAACCCTGGATGTTGGTGGCAGCAGGAAACTTAGAGAAATGCTAATGCATCACCCTCAATGCACAAAGAAGCCTGAGGCTCAGAGAGGTTAAGTAACTTGTCGCAGGTCACACAGGGAATTGGTAGCAAAGCCCCAACTTGGTCCAGAATCTGCCAACTTCCAAGCCCTTGTTCCTTTTCCTACATGAAGGGGTCAGTGGTTTGCATTTTGTGCTTTAGCATCAAAGCACAAATGCTCTTTGAATTGAACCTATAGAGACCCACACAACACCACATTCTGCAGCATTAAATTAAGTTCCTGATTCAGCTCTTTGAGGCCTGACAGCATCTCATAAGAATGGAGCGTGCATGAAAAGCATTTTCAGAAGGGGTTTCTCAGAGCAATGCTCCTGAAAAGCAGCTCTGACCCTGGCTCAGATGTCCTTGTGTTGCAAGGTCAGCTTCTCAAACACAAACCTTTCCTTGCAGGAAAACACCAGCTCCTACAACAGACCCAGGCCCAGGGCCCATACTCCCCCTTGGGCTCATCCTCAGTCCATATTCTGAGAGGGAACTTTTTATGCTGAGGGTCTGTTCCGAGAACTTGGCTTACTGATGCATCTTGAGAAGCACTTGAGAGAGAAAGAGGCTTGGGGGCCAGGTCCCTCAGGTTTAAAGTCTGGTAGCTGGGTGACCAAGTCGCTCAATTTCTCTGCACCTCAGTTTCCTCATCTGTAAGATGGGCGCACTCCTCCCAGGGTTATTGTGAGTCAAAGACAAACAGTGTGTACAACAGTGTTTAGCACATAGTAAGTGCTCAATAAACAACATCTCTCTTTAGTAAATGCAGGTGCTGGATTTCACCTTGATTCATCCCCTAGCTGTGTTTCTCCTTGCGTGTGTGACTTGGGATAAGTTATTTGACTGTTCTGCACTACAATATCCAATGAGACGAATGTAAGAACAATACTGGAAGTTCTGGTTTTCACGTAGCCATCTTGGGGGCAAATTGTGCTTTTGGGGCATTTACACTGCAACCCGTGCGCTGCTTCTTCTAGGTGACTTTGTACACCAACTGATGGAAGGTCATTTTAACATGCGTATGATGAGGCCTCTTGGCAAGTAATTCCTCTCCAGGAGGGTCTCCACCTTGGTCTGTGCAGCAATGTCTGTGCGAAGGACTTGACTGTTTTATTGCATTGCTGTGATCACTGCACAAAAACCAAGAGGACAGAAGAACTGCTGATACGACTCCGGAAGGAGCGCAAGTCTCATAAACCAAATACAACTGAGCCAAAGAAAGAGAGAAAAAAAAAGAAGGTGAAATGATAAAAGCCACCTTGCACAGCAAATCGTTCACTTCAGCTGGAAGACGTTTTGGCCTTAGCTGACTGCCTGTCACTCAGCTGGGAAATAAAAGAATAAAATGGAAGAAGTGCCTGAAGATGCCAGAAATATATGGTTGAAGATAGCATCAGAAAAAAATCATGTTTCATTAAAGATAGTATGTACAGATGATCTTTCCCTCAACCCCGTAGGAACTGATTATTTAACTTTCCTGCGTGCTTGCAGTGGTGTATCATATGTAAGGAGGGATGGTGATTGCTCTGTATGTAAAGGGCCCATCACAGGGCATGAGACGTACAGGTGTCTCTTAAGTGATGGCCATCATCATCACCACCACCATCACCACCAACATCACCATCGTCATCACCATCATCACCATCATCACCACCATCACCATCACCATCATCACCATCATCACCATCATCACCACCATCACTATCATCATCACCATCACCACCATCATCACCACCATCACCATCATCACCACCATCACCATCATCACCACCATCACCATCATCACCACCATCACCATCATCATCACCATCACCACCATCACCATCACTATCATCACCATCATCACCATCACCACCATCATCACCCTCATCTTCATCCATAAGTTTGTCTCAGAAGATTTAGAGTTAATTGAGTATAGATTGAAGGCATTAGAACGTCAGCCATCATCCTGGTAATTCAGAAGTTCACTGAATTCTCTGACAAGTGTCCCTTCTGCTTGGATACCCCCATTCTTAGGGAGCTCACTGACTGCTGTGGCAGCCCCTCCTCTTTTTAAATGTGGTCGAGTGTACCTACTATGTGTCAGTGTATTTCCTGGGAGACTCTAGCTACGGCTGGGTTTTATGCTCTGAATGGAGCCACAGAATTAGTGAAGTCTCTCTTTCACACAGAAGGGCACCCAGGTAGGCTACTCATCCCTTAAGAACTCATTCATGCATTCATCTACAAACACTTCCTGAGCACCTCCTAGGGGCTGGCCTCTGGGCTGGGACTTGGAGGTATTCCAGGGCCTGTTGAGGAGACAGACAATTGAAATCTAGAAGTGCAATTACAATTTGCAATTACAGTCTGAACAGATAAGGGGAGCACTGTGGGAGCCCCGAAGCAGTGCCTAGCCAAACTGGGGGTGGTGGTGGTCACAGAAGGCTTCCTGGAGGAGGTGACACGAGCTGAGTTTCAGAGGATGGGTGAGAGGTGGGGATGGGGAAGAGGAAGGCATTTCAGATGGAATGGAGAGGATGTACAAACAGACCTAGAGCTCAAAAGACTGGTGGAAATTGACTACAGAAGGCAGGTCCAGTGTGTGTGTGTATGTGTGTGTTTGGAGGTACCTAGGATGAAGCTAGGAAGGTTGAGGCATCCAGGAGAAGCTTCATGCCAAGCTGGGGTTCAGACTTTATTCGGGGGATGTGGAGCTCCTGTGGCAGCCCTTTTGGTCACCCTGACCCTGGGGTGGGGGTGCCCTCCTCTGGGCTACAAACCTCCCAGTTAGTTGGGTGCAGTACCAACTGCTGGGAATCTGCTCGTAGCTTCTGTGTGACAGCCAGTTCTGTTGTCCCCACTTCCTTGGCATGGCATATAGCCCGCTCTTTTATCCCTCCCTCTCTCCCCTCCCTCTGTCTTTCACAGTCCAGTGGTAAGAAGTTAGCTTTGGAGCCAAACAGACCAGGGCTAAGTCCTCGCTTTGTTGCTGCCAACTCTGAACCTTGGCTCGGCTCCTTGCTTGTAAATGGGGACAATAATACAAGTTGCCAACATTTATAGGCACTGTTCTACACACTTTACAAAAATCACTCATGGAATCTTTACAACAACTCTATGAGGTTGATACTATTAGTATCCCCATTTTACGGATGAGAAAGCAGAGGTACACAGAGGCTGAAAGCCTTGCAGCTGATAAGTGGCAGGGCCAGGAGGCCAGAAGAACCTCTCTCCTGGAGATGACATGAAGATCAGAATGGCTAAGACAAGCAGAGTTCCTGATGCCCTGCCAACTCATAGTAGATACTCAGTAAATGGCAACCATTGTAGTTACAACTGCTCCCGAAAATATACAGAGCAACATTGTCATGGAGACAGCAGTCCCCAGAGTTAAGCAAATTCTTGTCATCCAAGATAGCCCTTGGAAGGTCTAATTCAAACGGACTCATTACCTCCACACAATAGAAAATGACAGATGAAGCCTTTGATGAAAGAGACTGGAACAGCCATTGATTAGAAGCCAGACTTGTTTCTTTCTTCCCCAACTGACTGACTGACTTGTGAGGGCTCTGCTTTCCATGTAATTAAAGAGCTAACTGAACTGTCAAGCCCGTTTTTCTTATCCATCACCATCTTCAGGGTGAGCTGATAAGCCACAGATTTCCTCCTGCGCAGACCATGGCTAAAAACCCACCAAAGCATTGAAGTTTCCAATCTGCCATACTTGAATCTCTGCAGCCACGTGTCACCCTCTTTTACCACCCACATCAGGTACTGCCAATTGGAACTAGCTGTTGCACAAGAAAAGACGATTGCAGCATTGCTAGATGCGAAACTTGACTGTAATTGGCCTTAGAAGGAAATGGGATGGTGGGGGGCAGGGGAGCAGAGTGTAATCTGTTTGTGTACTGGAGCCAGACCTGGGTGTGGATCCAGGACTGGCCACTTCCTGGCCACGTGACTTGGAGCATAGCTAAAGGAGTGAGGCCTTCACAGCTCCTGCCCAAATTCAAACCCAGGATTTGGTAAAGGCACCAAGGAGCCCTCTTTTGAAGTACATGCTGCTGCATGGTGGGTTGAAGGAGACCTTGGTTTGGGGTCAGACCTGAATTCACATCCGCTGGGCCCCACACATGTTGTGTGACAGTGGGGACTGGCTTTCTTCTCGAACCTCTGTTTCAGGCTGAAGAGTGGGGATTTGCAATAAGGACTTTGTGTCATGTAATTAGAGGAGATGGTTCTGGGGTCAGGCTGCCTGGATATCAAATCTTTGGTTTATTGCACTGGGTCTCAACCCAGGTGATTTTGCGACCCCTTTCCCAGGGGACACTTGGTCATGCTTGCAGACATTTTTGGTTGACACCGCTTGGGGGAGTTGCCACTGGCATCTGGTGGGTGGAGGCCAGAGGGGCTGCTAAACATCCTACAGTGCCCGGGAGAGCCCCTCCCACAGAGAAGTCCAGCTCTAAAAGTCAATGGAATAAAACATAGAGAATCTAGTCAATAATGTTGCAACAACTACCGTGTTTCCCCGAAAATAAGACCTAGCTGGACCGCCAGCTCTAATGCGTCTTTTGGAGCAAAAATTAATATAAGACCCGGTCTTCATTTCTGCCCTACTTGTTTCTCCTCTCACTCTCTGTTTGCCAGTGAATGGCACTGTCACTCATCCAGGAGAGAAATTTTGGGTCATCTTTGTATTTTTCCCTCCCCGTCTCCACCCACATCCAAACAATCACTAAGACCGGTCAAGTCCATCTCCACGGCCAGGGGCCAATTTTCAGGCCCTCTTGCCTTTGTCCTAGTTGGGATCCCTGCTTCCAGCCCTGGTCATGTCCAATCTGCTCTTCACTCAGAAACCAGAGTTGGATTTAAAAAGGAACTTTTATTTTTTTTCTAGCTTTATTGAGACACAATGACCTATGTCATGTGTAAGTGTAAGGTGGATGACATGTTAATTTGATAGACTTATAGATTACAAAATGATGGCCAACATAGCATTCGCTAACTCCTCTATCCTGTCATATAATTAAAAATGAATATTTAAGAAATTTGTTTCTGAATTACGTCTCTGCCCTGACTAAAAGGATCTCGGGTCGTTCCACCTTGGTGGGTATTGCAAAGTCCCGTGTGGGTTCCAAGACGCTCTATCTGGCCCTGTTTCTGCCATTCCATCAGTCTTTTTCATTCCACAAACATTTACTGTGTACCTCTGTGTGCTAGGCTCTCTGTCGGGTGCTGGGGATACGGAGGGAAGTGGTCTTTGTTTTCTAGGTGCAGCCAGCTCTCGTCTTCCGTTTTTCAGTCGTGCAGAGACAACTTCTGTATGCTAATGGCTGCAATGGGATTTCACCGCCTTCCTTCACCCCTGTGTACCAGTCTTTCTGCTCTTTCTTCCCCTTCTCCATCCAGCCAGTGCCGTTTCATTCTTCAAAACCCAAGTCAGATTGCTCCCGCTGTGGAGATTTCTATGTCTTTGTTAACAATCATTTAACTCTGCATAATGTGAGGAGAAAAGTGAATTTACTAGAAGACTATGGGTTGGAAAACCTGGAATAACAGAGCCAGGGCCACTCTGGGGCATCTTAGGAAAGAGATTTAAGGATGAGTCTCTGCCATCTGCCAGCTATTTGTTGCTTTTCCGTCACCTTGTCTATTCACTTTGTTTAACATTCCCAGGCGTGAGAGACTGATGGTTAGACTTGAGTCAAGTGCCCGCCCCTGGGGAATGCCTCCTGACTGACAGCCTCAGAAAGACTTCGGGAAATCAGGGAGGGAGAATTCTCCACGGGAGATGACGATTCTTTTACAAATGAAGAGGGAAAATGATTCTGGGCAAACAAAGATAACACGCCTCCCATACCTTTTTGACCTCTGCTGCTGAATTAATGATTTCTTCCTCTGGTCTTTGCACATTTAAAAGATTAATATCTGGGTTATAAGGTAGTAGGTACAGAATGATCCACTGTAATAAAATAAAAATATATACATGCAAATAAAAAAGATGGGAAGGATATGTATACAGATATACATAGAATACATATATGTATACACACGTACATAAATCTATATATAGTAGAGTTTGTATCTATTTCAGGGTGGTTAGATTATTAGTAATTTTTAATTTTTTTTATCTGAATTTTCTAAATTTCTACAAAGAACATGTTTTATCTGCTAAAAGAAATGAGTTATTTTTAACAACGTTATTGCAATATAATTCACATATCATATAATTCAGACTTTTAAAATATATATATTCAATGGTTTTTAGTATAGTCACAGAGTTCTGCAAACATCACTACAATCCAATTTTAGCAAACTTTTCCCATCCAAAAGGAAACCCCATACCATTAGCTATCATTACCCACTTTTCCACCCCACCCCACCCCACCCCACCCCACCCCACCCCACCTCACCCCACCCCACCCCACCCCTAGCCCTAGGCAAACACTAATACACTCTGTCCCTATGAATACGCCTACTCTAGACATTTTATATGAAGGGAATCATACAATATATGGTCTTTTGGACAGCTTCTTTCACTTGGCATAGTGTGTTCAAGGTTCATCCGCGCTGTAGTTCTTTGGACTATTAAAGTATATTCCACTGTATGGATAGATCACTTTTATTTATCTGTTCGTCAGTTGATGAGTATTTGGAATGCTTCCCCCTTTTGGCTATAATTCTGCTATGAACATTCATAAGTTCTTTTTTATGGTAGTACTAAAAATAAAGGAGGGCTCGTAATACAAAAAAAAAAGATTACTATCTGGCAAATAATTTCTCGGGCCGTGTTGAATTACAATTTTTTTAGGTACTTTGCTTTTGCACTTGACTCTGTCTTTGTGAGCTGGCTTCCAATCACGGTACCGTGCGTAGTAGGTGCTCAGAAATGTTTGTGGTGCGGAATGAATGAGAATTAAAATGGAAACTCACAATCAGCCCTTTCAAGGTCCACCTTTAAATGCAGATTTCTCTTAAGAGCAAAGTCTGATTCTGACTTTGAGATGGCAGCTTTTTAGCTCTTGTTTTCAGGAGGCTTTGGGCCTTGAAACATTGCCTATACGGAGAATTTGGGTTTAACAAAATCGATTTGCTGAATGGTGTAAATGATCATAGCCAGATACATGGTTCCCCTGGAAAAGATGGCGCCCAAAGACAGGAGAAGAAATTAGCCTTTGTTCATACCAGAGACATTTATGTGGAGAGGATTGAAGGAAAAAGAATCGTTTTGGATGAAATGTGTAATAATGATACATAAAAAGTTATTGAATATAAATGCAAAGTAGCCTGGGTTTATGTTATACTTGGAAGAAGAGGAAATAAAAAACTAAGACTTTCAATGGGTGGAGCGTGTGTCCTTGAAAATTTCCTCTCCCTTTTCCAGCAATTACTGACACCTACTATGTGCCGGGTACTGAATCAAGCCCTTACACCCCTTAATCCTTACAAATCCCTCAACACATTTTACAACTGAGAACACTGAAGTTCAGCTTAATTCTGTAATAAGCCCCGAGTTCAAACAGACAGGAAGTAGCAGAGGCAGAATTTGAACCCTGATCTTCCTGATATCACAACTGCTTTTGTTCCCATTTCAGCCCAAGGATGGGGTGCAAGCATAATTTCCCAAGGGGAGCCCAAAGTGCTGAATTCATGATTAGCCCCAGCTGTGGGCCCAGGGCTCTTTAAATCCCTTCTTGCCAAAGTCGGGACTGGCCCTGACTTGGGTGGGAGGTGGGGGAAGGGCTGAGCTTTCTTGCTGGGGTCAAACTATCAACTTGAAGATTCTTTCCTGGCAGAATTTGCAGGTGAAAAGCTCTAATTCTGAGGACAAATCCTGGAAGGGAAAACCTATTCCCAGTAGCAGGAGGATTTCCCTCTGCCTGCCTGGGGTTGATGAGGGTGAGTGTGTGTGCATGTGTGCAGGAGTAAATGTGTTTGCACGCGTAGGTGATCCCGTGTGCTTTTGGATAAGAGGCTATGCAAGTGTCTCAGTGAATGTTTATGTGCCTCTGCATGTGTACTTTTGTGTGTGCTGGGCATTGCATTGTACATTTCATGATTATGTGTGTGTGTGTGTGTGTGTGTGTGTGTGTGTGTGTGTGTGTGTGTGTGTATGTGTGTGTAGAATGACTTACAACAAAGAACAAATGTGTATACAGACACCCCTGACTTCCTACCGACCTGTCTAACAGGTTTCGGAGAGTGTCTATTTACTTCTTATTGGAACCGCTCTGCTATGCTCTGCAATTTCTTTTTCCATTTGATTAAATGGTTTAATTTTTTTTTTTAACAGGTTAGGGAGCTGCCCTGTGGGACCTTACTGCTCAGAATCCTTTAGTCTGTGGTTGTGTTGCAGAATCCAAGACCGGAAAGAACCCAAGCGGCACTCAGAGAGTTAGGCTTTATTACACCGGCGGGCTCAGCAGGATCCTTCCCCAAACACTGAGCCCCTAGCAAGGTTTTGAGCAAGTTTTTATGGGTTGGGGACTTCTTGAGTTGGGGGAGGGGTAGGTGTCGTCTGGTGATTGGCTTGGGGTGTGGCTTGGAGGGGGTTATGTGGAAGTGGGGCCACCATTTTAGGTCAGTTCCACGTGGCAGGGAACCATTTTAAGGTCAGTTTCCCCATCAGTTGCTGTGACAAAACCTAAAAGCCAGCCCTGACTTTCTCTTGTGATTTTTTTTTTAATTAAAGTTTATCGGGGTGACAATTGTTAGTAAAATTACATAGATTCCAAGTGTACAATTCTGTATTACATCGTCTATAAATCCCATTGTGTGTTCACCACCCAGAGTCAGTTCTCCTTCCATCACCATGTATTTGATCCCCTTTACCCTCATCTCCCACCCCCCACCCCCCTTACCCTCTGGTAACCACTAAACTATTGTCTGTGTCTATGAGTTTTTGTTTCTCATTTGTTTGTCTTGTTCTTTTGTTGTTTTTGGTTTATGTACCACATATCAGTGAAATCATATGGTTCTCTGCTTTTTCTGTCTGACTTCGCTTTGCATTATAATCTCAAGATCCATCCATGTTGTCACAAATGGTCCTATTTCATCTTTTCTTACCGCCGAATAGTATTCCATTGTATATATATACCACAACTTCTTTATCCTTTCATCTATCAAAGGACATTTTGGTTGTTTCCATGTCTTGGCCACCGTAAACAAAGCTGCAGTGAACACTGGAGCACACGTGTCTTTATGTATAAATGTTTTCAGATTTTTTGGGTAGATACCCAGGAGAGGGATTGCTGGGTCATATGGTGATTCTATTTGTAATTCTTTGAGGAACCTCCACACCGCCTTCCATAGCGGCTGCACCAGTCTGCATTCCCACCAGCAGTGTATGAGGGTTCCTTTTTCTTCACAGCCTCTCTAACACTTGTGACTATTTGTCTTGTTGATGATAGCCATTCTGACTGGGGTGAGGTGATATCTCATTGTGGTTTTTATTTGCATTTCCCTGATGATTAGTGATGTTGAGCATTTTTTCATATGTCTATTTGCCATTTGTATGTCCTCTTTGGAGAAATGTCTCTGCAGGTCCTCTGCCCATTTTTCAATTGGGTTGTTTGTTTTCTGTTGTTGTTGAGTTGCATGCGTCTCTTGTGATGTTTAAAATAAACCAAACAAGTACAATTTCCTGAGAGAGAACGTCTATTAGGTCTTTATCTTTTCCCAAATTACCCCCCGCTAATAACTTCTATTGCCCATCTGATAAAGGATTATCGGCTGTAAATGGGTTTTGTTTTTCTTCCATAAATCTTACTTTGGCAACTCCAGCTTTGCTCATTTTCACGTCTCTCATTGTTTTCAACACTGTCGTGTCTTTTATGAGGTTTACTCTTCTGCCTCAGCTTTCATGTGACACTAATTTCCTATTGGGCTGTGATTTTGTTTGGTTGGCCTGGACGTGGAGGAGTTTGGCTTTGCTATCTGCTGCCCAGACCTGTCCTGTTAGCCCTCCTGAAATATAGTGACAACCTTGGGTATTGGCAGATTTGGCGTTGTCTTAGGTGGCCTGGTGTGAGGCGCACAGGAAGATGGGTTTTGAGTTAAAAATGGAGCTGTTTTCATTTCTGGCTCTGGAACTCAGCAGATGAGTGACCTCAGGCAAGCCCTTTTTGTTTCCCTTTTTTGCCACAAAATCTCCTATTAATTATAAATTATGCATTGTTTTTATAATTTTTTTTTTTTTTTGGGAATATACTGGGGAACAGTGTGCTTCTCCAGGGCCCATCAGCTCCAAGTCGTTGTCCTTCAATCTAGTTGTGGAGGGCGCAGCCCAGCTCCAAGTCCAGTCACTGTTTTCAATCTTTAGTTGCCGGGGGCACAGCCCACCATCCCACATGGGAACAGGAAGATGAAAAGAGGAAACGGTTCATAAACAAATGTTTGCTGTGCCATCAGAAACAGTGGGACACAGAGAGGAATTTTAACAAACAGACTTGCTAGGTTCCTCTCTGTCTATCACACCCTAGTTCGTATTATATGATAGTTATCAATGGTAATAGCTCCCTTCCAGGAACAGATCCTCTGTCTAAATTCTTTTAGGGCAAGTGGAAGGTCAAAGGTTCTTCCTGAGTCTTTGTTTCCTAAAAATAATCAGACTAAAATAATTCTCATGCCAAACAAATACATCTCAGGGTGGCAAATTTCGCTCCCCTGATTAAGGGGGCAAGTGACTTATGCCCCTGTAACAGACAAGGGGGGGTGAAGTAGCCTGCCCAAGGTCACTTAGCTAGCACAGGACAAGAGGGGTTCAAGCCCAGTCTGTCTGACTTTAAAGTACATGGTTTAGAAACTGTGTTAAACTGTCTCCCTTACCTAAGGTGACCAACTCAAGCTTGTTTTCTGGGGGATTTTCCTGGTTTTAAAATGGAAAGTCCAGCATCCTATGAAATCACCCCATCCCGGGGAAGGTAGGATGGTTTGTCATTTGACCCCAACCTGAGCCTCCTCACCTCAGGCCCCACCCAACATCTCAGACGCCTCTCGCTTCCCCAATCAGAAAAGGAGTGTCCCCGCATCCTGCGCCCTCTTCAATTCCTGACACCTGCCTTTTTGCTTCCTTCTTGCCTGTGCAATCCTGGGTGCTGTCAGCATCTCGTTTGTTCCACTTTGGAGATGTCCATGGCACTGCAGACGGCCACTGGTGCTGGAATTCCCTGCCTCCACCCCAATAGCTGAGATCTCCTTGGGGTCCCTGGGAGGAAGGAACAAAGTAGGAATCCCACCTGGTTTTCAGACTTTTAGGAAACTTACTGTCCTCTTAATACCTCCCAGTAGCACCAGGGAAGTAGGCAACGCCTTCTCCTTACTGTGACATCTTTGCTGGATCCCTCCCATCACCCTAAAAACTGAACCATCGTGATAATAGGATATTGACAGGGAAGATGGGAGTACCTAATATCCAAGGGATTTCCCATCTTCCCCCCACCCAAAATCAAACGTGTTTGTCCTTAAGGATCTCACCTTTTTAAAAAAAATACATTCTTGGATTCTTAAACTAGAATGTCCCTGACCGTTATCATTTCAAAACCTCCACTCAGATCACAGGACTGCAAACATCTAGGCACCAGAGACGCTGTTCAGAACTACACAGGTTCTCTCCAATATGCAGCACAGACGGCTGCCTAGTAAACATGGAGAATGCTGAAAAAGAGAAAAAGGCACACCAGCTGTCCCCGGGTGTTGACTGAACCAGTGCAAAAGCACAAAAGAACAAGTATATCAGAAACACCTAGACAGCTTTGCTACAAACCCAAAGAGGTCATTGTATGTGCCTGGTTCCAAATGAGCGCTTCCCCTTGGCAACTTCTCCAAGCTTGACTTCCAAGGGATTTTGAAGATACCTGGCCGAGCACAGGGGAAGTGGCCCTGCATTGTTGAACAGCCACAGTCATGACTTTACACAACGTTTACAACTCAGGCATTTGGGGGAGCAACAGGTAAAGCAACCAAAAAAAAAGAAATTTTTTTTGTTGTGTGTGTGAGTGCTCTAGTTGCTCAAAGCTGGATATTAAACAAAAACTCTCAGCGCCCCACATTGCTGGAGGTTGGTGTGCATTTGTGATACACAACAGGAATCAAATCAATATTCACCCAAAGAAACAAATTAGGAATGAGCCGTTCGTACTTAGCCAAGCGTGTCGAGCCCTCCGAGGACGCAGAAATGAAAGCTTTCCTCAGTCCTCTGTGCATGCCCCAGAGAACACCTAAAAGCTCCCCAAGGTTAATTCCAGAAGAAAAAAGACCTTTGGCAATTGTGATATTGTGAGAATTTCCATTAGATAAAGTTAATGGGATTTTTAAAGTTACTTCTTGGTTATTAGGTCCATGCTGGGAAAACAATGGAAAAAAAATCTGGTAAAAATGCTTTTCAAAATTAATGGGAAATAATATTGGGGAGTAAAATAATCCCCGATAAGTGAGATCTCATGTTCTGGAAATGGCTGTGTTGGGTAGATTTTTTCCATAATGTCAATGATTAATATGGTTAACACGGACAGTAATTGGGAATGCCAAAGAAGTCTAAATAGTTGTCTAGTCACAGAGCCTAGGAAGAGGGGGATTGTGGGTAAACCATTCCCGCCTTTTTTAGCAGCTCAGCTAATTACCTTATGTCACTCCCTTGGCAGGTTCTGTGAGTTGAGGGGGATAGTGTGTGGGTTAGTCTCAGGCAAAGAATCAGAGTCAAGATTTCCAGTTGTATGGGAAACTGGAGCTTGGCAATCCCATTTGTTTTCTAACCTGGCTGCCCCTCAGAATTTCTTAGAAAATTGAAAAAATTTTGAGATGATTAGAAATTCCTTCAGACCTACTAAATCAATGTCTTTGAGGTTGAGGCCCAGAAATCAGTATATAAAAAAAGATTTCCTATGTCAAAGTAGTCATTACCTACGTGGTGTGTGTGTGTGTGTGTGTCTGCGTGTGTGTGATATAGGTATACTGTATGTTATATTTCAATTTAAATAGACATTCCAGGTGATGCTCTAGAAGGAGCAGGTCTTTGGGAAAATGGGGCTAGTCTCTTTTACAAGCAAGAAAACTGAGTCCCTTGATGCAAGGGACTTGCTTACTGCCACCCGCACAAGGCCATAACTAGAGGCTTGTGTCTAGACTCAAAGGGTAGGACCTTCTGCTCCAGGCCAGGCCACAGCTTGTGAAGCAGTTCTGGAAACTTCTGCAAAAGTTTTACGCCACTCTTCACAAAGCCCAAAAAACACTATGGAAGAGCTGGCTTATTTGGCAGATTGTAACGGTATTATCAACTTTGATAGCCCTTTAAACAGGCACTCCCCAGAAGCTCCTAAATGCAGAGGTATCATCCCCTCCTCCCACTGAGTGGTCGCCATGGCAACTGGATGAAGCCCCCCCCCTTTTTTTTTTTGCAGCTGATGGTTTATCATGTAACATTTATGGAGCATTAACTACGTGGCAGGCACCTTTCTATCTCTAAGAACTTCACACCTACATCCCAAGCATTAGGACTTATTAATGCCTTTTTACAAATGAAGAGGCCCCTTTTGCAAAACCGAGGCTCAGAGAGGTGAAGAAGGTCAACCAAGATCACACAACTTGAAAGTACCAGAGATTTATCGAATCATTATGGTGTACGCCTGAAATTAATATAATGTTATATGTTGATTATATCTCAAAAAAAGGAACCTAAAAAAAAGTATCGTAGATTCAAGCCCAGGTCTTTGTGGCTTCAAGGCTCATATCCTTTTCTGTGTTTATATAGTGCTCCTCATGTATTTCCCATCATGGCCAAAGAACTTCGGTGACGCTTACTCTAGTTTAGAAACCAACCCGTTCTCTGGGTTTAAAAAAAAGAAAAAACATCCATGAGTATCTTTTTCAGGTGAAAGTAAGCTTCAATGATATGATTTACTACTTCATAAAACTTGCAAAAATACTGAGTGGGGAGGGAACAAATCACACAGAGAACTCGTTACAGTGGATCACAAAGAACTTTGAAATCAGAGAATTCTTGGTTGTGAGCAGGCCTTGGTGAGGTGGCATTAGAGTTAATGAAGTCTTTTATTCAACGACACTTTCCCGAGTATGGAGGTCAAGTTCAGGCATTTGTAATCAGTTGATAAAAGACATGTGTGGGCACCCATGTGGGAAATCTACGAATATTATCAAATAATGATGTAGAGTATAATTAAGGTTGAGCT
The DNA here is from genome assembly GCF_057876585.1 of Rhinolophus sinicus. Taxonomy (NCBI): domain Eukaryota; kingdom Metazoa; phylum Chordata; class Mammalia; order Chiroptera; family Rhinolophidae; genus Rhinolophus; species Rhinolophus sinicus. The sequence goes on along the minus strand of NC_142510.1, from coordinate 9,275,915 downwards.
ATTAAGCACTAATTAATTAAGCTGTCAGATTTTAATCAAGGAATTGATTGTCTCTTGTATAGACCTCGGATGGTTCCACATCTTTGCAAAGCTCTGGAATCCTCATTTGCAAAGATTAGCAAATTAAAGGGCCACACTCCAGCCCAAAGAGGCAGTGAGCTTTCTGCTTCTCAGAGAGTGCAGACCCAACAACGCTCCGATTTGTACAGAAGGCCAAAAAGGCTGTGGGTTCTCGGGTAGGACCAGACCCAAAAGCCATTCTTAAAATTCAGTTCCTTGGTGGTCATTGTTCCGATTCAAAAAACATTTCTGTAGTACTTAGTCTGTGCTTGGAAATCAGTCATCCCTCAAAGCAACCCACTTCACAGAAGAGGAAACTGAGGCTGGGAGAGGAGGTGGGACCTACTCAAGGTCCTATAACGGAAGCCAAACTTCCTTGGGGGAGGGGAGGTGGTATTGGGTGTCTATTCCATGAGGCTGAGTGAACTGTACTGTACCCTCTTTGGTTCTTGAGGATACAGCTTTTGATGCATTTTGCCTCAATACTACCTCTTATTGCCAACCTCTGTTCCCACAGCACAGAAAGCCCTTGCCTGGTAGAAAACACACTTTTTTTTTTTTTTTTTTTAATTTTAGTTTCAGGTGTACAAAGCAACATAATAGTTAGACATTTACACCCCTCACAAAGTGATAACCCACCCCCCAATCTACTACCCCTCTGACATCGTATATAGCTGTTACAATTCCATTGACTCTATTCCCTGTGCTGTACTTTACAACCCGTGACGATATGTATATTTAATTAGAGTTGACATACAATGTTACTCTCCTTCAGCTTCAGGTAAAACACACCTGCTTTTGATCAGGTTTTGCTTCTTACTAGCTGTGAGAACCTGCACAAGTTCTTTAGTTTCCTCTGAGCCTCAGCTTTCTCATCTGCTATGTGGGAGCAAAGCCACCTGCCTTACAGACGGTGACAAGATACAATAGTTACATTGTATCGCGTGCTTCCTGTCTGCCAGGCAGGGTGCTAAGCACAAAACGTTCATCAATTCACTTGCTCATCACAATAACCTCTGAGGCGGAGCTGTCCCATAGAATGTTCCGTAAGGATGAACATGTTCGGTCTGTGCTGTCCAATATGGGAGCCACCGAGCACTGAACATGTGGCTGGTACAAATGAGGAAGGAATTTTAAATTTTCTTTAATTCTCATGAGCTAAAATGTAAATGGTGGCTACAGTATTCACATAGCTCTCGTGACATTCTCACTGGATTCAGATGTGACGGATGAGGGCTCAGAGAAACCACGTGACTTGCTGATAGTCCCACAGCTTGTAAGAGGCAAAGTTGGGATTTGAACACAGGTGAAGTGAGTCCCAACGGCTATGCCAGCTAAACTTGAGATCAGGGCCTATCAAAGCAGAGGTCAAAGGTCACATCTCAGCACTGTGTTGATGTGCGGGCTTGCTGCCTGGTAGCTCCAGCACTCCATCCCTTCGGAAAGGCTGAGGGGCCCAGCAGAAACCAGGCCATCTTACCATGTCCCAGTCATGCTCCTGCCACCAACCTCTGCTGCTCTGGGTAAGTCATCGGTTTATAGGTTGGAATAGACTTGGCTGGTGGGCTGGCGGAGATGACCCTGCAAGGGCGGAGATCAATTGCATGGTCGGTGTTGGCCGCTGGGCTAGCGTGAGCCCATGCTTTGGCTTTTGGTCAGTGAGGAAGAGAGCTGGTGTCCAGGGAATGATGGTTGTGTGCCCGATGCCATGTGGTTCCTTTACGCGAAGGTTCTCATTTAATGCCATAAGGTAGGCGTTGCCACCGCCCTTCTAGAGATGAGAAAAACGAAGCCCCCACAAGTTCCATGACTTGCCCAACGTTGCACAACGTGGAGGGGCTGACCTGGGGGCTGGAAGGTGGGCGTTTGGCTCTGTTATATATTAAGGCTTCAATTGCTTTATTTTTTCGCTGAACCTTTTCTCATGGCTGTGTCTCCTTATCAGTCATTTAGGTCCATCTCAAAGGTGGAATTGCCCTTTGGGATCCGTCTCCACAGGCAGGAAAGCAACAAGTGGAAAATGGGGTTTTGCTGACTTTGGCTGAGGCAGCTGTGAGTGGGGTGGGGGAAAGAAATGGAAAGCTGAGGAGGAATATGAAGATAGGGAAACGACCTTAGGAAAAATTGCGTATCCTCTCTGACCCTCAGTTTCCTCATCTGCAAAAAAAAAAAAAAAAAAAAAAGGGATCTTATTGGGAGGATTGATTACATGCATGAAAAATAATGAAGTATGAGGCTCCTTCCAGGTGTTTTGTAAGGGGCAGTTTCCTTTCTCTTATTCAGTTGGAAGCTGCAAATTCATTGCTTGACCTACAGCCAAGTCAGCCTGAAAACCTTGAAAATCCTGTGACTGATTTCCAAGCAGCAGTCAAACTCAAAATCACTCACAAGACTTCTTGCTCTACTTAAAAATTTCCCTGAGTTTTTCTTTTCCTTTTACAAATAGAAAAAAACATATAAAATGGGGGGAAAATGCTACTTATCCATACTCTGCAGATAAACAGTCCTAAGTAGTTCAACAGCAGGTGCGGAGAAGGAGAGGGTGGGTTTGTTTTTGTCCCATGCTGGGTTCACTATAATCCCTGGAGAAAGCAGGTTCCCTGAGAAATGCTGACACAGCTTATCTCTGTGTTGCTATGATACGTACGACTGTATTACATACAATCAGACCTGGAAATATGGAAGCTGAACTTTTAATGACCAAGCCCCTGCCTGTCTTGCTGGAGAGCCTCGGTCACCGTGTCCTGCTAAGTGCCACCATTTATTTTATTTCCTCGATGGCTAATGAGGCTAATTGATCGTCCCCCAAGAAACAATATTGCTTCTTTCTACTTGGAAGATGAGAGCAGGCTCCGCTAGACGAGTCAGTTTCTCAATGAAACACATGCTCAGGAGGGCAGCCAGGGGAGCTTGCTGTTTTTCTGTGTCTTTAGACAGGTCACTGAACAACCCTGGTTACAATGAGGACTTTCTTCCCCGCGGATTGGACCAAGGGTTCTAAGACCATGCATCTTAAACTCTAACATGCATATAACTCACATGGGGGTCTTGTTACCATGCAGATTCTGAGTGAGTGGGTCTGGTGTGGGGCCTGATACTCTGCATTTTATATAATGAGAACCCAGTAATGCTGATACTGTAGGTTCTTGGTCCTTACTTTGAGTAGCCAGCTTTGAAGACCCTTGAGAGTGCTTTGGAAATTGAGACTTATTGTACCATCGTGAGGCATTTTATATGGGAGATGCATGGACATTGCATCAGCTGCTCAGCCAGGGAATGCTTGCTAAGTGCCTTGGAGGTACCTGGTGTGTAGGAGACTTAGAGGCAGTGGCCCGGATTGTAACTCACTAAATTCTCTGGCAGTGGTTTCTGGGGTCCCATGGATCTTTCTAGAAAGGGAGAGAAAAAGCTTTGAGATGGCAAGGTTGTGGATGAGGCGGGGTCAGGATTCTAGCCTGCTGCAGAAACCAGCTTACTCGGCAGCCAGCCCACAAGGCGGTGGCTACAGCTTCTCACTGCTAAGGAGGTCCTGCTTCCTGGAGCATCACTATGCATGGCAGGGGATAGAAGCCTCGTCTGCTGCAAGCTGACCACTCTCTCTGAGGCTTGCTCCATGCCCCCAGCCTCCCACTCTTGCTCAGGAACCCCAGGCGGAGAATAAACATCACCCATGCCTCTGAGAGTTGGGTTGGGGTGCATTACACCAATATGTGGAGCAGTTGGGGTGTAGGGAAGAGACCAGTAGCTTTGGAGACTGCTGTCAGTTGCTTAATGCTATCTGGCCTCAGCTTTCTCATCTGCAAAATGGAACTATGAGCTTTGATTCAGAGAGGCAGGGCAGTGGAAGGCAGGAGCTCAGCAAGTCTAGATTTTGATCTTGGCTCAGCCACTTGTAAGCTGTGCCTTCCTGGGAAAATGACTTCATCTCTCTGATCCTCAGATGGCTTTTCTGTAAAAATGGAGGTAAATAATTGTGTCCAGACCTCATAGAGTTATTGTGCCAGGATTGCACAATCCTGGTGGAGCCAGGATTATGAATTTGGTAGTCTGGTGGCCAGCTCCTTGTTCTGAACTGCTTTACCAGAGACAGCTTCTCAGGATGGCAGGCTGGGCTCCTGACCTTGATTTCTATGCCCACCCTTTTGTCGGCTGGCTACAAGATCATGCTGCCCACAAGACTGAAGCCCTAGGAATCACCTGCCCCAACTCAACTCAAATACTTGACTCAGTTAAACTCAACTCAGCTCAACACAATCGACTCATCTCAGCTCAGCTCAACTCAACTCAAGCAGAACATGTGCCCAGGGATCTTAGGTCAGACGTGAGTGACTCCAATAAATGATGCAAAATTTGGAGGTTGTCTTTCATGCTTATTCCATTCCCATTATCCTGACGGAAATCTTATCTCCCCCATTCACATAAAACAGTACGAAGACATTATGTGTGCACAGCATGGTATAGTTTATAAATCGTTTTACATATGTGGCTTATTTATAATATGTTTTCTAAACTAAACCAGCTTGGAAGTAAAGAAAAGGGAGATCATACCGAGAATAATTGCAATAATACATACTATTAATTGGGCAGCTACTGTGTTCTAGGCATGGTGCTAGATGTTTAAGAAACGGTATCTCATTTAACCTGGCAAGTTGGGGAATGAGATTATTCTGGGCATTTTACAGATGAGGTACCTGAGGTGTGCATAGGCTGCATAACTTTTCGAAGTCACAAAGCTGATATGAGGCGTTGTGGTCTACTTCCAAAGTTGTATCATTCCAGAGTACCCTTCCTCCACGGGCTGGCCACCATCCAGGGAAACCAGTCTATGTCTCTTCAAGAAATCGGGGTTCAGGGGAACAAGGGATGACCAGAGGTGTGTCCTTCCATTCTCTGTGAGCCCAGAGATAAAGGCGCTCTAACCTCTGTGCCAGTTGAAGGCAGGTTTCCTGACCCAGGGAAGAGCCGGCACTATGGAAACACGAATTCTGTTTTATGATTTGGTTTCATATGATTTCATTCCTTACCCAAATATAAGATTCTCACTGAGCTGACATGACACCTGCAACCCTCCGTTCTCGCTGAATGGATGTCCTAGAGTTTGGGCTGAAAAATCATCTCCCTCAACCTCTTGCTTTCAGATACGCAGGTGTTAGTCTTAAGAAATAAAACCTCAGAGCCAGGTAGATGAAAGACTAGAGCTCAGACATCCACACAAGGCTTGCTGGGGTTAATGAAGTCAAACGCTTTAGAAGGAAGGAGGATTGAGATTTGGCTTTTAAAAATGAACATCAATCACATTATTGATTTTCTTTCCCCCCTCTCATTGTCGTTACGGTCCCTGAACTGTGCTTGCTGTGGGCTTCACATACCATACAAATTCTGTTAATTAAAACGCTAACTTAGATTGAACAGGAGACCTTGCTGTGGGAAGGGTGGGTGGGGCCCTTCGAGTGCGCCTGGAAATGGTGTGTTGCTGACTTTGGGCCCCTCCAATGAAAAACGGTTTTGTTGAAAACATGCTCAAGGGACCACTCTTTTTTTTTTTTTTTTTTTTTTGTCTGATTTCCAGTTTCTCACTTCTCACTTGCTTTGAGATGTTAACTCTGTCCAGCTCATGGCTCTGTCACTTCAATGTCAGGTTAGAATCCCTCACCCACCACTGGTTCTTAACCTCATCATGCCTCATCTTCCTTGTCCATTAAATTAGGATAATACTACCCAATGTACTGGATTTCAGAAGCTTGAATGAATATATGAAGGGCCTGCATTACTCAACAGTAGGTAACTTATTAATATTATTTTTTTGGGGGGGCATCTTCATAGCTATAGAAGAACTTGGTAACTATAGAGCAGGCTTTTCTGTTGGAGAATATTGGTTGGTTACCTCTCAGCTCTCAAATGATGTTACATCCTTTCCCTGCTGGGCCACCAAACCACCGGGTGGACTTGCAGACCTCACGGTGCCTGTACCGGAGTCATATTAGTGAGCAGGCCTGAAATGATGCCATGTGTGTAAAGCAGAGGCTGAAGACCTTCTCCCAAGTGCACCTTGATTTTTCCTGTGGCCACATTGTAGCCTGGAGGTACGGACTCTGCCTCCTGCTGTTCTGAGAGGTTAGGGCTCCTTTAGACCTTGGCTCAGGGGTGATGTGTGATCCTCTCTCTGGCCAATCCAACCGTCTTCTTGTCTCTCTTCTTGCACACAGCTCTTCTGCTCACACACAGACAAGTTAGAGCTCTAGAGGCGGGCATGCGGCTAGAAGAAAGGGCTGTAGGGCGAGACAGAACCAAGTTTGCATCTCAGCTCTCCAGCCCCACCTGTGTGCTCTCAGTTACTACACAGAGCCTCTCAGAGCCTGTTTTCTCAGCAGTAAAAAGAGGTAGACCATCCCACCTCTCCACAGCATTGTTGTAAGGAAGAAATGAAATGCATGTCAGACAAGGTCTTAGCTTAAGGCTTACATATTGCTGTTATTATGTCTTTTTTTTTTTTTTTTTTTTTACAAGAATCCCTACTTCCAACTGTTACTTGGCCTGTCTTGCTAAGATCTTCTGAGATGGAACACACAGAGGTCACCAAAACAATATTCAAAGTGAAATGCCTCACTCTCATTTGCCTTGGGAGCCCCAGGGTGACCAGGACCTTACGCTGCCATCTTCTTCACTGAGAAAAGAAGATTCAGGTGGGCCAATGCTTTCCGATGGGATGGCAGGTGTCATTAGTATAAGAAACCAGCAAAAAATAAATGCCGAACTCTTTGGCTTCCTGTCTCGAAATCTTTCATGATCTGTCTCTCACTTGCCGTTTGGCCTCCTCGCCTTCTGCTCCTGTTTATGGGCACGCAGAGCAGGAAGGGAGAGGGTGGATATTGTGAACTAGGGCTTGCTCGGGGGTAGTCAACTCCTTTAAGAGAGCCTTCCTGGAAGTCTCCCATTTGCATTCTCTGCCCCATATCTGTTTGCGTCTTATTAGCCTGAATGTGGTCATGGGCCACACCTGGCAAGGGCCTCTGGGAAATGTAGTCTTTTCGCTGAGTGCTGACTCTAGGTTCAATACTAGCAAATGGGGGGAAATCAAAAGATACTTGCATTTCTTCCACTGTCCCCACAAGCTTACCCAACACACAGACAAGCCAGGGTGGCGGGTGCAGGTTAGGGAGAGAATTTAAAACATTTTGGGAACCAAGCGCTGAACTTCAGGGCTGATATTCAACTTTTCTCTTCCAGTTCTCTTTGGAGATGGGAAATCAGCATGGCCTGGGGGATTCTTGTCTTTGTTTGCATGACCTTGGGTACTGTAACAGCAGGGGATGGAATGGTGGCCTCCCAGCTTCTTTCCTTTCCTCTGTGAGTCTAATGGAAGCATCCCTGCCTATGCTGGTACCAACCTACGCATGTGTTTGTTGTCCCCAGGCTTCTCACCACTGTCTTCACCTTCCATTTATAAATGTTTAAAAATATTCACTTGACGCACAGTGGGATTATAGACTCTCTCATTTCTGAGATGAAAAGCAACTAATGCATTATTCAAGAAAAATATTGTACATATTAGTGAACAAAGGATGGGTGCATTCATCCCTTATTAGGCATTCCAGTTTTTGCTACCTTCTTACTAAATGTGTTCTGTGAGGATTTTAATGATGGGTTTGTAAACAAAGGTGAAATCACACAGTAGTGTGTTTAGATGGCAAGATTAAGAGATTACTATAAAATCATCAGACTTCATGCTTGGGAGGTCATCTAGTCCACCCAGCGCCTGGGCTGCTTCTACCTATTCAACCAAGTGAGAGTTCAACCTTGAACTCTTCCAATGATGGGGAACTCACTACCCCAATTTCACCTTTGGGGAGTTTCTGAGGAAGCTCATCTCATAATGGGCTGAAATTTTTCACCGTGTGGTCTCTACCCATTGGACTCAGTTTCTACATGAAACAATTCTGATCCCTTTTCTCCATGAAAGCCCTTTAGTTATGTTAAGATGGTGATCATAACCCATCTGGGTCATCTCTTTGAAAGGCTAAATATCTCCTGATTCTTTCGCCAACTGCCCACCGCAGAAAAGGAGAGTCAATTGGACCTAATGAATATTTATCAAAGAGCCTTCTCTTTATAATCCAGGCACTTCGATAAGCATAAGAATTTGTAGAGTACTCAACTAGCATGGTTCCAAATTCACGTCGACTCCGCACCTGTGTAGCCCTGTCTCCATTAGCTTACCCACCACATAGACTTTCTCACCTTCCTTCTTCAGTCTCCCTGGCTTTCTAGCCCTCCAACACGCCAAGCTCCTCCTTGCTTTAGAGCCTTCGCATACACTACCCTTACCATCTGGGATGCCTTCCCGAGATCTTCATATCTGCTGCCGGCTTCTCACCATACAGTTCTCGACTGAAAGACCACCTACTCAGAGAAGCCTTCTTGGACTTTCATCTAAACTAGGCTCTCAATCCCTCTTCTCGCCCATCGCTCTCCATCCCATTACCCTGCTTTATTTTTCTGTAGCACTTTGTATTAAACCAGTCCATTCAACAACTGCTTACTGAGCACCTACTATGTGCCAGCAATTGTCCTAGGGACTTGTGCTACATCGATGAGCAAAGCAATGGTCCTTGACTTTATAGCACCTGCATTCTCACAGCAGAGACAGGACATACACAATACACACATGGACAAATTTTCTGGTACGTTGGAAGGCGTTATGAGCGATGGCCAAAAAAAAAAAAAAAAAAAAAAAGTAGAGGATTAAAAGTGCCAGTGGGGCAGGGGTGCATATTAAAGGGGGGGTAAGTCTCTTTCAGAGATGAGATGTGAGCAAGGATGATTTCAATATATGAAATAATCTTTTTTATTTGTTGATATATTTATTGTTTGTCTTGTCCCTCTAGAATGTGTTCTGTGAGTGCAGGGACCTTGTCTATACTCAGTGACTGGCACACTGTAGGCACTCAGTCGATTTTTGTCACATGACTCGAATGCCTAAATGATATAAGAGGCCATGGCAGAAAGTTTTGTTCAAGGTATAATGCAAAACCCACCCATTTGTCACCTGTGTCCTCCACTTCCCCGTGTGAATTTTATTTGTACGTCTTGCCCCTCTCTGGTGGCCATGGAATGGCAACAAGAATTACACCCACTTCCAGCTAAGACATCCCATCCTGTAGCCAAGCAGAATTCAGTGGTGTCTCGGTTTTCAAACTTCTCCGTTGACTAACATTTCAGTTTACGAACGCCATAAATTTTATGGATCTATAGCATCATTACATAGGAAAATTCATGCTAAATTTGCAGTTTTAGGGGTTGATTTTAAAGGTCTGGAATGGATTAATCCATTTTGTATTACTTTCTATGGGGAAACTGTGCCTCGGTTTTCGAACGTTTCAGAACTTGACCGATCTTCCAGAATGGACTATGTTTGAAAACCGAGGTACCACTGTAACTGCTGTCCTTCTCACTCGGCAGGTGAAGACACTGAGGCGGCTCAGAGAGGCCCAAGGTCAGGCAGGTTTAGTGACAGAGTGTGGACTTGAGCCAGAATCCTTTCCACCAAAACGAGGACAGACGGCAAACCCATTCCCACTGGTTTTCTGCCCAATCTTTAGACCAGAGCTTCCCCGAGCAGCACAGATGATGGGCCATCCCTGGGGCCTCCTCCGAGCATGAACTTTTCCTCACCTTCCTCACCTACTCCAATGCTTGTACTGAGATGGAATTTTCCAGAGAGTGAACTTGCCGCTTCATGGCTCTCTGTGAACCCATCCTGTTAGGGCAAATCCTGTGAACCCATCCTGTTAGGGCAAATCCTGTTCAGCTTGGTGGATCCTCTTAAAACGAAACAAATAAATAAGCAGGAAGCTCGGAATAATTGACTTTTGCTTCTCAAAGCCAGTTGTTATCAAAACGAATCCTTCCCTCTGCCTCTTTTATTACATTTAACTAAATTGCCTTTTGGGTCTCAGGAGAAGGGTGAACTCTTTTACTTCCAGATGTTTTCAGGGCAATGGCAATACTCCCTTAGCTTTCCACAGGATTTTAGGATTTGCAAAGTACTTTCATACAAATCATAGGATTTCTGTTCACACACTACAAGCCATCCTGCGATGTGGAAGGGCACTTTTACAAACCGGGAATCCATAGATGGATGTATTCATTTTCAAGTAAGAGAAAACTCAACTCCAGTGAGCATAAAAATAAAGGGAACTTACTGACGTAAAACAGAAACATCCACAGGAAATATGTACAAGTTTTGGGTGCAATATGATCATTGCTATGGCTTAATTTCTCTGTAACTTTATTTTGCAATTCAGATTCCTTGTCAAGCTGGCTTTTTTCATGATTGTACTATGATTACAACAAACAATGCTTCATGCCTTCTCATTCACATCCACGGGGCAGAAAGAGCACTTTTGTTTCTACATTTCATGTACGAGTCTAGAGATTTGCCTCAATTGCACCTCCATTGGTCAAATGCCCACTCGTGAACTGGGGACTGTGGCTGGGGGAACCACAAGACGCTGATTCGCTTTAGCCAGTCAGAGCTTACACCTGTTTCGGAGCTTGAGGTCAATTTTCCCTAAAGCATATTCATGCTGTTAGGGAGAGGGAAGAGGGTACAGACGCTATCCAGGCAGCCAGTGCATTTTCACTCCAGATGGATAGGAAAAACCGAGGACTGAGTGATTTATGGAAGGGTATTTGGTTACTCGGTAGTGGCGCAGAGACTGGACCCCAGGCTGACACCTGTGTACTCAAAGCTCTCTCCAAACATCAAATTCTCCTCTTTGCCAGTGCTGAATCTCTCATCTTTCTTTTGTCAGAAGCTGGGAGGCCATCAGCAGAGTAAGATAATAGGCGTGAGGGAAGTCCTCCTTTGTCTCCTGATACCAGAAATTCCACGTAATTATTTTCTTTCGGGTTAGCGTACTGCTCATTCATTCATCAACAGATATTCCTTGAACTGGGAATGTCGTCTGGCCTAGATCTTTCGGAAACTTGTCTTTTAATCAAGAGTCTTTTAGTTTTAAGCAATGGAAACCTAAACAAGCTAGTTTGAGCAAAAAAAGAAAAAGAAAAACAGGAGGGGATTTATTCTAAGGGTATAGAATTCTTGATCTCGTCCCTTATTCTCCACACATGACAATCTTATATGACTACGTGTTTAATAATGATACACACATTGCTTTTTAAAAATACCCATTGACCCTTGAGGCCTCTGCAACCTGTCTGGTAGCTCACATTTGTCTTATGTCTGGGTTGCGGGAGCTTCAAATGAAATCTAACCCCATTTGCATGATCTTCCTGGTCGCTCATTTAGGCTTAATTAAATGAATGTGTTCCAGAAAAGGGAAGGCACTGAAAAGTTTCTCAGGAAGAAAAAAATGGGATGAATCAGAAATCTGCATGGTGAATTCTGCTCACCTCATTACCCAGCTTACATTTTTAGTAGCTGTAACCTCAGCAGCATGCCCGTTACAAAAACTGTTTCATTCTGATTCTGGTCCCACAGTTGCGGGTAAGAGACTACAGCAGGTTTCTAGGAGGCATGCTGGTTTTATAAAGTTTTCTCTACTCACTTCCGTGTAAGAGGTGGGACCATGGAGATATTTCTCGGCCATTCAAGTATTCATACACTATCCAGAGGCGGCAAGGTGTCTTCATGAAGACACTGGACATCTCTCTTTTGGGGATAGTAAGAGAGTCATCTTCCAGTATGTCTGGATTAAATCATCTTGAAGGAGCCTTTCCAGTTCTTTGACTCCATAATTTTCTCTTTCGAGAAGGAGAGGAGACCCATGTTAAGACAACCTGAGCAAGCAGGCATCTTTCCCCAAGAATGAATGAATTCCTCTTCTTCTGCTCTCCTAACGAGCTCTGAAGACTTTCTCTGCTCAAACTGTGCAGCCTCAGAATCAGCTGAGAACTTGTCGGAAATATACAACCATAAGCCCCATCCTTGACCCCGAGTCAGAATCTGTATTTTAGTAATATTCCTGGGTCTTTCACAGGCATATGAAAGTTTGAGAACCACTGCTGTAGAAACTGCTCCTAAAGCACTTCCAATCCTTTATTACACTTATGTGATTGCTTGTCTGTGACCAGGAGAAGACCCAAGGTCATGTCTACTCACCAATGTATCTCCGTCTCCTACGTAGGGCTTGGTATAGAAGAGATATTCAACAGCTACTAGATGGCTGGCTGGAGAAAACAAGTTCCACTGCCTGTTGGGGATGCCGCCTGTCCTAGTGGGAGAATGCTGTGGTCAGAAGCAAAGGAAGAGTTCCCTGAACAGTATTGGCGCCATCGATATTTCTTGAGCATTCACTTTGTGTTAGGTGGTTTACATACATTGTACAATTCACTCCCCCTAAAATGAAGGACCAGGCAGGTATTGATAGCATTTTATCCTCGAGCAAGTGCTGCAGCTCCAGTCTGAACCTGGAACAATACCTTTTCTTCCTGCTGCCCTGCCATTCTGTATTCGTCTGAGCTTGGGTTTGCCACCTGACCTCCTGGCCTCTACTTCCTGCATCTGTGGCAGAGGCTTTGGTACTCGGCTCATGTTGCCAACAGCTTCGGTCTGCAAAGATCCTGCAGCTCTGCCCTGTGGTCTCAGGTAGCGTACTTGTCCCACGTGCAAGGCAAATTTTTACAACTCTACGAGGTAGCTACTGATACGCTCTCCAGACGAGGAAAATGAGGCTCAAACAGATGAAATGATGTGTTAAAGGTCCCCCAGCTGGTAATTAGCAGATCGAAGGTTGGGACCTATTCCTGTTTGATGTCAAGCCTCATGGTCTTTAAATCCTTGCCTCCCAAGGTTATTTGGATTATCACCTGTGATCGTGGATGTAAAGATGCTTTGCAAAGATTAGGAGTTCAATGGTCATTACCATGTTCCTAGAATGGGCTGACATTGTTGAAATCTTTTTTTTCCAAGAATGTTAGGACAAGTCCACGAGGGTTTGAGTTGCAAGGGGTCTTACAGGACACTTAGAGAGTACTAATGTTAGGATGCAAAGGGACCAAAGGAAATTGGGAAAGTGTCAAGCCTAGGGACAAGGGAGATCTGTCAATAGAATAGGATGAGGCTGGACAGATTCAAGGATAAGCTGGGAAAAAGCAGGAATGATCTGGGTCCCTCCCTCAGCAGTCTGTGTATGGTGCTTGGTATTGAGGCGTAGCCAAAGACTGCAATAGACAAGTGTGGAAGAAGGAAGAGAGCTTATATGTCATCTACATAAATTATTCTAGATGGCAGAATGGCAAAGAGCTTTTATATGCCAACTCACTAACAGTGGCTTTCTGGAGCCCTGTGTAGAGGGCAATTCTGAGGCTGCTTCTCACCTCAGAATGAGAGTCATGATTGATTAATGATGTCTGCCTGGGGCACACGATAGGAGTGTGGGTACACGTGCCACATGGAGGAACAGACTAAATTCCAATATGAGGCAGAAGAATTATTTAAGTTAGGACTGAAGCAACATATACATTCCAAGCAAGCTTCTACTTTTGAAAGGATGTTTTCCCCTTGAAGGGAGTTTATCTTTAATTTGAACATATGTGGCTAAATCTAGGCAATATGCAAATTATAGCTTGATTAGAACTCCCTAGGGGCAAGAAAGAGAAAAAGCACACAATTTACTGAGCCAAACACTCAAAAGAGAGGAGTGGCTTTGTTTCTTTCTTTGTTTCTTTTTTTGTCATGGCACCCCCCTGTGTCTGGTGGGCTTTGATGAAGCTGAGTCTTGTCACAGCTTTTTCTGACTCTATGATTTCCATCTCCAGGAACTCTGGCTTCTTGGTCTCTTCTAAGTCGCAGTGGCAAGTCCTGATTGCTGGAGTTTTGTTTTCTCAACTTACTACAGTTGAGAGAGGAGGCAGGGAGCCCCCACACAGGTCACCATGAATGGTGCATCCGCCTGTGAGGAATACTGAACACAAACTATAAATAATGCAGCCACTTCTGCCCTTGAGTTTTGGAGCTCGTGTAGAATTTGCTGCATCACATAACTTACTGATGCTTAATGCAGACCTGTGTGGTAGGGAGAGTCAGACACAACTCATATTTTAATTTAACCCATAATTGGTACCCTGGATTTCAAAGTACCCCTGGAAATCATCTTTTATCTCATGAAATGTTTTGAATTTCTCCTCAAATTTTCAAAGGAAATCCAAACACTTAGGTGACATCACATGGAATGCAATGGTGAATTCACCAATCCTGCTCATATTTAATTAACAACGTCAGGTTAAACAGTTTAACAGTGTACACCACATTGAGATTCTATAACAGGAAGTGGCTTTTCTGAAATGAGTCTTGCATTCAGCAGATCAACTGGGAAAGGGCTGATAGCATTCTTCCAGTACAAAAGATTGGTGTGGAAACTCAGTAAGATGAAGTATCGCTATAGAAAAAGGAATTGAAAGCAGATTTCCTTGGGTTGGTAGTGGATGCTTGGAACTTAACTAAATAGAGAAGACTGAGGGGAGTGCCAAGATTGATTAGAAATGTCTGCCGTGGGCAAAGAGGGGAAGAAAGCGTACACACACCTATGTGTCATCCCTTCTGCAAGAGGAAGTTGTCCAGAAAAACAGGGCAGGTGGAACAGACACCAACTTTCCTGGAAGTGAAAAAAGAATTGGACAAGGTTCATCCTGATAACCTATCACTGGGGGAAAAACTTTGACTTAAACATTGGCAGGCTCCAGAAAAGGTAGGCTCTCCATCTTCCACTGTTTCCTAAAAGGATAAGCCTGAGGTATTGTTGAAGACTTCACGTAAATGAGTGTTTCAGGCAGAGGAAAGACAAGAGAGAGAAGAGCAAATGCCTCCTTTTGGCAGAACTGTAAAAGAAATGGCCATGTGCAGTGATTTCCCTTGGGATTTCCATCTCTTCTAGAGCAGCATAGTGGAACGAGTTCATTCAACTTTGTATGTAGATTCAAATGCTGACTCCATCCCTTATTACCTAAGTCACCTTGGACAGGTCATGTGAACTTTCTGAGCCTAATTTTCTTCAAGTGTAAATTACAACTTAAAATAGAAAAGCTTCTTAACTTACAAGGTCTTGCCAAAAGTAGAATATTAATACCTCTTATGTGGAATCCCCATAGTGTGTGCTCAACAACATGAATTCAGAAGGGACACATCCATTTAGAGCAAGATGACCCTGTTTTTTGCTCCTATCTTTAATGTCCTAGAGCACTTGTTCTCAGAGGTCATGCCTTCTAGGACATCTCTAGAAAAAAGAAAGCTCTAGATCCCTGTGGCTTTGGTTGCTTTTTCACCTCTGTGAATTCAAGAGACTGTGCAGGAAAAAGCAGGGGCCTTCCGCACTTTAGAGTTTAAACCACAGTGATTCTTTCTGTTTTTCCCTCTGGGCTATTGAGAAAGGACCAAGGCTGGCATCCAGCTGCTGCATCCTGCTTTCCCCTTGTAAGCTGAGAGGAACTGGAAGTCTGTGTCCAGAGTCAGATGTCTGCCGGACTTTGGTGTTGGGTGTCTTTGAACATCTTGCCCACGGAGAAGAAAGCCTCTGCTGGCTGGGCCTCTTTGAGAGCACTGAGATATGGAGCCAGGGGGCGTCACCTCACAGGCAATCAAGGGAGAAACCAAAGCCGATTATTCTTTTTTTCTGGCAACAGTCTTTTCTTACCTCCCTCCTCTGGGGAAATTAGTTCTGGCTGGGAAGAGAGGGAAAATAAACAAGTCTAACCTGAACTATGCATTAGAGTTGAGCTATTTTTGGAGGTTTCCAAGATTGAAAATGGCTGAAGGCTGACCAGTTCCCATCTGCCTGGAATTAACGTTCAGAGGCTTTGTGGGGAGGGTGAGGGGCTGAGATTGGCAGTGATTTGTAGATCCAACGAACTGTGGCCCTAACAAATCATTCCTCTTTGTGAGTGAGGTGGAGAAGGAAGCTGTGTCAGACAGGAACATGGGTTTGGAATTCAAGGGGGAGCCTAGGGGCTCCCCACCACAACACCGACTGCATTTCCCTGTGAGGGACAAAGTGGGAGCGAGGGGCGTGCTTTGCATCAGAAAGGACAGGAGGTTGTGTTCTTCTTGGCTGTGAGTTTGCCAAGGCCAGGGGCTCCCTCTGCGAGGGATCGAATGCTTGTTAGCCTCACATGTTGAAGCCCTAATGTGATGGTATTGGGGCCTATTGGTCATGAGGGTGGAGCCCCCATGATGGAATTAGTGTCCTCATAGGAAGAGGAAGAGGAAGAGGAAGAGGAAGAGGAAGAGGCCTAGTTCCCTCTCTCTCCATAAGGTGAGGACGCAGAGAAGACAGTTGCATAAAAACCAGACACTGGATTTCCTGGCACCTCGATCTTAGACTTCCCGCCTCCAGGACTGTGAGAAACTCATGTTTGTTGTTTAAACCACCCAGTCTATGGTATTTTGTTACAGCAGCCCAAATGGACTAAGACAACCTCTAATCTCTCTCTGCATCCACAGCCCCTAGTAAAATGCTGAGCATATAGTAGGTGCTCAATAATCTTTGCTAGTTGTGGAATAAAAGGTTTACATTTGTTGCTGTTAAAGATGTTATAGGTACGGGCTTGCAGGAGAGGTAACTTTTGGAGTGGGGTTGCTGTGAGAGGAAACTGGAGAGCTTCCAGATGTCTTTGAATCACCCTACCCCTAGCTTCACGTGATTCAGCTTTTTAGCTACAGAAAGTCATCTCTCCCAACAGCTCACTTAATATCTCAAGTCACACGTATTACATTAAGCATTTAAAGGTATTCAGACTTAAATGGGTTCAATTCTATTCAAACACTTAGGATGGTGAAGAGGAGAGAACAACCACATTTCAAGTGGTCAGTAGCCACATGTAGATGTAGAACATTCCCATCATTCCAGAAAGTTCTAGTGGACAACACACATCTAGACCTTTTGTCCAACCTCAAGTTCTTTTTATTTTATTTTTTTATTTTGTTAAAATTAGTTTCATATTCTGGTTCAGGACTTTACTCTCCCCCTTTTTATGTTTTGGTTGCCACCAAATTGTCCCTGTTGTTGATGGTGGTCGAATAGCCTCCTTTAGTATTTCTTGTAGTGCAGGTCGTGTATTAGAAAATATCCTCAGCTTCTGTATGTCTGGAAAGGTCTTTATTCCTCCTTCATATCTAAAGGGTATCTTTGCTGGATATATTATTCTTGGCTCATAATTTCTCTCTTTCAATAGTTTGAATATTTGGTTCCACTCCCTCCTGGCTTGTAGAGTTTCTGCTGAAAAATCTGATGATAATCTAATGGGCTTTCTGTTGTAGGTTACCGTCTTCTTTTCCCTGGCTGCCTTGAGGATTCTTTCTTTGTCGTTGAGTTTAGACAGTTTCAATACAATGTGCCTTAGATTCGCCCACCTTTAGGTGAATTCAGTAGTGGGCCTCTTCGTCTTGCCTGTCTGCTATGCAGGGAGTCCTTTGTGGAGTTATAGTTGTTCGATTAGTTGTAAATTCCAGGGGAGATTTACAGAGGCTCACCTCATGCCGCCATTTTGATCTCCAAGTTTCCTATTTTTTTAAATCTCCATTTCATTTATGTCTGCTCTGATCTTTATTATCTCCTTCCTTGTACTCCCTTTGGGCTTATTTTGCTGTTCTTTTTCCAGATCCCTTAAGTGTAAAGATAAACTGTTTATTATTGATTTTTCTTGTTTTTTAGGTAGGCCTGCATTGCTATGAATTTCCCTCGTAGGACTGCTTTCACTGCATCCCATAGATTTTGGGTTGTCATGTTTTCATTTTTGTTTGTTTGAGATATCTTTTGATTTCTTCCTTGATTTCATTGTTGACCCATTCATTATTTAGTAACATGTTATTCAGCATCCATGTATTTGTGTGTCTTCCAGTTCTTTTCCTGTAGTTGATTTCTAATTTCATAGCACTGTGGTCAGAGAAGATAATTCGTATGATTTCAATTTTCTTAAATTTATCAAGACTTGTTTTGTGGCCAAACATGTGCACTTTCCTCTTGGAAAATGTTCCATGTGCGCTTGAGAAGAACGTGTATTCTGCAGCTTTGGGGTGAAATGCTCTGAAAATATCAATTAAATCCAAGTGGTCCAATGTATCATTTAAGGCTGTTGTTTCCATATTGATTTTCTGTCTGGAAGACCTGTCCCTTGTAGTCAGAGGTATGTTGAAGTCCCCTACGATGATAGTGTCACTGTTGATCTCTGTCTTTATGTCAGTCAATATCTGTTTTATATATTTAGGTGCTCCTATGTTGGGTGTATAGATGTTTACTAGAGTTATGTCCTCTTGTCGGATAGATCCCTTTATTATTATTATGTGCCCATCTTTGTCTTTTAATATATTCTTCATTTTAAAGTCTGTTTTGTCAGATATAAGTATTGCAACTCCAGCTTTTTTCTCATTTCCATTTGCATGAAATATCTTACTCCAACCCTTCACTTTCAGCCTTTTTTTTTTTTTGATCTGAGGTGAGTCTCTTGTATACAGCATATGCAAGGGTCTTGCTTTCTTATCCACTCAGCCACCCTACATCTTTTGATTGGAGCATTTAATCCATTTACATTTAAAGTGATTATTGATAGGTACATAGTTATTGCCATATTTTTTATTTGTAGTTAGCTTGTTTTAATCTTTCTTCTGCTTATAGAAGCCCTTTTAATATTTCCTGCAATGCAGGCTTGGTGGTAATAAATTCCTTTAGCTTATTCTTTTCTGGGAAGCTCTTTATTTCTCCTTCAATTTTAAATGATAGCTTTGCTGAATAAAGCAATCTAGGTTGCAGGCCTTTGTTTTTCATCACTTTGAGTACCTCCTGCCACTCCCTCCTGGCCTGCAAAGTTTCTGTAGAAAAGTCATTTTATAGTCTTACATGAATTTCCTTGTATGTAACCCGCTGTCTTTCTCTTGCTGCTTTTAGGATTCTCTCTTTGTGTTTAACCTTTGCCATTTTAACTATAATGTGTCTTGGTGTGGACCTGTTTGGGTTTATCCTGGTTGGAACTCTCTGCACTTCCTGGGCTTGTATGTCGGTTTCCTTCACCAGGTTAGGGAAGTTTTAGGACATTATTACTTCAAATATGTTCTCAATCCCTTGCTTCCTCTCTTCACCTTCTGGTATTTCTATGATGCACATGTTGTTGTGCTTGATGTTATCCCAGAGGTCTCTTAAACCATCTTCATTGTTTTTTATTCTTTTTTCTTTCTGTTGTTCTGTTTGGGTGATCTCTGCTAACTTGTCTTCTAAGTCACTGATTCGATCCTCTGTTTCATCTAACCTGCTGGTAATTCCTTCAAGTGAGTTCTTTATTTCTAACTGGTTGTTCATTGTGATTTCTCTATCCTTCTTTATGTCGTCTCTAAGCTCCTTAAACATTCTTATCATCAGTGTTCTGAACTCTGTCTCTGATAGGTTGGTTACCTCTGTTTCATTTGGTTCCATTTCTGGAGGTTTCTTCTGTTATTTGGGACATGTTTCTTTGTATCCCCATTCTGGCTGACTCTCTGTGTTTGCTTCGATGTATTAGGTAGTTCCTCTAGGGTTCTTGCTTTTTGCTGGGTTATCTTATGGAATATGTGTCCTTTATATTTGACTTGCACCACTTCCCTATTCTCCCGTGCATGTGCTCCAAAGGTGACCCTTGTGTTGTGTATATTGTCCTGTTAAAGTTGAGCTTTAATTGCTTTTGGCTTGTGAGTAGGTGGGGTTAACTCCGAGGCTGACTAGTTGTGAGATTTGGCTCTGCCCATGGTGGATGATCTGTGTGAGGGGTGACCGCTCAAATGAGGCTTGGCGCCTATGGGCTCTTGTGCCTGTAGAGAATGCCCTCTGGGTGTGTCACTTGTAGGTCAAACCTGGTAATATTCTGGTTTGGTCTGGAGTTGGCCTCTGGGTGTATTGAATCTTGTGCCTCTTAAGCTGGGCCCTGGTGGGGCAATTTCAGAACAAAGTAAATCACCAAGCACAACAACAGCAACAACAAGAAAGAAAAAATCAAATACATTCACATGTAAAAACATCGATAACCCATACTCAACACAGGCAAAAATATCAAAAATACAAAAACAAAACAAACAAAAAAAGCAGCACCAGTCTTGGCTTAAGTCCACAGAGCAATGTCCAGGTTGTCCTCTGCTGTACAAAGAGTCCTCTGCGTCTTGTGCAGGCAGAGCTGGCCACCTGGTGCCCAGAGTGACCCTGGGACTGCAGTTCTAGCTGAGTGGGGCTATGGGGTCTGGATGGTAGTTTTTACAAAGTCAGTGCAGTTTCTGCTGCACTGAGAGTAACACAACCAGCCTGTGCCCAGGTCTCCTGAATCTTAGGGCACTTCTTCGGTTGGGGGGGTTGTGGAGGGGGTGAGATTTCTGAGCTAAACTGAAAGCCCAGAGCTGCCTCTGCCCTGCTGCTGACCCCTGGGAGTGTCTCCGCAGTTGTAATTGCCCTGCCCTAGGCAGGCCAGAAAAGGAAGTGGCTGGGGATGGAGGAGTCTTGTCTCTCCCAGCCCAGTAGTATCACACTCTTCCCAGCCTCTTCCCTGGGTCAGAGCTGCAAGTAGGGTCTTCCCAGAGATCCTGAGCACAGGGCTCCTCTGTAATCTGACTCTACTTCTCAGTTCAGGGGCCAGCTTGAATCTCTGGAAGGGTGGAGGTAGGATTGGGAGAGTGGGGGGAGGGGACCAGGTATGGTGTTTACTTCCTTTGTCTGACCTAGGTTCCTGCTGGAGGTCTCAGCTGAGATTACTGCCTCAAATGCTGGATATACTGCTCTCTGGGCAGGAGAGATCAGCTGTGGGACGCAGGGAAAGCGCCCACCTCCTGGCTTTTGTGGTCTCTGTTCTGTCCTGGGACCCGCTGCGTCTCCACTCCGCTCCCTTCTCTAGTTCCCTGCTCTCCTGGTTTGCCCACCTTCAAGTAATCCTTGCATGAGCCTCTTAGCTGTTCTGTGTGATGAGCAGAGAGTCCTTTGGTGGGTTATAGATGTTCAATTTGTGGTAACTTCCGGAGGAGAACTCAAGAAGACCACCTTGCTGCAGCCATTTTTATGACATCACCCTCCAACCTCAAGTTCTTAATGGGTCCTAGCTCAACATCCTGTCTGTTCTTTATGGAGATGGTAACTATGCTGTAATCACTTCTCTTATTTATGGAGCTGTCTAGTAAGTCACTCACCTGTGGTCTTTTCAGAGTTCCCCACTTTTTCCTCTGTAACCTTTGTCACGATCTGTACGCGTCTTCTACGGCTGGTGGAATTACCACAAACTTAGTGGTGAAAACCAAATTTGTTATCGTGCAGTTTTGGGGGTCAGAAGTCTGCAAAGGTCTCAGTGGGCCAAAACAAGGTTTCAGTCGGGCTGTGTTCCTTTCTGGAGGCTCCAACGGACAATCTTTTTCCTGGTCTTTTCCAGCTTCTAGAGGCTGCCTGCATTCCTTGGCTTGTGGCCCCTTCCTCCATCTTGAAAGCTGGCCATGGGCATTCTCTGACCTCCTCTTTCACATTTAAGGGCCCTTGTGATTACATTGGGCCCATCCTGATAATCCAGGACAACCCCTTATTTTATTTTATTTTATTTTATTTTTTTAAGGAGGGCGCAGCTCACAGTGGCCTATGCGGGGATTGAACTGGCAACCTTGGTATAATTAGCACTGTGCTCTAACCAACTGAGCTAACCGGTCACCCCCACAACCCCTTATTTTAAGGTCCTGATTTACAACCTTAATTCTTTGCCATGTAACAAAATATTCACAGGTTCTGGGGATTAGGATGTGGACATCTTTGGGAGGCCATTAGTCTGCCTACCACACCATCTAATGTTCAAGAAGAAAGCACAGCAAAATAAATATAATTCATGTGTGTGGAGCGTGAGTGGCAGGTGAGAGGCAAGGCTTTGTGGTTTGAAAAATAGTGCAGGCTGGATAGAGGAGAGGTTTCCTGGAGTCAGACTGCCTGGCTTTGAGTCTCCCCTTGTGACCCTGGACAAACATCACTGAGCCTCAGTTTCCTCACCTGTAAATAGAAATAATGGCAGGAGCGGCCTCCTGTAGTCCTGATGAGGATTAGAAGAAAACGCATGTGAAGACTTGGCAGATAGTAAACTCTCAAATGTCAGTTACCATTTGGAAGCTAAATATGCCTTCACATTATGATTTGAATGCGTTCTAGCTTTGAAAATAGATCCAAATTCCATTTATGTTAAGAACCACATTCTGTTCTCCATTCCTGTGTGTGTGACGGCCTCTGGGAGTTGGGTGGTCATCAAGTGCCAGGTGGAAGGAAGCCTGTTTGTCCCCAAGGCCATGACAGGAGGCTGGATGACCCAAAGAGTCTCCCTTCTGCTGTTTGTGAATAGACTTGGGACTTGAAGGTCAAAAGCATGTTGTGCTTCTATAAATCTAATAGAAATACTTTCGTCATCTTGAACGCAATGAAATGAGCTAGAGAGGATGTATTTCAGGAAATTCCTAGAATTCCTGTGTTAAAAGGGAGTCTATTTGAATCATTCTAATGATGCTTAAGTATTCTCTAACATAGTTATCCCTGTTTAAATGCCCAGGAATGGCAATTGCACTACCTTTTAAATTAAAAAAAAAAAAAGTAACAGGTAATACATGTATGTGGGGTAACATTTAAAAGGGTATAAGGCCTCTGCAATGCAGTTTCCCTCTCCAGATTTAACTATTGCTGTTGGTTTCCTGTATGTCCTTCCAGATGTAATCTATGTATTTTTGCTCTACCTTCTTCCCTCCCTCCACCCCCTGTATCAGTGCTAGCTTACTCTATTTACCATTCTGTACCTGCCCCCATGTCCCTGGTCAATTTTAACAATATATCTCAGAGACTGTTCTATATTGCTACGAAAGCAGCAGTCTACTTTAAGAATGAACCGTAATCTCTCGTACCAATCACTTATTTATAAGGTTATCCCCACTGTTTCACTATTGCGAGGAATACTGCAAATAATCTTTGTATTACAGCATTTCACACAAGTCCAAGGATGACTGTAGCATAACTTTTTCCAGTGGAATTGCTGGGTCGCATAGTATGTGCACATTGCATTTTAAAAGTTTGTGCCACGGTTGGTGGAAATGTAAATTGGTGCAGCCAATATGGAAAACAGTATGGAGATTCCTTATAATATTAAAAATAAAACTGTCATATATCTAGATATCCCACTTCTGGGTAGATATCTGAAGGAAATAAAATCACTGTTTCAAAGAGATAACATGAACTTTCATTATCCATGCATGCGTTATCCATTGCATGTCCATTGCAGCATTATTTACAATAGCCAAGAATGGAAACCACCTACGTGGTGGATAATCCATTCAGCAGATGAATGCATAAGGGAAATGTGGTCTATATACAGTGAACACTTGGCCCCTTTTTGTATTGAGTTGTTGGTCTTTTTCTTATTGATTTATAGGATTTCTTTATTTTTAGGAAATGACCTTTTCCTCGGGTTTGTGCAAATATTTTCCCCAGTGTGTTGTAGCTTTTAAAACTTCATGGTTATTAAAGGCAGACATTGGTTATTTTATTTGTTCAAGTATACCTTTATGACATATATGGATTCTGAATTTTAAGTAGACCTTAAATTTTCTCTTCATCAAGATTTTATATTAAACAAAAATCACCACTATTTTTTTTGTATTTTAATGGTTCTATTATTTTATGTTTAAATTTTGGATCCATCTGGAATTTGTTTTAGTGCAAGGTATGAAATAAGGATTCAACTTTCTATCTCTCCAGATGGTGTCCCAGTTGTTACCATTTATAGAGTAATCTGCCTTTCTCCCACTGATATGGATGCAATGCCTTTATATATTAACAGCATGTATGTATTTGGATCTATTTCTGGATTTTGTCTTCTGTAATTCTCTACCCTTTGGGGCATATATTTGGTCTTTGGAGATCTCCAATGCTCTTTGTCCCAGGTCCTCCAAAACATGAGAAATGAAGTGCCTGCTCAGTTGACAAGAGTCTAGACTTTTGTGATGGTTCTATTTGGGACTAAACTTATGCTTGAGAAGGTGACTAATTAGAAAGATGGACATAAGAATCAGGAAATTCCTCCCCACTATTAGGCGTAATCATACTCCCTCAAGAGTCAGTGGTTTTAAATTGCTCCAGTGCAAAGATGGAATGAAAAATGAGTTGACCTCTAGTAGAGAACCAGTTGATGGTGATAATAAGAATATTGATGGTCATAGCTACCATACTCTTGGTGCTAGGTAGGCAGTTTAAATATGTTATTTTATTGATCCTTCCAGCAACTGAAAACTTAGCATTTTTATCCCTATACTACATAAGAGGGAAGTGGAACTTATGGGACAATGCAAAATAAAGAAGGGATTGGGACGCAGGTATAACTGATTCCAAAGCTAGGACTTTTCTCTATTCTGTAGAGCAGCATCTCAGACACACGACAGCCAATGAAATCCCACTCTGTCCACTGATTCTCTCCTTCATTATTTCATTCCATATTTACTTTTGAGCACTTGGTCACTATTAACAGGAATCACAAAATCCTTTTAATACCTTTGGGGACAGGCAAATGACATACATGAGTGAAGCTGCCCAGATGGGATACACTAGGAAGTGGCGAGGATGGTAGCAAATGAAAGAGCACATGTTATGTCTGAAGTTGGTACCTGTGCCTCAGCCCAGACGGTTATTGAAAGGTGAGTCCAGTGTTGCCCAATCTTCAGATTTTCAAAAGGATCCAAGAATCCAGATTTTTATGTGAAACTTTCTAATTTTTAAATGACAATAAATTATAAAAGCAATCAGTATGTGTTCTTTACTCAGCACTTAATTCTAAAAGTTTCCTTGTAGATAGTACATGAAACAAATGAATATTTATTCAACCCACTATGAATCAGCAATGGAACAAATTACTGATAGATGCATAAAATATGAATGAATCTTAGAAACTCTGTGCTGAGCAGAAGAAGCCAGACACTAAAGAGCATATACAGCACGTGTCTATTATTTGGAATTTTATTTTATTTTATTTATTTAATACTTTAATAAAGATTTTATTGGGGAAGCGGAACAGGACGTTATTGGGGAACAGTGTGTACTTCCAGGACTTTTCCAAGTCAAGTTTTTGTCCTTTCAGTCTTAGTTGTGGAGGGCGCAGCTCAACTCCAGGTCCAGTTGCCGTTGTTAGATGCAGGGGGTGCAGCCCACCATCCCTTGTGGGAGTCTCTGGAAGGGAATTGAACCGGCAACCTTGTGGTTGAGAGCCCACTGGACCATGTGGGAATCAAACCGGCAGCCTTCAGAGCTTGGAGCATGGAGTTCCAACCGCCTGAGCCACTGGGCTGGCCCCTATTATTTGAAATTTTAGAACAAGCAAAATTAACCCGTAATGAGGCAGGGATTGACTGGGAAAGGAGTGAGGATACTTGCAGGCATGGTAGTAATATTCTACATCTTGTAGGGGGTTGGATGATAGTGGTATGTGCATTTGTCCACACCTCGCAAATATCTACTTAAAAAGCATATATTTCAATGTATATAAACTGTACACAAAAAACCTATGAACAAATATTGAGCTCTAGTTTATGGCAATCGTGCTGAAGTATTTAAGAGGAAGTCTACTGATGTCTGCATTTACCCTGAGTTGAACTAAGAATAAAATGGATTAATGAATGGGTAGAGGAATGAATAGAAGGAGAGAGATGTGATACATTAACCTTGATGAAATGTTCGTGACTCAGTGTTGCTGTACATTTGAACATTTTCATAATAAAATGTTGGAGAAAATAAGCAAAACAACAACAAAATAATAAAAACCTGTGTATGGGCTTAAGACACACACACACACACACACAGACACACCCAGGGGCTAGCTGACTCCTAGGCCCCAGTTTCCATGTCTCTGCCTTTTGCATTCCTCAGTCACCCTCCCCCACCAGCCCCACCACATGGTGTCATCTCAGCATGTTGATTAGAAGGGCTCTGTTCCTGGAGTCAGTTTCTGCTCTTCCATCCACTTAGCACAGGGCTTGATAGATCTGGCATGGTGCAGTGAGGGAAGGCATGAGAAAATTCATCACCTGATAACATCATTAACATTCCTCCAACATGACTTGTCAGAAATAAAAGTGAGTCTGGCCTCCTTTCCATGAATCAAAGGGAAAGAAGAAAACCATTTTGGCGACACAGCTCCTTAGCTCCTTCTGCTAACGCATCTTGCCACATCGGCAGTCTCTTTTCACATGGCATTTAAATTCAGAGGGGACAAAGATTGGCCCAGAGCAGTCCTTTCATTAGGGAGCAGGGTTCGGGAAATGTTTTCAGGCTGCCTTGCTGTTCCCTGCGTTGGTTGAGCAGACATGATCTTCCCTCCTCAGCAGCATTTCAGAGCGAGTGGCTGTGTCTCCGTTGAATACCGACCAGCTGCTCTTGGCTGTGGTTGGGATAATGGAGAATATGATCGAAGAGTGACAGACTCTTGGAGGCAAGAACTGCAGGGAGAAGGGAACAGGAAATTATAGTTTCTCCTCTAAACACACTCTCTAAAATGGCCCCTTTTCAATAATTTTAAAAGGTAATTTCTCATCATAACAATTGTTAAGATTCTGATGCATACAAGTGAAAGGAGACAAGGGGCAGTCTTGTAAATACGTGATTGATGCATCAGGAGTCAAACCTGCAGACATTTAGAGACTGTAGTCAAAAGGCAGCACCTTTTGATGGGCCTTTCCTTACACTTGTTAAATGAGTCACTGGAGTATCCACTCCCCCTCCCTGAAGGAGAATGCTGCTTCCTCCCTCAGTGACATCATACTTTTGACTTGCTTCAGCCAATGAAATGTGAACAGAAGTGACATGAGTCACTTCTAAGCAGAAGATTTAAGAGCTTTGCCCTCTGCCAAAGCAATGTCTCAGATGGTGGCTGCTCCAGCAGCCTACGTCCCAGAGAGAAGCGATATGGAGCACAGCGACGACTGGCCCTGATGGACATGTAGGATGAGTGAGAGACGAATATTTGTTATTGTCAAGTCACTGAGCTTTTGGGCTCATTTGTTACTGCAGCATAACTTAGCCCATCCTAACTGATACACTCCCCCAACCAGCAAGGGAGTCTCCTGCCCAAGTCCCATGGGCAGGAGCCTCTTGACATTAAGACTTCTCCATAAAACTGAAAGAATGAGAACTGCACAGTAGAAACTATCTTGGGTAAAGATAAGACAATTTCAGTGGAATTGTGTGTTGGGAGTGTGGCTGCTAAGGGAAAAGACTATGTGGGCTGTTGGAGATGGGCATGGCTGTCAGGGACAAGGGGCATGGGACAGTGTGGAGCAGTGGTCTAGGAGTCAACAGGCTGGGCTTGACTCCTGGACCTGCTCTTCACTAGCTGTGTGGCTTTGGACAAAAGCGTTGGTCTCTCTAATCCTCGGTACCTCCTAGAGAGGGTTGTTGTGAACTAAGTCATATGGAAGAACAAGGTCCATTGTTGACCTTGTTTCTTTCCTTCTCTTCCTCCTGTTCCTGCTCTTCTTTGACCTTCTCCTCCTCATTGGAAGACTCCAGCCTTCCCCAGGGAGGGGACTTGTGTTCATTGTTTCTGGCAGACACATTTGGATGGCAGCTTTGCCATTCTCTAGCTCTCTTGAACTTTTTTTGCAGCATGAGCCAAAGCAAAGTTGGGTGAAGACATAGATCACTCCTCCAAAATTTTTTTTAAATGCCTAAAACAAAATAATTAGCACTGCAAAGGGAATTGATTTTATTGTTGGCAAGATATTAAAAAACACAAATTTGTGATAGGATAATACACATACTTTATGAGTGCACTAAATCTATTAGCAGAGCTCACATTATCAATATTTCAGAATTGTGAGGTCTACCACAGTTGTGGTGTGATGGGAAAATATCTGTGGTTTTCCTCAGTGACAAAGCCCCAATAAGGTTAAGTGCCACTGTACTTGGGTGTCCACATTCAGTTGAAGGAAATGAAAACTTTCAGCTAGAGGTTATTGAAGATCTTTTTCTCATTATTTCCTATTCAAGTTCATGGACTCCCTAAATGCTATCAGAACACTATGAGGGTCTGTGGACCCCAAGATAAGAAACCCTGCACTAGCTGGATTGTCTTAAGGACGTCACATTGCTTCTCTCAGCTTCTATGTCTTCATCTGCAAAGTGGGTGCCTTGCTCTTGATGTTCTTGCTAAGCATGGGATTTGCTTACCTTGAGGTGGGGCCTTGATTCCTGGATAATGGGTTTTAAGAGATAGCACCGAGGGAGAGGAATAAGCCCACTCACCTGCCTCTCCTCTCGGCCAAATTTCCCGTGAAATGACAAGCGAGAGGGAGAGGGAGACAGAGGACATAGATGAGAACATATAAAGCAACAGACTGGGAAACAAGAAAGAGTGGCATCAACAAAACCAGATTTCTTCAGGAATTCTTGACTGTTCACAACCAGATCACATATTTGGAGAAACAGCCATTGGAAATCACCTCCTAAAACATACTGAAAAGAATCTGCAGTTTTAAGGAGTGCTGACCTCATGCCCAGCTTTGTACTTACATTATTTACTTTAATCCTCCTAATAACCGTCATGATGTAGATTCCTTTATTACCCCCATTTTACAGATGGAGAAACTGAAGCCCATCGGTTCAGGTACTTTGCCCAAGATCACACAGCCAGGGAGTGACAGAGCCACGATGTCTGGCTGTGTGGCTTCAAACACATGACCTTGTCTACTGTGCTCTCTAGGTAGTTAATTGTTGCAGTAAATCATACGCAGGAAGAGCTGGTTTATTTTATTTTGTTTTTTATATTTTTTTTTTTTTAAAGTCCTGCTAGAAATTTGTAGGCTTAAGAAACTAGGATGAAAGCTGTGCTGGCACCACTTGTGGGTGTAGGAAAAGCTTAAGCCGCACCATTCCGCTGTAAGAACGGCAGTGTAGGCAAGAGCTGTCTGGCTCCGGGGGCTGTCAGGGGAACCCACACTAATCCCTTTAGGAATATCTGTGCATGAACACAATTACCTCACGGTTTCTCTTCATCTGTTTTTGGAACACCATTTGCCCTAAAAATAGTCTTTGACATTATGCACAAACATGGAAGAGACATTTATTTGGCCCTGACCTTTGTACGGTTCCTGCGAAAAGAGAGCCAGTGACACACAAATGGGACTGAATTATTTATAGGTCTGAGGGGAAATCAAAGTTGCTTTTATTTCTATTGAAAGTGTATTTAGAAGGCTAAAGAGCACCAAATTAGCTTTGGCTTTTCACAGAGGAACTTGAGCTGGACTCAAGGGTGCTTATTAAAACGGGGGTGCTCTTCACAGCTGGGTCTTTGGAAATCCATAAATCTCGCCTGTTGTTTCTTTTGAATGCTTTGTCAGGCGACGGAGGTCTGTACCCTTCTTGACCAGAAACTACCAGGATGAGAATGGGAGCTGAAAGCACACATGGGATTGGTCATTTATGAATGTATTTAATAAGTCAACTGACATTGATCGAGCTGGGAGCTGGAGAGGGAGAGATAAATTCATTAACTCATTTGTCCAGTGATTCAACAGATATTTATTTAATGCCTTCTCTTGAGAGGTACTGTTTCAGGCACTTGCAAGATGGACAAGGTCTTATACTCACGAATAAGACATGGTTCCTAGCTTCAGGGAACTCAGCAAGACGGGGGCTGCCGTCTCCTCCTCGTCCTCCATCATCATCGTCATCATTTACTGAATGCTTACTATTTGCCACGCACTGTCTTAAATACGTTACATGTATTAATTACATGTAACTAGTTAGTTAATTTACATGTAACAAATCCTCATATGCACTCAACGAGACAGGAATTATCACTATCACCTCTTGTCCTAGTTAAGGACAATGAAACTACAGAGTTTAAGTAACTCGCTCAAGGAGTCATCCCTTGGAAGTTGTGAGGCTGAGATTCAAACCCAGGCGGTCAGCCTACTACACAGCCGGGGTTATGATAGAGGTGTAGTTAAGGACGACAGGTAAATCCGGGAAGGGCTGTTTGAACTGATTTCTTCAAAGATGAGTACACGTTTCCAGGTGACCAAACAGGGCACAGGAGGACTAACATTTAACGTCTCTGCACTTCGTTTTCTCACGATGTAAGGTCCTTAAGAGGAATCCATGAGAAAACATAAGTGTAAATGTCTCCTTCCAGGTGCTCGAGGGAGAGGCTGAGTAGTAGCACACATCTTTTTTATTTTATTTTATTTTATTTTATTTTATTTATTTATTTATTTATTTATTTATTTTTTATTAAATTTATTGGGGTGACAATTGTTAGTAAAATTACATAGATTTCCGGTGTACAATTCTGTATTACATCATCTATAAATCTCATTGAGCACACATCTTTTTTCATCTCTCTCTTCCTTCTTGGTGTATTCAGAGCCCCTCTCTTGATGCCCCAGGACATTGCAATCTCACCCTGAGCTATCACTCCCCCAGGCTTCAGGACTGCCAGGCACCATACGTTTCTACATGAGCTATAACGTGAAAAGTTACAACGGGAAAACAGAAGATACTCAATTGATTCTTTTCAATTGTTTATTTCTTTTGTATGTCCTGGGTAGGGCAGAAATTTGCTCTGGATCCAAATTCTTGGGGCCCATACACATGACCGGACCTGTGCACAACCTGTGTCCAGCTTGTGCCTTTGAGCTCAGCAGCTGTCAATCTGACGGCAAGTTTGAGCCTTATTCCACTAGGCTTTTTGGTGACTATGAATCAGAACAATGGAGGTTTCCTTCTGGGGACGTGCACTGCTTTTCCAGTCTTGTTTCATTCCATGAAACAAGAGCTTCACGGGGAGAGAAGGGAGCCTGTGAGTTTCCGAGACGCCGAGGGAAAGGTTGCACGGGAGGGTTTCATATTTGCATTGACTTTAAGCGTCAATTTATAGCAGATGGTGGGAACTAGTGCTGGGGCGCCATTTCCTGGGAAAATGGCAACAGGAAGAGACGAGAGCTGGTGTCTTTTCTCCCAAAGGAGGAAGAGAACCTATGCCGTGTGTGTGAGTTGTGGGTACCTGTGGGATGAAGTGCCATTCAGTCATCTTTCCTGGGACCCAGAGATAAGTTCCTGGTCTCCAGGGTTGCAGGCAGAAGGGATTCAATCAGGCCGGAACTCCTTTGGGGCTGGGGGTGGTGAAAATCAGGCTCATTTTGTACCGTTTCTTTCAGCATAGGTACCAGAGAGTGGAATCTTTGCAGGAGAAGGTGTTTTTATTGGGGGGGGGGGGGAGGTAGTGAAAGGGGAAGAAGTTATTTTTAGTGCTTCTGGCTCCAATGGAGCCAGGGCACCAGAAACGCTACACACAGGACAATGGTAACAATAATATCTAGGATTCTGGAAACGTTACCACTGCCCATGTCTCTTATGGTTACTTTCCATCTGCTTTTCCAAAAAGATTGGCAACAAAACCTCTACTGTTCTTCACAATAGCTGGGACACCCTAGTTCCACTTTGGCCAAGTTCCAGTAGGAAGCAGAATTACCAAGGAATAGAGTGTATGTATGTGGGGGGTGGGGGCAGTTCTAAAATAATAAAAGGATAATGGACACCAAGCTTGCGCAAGAACGGTTTTGTTATTTCCTGTGACACCAGTGCCCAGCACAGTATCTGGCACATAGTAGGTATTTAAGAATATTTTTTGAATGAATGATTAGAATAGAGCAATGGGATATAAGAGCATTAGTGAATTAGGTATTTATTGAATTCTCAGTACGTGCTAGGAATTGTACAAAATGCTTAATTGTCAGTAACCCTATGAAGAATTATCACTAGCTCCATTTTACATAGTATTGAAACAGAGGCTCAGAGAATTTACAGGAGATGCCCAAAGCCACAGAGCTCGGAAGTGGGCTGGGCTTCCAGCCTTGGCTTATCTGATTCTAGAGTTTTGTTCTTTATTGCTAGCCTACCACGTAGAGGAGATAAACCAGAAAAGAATATGGGGACATAAGAATGCAGTTGATGCTCAAGGTAGCACCATAGATATTTTTTTGGAAAGTAAAAAGTACAAAAGAAAAGATATTCAAATAGTACAGACATATAGTTATTTGCTAGAAAAAATTTAGAGCTCCATTTCATTGCATAGAAAATAAATTTGCAGACGGATTAAAGAGCTGCATGCAAATTAAAAACCCATATTAAAGGTCTTACATGTGACTAGAAAGGTGGGAAGGGAGTACAGAAAAATACATAAAGGATTTATATGTGACTTTGTTTTCTTTAGTATATTTTTAATTTTCAAATAAGCAATGTGATATTTTAAAACCAGGGAAAACACAATAAATCAATCTTTCCACTTTCATTTCTTCGTTGTTTTTTTCTTTTCCGTCTGTCCTTTTACTTCTCCTCTGTTCTACTCTCTTTTCTTCCCCCTCCCTCTTTTCTTTCTTGCCCTCTCCTTAAAGGAAAAGAAGGTAAGCTGAGTTCCCAGGCACTCTAGAGAGGAAGGAATGGGGGAGCTGGGTCTGGGAATCTGTCAAGAGACAGAGGGGCAGACGGAAGGATAGAAGGTAAGTGACGTCCCTGTGCTGGGTGCCTTATACTTTTCATTTCTTAACATCTT
Source organism: Rhinolophus sinicus (assembly GCF_057876585.1). Taxonomy (NCBI): domain Eukaryota; kingdom Metazoa; phylum Chordata; class Mammalia; order Chiroptera; family Rhinolophidae; genus Rhinolophus; species Rhinolophus sinicus. The sequence goes on along the minus strand of NC_142510.1, from coordinate 9,243,290 downwards.
CCCAACCACGCAGCTTTATAATGATTGGTCTCTTTCCCGTTGAGGGGCACGGAGGCTAACAGAGCAGACCACCGTAACAATGCACAGCAGAGTCACCTTAGGGCCCAGCCTAAGCTTCTGTCCCCAGGCTGTCCTCTAGGCAGCATGAACATGTGCCTTTTAAGGGCTTCTAACCTTGGAGAGCCTCTCAGCTTTGGCTCCTGAAAATTGCAGTAAAGTCCCCCTTCTTAACCGAGACATATGGTGTTGTTTCAGACCTGTTTTTAGTCTGCCCCCGTGGATGTCTCAGGGTCTTCTAAAATGCAGAAAGCCCCTCTCTGCTCCTTGAGCTTGGGCCCTTTTGGATCTGTCAGACAGTTTCACCATAATGTTTACATCTCAGCTGAAAAAATAAAATAAAGCTATAATTCTCCCAGGACACATACTTGGCCTCGATTCTTCCAGACCATTCCATCTAGAAGTTGCTGTCAACAGAGTGGGACCCAAGTGGGGACAATGGAAGGACTGAAGGAGAAATTGTGTCGCTGGCTGGGTGTGGGGCTGAGGGAAGGGAAACTCCTGTAGCAACACTGGGGAGTATGCATTGGTTGTGTGTGTGACCTTGATGGTATATTCAACGAGAAATGAAGGAAGGTTTTTAATGGGCCACGCAGTGGGGAATTGAATAGTGAACAAGCCCCAGTGCCCGCCACCTGTCGCGCCCACCCCCACTCTCCGGGGTTAAGGTATAGTAAAACGCCTGCAATGTCTACAGACCATCATGGCCCAGAATGATGGGAACAGGGCAAACAACACAGGAGAGGAACACGGGGCTGGGATGTGAGGGGAGGCGGTGAACTCAGATGAGATGGTGACAAAGACCTCTGCTCTCTGAACTCTAGCCAGTCTCCTCTGAGCCCTCTTCTGGACTAGGCCTCAACCTTGGCTTTGAACTGGAGCAACCTTGGCCTTGGACTTGAACAAGCAGTGATATAGTTTCTAATAGCTCCAGGCTGCATTCCTCGGATGACTCCAGTCCTCTTGAAAGTACTGCCTAGGAGAACTCACATCGGCCAAAAGAATTTGCTGTTTGTTCCAGCCACCACTGAAGAGAGGGCCACCATCGCCCAGCCTCCGTGGGAGGGCAGGAGGCTGACTTCCTTAAGCGCCATGGAGCAAACCCAGGGTTTTACACGGACCAACCCTGAGTTTCACTTTTTGTAGATTTTTACTTCCCCGTCTCTGCTCAAGGTCTTGCCATCCCTTCTCTCTACTCCGTTTCCCCTTTTGTCAGTGGTTACCGAGCAAATTCTGTTTTCACCGCTTCAACTCCTGTCTGGCTGTGTGTATCTCTGACAGTGGGAAGCGTGGTCAGGGAAGATGTGAGGAGGAAGGAGTGCTGAACTAGGGAAGGAGGGTAGAACATTCTAGACAGAGAGAACGGCTCGTACACATGACACATGGAATCCAGGGGACTGGAAGAAGTTTGATGAAGGGAGGGTGGGAGAGTGAGTAAGGAATGGAAATGACCCATTAAAAGAGCACAGCCAGGCACCTTTCATGTGGCCCTTGGCATGAGTTTGGAGTGAGTTTTCATAAGAGACCATCTCAGCTAGAGAAATGGAGACTGTTTCAAACTGGAGTGGAACCAGGATGAAGTCAGGATGCATAGTGGTGTGTGAGCAAGGTAGTTTTCCCTTCTGGTATTTGCCTTTCACTTGTTTTCTGAGGTTTTTTGTGTGGTTCAGTGCTTGGTTTCCTCTCTGCCTCGTGAAAGGCAGAATTGTAAATATTGTGGCCCGTCGGTGGGGGAATTACTTGGGGCCAAGAAGTCTTCCTTTGTTGTATCACACCCCGTTCGTAGTTTTGTCCATTCTTGTAATTTGGCGCCACTGGAAGCTGGTATCTCAATCCATAACACCCTTACCTTCCCCATGACAACATACAGAGTTTCCATTCGTGTGTTCACCATCTGTCTCCCTGCCATCTTGTTTTCCCCTCCACCTGCCACAGAAGGCGTCCAACAGCTTGTTTGCAGAACCAAAGGGACTCGGGGAGCTCTTGAGATCTTTTCTCTTCCTGGAGAGTCTCTGCTTAGCTTCTCTTGGCACGCCCAGTCCTGGGCTAGAGCAGGCCCTTGGATGCCTGCTATTACCATGTTTGATTTGACTAAGCCTCTGTTGAATTTCTTACTAACATTTTCAAGCACATATACTCCTAATTTCAAGAAAACCAGTTATACAGAAATCTGAGCATGTGAAATTGATAACTAAGCCCTAGAATTCTTTTTACACACTGAAGAACTTTTGGGACTGGAACACGTTTTTACAAGGTGTTCCCTACTGGCAAAGTATAATATTGCCGCCCACCTCTAGTCGCACTAGCAATTTTCATATCAAGAAATAGAGCTGAACTTCAAAATTTGAAAACGGAATGTCAGGAGATTATGTGGCCAGGGAGATTATTTTGTTGCCTGAAGAAGATAATTCTTGCCTGGGAAGAGGGGAAAAGGGGATATTGGAATTCATGCAAAGTGCTGCAAAGCTCTAAAAACGTCAAAAAATTATTTGTTCTAATAACACGGCCAACAGAAAGCCTGGGACCTGGTCACCCATGCTATTTTTCCCCCCAGTGTTGAATTGCTTTGTTTCTTCAGGGCAAACTTATCTACAATTGTATAAGAAAGTAAATGAAGAATTTGATTTACTTTATGGATCATTTTCCTGAAATATACCAACTTGCTAAGGCAACAAGCAACCTATATGGAGATAAATAAAAATCAGTTTGCTCCAAAGTCAAAATTATTGCAATTGTCTAAGGTAGTGGTTGTCACTCTTCTCCAAGTTGTTCTGGAGACTCAGTGTGGGTTCCAGGGCAGTCTTCAAAGAGACAGCCCACTGTGAACATCAAAGAAACATCTGGCTGTGTTTGGAAATCAGCTGCTAAAAATACCTGCGTATGCCAAGGCCAGTCACCCATGTTGGGAACTTGTCACACCCTAGCTTGAAGTGTGCACATGACAACTCCCAGAAGTCTGCGAATGATCCAAGAAATAAGAATCCAGAGAAAATGGGGATCTTCACCTCTGGCGCCCCCAAGTGGATGGGACGCCGTTCTGAAGATGCTCTTGGTCCCAGGTGGATATTTCTTTCACTAAGTTGCCCATAGCTCCTCTCTTTACGTTTGAATACGATTTGATTATGTCTCGTGTGTTGTGAGCTAAGAGTGTCATGGAAGTTTTGGCATCATTTTCATCTAGGGTTTCACGGTTCAGTGGGCTCTTTACTACCAGAGTACTGGGCTCAGCACCTACACACACCATCCCATTTCAATCCACTTCAACCCAAAGGATTAGGTGTTTGTGTTGCTTCCACTTTACAGATGACAAAACTGAGGCACCATGAGATTAAAGACTCTTCACGATGTGAATCAGTGGTGCAGTCCCATTTACCGTTGTTGGCTATTACAAATAATACCGCTATTAACATTTGTATAAAATCTTTGTATGGACATCTGTTTTCATTTCTCTTGTGTAAATACCTAGGAGGGGCATAGCTGAGTCATGTTAGGGGCATGTCTGACTTTTTCAGAAACTTAGGAATGGTTTTTCTTTTTCTTTGTTTTTTAATTAAAGTTTATTGGCATGACAACTGTTAGTAAAGTTACATAGATTTCAGCTGTACAATTCTGTAATACATCATCTATATCTCACATTATGTATTCACCACCCAGAGTCAGTTCTCCTTCCATCACCGTATATTTGATCCCCCTTACCCTCATCTCCCACCCCCCTCCCCCGTTACCCTCTGGTAGCCACTAGACTATTGTCTGTGTCTATGAGTTTTTGTTTCTCATTTGTTTGTCTTGTTCTTTTGTTGTTTTTGGTTTATATACCACATATCAGTGAAATCACATGGTTCTCTGCTTTTTCTGTCTGACTTGTTTCGCTCAGCATTACACTCTCAAGATCCATCCATGTTGTCACAAATGTTCCTATATCATCTTTTCTTACTGCCGAATAGTATTCCATTGTGTATATATACCACAACTTCTTTATCCATTCATCTATCGAAGGACATTTTGGTTGTTTCCATGTCTTGGCCACTTGCATAAAGCTGCAATGAACATTGGAACTCAGTTGTCTTTATGGATAAATGTTTTCAGATTTTTGGGGTAGATACCCAGGAGAGGGATTGCTGGGTCATATGGTAATTCTATTCGTAATTTTTTGAGGAACCTCCACACTGCCCTCCATAGCGGCTGCACCAGTCTGCATTCCCACCAACAGTGTATGAGGGTTCCTTTTTCTCCACAGCCTCTCCAACACTTGTTACTATTTGTCTTGTTGATGATAGCCATTCTGACTGGGGTAAGGTGATAGCTCATTGTGGTTTTTATTTGCATTTCTCTGATGATTAGTGATGTTGAGCATTTTTTCATATGTCTATTTGCCATTTGCATGTCCTCTTTGGAGAAATGTCTCTTCAGGTCCTCTGCCCATTTTTCAATTGGGTTGTTTGTTTTTTTGTTATTGAGTTGTATGAGTTCCTTGTATATTTTGGATATTAGCCCCTTATCGGAGGCACTGTTTGCAAAAATCTTCTCCCATTCAGTTGGTTGCCTCTTTATTTTGTCAATGGTTTCTTTTGCTGTGCAGAAGCTTTTCAGTTTGATATAGTCCCATTCATTTATTTTAGCTTTTACTTCCTTTGTCTTTGGAATCAAATTCATAAAATGCTCTTTGAACCCAAGATCCATAAGTTTTGTACTGATGTTTTCTCTATGTAGTTTATTGTTTCAGGTCTTATGCTTAAGTCTTTGATCCATTTGGAATTAATTTTGGTACATGGTGACAGATAGCAGTCCAGTTTCATTCTTTTGCACGTGGCGATCCAATTCTCCCAGCACCATTTATTGAAGAGCCTGTCTTTCCTCCATTGTATGTTTTTGGCTTCTTTGTCAAAAATTATCTGTCCATATTTATGTGGTTTTATTTCTGGGTTCTCAATTCTATTCCATTTGTCTATGTTTCTGTTTTTCTGCCAATACCATGCTGTTTTGATTATTGTTGCCCTGTAAGGAACGGTTTTTCAAAGTTGTTGTAGCATGTTAAACTTCTAGCATTTTAAACCAACAATATAGGAGGGTTCCAGTTCTCTATATTCTTGCCAACACTTGATATGGTCAGTTTTTAGAATTTTAGCCATTCTAATAGTGGCATCTCGTGGTTTTAATTTGCATTTCCTGAATGACTAATGACATGGAGCATCTTTTCATGTGCTTATTTGCATCTGTATTTATTCTTTATGGAAGTGTCTGTTCAACTATTTTGCTTATTTTTGGAAGTGGTTTTTTTGTTCGTTTTGAGTTTTGAGAGTTCTTTATATAACCAGCAACTTTCTGTTTTTTTAAAAAATTCCTTTTGTCCCTTTAAGTTTGGATAATTTCTATTACTGATTTTCACTTTCTTTTACCATGTCCAGTCCACTTGTAAGCCCACTGAATTAATTTACCATTTCAGATATTGTAGTTTTCATTTTTAGAAGTTCCCTTTGTTTCTTTTTCTAGAGTTTACATTTATCTTTAGAATTTTTCTCCATATTTGCACCCGTAGTGTTAATATTTTCCTCCAAATTCTTTCACATATTTTATAATAGTCATTTCAAAGTCCTGTCCACTACTCTCATTATTGGTACCATGTCTTGGTGTGCGTCTAGTCACCTACTTTTCTCTTGATTTTCTTTCACTGTTTTTTGGCCTTAAAAAAACCACTTCCTGACATTTTTTATTATATACCAGAATTTGGGTATAAGAACTAGACCGAAGTTGATAATAATTTATACCAGAAATGGCTCAGTTTCTTCTCTTTCAGGCAGCTAGCATAAGGGGTTAGTCTCTTCACTTAGTCAGAAGTTGAGCTAGTTGGGGCTGGTTTGCTGCTTTAGTTAGTTTCAGCTCACTTCTGATTAACTGTCTTGAAGGTGGGACCAGAAGATATTTGTGACTTAAGAACTTGAACATCAAGATCTAGCTGCTTTCCAGCCAAGTCCCCAACTTCCCGTGCCACTCCTTACTTTGAAAACGTCCAGTGGGTGGGAGAAAGGGTCTGGCTCCAACAGATCTCAGTCTCCATGCTTGCCCACGTACCGCTATTAAAATTTTGGCATGTTTCCTCTTTGTCACATCCAAGTTCTCCTTTACATCCTTGACTTTGTTTTCAGTCACATTGTTCTAATTTTTTCTCAAGTGGCTTTTATCATGGTGATAAAATGTGATCTACCATTTTTTAAAAAATTCTTCCTGATCCTTTGTTTTTTCCACTTTTGCTGTTCCATAAACTTTTCTTTATTTTTAATTTTAAGCGATCTCTTGTCTCCATTACTTCTTGGTGATTATAAAGAACTTATCTTCTGTTTCCTTGGTTGATTCCTCTTGCAATTGATATTTAAAATATGTACCTTTCCATCACACTCCATTTATTCCTCTCCCCCACTTTTTGTGGGAAATAGGGCTCATGCTCTTTATTTTCTTATTAATTATAAGTTTGAATCCACCTAGACATTTACTGAAGAGCTGGGCCAGTCTGCCGCTGCCAAATCTGGTTTAATTTTTTATCTTTTTGCTCTGTAGGCATATTCCCCATCATATTTTGTGCTGACAGCCAAGCAATTTCATTCTCAACCTCTTTGTGTGGTCACCTGCCAATGTTGATTGCTCCTGTTTCATTTTGTTCACCTTCAGTCTAGAAGTCTCTCTGGCTAGGTCACAGGCAATTCAAAGAGTATGGTAGGTGAGTTTCACCTTCAGTCCCCCTTCGTGACCACCCTGAGGGGCCTCTTCAGTGACTTAACCGTATTAGACCCCGACCCATCCCGATTAGAGATTATTCAGTTATTTCTGGATACGCCTTTCATATTTGTGACATTTATTTTCAAGGAAATTGGTTTCCTGCTTGATGTCTTGGAGGTTATTTGTTGAGGTTCAACCTCACGAGAAATAACAACAACGACAAAAGCAGCTACTTGGTGCCAGGTACTTTGCCTATGTCATCTCTAATCCTCTCAGCAGCCTGGCGTGGTAAATACTATCTCTGTTTTGCAGATACATTTTGTTTATACCCCCCCCCCATGTTCCAGGAAAGTTTATAGGAGGCTTTATTTATAAGGATTTATAAAATACAGCATCGCAATGAAAGGTAAAGGTAGAGAAAACAGTTTTTAAAAAGCAGTGCAGAAATGGAGTCTCATTGCATTTTAAGAGGCTTGACTGTAACCATGGGAGTGTTACGTAGCAGGGCGGCTGTTTGAACCTGGTTCTTTTGGCTGCTGAAAGCTCTAATGTTTGTGCTAAGCCGGACTGACTCCGGCTGAGCAACGAGAAGAGACAGGTGAAAGTTGGAGGTCAAACCTCACGGGCGACAGTCGCAGGTGGTCTTTTGAGCTGTCCGTCAGGTTGGCTTCTGGCATGACTCCAGCTATGCTGACCATCGCCATGATCAGGAGGGCTGTTTCTGAAAATTACCCCTCTCTGGCCTGCCACTCCCAGCTTCGTGACTCGATGGAATGAATAATCACCGAATTCCGTTACAAAAGTCACTCAGTGGTATTTATTGAGCAGCTGTTGTGGGCAAGCCATGTACTGACAGATACGGGGGTCCAGATGTGACAAGACAGGCATTGTCTCTGCCCTGAGGGAGCTCATAGTCCAGTGGATAAGGCAAATATTAAAGAGATAGATACACATATAATAAGAAAATGACAAATGCTGTGAGGGCAAAGAAGTGGATTCAAGAGGAAACTAGCATAAGTCTAATTTGGGTGTAGGGGTGGGCTCAGGGAAGGGCCTATGAAGAAATACTGTACGAGTGGAGACTTTTTAGTTGACACCTCTTTTGTTGCTTGTCCCTCACCCCTTACTTTGATAACAGAGCTTCTTTGGGCGGAAGCCCATTCACTCCATGTGGGTTGGATGTGGTTGTCCCCTAGTCAAAGATGTGGCATGTGACCCAGCCCTGGCCAATCAGAATCTTCTAATCTTCTAGCCACAGCGATGGTTCAGGGGTATGCACGTGGTCTGAGAGAAACCAGAATCTTCCCTGAGCACTTTCTCCAGAGCCAACTGGGAGGTTGCTGCCTTTCCAGTGTGGTCCTACCTACAGCCGTGTGAGGCTGGGCCTGTGTCGGAGCCCCACTGGCATGCTTTGAAATCCCACACCAGCCTGACCTTTTAGTTACATGGACTGAAGGGTTTCCTGCTTCAGGGGAGCTAAGTTCACTTGAGTGGGGTTTCCGTTACATATGCGAGTATCTGACTATAGATCTACAAAACAGTAGAAATTAGCCATGTAGATATTGGGAGGAAGTGTGTTGCAGGCAGAGGGAACAGTGTGTGTTAGGGGCTGAGGTGAGAGAAAGCTCGATGTCACTGATGGAGGCCAGTCCGGCTAGAGCAGGTGGATGAGGGGGTCCGTCTGGGGTCATTGGACTTGTGCATTGTATGACGTTGCCTGGATGAGGGGTGAAGGGAGTTGGTAGAAGTACCAGGTTGAATAGTGTCCCCCCAAAATTCATGTCCATCTGGAACCTCCGAGTGTGACCATATTTAGAAATAGGTTCTTTTTGGATGGAATTAATTAAGATGAGGTCATCGTGGAATAGGGTGGGCCTGGAATTTACTGACTGATGTCATTCTAAAAAGCACATGTGATGATAGAAACAGACTAGAGTGATGTAGCTATAAGCCAAGGAACACCAAGGATTTCTAGCAACCAGCAGAAGCTGGAAGAGGAAGGACGGACTTTCTCCTAGAACCTTCAGAAGGTTCTGCCAACACCTTGATTTTGTTCGGACTTTTAGCCTCCAGAACTGAGAGACACTATCTGTTGTCTTAAGCCCCTGTTGGTTGTGGCAGCGGAGGAAAAGGATACAGTGGGTAAATATCCCAGCTTTCTCGTCCCTCAATGGGCAACTTCAGGACATGTCCCCTAGTCACTGCGATGGTCTCTAGCAGGACTGAGCCCCAGGTACTCACAGGGTAACCTCCTCATTCACACATCCTATGCGGATTGTTCTCCCTTCTCTCTCTCCCACTCCTTCAGTTTGCTTCCTGGGATCACCTCCCAAATAAACAACTTATGCCTACATCCTTCTCTCAGGGTCTGCTTTGCGGGGGTGGGAACCCAAACTCTGACAGACGCCATTGAAGCCAGTGGTGGCCTGGGAGAAAAGGCCTGACGTTGGCAGGAAAGGCTTCATAGACAGATGAAAGAGTTTGGGTTTAATCCTGAGTGTCACAGAAAAAAAATTAGAGCAGAGAGTGACATCGGATAGTCATTTTTCAAGGATCCCATTGGCAGTGATTTGGAGCATGGCTTGTAGGGAGGTGAAACAGTTGCAGGGGGAACAACTGCAGTGGTCCGCCTCCTTTTTATAATTCATGATTCGAGGCGAAGGTCTCCACTGGGGATGGAGCGAGATGCACAGTAGGCTTGGCAAGATGCAATTTTTCTCCCCTTGAATCGCGGGGACCTCTTGTTATGCTGTAGACTCCTTTAGTTAACACTCAATTGCCGAGTAATTCTCATTACCTCTTCTTGCAGACAGACAATGAACAGCTGTCAAGCTTGTCTTACAAAACAAGACAATTTCCCCCCCATTAATGTAGCTCAGGGTTGCAGTGAGAGGGGGACCACGTGTGGCCATAATGAAACATTTTGACAGTGTCTCTGCCAGCCCTGTTTTCAAGCGAGCAACAATTTTCCTGCTGTCATGGGAGGAGGCAGAGGTGGGAATAGGGGGCGAGGCAGAGGCGACCTTTTGGATCTGCTTCCTGCTCTGGTTCCCATGGCCCTTTGAGAAAGAAACCTAACTGCAACCCCTTTGGAATTTGTGTATAATTTGTATTTGCAATTTGATGGGCTATGTGGGATGTGCTTTCACTTGAGATTGTAAGTTAATTGCAATCAGTTGGGAAAAGATCTGATCCAGAGTTTACATGTTGGAAGGGAAAGGAAAGATTATCTAGCTATAGATGGAATGCTAGGCACGTATGTAGTAGGCACTCAATAAATCCATCCCTCTGTACTTCTCCCCACATTCTTTCCTTTCTTCCTCTTCCTTGTCCTGTCCTTCCCGCAACCTTATTTTTGATGCCTAAATCATCTCTACAATAGCCCACTAAATGTTGTCCAACCTCAGTTTGAATACTGCCAGCGACAGGGAAGTCACTCCTCACTGAATTCCAGTTTGGCTCTGACAATGAGAAAATTCACATTTTAAATGCTGATGTGAAATTTATGTCTCGGTATCTCCCATCTATTAGATCTAACTGTACTCCCTACTAGCCCCACAGAATAGATCGTGTCTCTCTTCTACATGAGTGCTTCTCAGACATTTGAATACAGTGCTGATATCCTAGCGGTTTTTTTTTTTTTTTTTTGGAGGTAAAAAAGTAAAGACAGTTCTTCAATCTTTCTGTCTGCTTTCCTACAAACAACTTCCAATAATCTTTATCGCTTTAAAAATAGTGGCCTTCACTCTAGGCGTGAGAGAGCACCCAGGGAACCAGACTTGAACTATCACCTCCTTTCTTCTGAGCAATGTACCTCTGTTGATGCAACCTTAGATAACATAAGTCTTTAAATATTTTAATTTTTAATTTTTTGGTGGCTGCCACTTTATACTGCTACTAATGTGTAGCTTAGCATTGACTAAGATCCTTGAACCAGGAGCTGAAAAGCCAAATAGTGTCAGAGGCCAGACAGGTAAGGCAAATATGCAAAACATTCTGGGTGAGGTTTGTGTTAAACTGAAGAGTTCACGTCCTTTTCATAGTGGGCTGTAGCAGCTCTCAGCTCCAGCTGTTTGGTGCTATCCAGGGTATAGTCTCTGCCTTAAAAACTAGGAACTTCTACCTAAAACTCCAGACAACTTCTTTTAAAAAAACAAACCAAAAGATCTAGCAATGTTGTGCTCGCATTTCAGCATGGCTGGGGCTGAACTGCGGCTGCCAGAGGCCCTTGGGCAATCTTGCAGAAGTAGCCAAAAAGGCACTGGATCACTTTCCATGTGACCATGCTGACTTAATCTGTCAAATGGGGTGGGTCAAACAGTGCCCAGGAGAGGCTGGTGCAGCAAAGCTCAGACACTCTGTTCCCTGATGTCATTTACGGAAGTGATGGTAAGGGCAGATGCCCTATCTGGGGTGTTCTGGAGTCTTGGCATCTTACACTTTATTATGAGAAATTCTGCAAGCTTATTACTTTAGTATCTCCAGTACAGAATGAAAGGGGAGACATGGTAAACAAACATATTAAGTATATGCCATAAGGTTAGGGAAAGGTAAGTGTTAGAATGGAACATAAAACAGGAAAGGGGAAGAAGTGAGGTGGGTGGGAGGCTATTTAGACATGGGGGTCAGGGAGCACTTCTCTGACAAGGTGATTTTGACTAGAGGCCTGAATGAAGGGAGCAAATAAGCCATGAGGATACCAGGGAAAGAGAATGTTTAGGCCGCAGGTGCAAAGGCCCTGAGGTCAGCACGCTCTTGGTGTGTTTGAGAAGTATTGAGGGGCCCGTGACTGTGGACACGGTGAGGAATGCAGCTGAGGTGGGAGGAAAATGTCAAATTGGCATTGGTGAGGAGTTTGGTCTGTAAGTGTGATGTCAGTGTTCTCCAAATATTTATTTACTGAGCTCCTCCTTCTATGAGCCAGACTCTGTGCAAGGTGTGAGAGACACATCAGTGAAAAAATGGATAAAACCTCTCCTTTCATGGGGCTTGAATTCTTGTGTGTGTGTGTGTGTGTGTGTGTGTGTGTGTGTGCAGCATATGATAAAATAGACAAGTAGCATATGTACTATGTACATAGAGAAAAAATAAAGCAGGGAAGTGAGACTGGTGTGATTTCAGGCCAGCATCACAACCTCTCTGAGCCTCCATTTACGTATCTTGAAATGACTCTGATAAGCGGTTCCTCTTGCCATCATTGTAAGGATGAAATAAGAGGACATTATGTGCTGAATTGTGTCCTCTCAAATTCCTATGTTGAAGCCCTAATCCCCAGGACCTCAGAGTGTGGTCTTATTTGGAATAAGGTCTTACAGAGGGAGTCAAATTAATATGCGGTCATGTGGGTGGGCCCTAATCGAGCATGACTGTGTCCTTCTAAAAAGAGGAGACACAGAGGGAAGACGATGTGAAGACACAGGGAGAAGACGGCCATCTGCAAGCCAAGGAGAGAGGCCTGGGACACATCCTTCCCTCGCACTCCTTAGAAGAAACCAACCCTCCTCCCCTCTTAATCTTGGACTTCTGGCTTCCAGAACTGTGAGACAATACATTTCTGTTGTTTAAGCCACTCAGTCTGTGGAACTTTGTCACGGCAGCTGAACACACCAAGACAGAGGGTTTGTGTAAAGTGTTTGTCCGGGTATCTGGCACCAGTAAGCATTGCACTGGACTCATGGAAGGTGTTATAACAGAGCAGTATTGTCGCCATTCCCAGGATGACTGTTACTCCCTGGTGCCCGCTCCTTCCTCCCTTTATCCAGGCCCATAACATAGGACACTGCCAGTCTAATCCTTGTGGGCCCCTCCCTATGCACCCTCTCAACTGGTGGCTCCAAGCAAGAACCCCCACCCCCGCACCCCGAGGGCCACCAGATATGACTTCATGAAGTTAGCGTGTCTCAGGGCAGAGCAAAGCTTCCCACCGACAATACCTCTCCCGGAAAAAATCACTGCCTGACACTTCTCCATCTTGGCTTTTCTTCGAGGCCTCTGTGCCAAATAGCTACATGTGGCATTTTCCACGACCTCGGATGACACATCACCACCTAAATGAGCAACTGGGCCTCCATTTTCACAGCTGCTACAAGGAGGGTTGGGAGCCCCTCCCTGAATCACAGACCGTTCTTGGAAGTGCTGCTGGTTAGGCGCAGAATAGTCAGGAGGGCTGGTTAAATGTGGGTGGGGAGCAAGAATTCTTCCTGGGAAGGCACAGCCTGACAGCCACCCCCCCACCGCGCCCACTGCTCGCCTTTGTGCGCCGTTCCAAACCTGTATTCTCTATTTATTGTATCAGATGCACCTGGAGGTTGCCCCAGCAGCCTATGGCGACTGTCGGTGTCCAGCAAAAAGTGCTTCCTTACCTGGACAGGACACCTTGATCGCTGGTTACAGGCCCTACTGTGATTGGTGAATGATGATGCCAGCGCAACTCCACGCCGCGCGCTCGTGGCCTGGGAGGGAGGGGAAGCCGCGTGCCCCAGGGCTGACATCTGTCCATCAGTCCCGTGTCCCGTGAAGCTGTGTTTTAAGGCTATCTGCTTGCCTACAACTCGCCTTCTCTAATTTATTCCACACGTGACCGGCAGAGGGCTTTCCCTACAAACACAGCACCCACCTGACCCGGCCCAGCTCAGATCCCTTTCCCGGAGGCCCAGTGCTACAGAGGTCAGAGCAGGTACTTCTGCCTGGCACTCAAGGCCCCCAGGCTGGCGTGCCCGCCCCTCCAGCTCACCTGTGCACCTCCGTTTCTCACCTCTGCGCCTTCGAGGTTGGTGTTCCTGCGGTCCGAATACACATCCCTTTAGTTCACCAGACAAATATCTATTTGTCCTTGAAAAATTTGCTGAGTCCTTTGTGTAGCCTTCTTCTGATAGTAAACCCCTCCCTGCTCTGTAACCTGAGCTCCCCCCCTACATGTTTCTATATACAGCTGACCCTTGAAAAGCACGGGTTTGAACTGCACACGTCCACTTGTAGGTGGATTTTGTTCCCCCCAAAATACGATCGGCCCTTCCTGTCTGCGGTTTCACATCAGTGGATTTAACCCACCGCGGATTGAAAACAGGAATCCTTTCTCTGACGTCTCAGGTCTGGGGCTAGCATTTGAATTTATGCTACAGGAGACCATCTTCTGCCCTACACCTGGTCCTTCCTCAGGCTTGAGCATCCCAGAAGAAATGGAGAATTTCCAACATATACAACAGAGGAGTGAATGGTGCTTTGAAAACCCACGAACCCATCCCCCAGCTTCAGCAATGATCCGTGTTTGGCAAATCTTGTTTCATCTCCCCTCCCCCACCAAAGGCTTCCCCTCCCACATTATTTTGAAGAGAATCCTCGAATTATATTGTTTAATTTATAATGCTTTCGGTATGGATCCCTAAAATGTAAGGGCGATTAAGAATACACAACCACACGACCATTGCCACATCTAAGAAATCAGTAATTCTTCAATATCTCCAACGTCCTGTCAGTGTCTAGGAACTATAATTGCTTACTCTTCCCTCGCTGTCCTCCCACATTCAATCTGTGAGTCCTGTCATCCTGTCAAATCAAGAACCATCCTGAACCCATGCATTTGGCCACCTCTCCACCACCTGCATCCTCGCCTCGTCCAGGACAGTCTGTGGCCTGGAGAAGTGCACATTCCAACCCGGTCTGACCTCTGCCACTTCTTGACTCCCACCTCCTACTGCTCTCTCCCCACCAGCCACACTGGCCTGCTTGGTGGTTGGCAAACATGCCGAATTCTCTCTCCTCAGGGCCCTCACACTGGTTGTTCTCTGGTGCTGGAATTCTCTTCAACTAGGTATGTCCAGGGCCCCATACGCAATTTATCCAGGTCTCTGTTGTATGCCACTTTTCCAGAGAGACCCTTTTGACCAGCTTGTCTAGACTGTCCCTCCCATGACCCCAGCCCCTCTTGCAGCCCTTATCACTCACCGAAATCAGGCCATTCATATATTGCCACACTTATTGTCTTTCTTTCCAAACAATGGAAAAGCCGAGTATGTCAGGGGCATGGTCCATCTTTCACTCTCCTTCCACAGTAGCTGGACAGTCCTGTCAAATCCTCCATAAGTATTTGCTAAGTGAGTGGATTTACCGAGTGGATTCTTCTGCCCTACGTAGACAGTAGCATATAGACATGACACCAAAACAAACAGCCTCCCAACTGCTAGAAACACCTTCAAATACTGGGAGATCTGGTCAAAGAATCAGCCAGATCTGGAAAGCAGTCTTACTGGATGGTTGTAAGGACAGGGCAAAGGCATCGTCTTGGGGTTAGAGGCCTCACCTCCCAGAAGGAGGCTGGACAGGAATGGAGATGGTCTTGCTGACGTTTGCCCATTTTTACCATCTCCCTCCATCTCACCTTGAACACTCCCTAGCCTCCCAATGTAACTTGGGATGGGAACTCTGGTCACACCTCAGAAATAGCCTATCCCTGTGTCCACTCCAGAACCACAGGGAGGGAGGAAAAACTGGGGAGACTTCCCCTTTCTATAGGTGCATTAGCTGTAGCCAGAGCCCAGATCCCCCCAGGCATAGGAACCTCTGTGTCTAAGGGTTTAATAACATGGTCCTTTTGTCAGCAGCAGAATCTCCCTGGAAATCCATTGAAAATGCAGTTGCCTTTCAGGGAATCCAGACAGTGGTCTCCCCTTTCAGTGTGTACCCCAGAGGCTGCTGATATAAATGGCCCCCGACCCAAGATAGGGAACAGCAGACGAGAGCTAGTCTGAGGCTAGAGTCTCTGTCTCTGTGTATTGCTGCTTGGAGCAGACACAGGAGACTAATTATGCACTTCTGTCGAGACCTTCCGGAAGCCCTCAGCCACCTCATTAATCGCAGCTCAACAAAACCTGGACAGGCGGTTGGAATAAAAATAGCTTCATGCAGGTTAAAAGGTAAAATTAACTTTGGTGTCAGGAATCGAAGTCTCGAGGTGGTGGGCGAAGTGAGGGGGGAGTTGAAGACGTGAATATTTGTGTCCTACTATTTGTGGGTGTTATTTGGAGCAGCAAAGGTGTATTGCACATGCAACCCATAACAACATAATAATAACTACACTCTAGGAGTTTCGCAGGGCTGCTGTAACAAATGACCACAAACTGGGTGGCTTAAAACAACAGACCTGCATTCTCTCCGAGTTATTATGTAGAGCATTAATTATGAACACAAAATGGACTCTAATAATTCTGATAGCTGTGTCAGTCACAAAGTGACAGTCATGCCAGAGTGTCACGTGAAAGGCACACCCAGTGAAGGCCCTAAGCAGATAACTCCAGACACAGAGTGAAGTGTGACCACCTGGACAGCTTCATTGGACTACAGATAACCTTGATCAGACTGCAGATGGGGGCACTGCATCTAGTGTCATGTATAAGACCAGAGCTCTCTGACAGCTCATCGCTTGGGCCTCAACTGACCAGCTGACAGCTGCACTGGTCCCAGACAGAGCACTTGAAACCTCGCGTCCTGACGGTCTCACCAGCCCAGCTTGATTCCCAATGCTATGCACCCCAGCACCGAGGGACTCTCGCTGAACACTGGACTTGGTCTCTCGTCCTTCTTTTGTGAGAGTCTGTTTGCCTTGCCTAACTCTTGTTTGCAACCCTATGTGACCCTCTTGTGTGAAACCGCTCTACCCTGACTATTGGAGACTCCTCTGGCCAGAGCCGTGTTTACTGCCCACGGTACACCATGTTCAGAGGACTAGATCCAAGGCTTTATTCTAATAAAGTCTGACATTGTGGGAAGACACCAACATGTGTGAGACTGCTCCTTTGACAGCCACGTCCCGCTCACGTCAGCTCTGGAGGCCAGGACTTTCTGAAAATCAGGGCCATGCGCTTTCTGAAGGCTCTGGGGGAGAATCTATTCCATGCCTTTCTTTTTGTTTCTGATATCACTGGAAAATCAGTGGCGTTCCTTGGCTGGTAGACATATCACTCCCTCCAATCACTGCCTCTGTCGTCTCATGGCATTATTATTCCTGCGCGTCTGTGTCCAAATTTTCCTCTTCTTATAAGGACACCAGTCATATAGGATTAGGGCCCACCCTCATGACCTCATCTTAATCTGATTACATCCCAAATGACCCTGCTTCCAAATAAGGTCACATTTACAGGTACTGGGAGTTAGGGCTTCAACGTGTCTTTTGTGGAAATATGACTGAACTCATAACGCATACATTCCCCAAGCATCTGCTGAGCACCTACTGTCTGCATGAGAGTGTGAACGGCCAGCCTCATCAATCTTGAGGCCAACGCTGAGCTTGGTGCATTTACCTACATTGAGACACATGCTCAAACTCATGCCTTTCAAAGGTGGGCAAAATCACCCATGATGTCCACCCAGGGTTGCCGCCACCGAAATCCATCCCATCTTTTTTTTTTTTAAACAGTATCATTAATATTTTATTCTCATTTATAATTAGATGGCAATTGAGCATAATTTTCTACTTGATTTTTTCTTTTTGTAAATAAAAAAAAAATTACAAGTTTAAAGAGCCAATGGCTGGTTATGTTTTCAGAAAACATAATTAGATTCATTCATTGATGGTGGATTCAAGTTTTTCCTTATTCGCTCCAGAAAATTCACCCGCCGGGTGTCCATTTTTAAAAAACTGGAAGGTGGGCATGCATTTGACTTCACCCTCTGAAGCCACATCCTGACAGTTACCACATCTACCTCAAGGACCACGTTGGAACACTTGTCAGACAGGGAACGAAAGAACGGCTTGATCACTTTGCAAGGCCCACACCACGTGGCTGAGAAGTCAACGACTACGAGCTTATTTCCTGCACTGCTCCAGGCTTCCTCAAAAGCCAGCTTGCTCTTGATCTGCTTCACCGTTTTGGTGGCTGACGTCTGACGAGTGACAGCAAGAAGCGATGGAAGTGGATGCCAAGGGCCGTAGTAAGCTTCCCCCTTCCGTCTTATGGTTCTGGCCCCAAGATAGTGGAGTCTCAAAAATGAAGACAGATTATTTCCCCAGAAGAATTCAGATATCGATGGAACGCAGACGTGGCAGAATCCTAGGTCTAATGGCTGCATGATGACCTTCCCAACCGGGGAAATCAAAGCAGTGTTCTGGACTAAACTTCAGAGAGAGGGAGGCTTTCCCAAGGACTAGACATGTCCTAATTACTAATCAGTTCCCAAGGCCTCTCCCACCATTTCATGCCCTTCTCCACACAAGACCCTATGATGAGATGGCAGGAGGTGTGTGTGGTGGGATGTTGAGGGACCATCTGAGCCCTCCACTCAGTGGCCTTGCATGATCTAAGCCCTTGTTTAACTCTTTACTTTCTGTTGATGAACGAATTCATTCAACACTGGCTCAGGGACTGTCTGAGCTTCTGCTCCACGCCACTGGCTAGATAGTCACAGGGGGGCAGGGGCTACCGCGGTGAACAGGACAGACCCAGTCTCTGTTCTTTCAAAACCTACATTCTACGGAGGACCAAACAAAGCACGAAGGAATGAATGAGCCCCCACTGTTGGCTACGACCATTGCTTCTCCTCCTAAGAAGTCTGATGTTCCTAATTTAGCCATGACGTTGGCCCCATGCCATCTATAACTGACAGGGGAAAAGAGATGACTGAGCCTCCTGCACGTGCACCCCCGTGGAGGGAGGGCTGTGCCCCACCCCCTCCCCAGGAATGTCTCTCTGTGTGAGGTCCACCTCTATCAGAACAGAGGAGACTCTTTAAGCAGGGGTTGTCCCTTCAAAGCCACCCTTGGTTGCAGCTCCTAGCAACAAATTGGGAGCAGGGAACCAAAGATGAATGTTTTCTAATTTCACTGCTGATTCTATTTTCATACCAGAACTCGGTGTGATTAATAAAACTCTGAGTAGACAGCAGCTGGGGAGAGACACCAACACGAGGACTCACATTCCCTGTACACCTACGGGGCCGAGGGTGAGGCGGGTGAGGCACGTGCCTTGGGTGCGAAATTTAAGGGGTGCCCCAAAACTCAGCAATCAAAATAAACGACATTTTAATGTGATATTTTTGACAAATCAAAGTTAATGCAGAACTATCCAGGATAAGCAAAATACTGAACTTTTAAGTAAGATCCCCTAAGCAAAGCTCTTAGCTTGGGACCTGGCACATAGTAGGTATTTAAGAAATGAAACCGAAGAATGGAAAATAACAACAGGGCAAAATATGTCCAGGGTTCTTTCAAGGAGTCTGCATGTATTATATAATCTTCACAGCAGGTCCTATGAGGTGGATTTTATTACTCCCATTTTGCAGATGAAAAAAATAAAGGCGTGGGGCTATGAAACGATGACCCCGATTCATACGGTGAGCAAGGGGTAGAGCCAGAATGAAACCCACATAGTCGGGTGCAGCGTCCCTATGAACAGCTGCTCAGGCCCTTGACTCTCACAGTAGACTAAGAACCCCAGCGTTTCTGCTGTTTCTCCGAGTCTCCATTTTGGATTAATGTGAACAGAAGAAGGCCAACAGGGACATTTCCCAGTGCTAGTAAATACATAAATCGCACGAGATGTTTTTTTGGGACCCAACAGCTACATAAAGTGGAGGAAGAAAAACCAACTCTGCCCACGTTTGACATCAGCCTAATTGGTGACACTATTGATTGGATCCATTGTGAGCCCCAGACAGTGGCCATCAGGGAGGAAGACATTATCGGATGAGAGCAAGGGGGGGGGGGGGACTTAATCAGTTTAACCTACGTCAGCTGCCAAGTCCTGTGGAGAAGCGACAGTGTCTCTGGCAGGACAGAGCCCCCAGGTAGCAGGTCCTCAATGACAGTGCTCCTAGAGAGATGGCCCTGGAGGGAGGATACGAGAAGGATTTGTCAGTTCCAATAAGTCTCTGTGAAAAATACCAGGGCGTCATGTGGGTTGAAAAACTCTATTACGGCCTCTTTGAAAAGTAGAGTCATATGCATAGGTTTTAGCTTAAATGTCATGTCCCTGTCTCTCTGTCGTATCACCCTGTTTATTTTCTTCATAGAACCAGTCAGTTGTTATTTAATTTAATTTCCTCGCTTGCTTGTTTGTTGTCTGTCTCCTCCCACAAGGCTGGAAAGCAGATCTATGCTGGAACGAGCATCTTTCCTAACTCCATTTCTGGTGAGGCGAGGCTTGAAATGGCCATCGTGACATTTACGCCATGGAAACGCAAATGCTACAAGTCAGGTTCCCCTCCCTAGTCACCCAGTGTCTTCTTGAAGCTAGACACCTGTCTGTTGTGTCTTAGAACCAGGCACACGACCGGTGCTTGGTAAATATGAAAATCAAGTGGCTTGAAATGGCTACAGTAGCAGTGGTCACATCACAGTAATTGGCAAATGGACAGGTGGCCCTTGTTGCTTGCTTTACTCTGAAGAGATCGTTTCAAGTCAAGTCTGTCACCTTGATTCAGTCACTACCTTGTATGAGATCCCAGGGGATTCAGGATGGAAAAATCATAGCTCCCTGCCTTGCTCATGGTCTGGGTGTGGGGTTTGAGAGACCTCATGGGCAATGCAGCTCAGTAAGTGGGCAGAGGAGGTGCTCAGCGATCCCGGTGACAAACCGCAGGTTAGAATATATGCCTGCTCATTTGCTGAGAGCTGAGAGCCATCTAGGTGTCAGTTCTCTGTTTTAAGCCACAGAGGACACAAACCAGGCTCTGCAGGTTGAGGCCACCTTGTGCAACCTCATGAAGCTGTGGGACCCTGGGCACCTGACCTGTCTCAGTTTGCTCATGGGTTAAGATAGAAATAATAAAACGCATTCCACAGGTGTTATTTAGAAGGATAACTTAAATAATAGCTATAAACACAGTAGATATTCAATAAGATATTCACTGAACTAAAATGTGAACATCTGATGTGATGGAAAAAGTAATTTTTTTTTTAGTGCAATATACATCATCCTCATGTGTCCTTCCTTTCTGCCTTTCCCCCCATCTCTCTCCGTCCCTCCCTCAGCTGGCATTTACTGAGCATTTACTCAGTGCCAGGTCTGTTCTAAGTGTTTTCCATGTACAGCCTGCTTTGTCTGTACAACAATGTCGCAGGTGGGTACCGTCACCATCCCCATCTTATAAATGAGAAAATGGAGGGGTGGAAAGGGTGTCCGCTCAGCAAATTAGTGACAGAGCTGGGATTGGAACCCAGGTGCTCTGACACATGTTCCTGTCATATCACTTACTGCGTTTCCCACCCCAGTTCCTCCCACAGTCTTCACATCACATACGCTGTTCAGGTGAAAAGCAACCAGCTGAGCAGCTGAGGCCTGGGCCCCGGCAGCCAGATCGGGGCCCCTGAGCCTGGGCTGTGGGTGGGTGTGGAGGATTAGAGGCACGCTGAAAAGCAGCAGGCTCGGAGAGCTTCTCCCTCAGCCGTGGGGGAGGCAGGCAGGCTGCTTCTCCTTTTCCCTTGGGTACCAGCGGTAGCCGAGGAGAGATGCTGTTCATTCCCGTCCCTAATGAGAGATGCTCGGGAAAGAGCAATGAGTGGCATCGACTTTAATTTTTCTCTCAAGAGGGGCAGGGCTTGTCCTGGTCTCTCTCTGGACAAGGCAGACATTTGCTACGGGTTTCCACAACAGGGGCAGCAAATATTTAATGGAACCCACCAGAGCGGGGGCCACAGTCCCTGCCCTCCCTTCAGGGGTTTCCAATCTGGGTCCTGGGAGGTGCTATGTTCCACTGGGTCCCTATAGCTTTGCTCCCCTCTCACCCACCCTCTGAATGGCAAGTGGGTGCAACATTCGTGTGCTGCTCCTCAGTTAAGCAGGCTTCTCATGGACCCCGGGATAGAGTCCAAACTCCCCTGACGGCACCTATAACCCTTCCCAGGCTGGCCTCCCTCCCCATCTGCTCTATTTCCCTTGGGCACCAGCCTCACCAAACTGCTTCCAGCTTGAAACACGCAGTTGGCTCTCTCGCTAACACTTCAGCCTTTGCAGCATTCATCTCCTCTGTGCGAAACAATCCTCTCCCCCGCCACCTGGTGTGCCAAGCTCGGTAGGGACCTCACCTCCTCCTAGAAGGCTCCCTCAGCCCTTAGACTGGGCCAGGCCTCCTGTTATAGGCTCCCAGAGCCCACTGTGTCTTTCCCTCGCCATACTTTGCGTAGTTTATAATGCTATTCATGTGTGTGTCACAGGCCTGAAACACTTCTCATGAAAACTGGCTTGTAGAGAGTCACAGGGTAATTTGGACAATGCAAGCACAAAGCTACACACACACACACACACACACACAAATATGCACATACACATATACACACATATTGGAAAGATGGCAGATGAGTGAGTGATGGAGATTATACACACATAAACACAACCACACATAAACACATACACACATGTATACACATACATGCATACAGACATAGACACACATACATACACACACACACATACATATACATATGAGTTAACAGACCATGTGCTTTCTTGAATGGACAGGGAGGTATCCAAAGCATGACAGAGAAAAGAGAAACTCTGAGGTCAGGGAAGACTTCCTGGAGGTGGTGGAACCAAAGCAAAACATTGAGTGAAATTCACCTTTAAGTGATGTCTTATTTGAACAGCTTTCGAAGACTTGCCATCCCTCGGCATCCGTGATATACCACTGTTCCCTTTGTGTATTTGTGCTTATTCCTGCTTGGATTGGTTTCTAGTTTGTGCAACCAAAGAGCCTTGAAAAACACACCCAGCCACTCGTTCATGTGGGAGAGTGGCAGCGGTGTCATCACCAATTAGAAGGAATTAACTCTCCAGAAGGAAGAAGTGTGTTGTCCATCATCAATAGTCTGTCAGCCAGCATCCTTGGATGCCAGCAACAGAAATACCTTCTGGCTGAATTAAGCACAGAGGGTAACCGTTGGAAGGATACTGGGGGCTTATAGAATGGGAGGGACAAGTGGAGACATACATGGGAACCAAGGATGCTTTGGAGGCCACAGTAATGTGTAGGTGCAGGAGACGCTCCTAAACCTGGACCCTTGATGTGCTTTTTGTCTCCAGGGGTAAGAATAAGATTGTCTGGCCTTGGTTTAAGAGCCCACCCCTGGACATGCCAGCTGGATCTGCACCCCATCTCAGGATTCTGTAATGGGATGGAATTCATACATGATTGGGAATTCCTCCCAACAGGCTTCCAGTAGATCATGGGGAAAGGATGGGCTAGAAAAAAAGCCAGAGACGAATGTCTGCTAAAGTGCCTACTTTCAAATGCCCTTTTAGAGGAGCTGAATTCATTCCTGGGTTTCCTCAGTGTCTTCAGGGGTCTACTTCTGTGCTGCTTAGATATGGGTGGCCAATGGCAGGTCAAATTTCAGGGCTGCCAATACCAGCCCTCCCCCCACCCCCAAAGCTCTTTATAGCCAAGTTCTTTTCCTACCTTATACAAATTCATATTCTAAGATTTGGTCTTGGCGATTTCCCAGTACGGTCTAGGGCTGGATTGGACACCTGGACCTCTTGTTTGGTCCTTAGTAAACAGGTGGTCACCATGTAGAAAGAGCCCCGTTGGCTGCAGCTTGTACACTAGGCAGCCATTCACCTCCTCTTGTCCCTCTCTCACTACCACATCCCAAATACATAAGGGAGACACGAGTCATGGTCCATGAGCATTCTGGACCTGGATCCAATCCCAGAGTCACCGCTGCAAAGCTGTGAGAACTGGGAAATTCACTTAACCCATCTAAGCCTCTGTGACCATTGGCAAAATAGGGATAAAAATAGTGTCTGCTTCACAGGGTCGTGGTTAGCATTAAATCAAACAATGAACCACTAAACTGGACACATAGCAGGGCTCAACAAATGGCAATCATTGTGATTATTGATAAATGCTAATTTCAACCCTAAACCAACTGCTTGGTGTAGTAGAAAGAATACAGACATTGCAGTCAGATGGATGAGTTGGAATCCAGGTTCTCTAACTTATTAGTTATGTGAACCACTTAAGAACCAGCCAAGCTCCTCCCAGATTCCCAATCCACAGAAACTGTGAGATAATAAATGCTTGTTGTTTCAAGATGCTAAGTTTTGATGGTAATTTGTTATGCAACAATAGATAACTAACACACCCACCTGCTAACTTCTGCTTACTTCTTATTGGTTAGACTGTGTCACATGGTCACTCCATCCTCAAGGGAGGATGGGAAATGTAGTTTTAAACCTGGCAGATGGCCAATCTGAAGAAAATGGGGGCTTTATTAGTGAATTAGAAGAAGGGGGGGAATGAATGTTGTATTAAGCCATTTCTTTCCTGCTGCTTCATTATATTTCTTATAGCACAAAGCTGCAAGGAGTTGAAAATAGTTTGTGGATGATGCCACCCTTTTCTTTTCCTTTCTTTACTAATTTGGGGTAAAAAGGAGTGTTACTGCTTCAGTTGTAGTGCTTCAAATAAAATTGTGGGACAACAAAAGTATGTAGAAGTTCTACCTGTGGCTTCTCCCCCTGTAAATAAGTCAGCCACAAAGATATCTCTATCATCCATCAACCATTTAATTTCTTAAAAGGATATTAACTTAAGAACCTTTCCGCTGGCCAATTGTATGGCTATTCAGGGATTTGGAAGGATTTATAATCCCTTAATTTTTCTAACTGGCACATTCTCCTTCATTCTTTTTCACGAGGAGGGGACCAAATTGCCATAATATTTCATGTCATATACTTGAATATCTGCCACAGGAACATTTTACTTTTTTTCCTAATTAGATGGGGAGCGCAATCCCAGTTTTTATGTCCTCATAAAACATTCATCACACCAAAAGACTTTTCATGCTTTTTCTCAGTGGGAAGGACACTAACAGTCACTGAGGACCTACTGTGTGCCAGGTGATTTACATATATTACCTGCTTTATATGCACACAATAGCCGTATGATAGCACTATTATCACGTCTATTTTATGGATGAGAGTCATAGAAGTGACTTACTCAGGGGAGAGTTGAGGTTTGAATCAGGACTCTGGTTTCAAAGCCTTTCCATACTACTAAGCTGTCACTTATCCCCAACCCCCCAACTCCCCCAATTGGAAAAGGACAAATTGGTCCTTCATGACCAATGTTTAAATTTCTTCTATTAGTTGGGTCCTTGACCTAGTTAAAGGAAAAGGTAATGTCAAAACTTTTAGGCACTTACACAGTGCCTAATTGTATTTTAATATTTGATATGCTTAGAAACTTTTGAAGAATTAGTGCTAATTCTGAACTGATTATCATATTCTGGCATGTCTTATGGTATGGGAACTGTGGCCTTCAGGACATTCTCGAACTTTTCTAATTATTGCCGGGTGGATGTGAACTAGGCTGCTATTCAAGGAGCCTGTCAGGATTCATTTTTAAAATAAAGATTTAGGAGAAAATGGACGTGCCTTTTCTGAAGATATTGGCTGAATGACTAATTAGCGGTGTTCTATTGCCTATGAATTGGCTTCCATTGGATTCCATCAAGCGTCTAACCCCTGCTCAGATTTAATTTCAGTGGCAGGGTCATCTTTCGTCAAGATTTTGTTTTCCTTTATTTTCTAGCTTTCTTTTTTTAAATTAAACTTTTCTTGGAGATCATTTTAGATTCTCATTCAATTGTAAGAAATAATACAGAGAGATACCATATACCCTCCCCCCACTTCCCCCAGTGGTAATACTTTGCAAAACTAAGGCAATATCAGAAGCAGGATATTGACACTGATACAATCTAGATGTAGAACAGTTTCTTCATCACAAGGATTCTGCCTGTTGTCCTGATGTCCTTTCATAGCCCCCCCCCCAGTTAAAGTATTATGATTGTAAGGAATGAATTAAACCCCGGAACGCTTCCTGTCCATCACCTCCTGTTCCATTTCCTCTCTTTCAGTTAGGTGACTCTGGTGAGGCTGTCAATCACAGACCTTGCTCCCATTTCCATGGAGATCGGTCAGGTAGCCCAAGCCTAGCCAATCACAGTAAACCATTTCCCTGCTAACAGAGATTGGGGGGGGGGGTGAGTGAACATGTATTCAATTTTGGCCTAAAGACTTTTCCTGGGATATTTTTGATGTGGAGTTGGAGAAGGGGCTTGCCTTTGGGGTCCTGGAGCAAATATGATGAAGAATTTTTGCTTGCAGCCTGTTTCTTACCATGTGGGAAAAGCATATCTATTTGCAGAGAGAATGAAGCCCACACACAGATACAGGTATTGGAAAGGTGGCAGATGAGTAAGTGAGTGACGGAGTTTATAATATTGTTTCCTCTCTGGGCCCAGTCATGCCTGAGGCCACCTCCGTTTCCCTACTGACTGATATGCAAATCAGTAACTCTCATTTTTTGCTTAAGTTGGTTTGAGTTTTATCACTTGCCATCCAAAGAAGGATCCCAGGAAATCTCTTGGACCCCAGCCTAACAAGGCTTCTCGAGGGTCTGGGGCCAGGAACTCAAGGCATGTGGACCCAGCGGGCCTCTCTTCCTGGCTGCTGCCCTGTTCCTCCTTATGAGCTGCTCTCCTTCTTTCCTTTCTTAACAGACCAGCTCTTTCTTCTCTTCTCACGATCAGCAGAAGATGGCCGCTCCTGCAGTCACTTATTCCGAAATCCAGATTCCTGGGGGAGAGAATCCATTTGGCCTAGCTTGACTCTATTCCTGGTGTGATCATTATAGAAAGGGGATCAGGGCTATGGGTCCTCAGAACATGTCAGCTGGATTCCTTTAGAGTGAGTGATCCAAGAGAAAGTAAGGAGAAGCCGCAATACCTTTTATGACCCAGCCTCAGAAGTCATATACCATAATGTCTGCAAAATCCTATTGGTCAGCCTATTCAATATGGGAATGGACTAGACAAGGGCCTAAATACCAGGAAGCAAGAATCAGTGGTTACCAGAGGATAAGGGGGGTGGGAGATGAGGGTAAAGGGGATCAAATATATGGTGATGGAAGGAGAACTGACTCTGGGTGGTGAACACACAATGTGATTTATAGATGATGTAATACAGAATTGTACACCTGAAATCTATGTAACTTTACTAATGATTGTCACCCCAATAAACTTTAATTAAAAAAAAAAAAAAGAATCATTGAGGGCCATCTCGGTGGCTGGCACACATAACTAGATAAAATAGTGTCCATAAGCTTGTACTCAGTGTGGCACCTAGTAGCCACTCAATTCCTTCCTTCACCCTTTAACTTTACTACAATTTCTACATTCAAATCTCTCAGACACATTCAGGAAGGACTACTGATATCACCATTTCTCTGACATTCGCAAGTGCAGAAGTTTATAAATCTAGAAATGTAATCTCTGTATTGTGGATTCTGTTTTCTTTCTCCGTGTGAATATCTTCTTAATTCACAAAACCACTTACTGATTAACCTTTATTCTCTCACTCAATGGAGGGGAATCTCTTCCCCATGAGGGTCTGAGGGTCTGGAGCTCCAAGAGGGAGTTAATTCTGAAAACTCAGAAAAGTAGCAACATGAAGGCAAGCACCATTCACTTATGAGCCCTCAGTGGGTCCCAGGTTGATTAGAAAAATGCTGTAAAGTAATTATAGTGCTAGAGGAACCTCTAAGCAGAAGTGGGCTGGTGATAAGAAGTTTCCTGCAATCAGCCTGAACAGAGAGTATTTCATGGAATGAACGAAGCCTGTGAAAAAACAAGGCCTCCAGCTCCCCAATGACGGGGGCCTAAAGATATTGGAGAAGGTGTCTCAAATTTAAATTTTGCAACAAAGATAATTTTAGGTTGATTTTGATGAGGGAAAGAGAGGGAGAAAAGAGGAAGGGAAATATAAAAGTTGGGGGGAAAAATAACATCCAAAAAGAACAGCATTTATTCATTCAATAAATATTTATCAGGCATCTGCCTATGCTTCAAACTGGTAAGGAGTGATGCACACACAGATAACTAGAATTCAGCCTTTGCTGTCACGGAGAACATCATCTGTTAGGGTAATGGAGCTGCAAATAGATCACCCTGATGCATTATGTGGGATGAGAGCACAGAAGAAGGTGCACTTTCCAGCCTCAACTTCAGAATGGATTTCCCCCAAAGAACTGACAATGCCTGAGCTGAAATTTAAAGTTGAGCAGCAAAGAAAGGAACAAGGAAATCAGCTCAGCTAGGGGCATCAGCAAGTGCTAAGACACGGAGATGTGGACTGGAGGCGATGTTCAGAGAAATCAAGCAGATACAGAGAGACAGACCATCATCTCATTGTCCAGGAGCTCCCAGTCTTGTGAGAAAGATGGATGTGACAGCAGAGCGCTAATCTTGTGCTCGGTGTTAAGTGTATCCACTTTTATTAAAGAAGTGTGTGTGCGGTGCCCGTGCACACACACCCATCAAACATTTATAGCCTTGATGCTACTGACTCATTTGACACCAACTAGAAATTGGCAGATCATTTGGAGATTGGGCCAAGAACTATCTCTCTATTCTGAATTGGTAGGTTCTCAATAGGTCTTAAAAAATGGTAAGGTTTCCCACCCTTTTCCTCTGTTTTCCTTCCTTCCTCTTCCCTTCCTTCCTTCCTTCCTTCCTTCCTTCCTTCCTTCCTTCCTTCCTTCCTTCCTTCCTTCCTCCCCTCCATCTCTTTCTTTTAAAGCAGTGACATCTTTTCACCTGTACTGGACAATCTGAGTAAGGAACATGGCCCAGAAATGGCAAAGGTAAGGTAAGGAGTAGGGCGGGTGGTGGGATGGGAGACAGAGACACTCCTAATTTATTAAGATGTGAGGGCCGGGGTTTCTTTTCCTTCTAAACAAGAAATAAACCTTCCCCTCACCGTTACATCTATTGTTGCTATAAATTGATAACTTCTTTAGCAGAGGTTAGTCCTTATCTGGATGCTCAGGTAGACAGACGTTCACTGGGTCCCTTTGGTCTGGAGGGTAACATATTTTTCCTTTAAATAATCAAGTGATGTGTTTGCCTTTCTCTATTGTCCAGAAGAAGGTGAAGCAGACTTTCTAGTCTACTCCTGGCACCAAAGAAATAACTGGGTTTATTCCTGATAAGGATAATTTTAAGACGTTTTAAAAAAATCATTGATGAAAACGGTTTCCTTAACCTCTGCAGCTAAAACACTTTTTCTTTCTTTTTGGACAACTGTTTTTTTCTTTTTCTTTTCTTTCCTGGATAACCAGATTAAGTGTGATTGAATTTAGAATATTTCCCCTGTCTGTATCATAATCGCAGTACTGTTTAAACAATACATTCTCTGTTTAATTGCAGCAAATACAGATACAAAAGGCTTAACATGCAGGTTGAGGTGAGGAGAAATTAATCACTTTTCTGCAGGAGGAAAATACATTAATGCTCTGTGCTGAGTTTCTGAAAGGGAGGCCCTGGGAATGGGGAGATTGCCCAAGGTGAGGCCTCAGAATGCTGTGAAATGCTCACACGAGCACTTTGTGTC
This sequence comes from Rhinolophus sinicus, assembly GCF_057876585.1. Classification (NCBI taxonomy): domain Eukaryota; kingdom Metazoa; phylum Chordata; class Mammalia; order Chiroptera; family Rhinolophidae; genus Rhinolophus; species Rhinolophus sinicus. Next base: position 9,214,137 of record NC_142510.1, on the reverse strand, counting down.
CCCCTCCTTCCCCAGATCCCACCTGCTGAGAACACCTGAGGAAACAACTTGCAGTATAGTGAAGGCCTGACTCATGAGATTTCAGGATCCTTTATGTGGCCATAACACAAAAGTCATTCATCAGAACCTTCTGGATAAATATGAGACACAGGGAGACACATTCATTTAATTCAATGTGTATTGATTGAACACCTACTACGTACCTGGCACTGTGCTAGACCTTGTGATGTAGGGGAGGTGCTATCAAACATAGTATCAGAGACCCGAATGCAGTATGTCTGACCATGGGTCTGAACACAATCTTTGCTATCTGAACATGGCCATGCGATCCCCCATGTCTGGAATGCCTGCCCCACCCCTATTTCTCTTAAAAACTTCACTCGCTATCCCTTCCCCAAATTTCTCCTGTTCATCCTGCATCGTATATTTGTCTTCCTCCTTCCTTTTCCTTTGTCTGTGTTCTGTGCCCACGTGGCCCCATCTCCACACTTCTCCCTTCCCTCCTCCCCCCCCCCATGCGATTTGCCCACCTTTAGGTGAATTCAGTAGTGGGTCTCTTAGTCTTGTCTGTCTGCTGTGCAGGGAGTCCTTTGTGGAGTTATAGTTGTTCAACTTGTTGTAAATTCCAGGGGAGATTTCAAGAGGCTCACCTTACGCCGCCATTTTTATGATGTCCTCTGGTATATTGGCTCTTGTCCAACAAAGTTGAAAGCTCTGCATGTTTCATTCTGCAGCTAGAGTAGCGCTAAAATGCCTTGATAGCCTATCACCATGTTCCATCAGCAAACTGCTAAAATTAGAAAAGGCAGCTTTTGATAAAGGGGCAAGAAAAGAACTTGGAGAGAGGGACCAAGTGAGTTCTCTGTGATGTTGACATTCGTATAGACAGTTTGGATCTGTCCCCTGTTAATGAGTTCATAGACCACTACTATTCTAACCAGGCAACTGCTTATCTCTAAGCATCTGGGAAGTTGCTGATTTTTCCTTTCTAAACAAGGGCGGGGGGGTTGTCATTTTGCTAACAAGTGAGTAAATAAGTATTCCAGAAAAGACGAGCTAGAATGGGAGTCTTAGGCCTGGATCTAAGCTGGTACCCCCAAGGGGGATTCCCAACTGAGTCCATGCATAACCCTGAGAAACAGAAGTAGGGAAGACAGATCTGAGCCTCACCCCTTAGGTGTCAGAGAAACAGGGAAGGAAAGTGGAGTAGCATGGTGTAATGGGTCCCAGCTTGGGTTCAGAGCCAAGTGACCTCAGGCTGAATCATAGCTCTTCACTTTCTAGCTGTATGACTTTAGGGAAATTGCTTTAACTCTCTGAGCAGAGTTCCCTTCGGTTAAAAGAGTGAAAATGATAAAACGGACTTCCGTGGACTGTAGTGGGTGTTAAAAGAAATGATATCTTTGTGGCAGGGGGAAATCTAAGGCCATGCCTTGACCATGCAATAAATACAACCCTTTTCCCTCTCCATATTTCAATCTAGTCTCTGTCGCATACTTCTTATACTAGTCTCTCCATGTTTCCGGTTCTGATCAACATGTTTATGCTGACCTCATTCCAAAGGATATGATTTGGCTACTTCCAGAGCCAAACTGTGGTAGATGGGGGCTTGGAGGCTGCTCTGGGGGGCCTCTGGATACTTTTCATGCTGTATTGGTTCCCTATTCCTGTATAAATTATTGCACCAAATTTATGAGTTTTTTTAAAAAAACCAAACAGTGATTTTCTCATGGTTTCTGTGGGTCAGGCCTCTGCATGCAGCTTAGCTGGGTGCTTCTGGCTTAAGGTCTCCCAAAAAGCTGTAATTAAGGTGTCAGCTGGAGCTGTAGAAACTTCTGCTCCAATCCATTCATGTAGCCATTGGACTAAGGGCCTCAAGTCCTTGCTGGCTATTGGCCAGATAGTTCTTTGTCACATGGACCTTTCCATAGGTCAGGTCACAACATGGCAGCTGGCTCCCAAGAGAGCAAGTGATGGTGGGGGGCGGGGTCAGGGGGGGAGAGAGAAAGAGAGAGAGAGAAAACACAAGACAGAAACTGCAGTCCTTTAGTAACCAGCCATAAGAGGTGGCAATATCATTGCTTCTGCCATATCCTGTTCATGAGAAGTGAGTCAGTAATTCTAACCCACCCTCAAGGGGCGGGGTTAACAGAAGGGTATGAACTTGAGGAGGCAAGAATTATTGGGGGTCATTTTAGGACTTGCTTTCCCCTAACCATCATTCACCTGGGGAACAAGATTCAGGTCTCTGCTCTCAGTTCCCCAAACCTGTCCTCTTTCTTTTGGTCATATTCTCCTGGGACTTGACCTGGGCAAGTGATGGGCAGGGAAACAGCGATGTAAAGTTCTTCCTTGAACCCCTCAATCCTGGAGATCTCCAGCTCCTTTAAGGCAGGCAAACTCACTCTGATTGATTACAGATTCTCCCAAATCTATTATTAATGGCATCATTTCTATGCCCAGAATCTTTTAGAACCCTGGCTTCTGATGCTCCAAAGTTAGGATTTTGAAACTCCGAAAAAGATTCTCTCGGACTCTTGTTTCTGCCATGGGTTTCAAAAGCTTGTCTTGAAAATCAAAAGCAGAGAACCAATTCTTCTCCCCTTCCCAGATTTCTGCTATCACCTCTTTTCCCTGGAGCAGTGTACATGGAAAGCCCTAGCTTCCTGGGCTGGAGGAAGGATTGGCAGGGATTTTAGAGAGATGTCTGTTCGTGCATGACAGATCTGTTCATATCATTTTGCTAAACACGTAAAGTACTTAGCACATGGTCATATGCTCAATTCACATTATTTATCTTTTCCCTCTTTGTCATCTTTGTTGGAATTCAGGCAGATTCTGGAGGTGAGCCGATAGCAAGATCAAGGGTGTGAGTGAAACTGCAGGCTCCAAGAAGTAATAGGACACTAGGTTTGTATCCATCGATGGGGGGTTTAATTGGCAGTAAGTGGGCTGGTCTGGTGACATTGGGCTCCATCAGCTCACAGTGGTGATCAACCTGGGACACACCCTTCATGGATAGTTCTCCTTCCCTGTTTCACTATTCCCTGTCCCCCATTTCTGTCCCCTGGGGTCACTTCCCCAAACAGACTACCTACCCAAAAGCTCTTGTCTCAGGGTTTACTGCCCAGGGTGGAGCTGGAACCCTGGCTAAGGCAGCTTTCTTCCATGGACTAGGTGCTATACAAAGCATTTTACGTATAATAATTGTTTTACTCCCGTCAGGATGCTATAAGAAACATACCGTAAGCTAAGTGACTTCTAAACAACAGAAATGTATTTCTTATAGTTCTGGAGGCTGGGAAGTTCAAGATCAAGGTGCTGGCAGATTTGGTGTCTGGTGAGGACCCACTTCCTGGTTCATAGATGGCCATCTTCTCATATAGTAGAAGGATCGAGAGAGCTGTCTGGGAGCTCTTTTATAAGAGCACTAATCCCTTTCATTGAGGGCTCCATCCTCATGGCCTAATCTCAAAGGCACCACCTCCAAATACCATCATATTGGGGATTAGGTTTCAGTGCATGAATTTGGGGTGGGGGACACAAACATTCAGTCTGTGGTCATAACCCATTGAATTCTAATCCCCAATTCTATGGCCCAGAGAAGGACACATCCACAGCACAAACTGGAATCCAGACGAGGTAGAATCTATTCTCTCCATTTTATAGATGTGGGGACAGAGGCTCAACATTGAGTAGGCCAAAGTCACACTGGTTGGACATGGCAGGGTTGGGTTTGCGCCCCAGGAGGTGTAGCACCACAGGCATTGCTCTGAGTCTGCTCTCCTGCCTGGAGTCCCATGTCACCATCAGTGCCCAGTGGATTCCAGTTTGTGCTGTGGATGTGTCCTTCTCTGGGCCATAGAGGATACTCTCAGCAAGAGTGTCACAGGGGAGCACGGCCTTTGTTTTGCACCTATGGCCGGGGCCAGCCCCCTGGGACGGGTGTCTTAAAATTACAGATTCAGAACCACGGCCAAGGGCTCTGAGGCTCCCACCTTTCTGAATTCTAAGTACTTTGAAACTCATTTGAGATTCGTTGGCAGCTGAGAAAGGGGGAAATGTGCTTGACTTGCTCTTTCACTTTTCTTTTCTTAAGGAGACTCCAAAGGCATTTTGGTGGCAAGCGCAAGGCCCCCGGACCAGTCAGTTCTGTTCTGGAGACGGGGCCACTGATGTTTGCTGAGTCTGGCTTTGTTTTGCCCTTGCAAAGACCAAGTGAGTCCTGTCTTTAAAAGCCTTTCTGTGCCCTGTTCTTCTGCAGTGTTGACCTCTGGGACTCGAGGGTTCAGTCACTGGCATCTGCCTCCGAATGCAGTTGAAAGGGTGCCAGGAAACCCCCAGCCTCCCAAATATCCCACCCTGTGCACTGCAGAAACAGGAATTCCACAATGTACAGAACATTGTACTGGCTTGGGGCTGTGTGTTTTACATGACAGTTCTCATTCTAGCCTCAGATTCCCATTATACAGATGAGAACCCTGAGGCCCAGAGGGGACACTTGGCTTGCCAGATACCAGTAAGTCAGCATTTGAACTTACAACTCTCAGCTTTCAGAGTTTAGACTTATTCCATCTCGTCAGGCAGCATCTACTCTTAGCGATTCCGTCCTTTGGATGAAGCCCCGTCTCTCCCTGGGGAATTATCAAGAGGATTTCATTAGTGACGCTAAACGTTCTCTAATTGGGAGATGTGTGAGGGTTCCCAAACCAAGGAAAATGGCTGGATCAACAATCATACCAGGGGCAGGCTCAGCCAGGCTTTGTCAGTGCTGACCAAGTCGCAGTGCATATTTTTCAAAGCAGGCAAGACCACACCGCAGCACCTTTCCAGGAAGGGACGATGCAATGCAGACAGCTCATCTGAGGCCTGGGAGGGGAGAAGAGTGCTCTCACACCAGAGCTGCAGTGCCTGCAGAGACCTCGCTGCTCAGAGAGTGGTCTGCAGCGCAGAGTCTGCATTACCCAAGAACTTGTTAGAAATGCACAACCTCACTCTGGACGCAGACCTGCTGCTTTAGAATCTGCATTTAACCAGGTCCCTGAATGACTCAAACACACAATAATGTTTGAGAAGCGCTGAACAGAGAAGCTGAGCTTGCAGCCTCTGACCGGCTCCAGTCTGGCGCTGTGAGTGTTCCAAGGATCTCTCGTACCTCGCTCAGTGACCTAGAACTGAGTCTATCAATGAATTATGTGACACGGGGAAAGAATATTGTGCCCCCATCTTTACCTCATTGTTTCAACCTCGTGTACATTCTTAATGCACACATCAATGAGAGAATTCTCAGGACACTGATTTTCTGCAGCAAACTGTCTCATGGAGCAAATTCCATTAAGTCTTTTTAATCCAGGGTTTAATTTGCTATACAGCTGAACTAAATCATTTCCATTTTTTTCCATTAACATGTTTATTCATAACAGAATTATTTTCATAGCATCGATTATTTTCTGTTTAAATTTTACAACAGACATTTGACTCATCAATCTTTTTCCTTACACCAACTTTCTGGTGATTAGACTGTGTTTCCCTGAAAATAAGACCTCGCCGGACCCTCAGCTCTAATGCATCTTTTGGAGCAAAAATTAATATGTCTTATATAAGACCCAGTATTATATTAATTATATTATACCCAATATTATATTATATTATATTATATTATATTATATTATATTATATTATATTATATTATATTATACCCAGTCTTATATTAAAATAAGACCGGGTCTTATATTAATTTTTGCTCCAAAGGATGCATTAGAGCTGGTGGTTTGGCTAGATCTTATTTTCAGGGAAACATGGTAACTTCTGCTCTTTTGAGGTTTTTGTTGGTTTTCATTGTTTCTTTTCTGGCCATTTTTTTTTTTTTTTTCTGTCAAGTTCAAATCTCCCAGGTCAAGGTGTGCAGATCTAAGTTTTATCAGCATTACTATTCTTCTGTCAATTTTCAGTCCATTACCAATTCTAGTGTGTGTCATTTGCCGTGTTAGTTTTGCTTGTTGCTGATTATTTTCTACCAGTAATCTATGGTAGAAATAATTACCAGAATGCAAGTGAGGGCAGGATTTCTGTCTTCTTTCTTTCCTTTCTTCCTTCCTTCCTTCCTTCCTTCCTTCCTTCCTTCCTTCCTTCCTTCCTTCCTTCCTTCCTTTCCTCCCTCTCTCCCTCCCTCCCTCCCTCCTTCCCTCAGGAAAAAGATTTTTCCTGAGTCTGCTGGGTCTTAATTGCCTTCAGCTCAAATACAATCCATGTCCCAAAGTGGCACATTTTGGGATGGTGTGTGCAGCTCCCCCTCACCATCTTATAAATGATACTTAATTAAATGCATATTGAGATGAATCGAATATTGGAAAACCAGTTGTTGCTTTTGTGTGGATTTATTAAAAAATCATAGTTGGTCCTTTCTCTGGGTCAGGCACTGTGAAAATCACAGGTTATTGGAGATGAAGTGTACTTGGCCTTTCTTTGCAAAAGCTCCCAGTCTGATGGGGCATGTGGATATGGAAGCAATTAAAATGCAGCCCAGGAAGGGTTGTGCTGAGAAATCCTCAGGGAGCTGAGGGAGCTTGGTGGGGCGGGGGCGGGGGGGTGACTTTCCCATTCGATGATGATGGTTAGTGTGAGCTGTTAAATTCTGAGCCATCTGACATTGCTCATGGATTTCTTTTGGTGTGTTTTTCACTAATTGTAAAATAATTAGCATAAACAGTTCAGGAGAGGTGAGAGGGGTCGAAAAGCGGAAGAGGGCTGGACTTGAGGTTGAAAGATGTGCAGTTAAAGACGTGGGTCGCCCGTTCCACCTGTATGAGCCGAAGCAAGCTCTTGTGCTCTGTGAGACCTCAGCATCCAAATCTATAAAACAGGGAATAAAGCATTTACTTCATAGGTTTGTTGTGAAGGCTAAATGAGAAAATGGGCCCCAAAGCTCTCTGGAAACAAAACACCACTAGCAAGCTAGTAGTTTTATTATTCAGATGAGGCTGCAAAGATTTGGGGTTGGTTCTTTGATTAGTCAGTATCTACTGCAATAACAATATGTAACAAACATGCCCCAAATCTCGGTGGTTTAGCACCTTTAAAATTTTTCTCATTCCTGAGTGAATAGGTCGTTTGGGGTTTGGTGAATTGAGGCTGAATTCAGCTGGGCCTGCCTCCGTCCTGGAGGCTGGATCCAAGTCTTGTCTGTGTTTCTACTGTTCTCCTTGAGGAGTGGCTTCCTGCAATTTTCATTTCATGGTGCCGGTGGGAAGTGTTAAGAGGACAAACCAACTACACAAATATTTGTAAAGCCTGACAGCCTGTCGGCCATATTTAGTCACATTGCCAAACCCAAGTTAATGGGCAAGAGAACATACTCCACTTCTCTTAGCTGGAGGTACTGCAAAGTCACATGACCAAGGGAGGGAGGGAGAAATAGGGAGCATAGATCTAGTCCACTGCAGCCCTTGAGGCAGGACCCGTGATAGTTGGGTGTCCCAGGTTAACAGACTGGCTTCCAGTTCCTGGCACTTCCCTTTTCCGCCATGACACTGGGTAAGTCAACCTCTCCGAGCCTCGTTTTGCTCATCTGTAAAACGGGCATAATAATAGCCCCCATCCCATAGGATTTCAGTCAGGACCTCCTGATTTACTACATCAACCTTGTAAATGGTGCCCTACTTTTTACCTGGCACCTCCTGTAATCTCTTCTCTACACATCAGCCAGAGTCATCATTTAATCTAAAAAATCATCTATAGAGACAGAAAACAGATTAGTGGTTGCAGAGGCTGGATGGGAGTGAGGAAATGGGAAGTGATGGCTACTAAATATGAGGTCTCTTTTTCAGGTGTTGAAAATGCTCTAAAATTGATTGTGATGATGGTCACACAACTCCATGAATCTGTAGTGTCTCTGCCTGGAGTCGTTTTCCGCCAGGTCTCTGCCCCACCACCCTATTTAAACTTGCACTTCTCACTGCCTGTCTCTCTCTCCTGTTTTATTTTCTCTAGTATTTGTAACAATTTGACCTGTTTTATATACACTTCCTTCATTATCTGCTCCCTCCTCCTCTTCCCTCCATCGTTCCTGTAATACACCAGGAGAATGCAATCTTCAGGAAGGCAGGAATATTTATTTATTGTATTCATGGCTGCACCCTCAGCCATGGGCCCTGGCACAACGTAGGCCCTCTGTGAGTATTTGTCACCTGGGTGGTTTAAATGATAGAATGCTTATTAAGTGCTCAAGGCCTGGCATGTGCAAAGGAGATAATCAATGTTTGCTTTTATTATCATTATTTATTTCAAATAAGCTACTTAATTGGCAAATTGTCTCTCTGAAGTGACTCTGAGTTTGAGTCAAATATTTTCCCCCGGGAGTCCTTGCTTGCACACGTGTGTGGAATAGACTCCCGCGGAGTCTGTAGATGTCACATTTCAGGCCCAGGTTCTTTCCTGCTGAGCATAGAGCCGTGACATTTATAAATCTCTTGGCGCTAAATCCCCTGCTGATCCTCTGAGAGAAGTAACTGGTTTGTTGCTAAACACATTGCCCCACTTTGAACAAAGGAATGAAGAGGTAGCTAGGCCTCCCCCAGAGGCTGTGACGTCACCTTCATTAGAAGGAGGAGAACGAGGCTCAGTCATGTGAACTGTCGTGCTCCACCGTCACCTGGTGGAACACACACTGGAAACTGCCTCGGGAACACACGTCTTGGGGTCCTGGTCCCCGCACTGCATTCCTGAGATTTCAGACAGATCTGTTTGTTTTGAGGCCTTTTCCTTACATTGAGCTAACGTTTGTAAATCCTTCGAGTAAACTCTGTACGCTTCTTCCTACCAACTGCTCTGCCCTCCACATCAGCCTAATGTTCAGTTAGAGCAGTTCCCACAGAATGAGGCCAGAAGCCCCCGTGAGCACATTCTGACTATAATTCATGGTGCACGGTGTGGAGAGTTAAGCTGGGTCCCTTTATAACCAGTCACCATTTAATGGGGCATGCATGGCTGTGGATGGGCTTTTCAGGGTAATGCTGGCCTGACTAGGAGTGTGGGTGCCCCTGAAAAATAAACAAAGCACGCTAAAGGCCCCCAAAGTCCACAGCAGTTTTGGGAGCCACTGAGAATAAGTATGTGGACGCCAAATAGTGACCACAGGAGTCTGTGCTTGCAAACTCACCATTTACGGAAAGACCTGAAGGCAAGTGTCCTCCTCTGCCAGCAGTTCTTGGCAGGAAGGGAGTTCCTTTATCTGCAGATCAGTTCGACAACACTACCAGCGTGCCAGTAATGGGATAGGGATGCAGAATTTCAGAAGCTGGATTCTTGCCCTCCAGAAATTCACAGCCCAAGACAATGCAAATACTTCCCTACACAACATTTGCGAATACCAAGTATATAGACATCAGGCAGCAGACTTACATGTTATAGGACTATGGACTTGTGTGTGTGTGTGTGTGTGTGTGTGTGTGTGTGTGTGTGTGTGTGTAGAGGGCACGTCTCCTAGTCTGAGGCAACCACGAATCTACTTTCTGTCTTGACAGATTTTCCTTTTCTGGACATTTCATATAATGACATCATACAATACCACATGGTCTTTTGTGTTAGGTTTCTTTCACTTAGCATGATGGTTTTGCAGTTTGTCCATTAAATACCCTTGGAAGCAATATTTCCAGCATCAATATATACTTTAATTTTGTCTTTTCCTGCACAATTGAAGGCACGATTAGTCTAAAATTGAGGAAGTTAAAAAAAAAAAAAAAAAGTTAAAAAAATAAATAAATAAAAAATAAAATTGAGGAAGTTAAACACTCCCCTTAGGGGGCCTGCCCATTCATTTCCATCTCAGTCAAGATTCGTTCCCTTTTATCATTAATATTAGTGCTCTGACTTTTCTTTCAGTCACTTCTTATAAAACAGTAAGAGTAAAAAGTAGTGAACTAGCTAGACAATCATCTCAACAGAGACAGTGATAAGCTGTTGGTACAAAGCTTTGTTGGTACAAAGAAGTATTTATGGTTTCTTTTATTAGAAGGGCATTTCAAAGCCATGACTTGAGAAGGCAGGCATACTGAGACGTGACATTTCTGTCCTTGGAAAAGTTAGAGACCTTCATCCCAGTTACTTTATAGTTGGTTTTGTTGCTGAAGAGGAGAAAGTGATCAATATTTTTGCCTTCTAGGATCTCTGTCCTTTGTCAACAAAGACGCTAAGCTATGCATCCCTGTAAATGTGGGCTATAAAAGAACTGCTGATCTCAATGTTCTGAATGAATTCCCACTGCTTCCCATATACAACATGGCTGCAGACAAGTTATGCAACTTCTCCAGGCCTCAGTTGCTTAGTCTGTGAAATGGGAACACCACCACCACTACCTACCTCGTAGGGTTATTGTGAGGATTAGAGGAGTTAATATTTGTAGAGCATTTAGAATAGTGTCTTGAACATAGTAAGCTTAGAAGTTTTGTTCAATAAAAATCGATTTTGAACCACAACTGGGCCATGTTCAGAGAGGGAGTTAAATACCCGGCTGAGTGTCCTCGGACCAATTGCTCATTCTCTCTGCATCTCAGCTTTATCCCCTGGTGACACGAGGAGGCTGGAGAGGACGATCTCCAAGACTTCTTTGGATGTCAGCTCAGCATTTTTTTTCTCCCACTGTCCAGAAGATTTGTTTATGTGCCGTGAAAGCAAATGATGAAACAGAGATGCAGAGAGGTCATGCAATTTGCCGAAAGACTGAGAATCAAACAAGCCCCAGATGAGTATTTCTCAGTGTTTTTTTGCCCTCGAGAAACAGATGGGGCGTTTCAAAGACAATAATGCCCAGGCCTTATCCCAGAACAAGTGACACAGAAACTCTGGGTGTGGGCTGCGTGGTCAGTATTTGAAAAAGTCTCCCCAGAGGATCCTAACAGCAGCCCAAGTTGGATATCATTGGCCTGGGTTAAGATTCAGGTCTAGCCAAGCTTGTTCTCTTTCAGCCGTAGATTTATGAGGGTGGATAATGCTGGTCTACAGTGTTCTGGCTGGAGCTGCCCAAGAGCTGAGGTTTCCTCCGAGTGATGACCCCACTGGATCAGATGGTCACCTGCCACACCATAGCCCATTTTGCCTTCTCAAGAAACGCAAGCCGTAGACGCTCATTTTACAAATGAGGCTCCAAGGGTGGACATACACCTCTCAAGGTCCAGAGGTTAAGTGGTGGGGCCAGGTCCGTCTGCCCCTACGGCTGCTTAGCTTCTGGTCAGCTCTCACCACCTTGGAGGAGGAAGCAGAGCGAGTTCCTTAGGAGAGTTCCGCCCTTGACTTTCCAGGCAGCTCAGGTTGTATTGGACGTTTGTTTCTGTATCTGCTGATTAATCAGGGGTTGAGGACTAGGTTGCTTCTAGTTTGGGTGAATTTCATCCCTAGGTCAGCAGAGAACCCAGGGGTTCTCTAAGTGTGGTCCCTGGACCACCAGCCTCAGGGTCACCTGGGAATTGGCTAGAAATGCAATTCTCAGGCACCACCCAAGACTTACTCAGACACTCTGGGGGTGGGGCCCTGCAGTCTATACTTTAACAAGTTCCCCAGAGGGTCCTAATGTTTGCTAACATTGGAGGACCACTGCCCTAGACCAGTGCTTCATATCCTGGCTGTAGGTTATAGTCACCTGGGAGCTTTCAAACCTCCTTCTGCCCAGACCAACTGGGATCTCTGACATGGGGTGGGGTGATTTCAATGCGCAAGGCTGATTGCTCAATTTAGCAAATCAGCAGTGACAACAACCACAATGCATCCAGTTAAATTTGAATGTCAGATGAACAATGAACAATGTGTTAGTATATCTCCTGCAATATTTGGGACCTGTTAGTGATAGAATGTTCTCTTTCAAACCTATGTGCACTCAATGCTCAGAACCATTGAACTTAGGATATGAAGATACTGCAACCTCAGAGAGACTGAGATACAACATAAAAATAGGAAAGTGCGTGAATGTCATCTGTGTGGCTTCATGAATTTTCACTGACAAACACCTGTGTAACCACCACCCAGATTACTTGCTACTCAAAGTGTGGTCGGTGGACCAGGAGCATGGACGTCACCTGAGAGGCAAATCTCAGGCTCCATCCATGACATACTGAATGGGAACCTACATTTTAACATGGTCCCCAGGTGATCTGTGTAAACGTTAAGTTTGAGAAGCTCTGATCTCTCTTTTTAGAACTGTGCTGTCCAAGATAGTAACTACTATCCACATGTGGCTATTTAGGTTCAAATTGGTGAAGATGAAATAAATTTTGAAAGTTAGCTTCTCAGTCACGTGAACCATATTTTATGTCCTCGGTAACCACAGACGGTGGACACTGACTACCATCTCGCATAGTGTAGATACAGGACATTTCCATCACTCCAGAACGTTCTATTAGGCGGCACTATTTTAGAAGAAGCCACCCAAAGTACGTTCTTTGTGGACCAACAGGTGGGCACAGGGGCCTTGTCAGACGAAAGATGAAAATAAAAATGGTTATGGGTCAGAGAGGCAGAAGAAGCAGCTGCTCAGTAGAAATGCCTGCGTCATCTGAAAAAGGTGGAAAAAGCCCTCCAAAACCTCTTGTAAATTTGGCCCCATTCCTGGTGAGCGTGTCACCACGCTGCTGGCAGAAATGCTGCAGCACTGTGGAGCATAGGTGCAGATGACATCCACATTATTACCAGATGAATCCATTAGGACGGAGGCCATCACGGTGAATACCAATTAAAACTACAGTGGCAGGACAATAAATTAGTGTTACACAAACAGTGCTCGCCCTGACGGGACGCCTCCCTCTGGCTCCCTTTGCTTGTCTGCAGATGGCGTGGAGGCAGAGAACTCATCTGATGGGTGGCACCAAAATGTCACAGTGCCCTGTTTTAAGGGGTCGCTGCAACATAGAACCTGACGGGGCTTGAAGACATTTGGAAACACAAGGCCTTGGGGAATTCAGATCCCAGCCTCTGGGTCTGTACCAAGAAGGCTGGGATTGTCAAGGGCAATTATCACCCTTTGCCTTTGCCCAGGTTTTATTGTTGCAAATGTTTTGTGCATACATTTCTCTCATCTGATTGCCAGCTAACAGTAGGGCTGTTGTGGAGAGAGATGAATCAGAGTAAAATCCTGAAAGCCGAGAGTGCTTGGAGAAAATCCATTCTGTTCCCTCGGTTGGTTTCAATTCTGGATGCATCACACACGCAGCTGTGAGTTTTTGGACAAAGTGCTAGTCTCTCTGAGCCTCAGTTTCTTTACCTATGAGAGTCTTACCTCAAAGGGTTGTGGGGTGGAGATGTTATGTGCTGGCACACAGTAGGCGTTCAGCAAGGGGTAACTGAATATTTTTAGCCTTGACATTTTCTGAGAATCCACTATGTGGCTGGCTGTCACTCCCCAGGCCTGGGGAGGGATACCAAGATGGGTAAGACACAGTTCTTATCATGTGCAGAAAGCAGACATGCATAATTATGGTATTCAGTGATCAGGGCACGATAGAGGTGTTTACGGAGTGCTAGGGGACCACGGAAAGATGCATTTCTCCTGGAAAAGGCTTTCTGGGGAGGTGTCATTTGAGCCGGATTGTGAGGGAAGAGTTGGAGCTCCCTGGCTTGGGGTACGGAGTTGCAGAGGGTGGGGAGTAGCATTTGAGAGAGTACAGAGGTGAGTAAGACATGCTCTCTGCATTCAGAAAATTTGAGGAAGTGTGGTGGCGCAGGAACAGGGGACACACATGGGGAGCATTGGGGGATGAGGCCACGGAAGAGGGCAGGGGATGTGATTCAGGACGAGGCTTCTGTCTCAGGCTAAGAAGTGTGTCTTCATTGCTTATTGATGGAAGCCTATATTGGTTCTATTAATGCCTAACAAATTACGCCTCAGACTTAGTAGGTTAAAATAGCAATCAATCTTTATTATTATCTCAGGGTTTCTGAGGGTCAGGACTCTGGGAGTGACTCAGCTAGGTGGTTCTGGCTCAGGGTTTCTCAGGAGGCTGCAGTCAAGATGTCAGCTAGGGCTGCCATCATCTGAAGGCCGGACTGGGCTGGAGGATCCACTTCCGAGAGAGCGCCCTCACGTGGCTGGAGGGCATAGTTCCTTATCATATGGACCGTCGCATTAGGGCTGCTTGGATGTCCTTATGACATGATGTCTGACTTCCCCTATAGCAAGTGATCGAAGACAGAGCAAGGTTGAAATTTCAAGGTCTCTTATGCCCTAACACTAGAAGTCACACTTGTCATTTCTGCAATAACCTCTTGGTGACGCAGGCCAGCCTATCCAGTGTGGGAGGGGACTCCACAAGAGCCTGACTATCAGGAGATGATATTCATTGGGGCCATCTTGGAGGCTGACTACCTTTCCACTAAGATGAGGAATTACACCATTGGTACCTTTTTACCAAAGAGGAGAGTGAGGCATGAGGTTGAGTGAGGCACCCAGGAGTCGTGCAATGAGATGTATATGGGCCTGTGGCTGCCTTCTGAGGTGCCCTTTCTTCCACTCAGAACTATTTCATGAGGGTTTCTAAAGGTGTTACTGGAATAGCAGAGAACTCTAACTTTCCTGTAGGGAGTTCTACGGAAATTCACACTCAGAGAGAAAGCTACACCCAGGGGAAACCACTCAACTCTTCCACCTAGAATCTACTGCTCAAGGAAAAAAATATTGTTAGGTTTAGGAGAAGGGTGGTCTGTTGATTAATTTTAGTTTATTAAAGGTTAGTTTATTACTGTTGGTTTTCAGGAAGTTCACAATTCAACTAGAAAAATAATTTATATCTACAAATAGATATAGATAGGTATAGATAGATGAATGAACGGATAAATAGATGAATGGATAGATAGATGATAAATAGATCGACAGATACATAAACAGGTGACAGATAAGTATGTAAGTGGATAGATGAACAGATGGATGCTAGCATAAGACTACCAACTTTCTTTGGGAAGGACTGTCCTTTATTTTGAGGTTATGCATTTTCTGAATAATACTTTAAAAAGCAACAACAACAACACCAACAGCCCCTAAACCTTGACTTCTCTCTTTTTTTAAACTTTTTTTAAAAATTAGTTTCAGGTGTACAAAACAATGTAATAGACATTTACACCCCTCACAAAGTGATAAACCACCTCCCCCAATCTACTACCCCTCTGACATCGTATCCAGCTGTTACAATTCCATTGACTCTACTCATATGCTGTGCTCCATATCCCGTGACTATAATAAATTATGGTTGACATTCAATATTATTCAGCTTTAGCTTCAGGTGAACAGCACAGGGATCAAGCATCTACACTGTCCATGAAGTGGTTTCCCTAATAAGACAAGTGTCCCTCTGACACCCTACAAAATCTTTACAACTTTATTAATTATATTCCCCAAACTGTCTTCATATCTCCGTGGCAATCTTGTGACTACCGATTTGTGCTTTCTAATCCCTTCACCTTTTCCCCCATGTCCCCCCGCAACAAGCAAGCATCAGTTTTTCCTCTGTATCTCTGACTATTCTGTTTTTTTTTTTAATTTTTATTTTTTATATCTCATATTTTGTCTGTCATCTCCCTCTTCAAAGAGATGACAGGATTGGGCCACTTCTTGTCACCTCTTCGGTTACCACCCTGGTCCAGCCCACCGTCTGTCGGCTGGATTATTGGAATGGTTTCCTCCCGTACTTACCTTCTTTCTAGTCTCCAAAAGCTGCCAGAGAGACCACATGAAAATGTAAGCAGATCACGCTGCTCCTATGTTGAAACTCTTCCACTGGCTCCCAACTCAGAGCAGAGCCCACATTTTTATAAAGGGCCAACTGGCTTCATGAGCCCCCTCCCTGCTCTTCCTCTGCCCACAATATTATCTGTTGACTAAATGAACAAATGAGTAGTTAATCATCACCAAGGCCTTTATGTTCACCATTTCATTTAATCCAGGAAAGTAGGTATGCCTTTACTAACCCCATTTTATAGATGGTGAAACTGAGTCTGGAGAGATGAGTTGGTTGGCCTAGTCCATGGCTATGCTGAGATTTGAATCCAAGCCTGTCTGTCTCCAAGGGCAGCGTGCTTTTTGCCTCTCACCACCCCATGTGGCTCTCTGGGATGTGGACATTCTGCATTTAGACTATGGAAATTCTGGAATGCCAACTTCAAATTCTGATTTTTTTTTTTCACCAAATGGACTGAGTCGTCGTTGGAGGCAGTGGGGAGTCCAGAAAACTTGTCTATTAGTCTTCCCTTTCCTCTTTTTATTTCACACTGTTATGTTTCTTTTTGAAAATTCCCTCACCAGGCCTCTCATAACGGCATTTTTCCCAACTGTGTCACTCAGTACACACTTGCAGAGACCTTGTTGGCTATAAACTGTCAGCTCCAGCCACCACAGGACACTCTGGAAGAGGACCAGTTTCTCTTAGCTCTGCTTGGAGGTGACAAAGGCATTCGGTTTCTCCAGACAGTAGGTGTGACTACAAATAACTGAGCTGCTATTTTCTACACCTTTCACTTTAAAGACAACACAATCACAGTCTAGAAAGAGTTTTGAATGGAGGGGAACAGGCATTCCTAATTCTGCTGTGTATCTCAGTGGCCATATTAAATTACGAGGATCGTCCAGGTTGTCAAAACATCTCCCTGTGACAGGACTTGATGAAAGTTTGGTTGAGGACTGAGAGAGAGAGAGAGAGAGAGAGAGAGAGAGAGAGAGGAATAAAAGCCCCCCCCCCACGCACGCACACACACACACACACACACACACACACACACACACACACAGAATCTGGAACTCACACCTAAGTCATGTGGGTGGGAATCAGGGGTGGTCTTACCCAGCAGATAATTCCTCATAAAGAGAATAACAAGATAAGCAATTAATGAACAATTAATAATAGCTTCCATCATGAGCCAAGACCTTTCCATTCATCATCTCATTTAATCTGGCAAGGTAGTTAGTATTTATCACTATCCCCACTTTACAGATGGTAAAACTGAGTCCATGAGAAGCCAGCGGAGACCTCATAACTGCACTTGGTGATGGAAAACCTCCAGTCTGTCAATGTCTCCTTCGTACTGGAGCTTCTGCTTCATCCCAGGTTCATTCTCTTGGGTGTACAACCTGCTTCTCAATCTGGGGAGCTGTAGCACAATGCTGATGCCCAGGCACCGCCCTCAGGGGTTCTGATTTCACTGGTGTGGCTGGGGGCATTGGTTATGGATTCCAACGCGCAGTCAGCATTGAAATCTATTGTGTTAAGTCTTTGCTGACTCGGAGAAGCCCCCAGTGAGATGCAAACACTCTGCCAGCAGCACTCTACTAAATCGACAGCGGGTGGCAAGTCTACACCCGCGCAGCTGTAGCGGTGCTGGCACGGAGCACACACCATGTACCTGTTTTAACTGTGCATTTGTGGTTATTGGAGCACAGTGTGACTTGAAACCAGTAATGACGTAATCTTAGAAACATAACACCCAATTGTAAGTGTGTCGGTCAAAAGGAAACATGAAATGCATGTGCACTGCGCACATTCCTGAAACCTTCTAGAAAACAGTTTTATGTTCAAGAACGGAGTGTGACGGTAACTATTTTTTAAAAACTTCCAGTCGTCTGTCCTGGGTGTCAGTGGATTTGCATTTGGCAGCCTTTTAATCGTGGGTTTTCGTGTACTTTCCTAATGTGCCCTGGCCCCCGTGCTGTGCAGCGCCTCCCCCCCCCCCCACTCCCAGCGCCCCTCTCTCTGGGGCCGTGGCCGTCCCAGGGCGGCTTGTTTCCCCTCACTTGCTTCTGCAGGTCTTACTCGCCTTTTGTAATCAGTGTCTGTAGCAACAGCTTGTACAGGCCACTTGTCACAATAGGGAAAGCAGAAGAATGAAAGGAAAGGAAGTATAAAAGAAACTCAGAGAACTGGTGCATCAGTTAATGAAACCTCCCCTGGAAGGATTACTTACCTAATGGTATAAACATAGGTGTCATTAGCAAGATAGTTTTGAAAATCTGCCTTCACATCACAGAAGAAAGAACCTAGGAACTCTCAGCTCAAGGAGACTTACAGGTAATATAGGAAATAAAAATGGCAGCGGAGCCAAGTTGCCGGCCAGCTGCCAACTTTATTCTGTTAGGCGCCCTCCCCGTAAGGCTGGCACCCTGACCTGAGTCGCCTCCACCAGTGGGAGCTGTGTCAGGCCTTTGTTTAGTAGGTCTATTCACCACACACTTGCCCCGGAGCTAAAATTTGAACTAAAGAAATTTTGTGCATCACTGGTTCTAGCCCCATTAGATAAAGAGATTCCTTTTTTAACCAAACAAGCATGTGTGCCGTTAAGCTTTCCCAATGATTCAGGAAGAGTCATCTTTGTATGTACGTTGCACTCATTAGCTCTTTCAGCCGAGCCGTGTATTTATATGATTTTTACATCTTCCCTTGAGCAAGAATTGGAAAGAGGAAATAACCTGTGTATTATCCGCTGGAGAGACTGAGTGTCTGAATAACTGGACAGAACTGGAATGCCAGCACCCAGGGCGTGAGCCTGCTCCTTGGTGACCACAGCAGGCTCAGCAGGGCCGTTCCCAGCCACCTCGACTCTCCTCTGAGTGTTGGTTCAGAATGAGTCCTGTGGCCGCTGTGGGTGTCACTGTGCACAGCAGCCCGGCCACTCACACCTAACAGTATGTGCTTTGTGTGTGTGTGAAGAGAGATTAGGTCAGCAGTTGTCAGAAGCAGCCCTTCAGTCCCATGTCCCCGGGGACCCCAGACTGGGAGGCGTCGGCCTTTATAGTTGCACTGTGTCGACACCAACAAAAGCCCAACCCTGAGCTCAGAGAAATGCCCAGCTGGCCGTGAGCCCGCTGTGCTGTGGCTTCTTCCCTTGAGGTCAGTGAAGAGGTGACGTAAGTGTCTGCTGCTGTTATGTGTGTGGGCGTGATCAGAGTCCGATGTGACACGTGTGACACGCGAGGCCTCAGTGTGTTCTCTACGATCCACGCCGCCTTGGGCAGCTCACACGGAAACTCTAAGTGACAGCAGGAAGCTTGCGGCCTCGAGACTCTCTGAGGATCACCCCGGCCATCGTCCTGACTGCAGGACGGGTGGCACAGAGAATGGTCATCGGTGTTTTCAGCGTACTTTTAGGCTGTTGGTCTGCTTGTGCGGGAACCTCTCCATCCACTGGGCCAGGCACACTCCTGCCTGGGAGCGGCTGTCTGTCTGCTGTCGCTCTGGCGCTGGGTCGGGATGTGTCCATGACCCTGCTCTGCTAGACCGTGGGCTGACCTCAGGACCTAACGCCTAGGAACTCATGGAGACCATCTGTTCCTTAACCCGACCCAAAGCACGGCGTGTCTGGGCTCCACACACGCTCCCCACCCGCACCCCCACATGACCTTGTTGTGCGGTTGAAACCACACTTTCAGCGCTCTCTCAAGGTGTGTGCCTGCCGTGCTCTGCTGCGTGCAGCCCCCTCCTGCTGGCTGTCCCCCTCATACCAGCACCCGACCTCCAGTGACCCCACGAGTACCACAGCACAAGCTTCAGCCAGTAGTAGCGTCTCCCTGGTCTCGCTGCCAAGGAACACGGGCAAAATTAATACCTGAGGAGGGAGGAGGGGGACCAACAGCACAGGACCTTGTTCAGGCGTCTTCTGGGGGCAGGGAGACAGGCCACCTCGCTCAGAGAAGGAGCACAGACGCTGCGGGAAGTCGGGGCCTCCCGCTCCGAGGGGCCAGCCTGGGGAGCGTGGGGTGGCCTGTGGCTTCAGGAGGCCCCAGCTGGGCGCTGTTCCTGACCGGGCTCCGGGCCGTCTGTTTCTTCCTCCGTCCAGCAATGTGCAGTGAGTGTGCCGTCTGCAGATGCCACATCTGCTCTTGTGGGCTCGTCTTAAGCCTTCTGTCCGTGCTTCATCCCTGAGGCTATGACTTAGCCATTTCTCCTATTTAATTCTGCAAACATCCAGAAGACTTAATGAAAACATGAGATTTTACGTCTCAATATCCTTTATCTTGTTTTTCAGAAAAACCTCCGGCGTTTGGTTACAATCACATTTTCCTTTCCAAGCTCACAGTGTCCCAAGGGCCTTGTGACAGCTTCCCAGCTTCCCTTTAACAAGCGGCTACGTCCACCGTGTTCTTTCTCCAAGGCCACGTATTCACGTCCTACTTCCCACCTTTTGAGGCACATCCTAATTTTGTCCTTTGGTTTCTGGCCGGTGTCCAGCTACTTCTAAGACAAGGGATGACATGTGCATTAAGCACACACATGACAATGACATGCCACAGACAGTCGCACGTGAGCAGGTCCAGAACAGTCCAGGTGTGTGCAGTGCGTGGAGAGCCCACCAAGGAGAGCTCTACACGAAACACTTGGATTCGCCCAGGTGTTCTAAGGATTACTGAGCACCTCTGTGTGCCAGGTCTGGAAAGCCAGGCGGAGGCTACGAAGGCTCGTTTCATAGACGCTCCCAGCCTTGTTGTCTTCTGTGACGTGACGTCTGCTGGTGCCTTTCCCCTGTTTGCACTGCAGTTCTCTTCTGTGTCAAAGGAGATTTCTTGCAGTGTGCATGAGTAAATGTCCTTAAAACCTAGTGCAGTAAGTAGTCTTATTTCTTTTGACATGTACTAGGGTACGTTTTCCCCTAGGCCAGTGCTGTTAAGCAGAATTTGCCAGTCATGATATGAAAATAAGCATCGTGTTTGGTACAAAAAGACTGATTTGCTGCCGGGCCTGCTGTGGTGACACGAGGGCCCCCTGAGCCATCATGCCCACTAGCTATGCGGACTTGGCACGCAGGTACCCTAAGGAAGCGGTCTGCCACATGCAATACCTCTGGCGCGTGGACGGGCTGCAGCTGTAGCCGCCTGGCCGCTCACCTTCATATGCCCATTGCTCTTTACTCCCACTCGGGGAGCATGGAACTCTTTTGCTGGGAGCTGTTCTAATGTCCTCACACTGCTGAGGATACACTGGTGATCAGATGTCTCAGCGGGAAAATGAGATAGTCCTCTAGCCAAAGTGGGGCACAGGAAATAGAGGCAGTCAGTCTGTTCTAGGAAAATGCTCAGGACGCTTCATTGTACGTAACTGAAATTTTGAATCTCTGTATAAATAAAAGAATGAAATGTAATATAAGGGTGAACGGAAGAAGCACAACCTTTGAGGGATTTCTGTAAATAAAATCTGCTGGCCTGTAGGGGCGTTTCCCTGGGTTCCTTTGTCAGCACAGCAGACTCTGTGTCCAGGACGTGACAGTCAGCCCACCGGGCCTGGGACAGCCACACAAAGTGTCATGGTGTTCCTACTTTCCACCAAGCAGAGCCAGTTCTCAGAAGTAAGTCTCTAGGAGGAAACATTGCCGAGATTAAGTAGCAATCTCACCCCAGGATTAGCATTTTAAAGGTTTTTATAAATGCTTTACAACAGAAATTTCTGGTGTGTCCGTAAAAAAAAAAAAAAAAAAATGTTTTTAGCTTTCATTTATTGCCACCAACATTTTAAAATTGGATAGTTCATATAAAAGTCATGCTTTCTGGATTAATTCATCTGAAAAGGGTCAGCCACACTGGTCCTGTGTGCCCATGGCAGCAATCAGAAAAGCCCATGTCTCCTTGAGGAGAGTATGGCCCCGACCCCAAAAGCTTCACTCTCAACTTTGCTGCTGGCACCGTGGGCATTTTGGTTCTCAGACCGAGTACCCCTGGGTCATGCATACACTCAGGCCGCTGACTTCCTGCTGGGCCTGTGCGGCTAAAGGGCCCAGAAGTATTTTAACTCCATTTTGATAAGAAAATTGAGATCCCCAAAAATGAACCCAAACCACAAAATGTTGTGAGGTGCCCTTTGATTTGTTAAAGGAAGATCAGCTGCAGTTTTCATGGAAAATGACTGTAGTTTATGCCATCCTCAGAGTCTTCACCGGAAAACTGTCACGATGTTTCCTGCAGGCGTGACATGGCCACACAGGGTGAACTGTTCAAGGCTGGCAGCGCTCTGCCTCCAGCCCGATGCTGGCGGACCTGGGGGACCCCCGGGCGGGGGCGGCGCCAAATGCAGCCGCCAGCACATGGCACAGTCTGGGCTTTACCTAGATGAGCCCTTCACCGCGTGGTTAGAGCTTCCGCCTTGGTCCTCCCCTTCCCCACTCACCTGGAAAGCCACAGCCTCCTTACACCCCAAGCACCCCCACCTCGCCCCCCGCCCAGCCGCCCTCCGCCTGCCCACTAGTGACCAGTGCAGGCTGCCTTTGTCCTGCACCCCACGCGCCTTCCGCATCCCCACTCCAGGGAGGCTGCGCCTCGCTCCCGCGGTCCCGCCTTTGGCTCCCGCTGCTCTGGCTGCAGATGGAAGGTCACTGCTCCAGCACAGGCCACATGCCCCTCACCCCGGTCACAGCGTCTATGGTGGACTGTCCTCTCCCCCAGGGCCCATTTCTTTTCTCTCCTTCAGGACCCGGTGAGGGCCGTCTGCAGTTTCTCTCTTCCCACCAGGTGCCCACACACCACAAAACAGTCCCCCGACTCGCTGGGAACCGCCATGCAAATGCCAAGGACCGAGTCCCCGTGTCCCGCTGTCTCAGCAGCGTCTCGCGGTTGTCCACACTGTTTTCTCCCGTCTTTCGGACAACACGCTGGCCTGGTTTTCTTCCTGCAATGGCAGACACTCCCTCCCACTCTAACTGCTCCCATTTCATCAGCCTGATTTAAATGTTGGGACTCTTTTTCTATGGTCACTCACTCCCCATGATAATTGCATCCAATCTCGGTGGCGTTCAATTATGTTAATGACTCAACTAAACCTCCAGCCCGGATGCTCCCCTAATCTCCAAACACAGGTATCCAACTGCCTGACTTGAAATCTACAGTCAGACCCAAGAGGCATCTCAAAATAAATGTCCAGACCTGAGCTGGTGATACTCGGCCGAAACCTGCTCCCTGACAACTGGGTCCGAGCTCAAGAACTGGCACCTCCTTAGATCAGGCCAGAAATTTGGTGTCTTTCTTGCTTCCTCTAGTTGAAATCCTATGAGCTTTACCTCCAAAGGGTAACCAGAACGTAAGCGGCCCCCCCGGCTGCCTCACACGCCACACCACTGTCACGTTCGATATACAGTAGGACTGTCCCCTCACTGGCCTCGGCTTCTGCTCATCTCGCTTCTGTTTCTTCTCAATGCAGCAGCTACAGTGCTCTTGTTAAGACAGAAGTCAGAGCTATCACTTCTCTGCACAAAACCCTCCAATAGTTTTCCTTCTCAGAGTGGAAACAGAGTCCTTTGACCGACCTCCGAGCCCAACCTGAGGCGGCTCCTGTGGTCTCTCTCTGCCTGGGCATCAGGATATGCCCACCTCAGGGCCTTTACACTTGCTACTGACCGTTGCAGGGGAGAAAGTTTTCCTCTACCTTCTAGGTTCTTCTGGCTAGCCTAAGAATTAAATGGACACGAAACAAAAATGACTGAAGCCAGCAGCTTTTATACATTAAGACGCAGAAACAGTAAATGCGTGAGGATTCGACAGGATGAAGAAACTCAGGTCCGGGGGCTTCAACAGTAAGGACTTAAGTAGAGTTTGGGCTTGGGTAGTGAATTGGTAACAGGTAACAAGGTTGTAAATCTGGCGTCTCGTCCTGAGTCCCCTCTGCCTGGCGATAATCCTCTCCTTCCTCCTGGTGTGGGAAGGGGCCCGTTCCTGCCTTCAGAGGCACGGGAGGGTCAGAGCGCCTTTTAGGCACTGGCTGCTTTTAAAGTAAATTATTAAAAGTAACCAATATGCCACGTGGGTTGGCCAGCCTGAAATGTCCTTCCTCAGAAACCTAAGTGGTTGTCTCCTTCGCTTTCTTCTTTCTTCACAAAATCGAGTCTCCGATTCAGTGAAGCCCTCACTGACCATCTCATCCAAGACGTCAAACGTAACGTACTTTCTCCGCATCCCACTGTCTTCCTGGCTTTATTTCTCGTGAGGACAGGGCATTTTGTCTCTTTGTCTCCTAGAACAGTGTCTGGGACACAGTGGAAGCGCAACAGCTCCTTGTATTTGAATGAACAAATTAACGCATTTCTCTCTTCTCTTGCGCTTAAAAAAGCTGGGGCTTCCAGCCCACACAGGAGCTGCCTGGGAGTATTTCCAGGGTTGTAAACTGCTCACGTCATAATTATTAAAAAAAAAAAAAAAAAGAAACTCTACTGTAGCTAAAGGACACGCTTTCAGCATCAGTGCAAAAAATTGGAACTTCTTTAGGTTTAAAGGAGCAGAAAACGGAATTTCCGATCAGAAGTGGTAAGGGACACACAGGACGTCCTGCAGCCAGGACGTGGTTTCTGGAGATGCAGACACGACGTGTTACGAGCCATTTCCCACAAGCTAATTTATATAGACACACATTAAGTTCCTACAGTGCCTCATCCACGTTAAAACAAAATGACATTAAACAAAATGACATTATCCAAAGACCTGCTGTATATTATGTCACCGAACAAGGGATGGATCTCTTATTTCCAGGGTTGTTTATTTCAGTGATTCAACAACATGAAAATGGACCCATGTTCCTTCCATTTTTCACTTGCCCTTCTAAGGGTGGATACTCTGTACTCCAGGTTAAAAGACCTTGTGGCCCCAAAATGCATGACTTGACACTTTGTGTCACATCCAGAGGGGATAGCCACCCATGAAAGGGCTCTTGCTGTCTGTGGGGACAGAACCCCAGAAAGCAGTTTCCAGGCTCTCGGCCTCACATAGACAGGTGCTGGCTCAGGTAGTAAATGGCCATCAACTGTGGCTAGTTGGCCGTCAGCTGTAACCAGTGAGCCATTGGCCACTAATATAACTGCTGTGGCTATGCTAGCAGAAAGAGAAAGAAAGGGGGCTAGCAAGAAGATGGTGGCTGGGCTGGCAAGCGCAGATTGCAGATAGGATAGCTGGTTGTGGACAGCGTGGATCCAGCCTCCAGTGAGAGTATAGTGCCGCCAGTAAGAATATACTAGTATGACTCCCCTACCTATGGCTCTGCAGGTGTTCCTTTTTGGCCTCACCGTATCCTGCGTTCTCTTGTGGGGAGCGGGACCAGAGACCTCGCAGGCCTCCCCGCATGACAAATGGTGCAGTGAGCAGGGTCTCCCTCATGACACATGGCATAGTCGGCAGGGTATGGTGCCAGCCAAAGCTCTCCAAAGGACGGTGGAGCAGTTTGTGTGTATGAACACTCAGTCTCTGGAAGACCAGGAGGAGCAGCTGCCGGAGAGCTGGACCCCCGTGGAGGGGCGGGAGGACGTGGACGGTTCTCCCACCAGCACAGGAAAAGCCATGCAGCTGCTGGAGAGATGGACCCCCGTGGAGGGGCGGGAGGACGTGGACGGTTCTCCCACCAGCACAGGCCGGAGAAAGCAAAGGTCATTGCGACCCTGTGGGCCGGGAAGTTCCTGCTCAGGTAGCCCAGAAGCGGGACTTGTCCCAGGAGGAAAGGCTTGCTGAGTCCTCCATGGGAGATGCGGGTGAGGTCAAGGTCGTCCCTCACCCCCAGGACAGCCCTGGTGAATGACCGTGGACTATGGGGAATTGCCTTCCATCCCTAATTTGATGGATCACTTGACTCTTTGCTTGGGAACGTACCAAGTGATCATTTCTCAGTGATCTTATTTTATCATTAGATTCATAACAGTAAAGGATATAAAGACAACAGAGGTCGCACATTTAAATACGCGCCCTATACACTCGTTTTCTGCTTGTTCTTTCATGATAAAAGTTAAAAAAAAAGGGCCCAAGTATCCGGGCGGGCCTGTGGCTCAGTGGTTGGAGCTCTGGCTCCTAATGCCCAGGCCGCCGGTTCGATTCCTGCACTGTTTGCACTAGCTTATTGTTGCTCTCAGTAAACATATTTCCATAATAATTTACGTTTACAGAATGCTTTCACAATCACATCTCAGTGATCCTATTTTATCATTAGATTCACAACAGTGGAGGATATAAAGACAACAGAGGTCGCACATTTAAATATGCGCCCTATGCACTCATTTTCTGCTTGTTCTTTCATGATAAAACTTAAAAAAAAAGGGCCCAAGTATCCAGGTGGGCCTATGGCTCAGTGGTTGGAGCTCCGGCTCCTGATGCCGAGGCCGCTGGTTCGATTCCCACAGAGCCAGTGAGCTGCGCGAGCTGCCGGGGAGCTGTGAGCTACCGTGCGCTGCCACGAGTGGCCCAGCAGCCAGTGTGTGTCGCTGCGTGTGCAGCTGAGCGGCTGCTGAGTGCTCCCGTGCGCCAGCCATGAGTGGCCGGCAACCCGTGCGGCCGCAGCCTTCATTGTGCTACTGTGTGTTTCCGGGGCTGCCGTGTGCTGCCCTGAGTGGCCGGCGGCCGGCCCGGCAGCCATCTTGTGCGGTGCTTGTGCGGTGCTGGGCGGCTGCTGCTGCGCTACCCTGGGCGGCCACTGGGCGGCGGCAGCGTGGGCAGCGCTGTGAGAGCAAATGGCCGGCTGGGCCCATAATGGGCCAGGGAGCTTGTCCTACAACAGCTAGACTGAAACAATGGCTTAAACTGAAAAGCCGAACTGGAGGGAGGCAGGAAAAGGGGAGAAGAAGATAACTTTTGGATATTGCATTTGGGAGCAAGTTTGAAAGCCGAGGGAGGCAGAAAGGGGGGAAAAAAGAATTACTTTCTCACTTTTGGGAACTCCGAGGCAGGAAAAGGGGAGAAGAATAACTTTTGGAATTGGCTTTCTCACTTTTGGGAGCAAGTTAGAAATGGCGGAGGAAGATGGAACTTTTGGAATTGGAATTACTTTCTCATTTTGGGAGCAAGTTAGAAATGGCGGAGGAAGATGGAACTTTTGGAATTGGAATTACTTTCTCATTTTGGGAGCAAGTTAGAAATGGGCAGTGAAAATAAAAAAAAACAACTTCAGCAGACCTGGATTTGCTAGACCTGATATAAGGAATAGGTTCCTTTAAAAATGAAACAAAAAGTATCTTGAGAGGAAAATTTTAATACTTTTAAGTACATTTATTTATTTTTCAGAGTCTTTCTGCATAATGATATATTTGATCATAAAGCCAACTGTTCTGGTCAAATGTCATGACAAAGCATTTGAAGTCAGTAAGAATTGTCATAAATGATTTCAATCCCTTATCATACAAACAGATTGGTTTATAAGAGGATTTTTATTCAGATTGTTTAAACAATGCATACAATACAAGAATTAGAACATATAACCTGTTTAGATAATTTAAAAAATGATAAAAGTCAGGTCCACATTACAGCTACGTCAGAAAACATTGATTAGGATGAAAAACCATTAACTTTTATTTAAAACAAGAACAAATGTGCCAGACATTCATCTTCCGAAACAAATGTTACTAAATGCAAAACTCCTTGCTTGTTTTTAACTTTTTAATTGCGGAAAAAGTACTCGATATAAAGAAATATAACATTGAATATAACATTGAAATGCTTAAAACTCAAAGAAAAGTGAAAATAAGGAAAAAACATAGGAGAAAATTTCAGACTTCTAAAAACACTTTGAAGTCAAGTTCAATTTATATTAAGAAAACTCAACATTTATTGAATGTTTCCTAAGGGCCAGAAAATGTGTGGAGGACAAGAGAAAGGACGTATTTCTCATCATCAATATAATTCTGTCTTCCAGTAGCTTACTATTGGGAAAGAGGTTCAGTGAGAGTATATCTAACAACAACAAAAATAGATTAGCGAATGAAGAGAGAAAATCCCAGAGGATTTAAAGATCACACCTGGAAGGATCTGGAAAGCATCCTGAACGTAGGTATTAAATAAAAAACTGAAGGGTCTGAGATTTTGGCTTACTTGCAAGTTAACATGTGAGCCTGTCTGAATGATATATATGTATACAATTGACTCTCGACCAATGTGGGGAGTGGGGGTGCCGATCCCCTGTGCAGCCAAAAATCCATGTATAACTAACTGTTGACTCCCCTAGAAGTTTACCACTTATAGCCTCCTGTTAACTAGTAGCTTTACTGATAGCATAAACAGTCAATTAACACATATTTTATTTGTTACATGTATTATACACTATATTACAATAAAGTAAGCTGGAGAAAATAAAATGCTGGGCGCTGGTTTGCTCAGTGGTTAGAGTGCGGTGCTCCTAACACCAAGTTCTCCAGTTTGATTCCCACGTGGGCCAGTGAGCTGTGCCCTCCACAACTAGATTGAAAAAAAAAAGAAAACACACGAAACAATGATTTGACATCCTGGAAAACCACCCTGTTCCCCAATATGCCCCCTCCAAAAAAGAAAATATTAAGAAAATCATAAGGAAGAGAAAATTCATTTATGTACAGTATATATTTATTGATACTACAGGTCTACATCACCTGTTTAGAGGAGGAATTGTCTGCCAATACCTACATCAATATTGTCTTATATGACACAAAACACTATGTTATAACTATTACAAACACTAGACATGAAAAATAAAAATAATTGTGAAAAACAAATTCATATTTATTTACAAGTATAGCAATTCATGAACCGATAACAAAAAAGCAGCAATATGATTGCTTAATGATTGCCTAGTGTAATTGATGCGATTGCTTATTGGTAGTAAGGAAATCTCTAAAAAAGTTTCCAATATATTTATTGAAAAAAAATCTGCATATAGGTGGACATCCACAGTTCAGACCTGTGTTGTTTAAGGGTCAACTGTACTGACAAAATATGGGAACCCTGTGTCAGAGACAAAGACCAGTTATAACTCTGATAAAAGCAGTAGCCAGAGCAATATCTGACATTGTTTTTTAAAGCCTGGATCTCCACACAGAGACTCGGTGAGAGACTGATGGTACCTGCACATGAAGTGGGGTGCATCACAGAAGAACTCAGGAATTAGGCAATGCTGGTCTTACCTAGACCTGCTGGTGACTTATCTGTTCTCCCCGCAAATGAGAAAAAGAGGCCTTATATTTATGCTGGAAGGAAAACAAATCTTCCTTAGGGAGGAGAAGGGGACATTACTTTCCTGGAATGGTTCCTGGAAAAACATAAATAAATAAAATAAACAAAGCTCTCTACTATTTAATATAGTGGTCAGTAACAGAAATTTCCCCCCACTTTTCATAAAGGTTTGCCATGATGGGTGAGAACAGTATTTAAGAGGAAGTTAGAGAAGACAATCATACTCTCTGTGACAAATTTAGTCCATTGGGTGGCGTTTATGGGTATGATGCTCAAAATGTGCCCGGTAAAATTTTATGATTTTTCCCGAGAGCCTCTGCCTCCATGTTACTACTATATTCTAAAGAGTTAGTTTGTTAGAGATATGGAGTCATAAAGCAGCACAAAATTGTCAGAAAACTGCATGGTGACCTCGAACAATTACGTTTAGTGGACAAAATATTCAAGGTGAGAAGAGTAAGAACACAAGACGGAAGTGTCAAGGGTGTGGAGATTTCCTTACTAAAGAATTGAATTTTAAACCTGGTGATTTCTCTGGTTTCTTACAATTCTAACCATCCATGCTTACCTTTCCCAGGTAAATTCATTGTATTTGCCTACATTGAAAATTGTGACAACTTAGTTCACTTAGGTGTGGCTTGTCAGATCTTAATAAACAATCTCACACTTATCAATGTTTTGACATTATCAATAATATATAAAGTCATTAGTGACTTTGCACTTAGGAAGTTTGTCACAATATTTTTGGCAATGAAAGACCAAGTGAAGGTTGAACATAGTCATTTTCTCTCATTAAAATACTGTCCCAAAGAATCCTGCATGTTAGAAGTTTATCAACAAGTTGCAGCTCAAAAGTTATCTTCTCCTCTGTAACATATTTTCAGCGATTTCAGTCATATTTGAACTGTTTTCTGTGTTATCAGTACAATTATAGTGGATGCTGCAGACTAGCATCATACTCAACATAAATATATTTTATTCCGTGTGCTGTGTTTCCATATCTATTTTTGCTACTGTGGAAGCTCCTTGAGCACATGTCTAATTTGGTTGGAGATTCCCTCTCTCTCATCCAGCTTCTCATACAGGTAAATTTATATAGAAGTAAAATAATTACATAACTTATACAGTATAGAATAATATCGTGTTTCCCCGAAAATAAGACCTAACCGGAAAATAAGCCCTAGCATGATTTTTCAGGATGACATCCCCTGATCATAAGAACTAATGCGTCTTTGGAGCAAAAATTAGTATAAGACTCAGTCTTATTTTCGGGGAAACACGGTATGTATTCTCATCTAAAATAATATTGATATGCATCATCTCATGAAAGATAACACTGAGAAAATAAATAACAATCATAATTATAAAAATAATGAATGTGTCCATAAATTAACAGATTAAAAACAAATGTATGGAGAGTTCCAGCTGAAAAAAAAATAGAGACTTTAGAATTGGAAGAAATCTTCACGCTGATATTCTATTTCACTAAGTCCAGTAATTGTCACTGTTACTGACAAATGAGGCTCAGCAAATAAGAACGTTCACAACCAAATCAGCCAACGTGGCGAGCACTTGGCCCTGTCTTTTGATTCTGTATTGATTTCTTAAATTTTTATTATACAGATTCAAGTTTGAGAGAAGACCTGTAGAAACTATCAGTTTATAGCTTAAATAGCAAATAATAATGGATACACAAAAGAATATGCATGTTTGTAACATTGGTAAGAGAAACATTATTAGGAAAATGTCCAATAGTAATTTATGAATTCATTATAGGGCTATTTGAACATTATTCTAACTTCTGAGTTTAGCATCATCACAGGATATCAAGCTATCTCAAAAATGCAAAATGTATAGTTACGACACAAAAACTGACGCACTGTTGTTCTACATTTAATATGGTCATTTAAAAACTTTATGGTATACTTCAGGTTGGATCACACAAAGATGGAAAAAACTGGAAACAAATTGAGTAGTTTAAAATAATGAAACAATATCGATGATTGTAGCTTTGAAAATAATATATTTCAGTTAATGTACCTAAAAGTGAAATCAGATATAAACAAAGTACAGAGTCTGACATACAGCTTTCTAACTTTTATTTTTAATTTAAAACTCTTTTAATATTTATAATTTTCATATTTCATACTTGTTTCTAAAAGTATACGTTATTTCAGGAATTTTCTAGAATCCTTCAATTGCACAAATACAGTGTGAGCTTACATTCTATTATTTTGAAAAATTGGATTTAGTAAAAATCGCAACTTCTCAGCAACTGTGTGTGTGTTAAATGCCATTGAGTCAGCTCTGACTGCTGGCATCCCTGTGAATGCGTGTTCTCTCCTCAGCAGCCCTGCTGGGCTCCTGGAGACGCACTCCTCTGGCTTTTTTCATGGAGTCAATCCATGTCATATTTGGCCCTCCTCTTTTCCTGCTGCCTTCTATTTTTCCCAGCATGGCTGTCTTTTCCAAAGAACCCTGCCTTCTCATGATGTGCTCCATGTAGGATGCCTGCAGTTTTGTCATTTTTGCCTCAGTGATGTTTCGGGCCTAGTTTTCTGTAGGACCCACTTGTTCATCTTCCTGGTGCTTCAGGATATCCACCCAGCTCTTCTCCGACACCATATTTCAAGTGAATTATTTTGTTTCCTGTCTTCACAGTCCCGCTTTTGCGTCCATACATACTAGTTGGGAATACAAGGGTGTGAATGATCTTAGCTTTGGTTTCTAATGGCACCTCCTTGCTCTTGGTGGTCTCGCTCAATTCTTCCATCGCTCGCCTCCAAGCCTCAGACTTCTCTTGATTTCTTAGCTGTAGTCTCCACTTGAATTGATAAATGAAACCAGGCAAGCGAAACCTTTAATAATTTCAATGTCTTCGTGTCTATGTTAAAGTTGTGTATTTCTTCTGTAATCATGATTTTTTTTGTCTTCTTCATGTTTAAATGCAGTCCTGCTTTGGCATCTTTTTTTTCCTTTTTTTTTTTTTTTCACTTTCATCAGAAATTGATTCAAATCATTGCTACTTTCTGCCAGCAAGACGATATCATCTGCATATCTTAAGTTATTGATATTTCTTCTATCAATTTACCCTTCTCCTTCCTCTGAGTCCAGCCCACTTTTTCATACAATATGTTCTGTGTACAGATTAAACAAACAGGGAGATAAAATGCACCCTTGTCTGACACTTTTACCTGTCGGAAACCATTCTGTTTCCATATTCTGTCCTGACAGTGGCTTCCCGCCCACAGTACAAGTTATGCATCAGGACGATGAAATGCTGAGGGCTGTCCGTTTCTTTCAGAGCAACTGATAGTTTTCCATGAGCTATGCAGTCTAAGGCCTTCCTGTAGTCTATACAACATGGACTAACCTTACTCTGACATTCTTTGGAGGCAACTCTACGAATGATACCAATAAACAGGTCTCTATCTTTCCTAGAGATACCTCTTGCCATTCAGTAAGGATAGAAATTCCTATGAATAATATACCTGAGAAACGTCATTAGTTACGTACATAGAGCATTCCCAAACATAAAAATGCAGTACTTGCAAAAGCATATGTTGATAATAATAAATGTACAGTAATGAGAACCACAGCAATAAATAAGTAGTAAAATACTCTAGAGCCACATAAAATAAATCTTAATGGTGAAATCTTTCCCCTGGTTTGGGAAGAGAAACCAGACAAGGGGGGAGTCAGCATAGATCTATCTGAACTCTCTCACGGTTTGAACGCAGTCACAAATGTTATATTAGCTAGGATTTGTTTTTAGACTATTATATGGCTTCAAAATTACATTCAATAGATTTGTGTATTATATCTGAAATTGATTAATGCATTAGGCTTTTTAAATAAGTAATACCTGTGCTGTGCATGGACAGTTACTTTAATGATATCTAATTTAAAATATGTTGAACTATATCTACATATTTTTATTACTGGATTTCAGATCAAAGTAGACTTGTTAGCATTTGTGCAATGAAAACTTCACAATTTTCTCCTTTGCCTTATTGTTATTTAATATGAACCTTTTGTAAACAGACATACTGTGCCACGACCACAGTTACTACATGTAATCAGTGACTTTGTTAATTTTAGTAATTCTTTCACAAGATAGAAACACTGCACTTCCATGGGTTTTCCTTTGAGGTTATTATACATACAAATAAACAACTCTGCATCACAGTTCTAACAGATCATCTAGCACTTGACTTCAAGAGAACACGAAGTACCCAGTTGAGAGAAAACAGTGTGGACTTGAAACACAGAAATTTCAGGAGTGAGAGCAATAAATTTGCTTACTGAGAATATTTAATGCCTCAAGTGGTTGGTCCACAACTGTAAACCGTTAGAAATGCATAATTTTATATCATTCCTTTTTTAAAAAAATGTACTTTTTCAACTTTGACACTTTCATGGAATTAACCTCAGAGGAATGAGAATTAAAGTATTAAATTTAACAGTAAATCATCTTAGTTGCACCGTTTGTAACATTGATTTTGAGGATGTCACATATATTACATTACAGGATAATATACTGTGAAAGTTTTTTGTTGTTTTCTATACCCTTGGTGTACTCAATTCTGGTCATAGTTATTTTCAATCAAGAGCAATTTCTAAGTTCCAGAGTGTCATGCAGGGAGGCCTGCGGGGTCCCTGCTCACGCTCCCCACACAAGAACGCAGGATATGGTGAGGCCAAAAAGGAACACCCACGGACCATAGGTAGGGGAGTCATACCTCTGTGGTCTCACTGGAGGCTGGGCCCACCGGACGAGCGACCTGCTGTCTGTTTTTCTGCCAACCGACCGACGACTCTCCTCCACTCTCCTCGGCTCTCCTCGGCTCTCCTCCTCTGTAGCCGCAGCAGTTATATTAATTGCCAATGGCTCAATGGCTACAGCTGACGGCCAACCAGCCACAGCTGACGGCCATCGACCACCCGAGCCAGCACCCCTCCATATGAGGCAGAGAGCCTGGAAATTGCTCTTTGGGGCTCTGTCCCCACACAGAGCAACTGTAAAATAATTCCAGAAGCTCTTCCAGAGTGCTAATACATACTTCCATAGTATACCCCAAACTTACCTTGTCTTTATCCCAAAACCATTTCCACTTCTTGTTTTCTCTAACTCAATGAGTAACATCATGCCGGAAAGAACATCTTAATTACTTTCCACCCTGAGCATGCCCGTCAGTTATACACACAACAACCTTGTCCCATTGACAGTTCTTCCTTACAACTCTTGAATATCGCTGCTTTCCTTTTACCCTCTACTCTTATGTTAGTTTAGATGCAGATTCTCCCACAGGGAATTTTAACATTCTCTTGTATCCAGAATTCAGACTTAACATTTTAATCCAAAAAGTTTAAGTGATTGTTTTCCCTAAAGTACTAATTCAATATTGTTGCTTTTCTGATTTTAACCTACAAATGGTGTCTTTGTCTTTAGAAATTATCACAACTCTTTAATAAGGCATAAAATATGTCATGATCTAATTTTCTGTTATATTTACAGGTGTTTACACCTACTGTCTCCCTCCTACTCTCCATTAACCTTGCTTGGATAACTCCTACTCATTTTTTTTTTTGTTCTAAACTCTTTTTTTGTTTGTTGTTTTCAATTGGGGAATATTGGAGGGCACAGCTCAGCTCCAAGTCCAGTCGCTGTTTTCAATCTTTAGTTGCAGGGGGCGCAGCCCACCACCCCATGTGGCGATTGAACTGGCAACCTTGTCATTAAGAGCTCCCGCTCTGACCAACGAGCCATCGGCCGCCCCCATTCTACTCATTCTTGATGCTCAGGTTTAGTCATTTCCCTCTGAAGCTCTTCTACCATCTCGCACTTATTCTGATGCTGTTCCTACTCACTTCACAGTAGCATTTTTCAGATTTTATTATTATTTTTTATTTTTCTGAATTCCATTGGTCTCTAAGCTTCTTCAAGACAAGATTTCTGTCTTATTCAGTGCTTTATCTCCAGTACTATCCTGGCATCAGACATAAATAGCAACTCAGAGTTATTTGTTTAATTGCATGGGTTAATGTAAGATAATCTATGGAACAACAAACTAGATTAAATCTATACATTTATCAGGAGGCAATTTTGACATAACTACACATCATATATTACATTTTTATGTTTCATATGTCTGGCAGTTATGTATGTAAGCTAGCTAAGTAAAGCAAGAAGATTGTAAGTACACTTAAACATGTATAAGAACATAGAATCACAGGTAAGAACACAGAACTATAGTTTTTTTTAAAATTATAATTTGTTTAATTATGCATTTATATTTTATTTTTATTATTTATCTTTATGTGTGTAAAGACTACAATGGGTATTTCTTAAAGTAATAATTCAAGGAGCAAGATGTTTCTATTTTTTAGGCCCACCATTTTCAACCTGTGGTTTTCAAGGTTGTCATGCTTTTCTTACTTAACCTGACAGAAGAAGAGAAAAATTATGGAGAATGCACACAGAAGGTTTCTATAGTCCAGTCCTAAAGTTGATTCACATTAGTGCTGTGTATATTACATTGGCTATACTCCAATTACATCCAAATGCAAAGAAGTCCAGCAGATATTCTATAATGGGTTCTCCAAGAGGAGGAAATGGGTTTAGTAAACACATATCTTCTCTCTGCCACCAGACAACCGAACTGGTCACAAAACAGATTCACCCTTGTTCCCAAATAGAGAACAAAATCCGTCCCTTTTCAAAGAAGATAAGTAAAAACATCCAATTATTGCACCCAATTCAAAGTTCACGATATCTAGGCTATCTATTTGGCCTTGGTGAGTTCCTAATTATCTGACAACCTGTAAACCAAAAGATATCTGATTTTTACATGTCTCAGTTTATATACCCAAGGAGCAGGGGTTGGATAACCATAATAGAAATTCTCATCTGGATAAGTAGAGAATGAGAGACACATTGAAATCACTTTTCTGGAGCAATAAAATAATAAAATCCTACAGACCAGGCATTGTAAGAATTTCTGCTTTTACTATTAGAGAATTACCTTAATCAGACCCTAATTTTCCTCTTTGTATATTGTTTTTCATGATTGTTGATCTCTCTCTCTCTCTCTCTCTCTCAACCTTCTTTCTTTCTGGCAAATTCTTCCTTGTTTGTTCCTCTCCAAAGTTACATCTGAAGTGGGTGTAATTTGGAGAAAATGACCTATGTGATAGTGTCCAGTTTTTACAGTGTTCTTACTTGTGCAACACTGAACATCAAGAATCAATTTGAAGTAAAAAAG
The DNA here is from genome assembly GCF_057876585.1 of Rhinolophus sinicus. Taxonomy (NCBI): domain Eukaryota; kingdom Metazoa; phylum Chordata; class Mammalia; order Chiroptera; family Rhinolophidae; genus Rhinolophus; species Rhinolophus sinicus. The sequence continues at coordinate 9,177,984 of NC_142510.1, read as the reverse complement.
TCAAAGGGGTTTTTTTTATTCTGGATTTGTTGTTTCAGTGACAATTCCCTCAAAATATGGTACGTTTTTGATCTGTATGCTTGCAGGCATTTCAAATGTGCCAGAAAATTCATAAAAAAGTTGTCTCAGTGTGTAATTCTCAGGACTGCTTTATTTATTTGTTTCATTAATGTTATGTTTCTTTTCCCACTTAATTGCTAATTTGAGGGAAACTGAAGGAAAAGATTCAGGTGGGGCAGTGTTATCTTGAGTTATCTTTATCTCAGGACTGAGACACTTGTCCAACGAAGGAATCTTATTGCACCTCGATTGCTAAGCCTTCTTAAAACCCACAACTTTCTTTTATTTCTCTACTCACATGTACAGTTGAAAGCCAGTTAATCCTTGCTTGATCTCCTATCTCATAATGCCTTGCTAAAAACTACCAATCATAGCTAATACACAGTATATTTGTTTGAACTATATTTCGCTGAAGTCAGGGTTAGTTGGCACATAGTCTGTTTTCAAAATTTCCAACGATCCAGAGCAATCGTTTTACCAAGTATTTTGCCATTACATAACACAGATCTTCAGCTTTACGATTTGCAATCTCCTTCATCCCACCGCTAATCCAATGTCACATAGTCTAGGTGCCTGTAAAGGCAGCGAGCCGTTTCCAGTTACCAGTTTCGGTACAAGCTCATGTACTGCTAGCCGCTCTTATAAATAAATGTGCAGATGCTCAAAATGTGAGCAAAGTTTATTTTTTGTTCAGGTAAATTCCAAAATTGGTGTTCTAGCATGGCCTGTGTCTTTCTTCCTAGTAGTGGTTAACAAATCAGCGTTTCTTTCCTTTTTGAGTCTCTGATTTTTGGCCCTTGGGCTTCATGTACATTAGATCATGTCCAAAGAAAGGAAAAAAAATATGGAGAATTGTGTACAGGAAGGTTCATGGGTCAAGCCTAGAAATAGTGCCCAGCGCTTCTACTCATATTTTGTGACTCACTCGTAGTGCATGGCCGTGCCTAAAATCCATTTAATCTAGCTGTGTATGAAGGAAGAATAAACAGGTCTGTATCCATTTTCACATCAGTGTATGATTTGATAATAATACCTTCAATTTTCTTCAGGGAGTGACTTCTGCTTTTCTAGCTACCATTTTGTAGGAGGGGTAGTCTGAAAGTTTGGAAGGATGCTTTGAGGTCATGGAAGAATTGATGCCATTGCATACAGCTGCATCCTGAGGAGGAAACTATAACGGAAAATTAGAACAATTACTGATAAACTTATAAATTACATCCTTAGGCAGGAGAATGCGTCGGGAGAATCATACTTCTTTGAAAAATGAAAATGGATGTTTAGGGAAAGCATAAACAAAAAGCTTCCAGATATGGTTTTACATTAAAATTTATAAATTAGTCTCAATTTTTTATTTCAGAAAAATATTAAAGCATTAACTGGGAAAATAAGAGGCATGTTTTCAGATTAAGGGAGCTCAATTCAGTTTAGATTCACCATTGCATTATGCATGCACGTTTGTTTAATTGAAGATGGAATGAGTGTTTCTGGACTTAAACTTAAATAAGAGAGTGAAAAATGTTTGTGGATATTATGACATAAATCATGCGAAACTTTAAACTTTTATTTATCATGTACTTCCCAAAAATGCAAGGTGGAATGACGCAGTAGAAGTATTATTTTGCAGCATATTTTCCAGACAAAAACACTTAATTAAATTTCTCTTGTCAAAATGCATCCTTCCTCCAACTGTATATCTGGGTAATGTTATGACTATGCACATTTAAATTTTACAGGAATATTTTTTACGCTCTGGGGCTTTTCATTTACTATCATTATTGCTCATTATTTTTTCAAATCACGTCTAACAAAGCTTTTTAAATTAAAAATGTAGTGGCAAGCAATTTTGTTTTCTGATTCTCAAAATTATATATATATATATATACTGTAATAAAAGAAGAAACAGAGGGAAACATCATAGAATACCACCACACAGAAATAACAGACAACAACAAAAAGGCAAACAAACAATGGAGAGACAGCTTTACCAGAAAACTAAAGATAGAATGACAGGAAATCCTCATATATCAATAATCACCCTAAATATAAATAGACTGAACTCACCAAGAAAAAGGCACAGAGTAGCAGATTGGATCAAAAAACTAAACCCAACCATATGCTGCCTCCAAGAGACACATCTCAGCTACAAGGACAAGCATAGACTCAAAGTGAAAGGGTGGAAATTGACACTCCAAGCAAATGGTACCCAGAGAAAATCAGGTGTAGCCATAATGATATCAGATGAAACAGACTTCAAGGTGGAAAAGATAACAGGAGACAAAGATGGACATTTCATAATGGTGAAGGGGACTATACAACAAGAAGACATAACAGTCATCAATATTTATGCCCCCAATCAGGGAGCACCGAAATACACCAAGCAACTACTAACAGAACTAAAGGGAGAAATTGACCAAAACACAATTATACTAGGGGACTTAAATACATCATTGACAGCTATGGATAGATCATCCAAACAGAAAATAAATAACGAAATAGCAGCCCGAAATGACACATTAGATGAAATGGACATAATTGACATTTATAGAGCACTTCATCCTAAAACATCAGACTATACATTCTTTTCTAGTGTACACGGAACATTCTCAAGGATAGACCATATATTGTGACATAAAATCACCCTCAGCAAATTTACGAAGATTGAAATCATACCAAGCATATTCTCTGATCACAAGGCTTTGAAATTGGATATCAACTGCAAAAAGAAAACAGGAAAAACACAAATACATGGAGATTAAACAACATACATTTAAAGAACGACTGGGTCAAAGAAGAAGTTAGAGGAGAGATCAAAAGATACATAGAAACAAATGAGAATGAAAATACATCCTACCAAAATTTTGGGGATGCAGCGAAAGCAGTTTTAAGAGGGAAATTTATCTCATTACAGGCCTATCTCAAGAAACAAGAAAACTCCCAAATAAATAACCTCATGTTACACCTTAAAGAACTAGAAAAAGAAGAACGAGTAAAACCCAAGGTCAGCAGAAGAAAGGAAATAACAAAAATTAGAGCAGAACTAAATGAAATAGAGAACAAAAAGACAATAGAAAAAATTAATGTGACAAAGAGCTGGTTCTTTGAAAAGATTAATAAAATTGACAAACCCTTGGCTAGACTCACTAAGATAAAAAGAGAGAAGACACTAATTAACAAAATCAGAAACGAAAAAGGGGAAGTTATCACAGACACCACAGAAATACAAAGGATCATCCAAGAATACTATGAAGGACTATATGCCACCAAATTCAACAACCTAGAAGAAATGGATAAGTTCTTAGAAACATACAGCCTTCCAAGGCTGAACCATGAAGAACTTGAAAATCTAAACAGACCGATCACCAGTAACGAAATTGAATCAGTCATTAAAACCTTCCCAAAAGCAAAAGCCCAGGACCAGATGGCTTCACTAGTGAATTCTACCAAACCTTCAAAAAGGATCTAATACCAATCCTGCTCAAACACTTCCAAAAAATTGAAGAAGAGACAGTACTCCCTAACTCATTTTATGAGGTCAACATCACCCTGATACCAAAACCTGGTAAGGACAGCACAAAAAAAGAAAACTACAGACCAATATCTCTGATGAATACCGATGCAAAAATCCTAAATAAAATTCTAGCAAATCGAATACAACAATGCATTAAAAAGATTATTCATCAAGACCAAGTGGGGTTCATCCCCGGGGCACAAGGATGGTTCAACATCCGCAAATCCATCAATGTGTTACATCACATAAACAAAATAAAGGACAAAAATCATATGATTATATCAATTGATGCAGAAAAAGCATTTGACAAGATACAACATCCATTTATGATTAAAACACTTAATAAAATAGGTATAGAAGGAAAATACGTTAACCTAATAAAGGCCATATATGACAAACCCTCAGCTAATCTCATAATTAACGGTGAAAAACTGAAGCCCTTTGCTCTACGTTCAGGAACACGACAGGGCTGTCCCCTATCACCTCTGCTTTTCAACATAGTGTTGGAATTCCTTGCCAGAGCAATCAGGCAAGAGAAAGAAATAAAAGGCATCCAAATTGGGAATGAAGAAGTTAAATTATCACTCTTTGCAGATGACATGATGCTATATATAGAAAACCCTGAAGACTCCACAAAAAGCTATTAGAAACAATCAACGAATACAGTAAAGTTGCTGGCTACAAAATCAACGCACAAAAGTCCATTGCCTTCCTATATACTAACAATGAAATCTCAGAAAAAGAAATACAAAAAACAATTCCTTTTGCAATTGCAGCAAAAAGAATAAAATACCTAGGAATAAACGTAACCAAGGACGTGAAAGACCTATGTGCTGAAAACTTAAGACATTTTTGAAAGAAATTGAAGAAGACACAAAGAAATGGAAAGACATTCCGTGCTCATGGATTGGAAGAATCAACATAGTTAAAATGGCCATATTACCCAAAGCAATATACAGATTCAATGCAATCCCCATCAAAATCCCAATGGCATATTTTAAAGAAATAGAACAAAAAATCATCAGATTTGTTTGGAACCACAAAAGACCCCGAAGAGCCAAAGCAATCTTAAGAAAAAAGAACAATAATGGAGGTATCACACTTCCTGACTTTGGCTTGTACTACAGGGCTACAATAATCAAAACAGCATGGTAATGGCAGAAAAACAGACACATAGACCAATGGAATAGAATTGAGAACCCAGAAATAAAACCACATAAATATGGACAGATAATTTTTGACAAAGAAGCTAAAAACATACAATGGAGCAAAGACAGCCTCTTCAATAAATGGTGCTGGGAGAATTGGAAAGCCACGTGCAAAAGAATGAAACTGGACTGCTATTTGTCACCATATACCAAAGTTAATTCAAAATGGATCAAAGACTTAAGCATAAGACCTGACACAATAAACTGCATAGAAGAAAACATAGGTACTAAACTTATGGACCTTGGGTTTAAAGAGCATTTTATGAATTTGACTCCAAAGGCAATGGAAGTAAAAGCTAAAATAAACGAATGGGACTATATGAAACTTAAAAGCTTCTGCACAGCAAAAGAAACCATCGACAAAATAAAGAGGCAACCAACTGAATGGGAGAAGATTTTTGCAAACAGTGCAGCCGTATGGAAGGCAGTGTGGAGGTTCCTCAAAAAATTATGAACAGAATTGCCATATGACCCAGCAATCCCTCTCCTGGGTATCTACCCAAAAAATCTGAAAACATTTATACATAAAGACACGTGTGCTCCAATGTTCATTGCCGCTTTGTTTACGGTGGCCAAGACATGGAAACAACCAAAATGTCCTTCGATAGATGAATGGATAAAGAAGTTGTGATGCATATACACAATGGAATACTATTCGGCAGTAAGAAAAGATGATATAGGAACATTTGTGACAACATGGATGGATCTTGAGAGTGTAATGCTGAGCGAAATAAGTCAGACAGAAAAAGCAGAGAACCATGTGATTTCACTGATATGTGGTATATAAACCAAAAACAACAAAAGAACAAGACAAACAAATGAGAAACAGAAACTCATAGACACAGACAATAGTTTAGTGGTTACGAGAGGGTAAGGGGGGTGGGGGATGGGAGATGAGGGTAAAGGGGATCAAATATATGGTGATGGAAGGAGAACTGACTCTGGGTGATGAACACACAATGGGATTTATAGATGATGTAATACAGAACTGTACACCTGAAATCTATGTAACTTTACTAACAATTGTCACCCCAATAAATTTAATAAAATATATATATATAAAAAAGAAAATATAAAATGTAGGTGGGGAGAAAAAGGATAGAACTGTTGTATGCAATCAAAGTTATCATCAGTTTAAAAAAGACTATTATAACTAATGTTTTATGTAGGCCTTATGGTAACCACAAAACGAAAGCCTATAGTAGATACACAAAAGATAAATAAATCAAAGCAAACCATTACAGAAAATCATCAAATAACAAAACAAGACAGCAAGAGAGGAAGAAAGAAAAAAAGAAACTACTAAACAGCCAGAAAACAATTAACAAATGGCAATCGTAAGTCATGACATATTAATAATTATTTTAAATAGAAATGAATTATCCAAACAAAAGACATATAGAGTGGCTGAATGGATTAAAAAACAAGACTTGACCATTACTTCCTACAAGAGACTCATTTCAGCTTAAAGGACCCACATAGAATAAACGTAAGGGATGGAAAAAGATATTCCGTGTAAATATGTAAATATAATAATAATAAAAAAGATGTGGCAATATTTATATCAGACAAAATAAACCTTAAATCCAAAACTTTAAGAAGAGACTAAGAAGGTCATCATATAACTATAAAGGGGTCAATTTATTAAGAGGATATAAAAATTTAAAATATATATGCACCCAACATCAGACCATCTAAAAATATTGATAGTTAAGCAAGTAAATAAATGGAATCAGTAGTCAAAAATCTCCCAACAAAGATAAGTTCAGGACCAGAGGGCTTCACTAGTGAATTCTACCAAACATTTAAGGAAGAATTAATGCTTATTTTTCTCAAACACTTCCAAAAAATTGAAAATGAGGAAACATTTCTAGACTTATTTTACAAAGCCAGCATTGCTCTGATACCATAGCCAGATAAGTACAACACAAGAAAAGAAAATTACAGGGTAATATCCCTGATAAGCATAGATGCAAAACTCCTAAACAAAATATTAGCAGAACAAATTCAACAGCACATTAAAGGATCGTACGTCACGATGAGGGGGATCTTCCCCTGGAACACAAGGAAATCAATAAAATGAAGGATAAAAATCATGTGATCCTCTCAGTAAATGCAGAAAAAGCATTTGACAAAAATTCAACATCCCTTTATGATAAAAACTCTCCACCAATTAGGTACAGAAGAGATGAACCTCAGCATAATAAAGACCCCACGGTAACATCATACTCAACAGTGAAAAGCTGAAGGCTTCTTTCTAAGATGAGAAACAAGACGTGAAAGCATGTGTTTTCTCTCTCTCTCCACTTTTATCTACCACAACACTGGAAGTCCCAGCCAGAGCAATTAGACAACAAAAAATATATAAGGCATCCAAATTGGAAAGGAAGAAATAAAATTATCTCTGCATGCAGACGACATCATCTTTTATCTAGAAGTAAAGATTCCACCCAAAACTATTAAAACTAATAAATTTAGTAAAGTTGCAAGATATAAAATCACTATACAAAATCAGTTATATTTGTATACACTATCAACAAATTATCTGAAAAAGAAATAAAGAAAATAATTCCATTTACCAGAGCATCAAAAGAATAAAGTACTTAGGAATAAGCCTACTTAGGAGAAGCCCCCAGTGAGATGCAAACACTCTGCCAGCAGCACTCTACTAAATCGACAGCGGGTGGCAGGTCTACACCCGCACAGCTGTAGCGGTGCTGGCACGGAGCACACACCATGGAGCCTCTTCCGAAGACTCTGCTGGACGTCCTTTCCGAATAACGATGGCCCCCGTGGCTTGGCATCACCCAGGAGTGAGGCCTGGTGGACGGAAGAAACTTCACCTCCTGCCTAAACATTCACTTCGTGCTTTCCCAGATAGGAAGAAGAGAACAGATAGGTGGCCGGGAAGGTGAAGAATTCTCCGTGAAATCAGACTCAGGAAGTCAAGTTGGGATAGCAAGGAGACAGTCAGGACCAGCGCCTGGGGTTCCGGGGTGGGCACCATACCACATGGGAAAGAGGGAGCAGAGACAGAGGCAGGGGACCCCAAACAGAGAGAGAAGGAAATCTCTGCTGGGGAAGAGGCCATCTGTCTCAGTTTTATTGCCTCTTCAGCCCCCGGGACAGTGCCTGGTACACAGTGGGCACTGCAAGTATACGTATTTGTTAAATGAATGATGAACACAGTTAAAAAAACTTCTTTGCTTTTCAGGAGTTTGTTATGATTGGCCTCCAGGACTTTCCTTTTGGACCTTCTGGGTGTAAGCATAAGCAAGATCCAGAACTGGAGTGCGAGGTCTGACAATTAAGGTCGTGAACGTGTTGCAAAGATGTTCCTCACCTTTTTATTTGAGATCAGAGGGATTATTCATTATGAATTTGTACCAACTGGACAAACAGTTAACCAAGTTTACTATTTGGAAGTGCTGAAAAGGCTGCGTGAAAAAGTGAGACGTCCTGAACTTTTCACCAACAATTCATGGCTCTTGCGTCACGACAATGCACCAGCTCACACGGCACTGTCTGTGAGGGAGTTTTTAGCCAGTAAACAAATAACTATTGGAACACCCTCCCTACTCACCTGATCTGGCCCCCAGTGACTTCTTTCTTTACCCGAAGATAAAGGAAATATTGAAAGGAAGACATTTTGATGACATTCAGGACATCAAGGGTAGTATGACGGTAGCTCTGATGGCCATTCCAGAAAAAGAGTTCCAAAAATGCTTTGAAGGGTGGACTAGGCACTGCCGTCGGTGCATAGCTTCCCAAGGGGAGTACTTCAAAGGTGACCGTAGTGATATTCAGCAATGAGGTATGTAGTACCTTTTCTAGGATGAGTTCGCGAACTTAATTGTCCGACCTGTAGCTCTGTGGCTGGAAGGTGCTAGAAAGAGTGGAAATAGGTCACCGCAGGGCCATCAATCGGGGCAGGAACACGACGAGGCATTTAAGTTGCTAGGAAGCAGGAATGAGCGCCCACACACTCAGCTCTGCTGTGAGAGTACCTTCTGGAAAAGATAAGACAAGATCACCCCAGAAGCTGCAAACTGGAGATCCACAGAGAAGCTGGCTGGCACGTATTTGCTTTGGGCCACCATTTGATTAACGTTATTTTAAATTCATTGCCAACATTGAAAAATTGGGAGACTTCCTTTAGATATCTAGATTTCTGACTTCTCTGGAAACTTCAGAAGCTCTAGCTGCCCTAGGTCAGAATTCCCGTTATTGAGTGGTGGCTGTCCCCTTTACCCAGATGGGGCATGAACCCTCCCATTTGTCTTGACCTCTACCCAGGAGGCTTTGCCATTTTAATTACTAATCTGACCCCTTGGGGGCATTTCAGTTTGAGATTTCATGTGTTATTCTTTTGCTTCTATGTCTCATTACCTTTTATTTTTATTTTTATTTTTTTTGCCACGTACCTATTCTGGCTCCTTTTCTCACTGGGCGTTTGGCACCTCAGCCAGCCCATTTCTCAGAATCTCCAGGTAAACTCTTTATTCCCAACTCAGGATACATCCGACACCTCTCATCAGCCTGTTGTGGCAGGCTGGGTTTTTTTCACCCAACAAACATTCCTCCATCTTTTTGTTGTTGTTGTTCTTTTTGCTAAAAAAAAAAAAAAGAGAGAGAGAGAGAAGATGAATCAAAATTTGTCCAAGTTATTTGTGGAAATCCCATTTCATTTTGCCTGGGATTGGTTTAGGGGGGGGCATCTGACTAATTTCTGGCCGGTGACATTTAAGAAGAAATCTACTAGGAATTTCTAGCAAAGATTTTTCTCCTTCATGAAAGAAAGATTATATTTTGGGGAAAACTCCTATGTGGAGATGTGATGCTAGGCATTGTGGCAGCTTTCTTGTGACCAAGAGGCAAGGTACCCTTCTCACGCTGAGAGTAACAGGAGACAGGAAGATCCAGGGATCCTCACGATATCACTGATCCATTGAACCAAATCTACGTCTCCTTATTATGGACTTCTAATTTTGCAAGCCACAAATGCACTTATAGTTTAAGACAGTGTTAGACTTAAAAAAACCCCCAAATACCAAATACATTTCTAACCAATACATTTCTTTCACCAGGTAGATTGTAAGCTTCATGAAGACAGGACTGTGCTCTGTGACAAGTTCATAATATATTTAATAAAATGTAGTAATTTCAGAGTAGTAATGTGAGCTAATATATTTGATCTCATTTTAAAGGCCAGAGTTCTGGGGCTTCAAGGGCATAAATTACTTGCCTGTGTTCCCAGCTGTAGCCTCAGTTGGGAAATAGGGGAATCTGTATTTGGATGGTGTGAGTCTATAATCCATACTCTATGGACTCTGGTCCACATAGTAGGCTGTGCTTCCTGCCATCCTCAATGGAAGGAGCAAATGAAATATCTCCTACAGGTTTTGCCTTGCAAAATACAACAGACGACAGAACTATCTGGCAGAATTTGTTTCCCCTGAGCACTGATTCACCAGATGCTATTTTCGTGCCATTTATGAGTAGAGCCACAAAAATTGTCATCACGGAACCCGACAGTTAGAAGGGACCTTTGGCATCTCTCCCTTTCAGCTGCCAGCCTCTGAGTTCATGCTGTAGCAGCTAGAACGTGGACTGTGGAGTCTGATGGGCTTGATTTTAAATACCAGCTCTGCTACTCAAGCTGTGTGACCTTGGGCACACAAAGCTAGGCTTCTGAGGCTTGGTTTCATCATTTACAAAAGGCAGGGTGGTTATAAGGAGATAAAATATTGGAAGTGCTTTGCACAAAACCTAGCACATAGTAGGCACTCAATAAACATTAGTTTCTAAGTTCTGAGGTCACCTATAAGTGAATTTTTATGTTTATACATTTTATTTCATTTGACATATGAGGCAGATGTGAAAGGGATGTGGGAAATTCTATTGATTTCATAACCTTTATTTCCAGTTTCCAGGCCAGAGAAGTAAACCTCAGTTCATCCCATTGTAAAAGAGAAAGAACTAGAACTACCTTCCACCTAATGCACAGCAAAGCTGAGCTCTCCATGACTTAATTAAAAATTGCAGAATATCTTCCTATCCGCTGATGAATGACATTTAAATAGAGACTAGTTTTCAGCTATTTCATTACTTGGTTAGGTAATACGCTCCAAACAGTGTGCCTTAGTAATTACTGTACACTTTTCTTAACTACCCTGTTTACTGATTGCCTTATACCCGGATGATACACATACATAATTTTATATTTATGGATAAGTGCTCTTTCCTGACAACTTGAACATCTAAATTAGGCAACGCAAATTCAGATAATTGTAGAGAAACATTTGTCGTCTGGCATATGAGATCTCTAGGTAAAAACATAATTATGTGTATCTGTTTGGAATCAATCAAAGGTAGGTGGCCTGACGTTTATCAGTTATCTCCCCATCATCTTCTTGTTTTTAGAAGAAATTCAGATTTACCTGAAAAAATGGCTTCTAGGTTTGACAGCTCTCACCAAATGTCCATGCCCTTACTTTCATAACCTGGTGTTCTTGGAGCTTCTGGGGGCAGATGAGCATTTTAAACTGAAATAGCTATTTTTTTTTTTTAAGAAAGACTATCCAGCAAGTTTTTGCATGTCGCTTCTTCTGACAAAAGATCTGGCCAATTAGATTGGCATATGACTCTTGTCTGGTCAATCATTGAACTCTATTCCTCAGGCATCAGTAATTGGCTGAATAGGTGGGCATGTGACCTTAGCAGAGCCAATGAGCATTCTTCCCTGGAATTGATGTATATGCTGGAGGAAAGACATTCTTGCTTTTGGCTGGAAATATAAAGGAAGCTGGAAGCTGCAGGTGCTGGGAGGTATCTTTCTTCCCCTCGTGTGGAGAAGACTTGTCTGCAGGGTAAGATAATGAAATGAAACTATGGAGAGGAAAGGGAGGTGACAAATTGATGGGGGAAGGAGAGAGAGAGAGAGAGAGAGAGAGAGAGAGAGAGAGAGAGAGAGAGAGAGAGAGAGAGAGAGAGAGAGAGAGAGAGAGAGAGAGAGAGAGAGAGAGGTTGGCATGCCAAGGCCCAGTCATTGCCTGGGGGCCTCATCCCTGTAGCTTTTCCTTCAATTCTTTCCAAAGTATCCTTTTCAAACCACTTGAATCAATAAATTCCATTCCCCTTTGGATGGTTTGACTTAACTGTTCTATTCCCAGCAGCAAAAAGAAGATGATTTTTCTGACAAATTTCCCTGTCGATTTTGAGAGTGGCTGGACACTGCCTCCCACACTGTTCTCTGCTCAGGATCTGCTCTGAGCCCAGCAGTTCAGGAGACTTGTGTGTGGCCTGTGACAAGGCAGAATTAGTGGCTTCTTACACATTTTCTGAGGCTCCAGGGCCTCCTCCACGACGGAAATGGAGGCGAGAAAGTGACAACCAGCAGATTTTGGTAAGGCTTATTGGGCCTCACACTTATCACTACTCTTTGACTCAGTAATTCTAATTCTCGATCTCTATTCTGAAAAAAAAGAACAAACTGGAACAAAGATTTATCCATAAAGGTGCTGAGCTAGGCTCTATCAAGCTGGTCAGCTGGAAACAACTCTGGGACCCACAATCTTGATGAAATGATATTAATTGTGATTCCTCTGCATTTCACATGTCCCATAAAGAATGTGCAATTCTATTCTAAATATTTATGCTACATTAGTGAATGAAAAAAATAGGACAGGGAAACTGTGAAAAATGCTTTGTGAAAAATACTTTATGTAACAAGCCCCAAACACAAAGATTGGAAGGAAATATGCCATTATTTAACTGTGACTGGATGATGGGATTGAGGGTATATTTTTTTCTTGCTTTCTTACATTTTTCTTTACCTTTCAAATTTTCTATAATGAATGATGTCTTACTTTTATAATCAGAAAAATAAAATCAATCCAAATCCAATAAAGCAAAATGAATCTTGATTTTACTACACTCTACCTTCTCTGGATGAGTAAAGATGACCACATTTCTAAGTGGAGCGGGGGGTCTGGGAAATCAATATCCTCTGTGATCTTGCAGTATGCTCCTTGATATTTCTTTTCCTAGGCCTTTTACCTACTATAAGCAGAGCTATGAATTCTATGCAGTTAAAGATAAAGGTAAAGAGAATGGAAAGGACCATTGATGGAATATTGAGTATGAAGGGGCTACACAGTCATTTGGGGAGCTGCTTTGTTGGAGGTGGGGGGTGGGTTTCAGCAATGTCCATGGGAAGCTCCTGGGGCAGAGCAGTGGGGGACATGTTTCCAGGATGGATTCTGAGGAGGATGTCAACATATCCGTCCATCCCCCCGGATGCAGAATGCTGATTTTGCAGAGAGGACATGAGTTGAGGACCGAGGGCTCAGAGGGGAGAGGGCGAGAGCTGCAGCATCTTAGAGCCATTCCCAACCTGGTCAAGCGCTCGCCCATTTACTCTCGTTCAGTCAGCAAGTAATGACTAAAACATCTGTTATGTGCCCAGGACTGTGCTTGAATCTGGGTGACAGATGAGTGAGACAGCCAGCATTCTGCAGGGCCTCGGGGTGGTTAGAAAGCCTCTGCAGAAACCAATGGCTCAGACTCGTGCTGCCCAACAGGAATATAACTGTATACAATTATATAATTTTACATAATTAAAAGTTTTCGTAGTCACATGAAAACAAGTGAGAAGAAACAGATGAAATGAATTTAAATAATGTATTTTAGTTAGCGTTAGATATCCAAAATAGTATCATCTCCACATGGAGTCAACATATAAAAACATTATCAATGAAATACCCTTCATTCTTTTTTCTACAGTTTTTTTTTTTTAAAATAGACATTTTTCAGAGTAATTTTAGGTTCACAGCAATATTTAGAGGAAGGTACAGAGATTTTCCATACACCTCTTGCCCCACCATACGCAGCCACCCCCACCATCAATGTCCCTCACCAGAGTGGTACATTTATTACAAATTGATGAACCTACATTGATGTATCATAGTTGCCCAAAGTCCATAGTTTGTGATAAAAGTAAACTGGCATCTTAAGATGCTTAGCCATAGAGCTTGGAGGACTATGGGCAGAGCTGGGCCCCTTGTTAACCCTCTAGCCCTGACTTTCTGTTAAACTTTGTGGTAACTTCCGGGGGAGGGGTGCTAATAAATAGAGTAGCAATCTTGGAACTGGGATTATTCTTCTTCATGTGGGCAGCCGGCGGAGTCCCAGGTTGGAGGTGTACATTCTCGCACTGGGGTGGTGGTTTTTGTTTCTTTTTCTTTTTCCGAATAAACCACCCTTTTGGTGGATTTTCTCGAGAGTTATTTTTGCCAGTTGACATTTGCAACAGGGTTCAGTCATGGTGTTGGACGTTCTTTGGGTTTGTTGGACAAATGCACAGTGACATGTACCTACCATCATAGTATCATTCAGAGTAACTTCACTGCCCTAAACATTCTCGGTGACCATTTTGCACCTGAGGATTGCAGAGCATTTTCTTTTTTTTTTTAAAGATTTTTTGTTGGGGAAGGGGAACAGGACTTTATTGGGGAACAGTGTGTACTTTCAGGATTTTTTCCAAGTGAAGTTGTTCTTTCAGCCTTAGTTGTGGAGGGTGCAGCTCAGCTCCAGGTCCAGTTGCCGTTGCTAGTTGCAGGGGGCGCAGCCCACCATCCCTTGCGGGAGTCGAACCGGCAACCTTGTGCTTGAGAGGACGTGCTCCAACCAACTGAGCCATCCAGGAGGCAGCTCAGCTCAAGGTGCCGTGTTCAATCTTAGTTGCAGGTGGCAGAGCCCACCATCCCTTGCGGGACTTGTTGGGCAGTTGCAACTGAGACCTCAGCCAATCCCAGTATCATCAGTTGCCTGGAGCTGCCATGACTGCAGAGTTGTCCTGCATGGAAGCAAGAGGCCAGGGCCAGGCATTGAGAGCAGGCTGCTCCCAGGGAGGAAACGTGTGCCTGTGGGAGAGGCAGCTCTCTTCTACCAGGTGGGTGTAATGCCAGGGATGAACTTGACTGCGAGTTGTCAGCCAGCCATTCTCCTAGTAGCTGGAGGAATGGGTGTCTTGGTCCTGGTGGAGAGATCTGAGCACACACCACAGTATCCACGAAAAATACCAGCCTTCCAGGGTCCTTAGGAGGCTTCAGTGCCATAAGGTACACAAAGTGGTTGACAGAGCATGGCACATACTAGCCTCTCAATAAATGGTCCCTGATGATATTATTATGATTATGATAATTATGATTACTCTGAGTTCAAGAATATTTGTGAAGAAGCATGCATGAGTCCCTCCAGTGAATTCCCTCAATGGATAAAAGGAAGCCACGAGTGACTTCCAAGCCACCTTAAGGTTTGGGGAATTGCAAGGAAATAACAATCCTTGGAGAGTTCAGCTGCCTCTGCCGCCTTTGCAAAGCCTCTAATCGCAGAGATGCTGACAGTAGATTTGCATCTTAAAAAAGCCAACTCTGCAAACAAAGGAACCATTCTGCTTTTGAAGGGGCAAGCGAGAAACGCTGGAAACAGAGGTTTGAACAAAGCCATTTTGCGTCTGAACCATCTCGGGTTTATGGTTCTCTGGAGCTGAGAACACTCCTGGAACTAGCTAGAATGTGCCGTTTTATTTTCCTCGGGGCAGTTTTATTCTGCATTCTCACTAGGCTGGGGGCTGCCTGGGACTTGACTAATTATTTCCGGCTTGAACTCGGAGCAGGGGCCTGTC
The DNA here is from genome assembly GCF_057876585.1 of Rhinolophus sinicus. Classification (NCBI taxonomy): domain Eukaryota; kingdom Metazoa; phylum Chordata; class Mammalia; order Chiroptera; family Rhinolophidae; genus Rhinolophus; species Rhinolophus sinicus. The sequence goes on along the minus strand of NC_142510.1, from coordinate 9,162,521 downwards.
CTGAGCCCTTTGCATTTACACAGGACACCTTGAGGACACCCCTGAGGCAGGATTTGTCCCTCACGCCTGGTCCCACTGTGGCAGCCTTTGATCCCTCTCTGGCCGAAATGCTGAGTCAGCAGGATATGCTGCCGGAGCAGGAGACACAAAGCCTATTAGCGCCACTAGCAGTTTGTTCCCAAAGGGCCACCACCCTTTCCCCTCTCCTGGGAGCTCAGAGGGGTCTGGCATAGCACATGCGCTTGTCCTGGATGGGACGCAAGGACACACAGTAAACTCCTTGAAGACGCATCTTGCCATTGTATCCCCAGAATTATCATGGGGCTTGGTACGTAGGAGAACGTCAGTGAATATTTATTTGTTGGGTAAATGAATGAACGAATGAATTCTCCAGAAGGTCCTGGAAGGCCCAAACTCACCCTCCTGATTTTTGGGTCCCAGGAAGGCGAGTGTGTTGCCAAGGGTGGAGGTGTGAGTGTCTGGGGGTCATCACCAGGTGTTTCACTCCCCCGAGCCCTCGGCCCCTTGGCGACTGTGTATATTGAATGGTCTTCCGCATATGAGTGTCCCATAGTGATGGAGAGGCAGCAAATGCCATGGGGTTTCATGTTCCAGAGCCTTTACACGTGCCACTCCCTCTGCCTGCTCAACTTCCTTCCTCCTTGCTTCTCCTCACTTGGATAAGTGCTGGGCATGCCTGAGGGCCGGATGTAGTTGCTTCTTCGAGGGACCGTCCCCAGCTCCCCGTCCTCCTCCCACAGCCTCTGGGCCTCTGTCTGCCATAGCACGTTTCCCAGGGGGGAGGTGTGTCAGCTTCTGAACCCCTGCTGACCTGTGGGCTCTTTGAGGAGGAATTGGCTGGGACCAGTCTGAGGCCAGCACCCTGTAGGGAGTGTGGAATGGAGCACGGGATACATATATTGGTTTTTGGAAAGAAGGAATGAATGAATGAAGTCAGAATGGTCTCAGGAAATCCTCAACCTGGGGAGTGTTCTGGAGAGGTGGGGGGCTTGGACATTGCCAGAAAAGTCAGAGACAAATCATTTAGAGTCCCACCCTGGAGAGTCTGGGGTGCAGGGGGCAGGTGGTCTGTGGATGACACTTTAGGAACTCAGCAAGCAATTAAACAAAAAAAGCCCTTCTCTCTCGCTCACACTCTCTGAACTTAACGAGTGAGTGGAAAGTATTTCGTATGTAGGATCAAACAGACTATCTTTCCAAACGTATTGCATCTAATTCTAGACAAAAAGAAGCAGAGATGATCCTGTCCCAGGAGGGCCCAGGGAGATTATGATAAACATTCTGCTACTGGAGGTGGGAGAGGAGGGGAGGGAGCGATTGTGGCAGAGAAAGGAGAGACGATGCAGTGGACAGTTACAAAGGGAGAGCAGGGGAAAGAGAGGTTCAGTGGTTCCTCAGGAGCGGTACCGTTTCTCCTAAGCCTGGAGTGAGGTGGCATTTCCGTGTTATTGCAGAATTCAGAAGGCACAGAGGCAGAGATGCAGACATGCTCATCTTACCCTGACTCATCTCGAACCATGACGGCTCCCAGTTTCTGTTATTTGCCCTGATATCTGAGGGTGGGAGATTCTGGAATGTTCCTAGTAAGGATAACTCAGCACTTCTACAGCCCAGCTTACAGTGTACTTTCCCCATGCATGTTCTCATTGGATCCTCTCAATAAATCAGTGAAGTCATCACCACTGTCCCGTCTCTTACACCTGCCCTTTGCCCAAAGAGGGAAAATGAACTTTGTTTAAGAATGTAGAGACAAGGAAATGGCACAATGCCTGTGACAGGCATCACTAATCTATCCTGGCACTAGCCTGGTGACCTCAACCGTTGAGCCAGGCAGTCATTACGAATCAAATGGAGATGAAAGCAATTTGCCTTCTGCTGGACCCAGAAAAAGACCAGGTTGCCTCTTAGGATATTTCAAGTCCTACCTTATGCTGTCACCCATCCAGCATTATGTCCCTCTGTCCCATCGTGGCTGTTAGCTGCTGTTGTACCCATGACTTGGGGACCCCTGACCACCTCTGTCTCACACTCATCTCCTTCCTTCTCCTTTTGTGGGACTCTGTATGGCACCCCCCTCTTTTAGTCCTGCCAAGGTCTTCTTGACCAGGAAGTCACACCCCACTGCCTCATACCATTCAGATCCCTTCCGCTCGGGAGTCTGGGGTCTGCAGGGCAGGTGGCCTGTGGTCTATAATTCTGTAGAGAAAGACCTCTCAACCTTGGTACTATTGACATTTTGGGCAGATCATGCGTTGCTAGGAGGGCGTCCCTGTGCACTGTAGGATATTTAGCAGCATTCCTGGTCTCTACCCACTAGATGCCAGCAGCACTCCTTTTCAGAGCTGTGATGACCAACGATATCCGAATATCCATCGCCAAATGTCTCCGAGGGGTTAGGCAACTTTGCCCCCGCTTGAAGTATGGCTTTGGAACTTGACCCTTGAACAATGCGGGTTGTTTAAAAAGAAAAAGCGGTTCCCAATGGGTGAGTGATGGGAGTTTGGTGGATAAACAGCCCGGCTCCCTTACGGCTCAGTGGGCTCACTCTGATGTGGTTTTCAGACATTCCCCAGTGGGACGAGCCCCAGAAGCCCATCACAGCTCACACACGGACGCACCCTGTGTTGGTTTTCTCTTTTCCCCAAGTCACTTCCTCACTTCCCACTGGAGATTCCTGAGACCATCCCCCAAATAAAGGCATTGCAGCCAGATCCTGTATCAGGGTTGGTTTGCATGTCCATAATTCAATGGTGAGAAATGGCGGAGCATCATGTAGGCATGACCCAGCCCATCCCTGTAGCTTGTGAGCACTGAAACGTCTAGACTCCCAGCCGTTCTGAGAATGGCCTTGCGTGGCTCCCAGGTGACTGGCACTGCATGGCCCCCTGCCAGAGCTTCTGTACCGAGAACCCTGGGAGGTAATGTCAGAATCAGAGGCAGGAGAGTCTAGTGGGTAGGGGAGAGAGTGGAATTGAATGTCAGGGTGTGGCCTTGGCTCTGACATGTGATTTGGGGCAAGTTACTTCTCTCACCTCAGATTTCTCCTCTGGAGGACACTCATATGATATGATTTATCATCCAGCCAGGGGCACAGGAGGCAGGAGGAGTACCATGTTAAAAATTATTCCAGAACCGTGGGCATGAGCTGGGCTTGATTCTCTGCTAAGTGGGGATAATAACAGTGCTGTTGGGAGACCTAAAATAAGACCTTGCAATAATCTTACAAGACAAGTGCTATTATTACCCCATTGAACAGATGAGTAAACTGACACTGAGGGAGTTTCAAGGACCGGCACAGGATCCCGGACTTGCTCAAGTCCAGGGACATGTTCACTGCCCTTGACTATGATGCTACGATGGTGGGGTAAGGGGGCGGTGCTGCTGGTACTGCCACCAGCTTTCCAAGTGCTATGTTACACTTACTGAATGCTTGCTCCTCACTGGCGCGTCGCCTAGGCTGTGCCATTTATCCTCACCACTGCTCTACGAGATCCAGGCACCACTACTATTGCAGACCTAACTTCTAACCACTATACCTGCCTGCCTCAGATTCTGAAATTCGCTCCCAGAGTTCTTGGTAAAGAGGCTTTGACAAGGCACCACAAGATGTCCGTTGGTAACTTGTCAGCCTGGAGCCGTCTGGAACCTGTCTCCGAACTCCTAGGAATCCTGAAGGTCTGTTCCTCACAAACCACAGGAATGGGCCGAATTGTGTCTCCATTATGCTCAGCCATCGGTCACCCTTTAATGATGAATATATAAATTGAGCTTCTTTTATTTTTCAAGGCCGTAAAACTGTTTAAAGTAGCTCCTTCTTAGCCTATTCTCACAGATAAACACAAACAAATCATACCACTCTTCTTTAAATTATGCATTAAATACACATCTGAAAAACTTCCCCGTAAAGAGTAGGACTTTGAACATATGGGGTTTTAATTGGACACTAAATCAATTTTCATATCTCTGTTGACGGAATTAAAAAATACATTCCTAGCTTTATTTCAAATGTCTGTCATTGTGACATGATAAAAGATAAGACCCTCCTTCAAACCTCTGTGATTTGGATCCCCGTTGCTTCCACTTACTTTCCAAAATTCATATCTCAGCCCAGGTACCTGTGATAGAGAGATTAAAATGGTTCTCGATGAGCCGAGCACAATGTTCAGATAGCATCGGAGAGTAGAAAGTAGAAACGCAATAGGATTGCTGAGGAAATACGCACGTGTGGTGTGAGCAGAGAAGTGATGGCAGAGAGAGCCTGGGGTGGGGAGAAAACAAAGAAAAGAGCAAGAGGGGAGGGAGAGAGCCTGCATGGTGGGGGAGGCGGAAGTATTTACTTTCTGCCAAGTTCTTTAACTCCAATAGATCATTTAATTCACTCTCTCATTCCAGGAGGTAGGAGCTCCATTCTACAGGTGAGAAAACAGAAATTTAGGAAGGTCATGGGATGAAAGCTAGGATTTGGTCCCAAGTGGTTCTGGCTCCCAAGCATCTGCTTTTTCTCACATGAGGAGGGCTTGATGGTCAGCTCTGTACAATCTTATTGGGGCCACACTTCCCTGGTAGATGACAAAGTACCATTGCTGAATGAGGTGTGGGGTGTTGATGAGTGACAACCTGCTGAGGGTGGCGAGTTTCCTAGTTAAACGCTATAATTTCTCAGGGGGCTCTGGGATAAGATAGCAGAACTATTTCTTGTGAGGAAATGAGCTCTCTGTCCGTGGAGTAATCATGGACAGCCCTCTGGTGCCTCCTCTGGGATATCACCCAGTGAATTAGAAGTCCCTGAAAATACAGTAACGGAAGTGTCTGAGGTCCCATGTTTAGCCACTGGGGAGAAGAAATGCTCTTCAGGTCCCTTTCAGATCAGAGCCCTTCACACATCTCTTAGAACATTTATCTCATTCACCTTCATACTTGGACAGTGAGGAAGTGAGAGAACAATTCTGAGAGTTGAAATCATCCAAAAAAGACCTAGCTGTGAGGAAAAAAACAAACAAAAAACCTGGTTGTGACTTCCAGCCGTGTGACTGTAGGCAAGTTCCTATGCATCTCCCAGACTCAGTTTTCAATCTGTAAAATGGGGGAATAACAGTATTTACCATCTCCTGTGATGCATCTATTATATGTATCCCCCAAATTCATGTTGAAGTCCTAACCTCCAGGACCTCAGGTTGTGACTGTATTTGGAGACAGGGACTGTAAAGAGTCATTAGGTTCCACAAGGTCACGAGGGTGGGCCCTAATCCAATCTGACTCGTGTCCTGAGCAGAAGAGGACACAGTAGACACTGTGGATGCACACACAGAGGAAATATCACGGGAAGTCGCCGTGAGAAATGGCCGTCTGCAAGCCAAGGTGGAGGCCTCCGGAGAAACCGGCCCTCTGGCACCTGGATCTTAGACTCCAGGCTTCAGAACTGTGGAAAAATAAATATCTGTTGTTTAAGCCACACCAGGTATATTTTGTTATGACAGCCCCAGGAGAAGAATTCACCATCATCAATGGTTGTGATGGGAATTCAGGGGTCAAAGTACATAAAGCACCTCGCAGGGTGAAGGCACTTAGTGGCCCCAGCATGTGCCGGTTTGCCTCCGCCCTGCAGTCTGTAGTGGTCTCAGTGCTTCCATAAGCTTCTGGGAACTCCTTGAGAGCTTCTTGTTTCCGTCTTTGTACCCAGGCACAGTCAGGGCTCAGTACATGTTTGCTGACCTGAGCTGCAGATGCGCCGTGCAGTGTGGTTACTTCCTAAAGCACAGGCGCTCTGGCCCTGTCCCTGTTATCAGCCCTCCCGAGTCCCACCCCAATGTCATTTGGATTTTCTCCCCTCATCATGGAACCTCGCTTAGGAGGTCTGAATCGCCTGCGGCAGCCCGTCTCTCATCAACAGCCACCCTCTATTGAGCAGTAAGCATGTCGTAGACACTGGGTTTCTCACAGATTGTCCCATGAAAGTCTCCCAGCAACCCCACAATGTAGTAAGAATATTATCATTTCCACCCCTGTCGATGAGGAAACTGAGGTCCCAAAAGGCTAACTGTCCCAAGTTATCCACCCAGCTAGGAAGTGATGAGTCAAACCTGGGCTGATCTGATGTCAAAATCAGTGTACTTACCACTAATTGAACGTACTTGAAATTTAGATGCCGCGGTTAATGAAAACAACAACAGCAACAACAGTAAGTACCGTCTAGTGATTGCTTGTAATGTGCTAGGCATTGTGATCAATTGTTTACCGGCATTTTCTCCTTTAGTCCTGTCAACAACCCATAGGTAGTTACTATCATCCCCTCCTTCTACAGATGAGGAAACTGAGGCACAGCGGGGTTTGTGACTTGCCCAAAGTTGATAACGAATCGGGGGTGGAACAGAATGTGGCCCTGAGCGCCTCTCTTCTTAATCACTGAGCAGCCACCAGAACCCTGTGCTAGGGGTCCTCGTTTGTTTTAGCACCAGAACCCTTTCTAGGAGAGGCCCAGAGAGGTGGAGAGCATTATCTGGGGATCGCACAGCTGGCGAGTGGCTGAGGGATGACTTTTAGCCCCCAGGACTCCGAATCTTTCTGCTGTCCCTATGTGTGCTTCTCTCACTCTGTTTCTGTTTTTTTTTAACCTTATATCTGCTCCCAGGTGGCCTTGAGGACTTCTCCACCCTGAAAGGTGCAGCCCCCCAGTAAGTGACTGATAGTCAGGCATTCACAGGGGAAGTGGCCTGGAAAGGCCCCAGTGCTCATTTCCTCATTATTTTGATTCTGAGCGCCTGCAAACTGAGGACTCAGCAGCACCGGGATTAGGCAATTCTCTTGCCTCCTGTAATGTACTTTCTCTGAATTGGTTCTTTCGAGACAATTATTTGAGGCCTTCAGATTGTTCCCGCAGGCGAGCTGAGAAAGTCAATCGGCACATCTCCATATTCAGACGCATCTTAGGGTTCCTTTCATCCTGAACTTGGACTCAACCACAGGACGGGAAAGGCAGGCGAAAGGAAAGTTGTTCCTTACACCAGAGCGAGGGTCCAACGATGCCAATCTTCTCTGTAAAAATCATGCATCAGGCCCTTCTGTGCTTCTTCCTATTTTATCCTCCTAAGTCCTAGAGTTCACCTCTGAGATGGACACCATTATTTCCATTTCTTGATTGAGGAAATTGAGGATCATTGAGGTGAAATAAAATTTCCCAGGGAATGGAGCAAGTCTCCAGCTCTTTCCATCTTTCACTCATGTCTCCTTTCTTTGAACTTTCAGAGTATAAATTGCCTCTTTCCTCGTTTCGCACTTACTAAGTGGTAGCCTTACCTTTTATTTAATTGCTCTGGAGAGGCAGCAGAGTTTAGAGGTTAAAAGGATAAGCTTTTGAATCAGACAAATGTGGTTTGAACCCTGGTTCCTTTTTTTGTTAAATACTTAGTTATTTTTATTTTATCGACAATGCAAAAAACCTTTTTACTCTGACCTAAAATATTCATATGTACTGTATTTATTGATTTTTAAATTTTTTCAATTACAGTGGACATCAATGTTATATTAGTTTCAGGTGTACAATGTAGTGATTCGACAGTTATACTTGTTACCTTACGAAGTGAGCACCTCAATAACGCTAGTGCCCATCTACATGCATAGTGATTATAATATTATTGACTATACTCCCTCCATCCCTTATTAGCCATGTAACCTATTAGCTTTTAACCTCTCTGAGCCTGTTTCCTTTTCTGCAAAATGGGGATGAAAAGAGTACTTAACTCCTGGAATTCTTTTGGGGGAGAATAGTGTATTTAAAGTAGTTAGAACAGTTCTCACACGTTGCAAATGCTGAACATGCTTAGCTGACCTTGTTGTTTATGTTGCTGTTGCTCATTTGTGTGGGCCTGGATATGACAAATGCCGAGAGGAAAGCCAGGCATCCGGGTTTGTTATAAAGTTGGCAAATTCTAGCTGTGTGGCTTTGAGTAAGACACTCAAATGCTCTGAGTTTCAGCTTTTATTTAAATTCTGTTCAGTGGGGATATTGAGCTTGGTTCTGCTTGCTTGACAGACTTGTGGGGGCTGAGATGGCACTAAGGACCTTGGACAGCACCCAGCAGCGTGGAGATGTTTACTTCAAGTGCGTATGTTGAATGAATGATGAATAAGGTAATGTTACATAAAAAAAAAAATCCCAAAGAGCTTTATAGGTATAAAGGACTACTAGGTCAATAGTTACCACGCGGAAAGAAGGAAGCTTAGAGGAAATCACCAGGATGAAAGAAAATGAAGGAAGGGCTGAGAAGAGAGTCCTGTCTCCTTGTGGGCCATGATGCTGGTGGTGAAGAGCAGGGGTCTGGAATTACACAGCTGGTGTGAAGCCCCACTTAGCCATTTTCCAACTGTGTCCTTGGATACATTACATAAGCTTTCTGGGTCTCGGTGTCCTCACCTCTAAAAGTGCACCGATATTACCTCTGTCACAGGGCTGGTGAGAGGATTAGTAAGACAAGCGTTTAGCGCACAGCCTGGTACCCAGGAGCTACTTAGTGACACTGCTGTTATCATCACTCTCATGGTTACCGAGCACTGTGCTGGCGGGGGGGGGAGGGGTGCTTAGGAAACTAACCCTTAGGAAGGACCAACTTTTCAGTCGTATTTTATCTCATCCTTACAACAACCCAAGAGGGAGATGCCATGATTATGCTCTGTGTGTTTACACTGAGCATCTTCGGCTCAGAGAAATGAAGTAACTAACTCAACGATGCACACGTGGGAAGTGGTGGAGCCTCAGACTGACCCCAGGTCTGTCTGATGGCGGAGACCTTGGTCCCTGCTCCTCAGTGCAAGGACAGGAGCTTTCACAAGTGGATGAGGAAGGAGGGGAGGCGAAGAGGGAGACAAGACCTGCCGAGCAGCCCGAGCAGAGGCAGCTGCTGGCGCTAGACCTGTGTCAGTGCAAAGGACTTCCATTGCTCCAAGAAACTGCCAGACCTGTGATATTTAAACTGCTTTCCTTTCTTTTCAAGTCTATCAAGGCTTGTACATGTTCTTGACCTTGGGGGGGCTCCTGGAACTCTGAGGAGCACAGCATGAGGCTGACATCTATTCACCCAAGACACGGTCTGGAGATATGTGGTGTCCTCTTTCAATTGGGAACTGGTTCTAGAACCTGTGACTGGGTAATAGGTTTGAAAAAGAAGAGAGGTACCTTGCTTTCCTGAGTGTTACAGAAATCTCGAGTCACTTGGGATTCTCATAGGAGATGCTGGAGGAAAAGGCAAGTGTCCTTGAGACTTATAGTTGGAAGGCAGAAGTATGGAAACAGCTGTGTCTGTTGGGGGCTTAGACAGCTCCGTTGGAGGGTACTGAATATTGTCAAATGTTTTAAGACTAAGACAAGGATTTGAACTGTTCTGTTGAGAATACAAGTAGCAAACTCTTTCTGCCTCCCTTGCTATTGACTTGATATTTTTAACGGATGTAACTTTCTTGGTGATAGGATTTGGGCCTCATGAAGAGACAGTCTGAGATAACCCCTCAGTGTGGGCCAGACTTGCTCTATGAAACCTTTGTAAAAGTTTCCACAGTGCTGTGGTTAAGAGCTTAGATTCTGGGGCTCTGAAGACCTGCTTTCCTACTCACCAGTCATGAGTCCTTAGGCCACATGATTAGCGGCTCTGGGCCTCAGTGACCTCATCTCTAAAATGGGTACAGTGATACATAACTCCTGGGATAATTGTAGGTAAGAAGTGAGAAAGGCATGTGAAATTGTTTAGATTAACACCCGGCATATAGTAAAGTAAACATTAGATGTCAGCTATTGTTATTTATGATACTTTTAAGGGCTCAGTTTAAGGAGTCACAATATATGTGCTCTAATAAAGCTCTGTCATTTGCGTGGCAATGGAAGGGCAAGTTAATTAATTGCTCTGAAACTCAGTCTCCCTGCTTATAAAATGACAACATTAACAACAATAAATATATAATTTGCAGGGCTCTTTTGAACGAAAGGCAAAGTTTATTAAGTGCTTAGGAAACTGCTTGAACCCTAGAAGCATTAAGTACATAATACTATTTTCCTGATTCTCTTGGTCTTGCTGGAGAAGGGGAATTGTCTGCCTCCATGATTTTAGGAAGTACTGAACGCAGGTCAGTAACTCTGCAGAAAATATGAAAGTGACTCGTTTGTGTTCTCAGCATTGTCTGAAGAGCCCAAGAGACCTGGCCCATCCACTGTTTTGGTGGCAGCCACGAGGACATCTGTAAAACACTCAGCATGATCCATTTGCAGTGGGCACCTCAGTGGGGCCCAGGGGAATTGGAAACAGTGCACAGAAGGGTTGGAGAAAGTCCTGTCCATCTTTCCTGCTGTTTCTCAGACATCCCAAGCCCAAGAGTCAATTTTAATGGAAAGGAAAATGCTACCAGGGAATGGAGAGTCCTGTTAAGAGCAAAGCATCAGTATAAATATAGGCTGGGTTTCTATGAGCTCCCTGCCAACTGCTTATGGATAAGGATGTACGTGATGGGGCAACGTATACTTTATCTTTAAGGGGCATGGACCCAGCAGGCTTGCTTCAGTGCAATTATTTCTGAAATACCCTTGAGGATTTTGTCTCTATAGCTCAACATCTCAGTCCTGCAAAGGGTATTGGTAAGACTGTATGTGTGTGGGCTTGTGTGTGTGTAAACTCAGTTCCTTTCAATTCCTGCTCCCTCGAGACTCTCTTCTCTTGGCAGGAGGCCTCACAGGCCACTTGGCAGATGGCTGCTGGTCCTTATCTGCAAAGAGCTGTCAGTCATGAGGCACCTCAGGGTTGACAAGGTTTCACAAGGGCCCTTCTGTCATCTCAGGGCAATCAGATAGCGGAAGGCTTCAGAGCAAAATTTAAAAACCAGGACCAGACTCAGATACATTCTAGGCTCTGTATCTGCCGTACTCCCAGCAATGGCTTGGGTGCCTTCTGCCTCACATGGTAATAACAGCACTACTAATTGTTACAGCACAGCGACTCCCTTCATAACACGGCTACCCCGCTACTGAAGGGACCTCAGCTGCTTTGGAATCGAGCTTATTCAAGTCCAGTACATTCATTACGCTCTGTCCCACACGAGTCTGGGGACAGTGGAAGGGAAGTCAAATTTAAACAAGCTAGGTTCAAGACAGCAGAGCAGAAATTTTAACAGAACAAAATCCCACAGAAGGGGGTGCTAGTATCGGGGATCTGAGACCCCAGGAGGGCGAATGATGTTGCAACAATCATAATGGGGATTATTTACTTGTTGGTTCACTCACGAAACATGTTGACAACATGCCCTTTGCCAAGTCCTGTTCTTGGCACTGGGAGACAGTCAGTCGTCCAACAAGTGAAAGGGAACCAAGCCCAAGTTGGGGGTTTAAACCTGTGACATTTAAGATGAGCATTTACCATCATGACCAGTCTTTCTGCTGCTCGTGTAGTTACTACTACCACTGTTCCTTCTTCCGCCTTCTCCTTCTATCTGGTACCTTCAGGACTAAAGCAATCCATGTTTTTCAAGTAGATTAGTGGCCGGACAAGTCAGTGCAATAGGAAAGAGAAATTGCGTTGTTACTGCTGTACAGATGAGGAAATGCACTAGTGGAAACGTTAGGTAGTCTTACCAGGAGAGGGCAGCAGCTAGTTAGCAAGTAGATAAGAAACCCTGAGGGCCAGGCTAGTGGCTCAGGAGGTTGGAGCCCCGTGCTCCTAAAGCCAAGGTCGCAGGTTCGACTCCCACATGGGCCAGTGAGCTGCGCCCTCTACAGCTAAGATTGTGAACAACAGCTCTCCCTGGAGCTGGGCAGCCATGAGCAGCAGGAGGTTGGCATCAGCTGTCACCGGCTGCTGTGTGCTGCCGCGACTGGTGACCGACTGACTGCCTCAGTCGGGGGAGTGCAAGGCTCATAACACCAGCGTGGGCCAGGGAGCTGTGTCCTACACAACTAGACTGAGAAACAACGGCTTGAACCGGCGTGAGGGGGGTAGGTGGAAAAAAGGGGGGAACATATATATATATTAAAAAAAAAAGAAACCCTGAATTCTCATTAATTCTCATTTCCACTGTTTGAATCACAGCATCACATTTCAGCAATGCCATGATGTATATCTTCTGGGAGGCAGAACTTTTGTCCGATTTGTCCACTGAATGATCCCTTGAGAGGTGCACAGGAGGACTCAGAGAAAATGAGTGAATGGTAAAGAATGAATGAATGAGTGAATGAATGAATGAATGAATGAATGAATGATGAATCTTCCTTACTGACTTGGTTATAATATCAGGAATACTTTACATTTTAATGGAGTCCTCTCTCCTGACCAATCTTTCTCTTTCTCGGCTGGCAAACTGAATGTAACAAACCTGTTCAGAAATAGTCCCCCCAAAATTGACTATTAAAATGAAAAGATTTTGGAATTCGGCCTACGTCCGTATCATTAAAAGTCCATATCACAAGTTTGTACGTTCAGATTCAAGGTTCAAACACTGATTGAAGGGCGACGGGGTGGCTCAGTTGGTTACAGCGCGAGCTCTGGGCAACGGGGCTGCCAGTTCGATTCCCACATGGGCCAGCGAGCTGCGCCCTCTACAACTAGAATGAAGGCAACGAGCTGCCCCTGAGCTGCAGCTGAGCTCCCGGGTGGCCAGATGGCTCAGTTGGTTGGAGCGCGTCCTCTCAACCACAAGGTTGCCTGTTCCCCTTCCCCAATTAAACAAACAAACAAAAAGGGGCGGGGGATTGAAATCTAGTCTCCCTCCTGCCACCTCTTGCCTCCAGCCCCTACCCTGACTGTTCATATTCAGTGGTGGTAAAAATCAATGTGGAAGTAGCATTTGTTTCCTAGATCAGCCTGTCTAAAAAGACTAGTTAGGAAATCAAGCTGTGCTAAGAATGGGTCAGCTATAGCTCCATAAATGATACACTACGCTCTTTAGGCAAAAAATACTATGTTTCCCTCCTGTATTTAAGAATATTTAGGCATAGAAAGGAGACAGGATCGTGCAATAAAAAGGGAACAGACTTCGGAGTCAGGGAGACCTGGGTTAAAATCTCCATGTTCAGAACTTGGACAAGGCTTTACCTTCTCTGGGCCTCAAGTTCTTTAATTTTCAAGCAGAACCACTAGTTCCTACATGTTAGGCATGTGGTGGGATTTATGCAGGGCACCTTAAAAATTCCAAGCCCAATGTTAGGTGTATATTAGGCCGTTCAATCCATGTAAGTTTCCTTCCTCCTTGGAGAATCATTTACATAATGGAGGGGAAGGAACTTCTCAAACTGGGAAACCCTATTATTCCTCAGGGAGGGGCATCTCTCTGGGCCCTCATCTCCTGGTATTTCCTTACACAATCCTGGGTTTCAGCCACGTGGATCCACTTAGGTTCCAAATACATCACACTTCCCCCTTTCCATCTATCGTATTATCTCCATGATTCAAGACCCAGCTTGGTTCCCCAACAACCTTTCTCCGTCCAGCTACTCCCTGTTGCAATAGAGTTGATTTCATTTTCTTCTTTGAGCTCCCCGCCAAACCCGTAATTCACCTCACCGTGTCTTATCACTTAGTATTACATTTACTTGCTGCTGTTCCTTTCTGCTCCAAAAGGAGTATCAGCTCACCCAGGACAGAGTCTCTCTGATTTAACCCGTATCCCGGCAGCGAGCATACAATTGGAGTTCTAGAAATATTTCCTGAATTAACACATATGGTGGTGTTATTACTATTATTAGAACAATAAGAATTTTCTCCAAACTGAAAACAACAAAGCAATATTACAGTAGATGCAATAGAACGGGAGCCTGAATATTATTATGAAATCCATTGCCAGTGGGCCAGTTCCTAACCTTATCCTAAGGATGGAGGGGTTGAATGTCGTCATTAGTTTCCGTCCTCTGAACTAATTGTGCCCACCCTCGTCCTCTCAGTAGACACACACATTGTTAAATGAACCTATAGGGTTCATATGAACTTTCTGGCCAACAAGATAGCCACGTACAGAGAAACCAGAAACAAAAGTAAAAGGCTGACTGGGAAATCTACTAAGATGGATGAACACATTTCAGAACCTTATGCCCAAACAAGGCTTGAGTCATTCCTCATTCCTCCTTGGCCAGTCTAGTCTGGCTTCTGTGTCCGCCATCCCAGGAGAAGTGCCCTCACTGAGCCACCTGTGCCCTCCTTCCTGAGAAACTGCACGGTCTTCGCATCCGTACAGGAGCCAATCAGGGCCCTGCATATGGAGGCTGAGAGACACTCCTACTCCACTCTCACTGCGGGTACAATCCTGAACAAGCTCCTTCACCCGTCTAAACCTCAGTTACTTCCGTTGTCAGGTTAAGACTGGAGTTGTGCCTAATTCAAACATAAAAAGAAATAATCCTCGCAAGGATCACAGCACCTGCCCAGCATAAGAGCATTCAATAAAAGTATTATTGCCAGGCCGGCCCAGTGGCTCAGGCGGTTAGAGCTCCATGCTCCTAACTCCAAAGACTGCCGGTTCGATTCCCACATGGGCCAGTGGGCGCTCAACCACAAGGTTGCTGGCTCGATTCCTCGAGTCCCGCAAGGGAAGGTGGGCTCCGCCCTCTGCAACTAAGATTGAACAGGGCACCTTGAGCTGAGCTGCCTCCTGGATGGCTCAGTTGGTTGGAGCGTGTCCTCTCAACCACAAGGTTGCCGGTTCGACTCCTCGACTCCCGCAAGGGATGGTGGGCTGTGCCCCCTGCAACTAGCAACGGCAACTGAACCTGGAGCTGAGCTGCGCCCTCCACAACTAAGATTGAAAGGACAACAACTTGACATGGAAAAAAGTCCTGGAAGTACACACTGTTCCCCAATAAAGTCCTGTTCCCCTTCCCCAATAAAATCTCAAATAAATAAATAAATAAATAAATAAAATAAAATGAAAGATTGGTAACCTTTAAAAGAAAAAAAGTATTATTGCCACATTTTCCTGGTGTGTGACTGATACCAACAGCTTATTTCTTAGACTGGTTTTCTGGCCTCCCCTCTTTTGCTCTTTCCCTAGAAACTGGGCTTCCCCAGGGTTCTCTCACAGGCTCCCTTTCCATTTCAAGCTATGCATTCTTCCAAGGAAGGCTCATCTACCACCAGAACCTCAGGTATCATTTTTGTGCTGAGGGCTTCCCTTCTTTTATGTCTCTAGCCTAGGTTTTCCCCCTGACCTCCATACTCAAACTACATGACATCTTCTGGACCTCTCCCAGGGACCTCAGACTCAGTCTGCCCCAGAGGCGTACATAGCCTTCTTCTGAAATCTGACTTTTCAAGGTCAACAATCTTGTGATCCACCCAGGTGCTTAAGCCAGAGCGTCCCCCACTTGCCCAGTGAACCATTCATTGTGTCCCGCTGTTTCAGACCATCCGCTCCCACTGCATCATCACCCTTTCTGGTCACTGTGTTTCCCCGAAAATAAGCCCTAGCCAGACCATCAGCTCTAATGCGTCCTTTGGAGCAAACATTAATATAAGATCCGGTATTATATTATATTATATTATATTATATTATATTATATTATATTATATTAATACCGGTCTTCTTAATGTAAGACCGGGTCTTATATTAATTTTTGCTCCAAAAGATGCATTGGAGCTGATGTTCTGGCGAGGTCTTATTTTTGGGGACACAGGGCAGACGTCTCCAGTTGCTTCCTAATTGGTCTCCTTGCTGCCACCCTTGCCCACCTCCACTTCAGCTCCCAGCTGGGGTGATCTTTTAGTAACAAACATCAGATCATGCCATTTGCTTGCCTACAACACATCAATAACCTCTTTTTTTTTTTTTAAAGATTTTATTGGGGAAGGGGAACAGGACTTTATTGGGGAACAGTGTGTACTTCCAGGCCTTTTTTCCAAGTCAAATTGTTGTCCTTTCAGTCTTAGTTGTGGAGGGTGCAGCTCAGCTCCAGGTCCAGTTGCCATTGCTAGTTGCAGGGGGCACAGCCCACCATCCCTTGCAGGAGTTGAGGAATTGAACTGGCAACCTTGTGGTTGAGAGCCCTGCGCTCCAACCAACTGAGCCATCCGGGAGGCAGCTCAGCTCAAGGTGCCGTGTTCAATCTTAGTTGCAGGGGGCAGAGCCCACCGTCCCTTGTGGGACTCCAGGAGTTGAACCGACACCCTGTGGCTGAGAGCCCAGTGGCCCATGTGGGGATCGAACCAGCAGCCTCTGGAGTTAGGGTGCGCACGGAGCTCCAACCGCCGGAGCCACCGGGCCGGCCCCAATGACCTCTTTATTCTGAGCGTAAGATCCCAGCTCCTGAGTATGGCGTAATGGACGCTGTGGCGTGCTGCCCCACACGCCTGCAAGACCAAGGCCTTCGTTCTTCCACCTGCTGGGAGTGTTGGCTGCTGGGAGCACACAGCTGAGTCCCTCCATAAGACAGGGCACTGCCTTGTCCAAGGTTATGGCCCTCAGCAGGGGAAGACCCCACCCAGTGACCGGTAGTGTGGAGGTACAAAGGTCTGGCTCCCTTGCTCCCATTTTGAACAGCTCCAGCGCCCCGTGTGGGGTCAGCTGAGGTCTGTCGTGACTGCATTGCTGTTCCCCTGCTCCCCCCTCCCTTCTGGCTCCCCTCTCTTCCTCCCAGGTGTTGTACTGACAGCACTCCCCAATTAACCTCCTGCATGCAAATCTCTGCTCAGAGTCTGTTTCCTGGGGAAGCTGATCCATGACATGAGGATTCCATGATCCAGGTACAGCACCACACCTGGCGTAAAGGAGGCGTCAGTGACTTCCAGGGGTGGACTCGCTGGTTGGCTGGCTGGGGCAACATGCACGCACATGAAGTGAGGTGCAGAAGTCTCTGTCACACGATCAGCACGGCTTTCATTCAGGGGCTCTCAGGGGCACGGGTAGAGGACACGCAGGGCAGTCAGTGGGCAACGCAGACCCATGTAGATGTTTCCCTCAGTAACGATGGGAACTTGCGATCCAGGTAGCACAGGGGACAGTCAGAGGAGCCTGCCAGTGGTTTTCTCTTAGTGTTAATGCTTCGTCAGCAGGACATTTCCCTCTCAATTGATTTTTGTGTACTCTTACTCTGCCGAGCCAGGAACAAAAAAGAAAAATCAAAATTTCAGAATGTGCATTTCTTCTGCAACCAATGCAGCTCTTGCTGAATTTCACCTTTTTAAGTGACTTGCTGTGGGAACAGCAAGGGCAGATTGCTGGCATGATTCTTTAGGGAATTTTGGTACTAAGCCCATCCCATCAAGCGAAGGCAAAGGGCAAGAGTAAGAGAATCCTGAGCTTTGCTCACAAACCTAGAGTGTGCTATGTTCTACCTTATCTCCAGGCCTTTGCACGTGCCATGATGTCTGCCTACATCAACCACTCCTGCTTTATCTAGATGCATAACTCCTGCTTGTGCTTTGGGAGTCATCCCAGACATAACCTCCTATAGGATGTCTTCCCTGAGTCCCCTGAAGGATTATATACTCTTTCTCTGCTGACCACAACAAATTGTCCAGTAACTTCTTATTTCTCTCTTTGCTTTGGCCACTAGGAAGCTCAGAGTTCCATTTGTAGGTTACCAGTAACCTGTTAAATACAGAGGGTGCCAAAAAAATGTATACACATTTTAAGAAAAAAAAAAAAACTGTATTAAAATTGTAATACTCGATATGTACTGATAACAAAAGATGAATACAAGTCATGCGTATACAATTTTTTTGGGCACGCTGGTATTTTTGAGGAGCTACTATCTGCCAGGCATTTGAGGCAGTGAAATGAAAAGATGTCACTGTCTTCTCTTCATAAAGTTACAAACCAGTAGGGAAAACAGATAAGTAGAATGTCAATTATAATACACTATGATCATTAAAAAACCCTCTGCTGAAAAATATGATTAGAGTCAATATAAGATTACAACTTTATGTTAGTGAGTAAATTAGTGGAAATGAAAAGTAAATGTAAGCAAAAGAAGAGGAAGTCAGAAGTAAGATTAGTGTGCATAACACATACACAGAGGGTGCCAAAAAATGTATACACATTATAAGGAAAAAATGTATTAAAATTGTAATAATATATACCAATAACAAAAGATGAATACAAGTCATGTGTATACATTTTTTTTTTTGGCATCCCCGGTATCTCATTGAAGAGACAGCCCTTCAAGTTAGCTGTGACTAGGCCATTTGTTGACTTGGTGGGACCAGGTCTAAATCCCCCCAATACATAAGACACTGAACAGAATCCTCTAACTTCTTTTTGAAGGTTAAAGTGCCTTTGCACCTTCCCCATGAAGGGGTATAGTCATTTCTGTTTATTTAGCAGGACTATAGGACGCAATGATATAAAGATATTCATACTCCTGACACGATCACATCCGGTATAGACAATAACCATCATCCTCACCTTACAGAGGAAGGACGTGAGGCTCAGAGAGGTGAAGGAACTTGCTCAAAGTCACTCAGCTGAGGAGGAACCAGAATCCCAGCCTCACCCCAAAGCCCACTCTACGTCTTTCCCTACATCCTTCTTTCCAAGGTGCTCTCTTATGATCTTTGTCTCCTTTTGGAAGGAACTCCACTGCAGAGTCTCCACAGGGAGCACACGCAGCGGGGTAGTTTTATTGCAGGGAGGTTTTTTGACCAGTGATTTCTCCGGAATGGCAGGAGTGTGTATCTGGAGCAATGGTTCTCAACCAAGGGCAAGGTTGCTCCCCAGGGGACACTTGGTAATGTCTGGAGACACTTTTGTTTGTAATGACTGGTGTCTGTGCGCTCTCTCGCGCTCTACTGCCATCTAGTGGGTGGAAGTCAGAGATGTTGCTAAACATCCCACATGCATAGGAAGCCCTGGTAACCGCGAACTATCTGACTCAAGATGTTAATAGTACTGAGCTTCAGGAATTCTGATGGAGAGAGATTCCTCCCCTTGCCTGACCCATGAGCAGCCTCTCCCCGCCATGCCTCTTCTCTGTGTCTGCAGAGGAGCCTGGACAGCCAGGGGGACTGTCCCTTGTTCCAATCCAGCACCTCTGCTTCCAGAGAGGTCAATGAAGGTAGAGGGACAAATAGGAATGAAAACACGGACAGAAAAAGCTCCCGGAGGAAATCCAGGACTCTGGGGCCCTTTCAAGCTGACCCACTACTGACTCATTCCTTCCTTTTATCTCCAAAGGCGCAGATATAAGCCACATTGATTGGTATGGAACTGCATTCGATTTGAGGAGGGAAAGATCATTTTTCACGGGCAGCTCTTGGGGTCAATGCTGGCGCAGAATTTCTGCCACCTTGGAGATATATGAGTCAAGTTACTAAGAAATAAAACTGGACATTCCACAAGTAATCATCGTGTAGGGTCTGGGGAGATTCCCTTTGTCTGGTGTTCTTGAATTCCGTCCCCCCATTTTGCTGTATGTGATTTATTAAACTAGTGTTAATCAACTGTTTAATAACTCTATGTGCCAGGCATTACGCGAAGGGCTTTGTGAGTATAATCTCAGTGGACCTGAATACCAGCTGATGAAGTGGGCCCCACCGCTACCTTTACTTTATAGGTGAGGAGACTGAGCCTGAGAGCAGGTAAGCAGTTTCTCCAAGCTCACCGCGTAAATAAGGTGTACGGCTGAGATCTGACACTGCTTCTGATGAACTCCAGTGACCAAGCTCTTAACTGGCGTCTAAAAGGCTGAATCTGGCACTTGAATATGTTTGCTTGACCTGTACCATGTTTAAAAAAAATTTTTTTTGCCAATAGTTAAAAAATTTAAGATTTTACAAAAATTTGATCTTTTCACTCTTCTTAAAAAATAGGAGTATCTGGGCCGGCCCGGTGGCTCAGGCGGTTGGAGCTCCATGCTCCTAATGTCGAAGGCTGCCAGTTCGATTCCCACATGGGCCAGTGGGCTCTCAACCACAACGTTGCCGGTTCGACTCCCACAAGGGGTGATGGGCTGTGCCCCCTGCAAATAACAATGGCAACTGGACCTGGAGCTGAACTGTGCCCTCCACAACTACGATTGAAAGGACAACTTGACTTGGGAAAAATCCTGGAAGTACACACTCTTTCCCCAATAATAATAATAAAAAAGATATCTGGTAATGCTGCAAATTCTCACCTGGCAACAATTGGCTGACGCTGAGTAATAGCTACCCTTTTTGGATAGTGCTGTCACTCATTTATGTGACTTGCTTGGCTCCTGTAGGTAACTGAGGTTTTGACCTTTGGTCAAAACCACTCTGGCACGTGAGGAGTGAGAGAAGAGAGAACAATGCCCACATGTGTTATGAACATTATTCCCTTTGAATCCTCTACTCGTGGGCAATATGACCCAATCTGACCTTGAACTTGACCAGCTCCTCCTTGGGCCACAAGGATGTGAGACTTCACTGCCCATCACTGTGCCCTGAGGTGTGTAGAAAAGGCAGGAATCAGGACCTCCTTACAAGCCAGTGAAAAGGCTCAGGCCTTCTCTCTAAATCCTTTAGCTCTTCAAAGTCCCAAATTTCAGAATTCCTACAGGTATTATTACGCTACTTGTCAGGTCTGGGTCAGCCCCCCTGACTATCAGCCATAATTCTGGTGCCCAGAGGGAGCAAAACCAGGTTCAAGCGCCCTCCTTTGCAGAGTTCTGACTTAACAAGGCTTATTTATGTCTCCATGTGCTACAGCTTACAATAGCATTGTCTTTCCCACACATAAATAATGTATAAATCGTATTAAGTCGCTGCGCAGGCTTTCCAGTCCTTGGGGAGGCAGAAGGACAAAGAAATCAACCTTACACAGATGCTTCGTGTATGTACATCTCTACCTTTCTTGAATTAAATGTGGCGTTCGGCCCACTCTTGGAGAGAAGTCCCAAAGGAATGTTTTTACATACTGTCATGGATTCAACATGGTTGCCAGTTAAAGCCCATGAACTCACTGCTGGATGGTGATGACGGTGATGGTGATGATGATGATGATGGTGGTGATGATGGTGACGCTGATGATGGTGATGATGATGACGATAGCATCTCCACTGAGAGTACCTGTTACCTACTGTGTTGGATGCTTTACATGTATCATCTCCAATCTTCATAACAAGCCTTTGAAGTTGGCATTATTATTTACATTTTGCGGATGAGAAAACTGAGGCTCTGAGCGCTTACATGCTTGAGGTCACAAGCTAGAAAAGTCACAGCTGGTGAAGTTCAAAGGTAGTTTTATTTGCGTTTCAAAACTTCCGCCCGGCCACAGATGTCAATTCTCCAGCAATTTAAACTATCGGGGCTACCCAAGAGTACAATTTGGAAGAGATCCATCTGCCCCATTTCCTAGTTATCCAGTGAAAATCCGTGGGAGACTTCAAGCTGTCATCATTGCATAAGTTTTAAGTTGAGCAGCTTCAAGAAGTGGAGGTTTGAGAACTCATTTAGAATGGACATGGGGAATTCAGAGCAATGAGTGGTGGTGGGCCACTTACCCCCTTCCGAGATGACCCCTGACAATGCATGAGCCCCTCTCTCTGAGGTTCCCTTAATTAGGCAAAGCACAGAGAACATGGTCTCAGAATTGCTAAATGGGTTAGTGGCTGCCCTGTAATAAGGAATGTTAACCTTTTATCCAGAGGAGCTCAATTAGCATGAGTCAACCAGTGGTTAATAATAATAATAAAAGGGAATGATTACTGGATGAAAGGTTTTTATTTTCATTTCACAGGAATCATTTGTTAAATGTGAAGCGGCTTTTATCTTTCACTGAAGAGAGAAGGAAGGCCCAGGATGTATCTCGAAGGCCTTAGTGACATGATGACAGGGAAGGGGCACTGAGGAGGGCGCTTTCTGGATAGTTTTCTTTGAGGCTTAGGATGGAAACAGGTGCTAAATGGATCCTTCTTCCTCTCTTTCCTCTTCCCGTCGTTTTCTCCACCTTACACTTTGCCCACTCTCTCCAGGGGCCTGATCACACACAAGGAGTCATGACTCCTGAATGCTCAACAGACTGTCAAAGGACTGAGTCGCATGGTCTAAAGAGTGAGAGCAAAAGACTAAGAGGCTTTCATTGGTCCCAGATGAGTCAGGGGCAGAGCTGACAGTAGGCAGAGGGACAGGTATGCCTAATGCCTTCTGACCTCAGGCCGTGGGGAGCAAAAGGGACTCCCTTTCCTGACCACCTACTCTATGCTGGGCACTAGGTGTTTTAGACATTTGACGTGGCTCACCCAACAACCCCGTGGGGCAAGGTGTTATCATCTCTAATTTACAGAGAAGAAAACTTCTTTGTCCCCTGTATCACAGCTGATGAGAAGTGGAGCTGATTTCAAATTTCGGTCTATCCTGAGACTTGGTTCCCTTGAGCCTTTCAAAGGATACCTTTGGCTACGGGTGTGCCCTGTTGTAGCCAGTGATTCTGTTTCTCTACAGAAGGCAAGAAGGAGTTTAAGGGGCAAACTGGATGGGAGAAAAGAGTGAGAAGCTCTGAGAGAAGATGTGAAAGGAGACATAACTGATCTGTATGTATCCTGTGTCAACTCCTGACTTTGTCATGAGCAGACTCGTGCTAAGCGCTGGTAGATACAGTTCCTGCTTAGTATTTACCATCCCGTGATGCTAGTGTTATATCCTTGTGACACATGAGAATAATGAAGCAGAGAATTGAAAGGACTTGCACAGATCACACAGCTATTAAGTAGTAGAATTGGGATTTGAACACAGATGACCCGTCTCCAAAGCTCATAGTCTCATTATTTCATGTTCTCTACTCTGTGACAAAGACACCTGGCTCTTCCATTGGCAGTGTCCCCACAGCAGTTCTGGGCAGAGTCTAGGCATATGGTCTCCCCTCCATACGTGTCTGTGTCCTAATTTCCCTTCTTTAAAGGACACCAGTCATATTTGATTAGTGTCCCCTCTAATGACCTCATTTTAACAAAATTACGTCTTTAAAGACACTATATCCAAACACAGTCACATCTGGAGTGCTGGCAACTAGGACTTCAACATATGAATTTGGTGGGAGGGGGACACAACTCAGCCCATAACAACCAGCAAATATACTTTTAAGATTTGCATACTATACTGTATGCACATTTCCATCAATCAAAAGGAAAAAAAAACTGAGAACAAAGATCAAAGTTAACGATGTGTGTGCTCAAGTATTTAGAAGGCAGTACACTGAGCTTTGCCTGCTGACTGGGTCATAGAGGGACCTTCTCACTGAACCCACAACACGGTGGAAGGGGTGAGGGAGCGCTCTGGGCTCTTACGTAAGGGCACTAATCTCATTCATGAGGCCCCACCCTCATGACCGAATCACCTCCCAAGAGCTTCACTTCCTAATGGCGTCCCATTGGAGGTTAGGATTTCAGCATTCGGATTTTGGGGGGACACAAGCATTGAGTCCATAACAGTCCCCATTCTCATGAAGCTTGCATTTTGGAGTGTTCCATTCGCGGTTGTGATTTCCAGGGATGCACACAGTGGGCACACCCACCTATGAGCTGCTCAGCCTTACCTTGACCTCCATGCGTACCATGCCTTTCACACTTAGCTGCTTAATGCTCCAGCCCCACACATCACATTTAGCTGCTCAGTGAACACAGGCTTTCTGCCTCCACTTGGATGATGAATGCCACAGCAGCCCCTTGTTGTGCAAAGATAAATCACTCCAGGTCCAAGTGGTAAACCACAGAAATAACAGCAATTTATATATACCCCAGGAGTCCCTTGTGAGAACTCCTTCACTATTTATGATGTGTAGTGATGAAAGTTAAAAGCATGGATGGGAGTGGCAGCTTTATTTTATTACCATCTGCACACCACAAAAGAAACCCAAATGGAAATGCTCGTTGGGAAGCCAGTTTGTTAGGAAACCCTCATGACCCAGAATTTATCATGGGAAAAAAAAATACACATCCACACAAAGCTATAGTCATATTTTCAATCCTGGCTGAATGTTTCTGAATTGGAACAAAGGGATTTTTCAATATTCTTAAACGACTTCTAGGCTTACGGTCCAAATCCTGATGAGCAAAATGTTGCACTAATTCAAGTCACAATAATAGAAAATAAATAATCATTCTGCCAGTGTTTGTCCAGGGGGTTTGGGAAACTTGGACTGAGATGGAAAAAACAAATTTTTTTTTCCATCATGACGTAGAAAGAATTTTTCTTGTGGTGTCATAACCTGTGGGTTTGAATTCTAATTTTTACTAGGTGAACTTAGACAAGTCACTTTAACCCTTTAAATCTCAGTTTTTTAAAATCTATAAGATGACAATAAAACTAGCCATTCAGAATATTCTAAGAACTTGAAACAAAGCAAGGAAAATACTTAACATATCCTTAATATTTAGTTTGGCTCATAGTTTGTGTTCAGAAAACAGCAGCAATGATGATGATGATGGTGATGATAATGATGATGGTGACGGTGGTGATGATGGTGATGATGATGGTGATGATGATGATGTGGTGGTGATGATGGTGATGATGATGATGGTGATGATGATGGCGATGATGGTGATGATGATGATGGTGATGGTGATGATGATGGTGATGATGGTGACAGTGATGACATATACAATGGCAATACTGACAATTACAGCAATAATTGGATGAAGAAAAGCAGGGAGACACACAGTCAAATCTGCCTACAGCAAACAAAGAATTAAATGGCATGAAATCAACCAGGGTACTTTGGATGTGGAAACTGTTTAAAGGCTTGAGTTTAGGCTGAAGAAAACCAACAGAATGAGAACCATCTGATAGCTGGGGTGCCCATGGTTTCTCCTTAATCAATTGTTAGTCTGGTTCATCCAAAGAGTCTGCGATCAATTAGAGATGCCTGCCATGGATTTGGACCAGAGGTGCAGTAACGTATGTGAATTTACGGACTCTGGTGAAAGAATTTCAGCTGGAGTTCTAATACTGAGCACTTACAAGCTTTAATATTATTTGGGTGTGTCTACCTCATTAGTTTTGATAGCAGGGATCAAAACAATATTTATTGCTTATTAATAGAAATATTAATAACAATGTATTAAATTTGTTAACATTAATAATTAGAAATATTAGTGATTATAATTATTAAAATATTTATTCCCCTTTTATCTCCAGCACACAGACAACTCTTACATGCCCAATGGATGTTTGTTGAATCAAATAAAAACTGTCTTTGCAATTAGGATTAGTTAGTATTTATAACATTGTGTTCTGTTTGGAGTGGCATATGTTAAGAACAAGTTTAGAACACTTCCATCCCTATGCAACTCTCTCCTCAAAGGGTGAATAAGGGGAAACGAACAAGCTACTCTGTAAAAAATTACGTGGAGCCTCTCTTGTCACTTGCTCTATAGAAATGAATCTTTGTAAAGCCTTGGTAAAAGTTGTTCCAGCTATAACTTAATGACTGGGTTTGTGATTCACCTTCCAAAGATGTTTGTTTACTTCTCCAAGAGCCACCTTTGTTCTAGGCCAAGTTTGGCTCAAACGGGAAATAGTCACTAAGATTTTACATGCGATGTCACAAGCTTCCCCAATCTCTTTCCAATTCGAGGCAATCCAAGGGGAGAAATGTTTATGATGCTATTTTGTCTCTTTGAACCCTTTGGCCATTACTATTCAAGATTTATAGCCTCACCAATACTGAGGCAAGAATTTTTTGAAAGATTCTACCCAAAGCCCCACGAATCAGGAAGTTTTCCAGTCTGGCTGAAGGAACAGGCACGGTCCCCAGCCCTGTGTGGGTTGCACGCACCGTTTCCTGTAATCTTTTGGGTGGTTCTTTAAAAGCCTAAGGTCGCTTCCTTACACCCAGGGGCTCGGTATCGAGGGGACCCTCTGCTGATCTCCAGGACATCCACATACTACTCTCTGCTCTCTGGTACTCTATTCGGCAAACTAGCTAATTTTGGGTTCTGTGGCTCACAGCTCCATTTCCCCAACTCAGAGACTCCAGGAAGTTTTGTCCGCCTTCTTCCTCCCATGGCTGCTTCCTACAACCTGCTTTGTAGAGTTTTTCAGAAACCACCCCAGAAATGGAAGTTCTGAACTTGAAAGTTGGAAGGAAGCTTCAAGGTTAACCTGTCTTGCCCTCTGAGGACCTTGAAGACATACTGTGCTACCAGGTTCTACCTTCTGTGACAATGGCTTTTAATAAACACAGGGGGTGTTTACTACAAAACAAACGCTTCCATTCTTGCCTTCACTTTATCATCTATAGGATGGGGGTGGGGGAGGGATATGGAAGTAGCACAGCACGAGCTGTGATGTTAGAAACACTAAGTTTGAATGCGAGTTCCATGACTTAGTTGCTGTGTGACCTTAGCCAACACTTAGCCTCTCTGAATCTCTGTAAAATGGAGAGAAAAATGCCTCCTTGAAATAGTGGTTGAGGGTTTGAAAGAGGCAATATAATTGCCTTATGCTCTGCCTGGCGCATAGTCGGTGCTCAACCAATAGTAGCTTATTTCCGGTATTATAATGAAATGAGGGGGTGGCCCGCAGCCGACCCGGGAGGGCTCTATGACTCAGAACAGAAGCAGGTCACTTGCTGGTACTTGTCCTCATTAGTAGCTACTGAAAGGGCCACAGCAGGGCTTTTCTCCATGTAAAACACCGCCAGGTGAGCACAGGCAGGCAAAACCAGCCCCCTCACTCCTTGGGAGGGCAGGGAGCCGGGCACATCCCAGCAGCAGGTAGTGCCCCAAAGTCAGGTAAATGACGTTCTGTCATCACTAACCCTCATCACCACATCAGCAAAGCTGGGGAGATGAAATAAGCTCAGCTGGGTCAAATGGCTCTGTTCTTGAGTCCGCCATCCCAGGCCAGGGGGGTCGGTGTCACTGGCCTGACTGGTCCTCTCCTCTGGCTTCAGGTGAACCTTTTCCGCGATAACTTGTGCACTGGACAAGGCCGGACTGATGATAGAACCGTGAAATCAACATGACAGCTACCACTTACTGAGTTCTGTGTGCATTTCCACCTCCACCTGCTGTACTAATTCCTTCAAGAAGCATTACGGAACCAAGTCCTTCATGGGCTAAGTCAAATGCTGGCACCCTCTTGCTTTAAAACCCTTTAAAAACGGTCTAAAAATGATCTGCTACACTTGGAACAAAATCCACATTTCTAACGATGTCCTAACAGTTCTACACGATCTGACCCTGCTGCAAACTAATTTTCTCCTCCCTCCTGCTTTCTACACTTCAGCAACACGATCCTTTCTGATTCTTGAATGCATACACTCTTTCCTGCCCCAGGGCCTTTGCACTTGCTGTCCCCTCCTGCCTGGGATATTCTTCTGCGTGATTTTTGTATGCCTGTCTCATTTTTTAAGTTTTCCTCAAGTGTTAATTACTTACAGAGCTCCTCTCTGAGCATCTACAGCTGCTCACAGGTTTGACAGATGCTGTGCTATTAGGAACCATCATTATTCCCATTTTACAGATGACAAAACGGAGGTTCAGAAAAGTGATAAAGCTTCTCTAAGACCCCACAGCTTGGTTGCATTGCAGCTGATCTGAAGGCAAGTGACTTTTCCATTGTTTTGTAGGTATTAGGCTTGCATGTGTACCAGGGGGACCCCCACCTCCTCACCCCCTTTTCTTCTTCCTCCTTCTTCTTTGTCATGTTGGGATCGAGTTGATTAACATTGTATCTCTTTCGATGGGACACATTCAGAGCTCGTTTTAACAGGGGCTTAAGCAAACTTCCTGGACTAGGGTGTGAGCCTCTTTCTTATAGGTCAGCACCTCTATTTCTTATTATAGACAAGAATGGAAACAGCCCGTGCTGTGGACAGATCAAAACTGCCAATCTTAAACGTGTCCGTATTCTAAAGCAGTTTGTGAACTAAAATGGGTAGTGTGCTCTCCCCCTCAGGCCAGTCCAGTATAGGGGTATAAATAGGCCCCAACTCTAAGCATAAACGTTATTTCCCTGTCTGTGGGACCTACCATGGGAGAACCCCATCCATTGCCACGCTCGCCCAAGCCCAAATACCTCTTCTTTCCCATTTCTCCTTATTGCTGCCAAGCTATGTCAGTAGTCGAGACCATCAATTCCAGAGATCGAAAGGACAGATGTAATTATGAAATGCATTTCTCCTTCTACTGAATTCCTTTGGGCTATTGGGCTGTCAGTGGAATCAAGAAAATGTGAACTGAGGCTAGAAAATAGTAGTCAACAGAAACCAACATCAAGATAGTCCAGATGATGGACATTGTGACAAAGAAGATAAAGCATCAATTTAAGTATGTTCAAGACCTTAAAGGGAAATTTAGTCTTTGTGAGTAAGCCGTTAAGGAATATCAATGGAGAAATGGAAATTATGTAAAAGAACAAAATGGAAATTCTGAATGGAAAAGTACGGTAATTGAAATGAAAGATTTACTAGATGAATTTGAGGATTGGGGATTCATTTCACAGGGTCACATGGCAACTTTCTGGGGTGGTGAAAATGTCACATATCATCCGTAGGGATGGTGACTTGGGGAAATATAATTGAAAACAAAATCTTCTCCCAATCCAGAAAACCTCTCCTCAAAGGTAGAAGAGAAAAAACACAATTTTATTATTGCAAAAGCATTAAACTAGAATGCGACGCTCATCACAGACAACCTACCAAGAGATCACAAAAAATAAGCTCTCCCTTCTCTATAGCCAAGCAAATATAGCCCATTATGTGTCCTCAAGGTAAAGGAAACTTTGAAAACACTGATTTATGAAGCTATATATACCCTTATGTTCATTGCAGCATTATTTACAATAGCCAAGACATGGAAACAACCCATGTGTCTTTCAATGGATGATTGAATAAAGACGATACAGTACATACACACTATGGAATACCACTCAGCCACGAAAAAGAATGAAATAGTGCTATTTGTGACAACATAGATCTTGAGAGTAACACGCTCTATGAAAGAAGTCAGTCAGAAAAGGACAAGAACCATACGATTTTACTCATATGAGGGATAGAAAACAGAACACAACAAACAGACAAAACAAACTCATAGACACAGGCAACAGTATGGTGGTCATCAGCAGGGAGGGGCTGTGGGGGGAGGTCAAAGAGGGTAAAGGGGGTCTAATATATGATGACGGAGGGAGACTAGCCTTTGGGTGGTGAGCACACAATACAATATACAGATGAGGTGTTTATAGAATTGTACACCTGAAATTTCTGTGATGCTATTAACCAATGTTACCCCAATCAATTTAAGGAAAAACATGATAACTAGTTCCTAAGTAAGAGGACGTGACAGTACCCTTCGTCACACATGGTCCACCCTAGATTCACCTGGAAATTGGGGTGGCCACGTATGTTTGCTAGTTGGGTTTATCCAAAGGGAAAATAAGCATCTCGTGTTTTTATGACACAGGTAGTTTTACAACTTGGAGTTAGGTTCCCACCCTCCCATAAGACACTGGGAAACAAAGGTACTATCTTCCTTGGTTACATTTCAAAGAGATGGCTCGCAGGTCCATGAGAAAGACGTGACTGGTTCCTGAAGCTGGCCAGAGACTTATTTTAAAAAAGATTTACGCATATTTCAATGAGACAGAGAAATAACTTAAACTTATAACTTTGCTCAAGTAAATTTACGCTCTAAGAAAAGGGACTGGGGAGAAGTCTCTTTCCTTATTTCCAACACCAAGAATTAAGCTTCTTCTTTTAAGCGGGTATTTGCCCTTATATGACATAAGTGTATGTATTTGTCCAAATTATCAAACTGTACACGTAAAGTGTGTGCATTTTTGTATATGAGAGCTATACCTCAAAAGAGGTGATTTAAAAGTGACACAGGGGATCTGGAACACTTCCATGCTTTTATACAGGGCACTTTAAAACCTTTCTAGGCTTTCCTTGGAATTTCCACAAATTTCCCTGAGTTGTTTTCACTGTCATAACAGTGTTAGAAAAATTGTAGCTAGATTAGACCCAAGTTCATGTATCATAAATCCTCTTAAATTTTGTGGCAATGGAACCCAATTCCATCAAATAACAGAAAAAATATGATTCAAAGGGAATTTAGTAAAGAACCTTAAAATAATGTAAACCTATGATTTGATGAAACCTATTATAAGCTGGGAGTTTTTTCTTTCTCTCTCTCCCCCCAAATGTAACTGAGTGCTACGAGAGCCTATATTTTTGCGAGGGGCTAAGCATATAATAGTGAGTGACACACTTAGGGTCCCTGCCCTCAAGGAGCTTATGGGCCAGCAAGGTGGCCAGATAGTAAACAGATAATTATACTAATACTTATTTGGTTATATTACGATAAGTGCAAGAAGAGTTTCAAGGTACAATGAAAGTACGTGTGTGCGTGTGTGTGTGTGTGTGTGTGTGTGTGTGTGTGTGTGTTTAAGACCCACCTGGTCAGTTTAGACGTCTCCCCTGAGGACTGGGAGAATCTGTATCTGACCCTCGCTCACCTTTCCAGCCTCATCTTGTGCCTCACCCTTCACCCTTGTTCACTCCCTGTGAATCTAGATACCGTCTTTCTCTCTGTTCCCTGAACACTGAAGCTAGTCCTGACTTTGGCCTCTGCACATTCTGTTCTCTGTCTGGAACACCCTCCACCAGATCTTTAAATGGTGGGCTTCCCCTTGCCATTGGGTCTTGTCCCAAATGCTTCGGCCAGGATCCACAGCCCCCCATGTGAAGACGTCCCCCCTGGCCCCCCCATCACTC
The DNA here is from genome assembly GCF_057876585.1 of Rhinolophus sinicus. NCBI lineage: Eukaryota > Metazoa > Chordata > Mammalia > Chiroptera > Rhinolophidae > Rhinolophus > Rhinolophus sinicus. Next base: position 9,131,873 of record NC_142510.1, on the reverse strand, counting down.
CCTCCCTCTAGCCCTCTCCCTCAATCCACGTGCCGTTGATGCTACCACGCCCAAACCACAATTTCAGTAGCAAGATTCTGAGGAATTTCCTCCTTCGGATCAGAGAGAGGAGAGAGAGGCATGAGGTTGGCATTTTGGCCCGTGGTCGCTATGATTTTAGGGAATGACACTGGGCTCTTGTGCTGTGGATTCTGTGGGGAATAGCTTTGTCAGTTTCCCATTCAGAAACAACAACAACAAAACCCTATGCTGGTGCCAAATGCTGCGCCAGGAGCTTTCCTTGGACCATTCCATTTAACTCTTAGACTATCTCTCACTCACAGAGGAGAAACCCAAAGCTCAGAGAAGATAGGAATTTGCTTGGGATCTCACAGCAAGGAAGTGGCTGAGCATGGATATAATTTATGATTTGTCTGATGCTAGAAATTTCCTCTTTCAACCATAGCCCATAGTTTCTTTTGATGTTGTATTTTAAAACTGCACTTTCTCACAAGAGTCAAATTGATGAGAGATGATCTTCTGGGAAATGAACAGCAAATATCTGGAAGACATCTTTCTGAAATTTACCATTTTCACATCTGTGGTCATTAGGACACTGGGTGAGGTGGGCTGGGTCCCCCTCAAATCCCAGTGGGTGGCTTTGAGGAAGTCGGCTACGCCCATCTGGTCTTGAATTCTTCACTTGTAAAACAGGACTGCCAATACCGATTCAACATTTGCAAATATTAAGTGGAAATGCTGGGCCAACATTAGGCACAGAGGAAGCTTCGCATGGGTATTCATTATCATTAATCTACTGTTAATGGCAATCATTACAGTTAATGGTTTTCATCAATTCCACAGTTATTAGTAGAATCCCTTCATCAACGTGCTGGACTAGGACAGCCCTGGGCTGATGGAAGGTGAGTTCGTCGTAGCCAAGGGTACCTGGATCTCACAAGCCAAGGTGTGAGATAGCCCAGTTCTTGTTTCCCCTAGGTTACCAGATGCCAATCCTTGGAAAAAGGTGGGCACACAAATGAATGGTAATTACGTTGGTTACGTTTGTAAGCCTGATCATTTCTGGCCCAGTGGATACACCACAGTCTGTCTGACTGAGCTCTTCAGTGAGAGGGCTCTTTGTTGTCGTCTGTCGTCTGAGTCAGCGGCCCCCACGGATTCACCTGGCGTGGTCTCAGGAGAAGGAGACATGACTGATAAAGGCAGCACCAACATAACCATCTCTGTGACCCGACATGTCTCACACCACTTTCCATTTGTCAAACAAATTAATCTGGATGTGTCATTTAAACACACAGCGACGCTCACTCACAGAGCTGAAGACGGGCGGGGTGGAAGAGATGTCCCTTCTCCAGGCTGGGAGAGGACAGGCTGGCCACATTTCACTCCATGTCTGATTTCCCCAGGCTTTTATTGTTTTCCCATGGTTAAAGGATGTTCATTGTTTTGTAACCCCTTAAAATTTGGAAGCCTGGGATCGTGACATCCATTCCTCAAAAATTGTAGAGGTTATTGAAAATAAGTAAAAGCCTCTGTGTTTCCCTTTAAACTGTCTAGTAGTTCATACTAAGTTTACCTCATCTAGTTTTAAAAGAGAATTCTTGTGCTATAGTACAATTGAAAACTGAATATGGTTTGTTCATATTTTACTTGGTCTGTGTAGAGGGGTTTTTAATTTTGTCTTTGTTTCTTTTATTCTTACTTAAAAACTACAGAACAGTAACATTGCCCATGTGTCCATCAACCAAAAAGAACCAATTCATAACATTTTTATCATATTTATATCATGTTTTTATAAATGGACTTTAAATGTTTAATTATTTCCCAATATTTAAAAATATGAGGTTTTTAACGTAACAATGTGGATTTCTAGATTGAAAAATGGAAAAAGCCAGGCAAAAACTGGGCTTGCCTTTGTAGGTGGTAATATTTACCTGGACCTGAGTTGTTCCCATTCAAGGGTCTGAACTCTCCAGTTTGCCTCAGTCCCCACTATTCCCTATCGCTTCTTACACACAGCATGGTTATCTGTTGTAGGTAGATGGGTTTCTGACTCTTTTTTTTTTCTGTGATGTTCTTTCTTCTTCTCCTCCCTGATGGGTCCCTTGGTTTCTTACTTTCTCTGATCTTCTCCCGAGCACTTCTTTCTCTCAACCTTTCATCAGAATGTCAGTTTTTAAGTTCTACCCAACTTTCACCTGGCTGGGCTTGGGGATGGGTGGAAATCTGATATCCTTCAAGCTCTGTGTTAGAGAGGAGAGGCTGAAGGAAAGGGTCTTTCAGGTTCAGCTTTGGAAAGCAACTTTAAGACAAAGCTTTCTCCTGGTAACGACTGACCATCTCTTAGCGTAACTCCAGTTTAGCGTAACTCTACATGAGTCTCTCTTTGTCTTTTCTCCACCAATTCACACCTTCTTATTTTCATTTGAAGAAGGCCAGGATCTCAGAACAGCAGTGGTTAGAAATTTATTTACTGGGAATGGAATGAGGTGGGGAGAAATCTCCATCGTGCCACTGTATAAACTTCGAAGAATATGCATAATATTACAAAGTCAAAAAAAAAAAATGCTTAAATACAACACAAAGGGTAGGCCCCTCCAGTACATTCCCTCCAGTATATTTTCTTTCCTCTACATAGTTGGGACCAAAGTCATACAACCTTGCATCTTCATTAGTTTGCTACTCATTGTGTAGTAAGTCGTTCCCCATGATATTAAAAACACTCATAATCATCGTCTTAATGACTGCATAACAGTCCGTCATATTCCTGTGCTCTCATTTGTTTAATTAGTGCCATAATACGGGGCAGCGGATGTGACGGGCCAGCCGCCACGAGTCGATCAGTACCTGAATGGGGGAGTGGGAATGAAATAAAAGACACACACAAATGCTAATGCGGCCGGTCTTCAGTCATGCTGAAGCCCTGAGTTTATTATCTCTAACCAATATATACAATTTGAGTACGTGCAGTTAAACGAAGAAGATATGCATTATCTCAGTGAAAGTAAATCTTTCCAGCTTCAACCTTACTTTGACATAGAAGATACAAGGTCACTGAAACTCACAAAAGTAAATATTTCAAGGAGACAGAATCTACTATTTGTCTAGAAAGCCCTTAGTTTTTTGTGTCTGGGAACTGGCCGTTTTCACCACATTCCTCAGCAGCCGTTAGGCGCTTCTCAGATAAGGCAGAGACAATGTTATGGGGGCAGAAACCGAGCCAGTCTGCAAGGTTCAGGGTTGCAAGAAACCATGGCTCCCCACATCTCCCCCTTTTTTATTTTATAAAAGCAAAGTCCATCCAGCCAGGATGGCGAGGTGACGGTGCCTGACTTAGGCATCCCAGGACGCCTGCCTCAACTTACCCGTCATTGGTACTCATATTTTATTAATACAAGCCCTGTCTTAGGTGTTGAAGCGGCTCCCAAGTATTTGCCCGTCGTTGACTAACCCGCCCCTCTAAATGCATGGGGGAGAAAGACTTAAGGCTTCGCCTTGAGCTCAAGCTGATGGATGTCAGCTCGTAAGTCTAACATCCTGCTGATGAAACATCTGATGAGGATGGGGAGTAGGCACAGAACCAAGCAGACACAGATGCCCAATGTAAGAAATATTATAACAGAATGGGTAATATAAGGCATAGAGGGCAAAACACTCCTAAGAACATCAACAAACTCAGAGGCAGCCTGAGCTGCATCAAATTTTAAAGGTTCAGCTTCTCTCATACTTTGAATTTCATCATGAAGCCAGCTTTCTTTTATACACACAGAAACAAGAAGGTTACATAAAGCGGCTGAGGCAGCAAGTACAGATTAGTTATGTTTTTTCAAAGTTTGGCCCTGACTGTCTTTATCTCTTTGGTAATTTCTCATCCCCAGAACAGCAGGTGTCTGTTTTTTATGCTTATCGGAGTTTCCCTCAGCCATCCTCCCAAACTCTGCTTGAAGTTACATTTTCTTAACCCTTAATGCTCCAATTCCCTACATATCCCCTTTTTTATTTTTTATTTTTGAGATCGTGTCTGGCTTAGGTGGTCAGTACAGACATTTTTACTTACCCGTCATTGGATATCAATCATCAAAGCGATCGACTCCTGTCTTAGGTTGTAAAAACGCTTACTGATCATTACCCGTCATTGGCTACCGATCTCCTTTGAGGAAAGCCAGAGACAGCAGTGGCTTTTCCCAGGCAGGGGGAAGGGGAGGCAAGGCTCCTTTTTGGATCTTTTAAGGCAGCTCATTGGGGGTCCCCACTCGGTTTTGCCTGGCTTAGGTTGTATCTCCCGTGAGATATCTTACCCGTCTTTGGCTGCAAACCATCTTTTGGGGACCAGACAGAGAGACATAAGGTGTAAAATATAGAGATAAACAAAGTTCCTAAAAAGGCATAGTCTTACTGGCTCTTTTTAGTTTTTGAAGCATGAGAAACACAGAACGTGTAGTTGTTTCATTTACAGCCTGTCGGAGGGCTATTTGTCCACATCTGAGGACTATGTAAAATAAACAGAACAATAAACAGAATGGCAATATCTCCAGCAAACCTCTACCCAAAGTCTTTATCTATTTAACAGGGTCTGAAGCGGAAAGTCCTTTTGCAGCTGTGGAAAGTGAGAGCTTTTTCACACCGTAGGGGCATGGATGGGTATCTATAGATGTCTTTTCTTCTGTGGGCTGTCGCTCATGGTATGGTTTAACACTGACCAGGAATTCACAAAGGTTTTTCTTCCGGACCTGGAGAAATACAAGCAAAGCCTCTTCCCCGTGTTATCTCGCGGGGAGAAGTAGGATCAGCTTTCCCGCATAATATTTTAAACAAAGGTTGTAATTCACCGGTTGTCAACCGCAACTGAGGTCTAATCCAGTTAATGTCTCCCAGTAGCTTTTGGAAATCATTTAATGTTTTTAAACAATCTCACCGGATTTGTATTTTTTGAGGCACAATGGCCTGAGGCATTAAACAATATCCCAGATAAGAGTAAGGAGGCACTTGCAGAATTTTTTTTTTTTTTGGGGCTATAACCAGCCCATAATTGAGGAGTTTTTTTTTTGTAAATGAGCAAAAGCAGCAAGCAACTTTGGTTCACAAGAGTGGGCAAGAAGTATGTCATCCATGTAGTGGATGATGTAAATATCTGAAAATGTCCTTCGGGTAGGTTTTATTGTAGCTGATACAAATTTTTGACATCATGTAGGGCTATTAGCCATACCCTGGGGAAGGACTCTCCATTGATACCTTTTTACAGGTTCCTGGAAGTTTGGACTAGGAATGCTAAAGGCAAATCTCTTAAAAGGTTTTTGTAAATTAACAGAAGGAACACTGAAAGCAAATCTAGGGCAGTCATCAGGATTTAAAGGTATAGTATAAAAACAATCTTTTAAGTCCAAAACAATTTTGTATGTGTTTTTTTGGTATGGCTGCAGGACAGGGCAAGCCTGTCTGTAAGGCTCCCATTAATTTTATGGTTTTATTAACTTTTTGTAAATCTTGTCATAATCTCTATCTACCAGATTTTTTTTTAATAACAAAAATGGGAGAATTCCAGGGAGAATTGGAGGAAGCAATGTGTCCCTTTTAAAGTTGGTCCTGTACTAGCAGCTTGTAAAATCTTTTGTAGGGGGGACTTTTGATCTATTACGCCTGGTAATTGTCTGATTGTCACAGGGGCTACAACAGGGGCCTCAGGCTGTGGATCCAGCCCTGTAACTACACTTGGAGGAGAGCTTAATTGTAACCTAGGCTTCTATTTTGATTGAGATTTTAATAAAGGCCCAGTCTGTGGAGCCTGAACTAACTGCATTTGAACAGAGAGGGAAGTGAGTGCAGCTTGTAATCTTTGCACCTCTGCTTCCAAGGGGGATCTTTACCCCGAGGATTCCATTGATTTCTAAAAGGAATCTGGGGACTCCGAGGACAATTTCCTCCATCCACAGCAACTTTAAGTTTAATCAACTGTCCCTGAATCTTTTTTAGCTGATCTGCAAAAGAAAGTGTAGTGCCTGCAGGTTGTCTGCCTTCTTGAGCCATAGCCACCAAAGGAGGGTATATGTTCCTATTATGTTTGGCTGCTTCATCCTCTAAGTCTTTTTGATCCTGAGAGTCTAAATCTTCCCAGTCCTCGACCGGAGGTTCATAATAAATAGGCTCTGTATCTTTAAAAAATTCTTCTGTGGGTTTGGCTTCCTCCCCCTTTTCTCTCTCTGCCAGAGAAGCGGCAGATGAAAGAATTTCTTCATTGCCAGCTTGTTTTACTTTCTCTAGCTTACAGCTCTTACGCCTGAGATCTAAACAATCTCTAATCAAGGTCCACAACCCGAATGTTTCTACAGGGATCTGCTGAGGTCCGTGGGCAGCATAATAATCTTGTAACTGCTCTCCCATTTTCTCCCAAGTTTCCAGACTGACAGTGCCTTCTTCTGGAAACCATGGACAAACTTCTTTTACAAATTCTAAAAACTTATCTAACTGTTCTCTGCTCACCCGACTGCCACGGGCAGCAAGCAATTTTTTAAGTCCTCTAACATACAGGTCCTTGCTGCTAGCGTGACCCATCCTTCACCCTAACTCGGCCCTTCTTTCAAACAAAGAAAACACTCTGATGCCCGTCTGGCCGTGCCCCTCGCGGAGCCAAATCTGTCTTGGCTAAGGCGCTCCGGTATAATTCCCCGGACAGGTAGACAGAAGTCCAGTCGCCGTTATGCCGTATGACAGAACCGGAACCGCAGATTAGGGCCCAATCAAGCTCCGTGACAAGAAGTCGTGGAGCTATCACTCACTCACACACTCATTCGACCGAGGGGTATTGTGCCTTACTCACCACGCATCCACTGATAAGCTCTCTACGAGCTGGGCCCTTGCCACGTGGTGTTCCTCACTGTTACCCCCGTATTCAGGTCCCTGTTCGGGCGCCAAGTGTGACGGGCCAGCCGCCACGAGTCGATCAGTACCTGAATGGGGGAGTGGGAATGAAATAAAAGACACACACAAATGCTAATGCGGCCGGTCTTCAGTCATGCTGAAGCCCTGAGTTTATTATCTCTAACCAATATATACAATTTGAGTACGTGCAGTTAAACGAAGAAGATATGCATTATCTCAGTGAAAGTAAATCTTTCCAGCTTCAACCTTACTTTGACATAGAAGATACAAGGTCACTGAAACTCACAAAAGTAAATATTTCAAGGAGACAGAATCTACTATTTGTCTAGAAAGCCCTTAGTTTTTTGTGTCTGGGAACTGGCCGTTTTCACCACATTCCTCAGCAGCCGTTAGGCGCTTCTCAGATAAGGCAGAGACAATGTTATGGGGGCAGAAACCGAGCCAGTCTGCAAGGTTCAGGGTTGCAAGAAACCATGGCTCCCCACAAGCGGATTGTTTCCTGTTCTCTAGATTGTAAATAACATTGCATACAATCTGTCCATGTTTCATGGTATTTCCTTACGATGTTTTCTAGAAGGAGGACTTTTGGATTAAAGAGTTGGACATTGTTAAGTGTCTTGCTGCCTTTGCCAAAATTGAAGCTCACATTTTGATATATGGGTGGGTATTGTCTTGTACAGATGTTGTGATATTTTGGTTCCATTTCCCAAGGGACTGGATGAGCAGGGGTGATGAAGAGAAAGGTAGGCATTGGGATGCTGGATGAGAGACGTTTGGACGCTTCTTTAATGGAAAGTACAGCCAGACACTGAAGTCGTCTGTGGAAGTGCATTTCATTCCTGGCTAAATGATTTCCTGAAATTGGTTTCTTGTCAGTTTCCTCCACTGCAGTGGTATTAGCCAAAGTGTGCGTGTCAGATCGCTTATTGTAGTCATTCCATTTTTCTCCCTGAATCTTAACAAAATATTGTTCTTCCCTTTTTCCCTCCCTCCCTCCCTCCCTCCCTCCCTCCTTCCCTCCCTCCCTTCATCCCTTCCTTCCTTCATCCCTTCCTTCCTTCCTTCCTTCCTTCCTTCCCTCCTTCCTTCCTTCCTTCCTTCCATCCATATCTGCTTCCAATAATTACCATGTCTTGAGTGCCTACGATGGGACAGGCACCACGCATGGCTCTTTGCCTCACGATTCATTTACTCTTCTCCACAAAGTCCCAGCTGGTCATCCCTGTCCCACTTTTACGTCCAGGGAGGCTGAAACCTGGAGAAGGTTATCCAGTGTGCAGAATACTACCCTTCTGGCAGGTGAGCAATGGCACTGGACTCAGCTTTTGTCTCCAGCCCATGCTGGTCCACGAAGCCTGCCCATAAGGTAACTCCCCGGTTCAGCCTGCATTGGGTTAACTGGTAGAGGGCTGCCCCCCTCTCTTTACTTGGTCTTTGAGTGATGTTGTATTGTTACCTGTGGGTCTGCTAGAGGGTATCCCGTCTGATTTCCTTGAGAGTAGAGGTTGGGCATTATCATTTCTATATTCTCAGTACCTAGCACATAGTAGGCACTTAACGTACCACATTATAGTCCCCTTATAATATATGTGAAATGAATCCTGCTGGAGTACCTGACAGGCTCACTCATATGCCTTTATAAGCCCCATGCTTTTATTTTATTATTATTATTATTATTATTATTATTATTATTATTATTATTTTTGCATAGTCTAAAGCTTCCTGTTTAACAAGGTACATGACAGCTTCTGGAAGTTTTTCAACTCCTTTGCATCCAATACCAGGAGGACCCAAAGAGCTAAAGTCATAATTGGTGTGACCACAGGTACATGACACAGCACTCTCTTTTCCTAAAACCAAAAGATTCCCACATGCATTAGCATTTTGCAAACACATATGAATCCTTCTCTTTAGGAAGCGTGCAGCAGTCGGTGATGGGTGAAAGACTTTTCAAGTGCTTTTCATTTACTTCCTAGGTGTTTCTGCTTAGGAAGGGCAGAGTCTCAATAAGAGAGTCAGCGAAGCTAATGGGATCAGGTAGATCACACCTGTGCCTGATAAAAAGTAGTTGAAATGAAGTGAATACAGGTTTAGATCCAGGATGGCTTTGTCAATCCCCAGTGATGGCACCTTTGGAAAATTTCGTAATTTTTCTGAGCCTCAGTTTCCTCACATCTAAGCTGGGGACAATTGTTCACATCCTGAATTACTGCAATAAGGATTTGACATAATGAATGTAATTTATTTAGCAGAGGATCTGGCATTAATTATTGATATTCAAACAAATGAAAAACAGAAACTCATAGACACAGACAATAGTTTAGTGGTTACCAGAGGGTAAGGGGGGTGGGGGGTGGGAGAAGAGGGTAAAGGGGATCAAATATATGGTGATGGAAGGAGAACTGACTCTGGGTGGTGAACACACAATGGGATTTATAGATGATGTAATACAGAATTGTACACCTGAAATCTATGTAATTTTACTAACAATTGTCACCCCAATAAATTAAAAAAAAATTTTAAAAAATTATTGATATTGATGTTACTATTATTGTTTATCTGTCTATATCTATCTATCTGTTTATTTATCTCTGTGTTGTACGACATTCTTCTGGCTGGGTTTTCCCCCAATGTTTTCTCTCCACTTGGAGTTTTCTGCATAGGGAGAGCCTTTGTCTGTCTATTTGTGTTAAAACCAGGTCTTACTTCCCTCACTTCATTCCTCCTGCTGACACGGTTTTATGGGTAATGCAGAGAACCGACAAGCAAACAAACAGATAATATAATGTTGTGAGCTGATGGTACAATGGAACAGAGATCAAGGTGAAGGGACAGAGAAGACTGAGGGTGGCATTTTACACAGAGTGGTCAGGGAAGGCTTCTCAGAGGAATCGGCATCTGAGCGAAGGCTTGCATGAAGTGAGGGAACAAGCTGGGCGGATATTTGTCTCAAGTGTGTTTCATGCTGATGGAAAAGCATGCGCACAGGTGCTGAGGCAGAAGTGGAGGTGGTGGGTTCCAGAAACATCTGGGGGGCTGAAGTGAAATGAGTGCTACAATGTCAGAAAGCAAGTTAGGGGCCAAATCAGTTAGAACTTGGTGGGACGCGGTGGAAACTTAGTCCACAGGTGAGGAGGGGCCAGTGGAGGGCGTTGGGTGGGGAGTGACGCGGTGGGCCTCCCCCTTGAGAAGCAGCACGTGAGCGTTTGAGTGGACAGAGGGAGCTGAGTGGAAACATGGAGGCCAAATGGAGGCTCTGGGCAAGAGCGATGGTGGCTTATGCCACCGTGTTTCCATGGTGATGGCAAGCAGTGGTCAGGTTAGACATGTGGCTTGTGTTGTTTTGTGTGAATGTGCGTGTGTGCGTCTTATGCAGTGGTTTTCTGCTGCTCGCTGCTGCTACAGCTAGTGATGGTGTGTGTGTGTCTCTCTTTCTGTCTGTCTGTCTGTCTCTCTCTCTCTCTGTGTATGTGTAAGAAAGGGAGAGACAAATGTGACTGGACTCGAAATCATGTCACCGGAGAAGGCAGGGACTGTTCCGCCACCGCTAGAGTTATCCAGGTAGACTTGACATTCATGAAACTAAAAAACGAAGAAACCCATCAAATGGCCTCTCCCCCAAAATGCAATATAAATTCAGCAACTGGATAAGCGGATGCTACTTTTGTTTCTATTCAACACGAGAACAATTACAGCTAAACACCTTGGAGAAAGTCATCCAGGCTCCAAGTTCGCTAATTCCATTTCTAAAATAGCTCTATCGTCGTCACTTGCTCATGGTGGGGATAATTAAAACTAATGGAGTGAATTTGGGAGTGTGAATCAGAGACTGAGCAGAGAATCTGACGGTGATTACAGACGGGGTGGCTCCTTTGAAGGTAATTGTTGAACGACCCTTCTTCATTTGTATTCATGGAGATAAAGATCCATTTTCATGAGGTTGGTAAACACTTCAGAGGAGCCATCCGTGTGTTACCTTTTAGAATTTAGAATTCTTCATTACAGTTTAAGAGTTCTAGGATTTTACCTGCTGGTCACAAATGACTAAGCATGAGACATTATATGTCTTTTATCCTTCTTCTGAATAATGAATTTAAGAGATGAGAAACTAGAGAAGGAGGGACAAGAAGGAGGGAGGGAGAAAGAAACTCATTTATGAGTTTATGGAATAAATATTTAAGTACTTATGCCACAGACCCTACTGTGCCAGGTTGTGACCAGGTCTCTCTTCTCATGTATTTACATTCGAGTTGGGAGAAACAATAGAAAAAACACGAATTGGTGATAAGTATATGCAAGAATAAAAATAAGGAGTGGGTCAGAGGGAGCTGGGTGGTCAGGGAAGCCCCCTCAGAGGTGGTGACTTTTTTTTTTTTTTTAAGGAGGACGCAACTCTCTGTGGCCCATGAAGGGATCGAACCGGCAACCTTGGTGTTATTTGCACCGCGCTCTAACCAACTGAGCTAACCGGCCACACCCGAGGTTGTAACTTTTAAGCTGAGATTCAGTGACAAGAAAGAGACAGACACCTAAAAATCAAAAGGAGAGCATTTGATGCTAATGGAATATTGAATGCAGAGGCCCAGTGATGCAAAGGGACAGAAGTGCCTGAGTAAGGAGGGCACGTGGCCAGTGCAGAGTGAGTGGGCACAAGAGTGGATGTGATGAGGCTGGGTTTCGGAAGAGAAAGGAGTTTGAATTTTATTGTAAAGGTAGAGGAGCCTGTTAGAAGCTTTCTGATTGGGAAATAACAAGATCTGTTTTGTCTCCAAAAGCTCCCTTTGATATTGCGTGGAGAACAGACTGTGGAGGGGCAAGGGTGAAGCAGAAGACGGTGAGGAGACGCCAGCAGCCGTCCAGGTGAGAGATGCTGATGGTAGAGGAGATGGAGAGAAGGGAGGAGTCGTCACTGGTTTGAAGGTAGAGTTGCCATGGAGACAACCTAAGTGTCCATCAACTGAATGGATAGAGATGATATCCATGGATATCTTCTAAGATACAATCACACATGCAGACACACACACACACACACACACACACACACACACAGAGGAATATTATTCAGCCATGAGAAAGAAGGAAATCCTGCCATTTGCATCAACGCAATGGACCTTGAGGACATTATACTAAGTGAAATAAGCCACACAGAGAAAGAAAAATACTGTATGATATCCCTTATATGTGGAATCTAAAAGAGCTGAAACTGATAGAAACAGAGAGTGGAATGGTGGTTAGTAGGGGCTGGGAGTGGGGAAAATGGGGAGATGTTGTTTAAGGGCACAGACTTGCAGTGAGTAGCTAAATAAGTCCCAGAGATCTAATGCACATCAAAGCGATTACAGACAACAAGACTGGATTATAAACATTAAACTGGCTGAGAGACCGGATGCTAATTGTTCCTTCCACAAAAAGAAATGATAATGATGTGACATTATAGAGGTGTTGGCTGACGCTGCAATGGCAGTCATAGTGCAACACATAAATGTATCAGATCAACACGTTGTACACCTTAAACTTACATAATGTGATATGTCAAGTATAGTTCAATTAAAAAAAAGGTGGACTTGTCATGTTTTGCTGATGAGAAGAAGAATCCAGAGGGCTTGTGAGCTTTTGGCTTGCAAAAGATGGTGGAGCCATGTAGGCCGGTGGGGATAGCTGGGAGAAGAGCCCATTGGATGGGGTGGGTGGGATTTCCGAGTGTGGTTTGGGTGTCTCAAGACCAAGATGCCAAGTAGACATGCAAGTGGGGAAGCTGAACAGAATGATGGTGATGGAGTCACAGAGACAAAGGGAGCGGAGAAGAAGATAAAGCAGAAACGTGAAGGTTCCTCCAATCTTTTCTTGTAGCACTTGGTACTTTCGCCCTCAGCTTCATGCTGCAGGACCCAGGGTAGAGACTTAAGCTGTCCCCTCAAATGCCTTTCCTTATCCTCCTCAAAAAAGACTCTAGTTCCTTCCAATTGAACTCTAGTCCAAAGCATGACTTTGGTACCCTACAAACCTGGGTTCAAATCCAAAAATTGCCACTTACTAGATGGAATGAATATTGGGCAGTAAGCAATATAACCTATCTGAGCCTCGGTTTTCTCATCCATAAAATGGGAATCATAAGATCTAGCTCATGGGGTTATTAAGATGACAATAGCTAGTGTTTACTGAGCATGATCACATTATATATATTATTGCATTTAATCCTCAAACAGCCCTGGAGGGGAAGAAATATTGTTGCTCCCATTTTACAGATGAGGAAACTGAGACCCAGAGAAGTTACATGACTGGCCCAAGGCTCCCACACATCTGGGAACTAGGAGAGAGCAAGTGACTTTTCCAAGTTTGTATCACCAGTCAGTGTCCTGAGTTGGGACACTCCTTTTAGCATAGTACCTGACACATAATAAGGTCTCAAAAGAGAGCTGCTTGTTTTCCATTGTTCTTGTTTCTAATTACTGTCTCATATTGTAAAATCCATTTACCAATTGGCTTTCTCATCTGACTCGGTAATTCCTTGAGGGCAGGGGCTGTGAATTATTCTTGGCTGTGTACCTGTGCCCTGCACAGAGCATGGCACTTACGGTAGGTATGCAGATGTTTCTTAAATGACAAACATGGCAGCAGGACAGCCAACCGGAGTTCCTTTAACTGTGTGCAATACTTCCGATGAAGTGGACTTCCTCTGTGTTGGAGAGAAGGCTCCCTCCTTTCCCAGACAGAACAAGCCTTGCCAGTCGGGGAGGGAGGAAGACAATGGAATGAACAGCTCAGCGAGCTCTTCTACCCCTGAGCGTCACCCTCAGTGAAGAGTGTCTCTTCAAAACAGGAATTAAAACAATAAGTTGTATTTGGCACCAGCCAAGTGCCCACACAAGTGCTAAACATAGCATATGGGAGAGAAAGACTCTATGAGGCAGAACAGGAGACTTTTAATTCATTCTGCTTCCAGCATTCGAGACAGTGAGTGTGTCATGGGCAGGACAATTAAATTGAAATACGGCCCAGCTGAGCATAAGAGCTGTTCTAATGGGAAGGTCAAGAAACCCAACGGCAAACTTTTCAGGGAGGTAGGCGGAATGAGGTCCTTGAGGTGAGGCCTAATGATCTTGGCCATGTCGATTTTGGAGGGGGCTGGCCTAAAAAATACCCCAACCCCCAGGCTCTAGTGAGATGGCTATTTCATAATAAGAGAAATAATCAGTACAGGTTTATAATAGCTTTGCAATCAGTACATGCCTCTTAGACTGCATAACCTTTCATATGAGAATGATGCATTGTGTCTGTCTGCACCCCTCACCTTGGAATGTGAATGTCCCTGAGGATTGTGTAGGTTTAAGGGCAGGGAGAGGGCGAAGTCGTGGCTGTCCCCCTTTCTCACGTCTCCTGACAGCCCTCAAGCACTTCAGAGAGGAAGCTGATTGTCTCAAAGCAGAAAGGAGAGCTTGGGAGATGTGGGAGCACAGAGGAGAGGGGGGTGGAAAGTTCTAGAGACGCACCTGCTCCTTAGAACGAAAGGGCAAAGCGTCCCTGAGGGCCGTGTGGGGGAATCTCAGCCAGCTGGTGTGTTTTCAGTCTCAAACTCCTGAGTCTGCCTCTTGTCCCTCCTCCTGCCTCCTGGTGAACCCCTGCCAGGATGGATGTGGGAGTGAGTGAATGGGCACAATTTCAGATGGTGCCTTGGGGGACCCCAAATCCATCTGGCCTGAATTCTGAATTTCTCCTATTGCTGCCTCTTTCCTCTCTCTCCCACCTCATCCCACCAACACTACTTAAAACTATTTTATGGTTTTATCCAAGAATTTTATAGAATCCAGGGACTTTGGAATCTGGTTCAAGTTCCCATCTAGCACTTGAAGTTGAGGTGGGTGTTCACATCTTGCTCGACTACTTCTAAGACAGGATTCTCAATCAGGGATGATTTCTGGCCCCAAGGGACATTTGGCAATATCTGGAGACATTTGTGTTTGTCATGATTTGAGGAGGCATCTAGTGGGTAGAGACCAGGAACACCATTAAACATCCTACAACACACAGGGCAATCCCCTGTAAATAATTAGCTGGCCCCAAATGTCAATAATACCAAGGTTGAGAAACCTTCCTTTAGGGACAGAACTCACCACCAATCCCCTCCCCCACCCACGAGCAGTCCCCTTTACTTTCAACTTATTCTGGTTAGCAAAAGAAAGGCAGGTGTCTGAGAGGCAGGTGGCTTTGGTACAAACTTATTTGGAGAGAGTCAAGATTACACAATTCTGGGTATTGGCAATGGGATTTAAGAAATGTCTGCCAGTGATAACAGTAGGTTGGAACAAGATCGCCCAAAGCTATTTCCAAGGCAAGTATCCAAATTACGTGGACTCTCTGGGAACATGACTGGTCTCAAGGATTGGAAGATGATATCTAAAATCAGACACGCAGTGGGTATGAAAATAAAAGAAGCAGACACAGAAAAATGCAGCCTTTCCCTGAGAATGCACAATAAAAGGAATGAATACAAAACAAAATGACACATATATCGTTGAAAACCAGGGTTTGAAGGTGGGGGCGAATGAGCGGGTGGTGGCAGATGGAAATGAGTTGTACAGTAGCCATGAATACTGATTTATTACAAGTTAAACGTCCCTGACATTCTTTCATTCTCTCTCTCAGAAGCTGTCTTCATTGTTGTGTTTTGGTGAGTGTAAAAATTTATTAGTAGCAGGGAGATTTCCCTCTCTATTTTTGGTGGCGGGGGGGGGGGGCATCTTTGGGAAGACAGAATAAAAAGACTGAGGTTTCATTAGCATAATAGTGACAACTCAGGGAGAAAGCTGCGTTCTGAACAACACTATTCTACGAATTCTTTTTTTAAAAGAAAGCGTTGCTTGCTTATAGATCAAGGGTCTCCAAACTCTTTTGATTGTGCACGACATTAGAATTGTTGGAGCATTCTACAATACATACGTTTATTTATTTATAAATTGCAGACATGTATTGCCAAATTAATATATACCTATAAAACAGATACAAGACATTAAAAAGGAAATGAGACATATTTTCTTTATGCACCCCAATAAATTATCCTGCCAACCCCAACCACTACCGTAGATGCTCACCTCTGAGTTAAAACAGTTCACACATGTTGCACTTACTATGTGCCAGGCAGTGTTCTCAGACTTCATACGTATCAGCTCATTTAGCTCTCATAACAACCCTAAGAGGGGCATTCCCACTAGACAGATCAAGAAATGAAGGCACAGAGAGGTTAAGTAATTTCCCCAAGGTCACACTGCTAAAAAGTGGAAGATCAATGATTCAAGCTCTTGCCTGAGTATCCAAGCTCTCGTCTGCTCTCACCTGAGGACAGTGAAAGGCTTGAACCTCTTCCTATGACAGAGGAAGGCATCAGGCATGATGTTCAGGAGTTTGTTAAGAAGTTTCCTTTATGATGGAGCAAGCGGTACAGTAAAGACCAAGAGCATGCGAGTAAGGAGACAAGAAAGAGGCAGAGGCTAAAGACGAGAAAGACTCCTAGACGCTCCCAGAGGTTGACCCTGGTTGAATTGAAAGGCATTTTGAAGAGAAAAGCAAGGGAAATCTTTGCACCATCTGCCACGCCTCAGGAGTAGACAAAATTTTCTTTCTGGCAACAACCTGGACCTGCAACCTCTTCTGGATGCCGGGCAAGATGGAAGAAACACAACGATGGAGGTTTTCATGAGTTTTCTCACTATGTTGATACCCTGGTCTTCCCCCCCCCACCCCCTTTCCTCACATGGTTTTAGGCTTCTTTACTACATCCCTACTACCATGGAGAGCTCCAGAAACCAACTCCTCAAGATACAGGTGGGAACACAATTCTGCAAAGGAACTCCTACTTTGTAGTCACAACTACAGATCTTTTTAGTGCCTTAAGCAACCATACAGCTAGAATGATGGCAGGTGGGCTCTTAGGCGTCATGTGGTCCAATCTACTTCTAAATGAGGAGTCGGGAGAGAACAAAATACCTGACTGAGCTCTTATTAAGCAGCCAGCTGGGGGCAGAGCCCAGACTAGAGTCTAGATCTCCTGTCTGTCCGGCTCTTTGCATGCGAAACATCAGGTTTGAAAAACATCTTTTAGGTTAAACGTTTTACAAGGGTGAAGTCAGTTCAGGGCCAGTGGGAAAGTACATTTTTGTTTTCTCTTGTGCTATTGGGAAGCTTGATTAAACCAAAGCATGACTATACTGAAGGCGCCTGTTATGGGCTGAATTGTGTTTTTCTCTCCAAAATCCATAGGTTGAAGCCCTAACCCCAGCACCTAAAAATATCTTTGGAGATAAGAACTTTAAAGAAATAATTAAGTTAAAACGAATCCTTTAGGGTGGGCCTTAATCCAATCTGACTGGTGTCCTCATAAGAGGAAATGTGGACACAGAGGGAGACATCAGGGCTGAACACACAGAAAAAGCCACGTGGCAATACAGGAAAAGGAGGCCATCTGCAAGCCAAGGAGAGAAACCTCATAAGAAATCAACCTCACCAACACCTTGACCTTGGACTTCTCGTCTCTGGAATTGTAAAAAAAGAAATTTCTGTTTTAATCCACCCATTCTGTGGTATTTTGTTATTGCAGCCCTAGACGATTAATACGGCACCCCCCCCTTCATCTGTCATAGTAGTAATAGCAGTAGCTAAATTCTATCATCAAACGAATTTCCTATTAATTTCCATAAAAATTCTATGCTACAGAGAGATGTAATCATTAGCTTCTTACATATGAAGAAGAAACAGGCTAACAGAAGTTGGATGGAGCTAGGCCTGTTGGAGTTCCAAAGTCATGCTCTTCATTATTACTGGGGTTGCCATAGTAACACTGGGTAGGAGCAGGCAGGGTGCTCAGAACGGACACGCTGCCATTACGTCACTTTCGGTTTTACAGAAAGTGGCCGAGAGCAAAGGAGGGAAGCTGGACTCAGTGCCAAAAGTCTGGGCCATCAATTTCATTCTTGCCAACTGCCTTCTTTTGAATCTTTAGTCAATTCAAACAGTATTTTTCGCTCCTACTATGTACCAAGCGCCGAGATGTGCACTGGGGCTCCAGCAATCAACACAACCGACACGGCCCATCTTGCCCTCACGGAGTTTATGGTCTAGGAAGTTGTCAGCTTCTCTCTCTGAATCCTCCAAATCCTTGACTATCTTTTTCCCTCTAACTAGGGGAAGGAAAAGAGACAGCAGGCCTGCGTCTTTCGGTGTTTTCTTTACTTCCATCTTCTGACAGCCATACTT